>NW_022681468.1:96059137-97269137 GCF_009764315.1 Trachypithecus francoisi
TCAAACGATTCTCCCGCCTCAGCCTCTCGAGTAGCTAGGTGGAACTACAAGCATGTGCCACCACAACTGGCTAACTTTTAGTGTGTCTTTAGTAAAAACAGGATTTTGCCATGTTGGTCAGACAGGTCTCAAACTCCCGACTTCAGGTGATCCACCCACCTCAGCCTCCCAAAGTGCTGGGATTACAGGCGTGAGCCACCTCACCAGCCAAAATATCCATACTCCTTAAACCTACTGATTCCATATTTTTGGAATCCATCCTAAAGATAATTTTTTTTTTTTTTTTTTTGAGACAGAGTCTTGCTCTGTCACCCAGGTTGGAGTGCCGTGGCGCAATCTCAGCTCACTGAAAGCTCTGCCTCTCAGGTTCACGCCATTCTCCTGCCACAGCCTCCCGAGTAGCTGGGACTATGGGCGCCCACCACCACACCCGGTTAATTTTTTGTATTTTCAGTAGAGACGGGGTTCCACCATGTTAGCCAGGATGGTCTCGATCTCCTGACCTACTGATCTGCCCGCTTCGGCCTCCCAAAGTGCTGGGATTATAGGCATGAGCCACCGTGCCCAGCCAAGATATAATTTTTTTTAAAAAAGGAAAATCACTCTGTGTACAAAGATACAAATAAAGATAATATATTAAAGACATAATAGTAACATTAAAAAACCAGAAAGCAAGTTACATATAATAAGGAAAAGATTAAAATACTGTTTATCTCCCTAATGAGACATGATCTGTAACATGATCTAATCTACCTTTCTAGAGCCTAACACATAATGTATTGCATATTCAACGTATTACATGAAGAATGAGATTTATGATCCTATTACTTGAAAAAAATGAGGTGTGGTTTTATGGGTTTTTTCCCCTAAAATTTGCTTTGCTTATAATAATACAGGGAAATTAATATAAATGACATAGCTGCAAGAGAACTTAAAGAACATGCACACATGGGCTGTAGTACAGGGTGTAATTTGTATTTCTTAGCTGGGATTCCATCTTTCTGGGCCTGAACTGAAATTATAAATTGGGGAAATAAAAGGAGATAAAGCTCAGGTGAATTCACTGAGAATTTAGCTGGTATTTCACATAGCAACTAAGGTCTAGTTTCAGAATTAACTGTGCATTCCAACTGTCAATTTTACTCGGGGATCCATTATTACAAGTACCACAGAGATAGATATAACAATAGGCAAACCCATAGGTATTCAATGCAGTCTGTTCCAAAATTGAGAAAGTAGAATAAAGAAACAGTAACAATATGTGTGGAACAGTGACACTGGGGAGCAAAGAGGATTAATTTGAAGCAACATTTCAGAAGGACGGGTTTGTAAGAAAGCTGCCAAGATGTTGTGGTCTTAAATGAATTTTTTTTTTTTTTTTTGAGATGGAGTCTTGCTCTGTTGCCTGGGCTGGAGTGCAGTGGCCTGACCTCGGCTCACTGCAAGCTCCGCCTCCCAGGTTCACACCATTCTCCTGCCTCGGCCTCCTAAGTAGCTAGGATTACAAGTGTGTGCCACCACACCCAGCTAATTTTTTTGTATTTTTAGTAGAGACAGGGTTTCACCATGTTAGCCTGGATGGTCTTGATCTCCTGACCTCGTGATCTGCCGGCCTCAGCCTCCCAAAGTGCTGGGATTACAGGTGTGAGCCACCGCACCAGGCTTAAATGAATATTTCTATTATTACCAACCAAACCATCATTACTGGAAACTCAAAAACAACATCTGCCCGTGAGAAGGTGACATACTGTGCAGTGCCCAGAAAGGGCCTCTGTCTTCCTACCTAATTCTGCAGGGTGGGAGCCTCAGGCTCCTGAAAAACACCCAGCTGGCAGTGTACTCACCTCTTCCCCGCCTGTCACAGTCCCCTTCTTCTCCAGACCCTTTCTGAGCAGCTTCAACAAGTAATCCGCTCGGGTCTGTAGCTGCTTCCCCTGAGGCTTTTTATCTGTCTCCACCGGCAGAATCTTCAACAAGAAAGGAAGAGAAGCACCCGCCACCACCCACATCCTGGTTAGTGGATCAGGATAAACAGAGACAACAAACACTGAGCACAGTCCTTTCCCTCCCCAACCACCCAAAATATAGATTAAAGCCTCAGATCCTATCTCATGTCCATGGCTCCCAGTCACTGAAAATCCCTCACGAGCCGTTCTCATTTTACAAAATGGGATGGAGAAATCCAGCTCTCCCAATGGCTCCTACCTGTGCTGTTAACAGGGTAGAACAACTCAGGTAGGAGGGGCTTGTGGCTTCATCTGCTAGAGCATCCCAGCCGTCGTGGATTTCCTCCTTCCAGGAGCAGGGAATCCCTGGAGCTAGGTTAAAGCTTCGTTTTAGATTGAAAATGCTTCTTAGAGCATTGCCGGAGAGCACTGAGCTACGCCAGGACATGATCTCTTCCTTGCTACAACAATTGGGCCTCTTGCCAGACTGAATCTGGTCTCAGTGCTCAAGGCAGGGTGCTGTCACCCTCCTAAAACCCAGATGGGATGAGCACTGTTAAACGTGCCAGGAGCACAACATGGAGCAAATCCTACCAAAATTTGAGCCAGTCAGCCTTCCCTGCTTAAAGCTCCAACCATGGCCTTGCTACTTGCAACAGATAGGGTGGGAGGCTTGATTTTGTGGGAGAAGAACAGCCAACGTTTAATTCCATTACAAAGAATACCTAGGCGACATTCAATCATTATGTGAGGAACTGAAATATGGTTGTTTCGAATGTACTTTTAAACAAAAGGGCCAATAACTAAGGCCAAGGAATGCTTTTATCATTAACAAACTTACCTGGGTATTTATTGTAATGAAATCTGACCTATAATTAAATACCAGAATTTTAAGATTTCTCCTATGGTTTCCCCAAAATTTCACCTGATTACTGTCTTTTCCCTTTATCTTCATCTGTGAAACAGTGCCACAGACCACTAAAGATGAAGTATTTCCAAGGAGAATGACTGTACTAATTTCTAATTTGATGCCCCCTCGAAAATAGTTAGAAATAAGTAATCAATATAAAAATATTACACAACAAAACTTCTAGAAATCTCTAGCATAGTAGGGTTACTTACTTTGTCAGTTAATTTAAGCTCTGGGTCTGTTTTAATTAACTCCCAGTTTCCATAGCCATGTTCATAAATTCCCAGCAACAGGCGAGAATCATCTTCCACCCCCCACTCTACATCAAAATGTGCAGCTTTGACGCGACAGGTTAAGCAGTATCTAAAGAAAGTTTAAAAACAGGAAGACATTAGAAGAGGGGCCTTTTTGGCACGTTAAAGAGGAGACAGTAAAAAACACTATGTAACTACACAAAGTCTAACTTCAAATCTATTTTCTTATGGTACAACCACCTAAGAATGTACACAAAATATACTCACTTTTTTTTTTCTTCAGGGTCCACAGGGATAGATTTATGCAGCATCTCAAACTCCTCTTCATGTTGGATAATGGATTTCACATTAACCTGAACTCCAGATATCTTGATTGTTGGACCTCTCCTTTTCCCTGGTCCTTTTCCTGAAGAATACCAATTTCACATTAGTTAAATGAAAATCTGCTTTAGTTCCACAGAAAACATGTGTCAACGAACCCTGACCTCTTAGTCTCTCTCAATATATCTCTGGCTTGTTATTCTGAAGATATAATCTATAATACAAAGTTTTTTCTCAATTAATGTCTGTAAAATAACCTTCGAACATTCAGTTTTTTAAGATTTGGAATTTTTTTAATTCGCTGATGTTTATAGTTATATTTTAATCTTCCAGTTTGTTTCATACTACTTTGTTTCTAAATTAACAAAAATAGATTCTGAGGGTATAATATTAGTGCTGAAGGTTTCTCTTTTTGTTTTCCTACCCATCCCACTAGCGGAGGTCAAAAAACTCTCGAGTATTTTAAACATGAACTTGATCTTCACAACACTATTACTGAAAAAAAATGAGCTTAAGTTCATATCTAACACATGTGAAATGATGAACAAGTGGCAGCTTAAGAAAATTACAGTAGGCTGGGCGCGGTGGCTCAAGCCTGTAATCCTAGCACTTTGGGAGGCCGAGACGGGCGGATCACAAGGTCAGGAGATGGAGACCATCCTGGCTAACATAGACAGTGAAATCCCGTCTCTACTGAAAAATACAAAAAACTAGCCGGGCGAGGTGGCGGATGCCTGTAGTCCCAGCTACTCGGGAGGCCGAGGCAGGAGAACGGCATAAACCGAGCAGGCGGAGCTTGCAGTGAGTTGAGATCCGGCCACTGCACTCCAGCCTGGGCAACACAGCAAGACTCCGTCTCAAAAAAAAAAAAAAGAAAGAAAATTACACTAACCCGACCAGGCACGGTGGCTTACACCTATAATCCCAGCACTTTGGAAGGCCAAGGCAGACGGATCATGCGGTCAGGAGATCGAGACATACTAGCTAACACAGTGAAACCCCTTCTCTACTAAAAATACAAAAAATTAGCCGGGCATGGTAGTGGGCGCCTGTAGTCCCAGCTACTCGGGAGGCTGAGGCAGGAGAATGGCATGAACCCGGGAGGCAGAGCTTGCAGTGAGCCAAGATTGTGTCACTGCACTCCAACCTGGGCGACAGAGCAAGACTCCGTCCCAAAAAAAAAGAAAAAGAAAAAGAAAGTTACCCTAACCCAAATTTCAAATTAAAATGATCACGGAAGTAAAAACGAAACTCCCATCAAATAGTCCAAGTTGAAATCCATGAGATAATGCTATCTGTTTATGAGAGAAAAACTCCTTTCAATAGAAAATGGGCAGAACATATGAACAGACACTTTATAGAACAAAATGCAAATGACCCTTAGAGATGTACAATCTTGTTCATTAAAAGAAAAATGAAATACCATTTCTCACCTATCAAAGTGGCAAAACTCCAAACTTTAACAATATATTCTGTTGGTGAAGCTTGTAAACAGGTACCAACAAATATTACTGGTGACCATGTAAATGGCACCAGACTTATGCAGAAGGATGTGAGAATACCGAAGCGAAGTATATATGCATTTTCCCAGGACCCAGCAATCCCACTTCTAGAAATTTATCCCAAAGATACGTTGGCAGAGATACGAAATGGTATATTCATTAAATCATTATTCATTGTGGCTTTCTTTATAATAACAAAAGACCAAGAACAACCCAAATATTAAATACTAGAGGAGAAGTGTGAATTGACATCTACCTACATGGTAGAATACTTGCAACTGTAAAAGGAAAGAGGATGATCTCTACATAATGATATGAATTTATCTCAGTCATGAAAATAAGCAGGTGCAAAACAGAGTATGTTCTCTTCTGTGTAAGAAGGAAAATATACACACACATACTTAAATTTTAAAAAGAAACAAAGGAAAGACAAACTTACAACTAATAGAAACAGTGACCTATTAAGGAGGAAGAGAAGAAGGCTGGGGAACAAAAAATGAAAACAAGATGCTCCAAATGTACCTTGTTTTATAGTTGTGACTTTGAACCATGTAAATGTTTTTACATAATTAAAAAAATTAAATCGAATCAAAATGAGAAAAGCAATCGCTAAATATTGAAAATAAATGCAAACAAGAGTCTAACTGTATATTAAGTTGGTGGCATAACCACACAGAGAAAAGAATAACTTTGAATAATTTAAAAATATATTTTGATTGTATATTCTTAGTGTGATATATTCTAAGATCAAAAAGAAATGCAAAGAAATTACACTTTGCATTTGAGCATTTTTTTTGTTAACAGTAAGTTTGGTATTGATATTCGGAAACATATGTTTAGGATAAAGCAAATATGTAATTACGTTAACATTTTTAGAAACAAAAATTTCAACCTAAGGGAAAAGAAGTATCAATAATCTTCCATTTGATCTAGAAATGTCAGCCTAGATTCAAAATATGCTGAATACCAGTTTACAGGAAGTACAGGTGTGAGGAAATAAGTTAATACCAAAAAGAAGCAATCAGCCAGATCCAGAATGTGAACATGCACAAAAAAAAGAGGGATTTCGGGGAGAAGGGAATGCTGTAAGGAAACAGCTCCACAAGATACTATGAGATAAAAAAGCAAGCACAGAAAAGTGTGCATGCTGTACTACCATTTAAAAGGGAGAAAACATTATTCATTTCTCAAAAGCATCAAGAAGTAATAGGAATACGTTTTTCAGTTTTAAGCCATGTAGATGTATTACTTATTCAAAACAATTACAAAGAAAACATACTGGATGTTAAACCCAAAGTTTACTTTTGGGTGTATTCTGAATGTTATAAAAGCACATATTCAGATCATTTTGCAAACCATACAAGTTATTTGTCTTTCACAAAAAAGAACGTATCTTAAAATAAGTTTTGACTCTCTTGAAGATATTTTTAAATTATATCAAATTCAATAATAACCTTAAAGAGAGAAAAAGAAAATTTCAAAGCACAAATACTCACTTCTTAATAACAGCTAACACTGCAAGCTAGACACTATGCTAAACAATTTACAAGTATGGAATTATTCAATCATCCAAATCCTTTGAAGTAGATATTGTTACTCTATTTTGCAAATGAGATAGTTGAAGGGATATAACTTGACCAAAGTCTTATAACTAGGAAGTAGTAGAACCAAAATTCCAGATAACTGACTGCCTCTTTCTCTGGAGCCTGAACATTTAACCACAGCTCAACAAAGCTGCAGAAGGGTAGCCTTACCTAATAAATGCTGCCCAAAAAAGGCAGACATGGCACAGATAAACCACAGTCTGGAGAAGTAGAATGATAACAACTTCATTTCTTTATTTAACTAATTTATTTATATTTTGAGACAGGGTTTTGCTCTGTCACACAGGCTGAAGTGCAGTGGCATGATCTCAACTCACTGCAGCCTCTGCCTCCTGGGCTCAAGTAAACCTCCCACCTCAGCCTCCCATGTAGCTGGGATTACAAGTATGAATCCTACTACTCTCAGCTAATTTTTAAACTTTTTGTAGAGACAAGGTCTCACTTATATATTGCCCAGACTGGACTTGAACTCCTGGGCTCAAGTGATCCTCTGGTCTCAGCCTCCCAAAGTGCTGGGATTATAGGCATGAGCCACTGCACCTGGCCTTCCTCATTTCTTTAAAGTTCACTATGAGGGTGCCCTTACCAATAACAACTTCAGAGTTCTCTCCTCACAAGCATTCCTATACCTCTTGCTTTTAAAGATATCACACAGGACAGGCAAAATCACTTTCTGGTATCAAAGAGAAAACACATTGCATGTCCAATCCAATGAGAACAAATTCTAGTGGCATGAAAATCTCAATGTAACAAAAATGCTTACAATATTCATCCAATATTTTATTTATTCCAATTAATTTTCTAAATCCTTTCTGTTTGCCGTAACACACAATATATATCCAAGATAATTAACAATGCTTGTGATCTATAACAACTCTTATTTGCAGGAAAAATACAGAGGTGTCCACCAAGCTTTGCCCCTGGGTTTTACATCACTCAAACGAATTTAAACTTTCTACAGCAACATAAAAAGAAACCATTTCATCTTGTTCTTCACTCTACACCTTCTGCAAATCAACTTCATTTGTGAGTAGACCTGTAGGAGCATAGAATATTAAGCTCACAGAAACGCAGCTCAGAATAAACACCTCAAAGCACTAGGCATGTGTGTTCCTCAAGTCTGTCCTTAAAACGCCCTTTAGCAACAGAAATCCAGTCCATGAGTGCCAGCCTGTGAAGACTCACTAAAGCCAACTTCACTTACCCTCGCTGGCATTTTCTTTCAGCTGCTCTTCATATTCCTGCATTGCTGACACACAACTGTTGTGGATCAGTTCACCCAGGCGCTTCAGATCTGCCACCGACTTATCTACCAGCTCAGCATCACGTGCTATGCACTCCAGCCTGAGAAGGAACAAATATGGGGACACTTCAGCGCCCTGTGCCCACTCTTCTTAAATGTCATGAGATGCCACTAGGCCTCATATAAGCTTCTCCTGCAAAGACACTTTTCTTTGTGTTCCTTTAGTGGTCATTCTAAGGCTCCAACAAGAACCCCTGGACATTGAAGGCTAACACATTCATTTTCCATCATAAAGAATTGTGTCTTGAATAGTCCACAAAACAAAACAATTCCAAAAAACAGAGAGGAAAGAAATAAACAACGAAAGCAAACTTTATTAAATAAATAGGCTGTTAGTGGCAGCAGGTGAAGTGCCTGAACACCATCTGTACTAGTTTGCTTCTTTGTATTCACTTCCCTTTCTCCAGCCTACTTTCATTCACTGCAATGTTCCTAGAAGCAGAGTATAGTTACTTCTACTACATGTTTAGTTGATCTCCATGTCATATGAAGCACACAAATATATTATTAACTATATGTCTAGTTGATCTCCATGTCATATGAAGCACACAAATTTATTAACTATATGTCTAGTTGATCTCCATGTCATATGAAGCACACAAATTTATTAACAGCTAAAAAAGAGGCTGTCAAAGGTGCCAAGCCCCCTTTTCCACATCCTATTGGCTTTTACAGTAACTGGCCCAAAGACAGGCAGTCTACCCCTGGGTGGTCAGCAACAGTCCTGGAAAGATGCAACTGACTTTCTTGGCTTTGCTGTGGCTTAATGCTACACATCACTACCTCCTCTCCAAATGGAGAGGACCAAACAAAAATAGACTTGTAATTTTCACCCACTCGAGAAATTTGTCAGAAGAAAGAGAAGGGAGCCCAATATTTCCTTTAAATTAGGGCTTTCTAGATTTTATAGAAAGCAAAGTTCAAACCAAGCTATTTGAAATAGAGTCTTCTGTTAAAATTCAACTTCTGAATCATTTTATAAATGCTTATAGAATAGTAACAACAGCTACCATTTTGGAAGTTATTATTGGCAAGGCTATATGAGTCCTTTGCATTTATTCCTCATAAAATCCTGCTAATTAGCAGAAGATTATAAAATCATCAAGAGCCTTTTTTACCTTTGACATTATTAAATCTAAGACCTAGGACACAAATAACTAAATACATTCTTTTCAACTGGAGTTATATGAACATCTCTCTGAAGTTATTTCACGCACTACGGTTTTGAATATACTTGCTTCATCTCCCTCACAAAGGTGAAAGTCTTTTTATGGACAGCCTGTCTTTACCATCTTTGTCATCCCTCTGCAGAGGCACATGAATCAACAGGCACCCAATATATAAATGTTTGTAAATGAATGTTTCCAGAAAAAAAAAATGTTCCCGGCATTAGTATTAAATGGAAAAAATTACCAAAAAAGAACGTACTATATAATAAAACCAAAAAAGAGGAAGATAAGGGACTACTATACTGAACTTACCGTTCAAGAGGGAGACCAAACTTCTTATAAGCCTTGATGAACCTAAGAATAGGATCAATAAAACATATTAAAAAAACAGAGACTTACTTTAGTTATGTTGATGCTAACATATTCTGTGATGACATATGAGCCATGCAAATTGTCAAAAGTAGAGTGGGCTCAATCCTTGCAACTACCGAAAAAATGAATAAATGTTGAATGTCTTTGAAACTAGTCAACTTAAAATAATGACTGCTAAAAATCTATTCAAATTAAAGATCAACTTTATTCTCAGTGACTGTCCATAAACCTGCTTAGATATATGCTAGAGAACTGTGACTTAGCTCTAATATCCTTTTAAGAAGGTACAAGTTTATAGACTTCATTGTGCCATAAAGGATTCAATCATCAAGACTCAATTGTGATAAACCCTTATATCATTTTCATCAGCGTATTCAGTTCACCACTGTTACCTTCAATACCATATTTTTCGTTATTAGAAAACAAATAATTTTTTAGCTGTTAAGATTTTTTGACTGTCTCAAATAGTTTTCGGAATAAGGCAAAGTAAAATATGATTTAAAACTTCTTAGGCAAACGATTTTGGAAACTCTACTGACCTCTCCTCCCAAAAATCCAATCTATCTTCCCACAAGTCTCTACCCTAAACTATGCTACATACTAACTCATGCCATCATCCCCATTCCTAGAGGCTGGTCACCAGTACTTTCCACTAAAAACCAGGACTTCATGACACATCAAGGGCATCATGTAATACGCCAAATTACTACGATAATTGGGTTATATAACCATGTAAGGACAGACACTAAGGGAAAAAATGGAAATGAGAAGACATGGCTACAGAATAAAATAGGACTGAATATGACAATAGCTAAAAACAACATTAAAGAAACAGCACAGATACAAGGGTTAGGAAGGTATTATATATAAACATATATAAATATGTTTTATATATATATAAAACATATATATATATAAACCTGAGGATTACCCCTTAACTCTGCATTTCTCCTTCTTGACAGATACTGAAATATTTTATGTCTAAATAACACTTCAGATATGGCAGACTAACAGTCTGTGAAAATATGCTCCTCCATAAAAGCAATAGGAACGCTGGCCTAAAGTGTCACAATCAGTATTGTCACAACTCTGGAAATTAACCAAATGCATGCAGCTATCTAAGAAATTTATTCAAGAAAATGGCTGAGAGCCATCTAAGAAATTTATTCAAGAAAATGGCTTAGAGCCATCTAAGAAATTTATTCAAGAAAATGGCTCAGCAAGCTTCAGGGCATTTTTTAACTTGCACTATTCCCACCCCGTTAACCCCAGCTGCATGACAGCCTTGAAAACTAACACTTCTGCAGCTACAATAGCTGTGCCAACCAGCAGCATAGCAGCCACTGGAGGGTGAAGAAGAGGCTGGGAGTTCTCCAAAAGCCCTATTCCCACAGAATGATTGGACCTGGCTAACAGTACCCTAAGAAGCTCCATTCTCAGGCTTGCCTTTATTGGATTGACCCAGAACTCACTCAGTGTGAATAGCCCTGTCCACAATTCATTGGTCAAAAACAATTACATGCAAAGGTTTAACAGCATGACGGCCTGAGGCAACATTACCAGCTGGAAATAACAAAAGGCTGAACAAAGACAAAAAGAAAAACTGGAGGGAAAGATGTCCATAGGATAGATACTCTGAAAAGCTCTGACACATGTGCTGGTCTGTGTCCATGCAAAGGAAAGATCTCAGAGGGTCCTTCCACACATTCCTGGGACACCCTCTGCGCTTTGGCTTCCTTCATCAACAGAGTCTTCTGTCTCACTCTCAGAAGCAGAGGATCTCTGGGCCTGCCTCTTAGGCTCGCTGTCAGAGTCACTGTCATTTGTCTGAGCCTGAGAAAGACCTTGAGGAACCGTGCAAGCAGGAAATGAAAGTTAAGGCAGAGTTGTCAACTGCCTTCCAGAGCTTTGAAACATGACCCAACACACACACCCAGCCCTTCAACAAAGGCTGATAGACTTACAGGGTCAAAGCATTTACGGAAATCTCTGCTCAATCATTAGCTGACCACTAAGCTAAAGGAGTAGAGACTACACATAACATGACAAGGATCACATAACATGACAAGGAATACTGACTTCAGAGAACTAGTACAGGAAAGTCACTAAACAAGCAAATACAATAGCAGCAGCAAACACAACGTATGGCTGGGAGGGGAGATCTGATTTCTAGAGTTGCCATATGACTTAAAATGTTCAATTTTTTCAAATAAAAAATTACGGGACATACAGAAACCAAAAAGTAGGCTGGGCACGGTGGCTCACACCTGTAATCCCAGCACTTTGGGAGGCTAAGGCGGGTGGCTCACCTGAGGTCAGGCGTTCGAGACCAACCACCAGCCTGGCCAACATGGTGAAACCGTTTCTACTAAAAATACAAAAATCAGCCGGACATTGTGGTGGGCACTTGTAATACCAGCTACTCGAGAGGCTGAGGCAGGAGAATCACTTGAACCCAGGAGGCAGAGGTTGCAGTGAGCTAAGATTGCGCCACTACACTCCAGCCTGGGTGACGGGAGCAAAACTCCATCTCAAAAAAAAAAAAAAAACCTATGACGTATACATAGGAAAAAAAGCAGGTAATAGAAACCATCCCTAAGGAAGTCTAGCATGTAGGCTTATCAGACAAGGATGTTAATCACCTATTATATATCTTTACAAGAGTTAAAAAAAAAATCTGTCTGGAGAATTAAAAAGAAAGGACGAAAATGTTATCAATAGAAACAGAAAGGCTGTTTAAAAACAGACACTTTTTAAAGAGTGAAATAGAAATTCTAGAGTTGAAAACTACAATAACGGAAATGAAAAAAAAATCACTGGGGAGGCTCAGCAGCAGATATGAGCCTGAAGAAGAAAAACTGGCAAACCTGAAGATAGGCCAATTGAGACTATCCCACGTGAGAAACAGAAAAAAAGAAATTAGACTTTCTTTCAAAAATGAAGATGAAATTAAGACAGTGCCAGCTAAGCCAAAATAGAGAATCGTTGTTAGCAGACCTGCCTCAAAAGAAAATGCTAAAAGAGAGTCCTTTGGGCAGACACGAAAGGACATAAAATAGTAACTGAAATCACATGAAGAAATAAGAGCACCCATGGAATAATAAAGTAAATATAAAAACAGTATACATGTATTTTTGTTTGTAACTCTTTGCCTTCTATCTGATTTTAAAAGACAACTAACTAGGCTGGGTGTGCGTGGCTTACACTTCTAATCCCAGCCCTTTGGGAGGCCGATGCACAGCGATCACCTGAGGTCAGGAGTTCAAGACCAGCCTGGCCAACATGGTGAAATCCCATCTCTACTAAAAATACAAAAAAATTAGCCGGCGTGGTGGCGGGCGCCAGTAAATTCAGCTACTCGGGAGGCTGAGGCAGGACAGTCACTTGAACCTGGGAAGTGGAGGTTGCAGTGGGCCGAGATTGCACCACTGTACCCCAGCCTGGGTGAGAAGAGCGAAACTCCGTCTCAGAAGAAAAAAAAAAAAGAGACAACTAACTATACAAAGTATTAATTATAAAACTGCACTCATGGGTTTACAATGTGTAAAGACGTAATGTGTGACAAAAGCACAAATGGGGGTGGTGAGCTATAACTGGAGCAAAGTTTTTATAATGCCATTGAAATTAAATTGACGCTAATTCAAAGTAAACTATTGTAAGATGTTACTTGTAATCTCTAGGGCAATCACTAAGAAAATAAGTGAAAAAACAGTTTTGTTTCTTTTACAGGTAAATAAAATGGTATATATTAAACACAAAAGAAAGTAGTAATGGGGAAATAAACAAAAAGGACATGACATATAGAAGACAAATAGCAAAGTGCAGACATAATTCCTACTTTATAATAACTGCATTAAATGTAAATAGACTAAACACTAATAAAAAGATTTGCAGAAAAAATATTTTTAAAATTTTTTAAGATACCATCTTTTTTTTTTTTTTTTTTTTCTTTTAGACAGAGTTTTGCTCTGTCACCCAGGCTGGAGTGCAGTGGTGCCATCTCAGCTCACTGCAAACCTCGGCCTCTCGGGTTCAAGCAATTCTCATGCCTCAGCCTCCCAAGTACCTGGGACTGCAGGTGTGTACCACCGTACCTGGCTAATTTTTTGTATTTTTAGTAGAGAGAGGGTTTTGCCATATTGCCCAGGATGGTCTCAAACTCCTAGGTTCCAGTGATCTGCCTGCCTTGGCATCCTAAAGTGCTGAGATTACAGGTGTGAACCATCATGCCTGGCCAAATACCATTTTTTTAAATTTCAAATACCGAAAAAGAAAGATGGAGTGACTATACTATTATCAAACTGAAAACAGGCATTAAAACAAAAATTATTACTACAGACAGAAACACATGTTACAATAATAAAAAGGCCAACCAAGACCTATCGATTATAAAAAATATATACAATTAATAAGAGTCCGAAAACACATGAAGCAAAAACTGACAGAATTGAAGGAACAAATGGATCATGTAAGAGTAACAGAGATGTCAACATCCCATTTTCAATAATGGGAAGAACAACCAGGCTGGGCACAGTGGCTCAGGCCTATAATCCCAAAGCATTGGGGGCTGAAGCGGGAGGATACTTGAGGCCAGGAGTCTGAGACCACCCTGGGCAACATAATGAAACCTTGTCTCTACAACAAAAATTTTAATTAGCCAGACATGGTAGCACATGCCTGTAGTCCTGGCTACCTGGGAGGCTAAGGCAGGAGCATCACTTGAGCCCAGGAGTGTGAGGTTACAGTGAGATACGATCATACTCCAGCCTGTGCAAGAGAGCAAGATTCTGACTCTACTAAAATAACCACAACTACACAGAAAATCAATAAAGAAATTAAAGACCTGAAAAACACTAAGCCAAATACAGCTATAGAACACACTGGTCCATAGCAGAAAACACATTCTTCTCAAAATAATACTGGGAATAGGGAGCAAGAGGAGGTGGGGTGTATATATATACACATAAAAGTTTGGCTACAAATTCAAAATTGTTAAGATGATAAGTACAAGAGGGATGTGTTATATGCTATTCTGTCAGTAATTTGAAATATTTCTATTTTTCCATAGTAAATTAAACAAGGAAAGAAAAATAGGTGTGACCTTTAAGTGAAAAGAAACACCTCACAGTTTCAAATATATGAAACTTAAAGGACTATTTAATATAATTATAATATGGATTAGGCCTTAAAATCATCTTTATACTTTCTATTTTCTTTAGGCTTAAAAAAAAAAAAAAAAAAGGCCGGGCGCGGTGGCTCAAGCCTGTAATCCCAGCACTTTGGAAGGCCGAGACGGGCAGATCACGAGGTCAGGAGATTGAGACCATCTGGCTAACATGGTGAAACCCCATCTCTACTAAAAAATACAAAAAACTAGCTGGCCGAGGTGGCAGGCACTTGTAGTCCCAGCTACTAGGGAGGCTGAGGCAGGAGAATGGCGTGAACCCGGGAGGCGGAGCTTGCAGTGAGCCGAGATCCGGCCACTGCACTCCAGCCTGGGCAACAGAGAAAGACTCCGCCTCAAAAAAAAAAAAAAAAAAAAAGATGGAAACTGGAAAAAAAATAATTTGTAAGCAATAATTTTAGATTTTTTTTTTGGGGAGGAAAGAGACATTTGAATCAGATACCAAGAAATGTATAGTAATCTCACATAGAAAGATGTCTAAAACTGATTTTAAATGGGATTAGGGAAAGCAACGTGCTGAACAACATGTTGTACATACTACTTATAAACCAAAGCAAACCACCAGCAAACTGATATCAGTACTAAAACGGGTGGGACTGGGATTGTGGGGGAGGGGAGAGGTAGTGAGGGTAGACGTATTTGTACCATTTTTATTTTTGACATTTTTTTTTATATACAGATATGTAAGTCTGTATATATATGTATGTCAATTATCTTTCCCCCAGCTGAACTTTGTGAAAATGTTCTGAATAACCAGAGAATAAGAGAGAAACAGAGAGATGAACAACAAATAAAAGTGATCTCAACAGAAAGAAACCTTGGAGAAAGAAGAAGAATCCTAAAGATCTGGGACAGGACCCAGCTTCTCTTGCCTTTTTTGTAGTATTAGCCTCTGCCTACCCTGTCACAATGTCCAGGATCCAGTCAACCCAAGACTTACAGTACGCATTTCCAAACAAGCTCAGTGAGACAGAGCCTCCACCAACCTTCGGATCTCTGCATCAGTAAATCCCTCCACGAGGTCCTTCCGCACACTCCTGGGACGCCCTCTGCGCTTTGGCTTCTTGTCATCATCAGAGTCTTCCGTCTCACTCTCAGAAGCAGAGGATCTCTGGGCCTGCCTCTTAGACTCAGTGTCAGAGTCACTGTCATTTGTCTGAGCCTGAGAAAGATTGAGGCAGTCACACTGTAACAAGTGCGAAGTTCAAGTGGTGAAAGGACTAAGAGAAGGCCATCTTAATTCTTTAGTACTCACAACTTCTCACCATATCAGAAAAGTCAATTTTCCTTTGACAAATAAGGGGACAGAGGTCTTGGAGAAATACCCACTTAGGATAGTCATACTTTCAGAGACATTGAAATACAATGACAAGTGAACTGGATTAAAAATATTTGGATATTTTTACAATATCCCATTATAAAACAGGTTCATGTTTACTTCTTTGGGCAAGTAATTTTACTCTTTGTGCCTTTCTCATGTGAAAAATGAAGACAACAGTAGCTATAATATATGGTTTTTAGTAAGTTAAAGCTCTTAGAAGTGTGCCTAGCACACTGTAAGGGCTCAATAAATGGTAGCTAGTGTTACCTCATACTGATTTACTGTGACCTTGAACAAATCTGTGTCTATTATCTCCAACAAAATGGGTAACAAAACTTGTTCTACCTATTTCAATGTTGTTACAAAAATCAAATTAGATAGTGTCTGTGATGGAGCTTTGTGAACTCTGAGGTTGGTATGTGTTTCTTATTTATAGTTATATAATCCTTTAGTATTTATAGCAAGTGCTGTGAACTGTTATGGACAAACAGAAGTTTGACTTTCTGAAAGTTGAAGGCAGTGGCAATTAGAGCCAAATTGTGAGAACTACTGGTTCTAATCTCAAAGGCAAAATGCAAACTTCTGGAAATTTCAGATCCTGTTTATCAGCTTCACAAAGAGCCAATCTGCAAAGACCAAATCCGATGTCTCACGGGTGTGCTCATGAGCTCTGCAGATTTCTCCACTTTCCTTTGTTAAGTTTCCTACAGTATCAACTCTGCTCTTAAAGCCTCTGTGTCAGGGGAACAATGCAAGGCCTCTTGTTTGAATAATCAACACTTCTGTAGCCTTCACAACGTAAGAAGTAATTTCATATCTTTCATCTCACTTGATCACCTTTTTAGTGGAACTCCGAATTCGAGGCAGCATATAAATTTCTTCTAGCTCCTTCTGCCGCTCTTCCTCCTCTACTTTTTTCCTCTGTTCCTCTGGAATGATCTCATCCCAGTCCTTGTGAGGACGCTCTTCCAGCTCTTCTTCATCTTCCATTGTTGCAAAGTTGGCAACCTTAAAACAGACAACCCATTGTCTGACTGACATTTCCGTATTTCTAAACACCATTTGCTAAAACAACAATTTATCCAGTGTTTTTAATCTAAGTAGACACTGTGAATAATAGGACTTTTGTGATATTACATAATCAGATAATCAATTTTCTATTAGTTTTTCCTTATTCCCCCCCAAAATCAACTTGTCAAATCCTCAAGTTCATCATATCATAAATTTTACTGAAAAGCAGGGAAACAGCTACAAAGATACAAATTGTTTTTGTAAGTTTTACTGAATGAACTGTTATAAATCATAAAAATGTCCTAATACTAATGATAAAATTTAGATTTATTTAGATATAAAATGCTTAATACCTAATACTCCATGATGAACCTACATTTCTGTAAGTTGTATAGAGTTCACTTGAAATAATGCATAACTCAAAGCACTCATTATCATCTAGCCAACTGGTTGCCTTATTCATTTTTATCAAAAATATGAAAGTTAAAGATGTGTGGTGATTTCATATGCTCACAAGTGCACTTTAGTCTTAGGAAATAAAATGAAAACATAAAATGGAAAAAATTTAAATCTGGAAGAATATTCTCTTCATTTCATATCAAATATTATTTAATATCTGATATGTATCTGTACTAAAACAGTATGTAACCCAGAAAGAAAGCCATCTAAGTGTACCCATTTCAAAGAACCAGACGAGGGGTACACAGAAACATCTACCACCTCTGGACAGCCTCTGGGCAGTGGCAGGTGGCCTCCAGCCTGGCTCCGCATTCTTCTTATTCCTTCCCTCCTGGCCTTTGAGACAGTCATAAGGTGTAAATGAGTTTCTGGAGACTCCATTCCTTAAAGTCATTTGGAGCTGACAGTGAAGTCAAGTTAAGACTCTCACTTTATGACTTTTGGCTAAAATTAACTAAAATTAAGATTGATGTAAATATGCACATATGTTAGTGGTTCATGCAGTAAAGAAATTTAACCTTTCCAAAAGGGACATAGTGGTTAAAGGCCAGACTCTGGCCCTTAACTTAAGATAGTGCTTGAAACACAGTAAGAGTTAACACAAGTGCGGGTTTTTACTGCTGAAGAAAGGAGCAGGAGTCACAGAGGTGGAACTGAACTGAAACAGTGCAACGGACTGCATGTTTATATTCTTCCCAAAAGTCGTATGATGAAATCCTAACTCCCAATGTAAGGTGTTAGGAGGTCATGAGGGTAGAGCCTTCGTAATAGGATTACTGCCCTTATAAAAGGAACCCCCAGAGAGCTCTCTAGCTTCTCTCTCTTACCATGTGAAGGTAAGAAAACTCAGCAGTCTGCAACCTGAGAGCCTCCAGCAGAACCTGACCATGTTGGCACCCTGATCTCAAACTTCAAATCTTCAGAACTGTGAGAAATACATTTCTATTGTTTATAAACCACCCAGTTTATGGTACTTTATCGCAAGAGCCCAAACTGACTATGACAAACACTAATAATTCACCTTCACCCTTCTCTACCCCATCCCTCTGCATCCTGACACATTAATCTAGGGCTCTTTGGCCCATTCAACTCCTCCATCCTTGTTCTTCCATTGAAACAACTTCTACCAGTGGCCAGCTGTGGAGGTAATCACACAATATTGCTTCCTTCCAAACACTTCACACAGTGTCCCCTCATTCAATTCAATCCTAATATGCATGCTGCACTTAGCCATCATTGCAATCATCAGGTCTCTCTTGCTTCTCTACCTCCACGCAATCAACCCATGGTCAATCCTTCCTACCATGCTGTCACATGAATCTTGGAAACCTTTGCCATTTTGACTTTCCTGTGCCTTGCAAGCCAATCTCCCACCTTGGGATAGCCAACTGATCCAATTTCTCTGACCTCAAAAGTATTGCTGGTGAAAGTCATATGACCCTGCTGACTGGCTCCACAGCAAAGCTGTATCATCTCAATTCAGCTGACTCCCTATCAAGTTCCTCCCAACAACTCCCTGCCTCATCCATCGCTATCCCAAATCTTTTCCACTTCTCAAGCAAACACCTCACTTACTTTACTAGTCATTAAGGGCATAAATTAAACTCCCACAGCATCTCTTTCCTCCTCTTCCCTGAAGTGTACTTGTCCTTTTTCTTCCCAAGGCCAAGTCTTCCATCTGTGCTTTTGACTGTATTCTTTCCAGTCTCCTCTGTGGCAATGTGCCATCAAATCATTTCTTTCCTGAGAACCTTCAAAATCTCCCTATACTCAAGTTCTTTCTGCAAACTAGAAACATGGTAACATCTTTCAAAAACCTTGTCTTGCTTCAATCTTCTAGCCATATAATTTAGAGTCCCTGTACTCTTCTAAGCTTTTTAATAACACTGATACTCTGTGCTGCCACCACCTATCATCTGGTGCCCAGCTTCTGTGTTTAGTCCTCATTTCATGTAATTTTCTGTTATATGAGACACCACCGACACCTCTTTCTCTCACTTACCAAATAAACAAAAAACAAACTAAAATCTCACCAAGTCATCAGAGCCTTCTAATCGTCATCTACTCTTTTCCTATCTTTGATCTCTCTTTGGCATCTGATCTATTAACGTGTCTCACAATGCTCCACACGTCCTGGTTCTATACTCTGTCCTGGCTCTCTACCTAGCCCTCTCTTCAGTGATTTCTTTTCCTCCACACACTGACTCTACACAGGATAGCCCACTTCAGTGGTTACCTTCGTGGGGAGGACTGTAGAACCTACATTCACAACATACTTACAATTCAGAGAACGATATTGAGGATATGACTCAATTCAGGTAAAGAGAAAAGCAGAGTGCCTAGCACAAAGGAAGTGTTCACAAACATTAGTATCATTAATGAATCAATGCTGAGAACTCTCTCCCACAAAGATCTTCATACCTTGAACTGTGA
Organism: Trachypithecus francoisi; assembly: GCF_009764315.1. Lineage (NCBI taxonomy): Eukaryota > Metazoa > Chordata > Mammalia > Primates > Cercopithecidae > Trachypithecus > Trachypithecus francoisi. The sequence continues at coordinate 96,078,928 of NW_022681468.1, forward strand.
TAGAAGCTCATCTGTTGCACTTGTTGACACTTCATTCTCTCTCGTTTCAGCCAACCGCAAAATTTCATCTATATCCATTTCCTAAAAGAACAAAAGCCAACACAAATAGAATAAAATGACACCAGAGGAGTTGCCTAATTGCCCAGAAATTATTAGTATTTACTGAAAATGTTTGATGCAAATAAACCAATTCTCCTTTCTGATAATTCATTTACTTTCAGTTTCAACTCTAAATCCTTTACATCTAATGTCTCCAACTATTATTTATACAAATGACAAGGTGAAATTTCAAAAATTATAACAAACAGAAATGGGAGAAAAAAACCAACCCAAAAAAGTATCCTCAAATGCTTTATTAATTCCTTCCTACTCAATTCAGTAAGAGCTATGAGATTCCTATGAAAGAAAAACACACTGTCCTTCAAGTAATTACTTTTTCTTTAGAAAAGCCTCTAACAGTATCTTCTTACAGAAAATTTAGACTCTCACAGATCATACTTGTCAAAAAAATTTCCCTTTCCTCATTGTTAATTACCTGTGGTTCTGATTCCTCCCCTTCCAGTTCTTTGAAGAGATCCTCTGCTCCAAATTTCAAAATAGCTGTCAGCTCTTCTTTATTAAAAGGATTTGAGCTGTGGAAGTAAAATGTAGTTGGGAGAAACATCAAATAACCTCTAAAGTGTTCTACTTCAGAATAACTATCCTTCAGAAAGAGGTCAAGTAACTGTTGAAAATATAAACTCTGCCTCAAGAAAAATGATTTCTCCACCATCTCATTTTCTATCTACAGGATGAGTCTGTGATGGTAACCCTAAACCACAGAATAGAAAATTAGTTACAGTCCTACTGGCTCATCTATTGCATGGGTAAGCCAGAAAGGTGACTAGCAATGTTACAGAATGGAGCTCTTTCCTTTGCCCTTTGACTCAGAAAGTTACAATTCACCAAGAATTTTCAACCTTCTCAACTCCGGTCCAAAATAAAAGAGCTAGGCTTTTCTCATCTAGGTTCCTCTTAAACAGAAAACTATCTGAAAACATTCTATTTAGGAAGGGCTAATTTGAATACATCTTTAATATAGCTGCAGCCAGGCGAAATGGCTCATACCTATAATCCCAGCACTTCGAGGGGCTGAGGTGGGCCTATCACTTGAGGTCAGGAGTTCAAGACCAGTCTGGCCAAGATGGAAACACCCTGTCTCTACTAGAAAAAAAAATTAACTGGGTGTGGTGGTGCAAACCTGTAGTCCCAGCTACTCGGGAGGCAGAGGCACAAGAATCACTTCAACCTAGGAGGCAGAGGTTGCAATGAGCCAAGGTCGTGCCAGTGCACTCCAACCTGGGCAACGGAGTGAGACTCCATCTCAAAAACAAACAAAAAACATAGCTGCAACACCGCCATAAAAGACACTCAACAATCTGCTCAAAATGTGAAATTAAATTACTATTATTATTATTATTATTATTATTATTTTGAGACAGAGTCTCACTCTGTTGCCCAGGCTGGACTGCAGTGGCACGATCTCGGCTCATTACAAGCTCCACTTCCCGGGTTCACGCCATTCTCCTGCCTCAGCCTCCCGAGTAGCTGGGACTACAGGCGCCCGCCACCATGCCTAGCTAATTAAACTTTATAAGAGACGCAGTTGTGCCTGTTTCCAAAGCCAATTAAAACTTCATTACTTTCTTTTTATACCCTTCTGTTTGCAACAGAAAAAAGGACAACAATCTCCACACAAACATTTTTGCCAATAGTAAAAAAAAAATAGCTGCCAATCCAATCTGGATTCTCACTGCAGAAAAGTCAAAGGTGACATTATGCTGGGCTGACACCCAACACACAGCTCCACTGCTGTTGCTGTGTCATATGTCACATGTGCAGCCAAAAGCAAAGGCAAGGGAGATGGCAAGAAAGAGAGGAAAACACATAAGCAGGGGGGTGATGGGCAAAAAAAGGAACCAAGAAACTCAAATAAAGTGAAAATGCCATCCTATTTGTGGTTCTGGCCTGGCATCTTCCAGGTAATGAATAGACTAACGTCTGTGGTACAGAATCCTATTATATCCAACGATGATGTAAAATCAATTTGATTCTGCCTACCTCCCAATCTTTCTGGCACTTACTTGGACCTTCCCGAGTTGTTTTCCAGGATCGTCCGGCCAGTGGTGTCCATGCGCTGAATCACCAGATGATCCAACACCATCTTCTTTTTGGCCCGTTCTATGATCTCCTCCTCCACAGTCCCCTTTGTAACTAAGCGGTAAATATTTACCTGTAGGAAAAGTAACTGTTATGCTTATGCCTGCACCCTCCCGTCAAAAAAAAAAAAAAAAAAAAGGAGAGAGAGAAAGATTACCTCTGTCAAAAACCAAGAGGGGATAATTTTAACAGAATCAATTCTCTAATCATAAAAGACTGTAAGCCATCCAAGCAGGCAGCTTAAGTAGATGCAGTATTTATACTTTGTGTAGCAGGTTACAGTTTTAAATAAAATTGCCTCTAAAGATTTGTCGTTATGGCCTGTTCCATCAATAAAAATCGTACTTTACTGATGGAAAGTTTCACAAAAACAGAGTATTTGGCCAAGAATGAAACTTACAAGTTTTCCAATATAGAACAGACTTTAAGATTCACAAACAAAAAAGTGTGTGGTTTTCCAAAGTACCTTTAAAGCTAACACTGTCATGTATAATAAAAACAGACCGTCTTGAACAATAGGATATTTAACTTTTCCATACTAGAGAAAAGGTTCAGTTCTAAGTCTATTCATCTTATAACTCTCTCAAGATAAACACACAGAAGGTCACTGACATTGTACTTTTCAAACAGAAAAAGAAAAGTTCCTTAATAGGTTCATCTTGGGCCCAAAGACAACATCTCTGTGCTAGTTAACAAACAGAAATCAATACTTCAGGGGAAATAAAGGCAAAACAGGGAAAAAGCATTTTGTTAACGTCCTGAAAGGGCTGAACAAGCCCCCTGGCCCCCTACCCTAAAGCAATTTCCAGAAGTCTCTTTATACTGACCTGCTTCTTCTGACCAATTCTATGCGCTCGGGCTTGTGCCTGCAAGTCATTCTGGGGGTTCCAGTCAGAGTCAAAGATGACGACTGTGTCCGCTGAAGCCAAATTGATTCCCAGGCCACCAGCCCTTGTCGAGAGCAGGAAACAGAAGTCCTGTACACAATGCAATATACTACTTTATGCAGTGGCCTTCTCAGAAACAGTTTCACAGTCCAATAAGCCCTTATACCTGGAAACCCCTGCAGGTGTGAAGAAAAGTGAGATATGATGGACAAACTTTATGGAGGCTAAAAGAATGTCAGGGACTTGATGGTAGAATGAATTTTCATTTGATTAAGAGGCAAAGTCAGTGCCATGAACAGGAGTAAAGCAGAATCTAATAAGGCAATGGAAGCGAGAGAATTAGTGTTACCTCCCGGCTACAACTAATATACAAGAAGTTAACAGCAACAATAATAAAAACAGACAAACAATTATCATGGAGATCTTTAACTCCAGGAAGTCACCTGTACAATTATTTTTAGGGAAAAGGTAGATTATGCCATGTAAGTCAATTAGTATAAACAGAGATAATTTATTATATATTTATGTTTGTTAGGCTGGTGAGAAATACAGAAACACCGCACTAAACAGATCATATATGGGAAGTGTTGAGAAGCACAAGATCCTCAATTACCATAAAACATGCCAAAATTATAAAAAAAATCAAAACAGGTTTGGCTGGAGAGTGATGTGTGGAACCCCCCAGTAATGACAGTAGAGACTGGGCAGGCACAGCACACCTGCCTGCGTCTGAGTGCTCAGAAAAATATGGGGGCAGGAGAAAAAGAATAAAATATATAAGCCGGGGGGAAAAGGTGAAATATTTCTATTTTCAGGGAATTTAATCATATATGTCAAAAGATGCCTTTGTGGCAGAGAAGTAGCACTGAAAAACTGGTAGTCCTGAGTTCTGTCTTGATAAATGGGTATATTTAGCATACACATAGAGATGCAATGAAAAGGTCTCCATGTTTTAATAGTCACATTCAACAACATTATGCCATAGAAATAAAAATAGAGACAACTGCCTCAAAAGATTTTTAAACAATTCCAATAACGAAGTGATCAAAAGGTGTGTCTAGGCACATAATCTGTGATTCTTAGGAGAAATATTAAGCACTACACCACACTCAAAAGAGAAGCCTGAAGATAAACAGTGGACAGTTTAAGATGAGATATCTAAAACAAATGAAATTTGGAGTCAAAATGATCATATCAACCAACAATCTGCTATATCACTCTTTAGCAAGGATAACGTGGATTATAATACGTTGTTTGCATCTATGATCAAGTCAACAAAGGTTAAAAAATTATAAAACTCAATGCCACTAAGGGTAAGGTGGTTAAATAAATAAATGGTACAAGCATAAGAAAAATTTAGAAATGTAAAAAAAAAAAATTTTTTTTTTTTGAGACAGAGTCTCGTTCTGTCACCCAGGTTGGAGTGCAGTGGGGCAATCCTAGCTCACTGCAGCCTCAAACTCCTGGTCTCAAGGGATCCTCCTGCCTCAGTCTCCTGAATAGCTGGAACTACAAGCACATAACACCATGCATGGCTCATTTTTCATATTTTGTAGAGACAGGGTCTTGCTATGGGCCTAGAAATTAAGTTTTGTAAAATCTTTAATAACATGGGGAGTTTTTTTTTTTTTTTGGTAAAGACAGGTCTATCTTGACCAGGCTGGTCTCAAACTCCTGGTCTCAAGTGATCCTCCCCCATCGTGGCCTCCCAAAGTGCTAAGATTACAGGTGTGAGCCACCATGCACCTAGCCGCAAAGTATAATTTTGAAGGGAACAAAACTATATGCAACATGATCCGAATTAGGTAAACATATAAATGGTTCCATTTAGTAGGAAGGGAAATATATCCCCTAAAGACGTGAACAGCAAATTGTGTCTAGAATGAGAGTTTTTGTACAATTATTTTTTTCTTTGTACTCCTTACCATCTTCCCAATATTCTAAGTAAGTATATAATATTTGCCCCATTTAGTTTTTTAAAGGAATTTTTTAAATACTGCAGAAATGGTAGAGAACTTGTGTTCTATACAGCCATTATGGTGAGTGGGAATCAATTGAGAGCTATGCAAAAAGCAACTCTTTTTCCCCTGAGACAGGGAAATATGAAACATTCAACTCATACTATTTTTTAACCTAAGAGTGGAGAACACAAAATCAATTTCAGCCAACGCTGTATGATAAAAATAGCAGACATTTAGAGCGCTTACTATGCGCTGGGCAATGTGATCGGTGCTTTATGTTGATTACTAAATTTAATTCTCACAGCAATATTATGAAGTGGGGTATCGGAATCATTGTGATTTTACAGTTGAGGAAACAAGGAGCAAGGAAAGGAGGAATGGGAATTAGTTGATGACCGATGTCTTTAATTATTCCATTCCTCTTATCCTTAGTGAATCAGAGCCTTGGCTCTGAATAGATTAATGCCCAAAGCCCCTCAAGAAATAAATGTTTAGACTACAGAAGTAGCCAGAATACTAGTCTAACTAGGATTTCTATACTCTAAAGGCAGACAGCAGAGCATTCTGAAGTAACAGGAACAGGCATCAAGAGTTTTCAAAGCCCTTCAGAAAGCTAAGTCTGTTCTATCTATTTAAAAAAAAAAAAAAAAAAAAAGTGGCGCAGGCTCCAGAAATTAGCATTCTCTGTGAAACACTTCTATACTTCAGGTTGTCTCCACTGCTTCTTTTATCTCTACACATTACAGTTTTATTCACATCAAAACTCTTCTCTTCCACTTCTCTCAAATCCCATGGCATTTGATGATTTGATATGCACAAACTACAATGTTGTCATACCTTCTATTTCATTCTAAGTAGCTCTTCTATATGTGCCCCCCAAACAAAATACTTCATAATGCCAAATCCAAGCTCGACACTGATTGTAAAATGTTGCTGTTAGCAAGAGCAAGAACATTAAGCCACACTGTATTAGAAGTCCAACAAATTTGAGATGTGGCAAATATATTTTTCAGGACTTAGTCACCAAAAGAGTACAGAGATCAGAACTTCTAATATTAATTCTATTGCCCAACCCTCCCCTACTCCTGCCTTACTGCTCTTCCAGGCCCAAGGATTTGGTATCTGGAAGCTACCAGGAGAACCACTCTGTTGTCAACCCAGAACAGGGGAGATAAATAAGCACATATTTATTTTTCTGGAGTGACAACAAAATATCATATTTTATATGAGAGATTTCTTATTTTCTTCTCAAGGCAAAAGAATTGCACTATAAATTATTTCTGAAACAGAATACATTAAGCTAGAAAGACTTTCTCCTTGATGCAGAGCCCAAGTTGCTCAAATAACAAAGCCATGCATAGTATACCTCAGACCCATCTGCATTGAAGTGGTCCAGTGCCTGTTTTCGGATTTCTCCCTTGATGGAACCATCCAGACGCTATAAAAATAAACCACAAGAAAACTGTAAGATAGGAAGATCAGCTACACTCAGAATAGAACAGCAGACTTGGAACCTTTATCACCTGAACACCCACTGAGTAAAAATAACTGGAATGCACTGGCAAAGCGCTATGAAGAAGCTGTGCTTAAGAAGCACATCCTACTTGACCTGAGCTCTCTAGTTACAGACTCAAGGTTACAAGCTTCTGATTCAAAGGGCTGTCTAGGTTTAGCCAAGGATCAGAAGGGCTGCCAGGACCTAAAAGAAAAAAGATGAAAACCCAACCTATGCTTGAAGGCTGGGTTTACTTCTGTTTCTGTAGATACTGTGGAGATTAGGAAATAGGACCACTAGTCACTCAATAATAAGCTCCTGGAGAAAAATGATGCCTCTTAGCTAATGTGGCTAAAACTATCACTTAAAGTGTCACGCAAACGAAAAAATTACTTATGCAATAATTTTGTCTGAAAAACATTTTGCTGAATCATTGAAAATGCTAAAATTGATCATACATCCCAGCTCTGCCAAAAATCACACTCTGAAATCATAGTAAAGTGTTCAAGCAGCTAAACTACACGTGAATTCAGGAGAGCCCCTGGCATTTATTAGCATACATAATTCCTTTATTAGAACATATGTCAGTTCTACATGCAAAACAATATCACCATAGAGAAACCATTAACACGTAAAATACTAAATAATTATCACCTATATGCTGTACATTTTATAAAGCATTTCTCACTCTTTAAAATCATTTTCACATTTCATTCCCTCACAATCACCACTTGAGATGAACAAAATACTTCATTTTACAGAAGGCAAAACTAACCTGAAAGGTGACTTGGCTGGCAGTGGACTCTGTGGAAGGGCATACATCCGCAGAACTCTGCCCATCAGACCTAACTCAAGTCAACTCACAGGTGAGGAGCCCCTTACTTCTTTCTCACTGACTACTTACTCAGAGCCTTAAACCAAAGATACATTTAATGGGAGATTCAGAGTCTTTACTTGAAATCAGAAAACCTAATGCCCCCTTTTAATATACCCATTAGTAGAAGACATTATCTAAAAGTCACTGACCAAGCTTATCTATTCTGTAGAAAGAAAAACAATGCATTCTTGATTTACTTGGTATCACAGGATTTCCTAGGAATGAAAGCTCCTAGGGATTCGATTCACTGACAGAGACTGACTTTTTGCCATAGGCTGTTTCTTGATAACAACCACAGCCTTAAGCTATCTTCTAAGACAGCAACTGAAAGACCATATAAGATATTATGGATATAACAATGCCTTTCAGGGTATTTTGAAAGACAATCTGACAGTCTTAAAGGTGGGCCTTCTTAGGAGATAATCACTGGCTCCAAGTTTCTTCAATCCCAGCATAATTATGTGAGTTGGTAGAAGAGTTCATCCATTCAAAGTTTTAAAAAAATGTAATAAATCTTAAAATCTAAGCACTATAAACATATGCCAAGAGACAAGGTAAATTGCATATATGTCTATATGTCTATAAACAGATCAGAGAATAAGTTTCTACTAGATTATATACACCTAGAAAAATGTTATTATGCGGAAGAAAATTTTTCCCCGTAGGAGGTAACTGTGTGAAGATAATAACTCCAGTTTTAAAACTCCACAGAAAAAAGAGGAAGCCATCATCACTTACTTCAGGGACTAGCAAGGTTTTAAGTACCAGTGTTCTATTATGTTCCCAGCCTCACAGCCAGGGTCAACTTTTGGGGTGAACATCTGATACTGCCCTCCTTCTAGGATTTGGGCTTCTAGAATTGAGCTCGCACTTATTTCCTCTCTATTTTTACCATACACATGTAATAAGATGCTATCTGACATCCTTTTTTTCCTTGCCCAATCTGACTTTGTCTAATCCTCCCTGCCCACCTTCGAAGAAAGAATGGTCTCCTCATGACCACTTTCATATGGTAGCCTAAAGACATGAAAGTAAAAATTAAGACCCTCCTGGAATCTTAACCTTAATTTTTTTGAAACAAGAAAACTCTTACTTCCTACTTTAACAAGCAAAGCATACAATCCAATGTAGGAAGGTTGGGGAGGGGAGGCGGGGAGAGAGATTGATTCCCCCCACCGTAATTACTGAAATCACCTTACCTGGAAAGGATAATGTTTAATAGTTAGGTATTCAGCCAGGATATCCAACATTCTCACCATCTGAGAGAAGATAAGCACTCGATTCCCCCTTTCTCGAAGTCTTGTCAACAGTTTGTCTAATAAAATCAGCTTCCCACTGCTCCTTATGAGGGACTGAAGATTTAAAAGACATTCCAATAATTACATTGAAACACAAATTTTAATCTTCCCTAATCTCTAAAAATCCATATTTTAAGAACCATCTTAAAGCTTTCTGAAGCCCTTAGCAACCTGGTTGACCAGCAATTCCCGAAATGTTCTTTTTCCCAATATCTGGGATACCATACTTCCCAAATCATTCTTAGTTACCTAACTTTTTTCTCCAGTTTTTAAAGCTTCCTTTGATGCTCCCTCTTAGGTCACCAAGGAGGAAAACAGAGCATTCTGATGAAAAGCACCTAGAGAAACTAAGTGTTTTTTTGAGAAAGTAATTATGAGGAACTACGTACCAAAAGAATCTCCTGTCCATTTTCCCTTTCATTTTCTTCAGGGGGTTTAATCAGATAGCAGTGGTTGCAACATTTTTTCAGTTCCATCACAATATTAAGAAAACCAGACGTGCTGCCTCTTGTTCCTTTGGCAAGAGCCTTGTAATTCCTGGTCAGAATCCACCTGCAAATTAATATGATAATGATACTACTACATACAAAAAAAAAACAAACCCACAAAGTTGTAGGTACCAGAAGAGTATAAGAAAAAGTAGTAGTATTGTGGGGAAAAGAAGAGGCCTAAAAAGGTTTAAGAAGCAAAGAAGAATATTTCCTTTTGTATCTCCTGCCATCTAATCATAATCTTTTACATCTCTAGTCAAAATTAGGAATCTTAAAGATTCTGCTGGATATTTCAACTTCACTGAACACAGGAATATTAGAAGAAAACAACTCTATATACACACAACACACACATGTGCTTTACACATATATAGACACACACACACATTTTACATATTTACACACACTTTATACATATTTAAGTGTGTGTGTGTACACAAAGGCTGAGAATCCTAAATGTGAAAATCTAAAATGTTCCAAAATGGCACTCAAAACTTCTGAGTGCCAGTATTACGCTCAAAAGAAATTCTCATTAGAGCATTTTACAGTTCTGATTTCCAGATTTGGAATGCTCAACTAGTAAGTATAAAGCAAATATTCCAAAATCTGAAATACTTCTGGTCCCCAAGCATTTCTGATAAGAGACTCAACCTGTATGTGCATGTGTGAAAGGAAAATGACTGTCACTAAAGCACTCTTCACTGAAATATAAAAATTGGAAATAAGCTAACATTATGAGGTTAAATAAATTAAAATATACCATAAAATAGAGGCTATATGTCCATTTTAACATTGTAAAAAAGTATTTTATCTGACAAAATATTTATCAGTATGTTTTCTACCCAAATTTGGAGGAGAAATACAGATATATTCATGTATAACCATGTATAATCCTTAACCATAAACTCCAAAATATTAAAAGTACTTTTTTTCCTGAGTGGTGCAATTTCTTTATCCTTCTCTTAGAAATCACACTTCAGAAATCTATCTCAAGGTCTTCACTGCAGAACTATTTATAAAAGTGGGTAAAACAATCTAAATGCCTACCACAAGGAAACTGGTTGAATAAACCACACTGTATATCCTCAATGGAATACTATGCACTGTAAAGGCCTATCTCTACAAGCTACTATGGGGTGCTCTTCAGCATGCATCATTAGGGAAAAAAGGCAGAGAAACGTGTATTGGTATGCTACCACTTATCTAAGAGAAAGGAGGATATTCAAAGTTAAAATGCATTAACAATTAAAAGTTAAAGGAAGGATAAGCGTTAAAATGTTAAAAAATAATAATTACGGACCAGTTGCGGTGGCTCACACCTGTAATCCCAGCACTCTGGGAGGCCAAGGGGGGCAGATCACCTGAGGATGGGAGTTCGAGACTAGCCTGACCAACATGATGAAATCCCATCTCTACTAAAAATACAAAATTAGCTGGGCGTAGTGGTGCATGCCTGTAATCCCAGCTACTCAGGAGGCTGAGGCAGGAAAATTGCTTGAACCTGGGAGGCAGAGGTTGAGGTGAGCTGAGATCAAGCAATTGTACTCCAGCCTGGTCAATAAGAGTGAAACTCTGTCTCAAAAAATAATAATAATAATTACCTATGGGGAAAGACGGACTAGAATGGAGGGAAGAGGGAATGAAGCTACATTTCTTTGAACATACCAGGCTTTGTAGCTTTGCCTTTGGAAATCTACAAATATCATAAATAATTTAAAAACAAAATTAAAGCAATCCCTAAAAATAAAAACTATAATGAAATAAATAAATCTATGTATCCATTAGTGGCCTAAACAGACAGAAGAAAAACTATCTTGAGTACTTTAAAACTCTCCCATTTCTTGTGGTATATAACCTTAAAAAGCAAAAAAAAATAAGTAAAAACAAAACCTGTAAAAAGAAAATCCTGTTGCAGTGAGCTGAAATCACGCCACTACACTCCAGCCTGGGTGACAGAGTGAGACTCCGTCTCAAAAAAAAAAAGAAAATCTTAACCTGTTTTTACTATTCTTATTATTGGTGGTAATATTAGTAGCTTTGTTGTATGTATAGAATGAATTAGCTAGGTGAGGTTGGGAAGTGAGATTTTTAGTATAGCATACTATCAGTAAGATCAAATAAAATATCTGTGGTACTGTTCATCATGTATTTTTACCATTAAAAACAAATTTCCCAATTCTGTCCACTGAAAAATATCTGTCAATAATGTTTGCTGCAGTTGCAAAGAGCACCTAGGGCCCAGTATGTGGTCTCCAAATACCATTTCCTCATCTTTGCCACAGTCCATAAACCATCAGAAAGAGGCCAGCCTTCTGAGGCTCCTTCAGACTCAACGGCCTTGGACTCCAGGGTACTGCGGAACCCGACAGTCTATGAAGTTACACCAAGAAGCAAGGTGTGGTGGCGACGGGCGCTGCTCTACAGTGAGAAGTGCGGAAGGACCTATGCCTGTGGGCAGGGATTGCAGGGAATGCTGGTGGCCCTGAAGTAATTCTGCTCACTTTCTTTGGCTCTCTAGTGCTTTCCGCAATCCTGCATGTTGTGCAGCCTGAAGGCAAGAATATTAGCCAGGACTCTTAAATTGCAAGTCATAAAAACTCAACTAAATCAGTTTAAGCAAACTGGAAGTATCTAGAGTAGGCAGAAAAATCATATGATCAATCAACATCCAAAATAGCATCGACCAACTGACACATTCATGTTGTTACTCAGGTAACACTATTTCCCCTTTAACATTTTATAGTATTAAACTATTTTCAGAAGAAAAACAAAAACAAGTATTTCCTAGTAAAAGAGTATGCAGAACTTCTAGGATACATGGCTGACTCTAGTTCTGGGGCAGGAAATGTACAAAACGGATGTGGAACACTTTATCATTCCAGATAGCAAAGAAACTGTCAACTACTATTACAGTTATGTCAAAAGGACTCCAAAAACTAACTTGAATAAGTTCCCACTAGCTAAAAATGGGACTGTTGGAGCATGAATATGGATAATAACTGCAACAGAATTAACCATAAATAGGTGTAACTGATGAGTTCGTAATTATATCAAAGTAAATCTCACTGGTCAAAACCTTTGAAGAAAAGTAGATCTTCTCCTCTGAAAATGGCGAAAATAGAATCTTACTCTGCCTTTCCTACATGAACTGTTCCTCAGCTGACATGGGAAAGTTTCTTTTTATAGAAGTATTCCACCTAATAAACAAGTGAGTGATAAAATTTGAATATCACCCTTTTGTACTCTCTAATGAATTAACAGATCTAGGCAATGCTCATCATTAGTCATTAACATCACAAAAAAAGGACATTTATCCTGTGAAAGAACATTCCTTTGCCTCTAAAGTTACATGAATCTGAGTCTAATCAAGCCTTTACACTTACTTATGAGTATACAAAAAACACAGTTCAAAGGAAAAGTGGTTTAAAAAATTTTTTTTTTTTAATAGAGATGAGGTGTCACTGTATTGCCCAGGCTGGTCTCAAACTCCTGGGCTCAAGCGATCCTCCTGCCTCAGCCTCCCAAAGTGCTGGGATTATAGGCATGAGCTACCACACCTGGCTGAAAATATTAAAGAATGCCATGGAGCTGGAATCAGCAAAATCCAGACTTTGAGAAAAATCTGCAAAACATAAATTCAGTTTCCTGACTCAAAAAATTTATAAGGCAAGGAAAAATAAATTAATTAAAATATACTTAAGAGACATACCAACCATCAAAATGCATGGAGCTTACATCAATCCCAAAACAAGCAAAATGGCACATGCACAAACCAATATATATATATATATATATAATATATATATATATATATATATATGACAACCAGGAAAATGTTAACACTAGACATTACAAAACTGTTAAGGAATTATTAAAATTTTGAGACATAACAACAGTATTGAAATTTTGCGCGGTGGCTCAAGCCTGTAATCCCAGCACTTTGGGAGGCCGAGACGGGTGGATCACGAGGTCAGGAGATCGAGACCATCCTGGCTAACACGGTGAAACCCCGTCTCTACTAAAAATACAAAAACTAGCTGGGCGAGGTGGCGGGCGCCTGTAGTCCCAGCTACTCGGGAGGCTGAGGCAGGAGAATGGCGTAAACCCGGGAGGCGGAGCTTGCAGTGAGCTGAGATCCGGCCACTGCACTCCAGTCCGGGAGACAGAGCGAGACTCCGCCTCAAAAAAAAAAAAAAAAAGAAATTTTGCTTAATAACAACAAAACGTTGGGAGGCCGAGGTGGGCAGATCACCTGAGGTCGGGAGTTCAAGACCAGCCTGACCAACATGGAGAAATCCCGTCTCAGCGGGGCGCGGTGGCTCAAGCCTGTAATCCCAGCACTTTGGGAGGCCGAGACGGGCGGATCACGAGGTCAGGAGATCGAGACCATCCTGGCTAACACAGTAAAACCCCGTCTCTACTAAAAATACAAAAAAAAAAAAAAAAACTAGCCGGGTGTGGTGGCGGGCGCCTCTAGTTCCAGCTACTCGGGAGGCTGAGGCAGGAGAATGGCGTAAACCCGGGAGGCGGAGCTTGCAGTGAGCTGAGATCCAGCCACTGCACTCCAGCCTGGGCGACAGAGCGAGACTCCGTCTCAAAAAAAAAAAAAAGAAAAGAAATCCCGTCTCTACTAAAAATACAAAAAAAATCAGCTGGGCATGGTGGCGCATCCCTGTAATCCCAGCTACTCGGGAGACTGAGGCAGGAGAATCGCGAGACTCTGTCTCAAAAAAAAAAAGAAAAATCTAATAGTTTCATGGTACTGATCTCAATCCCTTTAGGCCTAACCCAAACAAGAACTTACTTATAATACTGTTTCTGAAGGGCTGACATCTCCACCCTGAGAATCTGTTCCACTTTAGCAGGAAGGGATTTCTCCACATCTTTTTTGACTCTCCGGAGAAGGAAAGGCTCTAGCACCTTATGAAGACTCTGGTAGCCATTCTCTCTCCCTTTCCCATGGTCTTCTTCAAAATCTTCCCAAAATTCAAACCTAGGGAAGAAATAGTATAGTGTTATTTGGCCACATTGAGGAAAAGAAGAATGGGGAAAAAAAAACTGAAAAAAATGAATCTTTCCCATAAGGAAAGACAAAATTATCAATCACTAGAGCTCTTAAATAGAAGGGAAAATAAAAAGGGGAAAAGCAAAATGAAATCAACTCCATCAGTCTACACTAGATAATAGCACGTTTCCAATTCTCAGACTGAATTCAGAGTTTATAAAATATTTCAGTCTATCATGTAACCAACATCATCTAGAACTACCCAGTAACTACTCAAAGCACATGCTCTCTGGTAAGTATGGAAGGTCGGACACAGCCGGTGCCAGTACTGACAATGGACTCAACAGCCTCAAGAGAGTCACCGTCATTTCTGAACTCATAAGTAGTCATTTCTTTTTTTTTTTTTTTGAGACAGAGTCTCGCTCTGTTACCCAGGCTGGAGTGCCGGGGCGCAATCTCGACTCACAACCTCCACCTCCCACCTCAGCCTCCTGGGTAGCTGGGATTACAGATGCCACCACCACGCCTGACTAATTTTTGTATTTTTAGTAGAGACAGGGTTTCACCATGTTGGCCAGGCTGGTTTCGAAATCCTGACCTCAAGTGGTCCGCCCGCCTCGGCCTCCCAAAGTGCTAGGATTACAGGTGTGAGCCACCATATCCAGCCATACATTTTATCAGGTATCGTTAAGTTAATCAAAATCAGCCTTAGTAACACCTGGTATGGCCTAAAACAATCATCTACAGGGAAGCAGATAACATGATCTTTTGGGGTAGAGATTTAAAGTTGTCATTAAAGCCTACAACCTGATAAACCTAAGGTAAACTGTATTTTCTCACACTGCTATGCTACTAAGCAAATACTCCAAGAACACAAAATAGGTGAGGAATTAAAACTGATAATTTAAAATGCACAATGAAAACTGAACTATCTCTGGCCAGGCACAGTGGCTCACACCTGTAATCCCAGCTCTTTAGGAGGCTGAGGCACATGGATCACCTGAGGTCAGGAGTTCGAGACCAGCCTGGCCAACGTGGTGAAACCCCATCTCTAC
The DNA here is from genome assembly GCF_009764315.1 of Trachypithecus francoisi. NCBI lineage: Eukaryota > Metazoa > Chordata > Mammalia > Primates > Cercopithecidae > Trachypithecus > Trachypithecus francoisi. The sequence goes on from NW_022681468.1 coordinate 96,094,196, forward strand.
TAAAAATACAAAAATTAGCTGGGCATGGTGGTGAGTGCCTGTAATCCCAGCTACTCGGGAGGCTGAGGCAGGAGAATCACTGGAACCAAGGAGACGAAGGTTGCAGTGAGCCAAGATCATGTCATTGCACTCCAGCCTGGGTGACAGTGAGACTGTCTCAAAAAAAAAAAAAAAGAAAAGAAAAGAAAGAAAGAAAACCGAACTCTCTCAATGCTGGAGATGATCCCTCACACACTAAATGTGTGAAGTGACTGGAAATCAGTAGAAGTAGAAATATCACTATATCAGGCTGTTTTCTGAATACCTGAGAGAATTTCAATAAGCTAATTTACCTAACACATTATAATAAATTAAAACTTTACTAATCTAAAAAATTAAATGTAAAGTTTATTTCCAAGATTTACTTCCTCTCTGTTTTAGGCAACCAATATTTTCACCTGCCTACTGTACTCTTATTATATTAAGGGAGTTAATGAGACACTAGTTCTTGATCTACACGTACTGAGGAGACATAAGTATCATTTATTTGTTTATGAATTATCTATGGCTGCTTTTCCTCTAAACAGAGAGATGAGTGGCTAACAATGATTGTACGGGCTATGAAACAAAAATATTTACCATCAGATTCTTAATAGTTTTTTTTTTTTTTTTTTGGAGAAAGTCTCACTCTTGTTGCCCAGGCTAGAGTGCAGTGGTGCAATCTCAGCTCACTGCAAGCTCCGCCTCCTGGGTTGACGCCATTCTCCTGCCTCAGCCTCCCAAGCAGCTGGGACTATAGGAGCCCGCCACCATGCCCAGCTAATTTTTTGTAATTTTAGTAGAGACAGGCTTTCACTGTGTTAGCCAGGATAGTCTCAATCTCCTGACCTCGTGATCTCCCTGCCTCAGCCTCCCAAAATGCTGGGATTACAGGCGTGAGCCACCGGGCCTGGCCTACTATCAGATTCTTTAGAAAAAATCTGCTGCCCTGAAAACAATGATTAATTTATAATATTAGATATAGAAAAGGTATAAGGTCATAGTGGTGATGTATAAAGACACCATGTTACATCTAAAGGTTCATATTTTGGATATATCCCTGCTATCAACTTCTGTATTTAATATTTGTCTCTCATAGAACTAGAAAATATTCTGATCTTTATAACTTTCCAGAACATGGAATTTTAGAAAAATAGGTTACTTTAGTGAGGACCAACAAAGAAGGAAATTAAACCAAAGCAGTGAAAATGGTACATTAAAAGTCACACAGTAAATATGTAAAAGGAAAAGTGCAAAAAAAATTAAGAGATTGGCCTAGACCACAGAAACAAAAATTTTAAAAATCATCCCAACACTAAAACACACAATCTCTGAAATACATGCTATCAAACTGAATTGTTTTGTGGGGTAAGTCTGAAGCATATATTTGCATATCATGGTCTTTATAAGCCGAATTTTTCAATCTTGTCGTATCTTTTTCTACCCTTAATACCAAGTTCCATGCTTTGCAAACAGTATGTACAAAACGAAGCTATTGATTGATAAGTATTCACAATATGGTTAGTCATCAGGTACTCCCTGTCAGAGCAACCCTGCATGAAAGGCACTTAGGTTCTATACTAAGGAAACAGAATTTCAGTTGGTTAAAAAGAGGACTAACTTTTAGATTTTGAAACAAAAGCCTGTAACATTTGAGTGGGGAAGTTCAAAAGCTATTTGACTAAACCTAATTCTCTCCTTTACAATCGTTTTTCTTCAGTGGATCCTTTCTTCAAAAGCTCTGTAGAGTCCTAAGGTACCTCAGGAACTTCTGCTAAGGATGAGGCAAAATACTTCACAAGACTACACTTACCCACACAGCAAGCTCAGGCAGAAATAAGGGCAAATCTGAACTCCTTAACTAATAGGTTTTCTTGTTATATACACACCTTTGTGAACAACCATTTTTAAACTTTTTTTGAAAATGACAATGCTTTAAATACAAAATTTACAAAGAAAAGAAGATCTCTTTCACAGAAAAAAACTTGCATCTCTAACCTATCATTCCATAATTGATTGAACTGGCCAAAGGAAAATTTTGGAAGAGACTCCCTGAATGATAAAGTAATTGAAAAGTTCCTCTCTCCAATTACGAAAGAAGGATATATGACATTTTCCCAAACATAGCCCATGCTGAGTGGAATGCCACAGCTGCTTAACAGCAGGAAAAAGCTAGTTATGACCACTTAGGAGCCAAAATCCCTACCATCCATTTCAGCAGTTAGGTACACAAAAGCAAATCATGGCTAAGTATTCACTGGTAGAAACTACATACCACAATTCTTTTTCTATAAAAACAAGCACAGATGTTCCCACTGTCTCATAACTCTTACTACGTAGGGTGACTTGACTTCGTCTCAAAGGTTTTATGAAGGATGTATTTTTTCTCTTAGAATTTGAAGTTCAAAGGACACTGGTCTTGGTCAGAGAAGACTTGATATTGATCTTGGTCTATCTACTTATTGACCATGTGATATGGGACACCTTTTAATCATCTAAGCCAGCATAGTCTTATTTGCAATATGAAAATAAAGGAAGCCCTTCAGACTAAAAAAAAAAGCAATACCCAACAGCAACCTGAAAACACAGGAACAAATGAGGATTACTGAAAATGATCAAATATATAGGTACATGTGAAAGATAGTATACATATATTTTTCTCTTTTCTTTTTTTTTTTTTTTTTTTTTTTGAGACGGAGTCTTGCTCTGCCACTCAGGCTGGAGTGCAGTGGCCGGATCTCAGCTCACTGCAAGCTCCGCCTCCCGGGTTTATGCCATTCTCCTGCCTCAGCCTCCCGAGTAGCTGGGACTACAGGCGCCCGCCTCGTCGCCCGGCTAGTTTTTTGTATTTTTAAGTAGAGACAGGGTTTCACCGTATTAGCCAGGATGGTCTCGATCTCCTGACCTCGTGATCCGCCCGTCTCGGCCTCCCAAAGTGCTGGGATTACAGGCTTGAGCCACCGCACCCGGCCTATTTTTCTCTTTTCTATATGTCCTTAAAAGACAAACCTGTGGCCGGGCGCGGTGGCTCAAGCCTGTAATCCCAGCACTTTGGGAGGCCGAGAAGGGCGGATCACGAGGTCAGGAGATCGAGACCATCCTGGCTAACACGGTGAAACCCCGTCTCTACTAAAAATACAAAAAATTAGCCAGGCGAGGTGGCGGGCGCCTGTAGTCCCAGCTACTCGGGAGGCTGAGGCAGGAGAATGGCATAAACCCGGGAGGCGGAGCTTGCAGTGAGCTGAGATCCGGCCACTGCACTCCAGTCCGGGCGACAGAGCGAGACTCCGCCTCAAAAAAAAAAAAAAAAAAAAAAAAGACAAACCTGTTTAAAGCAATAATTATATGCTTGTATTCTTGGATTTATAACATAAGGAGGTGAAAATGGAGCTACAGTGGGGTAAAGTTGCCCTATTTTACCAGAATTGAGTCAGTATTAACCTGAAGAAGACTGATGCATACAATAATCCCTAGAGCAACCAATTAAAATTTTTTAATAGCAAAAATTAACAGGAGTTAAAATAACACACTGAAAAGTACTTGCTGAAACAGGAAGGCAATAAAGGAGAAAGTGGAACAAAAAAGATGTAAGACATATGGAAAACAAATAGTAAAATAGCAGAAATCCAGCCATATTATTCATTCTGTTAAATGTGAATGAACTAAATATTCCAATCAAAAGGCAAGGATTATTGGCCTGCATAAAAAAGGCACATCCAAGTACTGGTTGTCTATAAGACACATTTTAGACTTACAGAAAGAAATAGGTTGAAAGTAAAATGATGGAAAACAGTATATCATGGAAACAGGAATCAGAAGAGACCTAAGAAGCTATAATAAAATAACACAAAATGGATTTACAAAACAATAAATATCATTAGAGGTCAAATGGGACATTCTAGTATTGACCAGAAAAAGGTCAATGCCTCAGGAACATACAATAGTTATGAATGGATACATACCTAACAGAACCCCAAAATATATGAAGCAAAAAATGACAACTCGAAGCCAAAAACTCAACTACAGTTAAAAATCAAAATATTTCATTCTCAATTCAAAGTACAACTAAACTGGCAGTCAGAAAAGATAATAGAAGTCTTGAACAACACCATTAACCACACTGAATGGACATTTACAAAACACTAACCAAACAAAGATAGAATACAGATTATTCTTTATAAGCACTTATCGGACAGTCTCCAGGAACGAAAGCATACTATGACTATTTAATAAGTCATAATAAATTCATTTAAAGCATGTTCTCCAAGACAAAACTGAATTACAAGCCATTTGGAAAATCTCTAAATATATGGAAATTAAACACCATCCTTCTGAAAACCCTATGCTTCAAAGAATAAATCACAGAGAATTTAGAAAATAGATGAAATCAAATGAAAACAAAAACACACAATTATCAATATTTATGGGATGTAGCTAAAGCAGTACATAGGAGTAAACATACCTTTAAATAACTAGAAAAGAAAAAGTTTTACATCAATAATCTAAACTGTATCTTAAGAGAAAAAGAAAAAATTAAATGAAAAGCAAACAAAGGACAGAAACCTTTGAGAGAGGAAATAAATAGAAAAACAAAGAGGCCACGCACGGGGGCTCATGCCTGTAAACCCAGCACTTTGGGAGGCCAAGGCAGGCAAATCACAAGGTCAGGAGTTCGAGATCAGCCTGGCCAATATGGTGACACCTCGTCTCTACTAAAAATACAAAAATCAGCCGGCTGTGGTGGCAGCCACCTGTAATCCCAGCTGCTCAGGAGGCTGAGGCAGGAGAATTGCTTGAAACTGGAAGGCAGAGGCTGAGTGAGCTGAGATTGTACTGTGCACTCCAGCCTAGGCAACAAGTGCAAAACTCTGTCTCAAAAAAAAAAAGAAAGAAAAGAAAAAACAGAGGTAGAAACCAATGATGTCAAAAGTTGGTTCTTCGAGAATATCAAAATTGTTAAGCCCTTAGCTAGAGCTGACCAAGAAAAAGAGCAAAGGATACAAATTACCATAATCAAAAAATTAACTTTAATCACTATTGATTCTTAGAAGAATCTACCAGGCACAGTGGTTCATGCTTATTATCTCAGCATTTTAGGAGACAGAGGCGGGAGGATCACTTGAGCCCAGAAGTTTGAGATCAGCCTGGACAACTCAGCAAGACCCCATCTCTACAAATAATAAAAAATAAATTTTAAAAATTAGCTGGGCATTGTGGTGCACACCTGTAGTCCCAGCTACTTAGGAGGCTGAAGTGGGAGGATCCCTTGAGCCCAAGAGATCATGGTTACAGTGAACTATGATCATACCACTGCACTCAGCCTGGGTGACAGAGAAAGACCACGTCTCTTAAAAAAGAAAACTAAAATTAAAAGGCTAAGAGAATACTATATAACTTTATGCCAACAAATTAGGACAAGTTAGACGAAATAGACTAACTCCTAGAAAGACACAAATTAACAAAAATAAGTCAAGAAGAAATAGAAAACTTAAGTGAACCTGTAACTGGAAACCAGGTTAGTCATTAAAAATGTTCCCACAAAGTGAAGATTGACATGGCTACACTGGTGAATTCTACTAAATATTTAAAGGAGAAATAACACGAAACTTACACAAACTCCTTCAGAAAACAGAAAGGAAACACTCTCCAATTCATTTTATGATCCCAAAACCAAAGCAACGTAAACATCAAAACAAAACAAAAAGCTACAGACTAAAATTCTAATTAAAATCAAAAACACAGATGCAGCCAGGAACAGTGGCTCACGCCTGTAATCCTAGCACTTTAGGCGGCGGAGACAGGCAGATCACTTAAGCCCAGGAGTTGGAGACCAACCTGGCCTACATGGCAAAACCCCACCATCTCTACAAAAATACAAAAATACAAAAATGGTGGTGCATGCTTGTAATCCCTGCTACCTGGAAGGCTGAGGCATGAGAACTGCTTGAACCTGGGAGGTGGAGGTTGCAGTGAGCCGAGATCATACCATTACACTCCAGCCTGGGTGACAGAGGGAAACTCTGTCTCAAAAAACAAACAAACAAACACCAAACAGATGCAAAAATCTTTAACAAATTATTAGCCAAGTGAATCTAGCAATGCACAAAAAGTATTAAACACTGTTAACAAGTCAGATTTACGCTAGGAAAAAAAAAGTTGGCCTAATGTCTAAAAAGCAATTAAGGTAATATACTATATTGTTAAAGGACAAAACCACATGGTCATCTCAACAGACACAGAAAAAAAGCATTTAACAAAACCTAATATCCATTCTTTATTAAAACCTCACAAACTAGGAAGAGAAGAAAACCTCCTCAACCCAATAAAGTGTATCTACAAAAAAAAATCTATAGCCAACATCCTGCACCCACCAATTCTATTTAAGATGGAGGTTCCTGCCAATACAATAAGGCAAGAAGAAGAAATAAAAAGCATCCACATTGGAAAAGAAACCTTTAGGTACAGAAAACATAATCCTGTCTATAGAAAAATACTAAGAAATACAGAACAATATAAACACACAGAGAGACACACAGTAGAAACAGTAAGTTTATCAAGTTTGCAGGACGTAAAATCAATATACAAAACTCAATTATAGTTCTATAATAGGTTATTTTTTTAATTCCACTCAAAATATAGTCAGAATTAAAATAATATTTTAAATGTATAAGATTTCCAAACTGAAAACCACTGAACACTGAGAAAAATTATAGATGATCTAAATAAATGGAGAAAACTTTCCATGATTATGGTTTAGAAGACTCAATATTAACAATTTTGCTTTAATTGATATATGATTCAACACAATTTTTATTTTTTTCTTGCAGAAATTAACAACCTGATCCTAAAATGTATATGGAAGTGGCAAGAACTCTAGAGTAACCAAAACAATTCTGAAAAAGAAGAAAACGGAACTTGTACTTCTCCATTTTCAAAAAGCAGTCTAGGCCGGGTGCAGTGGCTCAAGCCTATAATCGCAGCACTTTGGGAGGCCAAAGAGGGTGGATCACTTGAAGTCAAGAGTTCGAGACCAGCCTGGCCAACACGGCAAAACCCCATTTCTACTAAAATACAAAAAATTAGTTGAGCATGGTGGTGCATGCCTGTAATCCCAGCTACTTGGGAGGCTGAGGCAGGAGAATCGCTTGAGCCCGGGAGGCAGACATTGCAGTGAGCTGAGACTGTGCCACTCCACTTCCAGCCTGGGTGACAGAGCAAGGCTCCGTCTCAAAAAAACTAAAAAATAAAAAAGCAGTTGAAAGTTACATTAATCAAGACAGTGTGACATTGGCAGAAGGACAGAAATATGTATTAACAAAACAGAAATGACAGTCCAGAAACAAAGCATGACATTTATGGTGTCAACTGAGTTTCAACAAAGGTGTCAAGGCAATTCAATGGAGAACACATTCTTTTCAACAAGTGATACTAGAACAATTTCCCAAATTCTACTGCAAAAAAAATGAACTAAGGCACTCACAGTTCACACTATAAACAAAATGTACTCTGACCTGATATAAAAGCTAAAACTTCCAGAAGGAAATAAAGAAGCAAGTCTTTGTGTCCATAGGCTAGGCAAATCTGTCTCAGATATGATATCTAAAGCACAATCCATACAAAAAAATCCATAAATTAAACTTCATCAAAATCAGTAACTTTTTATCTTTGAAAGACAACATTTAAAAAGTGAAAAGAAGCCACAGATTGGGATAAAATATGTTCAAATTATATACAGATGCTCCTCAACTTACAACAGGGTTACGTCCTGAAAAACCCATTAGAAGTTGAAAATAGTTAAATCAAAAATGCATTTAATACACTTAACTTACCAAACACCACAGCTTAGCCTACCCTAAATGTGTTCAGAACACTTATCATTAGAATATTGAGCAAAATCACCTAACACAAAGCCAATTTTATAATAAACAGTTGAATATCTCACATAATTTATTGAATATTATACTGAAAATGAAAAACAGAATGCTTGTGTTTACTCAAAGTATATTTTCTACTGAAAGTGTATTGCCTTCATATCACTGAAAAGTCAAAAAATTTTACATCAAACTATAGAAAGTTGGGGACTGTACTGATAAAGCACTTGTATTCAGAATTTTTTAAAAAGAAACAAAAAACCTCTTCAACTCATAATAAGACAAACAATCCAATTTTTTTAACCCATTTATGACAGAGGTTGCAATTTTTTGAATTTCTGCAATCAGACCTTGGCAATGACCTTGAGCAGTAGGATATAAATAATTCCCACATGCTTAGAGTTCCAATGACGGAACACCAGGCATGAGTTAAATGCCAAAGCATTTGAATAGAAATTGCACCAAAGACATATAAATGGCTAATGAACACATGAAAAGACGTTCAACATCATTAGCCATTAGGGAAATGCAAGTCAAAACCACAATGACACACATTCGCCAGAATGGCTAGAATCAAAAAGACTGATAATGCACCAAGTCCTGGTGATGACGTAGGGAAACTAGAACCTTCAAATGTTTCTGGTAGGACTGCACAATGGTAATCACTTTAGAAAACAGCGTGGTAGTTTCTAAAATGTTAAATATAAACTTTTCAAATAATCCAGCAATTCTATTCCTAAGTCTCTAAGCAAGAGAAAGAAAAACATACGTCCATGCAAAGATATAACAACCCCAAAACAAAGCAATCCAAATGTCCATAACTGGACATTGCAACTGGATGCAATGAAATATTATTACCCAATAAAAGGAACAACTACTGACGGACTCTGACATGAATGAATCTCAAAAAAAATATGCTAAGTGAAGGAAGCCAGAAACAAAAGCCTACATATTAGGATTCCACTTATGTAAAACTTATAAAAAAGGGAAATCTCTAGAGACAAAAGCTGATTATTGGTTGCCTAAGGCTATATGTGGAAGCAGAGGTTAACTGCAAACAAGCAACGGGGAACTTTTTGGGATGAGGAAAATGCTCTAAAACTGGGCGATGATGATGGTTGCAAACTATAAATTTATTAAACAAATTTAAATTTAAAATTTAAAAAATAAAAGTAAAAGTAAAAAATAAAATTTAATCCCGAATTAAAAAAAACAAAAAAATGATTGTAGAGCATATACCTATCAATTGAACAACTATATTAACTGAATTGTTTACTGTACACCAGGTGCTATTCTAGGCAATGTGAACCAGCAATGAATCAAGCAAACAAAATCCCTGTGATTTTCATGCATAATTTAATGACATGAGATGAATGAGAACATAAATTTAAAAAGATACGCTATATAGAAACTAAAACAGGTTAGGGATAAGATGTCTAAAGGGCTACTTTAGGTTAGGAAGTCTGCAAAGATTTCTGAAAGGAGGTGGTCATACAAGATGAGCTGAAGCATTAAGATGGTTGGCTATGTGAAGATAAGAAGAAATAGCATTCCAGTCAAGAAGGAATAGTAATGGCTTGGCATGTTTAAGGGAGAGAAAGGTGGCCAGAATGGCTGAAGCATAATGAGTGATGGAGAAAGTGGATGAGAGGAATCAGATTATTGTCAAGGGGCCAGACTGAGTGGGGTCCTCCAAATTAACGAATATAGATGTTATTCTAAGTATCACTGAATAACATTAGATAATTTTAAGTTTTATGAGATGTGCACATCATCTCTCCCATAAAAATTTTTTCAATAAAGACATTCCACAGTTCTTTAATAATATGTAAATAAGATGTAAAGTTGATGCTTTGGCTATCAGATATTTGAGTGTAACCTACTTTTCAGTGCTTGTGTACCTTGTATATTTCATTTTACTTATATTATCTTATACCAACAGTGAAAAGGTCTGATGTCATCTATTTAACAGTTATTTCCCAACTGCATTAACTAATTCAGTCTTTCGGCAGACAATACTGCTGTCCTCCTTAACAGGCTAATTTCTGTGCCTTCTTTCACTGATTATGAAACATTTTACTACTGCCATCCCTGCCTCCATTTGATGCTTTGCTTTCCCCAAACCATGCCATCTGTTTTCCCTAAGGTCTACTAAGAAAGTTAAAAAGCATTGGCATTTCAGACATTCTAGCATCTTTTGAAATACACAGGAAGGAGCTTACTTCTCCGGCATAATAAAGTGCAGCAAGGACCAGAGCTCTTTGAGGGAATTCTGAAGAGGGGTCCCCGTAATCAGGAGCCTATGGTTGGACTTGAAATCAATCAGAGTTTTATACAATAAAGAGTCATCATTCTTCAACCGATGGGCTTCATCCACTCCCAGAAAGGCCCAGTTAATACTGCCCAGCACAGTCTAAAGTAAAAACAAAACAGAACGAGCCACCAGGTCAGAAGGGAACCCAAAAGTGCTTTCAAGTGTTAATTATCGCTGTATAAATACCATTACAAAGGTATAAATAGACACATTTATTCTTCACTGACAATATATATTAGGACTCTTCTGTTTATTCTGTTAGTTGCCAGATTGGTAGCTATTCAAACGAGAGTATCATCATCTAAAAGGTATAGGTGGGCCTCTTATACCAGCTATTACTGCATGCCCCACAGCAAGAACACAAAAACTGCTATGCTGGGCAAAAATTAAACAAAAACAAAAACCACATGATTCTGTATTCTCCCCTTAATTACGGACCTTCTCCTGCCTATTCTCCACCCCAACCCTGAAGCACACAAACACCAAGAGCCACCAAACTGAACTTGTTTGCACTTAATACCAATGGGATCTACCTACCACATATATTTCTTAGCAGAAAGGCGGTATTTAAAGAGCTTCTTATTTCTGTCCTCCTCACAAAGACCATTCACGTCATCTTTTCTGGAGAAATGCCTTAACAATGATACAATAGGAAATGCCTAAGATGACATTCAAGGCAGATACCTGAGGTGGCATCCAATGACTGACAATAATCTCAGGTAATTTACTGACCTCAATACCCTTTCATTCTGTTTAATTCAATTGGACTTGGTGACCTAAGGTCCCCTCATCTATAGGGTTCTGTTTTCTATTTATAACCTTAATATCCTTTGAGTAATTTTTCTGGTTGTTCATTTGCTTGCTTTTTAAAATAAGAGAAAAGTAACATGGCAAGTAGGAGGTACAGACCCTACCAACTGTTTTTTATTTTTAACTTTCATGTATTTATTTATTTTTAACATGCTCCACAGAAAAGTAACAGACCCTAACATCTGGACAAGTCACAGTGGAAAAGATTTAGCCTTGTAGATATTAATTACACACCTTATCTTTTAAGAGGATCTCATATGTTGTTATAAGTGCGTTGAACTTCAATCTTTTGGTTTGGGAATGAATCCATTCATACTCCCGTATCTATAAGAAAAAAACATAATTAAGACATAATTTCTGCTTCTACCTTTCTATATCACGTAAGTGTTGTGATCGATGTAATAGAAACATGCCAAATAAAAAATAAATCGGAATAGATTTTAATAAATGTCTCATACGTTCTAAAATGACCTAAGCAACCAAACTATAAAGCAGAAGAGTTAGAATTCAAACACTGACCACTGAACAGCAAAAGCTTTATTGCCAGAATCAGAAGACACTGGTCCCCAGAAAAACATCTAATGAAAAAAATGCACCTCATCAGCTACTACACCCTGGTGATTTGAACTCAACAAGGGATCTCCCATATACTTAGAAATTTCTTTTAAAAATGCAATTTATTTACTTTTTGAATAAGAAAATACATATATTAACAAGTAAAACAAATTCCAACCTTTGGAATTTCATCAACCATAGACCAAAGAGATGTGTCCAAGAAAAAGGGAGGCTTATAAGACGAAAATATAATGCAATACGTATAATAACGTCAATGTAAAAGAACACAAAGATGAGCACATTCACACTGAAGTATCATTGGACACTTAGCAAGCACGAAGACTCATGACAAAGCTCTTGCAGTTTGGCTGTCAAGTTAGGAACTGGAGAACAAGACAGTAAGTGCCTGCAGGTGATCACCACCGAGTGGGGTTAAAAAGAACAAAGAAAAGGAGAACTGGAGATAGCAAAGAAAACTTCTCTGACTACAATTTTTTACAGTTCATTTTCTTTGTTTGCAATCATTTTTGGAATGTAGTGCTTTAAGCTATTTTGTTAACCTATGAATTTCTCTTTTTTCTTCTTTAATGGTTAACAAATGATTTAACAAAGCTAAAACTATATTCTTAGAAACTCAAAATTAGGCCAATGAAATCAGCCAGTGTTTAAGTTACACAATTTTAATGAAACTATTTACTAAAAATAAATTTGAATTTGCATGAAAATATATGATTACAACATGCAACTCAAATGTTTAAACATTGCTGATGGCTTGCTCTTATTACAAGCAATTTTCCAGAAATAGTTTATATACAGTGATGAAAGAGGAAAGCTCTGGACTAGATAGATACACCTGTGTCCTAATCCCAGCTCTGCCACATTCTTGCTTGCTAGGGCACGTGTTTAGATTCTCTGAGTCAATTCTTCATCAGTAGTAGGAAAGAATGCCATCAACTTTGAAGACTATCATGAAGATTACAGGTATTACACATAAGGCACCCAGCGCAACATCTAGTACACAGTAGGTGCTTTAAAAAAAAGTTACTATAAAGAAAAGATCTGCTAAACAAAGATAAACTTAAGTCACTGTGTTCTAAATTCATGATGCCCAAATAAAGCTTGGTAACAGATTAAAATAATTCTTATTTCTAGAGCCCTAAAATAGCTTGTTTTCCTTTACTTTTACTCCTTTTTTGTAAGTTATGCAACCTCACTGTTTTAAGAAATTAAGAAACAAATTCAAAGAATGTTTATTTTCAGTAAATGTCTGAGATAGCAAAAATAATATTAATATTACACAAAGTATTAACTCCATATTATCTATATAAAGCAGTCTTAGAAGTAAAAAGGGCAGAGAGAAGAAAAATTTAATATTGCAACCCAGCTAAAAGAGATTCCCACTCACATACTGCTGTTGCTTTTTAAATAGTAAGCATATTTGTTAAAGAGCATCTGAGTTGCACTTTTGTGATAGATACACCTCCTAATATTGAGAACATAGCACAGTATCAGAATAATAACCAAAAACTTTACTAATGATCTACTAAAGGCTTCAAGTCAATTTCCAAATTACATTTACAACACAGATTCTATCCCAGCTCTTTTTGTTTACACACCGTATTTCTGCTCATCAGGTCACCTATGTAAACCACTACGTTAATCTCTGGTGCCCAGATTTCAAACTCTCTCTGCCATGAGGTGAGGGTGGATAAAGGGACGACTATAAGAAAGGGGCCATACAGCTGGTGTTGGTGGAACAGGTAGGAGAGGAATGATATGGTCTGGATGGTCTTTCCTAGGCCCATTTCATCAGCAAGGATTACACTGTTATTTCTGCAGAAAAAAAATAAATAAATAAAAACAAAAAAATCATTAGTTCACCAAAACACAGAATGTCCATAAATAGCAATGACACCAATGCTTCACAATAACAGTCGAGCAAGGTGCCATTCATAAGCCTCAACTGTATTTCCTCTCATCTGCAATTACTTCAGCTTTCGACATAAGGAAGAAAGCAGAAACCAAAAATAGCAGAATAACAAGTGACCTATCTAGATTTGGATTACTATGAGAGCCTCGTCAGACTCTTTACCTTTAGGCTTTTCACATCACCTTCCATAGGCTATCTTTTATCACAGAGAAGACAAGCTTTGTAAAAAGTGAAGACAAGCATGTAACCTTAGACTCCATCAATACAGAAAGCTATCAGCACTGCTCGTGAATCCTATGGCTGGCCCACCCCATTCCACTGCATACCACTGGGTTGTTTAATGCCACATACACTATTTCCTAGACCTACATGTATAGGTGTATGGCTCGTTTTAAATACACTTTAGCCTAAAGCAGAGGTAGGCTACAGATCACATTTGTGGACCCTACCCTAGATCTACTAAATAAGACTATATGGAAAAGGGCTGACAAACACCTTTGGAGATTCTGACTCAGGTATTCCTTAGACCAGGGACACCCCACTCAGGAACCTGGCTGCACAGCAGCAGGTGAGCAGCGGGTGAGCGAGGGAAGCTTCATCTGTATTTACAGCCGCTCCCCATTGCTGGCACTAATGCCTGAGCTCCGTCTCTTGTCAGATCAGCAATGGCACTAGATGCTCATAGAAGCATGAACCCCACTATGAACTACACATGTGAGGGATCTATGTTGCACACTCCTTATGAGAATCTAATGCCTGGTGATCTGTCACTGTCTCCCATCACCCCCAGATGGGACTATCCAGTTGCAGGAAAACAAACTCAGGGCTCCCACTGATTCTACATTATATAGTATAATGTAATAATAATAGAAATAAAGTGCACAATAAATGTAATGTGCTTGCATCATCCCGAAACCATCCCCCTCCCTCCTCCCCAGCCTGTGGAAAAATTGTCTTCCATGAAACCGGTCCCTAGTGCCAAAAAGGTTGGGGACTACTACCTTAAACTACAGTTTGAGAAACACTACTCTACAAAATGGGCTAGATTTCAACAGGATATTAACAGAAAAAGAATATCTAAGAAAAAAATTTTTAAATTAAAGAAACAGCCAGAGTTAAGAAAATATATTTGGGAAACAGAACAGAGTCATTTGGCAGGAAATTAGGATTACACATAAGACATCAGATTGAAAACATTATTAAAAGGTTCTTGAAAATAAGAACACTAAAAGTTTGCATATATATATAATACACACTTAATCAGCAAATCAGAAAGAACTAAAAGTAATTTACATGTTAAAGGCAACCTAACTGATTCAAAAAACAAGACGTTTAATTCACCAAAAAGAGGTAATTTCTAAAAATACCTTCTGTGTTCTACAAAATAGCTAGTTTAAAGGGTAAAATACAGAAACAAAGAAGATCACACTTGGGGAAGGGAGAATGATGAAGCCATGCCACTATACATCTCAGGTACACCTAATTTTCTACACAGTTTAGATGTAGTCCTTTGAGTAACTTCCTTCTCATTTCTCTCACCTTTTCAATACTATTGAGGAGGAAGCACAGTTAAGTTTCTCCAATATTTCCTGCCCCTAGAAAATGCCATTGTCTACATACACAGACTAAAGTAGGTTTGAACTGATTCACCTGTTTTTCTGGAACCAGACCAAAACAGCACATTATGTAATGTAACATTCCTGTGACCAGGGCTTAGCAGGGGCTTGGGCCCTTTTCAATTGACTTTTATTCATTTGGTTTAAAGTAAAAAAATACTGGCCAGGGCCGGGCGCGGTGGCTCAAGCCTGTAATCCCAGCACTTTGGGAGGCCGAGACGGGTGGATCGCAAGGTCAGGAATCGAGACCATCCTGGCTAACACAGTGAAACCCCATTTCTACTAAAAATTACAAAAAACTAGCCGGGCGAGGTGGCGGGCGCCTGTAGTCCCAGCTACTCGGGAGGCTGAGGCAGGAGAATGGCATGAACCCGGGAGGCGGAGCTTGCAGTGAGCTGAGATCCGGCCACTGCACTCCAGCCTGGGCGGCAGAGCGAGACTCCGTCTCAAAAAAAAAAAATGCTGGCCAGGCACAGTCGCTCACAGCTGTAATCCCAGCACTTTGGGAAGCTAAGGCGGGCAGATCACATGAGATCAGGAGTTCAAGACCAGCTTGGCCAACATGGTGAAACCCCATCTCTACTGAAAATACAAAAATTAGCCAGGCATGGTGTTGCGTGCCTGTAATCCCAGCTACTCAAGAGCCTGAGGCAGGAGAATTGCTTGAACCTACGAAGCGGAGGTTGCAATGAGCCAAGATCATGCCACTGCGCTCCAGCCTGGGCAATAGAGCAAACAAAACTCAGTCTCGAAAAAAATTAAAAATTAAAAATTATAACAATGTTGGCCAAGGACTATATACAAAACACCATGCGACTCTGGATAGGTACATGGCACCTTTGCTCCTAAGAGCCCTCAAATATAAAATGAGGATTAGATTACAATTCCTTAAAGTTCATCTAACTTTATAACTGTCATTTAGATGAATTAGGTCCCATTATCCTTTAAAAGGAAAAATCATTTTTAAACAATTCAGAATCATTATATCAAACTCACATTCTCAATCTTCTCAAAACACCTAATTTTCATAATTGAGTATTAAATATTGTATTAGATTTTATCGGATAAAAAGTAGGAGATGGTTCACTTTGGAAAAACTCACTGTAAATGCATCTCTATAACTAGAAACCTTCCTTTCAGCAAAGAGGGGAAAAAATATTTTTTAAGCGGTCCTTTTTTTTTTTTTTTTTTCTAAGGTAAAGTCTCACTCTGTCACCCAGGCTGGAGTGCAATGGTGAGAAAATGGCTCACTGAGGTCGGGCGCGGTGGCTCACGCCTGTATTCCCAGCACTTTGGGAGGCTGAGGCAGGCGGATCACGAGGTCAGGAGATCAAGACCATCCTGGCTAACACGATGAAACCCCGTTTCTACTAAAAATACAAAAAATTAGTCGGGCGTGGTGGTGGGCACCTGTAGTCCCAGCTACTCAGGAGGCTGAGGCAGGAGAATGGCATGAACCTGGGAGGTGGAGCTTGCGGTGAGCCAAGATCATGGCACTGCACTCCAGCCTGGGCGACAGAGTGAGACTCTGTCTCAAAAAAAAAAAAAGAAAGAAAATGGCTCCCCGCAACCTTGGCCTCCTGGGCTCAAGCAATCCTCCCACCTCAGCCCCTAAGTAGCTGAGACTACATAAGTGTGCCACCATGTCCAGCTAATTTTTGTATTTTTTGGTAAAGATGGGGTTTTGCCATGTTGCCCAGGCCTGTACTTTTAATTCTAAATAAGGATTTTTTACTTTACTATAAAACACTAAAGACATTAAGAGCTTGCACTTAATTGAGCACTTCGAGAAAGAAGTGTGTGAGTAGGCATTAAAGGTACTTCTTACACTGCATGTTCTGTAAGGACAGCAAAATACATCTATATTGGTTCACTGTTAAATTCTCAAGGATTAATGGATCCCTATGTGAAAAGTAAAAAGTTCCTCTTCAAAGTTTCCCTTTTTGTTAAAGAATAAATAATAAGTGGTAGAAATAATAGTTTCTTTTAAAAATTAACTTCCTTCAAGCTTCCCTGTTTTTTGCTAATAACTTTCTTTGTTAAGCCCTATGTGGCTGTTAAATATAGTAAGGGAGTAAGTACATTCTATGTCTTTGTACTTTAAACAGGTTATTTGTTCTGGACTATAACCTGCTCAGAAATGTCTGAACACGCCCAGACATTTCCTGGCTTACAGCCTACGCCTCTTCCTTATTTGGAAATGTTATTATTCTCCTAGTTCCCCGTAAACAACCCCTTTCCTTTGTTTTCCATTGCACATTTACCTATTTGGGAAAGTTTTAAGTTTTTAGCCAATCGTAATCCGTCTAGATTGTGCGGTCCAGCTCCAGCCAATGGAGACAGGACACAACAGTAAGGAACCAATGCGTCAGGGATAAAAACCTCTGCTTTTCTTTGTTCGGTGTGCTCTCATGACAATTAGGCTTCTGCGAAGTACCCTTTCTGCAGAAAGTAAAATTACCTTGCTGAGAAAATTCCTTGAGCACTAGTTCTTCTTTTCAGCACTGAGGAACAAGCATTTCTTTCTAACACCTAGCACTTAGTAATCAGGAACTACTTGAAATTGGTGAAGAAAATTTGTAAGTACTTCCCAAATGTACCTTTAAACCTCCAGTGCTATCATTGTCTCATCTTTTTTTTTTTGCCCCCCCCCCAAGATTAATGTGGTATCATTACAAAAAGGATACTTTCACAGGTTCAACCTTCCTCTGAACAGGATAATCCTACAGTCTATACAGGTAGGGAGTGGGGTGAAGGGAGGGGAATCACATTCTCTACAGCACTACTATAGGAAATTAACTTAAAGGTTTCCCTGGCCTAGAAAGAAAATACATGTGAAAAAGACATTTTCTTATTCCTTCTGAGTAACTCCTCCCACATTAAAGATTTGGGCGACTTAACTTGCTATTTACACTCATGAGTAACATGATAATAGAGGTTTCTGGCTATGACAAACTACCCACCAAATAATGAAATAAAAAGTATTCTTTATATCAGAATAAAATGGTATTACACATACATAAAAATTTCCAGGAAGGATTTCTCTCAATCATATTTTATTTCTGTAATATGCAGTGTAAAGATTTCTTGGTTGAGATATAACAAGGGTGTGAAAAAAGAAAAAAAAAATTCTGGATATCTAACAAAAAGAAGCCAGAAACAGTAAGGAAAATTGCACTCATATTTTTCTACCTACTTGCACCAGGAATGAGCAAGCCAGTTGAGACCTTCTAGCTGATAATCTCGAAGTTCCAGATTCTCCCCTCCTAAATATGTAGGTTGTTTCTTTAAAGCTACAAATCGTGGTCTCTGCTTCAGGGCCTGAAAAACAAAAGCCCAAGTCTGAGAAAAATTTCTTACTGGTACTATGTTAAAATGCTAGTCACAATTCACGTATTCGGCATCAAAGCATAAAAACCTAAATTTCTTTTTTTTTTTTTTTTTTTTTTTGAGATGGAGTCTCACTCTGTCACCCAGGCTAGAGTGCAGCAGCGCACTCTCAGCTAACTGTAAGCTCTGCCTCCCAGGTTCACGCCATTCTCCTGCCTCAGCCTCCCAAGTAGTTGGGACTACAGGTGCCTGCCACCATGCCCAGCTAATTTTTGCATTTTTTGTAGAGACAGGGTTCCACCACGTTAGCCAGGATGGTCTCAATCTCCTGACCTCATGATCCACCGGCCTCAGCCTCCCAGAGTGCTGGGATTACAGGCGTGAGCCACTGTACCTGGCCAAAAATGTAAATTTCATGTGTGAATCACTAGCTCACTCCATCACCCCTTTCTTATGGTTTATATTCCATAAGCCAGAGTTGGTTCATCCTCAAATAAAATATTTTTTTTTTTTTTTTTTTTTTTTTTTTGAGGCGGAGTCTCGCTCTGTCGCCCGGACTGGAGTGCAGTGGCCAGATCTCAGCTCACTGCAAGCTCCGCCTCCCGGGTTTACGCCATTCTCCTGCCTCAGCCTCCCGAGTAGCTGGGACTACAGGCGCCCGCCACCTCGCCCGGCTAGTTTTTGTATTTTTAGTAGAGACGGGGTTTCACCGTGTTAGCCAGGATGGTCTCGATCTCCTGACCTCGTGATCCGCCCGTCTCGGCCTCCCAAAGTGCTGGGATTACAGGCTTGAGCCACCGCGCCCGGCCAAATAAAATATTTTTAGTTAACTTGTCCCTTTCCTGAAATAAGTCTATGAACATCATTAAATAGCACTTTATGTCTTCTCTATTATATGGCAGTGAGTCTCCTATTTTCAGAAACAATTATCTTCATGTTATCTTATTCTAAAAAGTACAAAACATTGCCTCCAGCTGTCATATACTAAATGCAGTTGATCTTCACCGTAACAGGATTTGTAAATTCAGAAATGCAGCCCATCTACCTTAAACCCTTTAAATTGTGTGAATTTGGTTTTCCCTTCAGAAACAACAAGGTTCTGAAGAGAAGGTTGTTTTCAGCCCCACAGGCTTGAGGGGTAGCATTCTAGTGAGGTCAGCCTCTATGATTTGCATAAAAACGTGGATTCTGTGGCCAAATCAGTTTAGGAAACAACCGATCAAAAAGTTATACAAACTTCTTTACTCATGACTTTTCAAAGTCTAAAATGTGTGTCCATAGTGTGAATTTACAGTAGAAATTTATTCAGGGATATACCCCAAAGTTACATGGCCAGAAGTCTTTTTTCAGGGGACATTTCTCTGAAGATTAGTGCTCTATAGGGTACATTATGAGAAGTATCATCCTAATAAGAATATCTGATAAGGTTACTGATATATTCAGCTCACCTATGAGGGCCGCTGGCAGTGAATGGAATCTGACTGCTTACTCTCCAAAATCCAGCCATCCATCCACTCCTACCAAACCTACCCCATAATTGTTCTCCCATCCACTCCTTCCATGCCACTGTTACTTCCCTTGTCCTCATACTACTTCTTCATTCATGGACTTCGATGACATCTTACTGGCTGGACCTTCTGGCTTTAATAATTACTTACTCCAGAGTCTCCTATATACTGCTATTAGATGAAGCTTTCTAAATAAAATACTGTTTTCATACTGCCACTGTACTCAGTAGTACCAATACCTAGAAGATAAAGTCAAAATCCCCTTCGAGGTAGCCAAGACACAGTTTGACCTTGATGTACTTGTCAACATCATTCCTCTTCTCCTAACTTCTGGAGTCTAGCAGTTCTCCTACTGAACTACAACCATAAGCATCTTTTTCTTGATACCTTCCATGGGAGGGCAATACCCTGGGCCCCCCTCTTGTCTGTCCAGCCAGCAGCATCAATCCATTATACAAGGGCCAGAAGCAGCTCCAGAACCACAACTTCCTCTTAAAACCCATTCAATGACCACTGGAGCTCAGAGACTTCTACATCGGTGCTTCTCTGATCACATTTTCCCTATCACACTCTTTGACCAGCAATTAAATACTGGTTTCACAGATAGAATTCTAGTGCCATTAACATGAATGTCAACTTCTAGAGACATACCACTTGTCTGATATTTTATTACTGAGGACCCAAGCACATCACTTTCCTGATGGAATAAATTCCAAGGAAAGGATTTATACAGTCAATCTAGCAAATAAGCCTATATATTTAACTTCTAACTTAGAATTCAAAGATACTCGCCTTTTATATCACTTCCTGCTCTCAGAAAGGTTATCACAATCTTGCCCAGGTTGGCCTCAAACTCCTATGCTCAAGCGATCCTGCCACCTCAGATTCCCAAGTAGCTGGAACCATAGGTGTGAGCCACTGCATGGTGCTCCCAGCTGCTCAAGAGGCTGAGGCAGGAGAATCACTTGAACCCAGGAGGCGGAGGTTGCAGTTAGCCGAGATAGTGCCACTGCACTCCAGCCTGGGTGACAGAACAAAACTCTGCCTCAAAATAAAATAAAATAATAAAATAAAAGTGCCTAAATCCTTTTAAGTACTCTCCAAAATATCTCTAACTATGTAAATTGCAAGATTAAAGAAGTCAACAAAGCCATGAAATAATTCATTCTCTCCTTTTGCTTTAATGTCACATTTAAGTCACCCTCTTTCACTTCAAAATGGCGATCACCATTTCATTTTGTAATATTTTCTCAGCACATATGTGACCAATCCTCTGTATCAGTATATCTTCTCCCTGAAAAAACAAAAGCCAACCATCACCATACCTTGCATTCTCTTGTTGGGATGGTTTTTGAGTTGTTCCTACTGTGGAAGCTGTCAATGCAATTCTGGAATTTCTTTCCAATGAGGGCTTCATCTTCCCAGCTACACTCTGAATAGGGCAGTCCCATCCATTTACATAGATACTCAGGCTCATTTGAGGGTGCCGGCTTCCGACTGTGAGCTATTTCATATAAAAACATTTATAGATTAGCAACTGTCAATTAAAAGTGAAAAATGACATTGTTTTATGCATAATCAACAACACATCACGTGACAAAAGAAAATAATCTGCAAAACATACACTGTTCTGAAATGTTGAACATTTATAAATAAAATTTCTTGCTTACCTGGAAAATCTGTTTGACCCAATGTAGATTTACTTGTCTTTACAGCTAAACAAATACAAAATAAGACAGAAAAGTTATAAACACAATGAAGAATGAAACAGTTTAGGTTCTATGAATAAGAATGCAAAAAGATTCTACTACCTCACACCTTAAAAAAAAAAAAAAAAAAGATCGGGTACAGTGGTTCACACCTGTAATCCCAGCACTTTGGGAGGCCGAGGCAGGCAGATTGCTTGACGCCAGGAGTTCAAGACCAGCCTGGCCAACATGGTGAAACTCTTGTTTCTACTAAAAATACAAAAATTAGCCAGGCGTGGTGGGGGTGGAGAGTGCCTATAATACCAGCCACTGAGGAGGCTGAGGCAGGAGTATCACTTGAACCCAGGACACAAGAGGTTGCAGTGAGCCAAGATCATGCTACTGCACTACAGCCTGGGCAACGGAGCGAGACTCCATCTCAAAGAAAAAAAAAAGGAAGAAGAAAAAACATTATTTTTCTCATCTCTCTCTCAGGCTGACACTCCACTTCTCTGTCCCTCTTTGTAAGAAAACTCCCCCAACGAGCTGTTTATACTTGCTATCCCCTCTCATTTTCTCTGGAACCTACCCTAGCCGCACCCTCACCACTCCATGGATGCATTTCACCAGCGCCAAATTCACAGATCAAGTCTCAGTCCTAATCGTCCTTGACTGACAGCATTTCCTCCCTCCTGGCTATGTGAATCACTTGGCTTCCAGGGACCCACTCTCTCTCAGCTCTCCTCCTGTCTCACTGACTGTTCTTTCTCAGTCTCCTTTGCCAGCTTCTTTCTGACTTCCAAAAGCTGAAATGCTCTCATACTACTTCTTACCATGTGGTACTCTATTTCTGATGATCCTGTTCAATCTTAGCCTTTAAATATTATCTAAATACTGATAAATTTCCAAATTTACATCTCCAGCCCAGACTAAGAGTTCTAAGCTCCAGGTTCACATATGCTGCAGCCTTCATTGTATTCTCCAATTAGATGACTAAGAAGTAAATCAAACTTACAAATATCAAACTAAGGTCTTGGTTCTCACTCCAATGATCGGCTCTTCCCTTCATTTCTCTACTTCAGTAAATGGTACCTCTATATTTCTACATGTTTAGGCCAAAAATCTTGATATGATACTTAACACCTCCTTCTTTCATTCCCCACATCCAAATTTTCCAGCCAATCTCCTTGGCTTTTCCTTTAAAATAAATCTAGGACCTGTCTAGTCTCCAAAATGCATTTTTTAAATTTACATTACTCCCAAAAGCAAAAGTCATTATTCCTTGAGTTCAAACATGGCTGAAGTGAGTTACCATGTACTTACCTATTACTCTTTCTACTATCTGATACTGTTTATTCAATTCTGAAGCCAGCTCCTGTTGGCAATTGAAATATTCTACATCTTCAGGAGAAACTTTCCCTAACCTGGATGGCAGACAGACAGAAAAAGTACACATAAACTAAAGTTTGGGGATCCACACACATACATCAAAGCAAAAGTCAAAGGTGGAAAAGAAAATCTATTTTTTACTCACATCCGCCCCTTGAGTAATCTTTACTAGTAATTAGGCCAGAGATTTTACCAAAAAAAAAAAAACCACTTTTAGAAAACACTGAAAACCTTACACTCATAGAAGGATATACCAGTTACCTGCCTCTCTGATGTGTCCTGTTTAAAAAGAGACCTAAAAATAACTATTTTATGTGATAGATTCATGTGACAAATTCACACATTTAAACAGATCAGGAAAATAAAACTATGCCTTTTCTCATATATGTATGGGTTTTAGGATTGATTAAACATGACTTTTGGAAAACTAGTTATTCTTAGTACCAAAACTTTTCAGATGACAACAGCAGCAACTTAACATTAGAATTATTGTATTTCAGATGACTTCAAATTTGTAACTGCTTTACAAGCCTACCTCACCATCTAAGGGGTATATATTTTCAGTTTTGAGTCAAAGGAAAAACATGTAATTTACTAAAGTAGCACATTTTGCACAGTAATAAAACCAGAATTACTGTCCACATTCCACACACAAAAATAGGCTGATCACACCACACAGACAGGTATGTCTTCAGGCTGAACTTGATACCATTATTACCCAGTTTAGGTTTGTGTGTGGTATAGCTCCACATATTTCCCATATACAACACCCAGACATTCAAGGCTGTAAGTAAACTAAACACACGAGGACTATCACAGTTTTAGTTACCTAATCATTTCCTTCACATCATTTCTGCAAATTGTATAAAACCAGAATGTTTTAATTGTATCATAACCCAGAGAGTTCCAGAATATTCTTTCCTTTTTTTTTTTTTTTTTTGAGACGGAGTCTCGCTCTGTAGCCCAGGCTGGAGTGCAGTGGCCGGATCTCAGCACACTGCAAACTCCGCCTCCCAGGTTCATGCCATTCTCCTGCCTCAGCCTCCTGAGTAGCTGGGACTACAGGAGCCCGCCACCTCACCCAACTAGTTTTTTGTATTTTTTTAGTAGAGACGGGGTTTCACCGTGTTCGCCAGGATGGTCTCGATCTCCTGACCTCGTGATCCGCCTGTCTCGGCCTCCCAAAGTGCTGGGATTACAGGCTTGAGCCACCGCGCCCGGCCCAGAATATTCTTTACATCTAAGCCACCCCAGCCTAACTACAGGAAAATAACAAGGTGCTTAAGAGAATGAGCTCTGGATTCAGGGTGTCAGAATTCAAATCCTGAGTCCACCCACAGAATTGCTGTCTGCCGTATTCTCCCCATCTATAAAACGGGTAATAACAGTACAAATCTCATGCATTTATTGTGAAAATTAAAGAATGTGTGAATAATGCTCCATAAGCTAGTTAACTCCAAAAACTTGGTAGTCATATATAAAAACATAGTATCTTCTGGTCACAATCTTATAAAATAGAATTGTAAATGGCTCCATGTTTAGATGATCAAAGCAAAATCTGAGATTCTAGATAGCTGTGATCTCCATGCATTATTTTAAAACCTCCCCTTCCCTCAGGCTGCAAATATATTTCTTTAATCCATGATGGAAAATGTACCATTGTTTGATTTCATCCTCTTTTTTCTTGAAGTTCTCTAGTTTTTTTAGGCCCTTCACTTTCTGTTGCTGTAAGGATTCTTCACTCTCCCATGTGCTGTGGATGTAAGACCAACCCTTCCACTTGATGAGGTACTGGATTTCACCTTCATCCTTTTCAGTGTCAAAGTCACCACTAGGGTCTCCATTAGCTTCAATCGCATACACAGTAGTAGAAGCTCCAGTGGCTGCAAAAGGATTAAGTACACTTGAAAGAGAGTATATTACACCAGATATTAAAAAGCTTCCCAAGAAAGCAATTCTCTAAAGACTCCCTTTTTGGATGAAGCATCAAAATAGTCCAACCTGAAATAAGTACAAACTCACAAACAGCACAGAATGGACTCAATCATAAATTGCAAGTATTTTAAAAATGTAAACCCAATTTTTACATATTCCAAATTTTGCAGGTGAAATCAAAGAAATCCCTTATCCAAAAACAATAAAAACAGAGCAGTAACATCCTTTTGTTTTGGTCCCTTACTAACTCGTTAAAACAAATCCCTCTCTCCAAGACTAAGGATAGAATATCAAAATATCCTCCTCCAACCTCCCCTACTCGAAGTCCCCTGTTAACTCTCTTAACCTCAATAGAAGACAGAATGAAGAAGAAAAAAAAAACGCCAAAAGAAAAAGCATTTTGGTATTTCCTTTACGAAAGTTTAATGCAACTTAGTTATGAGATACCTAAATTAGATATTTAAAAATCATCAATAGTACCAAAATATTTATTTAACCAGTTTGATATTTTCACAAGGAGATTAAGAAACAAATAACCAAAGATGGATTTGCTTAATGTGAATTAGCAGGTGTCTCTGCTATATCACTGCTTTATAAAACATTGACACTTATCTATACTAGCTTAATTTAAAATCTTAAAGACATAATGGACACATTCCTTTGTCCTCAGCTCTGAAACACTGGGTCAGAAAGACTTCTACATATCACAACAAATACAGCAGTAGACTAAAATTCATCACATCAGAGCTAAAATACCTAAAATGTGAGCCTTACTGAGCATATATAAAATGCAATTTGCTCCCCAAATACACATACCTCCTTTCTTTCCCAGTCTTGAATCTAAGACCTTTTCAATAGTTTCACTATTATCCTGCTGTTCATCAACTCCTTCTCCAGTCATTTCAATGAGATCATCTGAGTCAGTCTCAAAGTCATCATCTTCTTTGTAACTGCAAGAGGAATAATGCTGAATGAGAAATGATCTCTTCAGAATTAAACTGCCACACATAAGTATCACTAGAATAAGAAACCATACTCTTTTGGTTCCAAAAACATGTTGTTTTATAGATCTGCCATTTGGTAGGTTCAAAGCTTGTTTTTTTTTTTTTCCCAAAGAGCTGATGCATGCTCCTAAGCAACTGTAGGAAGTCTAACTCATATTTGAAAATAAAAATGCTATATTTATACTAATTTGTGTAAGCAAGATAAAGAAAACTATAAGGATACTTCTATTTTTTTCATTTTTTAGTATCAGATTATTATGCAAACAAGCAGACTACCACAAAAGAAGAAAAAGCATAATGGAAGAAAAAATGTGCTGCTATTTCATCAGGCAAAAAGAGAAGCAATATTTCTAAAATTAAAAATTTCAACCCTGTTTGTTGTCTCCCAGTAACAAGAATATGAAATTTAAGAATTCAAACTGTTGGAAGCTTCAACAGAAGTACTTGCTGGTTTACAAAACGAAAAAGGAAAAACTTTGGCTAAGCGTGGAGGCTCACACCTGTAATCCCAGCACTTTGGGAAGAAGTTGGATCACGAGGTCAGGAGTTAGAGACCAGCCTGGCCAAGATGGTGAAACCCCATATTTACTAAAAATACAAAAATTAGCCGGCACAGCAGGTGCTTGTAATCCCAGGTACTCAAGAGGCTGAGGGAGGAGAATCACTTGAATCTGGGAGGTGGAAGTTGCAGTGATCTGAGATCGTGCCATTGCACTCTAGCCTGGGCAACAGAGCAAGACTGTCTCAAAAAATATATATATATATACACACATATACATATACATATATATATACATATACATATATATATACACATATACATATATATATTTATATATATGTAACTTCCCATTTAACAACAAATGATTGAGTCACAAGAAAGAAAAACAATCCTGGATGTAGTACAGTTATAGTAAGAAAAAGTGCTAGGCTATATACTAGCATACTCAAAGCCTAGACCTAGCTTTGGAATTATTAACTGGATACACTGAATAAGTAACGAATATCTCTAGGATTCATTTTCACCATCTCTAAGAACAAAAGAAGTCTGTAAAATCTAAAAAAAAAAAAAAACTTGATTTCTATAAAGTAAACTACTAGTGTTTGCATATATCTGTTCCTTTATTTCGTTTTTCTTTTTCTTTTTGAGACAGAATCTAGCTTTTTCGCCTAGGCTGGAGTGCAGTGGCACAATCTCAGTTCACTGCAACCTCCATCTCCCAGGATTCTCCCACCTCAGCCTCCCAAGTAGCTGGGAATGCAGGTGCATGCTGCCACCACACTTGGCTTTTTCTTACTTTTTGTAAAGACAGGGTCTCACCCTGTTGTCCAGGCTGATCTCAAACTCCTGGGCTCAAGCAATCTGCTTGCCTCGGCCTCCCAAATTGTTGGAATTACAGGCATGAGCCACTGCGTCTGGCCTATTTCACTAATAATAATTCCTATTAATGCTTCATATCCTATTAGTACTTGATAAAATTAGATTCAAGTAGCAACACATTAAGTTGAATCTCAGAAAAATGTCTGTGACTCAAAAGAGCAATTCAGAAATAGGAATATAACCCAAATATCTTTAATGAAAAAAAAGTTATGAAATGAAGATAATGCCACTAAGTCACCATTGGACAGGAGGTGAACTTGTGGTGGTTCTTTAACAAGAATGAAGGCTTCAAATGAGCTATTGCTACTCTTTTCATATTCCCCTTGGCTCAATACCATTCTTTTTGCAAGAAAGCTAACCAGATTTCTGAAAACAACTTCAGGACATAGGTTGTTATTTTTATCTATTAAGTGCACAACCCCGAACTTATGAGAACCAAACTCTAACCAACTACTTTATCACATCGCACCAGTGAAACATTCTGGGGCACAACTTACCTAACATTTTTAGCCGCTCTTCGACGAGTCTGCCTTTTGGGAGCTTCATCGTCATCATCATCCTCATCAGAAGAATCTTGCTTTTTTCTCTTTCCACGCTGAGTCTTAGGCTGCTTTTTAACACGAGGTTTGGGCACTGTTCTAAAATGAGAAGAGAAACAAATAGCTAAGTCTTCACTCTATCATTTGGTGTCTACTTTATATTACAGTATTTCCCAGAGCAGTGGTTCATACATCAGAATGTAACATTTCACTTGGGGAATGTTAAACATGCATATTCTTGTGCCCTACTCCCTGAAATTCTAATTCACTAGAAATTTGGATTTTCAACAGGAGGGTCATTCTTTCTAATGCTGATAATCCTCAATCATTTATGGGAAAGAATGTGAATATTTCACAAATGTTCATCAGGATGACCTGATATAAAAACACACACACAGCATTTTGTTCATGGTAGTATCTCTTTGGCAGGCAAATTGGAAATAGCTATCAAACTATTTTACTTGTAGGAATTAACAGTTTTACTTGTAGGAATTAATCCTACTGCTATACACCTAAACAGGCATAATAAAGTATTCACTATAGCATTATTTGCAATAACAAAACATTAGGAAAACTCTAAATATTCTTCAACTAGGAACTAAAGAGTACCATGTACTCATTAAAAAAAGAGTTTTCTGTATACTAATATAAAAGGATTTCCAGGATAAATAAACCTACAGAACAAGAAGCAGAGGATGCTATTGTCTGTGTGAAGAAAGCAACGCACAAGAAGTAACTATACATAAAGACTACCTAAGAGACTGTGTGCCCTGTCACAGAATTAACTTCAACAGACCAGGGAGATGGCCAGGACTGAAAGCCACAGTCTAGAAGCTCACATAAGGAAATCCCCAAATATTCCATCAGTGATAAAAAGGTGAAAGAAGTAAGACAGGGAGAGAAATGAAAACTCATGATCACATTTATTATCTCTTTCTCTCATACCTCCCATACCTTTCTCATAACCAAACCTAGACAGATGATAAAGGATGTAATAAATAATGAGTAAAATTCTAAAAGATAGAACTGGTGTGACATTTCAGTCCTGAAGCTTACACTGAGATAAAATAAGATAAAATTCAGTTGACAAATTCCCCTGCTGGGGTTGGGGGGTAAGCACAATGTCCTAGGCCAGAGGTTAGCAAACTTTTTCTGTAAATGGCCAGAGAGTAAATACTTTAGGCTCTGCCAGCCAAGAGGCAAAATGGGGCAAAACGTCCTCTATGTAATGAAAGAAAATAATTTTTCACAAAATTTTTTATAAAATTCAAAATGAAATAATCAAGTACATTTACTGCTATGTATCTACTAATGAGAACAGAATTGTTTTTGAGGGGATAACATTTCACTTAATTGGAGTTCAAATTTAGTGCTCTCTATCCTTAAACTGTAAATTAGAAATATTCATCTATAAAAACTATTCTTAGCTCACAGTCCATATAAAAATAGGTGGTGGATTAAACTTGGCCCAAAGGGCATAGTTTGCTGAGCCCATTCTAAGCAATACTATAAGAAGGTAATTTTCCCTGGGGCCTGTCTTCTGACTCCCTTTTCCTGTCATCACTATCTTAGGCTGCCATCTGTCTGATCGAAAATTAGCATAATTTGCTGCTATTTCAGCCTACCTCCTTCTCTACACAATCAGATTCTTTGTTTAATGTTATATAGATTTTACGAACAAGGTAATAAACCACTCAAGTATGCTTTAAGCCAGGCAAACAGTGTTTTAAACAATTTGTTCTCCCAAAAAGAGACTGTACCCTGGCCAAACATATAAGGAGTTTTACTAAAAACGGAAGACATGTTTGCCCCATGATAGCTAGTCTGTGAACTAAGAATCAGTAACACCTGCAGTATAGGCTGGCTGAAGTGAACCACAGACATCTAAAATCCAGAATCAAAACACAGTGTATCTCATTAAAGCTCTCATTCTAGCGCGACACCATCCTTCCCATCCTTCCCATCCTTCCCAATCTACGGCAGATTAAGCTCATCCAGAAGTAGAGATTTTAAGCAAACAGTGCACCTTCTGGGGACAGGTCTTCTGGCTTTTACTTTCTTTTGCTCTGGCTCACTCTCTGCACTGGTGCCTTGCTCCTGTTCATCTTCTGAGGGTTCCCGTTTCCATTTTTCTCTGTGATCAAAGCAAAACAAAATAATTTTTTTCTAAAAGAATCCTTGAAGATAAATGATCCAACAAAACCAATTTCAATGTTACGATCCAAAGGGCAGAACATGCATATTTTAGATATGCTAAAAGAGATTCTAGCTCCGTTTAAACTTGAATTGTGATCCTTCCTGGACTACATAATATCTATTCCTATTTTATCTCCAGTAACAAAAATAAATAAAAATGGATATATATTTTTTTAAATTTACTGCTATTACTGACAAGACTGAAACCACAACATGCACAAGATCAGTGGTTCCAAAACTTTAGAATGTATCAGAACCACCTAAAGGACTTGTTAAAAAAGATTTCTGGGCCAAGTGAGATGGTTCATGCCTGTAATCCTAAAACTTTGGGAGGCCAAGGCGGGAGGATCACTTGAGTCCAGGAGTTCGAGACCAATCTGAGCAATACAAGACACCTCTCTACAAAAATTAAAGTTAAAATTTTAAAATTGAGACAGGCCTGGAGGAGTATGTCTACAGTCCTAGTTACTGAGGAGGCTAAGGAGGCAGAAGGATCACTTGAACCCAGGAGTTTGAGGTTGCAGTGAGCTGTGATTTTGCCACTGTACTCCAGCCTAGGTGATAAGAGCAAAACCCTGCCCCCATCTGCCCCTCCCCCACAAAAAAAATGTCTGGGCCTTGGAGTTTCTGATGCAGTAGGTCTCAGGTGAGGCCTAAAAAATATGAATTTCAACAAATTCAAATAATGTTGGTACTGGGTAGAAACTCTGAGAACCACTATACTAGATATTGTAAGTCTTTAGAATACATTTAAGGAAACAGTCCCTAAAATTATTTTTCAAAAATAAACCTATCATATAACTAAATAATCTGTTCAGCTACAGATGTAGTTTTTATTAATTATTAGATACAGTAGATGTTCCTTTCCTCCTTGAGATCTTAGAAGGCTTGAAAAAGCCATAACCTACAGGTGTCCTACTACCCCAAACAGTTTTAGTTTACTTGAA
The DNA here is from genome assembly GCF_009764315.1 of Trachypithecus francoisi. Taxonomy (NCBI): domain Eukaryota; kingdom Metazoa; phylum Chordata; class Mammalia; order Primates; family Cercopithecidae; genus Trachypithecus; species Trachypithecus francoisi. The sequence continues at coordinate 96,125,227 of NW_022681468.1, forward strand.
AATCAAACAAGATATTGCAGGGACCTCACTCATTTCTCACCTGCAGGGAAGAGGAAAGAAACGTAAATAGCTGCTGGGCATGAAATACCTAGAAAAAAACTGACAGGCAAGTGCCTGGGGTTTCTCTGTAAATAAAACAATACCAATTTGTCTATGGGTCACTTTATAGGGAATGAGGTCATACTAAAGACAATAGCTACAGAACTGCAAAGTCAAATCAATATTCTTCATGGGAGAATAGGTCAAAGTAACAGTGAAAGCTTACTAAAAGGAGGTGGCTGATCTGCAGATTGAGAACCTTTCTAAAAGCTACAACAGTCACCCTATACCTCAATTGGTAGAGACCTTAGGGGGAAAAAACAACAATTCAGGCCTTCCATGGACAGTCAGCAGAGCGCTTTTATGAATATCACTCAACTTCTACTAGCACTGCGTGTTTTCATATGCATTTCCCCAGCAGATGGCTCCTTGTACACCAACCAAGCCTTTTTGTTCCGACTTTGTACCAGAGATTAGCCAAAGTCAGGCAAATGGAGATGTTTCTTTGTTAGGATGAAAAAAAAAATGAATTAAAGAATGCACAATCAATCAGTCAGACAGGTAGGGGTGCTACTGGTAAGACAGAAAGGCCTGTTAGTATTGCCTAATATCCTTCAGTCTCTTTAAAACAAAGACCTTCGCATATACACTCTGGACACTGGTCTAATTCTGCTTCCCCGGAGCATAGTACAATAAATGTTTGCTAAGAATCCAAGGAATATAAGGTGATCACCAGGAAGGAAGAAAGGAAGATGTTTACAGTAAGTGGGAGACCAGCATATGAGTCTGCAGTCTCCCTTAGACCAAGTCCACAACAGTTTACCCCTCAGAGGGAGCTTATACAGTCACACTGGAGACAAGGAGAAGCATGCTTGAAAGAATATGAACAGCTATTGCTTCAGACAAGAAAGATCCAGTCACCAACAAATTCTAATTACCGTATCTCCCCCAGGAATTGAGAACCTAAACCAGGGCTACCAATGAGGTCCACTTCTACAAGTATGGGAGACAGCAAACACAGAGAATGGATGTGTTGAGGCTAGAGTTTTCCAGTTAGATTACAGATTTAGACTTATGAACAATCGGGAGACTTAGAATCTCCCAATATAAGAATGCAAAAAAAAATTTTTTAAACTTAGCAAATCAGCTAGTCTAAAGCTCTCCTCCCAGAGAAGGAAACTGAAGTGCAGTGAGGAAATGAGTTGCTTGGCCATATCACCAACCCTCAGCCCTGCTACTCTCAATCATAACTCACTGAGGACCAAAGAATCAGAAAACATTAAAGCCAGGCTTACACATCCTAGGAGTATTTGAAAAACTCAGTGTTTAAAAGGCCTAAGTGTGCATGTATGTATATTTGAAACTGGTTGGATTCTTTCAAGTTTTCTTTTAATTTACAAGAACAAGAAAAAAGATAGTAAGGACCAGCAATACTAAGTCACTGTGAAGAAAGGGTGAAATGAAAAAGGTGACTGAGCAGGTTACAAAGAAATTACTTTCCATCCCTACAGATGCACAAGGCTCTCCCACATGTGAAACTGCTGTCCTCTCCTACATTACTGGCCTCTTATAAAATACAAATCTTATCAAGACTCCACCACTAAGCCATACATTGTAAGGCAGGCTACAATAAAGTTTACGACACAAGATCGTGCGCAAAAAAATGTGACTTGGAATCAACCCAAACGTCCATCAATGATAGACTGGATTAAGAAAATGTGGCACATATACACCATGGAATACTATGCAGCCATAAAAAAGGATGAGTTCATGTCCTTTGTAGGGACATGGATGAAGCTGGAAACCATCATTCTCAGCAAACTATCGCAAGGACAAAAAACCAACCACCACATGTTCTCACTCATAGGTGGAAATTGAACGATGAGAACACTTGGACACAGGAAAGGGAACATCACACACCGGGGCCTGTCATGGGGTGGGGGGAGGGGGAGAGATGGCATTAGGAGATACACCTAATGTAAATGACGAGTTAACGGGTGCAGCATACCAACATGGCACGTGTATACATATGTAACGAACCTGCACGTTATGCACATGTACCCTACAACTTCAAGTATAATAATAAAAAAAAGAATACAGACACACACACACACACACACACGCACACGTGTACCAAAGGAAACATAATATCCAGCTCAAGAGGCCATTAACAGAATCCCCTAGATACCGTAAAAACACAAAATTCAACTAAATTTTTCCCAAAATTTTGAGAATTAGGGAGAAAAATACCAAGATTTAGCCAAAAGGCCGCAAGGCAATGTAAATAGACATGGAAAAAGTCAAAATGCAACTTAAATGTATATAATTTTCTTCCTTTATTGGGAAAAGATGGTTGGCTAGACACAAATCCTAAGATAGACAAATCAACTCTAATCAACTATAAAGTAGGAAATGAACAAAAGCTACTTTTAAATATAATGAGCCAGAACTTTGACCAAGAGTTGGTAAGGCTTGCTATTAACTGTCTGTAAAAAAGAAAACTCCTTTTTCCTCCACTTAGAAGACATCTGGAAAAGAGGGAAGTAGCTACTTTTGTTTCTTCAATCTTCAGTAGATTTCCCCAAGAAAGGATGCCTTTCATAAAAATTCCAATGATCACAGGAAATCTGAGGCTAACAGTGATTCCCTTCCACTGTGTTACAGATATGTGACAATCTCCAATTCAAAACACTGGAAAAGGGCCGGGCACAGTGGCTCATGCTTGTAATCCCAGCACTTTGGAAGGCCATGGTGGGAGGATGGCTTGAACCAAGGAGTTCAAGACCAGCCTGGACATCAGAGTGAGACCCAGTCTTTACAAAACATTAACAAATTAGCCTTGTGTGGTGGTGTGCGCCTACTAGTCCCAACTACTTAGGAGGTTAAGGTGGGAGAATCACCTGAGCCCAGGAGGTCAAAGCTGCAGGGAGCTGTGAATGTGCCACTGCACTGCACTCCCACCTAGTAAGAATAAAATGCTGTCTCAAAAACAACAACAAAACAAAACCACCAGGACCAGGAGTCAACAAAAATCTTATGCAACACTGAGCAAATTTGGATAACATTAACAGGTAATGCACGAAAAAAAAGTTCAATCAAAACAGCATGAGTTGGTTAAATAAAATTCAATGTTTTGTTTGTATGACTCTAAGTCAGAGATACAATCTCAGATACTCACAGGGGCCAGATGAGAACAAAATGGAGAACTCTTGGCCTGTCACTGTTACATAAGCCAGCATTACCAAATTTTCTCAAAAGAAGCTAAAAACACAGATTGTTATGCACCATCTCTCAATTAAATGATGCCAACTAATTTTTTTTAATTTTAAATATTGTGCAGGTACACTGTGCTATATAACTTCTTCCAAGCTTTAAAAATATGAATACAGCTGGATGTGGTGGTACATGCCTGTAGTCCCAACTACTGGGGAGACTGAAGCAAGAGGATCACCTGAGCCCAGGAGTTCAAGGTTGCAGTGGGCTATGACCACACACCTGCACCAATAGAGTAAGACCCTGTCTATTTAAAAAAAAAAAAAAAAAAAAAAGGCTGGGCGCAGTGGCTCATCTTGTAATCCCAGCACTTAGGGAGGCCGAGGCGGGTGGATCACCTGAGGTCAGGAGTTCAAGACCAGCCTGGCCAACATGGTAAAAGCCCATCTCTACTGAAAATACAAAAATCAGCTGGGCACAGTGGCGCATGCCTGTAATCCTAGCTACTTGGGAGGCTGAGGCAGGAGAATCACTTGAATACAGGAGGCAGAGGTTGCAGTGAGCTGAGATTGTGCCATTGCACTCCAGCCTGGGCGACAGAGTGAGGAGTCCATCCCAAAACAAAAAAACCTAATACACAGATCTCTTTATAATTCTCCAAAGAACACAGCCCCTCGCAAGGCTGCATTCTTCAAAAACATCAATGTCCTAAAAGCAAAAGAAGGCTGTGAAAGTGCTCCCAATTAAAGAAACCAGACATGTCCTTTGCAGGGGCATGGATGAAGCTGGGCATCATCATTCTCAGCAAACTATCGCAAGAACAGAAAACCAAACACCGCATGTTCTCACTCATAGGTGGGAATTGAACAATGAGAACAGCTGGACCCGGGGTGGGGAACATCACACACCTGGGCCTGTCGTGGGGTAGGGGGAGGGGGGAGGGATAGCATTAGGAGATATACCTAATGTAAATGATGAGTTAATGGGTGCAGCACACCAACATGGCACATGCGCTATGTACATGTACCCTAGAACTTAAAAGTATAATAAAAAAAAAAAAAAAAAGAGACCAGACATGCAACTAATTGCAGTAACTGACCCTAAACTAGATCCTGTAGTAGAGATGGAAAAATAAAAAATATTATGAAAGACTTTACTGGGTTAACTGACAAAACTGGAATATGAATTAGACAAAAGTATATCAGCAACCAGGTGTGGTGGCTTGAGCCTGCAATCCCAGCACTTTGGGAGGCCAAGGCAGGCTGATCACGAGGTGAAGAGATCGAGACCACCCTGGCGGACATGGTGAAACCCCATCTCTATGAAAAATACAAAAAATTAGCTGGACGTGGTGGCACATGCCTGTAGTCCCAGCTACTCGGGAGGCTGAGGCAGGAGAATGGTGTGAACCCAGGAGGCAGAGGTTGCAGTGAGCTGAGATCCCGCCACTGTACTCCAGCCTGGCGACAGAGCCAGACTCCGTCTCAAAAAAAAAAAGTACATCAGCAACGTTTTAAACCTAAGTTGAAACTGTACTGTACTGTGCTTATAAAAGAGAATATTCTTATTTTTAAGAAACATACCTTACATATTTAAGGGAAAGGGGTAGAAGGTAAAATTCTATGAATTTTGGTCTCAAATAGTTAATAAAAAACATTATGTGTGTATATATACAAACATACACAGGCTGGGTGCAGTGGCTCACGTCTGCTAATCTCAACACTTTGGGAGAGCAAGGTCAGAGGATAATTTGAGGCCAGGACTTTGAGACCAGCCAGGACAACATAGTGAGACCTCTATGTCTACAAAAACACAAAAATCAGGCATGGTGGCCTTCGCCTGTTGTACCAGCTACTTGGGAGGCTGAGGTAGTAGGATCACTTAAGCTCAGGAGATTGAGGCTGCAGAGAGCCAAGATTGCACCACTGCACTCAGCCTAGGCGACAGAGCAAGACCCTCTCTCTTAAATAAATAGCACCCACAACAATAAAGCAAATGAAGCAAAAATGGTAACCTGGGTAAAGTATACAAGGTGTCCTTTGTACTGCACTTTCATTCTTGCAACTTTCCTAAAGTTTAATTCTAAACCAATTTTACAAACTTGTCCCTTCTTAAAAACTCTAAAATGTGTGAATAAAATCTGAAGGGTTTCAGAAAAGCGTTTCTTTGTGCCAGTATTTCAAACCTTTCACTCTCTGAGTGAGTTTCTCTCAATTCTGAAATGCATGGGCCCACACATTAGGTTATGTTACACTTGCTCAGCTTGGATCACGGAAGCCTCCTAAAGTGCTGTGCCTTGCAACTTGAGTGTTAGCAGCTATAAGACCTCCTCTAATTAATCTTTCAGGAATCTCAACTGGTGACTCAGGGGAAGAGCTCTCTATAAATCCACAATACTCACCAGCTGGCCAGAGAATAGCAGAAAGGAAGACTAGCCCAGTGTCCAAACACACGAACATGAGGGGAACTTCCTACCTCAGCCCAAGGCAGTTCCTATGGAAGAGCCCTAGGGTAGGGAAGCAATATGAGAAAGAAGACAGATCCCACTCTACAAGGAACTAAGAAGTCCTACTCAGGAAAAGAAAGGTCCACATATGCTACTGAAGGTTGCCAACTTTGGGGAATTCTTAAGACTGTTAAGTGGTAGGGCACAGTGGCTCACACCTGTAATCCCAGGAGACCGAGGCTGGAGGACTGCTTGAGCTCAGGAGTTTGAAACCAGCCTGAGAAACATAGTTGAGACCCTGTCTCTACAATAAATTTTTGAAAACTTAGCTGGGCATGATGGCACACGCCTGTAGTCCCAGCTACTCAGGTAACTTAGGTGGGTGAATTAAGTCCAGGAGGCCAAGGCTGCAGTGAGCTGAGATCAAGCCACTGCACTCCAGCCTGAGCAACAGAGTGAGACCCTGTCTCCAAAAAAAAAAGGCTGACAGGAATATGAGCCAGAGTAAGTGCAATGTATTATACAGTGACTGAAAAAAACACTGGCTTCTGCACACACAAATAAGGCCATTAAAATAGGAAGTCAAGAATTCAAGCACAGCACCATTTAACTTGCAGTCAAGAGACCAAAGGAATGTAAGCCAGATAGTGAAGTAAGGATTACATGTGTTGATTTCCCAGCGTGTAATCAAGGTGGACATTTCAGGAAAGATACTCAAAAGGTCATGAGACCAGTAGGCAGATAATAGTCTCCCAACCAGACCATGAGACTGGGGTAGAACAAAAGCCTTCTAAGATGACAAGTGCAGTTTGCTTACAGTTACTATTTCTCCAAAACACAAATGAAAACTGAATGCACTCTAGCAGGGCAATATTAAGTACCTGACTTTTCTGTAAGGCTCTGTAATACCCTACATTTATTTAATGTCACAAAATCTTAGCATAGTTTCTAATAATCCTGTTGGGGAGACAGTATTAGTTTTTTTTGGAGATGAGGAAATGGGTTTTAAAATCTCAAATGACTTGCCTTAGGCCACTTACTAAAGATTAATAATATTTTCCCACACAGAATATGTACCTAGAGCTCTTAATAGAAGCCATGGACAGTTGTTTTAACATGAGAACCCCTGAACTGGTATACAAAGTTTTGAATACCTACATTTTCGAGAGAAGCTATAGAACTCAGATTGTCAACAGGATTCACACCCTCTCCAAAAAATGACTTTAAAAATTATTTCTCCAAAAAAAAATCAAATAATTTCGTATCATATAAATAAGAACTTTTTAAATTAAAAAATAATGAACATATAAATCTATGTTATAAAGAAACTTCACATTAAGTCCACAAATTAAATTTTTCTGGCTTATGAACTGCAATATTAAAATTATACAGAAACAACAATATGTAATTTCTTACCAAAATGGATGTTCAGCCAATATAATTCTGCCATAAAAATGGCAAATCTACATTTGTTCCTTGCTTACTACAACACCAAATACCTCTGTACTTGTTATTTATATATTTTTTTCTGAAAAAAATCAATGGGCTAATTGGGTTAACCCGATGGAAGAAGCTGAGATTGATCCCAAACAACAGCCCGAGTATACGTGGACTCCTTCCATGTGTTAAACTGAGAATCTTGGGTTTCCAATGCTGCTGCTGCTATTGCAACAGGTCAGGGTAGATAGTCAACCGAGCTAGTAAGAGAGACAGAAGCAGACTAAGGGACCTGGAGTAGACTAAAGACACAATGAAGGCAGTCCTAGAAATGCTGACAAGTTTGAAACTACTAGATTGAATAATTTCCCCCATGAAAGACTTACTGTTTTTTCAGCTGCCTCTGGCCTCTTCTTTTTGGGCTCCCACTCTCAGACCCGCTACTTGCCTTCAGTGTGTGAGGGGGGAAAAATGATTACAGACTTTAATTCACAGTTCTTAGGGACAACACTATCTCCTGGATCAACAATCTACTCAATATACCATTATTCAGTATGAGCTTTTAGACAGAAAGAAACCTAAGCACTTGCTTGGTGGAACTCCCTCTTCTTTTGATTTGAAAATTAATCTATCTCTGCTATTACTGACTTATCTCTAAAGTCAGGAAATATTTATCTCAGCTTGACTTCCAGAACAGCAATATCCAATAACTTTCTGTAACGATGTAAATGTCCCATATCTACAATGTCCAATACAGTACCCGTCAGCCACATGTGACTACTGAGCACTTAAAATGTGACTGATGTGACTGAGAAATGGAATTTTTAACTAATGTGAATTTTAAAAGCCACATGTGAGCAGTGCGGACCATACTGGATACTGCAGATTTAGAATATCAAATAAAAATGCCACAACATTTAGTCAGTGTGCCTTAAAGGCACCAAATACTGAAGTATTCATTTTAGACTCATTTAAGAGTATGTTCACTCATGAGCCAACAGTGCTCTGCTAACAGCACTAGACCAAGGAAAGTTTACAGTCACAGACATTTCAATAGCTCTTTCTCTCCAAAATTAGGGAAAATAGCAAACTACTCCTATTGCTGTTAATCTTGTACCCTACAGAGAATGTGTTCATTAATATATAAAAGAGGAAAAGATTTCTACAACTATGTGATTGGTTTTAACACACATGGCTCAGTAACCTAGTGCTAGACACTATGGGAAACAAAAGCAAAGGCAAACCAGCTCAGAGGTCACTGAAAATAAAACCACAAATGTAATGCAGATGTTAGGATAAATTAGATTTTTAAGGTACATTTATTTAAAAACCCACACCCAACTCACTGACCTGTGGCTATCAATATTTAACTTTCATCAGAAGTTCGTTATATAGCTAAGACTAGCAAAGTCCTCCTAAGAAAGCAGAAAGGGGACATTTCATTGAGACAAAAGAACCTCTCTTCAGGATCTAGTCTATAAATCTAATTCAGAATAAGAATCCACAAAAACATCACACAAAATGAGAAAGGTGAAAGAAGTCTGATTCTATAGACAACCAAGCCTGGTATAGAATATCAATTTTAAAATCACCAATCTACTCAATCTCTCACAATTAAGTATGTTTGAAACTCATTATATCTCACACTAAAAATGAGCAAGGAAACCAAATTTAAGAAGTTAAATAAAAGTAGATACATTAATTAAGCACTCCCTCCTCTTTCAGGAACAAATTCAAAACTTTCTATTGCTATTTGTTTACCAAACAAGTTACCCATTTAATAAAAATCTAGGAGATTTAGAAAGTTAGGGGCTTAAAAAAGTAAACTTCTCGCTATATAATCAATTTTCACTATGAGAAACAACCTAAAAAATAAACAATTTTGAGGTCAATTCTGTATAATACTCTACTAAAAAATTACTATTATATGATCTTTCTGGTTAGATTCTTTTATTTGATTATTAACTTCTTGCCTTACTGTATCTGTTCGTAGATAGCTCATATTAGAGTCACTTAACCCCCATGCCTGAAGTTCAGTCTTTTTAATGGTAACATATACCACAGTCAGAAAGAATGAAGATAGGGAGTTTAAATGCATGCCCTGAAAACATTTTTTCCTTACCTCTTCCTTAATATTAAATCGTGATGGTTCTTGCCTGCTTCGATTTGACCGCCTGACCCCATAAACATCAGGATATTCTTCCCACATCTGTAAAATTAAGAGACCATGCATTAATCTTTTTTCTTGACCCCCATTATTATTATCAAACATTTATTGCAATGGAAAAGAATTCAAGTAACCAAATATCAAAAGAGTTGTTTTGCTAGTTTTATTTATTTTGAAAATAGGCCTATTATTCTAGGAAATATTAGTTTAACAATGTCTTCATTACTTAATAGCTATAACTCTACATGGTATACTGCTTACCCATCATTAAAATATAAACATACAGCTGAATAATATGGCAAGGTAAGACAGCAGCTGCTTCCACTAAATTTTAAATTCCCTACTGCTTTGAGTTTCAGTCTTGACTGCACTAACCCACCTGTGAAACTGAAAATACAAGAAGCAAAGCCCCCATTAAGTCTAATTATTTAATTCGAATCAGGAATTTTTATTTTTCTTTAAGTTCCTCGGTCATGTAACATCCCAGATAAATGCAGATGAGGCATTGCCAACACACAGCTAGAAGTTCTCAGAAGGAGAACCACTGCCACCCTTTCTCTAATACATCTATTTTTATTCTGTAGCAGTAATTAGTCCTTTGCCTTTAAGACCTGATTTTTGTAGACCTGTAACAACCTTTAAGATCTGCAACAATCCTCACCAGTGATTTAAAAAATTTAAAGGACAGATTAGTTGAGGAGAAAAATCATTTTCACTTTCTTACCCGGAGATAACTACTACTAAGTATACTCTGTATTCTTTTAACAGAATCACATAGCAGCAAAAGGAATTTGAATGGATTGTGGAACACTGACATGAAAAGGTATAACAGAAATTAAGCAAGTAGTAAGAGCTGAGATGAGAAATATGGGTTATCAAATCACAGGTGACAGCTAACATCATGAGAATATTTGGAAAAGTAAGGCTCAGAACATGCACAAAAGAAGCCACTAGCTGATACTTGTGAAATGTTTGCATTTAAAAGGGTAGGGCCAGGCATGTAATCCCAGCACCCTGGGAGGTCTATCTAGACCGAAGGATGGCTTGAGTCCAGGAGCTCAAGACCAGCCTGAGCTACATAGGGAGATTCTGTCTTTACAAAAAATTTTTAAAATTAGCCAGGTGTGTCAGTACGTGCCTATAGTCCCAGCTACTTGGGAGGCTGAGGTGGGAGGATCACTTGAACCCAGGAGATCAAGGCTGCAGTGAGCTGTGATTGTACCACTGTACTCCAGCCTGGGTGACAGAGCAAGATCCTGTCTCATCTTTATGAAAAATGATCCAAATGTCACTAAGAAAGGACATTATCAACAATGACTTTAACAACAACAACATAAAAATGATGAAGTAAGCTGAAGCAAGGCTTCAAAAGAAAAGAAGATGGCCCAGGAATAGGCATTTTACAACTAGAATCCAATGTAATCACGTAATCCCAAGTCCACAGATTCTGTAATGGCCTTAGCATCACCTTGGAGTTAAAGGACAAAAGGTCCAACCAGAAGGAGTTAGGAATAACCAAGTAGTGGGAAATACAGGAAGAGGCAGTAAACATAAAACACTCTGAAAAAACCTGGCAGAGACAGGAAGGAGGGAAAAGAGTGCTTTACTCTAGCCTGTCTACCCATGCCTACCCGTGGACCTCTGCTAGAGCTATGAAAGTTTTACTGAACACAGGTTTTCATGGAGCCCTTATTAACCGGGAGGGCTAAATCATTTCAGTGTCACTACATCAACTAGTTTTATCACTCCAAGACATCAGATAGGCATTCTAGCTCAACTACTGTGACTTTATTATAGCATATATTGTAATATTTACATCCTAAAATTATCTTGTGTTCTTATTTGCCCTTTTGAGAGCTGATATCTAAGTCAACTCTTCCATGAAAAATCTACCATGTGGAGTTACTCACTACTGAGTACTCTTACATGAGTAATAAGCTTTTGGAGGAGGGCAGGGAGCTAACATGTGAAAACGATGTGTACACAGAAAACCAAGAGCCTTCCTTAGAAGTTCTCATTTTAGGATAATGATTATCAAAGGCACACTCCAATCATTCTGACTGGCTTGTAGGTCCATCCAATCTGTAACTACACATTATTAACTTTGGAACTGCTCACTTTAACCTTAAAAGTATATTTTAAGCTGGGAGTGGTAGCTCAGGTCCATAACCCCAGCACTTTGGGAGGCCGAGGCAGGTGGATCACCTGAGGTCAGAAGTTCAAGACCAGACTGGCCAACATGGTGAAACCCAGTCTCTGCTAAAAATACAAAAATTAGCCAGGCGTGGTGGCGGACACCTGTAATTTCAACTACTTGGGTGGCTGAGGCAGGAAATCACTTGAACCTGGGAGGCGGAGGTTGCAGTGAGCCCAAGATCGTGCCACTGTACTCCAGGCTGGGCAACAGAGCAAGATTCTGTCTCAAAAATAAATAAATAAAGTTAAAAACCAAGCATATAAAAATTTGTCTCTCCTCCCTATAATTGGATGGTTCAGGTAATTTGTTTTCCTTAACAGAGCAGAAAGAAGTCTTCATTTGTATCCTCAGATATTCTACTGTATATTACTAGAAAAAATGGCTGTAGGTTTCATTATCAAGATATACTAATGAGTTTTCATAAGCAATAAAGGTCTACTAGCTTGTCCTAGGCTAGCAGCACATTTGTACTGTAGGGCAAAGTAGATACCTTCTTCACATCAGCTATCCGTTCCTTCTTAGAGGCTGGCTTCTCTTTGGCTTCTGGGAGGACTGGCTGGGATTTGGAACCTGCTGATTCGCTCTCAGATTCCGACTGACTCTCAGAAGATTCAGAACTGCTATTCGACTCGCTGCCATGTCCACTTCCTGGATCACTTCCCTGCTCACTTTCCGACTGACTGCCTGAGTCTGAACCCGAGGCTTCTTCAGAGGCTGAGTGACTTATTTTGAGAGAGAGAGAAAGAGAGAGATTTAAAAATATTTAAGAACTGCCACACGAATCTGCTTTAAAAAAAAAAAAAATTCTCATGGTAAAACATTTACAGATAGTAATGCTGATAATATAAGACCAAAATCTTCAAATTCACATTTATACTTTTACATTCCAAATAATGTTATTGCTACCATTCTCAAAATCCCCAATAGCTACCATTTCCTGAATGTTTACATGATGCTACAGAGCAGGTGATTTCTATGGACAGACTCTTGACAGAAACTCTGAACATGGATATTACTGTCCCCTTCATTCAAATGAGGCTGAATTGAGGCTCTTAAGTATTTAACTCTCACACCTAGTTAACATAATATGATTTGAAACCAGATAGATATGAATCCACTAAGTCTTATCTACTAAGTATCATTCCCCTCACAACAAGAAAAAAACAAAACACAGAACAAAACCAAACCAAGCAGGCTGGGCGTGGTGGCTCATGCCTGTAATCCCAGCACTTTGGGAGGCCAAGGCAGGCAGATCAGAGGTCAGGAGATCCAGAGCATCCTGGACCACATGGTGAAACCCTGTCTTACTGAAAACACAAAAATTAGCTGGCTGTGGTGGCACACACCTGTAGTCTCAGCTACTCGGGAGACTGAGGCAGGAGGATCGCTTGAACCCAGGAGGCAAAGGAAGCAGTGAGCCAAGATCGCACCACTATACTCCAGCCTCTAGACAGAGAGAGAGACTTGGTCTCCAAAAAAAAAAAAAACCAACCAAGCTGGACACAGTGGCTCACACCTATAATCCCAACACTTTGGGAAGCCTAGGCAGAAAGATTGCTTGAGCCCAGGAGTTCGAGATCAGCCTGGACAATATATGCAAACCCCATCTCTTCAAGAAAATGTTTAAATTAGCTGGGTATGATGGTGCGTGCCTGTGGTCCCAGCTACTCAGAAGACTCAGGTGGGAGGATCATTCGAGCCTAGGAAGTCGAGGCTGCAGTGAGCCATGATTTGCCACTGTACTCCAGCCTGGGTGTCACAGTGAGACTCTGTCTCCAAAAAACAAAACAAAAAAAAAAAAAAAAAAAAGCATCTTACCCAAAGAGGAAGAATGCAAACTGGTTGCAATTACCCAATCAGCAGTTCTCGCTAATAGGAGCAAATGAGATTCATCTGGGGTGGTTTGTAAAAATTTATACACATTAACCTCAATCCAGAGGCCCTGCCTTATAATCTGCAGTGAGATTCAGAAGTGGTAGACTTAACAGAAACAAGTAAACAAAAAGGGCACTCTGATGCTAATGAGAACACCCAACCCAATAAAGACTGCTATCGGCCTCCACACATCTCCCTTCCTTTCTTCATTCCAAACATCCCGTAGGGAGCAGCAATCTAAGCAGGTAGATGACAGCTAAAGGAACAAACCAGAAACCACAGAGACTGAGGGGTGATAGAGTATCAACCTCAAGCACAGAGAAAGCAATATCCTCATCTTCCTCTAATGGTGAAAAAGCAACTGAGGGGCACGCTGGTAGAGGGGAAGATACTCTGAAGCAAAAAGACCTCAAATGGATGGACTCTACACCAAGAGGTGGACTGTCCACTCTACTCTTTTGCTTGAAAACTACCTATCTTTGCTCTGAGGCGGGCAAGGAAAAACCCAGAACCTACAGTAGCATTAACAGAAAAGTCCCTGAGTTCAGAAGTCAGGAGATAAGACACGTGGCACAAAACCTGAAAGGGTAAAGGGAAGCTCTATATTTACCATCACTGCATCTTCTAGAGGTGCACAGGGCAGTACACTGCAAACTAGGACTGACCCAAATAACACCATGCGATCCACAGCACATTACAATACAGAGGCCTTTCAGTTACCATGTGGAAGCAATGAGAAAAACGGGAGAGCAGGGGTCGGGGGGAGGTTCCCAACACTGGGAAGAGGGGAAAGATGAGAAAAACCATGTAACTTCCTGATCACCTAATAGGTATCAGACACTAGGCTAAGTACTTTACATATGTATGTATGTGTATATATGTATGTGTGTGTGTGTATATATTATTTTGCTTATTCCCAAGAATAATACTATTAGGCATTATTATCACCATATAAAGGACGAAAAAAACTGACATCTTTTATGTAACTTGGTCAATGGACAAAACTAGAAATTGAGGAAGAGGGTGAGGGGGCCAGGATTCCAATCCAAGTGTGGATCTAAAGCTCATTTCTATTTTACTCTAGGGGTCCAACCCAAAACATTAGAGACTCAGAAAACTTAACTCTTATCCCTGTTATACAAGGCCCCAAAACAGGCATCCCTGTCACAAGTGACTCAACAGTTTCAAGACCTCATTATAATTACTGACTCTTTAACCCTTTGCACAGTCCAAGCTGACTAGTCCAGGTGACCAAAGCATCTGAGTCACTTATTTTATACCTGTGACCAGGCAGGTTGACATCAGGAAAGAAAAAAGAAAAGAGGAGAGCTGGATAGTGACAGGATCACTTAAAAGGTGTGGGCTCTGGCATCGCAGTTTCCATTTCAGTCCTACATCACCTCAGGCCTGTGTCATCTTTTAACCTGTATCAACCTATGTGACATCTACCAGTAGTGTCAAGAGAGCATCTAATGCCAGCTATGAAAGCAGTGCCCTATAAATGCCAAAGCCCTACCCAAACAGAGAAAATCTGAGCATATCACACCCAAGCTGAGATTCCCCTTCTAACACAAAATTCTCCCCAGCTAACACCCATTAGTGAGTCGTCACCCCACAATCCATGACACTAGTTGGAATTTATTAGTTTTGCCTCCACTATTTGCTCATGGACAGACAGGTACAGAGACAGCTCCAGAATTTCCTCATAAGGAAGGGATTTATTTAATAGAAAGGGCAGTCTACTTGAAAGGGATGTTAGGCAAGGCAATACCTGGAAATTATATTCCCATAGCAAAGGCAGCTGAAGGCTTGTTTACTTCCCAGGCATCCAGGTCTTTGGGTCACTGAAAACATCCAATTTCAGCATGCCCTATAAAACCTGGCCTCTGACAATTTCTCAAAGCACATTACTTAATCGTTTCTTCCCTCACCCCCACTGCTCCAGACACCCCCATTGCTCCCCTCTAGCTCCTGCACCCACTGCCGACACAGCAAACTAAATACCTCTCTAAATTTGAGGCCTCAGGTATCACCTTCTCCTGGAAAACATCCTTTGGTCTCCTATCCTAAGCTCAATACCTATCAGATACTTCCACAATACTGACATATGTCATAGCAGTTACCACCACTGAGATGGAAAACAGGCAGCCACATCTCAAATCTGAGCTTCAATTACCATGCCCTGCTGGCTATCCATACTTTTAGCAATGACACACATGCTGTCCTAGAAAGACTCGCTCCAAAGTGCCAGCAGCTGTTACCATCTACACTCCCTTGCCTCCACTTGTCCCATACTACAAAGTAATCTGACCGCTTGTCAACCTCCCCAATAAACTTGCAAACTAAGCACATCTCCTTTGATGTTCTCTGTGCCTGGTATATTAGAGAAGGATTCAATTGCACATTCATTCGCTAGAATGTACAATTTGTCTCCCCTTTGAAATAACATATTTAGTTTTTCAACTACTACAATGTTTAACTCCAGACGAAAGTTTAAGAATAGAATCATGTTTTGGCAATCACCGCCAATAAAACTGTCACAGGACAACAGGTCTATACACTCCTAGGAAACAAAAAACTCCAATGGCAACAAAAAGACTGAAAATCTTTACCAACTAAAGACCCACAAAAGGCAGCATTAGTTTACTGAAGATAACTAGAACAGTCCAACTAGAAATGTTTACTGTTCTGTGCTGAAAAGCGGGAAGCACTGCACATGGGATGCAATGGAATGCCAATGTCCGCATCAGGATATGTCTATACAGATGCCTATCTCATTCCCTTTGAACTGGTTTATACTATAAATTCACTACATTTTATATAACATTCCCCTATTAATGGTACATTTAGGTTCTTTTCAGATTTAATCACTTGATCAATAGGTTGCAAATATCCTTGATACACTTTCCATATTTCTATATTTCTGAGTATTTGTATTTCGAAACTGTTGACTGTACCCATAAATATCTTTCCACATATCTTCTTGTGTAGCTATGTGTTTCTGAGTCTGTGTAGGAGAGTGATTCCTAGAAATTTAACAATGCATACAATACCTTCTGGGGAAAAAAAAAAAAGCCATATTTCTGTCAGCACATATCTATGTGTATAAATGCGTTTTAATCACCACATTGCTAACACTGGTTTATTCTGTTGGGGATGGGTTATTTGAAGTACATTTGTGAGCTCCATGGATTACCTGTGTAATTTCAAAACTAACAACAATGAAAATCAAACCCAAGAAAAGATAAACACCAAGTTCACAACCATATTTACCTTTAGGGGTTGATGGAGGCAGATGCGCTCAGGGAATGATACTGGTGACATTTTATGACTGAAACTTAGTAGTGAAGCTTAGTAGTGAATTCACAGCACTTCAATATATACCTTAAGTATTTTTAATGTCTAAACTAGTCAACTGTCTAAAATATGTCTAATCATAAGAGTTAAATCCAAAGCAAGGGCTGCAAGTACACCCCACCCTATACAAAACAAGCAAAGATTTGAATGAGTGTTTTAAAAAAGTGTTCCTAGGCCAGGCGTGGTGGCTCACACCTGTAATCCCAGCACTTTGGGAGACCGAGATGGGAGGATCACGAGGTCAGGAGATGGAGACTATCTTGGCTAACACGGTGAAACCCCATCTCTACTACAAATACAAAAAATTAGCTGGGCATGGTAGTGCACCTGTAGTCCCAGCTACTCGGGAGGATGAGGCAAGAGAATCACTTCAACCTGGGAGGCAGAGGTTGCAGAGAGCCGAGATCGCGCCATGGCAGTCCAGCCTGGGCAACAAAGCAAGACTCTGTCTCCAAAAAAAAAAAGAAGTGTTTTTATATTGTTTTTGAAACCAGAAAATCAGATGTAAGACTGAATACAAATACTAAGGAGAGGAACTGCTTAAAGGCAAAAAAAAAGTCTTAATAAAGGCATTACTTAATTTTCATACTTCTCACAAGAGGAGTAATCACTAAATAAACTGGAAATGGAAAATGCGATCGCGCCACTGCACTCCAGCCTGGACAACAGAGCCAGATTCCGTCTCAAAAAAAAAAAAAAAATAGTGTAATTATGGGCCAAGCCTGTAATCCCAGCACTCTGGGAGGCCGAGGCTGGTGGAACACCTGAGGTCAGGAGTTCAAGACCCACCTGGCCAAGATGGTGAAACCCAGTCTCTACTAAAAATACAAACAATTAGCCAGGTGTGGTGGCATGCACCTATAATCCCAGCTACTTCGGAGGCTGAGGCAGGAGAATTACTTGAACTCGGGAGGTGGAGGTTGCAATGAGCTGAGATCACACCACTGCACTCCAGCCCAGGAATCAATAGCCAAACTCTATCTCAAAAAATATATATATACATATATGTATATGTGTATATATATGTGTGTATATATATATATTCGAATTATTCCCTTAAAAACACATTTCCTAAAAGACTATGAATTGCCATTAATACCTAACAATTATAATAGTAAATACTATTAGTACTAAGCTGTAGCTTTAGTGCTGGTTTAGTACAGGAGGCAGAAAGCCCACAAGACTAATAGAAAGGGTCAAACTGAATTAGTGGGTGGAGTCCTTTAAGCTTTCACCTAAATAACAAAGTAATAAAATTAGCTGACTACCAATGGCTTACTTCTTACAGGGCAATTAAACATTGGATTTTCAGGAATGACTATCCAACATATATATAGAATCTTCATGAAAAACAACTATCTGAAAATTATTCAACATCTAAATTGCAAACAACTTTTATAATTTTTTACTTAAATAATTAAAAGGAAAATATAATACACAGATAAAAGAACAAGTCAAAACTGGGAATTCAGATTCCAATCAAAAATAAATGCTGATGAGAAAAAAGTTTACCACTTCCTTTTACTTGTGGACAAAAAGGAATTGGTATCTCTTCAAAATACTTTCTGAAGTAGGTAAAAATAGAGTGATTAACCTTCCTGCAACTGGGCTTTGAAACGAGAGCCATTAAGTTACTGTTCCATTTTTTAATCGCCTTTTCCCAAATGACCACAAGAGGGCAGCACAGCAACATTCCACTTAAAAGGAGCAAGTCTGTGGGAGCCCCGCCTAAGAGCCGCCATTTCACTTTTAGTGTTTATTTTCCTAACTTACAAAATGGCCGAAAACTGCTTGGCAGAGCTTAGTGTTTTTGTTGGTGAAAGCAAAATCTGGCAAAAAAAAAAAAAAAAAAAAACCCACAAAGCAATCTACGCTGGAATTCTGTAAAACTTACTTCCAGGCGAACTTCCTACCGGTGATACAATAGCTAATATATATGGAGCACTTATGTGTCAGGCATATACAAAAATTCTCCCAATCCTTACATATAAAGATAAAGCCCAAGAGTGTATGTGTGTGTCAGCCCACAGTCTGAATTATCCAATCCACACTATCAACTATCAGCATTAGGTATCACTGTCCTTATTTACATACATCCTTCAGTTAAACTGAGTATTAAACCAAAGTTATTGTATAACTATTCCTTCTCAGTCACTTCTATGTGTCTTAAGAAGATGGAAAAGCAAAGAAGACTAATTAGTCACACTTTTTTTTTTTTTTTTTTGAGACCAAGTCTCGCTCCGTAGCCCAGGCTGGAGTGCAGTGGAGGGATCGTGGTTCACCTCAACCTCCGCCTCCCGGGTTCAAGGGATTCTCCTACCTCAGTCTCCAGAGTAGCTGGGATTACAGGCACACACTACTGCATCTGGCTAATTTTTTTATATTTTTAGTAAAGTCAGGGTTTCACCGTGTTGGCCAGGCTGGTCTTGAACTCCGAACCTCAGGTAATCCACCTGCCTCGGCCTCCCAAAGTGCTAGGATTACAGGCATGAGCCACAGCACCCGGCCACACATTTCTAATTGGTAAAGAATACTGGATGTAGTTCTTTAAAATCTCCATCTTTAGTTCAAGTCCTATGCTGCTTCAGAATAAGATTATCACTATAAACCAGGTTAAAAGACAACAGACTGGCAAATAAAATTTCAATGTACACATAACAAAGGATATAGATACACAACATATGAAGAATTACATATCAAAAATCTAACCAAAAACTGTGCAAAGAAAATGGATATGCAATTACAGAGAAGAAACTGAAATGGCCAATAAACTCATTTTTAAAATAACTAAACCTCTGTTAATTTGGGAAACATTATAACTGGCTATTTTGCACTCATCTACTTTGCAGAAATTAAAGTCTCATAGTATTAAATAATGGTAAGAATAACCAGTAACCTTTAAAATGTATATGAATCAGCCGGGCGCAGTGGCTCATGCCTGTAATCCCGGCAATTTGGGAGGCCGAGGCGGTCAGATCACGAGGTCAGGAGACTGAGACCATCCTGGACCACATGGTGAAACCCCGTCTCTACTAAAAATACAAAAATTAGCTGGGCGTGGTTGTACGCGCCTGTAGTCCCAGTTAGTCGGGAGGCTGAGGCAGGAGAATCACTTTAACTTGGGAGGCGGAGGTTGCAGTGAACTGAGGTCGCACCATTGCATTCCAGCCTGAGCAACAGGGTGAGACTCCAATTCAAAAAAAAAAGTGTATGAATCCTGCAATTCAATTTGTGGGCATGTAACACAGACAAATTATCAAACTTGTATAGGACGAGGCAAATAAATATTCAGAACTCTGCTCACAAAAAAACCTAAATAATCCATATACCCATTCATGAAAATGCAAAAGTAAAACGTGAAATATTCACACTATGCAACTAAATGCAGCGGCTAGATTAGGGCTGAATTAGGTCTATAAATATTGTGAGCCCAAAAGTATCTGAGACAGAGCTCAATCAATTTAGAAAGTTTATTTTGCCAAGGTTAAGGACATGCCCATGACACATCCTCAGGAGGTCCTGACATGTACCCAGGGTGATGGCACACAGCTTGGTTTTTACACATTTTAGGGAGACATGAGACATCAATCAATATGTGTAAGATGCACACTGGTTTGGTCTGGAAAAGCCGGACAAGTTGAAGCAGGGGAGGAGGCTTCCAGGTCATAGGTAGATAATACACAAACATTGCATTCTTTTAAGTCTCTTGATCAGCCTTTCACTGAATACACTAGTTCCATGTGAGAAGAGAGTAGAGGAATAGTCATTCATGCATCAGTCTGGCTTAGCAAGACAACAGGGCAGAGGAAGCAATCACATACGCATTGTCTCAGGTGAACAGAGGGATGGCTTTGAGTTCTTTGTCCACAAGGAATTTCCTTGTGGGCAAATTGTTAGGGAGGTATGTCGCATTTTTATTTTTCTAGCTATTTTATGCCAAAATCATAAAAGTGACCCTAGCTATGTCCAACTTTTTTATTTTAAAACTTTATTAGTCCGGGCATGGTGGCTCACTCCTGTAATCCCAGCACTTTGGTAGGCCAAGGCCAGCAAATCACAAGGTCAGATGAGACCATCCTGGCTAACACGGTGAAACCCTGTCTCTACTGAAAATACAAAAAATTAGCCGGGCATGGTGGCAAGCGCCTGTAGTCCCAGCTATAGTCCCAGCTACTCGGGAGGCGGGCAGAAGAATTACCTGAACCTGGGAGGCGGAGCTTGCAGTGAGCTACTGCACTCCAGTCTGGGCGACACAGCGAGACTCTGTCTCAAAAAAAACAAAAAAAAAAACTTTAATTGTATCCTTTGAACTTTTCTGAATTCTTAATTTCTGAGAAAAGAGGTCTGTTTGTAACATTTAGAACTGATCAGTTCTAAGGTGCAGGCCCTCCCCAGGATTCATCAGTGCTCTCTCAGTAGTCACCCTAACACACGCAACACTATAGACCCTCCTTCCAGTGTTAAATAGAATCTATGGAAGGCCACTAATTTGGACTGAGCTCCTAGACCCTAACAGACCAAACCAAAATGGAGTCACTCATGTTAAACTTCTAAACTGTTTACCTTACCTTCAGGAGAGAAGATACCCAAATCTCTAAAACAGGCAGTCTGAGTTGGCATAAGAAGTTCCCTCTGCTTTAACCCTTACAAGCAAATTAACCTCAAGTAACCTGATGTTAAACAACCCACATTTTTGGACTATGTTGTTTCCCTGTTCCTGCTCAACCTTATAAAAACCGATTGTTCCGCCATGCCCAATGGGCACTATTTTTTTTATAGATGGGGTGCTACCTAATTTGTTAATCAACAATAAAATCCAATTAGATCTTTATACTCAATTTGTTGAAATTTTATCTTCTGACAGCAGAAAAAGGTACATGTATAAGAAAAAGTGTACACAAAATGCTGCTTATAATTTCAAGGGATAAAAAGGCTAAATTCCATCAAGTACCTCCCAGATTAAGAAATCCAGCGGTAAAGAGAGAAAAAAAAATTTACCTTTAATAAGTATATTTCTAAAATTCACAGCTGAAGCCAGGCAGGCATCACCTTAGCCTCTTCATGCACACTACTTCTGCTCCCCAATAACCAAATATGAGTAGTTTCCACAGCACCAAACTATTAGCACCCAGGCATACATTAGAGAAACATGTATTCTATCAAGAAGCCTAGATAAGGTGCAAATTAGATAAAGCACTTCACAAATACCTACCTAACCAGGATCTGACAATGCGCTAACATACAAAAGACAAAGGAAGCTTTCTATTGTCTTTGTAAATAACCAAGCTGTGAAAGCAGTTACAAGGGGAGTTCTCCCCAGAATTCATTAACAAAAGAATACTTAACCACCTCAGGCAACATATTTACACCCATTAAAGCCCTAAGGACGGACAGATGGACCAATTTGACCAAGAGTTCCTTTCAGCCCTGTGAGTCTTGTCTTTAGTTAGCTAATGTTTAGGTTATAAACTTTAGACTTCTATAAAATATATGGTGCTTTCAGCAACTCCCAAAGTTCAAAGGAGATTAAAAGATCTGATTACCAATCCCAATAATAAATGTGAAACGTATGCCCATAACGTCATGGGAGTAAGAGGGCTTCCTGGATCAGGCCAGAGAAGAAACCACAAAAGGCCTCAACTTTCTTACTAACAACCAACATTCACCATGGCAAGCATGGTTTCTCAATCATAGGGTTTTTTTTTTTTTTTTTTTTTTTTTTGGAGACAGGGTCTTGCTCAGGATGGAGTGCAAGTAATGCCATCACAGCTCACTGCAGCCTCAACCTCTTGGGACTCAAGCAATCCTCCCACCTCAGCCTTCCAAAGAGCTGGGACTATAGGTGTGTGCTGCCATATCCGGCTAATTTTTACATTTTTTGTAGAAATGGCATCTCCCTAAATTGCCCAGGCTGGTCTCGAACTCCTGGCTCAAGGGATCCCACCTCCGCCTCCCAAAGTGCTGGGATTACAGGTGTGAACCAACGTGCACAGCCTATTGGTGGCATTATAAATGCCTGAGACTGGATAATTTGTTATTGTGGGGAGCTGTCTCATACCCACTCTTGGATGTTTGGTAGCATCTCTGGCCTCTACCCACTAGAGGCCAGTAGCACCCCCATCCCCAGTGTGACAAGCAAAAATGTCCAGGGTAATGGAAGGGGACAAACCTGCCACTAGTTAAAGACCACTGCCTAGAAGTATCATTTTATTTAATTTGAACTTCCTTCCGTAAGAGACAAGTACTACTCTTACTCTGTTTTAAAAGATGAAGAAACAGACTCAGACACTCCTGCCCAAGATTCTACAGCTAAAAAAGCAGCAGAACAGAACACAAAAGATCGAAACCCTGTCCCACACTAACCTTATTCCCAAACTTGCCTCAGTACAAGAATCAACTGAGGTTGCTGTTCAACATACAGATTCTTGGACACAACCCTAGAATGGCTGAATTTTTTAACTTTCAAGCAAGAAGCCTGGGAACATGTTGAACAAGCACCTCAGGTGATTTTTAGCAAGTAAACTTAAGGATTTGAACATCTATATAGAGCTAGATTCAGAGGGAACAGACTGTTTTTTAAGCAAGGGAAAGAAAGAGAACAGTCCAAGAGTTTGACCCATTACTGCTTTCCTTTGAAATTACAATTTACCAGTCATATATTGCCTCTATTTGAACGTCAACCTGCATCTAAATGGAACACACACTAACCATTTTAGTTGGTCAGGGCCCGGTGCCAGTGGCTCACGCCTATAATCCCAGCACTTTGGGTGGCTAAGGAGGGTGGATCAGGAGGTTGGCGGATCACGAGGTCAGGAGTTCGAGACCAGCCTGGCCAACATAGTGAAATCACGTCTCTACTAAAAATACAAAAAATTAGCCAGGCGTGGGGGCGGGCACCTGTGGTCCCAGCTACTCTGGAGGCTGAGGCAGGAGAATCGCTTGAACTCAGGAGGCGGAGGTTGCAGTGAGCCAAGATCGCACCATTGCACTCCATTGCACTCTGGCAACAGAGCGAGACTCTGTCTCAGAACAAAACAAAAATACAAAAATTAACCAGGCGTCGTGGCACACACCTGTAACCCCAGCTACTTCGGAGGCTGAGGCAGGAGAATCACTTGAACCCAGGAGGCGGAGGTTGCAGTGAGCCGAGATTGTGCCACCACACTCCAGCCCAGGCGACAGAGCCAGACTCGTCTCAAGATTGTCAACACTCAAGAACTATTTCCCCAGAGGGCAGATAAACACAACAGTTCTCAAGCCTAGCTATGCCACAGACCCACCAGAGCTTTGGACAATTCCTCAAACCTACTACACGGCTCCTAAATCCAATCAGACAGGGAGCTTGGCTTTTAAAATTCTCCAAGTGATACTCATGCAAAACCTCTCTGGGAACTAAGTTTCCAACAAAAAATACAAACTTGAAGCAAAGCACAAATCTTCAAAAACTGTGGCCAAATCCAAAGTTCATGTGTGGCAATGGAGGACAAACTGCACAAAGGTGAAGTTCTGAGGCCTCTAGTGCCTCCCATCTACCCACCTTTGTGCGTTTGTTTCTTATACTATCCCCATGAGCATTATTACTTCAGGGCAACATTTTAACTAGAATCTTTGGATGTAGTCATGGTCTTCTGAACAGCAGAATGTGTGTCTGGCATCAGTCACATCCACAATGCACTGTGATTTTAATTGTTTCTTTAAAATGCAAAGTGTTTAAAAAGAAGCAAACTACAGAATTATGCAAGATTTTTACTATTTTCCCCAGTCTCATATACATTAGTTTCTTTTTTGTTGTTGATTTTTTCTTGGGCAGGGGTTGGGGGGTCAGAGTCTCCCTCTGTTGCCCAGGCTGGAGTGGAGTGGTGCAATCTCAGCTCACTGCAACTTCTGCCTCCCAGGTTCAAGCGTCTCTGCCTTAGCCTCCCTAGTAGCCAGGATTACAGGAGTACACCACCACATCCAGTTAATTTTTGTATTTTTAGTAGACACAGGGTTTCACCATGTTGGCCAGGCTGGTCTTGAACTCCTGGCCTCAAGTGATCTGCCAGCCTTCCCCCCAGTAGCTGGGATTACAGGAATGCGCCACCACATCCGGCTAGTTTTTGTATTTTTAGTAGACGCAGGGTTTCACCATGTTGGCCAGGCTGGTCTCAAACTCCTGGCCTCAAATATCTGCCAGCCTCAGCCTCCCAAAGTGCTGGGATTACAAGCATCAGCCAGCACCTGGCTAAGTTTCCTCTTACCCATTAATTTGACAGCAACTTTTCACAAGATCTTTATCAATCCTGGAGTCAAACTGCCACTGTTCGAATCCCAATTCTACCATTCACTCTCCTTGTGCCTCAATTTTCTCATCTAGCAAATAGGGATAAGCATGTGTACCTCAGGAGTTGTGAGAATTACACAAACACACATATACAAAGGAATCAGAACAAGTTCTAGATTCTTAGGCGGTACTATACATGCTAGCTGTTATTTAGTCTTCCTAAAGCATTCAACTTAGTTTTCACTGAAACAACCTCTCATAATCATTTCACCTACTGACTTGCTATTTAATTTAAATGCAAAGTAAAAAGTATCATGCACCACATAAGAAAGTTTAGGTCAATGACTGATGTCATATACAACAGTGATCCCGTCAGACTGTAATACTGTAGTTTAACTGTACCTTTTCTGTTTAGATACACAAATATTTACCGCTGTATTACAATCACCTACAGCATTCAGTATTATAACATGCTCTATAGAGTTGTGGCCTGGAAGCAACAGGCTATATACCATATAGCGTAAGTGTGCAGTAGGCTATACCATATATAGGTTTGTGTAAGTGAGATGTTCGCACAACCACAAGATCACCTAACAACATACTTCTCAGAATGTATCTCCACTGTTAAGCAACACGTGACTGTACAACCAGCATAAACAAATTCAAGATGTATCTACTAATCCTTGGTAAGCACAAAACTGAAATGAAGGAACAGAACAGCATGGGCAGTAAATGCTCAGCAGGGACCAGGCGCAGTGGCTCACCCTTGTAATCCCAGCACTTTGGGAGGCCGAGGTGAGAAGATCATTTGAGGTCAGGAGTCTGAGACCAGCATGACCAACATGGTGAAACCCCATCTCTACTAAAAATAGTAAAAAGTAGCTGGGTGTGTGGTGGCAAATGCCTGTGATCCCAGCCACTAGGGAGGCTGAGGCAAAAGAATCTTTTGAACCTGGGAGGCAGAGGTTGCAGTGAGCAGAGATGGCCCCACTGCACTCCAGCCTGGGCAACAGAGCGAGATTCCGTCTCAAAAAAATAAATAATAAGTAAGATCAGCAGGATCTAAGGTCATCCACAGGCTTTTAAAGGAAGAGGCCTATGTAATAGTTCATTTAGCGAGTTGGTTAACTTTAGGAGGGTTACTAACATTTTTGCTATACTGACTTTCACATTAAATAAAATATACATATAGCCAGGCATGGCAGCTCATGCCTAGTTCAAGACCAGCCTGGGAAACATGGAGAAACCCCATCTCTACAAAAAATGCAAAAATTAGCTAAGTGCTGTGGCATGTGCCTGTAGTCCCAGCTACTAGGGAGGCTACGGCAGGAGAACTGCTGGAGCCTGGAAGATGGAGGTTGCAGTGAACTGAGATTGCACCACTGCACTCTGGTGTGAGAGATGGGAG
Organism: Trachypithecus francoisi; assembly: GCF_009764315.1. Taxonomy (NCBI): domain Eukaryota; kingdom Metazoa; phylum Chordata; class Mammalia; order Primates; family Cercopithecidae; genus Trachypithecus; species Trachypithecus francoisi. Next base: position 96,151,629 of record NW_022681468.1, read on the forward strand.
TGAAACCCTGTCTCAAAAGAAAATATATATATATATACACACAAACACACACACACACACACACACACACACACGTAAAACCCTTAAAACAGTCCCTTACCCAGAGTAAGCACTCAATAAATATAAATCTACTTTGGTATTTTTCTACAAAATGTTCACCATGTACAATTTTCCTTCCTGATAAAATCCAAAGTGAAAGTCAGGTACGGTGGCACACATCTGTAATCCCAGCACTTTGGGAGGTCTAGGTGAGCCCAGGAATCAGAGACCAGCCTGGACAACATGGTGCAAACCCATCTCTAAAAAAATCAGACAGGTGGGGTGGTACACACCTGTGGCCCCAGCTCCTAGGGAGGCTGAGGTGGGAAAATCACCTGAGACCAGGAAGGCTGAGGCTGCAGTGGGCTGTGATTGCACCACTGCACTGTTTATGAGACAGTTCCTCACAATAACAAATTATCCCGCCTGAGGCATCTATAATGCCACCACTAGGCTGGGCATGGTGGTTCACACCTGTAACTCCAGCACAACAGAGTGCGACTCTGTCCCAACAGGAACAAAAAATCCAAAGTGAAAGATTACCAGCTAGGCTTAGAAACAGCCCATACTAATGGGATACCCTGGAGTTTATTACCATCTTCTATTCTAGTTTATTTTTTAAATGTTGGTCACAATTCACAACCCACCAATGTTTTTATAAACCCAAGAGAAAGGAAGTTTAGGATGGAATGTAATGGCATTCTAAGTAAATAATTCTACAATCTGCCGGACGCACTGGCTCACGCCTGTAATCCCAGCACTTTGGGAGGCTGAGGCGGGTGGATCACGAGGTCAGGAGATCGAGACTATCTTGGCTAACACGGTGAAACCCCGTCTCTACTAAAAATGCAAAAAATTAGCTGGGCGTGGCGGTGGTCACCTGTAGACTACTTGGGAGGCTGAGGCAGGAGAATGGCGTGAACCCGGGAGGCGGAGCTTGCAGTGAGCCCAGATCCCACCACTGCACTCCAGCCTGGCAACAGAGTGACACTCTGTCTCAAAAAAAATAAAATAAAATAAAAAATAAAAAATAATAATAATAATTCTACAATCTAAACTTCTGAAGATATCCAAAGGATGGAAGGAGAGAAGTACACTAAGGAAGGGACCACAAGAGCTTAAAGCAACTAGAAGACACTTAGAAGGAATTCAAAAATCTTGAGGTGAGAAAGCCCACCTGCATATACATTTTTTCTTTACTTTTTTTTTTTTTTTTTTGTCACCCTGTCTCCCAGGCTGGAGTGCAGTGTTGTGTGATCTCGGCTAACTGCAACCTCCGCCTCCCAGGTTCAGGCGATTCTCCTGCCTCAGCCTCCCGAGTAGCTGGGACTACAAGGCACCCACCACCACGCCCAGCTAACTGTTGTATTTTTAGTAGAGACAGGGTTTCACCATGTTGGCAAGGGTGTTCTCGAACTTCCTACCTCAAGTGATCCGCCTGCCTGGGCCTCCCAAACTGCTGGGATTACAGTCTGTGTATACATTTTAAAGGTATGCCTAGAGCTGGATCTGCCATGACATTCAATATAGAAACATGCTCTTCCATCAAGCCTACAATTCCCCCTCTCAGCATCCTACCCCACCTTTGCTTCCAGAGCTCCTAACTCAAGCAGCTATTAAGACTAAAAGGGGAATTTAAAAACGGGACAGGCAATGGAAAGACCAACGGTTATTAGAAAAGAATTTAAGTACAAGAAGTGCTCCATCAGAAGATACGAAAACACATGGAGATACTGCAAACATACAGAAACACATGCAAATCTGAAACATATGGAGAGCTTTTAAAAATTAACTAGATTCTAGGGACAGGGCTGGACACTGCTATTTTTAGTTCTCCATAGTCCGAAATGGGAACAAAAAGTAGAACCCAACTGACCCATAACCCAAAAAGGACAGGAAATAGAGGAAGTATAAGAAACCCAAAACACACAAATCTTAAGACTACAGTTTGGCCGGGCGCGGTGGCTCAAGCCTGTAATCCCAGCACTTTGGGAGGCCGAGACGGGCGGATCACGAGGTCAGGAGATCGAGACCATCCTGGCTAATACGGCGAAACCCCGTCTCTACTAAAAAATACAAAAAACTAGCCGGGCGACGAGGCGGGCGCCTGTAGTCCCAGCTACTTGGGAGGCTGAGGCAGGAGAATGGCGTGAACCGGGAGGCGGAGCTTGCAAAAAAAAAAAAAAAAAAAGACTACAGTTTAAGTAGACTTGCATGTTTGGCATTATGCTAAGACAAATATATAGTCCTATGGTTTAGACTGAATACTGAAAGCAAGCTACAGCCAATTAGACATTGCTTGTAAATATTACTGCTGTTACATTTATATCCATGGAGCAATGCACCATAGTATTCAGTATTCATTCTGTAACAGCTTGAGAGGGGAAATGAGACAGAGGATAAACCAGGGCAATAATTACCATCTGGGGGGGGGAGTAGTTATCTACTCAGACTAACTGGCAAAAGCAGGGCTGTGATTCACACAAGAAGCTGTTGTAGTCCAGGAAAAGTCATATGCTCTCTCAAAAGGCTGGCTCTTCTCAAAAAAAAAAAAAAATTCTAAGAGAGGATGAACTGTAAAACACACCCAAGCTGACTAAATGGGGACTTGCCTCCTAAAATCATTCTCACAAATCTCTCCTGGTAGGCCAAGACAACCAGCGAGTTCCTCAGAGCCAACCTAGCTCTTGAAGAGGAACTTAGGACATGCAGGAAGGAGGGGTGCAAGAAAGTAAGATGAAACAGTAAGAATAAAATAACGTTACTAAAACCTTACATTGATTGAGCAATTTTAATGTGATGGGCTCTTTGCTAAGCATTTTATGGGCATTATATTATTTAATCTTCATGACCCAATGAAGATTATCTACATTTTTAAAATGAGAAAATTACAAGTCCAATCATAAGTGCTTCTTCACTGGCCTAAACTGGGAACAAAAATTTTCAGGACTAAAGTAAAAGTTGAACTCGTACCCAACTCTTGCCAGGCACGGAGGTAACAGTTAAGCATATACAAGTGACAAAATGACTCATCAGAATTAAACTCAAAGTATAAAATCCGGACTATCCCTACAATGCTGCCTTAACCAGGATGCTTGTGTAACATTCTCTCCTTCAAGATCAGTGATCACATTGTCCCCAAACTACAGGGACTCAGTAATGAGAATTGAAACACTTTTCAGTATGATATCCAGTCCAGAACATGTTGAAATACCAAAAAAGGAGACCCATAATCAAACATGTTAACAATAAAATGCTAAATTATGTAGCATGAATGGCTATCACATATCTATGTCCTCCATCATTTATTTCAAAAAGAAAAGCCTTGTCCCTCACTTCATAATCAGGGCTCAAATATATTCAGTATATAGGAGCTTTTTTTAGAAAGGTCTCTTCCCACAGACTTGCTTTATCACTTAAAGATTCCACTGATTACAGAAAAGGGTAATAAGACAAATATAAGTAATGTGTTCCAGCACTGTGCTTAATTACTGATTACAAAATAAAAATACAATCCAGCCTGGACACTGGATGACTGAGTCAAGTTTTGTTACTCAGGCTTTACACTGATAACCCTAAAGTTCCAAACAAGTTGTGATTGGCAACTTTGCTAAGGTATACATTTGAACTCAATGCTTAGTCAAGCTTGAGTGCAGGAGGGAGTTACTCAGCTGTGACACACCCAGTGTAACCAAGCCAACAGTTACTTTCACCTGTATACAAAATACTCTTAGAGGAATTTTTCTTTTTTTTTTTTAGTTTATTTGTTCAAGTGACACCCCTTCAAGAAAGCCAAGTTCTTCAAGGAAGCCAAGTCCTAAGGATACCAGAAAGAAGCTAAAAACTAAAGGATCTTCCAAAAAAAAAAAGATGACTCATAGCAAGAAAATATTTAATGGCTGACACACAGCAGTCACTCAATTTTTATGCCAGAAACAGACTTAGTCTATCAAATTTTACGGGAGAAATACCATGTGGTCTCAGGAGGTCTCTCACAACTGTCAATTGTTTTATTTGGGGGTAGGGGAGAGTAAACTAATGATAAAATCTGTGAGTTTTAGTTAAAATTCAAATAAACTTCCAGATTCACTCAAGCAATAACTCGCTACAACTGTAACAACCAAAAGTCCTTATCGAAAATATCTGCCCACCTTCCTCTGCTGACTTAATCTTTCTTTACAAAGATACTAACTCCCTAATGGCCAAATATTAGTTGGAAAGTGCATTTTTTAAACAGCAAGAAGAGGAGGGAGGGAGGGAGGGAGGGAGAGGGAGGGAGAGAGAGAGAGAGAGAGAGAGAGAGAGATCAACACTCTTTTCTTGCTACCTGATGCCATTCTCCAAATCAAAGGAAAAAAAATAGAGGGCTCAACAAACATACCTAAGAATACTGGTTATTTAAAAAAAAGTTAATTGGCTCCAAGATTATGAACAGTTAATAGGTAAATTGTTATAGTATGCATTTTAACACATAATGATATTTAGGCTAAAATATCTTAAATAACAGAATAGTTCATATCCTCTTAAAAAATAAATAACTGCAATGTTGACTACTTTGACCCCAGTTTTAGGAACTGAAGGGCATTGAGCAAATATTAAAATATTAACACAACTAATTAGAATTCAGTCTCTACACAGAAAGGGAGACTGTTCTCGTGGCAAGTATACTTTTAAGTTGGAAGCTACAGTTAAATGGTCATCAAGTTCTCCAAGTACTTAACTCTCTAAAGATGTTTAGTATTTTATACGCAACATACATTTGAGCATATAATTTTAAAATCAGTTACAAATTATCTGATGAACACTTCTCTGTAACAGAAAATGCAATTTCAGCTAGTTTTCATGAACTACCCAAATAATTCTTCTCAAAGAACCTAGATTATGAGAATCTACAAAACTCACTATCATAGTGAATTTTAACTTTCAGACTGTATTCAGAAACTTGACATACGCCCAAGCAAGTATCACCTGCACTGAAGAAGTCAACATCTCCTTTGAAGTAACATACTTTACTCAATTAATAAAATAACTCTGAACTATGGCTAACTACAGTACAGCCTACTCCTTTCAACTGCTAAAAATCTCTAGTATGGCAGGAAAAAACTTCGTCTACAGTAGATAAATCCACTGAATTTCTTGCTTGCTTAAATTCATTATGTGTAATCAGACATCGTTGCTAAACGATGAAGTTTTAACCAGAAATCCTTGCAAAGGTTTCCAAACAAGGCAAAACAGCATAAACTGGAACGGTTTACGGGGACTCAGAATTCCCGAAATACAGACCTAGAGAAGATAATTCTCAAGATTTGGCCAAGTGACCCCACTATCAGCCAAGCTGTCAGTCACCCTGCATTAGTAAGTGCTATTAACACTTAAAAGAGTAGTTTTCTGACATTTACTTACATAGTAATGGTTGCCTAACACTGTATTCTGCCACTTTTTAATGTCATTAAACATGTAAAATTTTCTATTTTCTACTAAACTATGCCATTGTGAATCTTAAATATATAGTACTTAACACATACTGACCTGAGTTTTTCTCCATCAAATACCAACTGAGAAAATGTACAGTACCAAGTAAAAATGCACGGGGACAAGTTCAAATAATTTTCCCTTTGTTTATGAGCCATGTGTTAAACAGCTGTTAACACTCGTCAAGAGGTTTTCACTACCAAGTATCCGCCTCTGACACTCAAACGTTTTGGTCAATGTTAACAAAATTAAACCCACTCATCTCTTCACACTGCACGGGGGCGGGGAGGGAGGGACGCTAAAGTATGAAAAGGGAAAATGAAAATTGTAAAACTGGACAAATTTTCTATTTTAAGACTTCCAAATAGTGCCTATACTTGTTCTCCAAAAGCAGCCGCTTCTAAGACGATAAACCATTCCCGGAAATGGGCAAAAGAACACACGCTACAGGGTGCACACCGATACAGGCATGGGCGAACAGGACTGCCAGGAGCAAACGCGTCCAGGAAAGTAGCCGCCCACCGGAAAGTCCCAACTCGAGTTCCCTTCCTTTTCCCCTCGGCGTGCGGCTCCCTGGGTAGGGGGAGGAGAAAGCGCCAGACATGCGCACGCGGCCAGACGTCACTGCGTTCTCTCCCCGCCCCCGCGGGGAGCCGTCTGACGTCACGGGGCGGGGGGTGCGGAAGGCGCCGCCGTTGACCCTGCTGTTACCAAGCGCGCGCACAGCCAATCAGCACCCCGCGCCGGCACCGGCCGGCCTTTGAACTCGGCACGGCAACTTCCTGCTGTTTGGCGAGTACACAGTGCAATGCAGTATGTCTGTCAGCGCTGCGGCACAAAGGAACAGCCATTTTGTGACTGAGCTGGACCTGCACCAAGATGCCAGGGGCTCAAAGAGCTGCTCCGTGCCCTAACTATCGAGCTGCCTTTTATTTCGGCACCAGAGCTCCCCAGAAGAGCAGAGAGGGGGAAGGAAATAGGTTTTGGTATTTCAGATTTCAGTTAGTTTAGATTCAGTCTTCTCCAAAATCCCGTTTTTTAATGTATTATCAGCGTCATAAAATGGCTGCCAGTTAAACTGCCTGTTCTAGTACACAAGTAACTGCATTATGCCATGTCTAATCATCCCCAGCCTTTTAGAATAACTGCTAAAGTGCCAATGAAAATTGTAGGATTTACCCGCACCTCAGGTTATAAATATCTGGCTCAAGGCAGACGATTTGGAGATAAATTTAATAAACTCGTTCAATTCTTGAAGATAAATTGCGAACGTGGTGCCCTAGAGAACACACTGAACTCTTTGTGTGCACACAGTCCCCTTTTCATTCTTTGATGTTACTTAAGTTGGCCACAAGCTGCAAATTATTCAGATAAAAAGTATGGCATACTTCTTGTATGTCCATCACTAAAACTTTGTTTTAAATACTTAGAAATTTTACAAATATCAAATGTTTTTAAAATAGCGTTTTTTAAAATTAATTTTTAATCTTCAAAAATCGTGACAAGTATTAGACTTTAGCATTAACTTCAAATTCAAATACAAACTTATGTAACCACTATTAACTACTGTACTATTTCCAAAAACAGGATATTACCAGATTTACCTAAACTTGCACTCATTCCTTCCAGATCCTAAAGTAATTCTCAGACCAAAGTTTACTTGACCTGCAAACTAATTTCTTCTTCTGTGGCTCAGGTTGCAAAGGTGATTTTCGTAGTATTCCCTAAACACTATACTTTGGGCAATCAAAACACTGATAGCAGAAGGAACCAAGTACTAATTACAGGGACAGTTCAGCTCACTAGAAGTAACATTAATCTATCACATTAAAATGCCAGTAACATTCTTCAGCTGCACAATTTTAAAAGGAAGTGATGTCATAATTATGTACATGTATTAAGGTATGAAATTTAGGGTAACTAATTTAAAAGTATCTTCTTTCAAAGAGTGTCTTAAATATTTTTGGAAATCCATCAGGTATATGATTCAAAGTATACTTGACAAATGATTTCAAAAGTACAGTCAGTACATGCTTCATGTTCAGCTGTAACCTCCACTACCAGGAGGCAAAATGCCTGACAACTTCAAGGTAGTTTTCCAGGTGAGAGTAAAAATACTGAAAGAATACCAACACTGCTCAATTTTTTAAAATTAGAAAGCATAGTCTGATCAATGATGTTAACCACAAACCTTGCATAAGAAAGCCAAAACCCATGTGAGACCTATGCAAATGATACACTCAAGGGAGCAACAATTTTAGTGCTGAATCTTTAATAATTTGCCAAATATATCTGGAGGTTTTCATTTCTTCAAATTGTCATTACTTTCCAGAAAAAACAGTTTAGGATGAGTAAAAAACTTTTCTGTCCTCAATTTAATCTAGTAATTTACATGGGCAATTCAATTAAGACAGCACTACAAACTGGGTGACAACTCAATTTGCAAAAAAATTTGGTAACTTACTTTCTAAAGCAAGGCTCAATATGCTTTTAGTCAAATAAAATAAATAGAATTCAGCAGATTTAGTAATATGTCATGTTCAAAACTTTCAAATTCACTAGCCTAATAGAAAGAAGAGTGTATTATTTATAAAAATGAGAAAAGTAAAAAGAAAATTGGGAAGGAAAATAACATAATGAATCACATCCTTGTTAAACTACATGATTTAAAATTTATAATGAAAATGCATTAAGAACACAAAAAAATGCATTCATATGTACTTTTTTAAATTAATATACAGAGGTCATACAACAAAAACATCTTAGAGGCTTTATTACTTCATCACTAATAAGGTACTCCAAGGAATGTGAAACAAATCATGATTTGCACAAACAGTACATTTGTAAGCTTCAGAAGATAAAGCATTCCAGACGACTCTGTCGAAATACATCAGTAAATTTAAAGCAGCTACATCTAAAATGTGAGGATAAAATACATCTACCAACAAGAAATCAATGTCTTAAGCATACAAATGCAAACCTTAAAATAATTTAAATGTAAAATATACAACTGTAAATATGATCACAATAACAAACACAAAATAGAAGTATATTAAGAGTATTCCAGGATTTCTGTTATTACAGATTTGATTTCATAAATGCAGGAACTCTAACCATCAAGTAAAGGTTTTGATAAATCATATCAAAATTTCCTAAAATGTCAAGTATATCAAAAGATATAAAGTCACATAAAAATATAAACTGAGAGGCATCAGTCAAAGGGTCCTTTAAGTGATTTTGTTTTTAAATGTACATTTTTTCATTCATATAACTTTCTGAAATGTCTATTTACTATAATTTACTACTACAAGGCTTCTCTATGGCCCTCAGTTACAAGTTTAGATATCCTGGATTCTTCAAAGAAAAAATTTGCCTTGTATGTAAAATGGTGCAATGCAGCAATGGCTAAACCGACAAGGTCATTTTTCTGCAGTACAAAAACCTAAAAACTGAAATTTACTGACAGAAAAACTGTACGTTACAGGAAAGGCCCCTTTGAATAAAGGTACCTTACCTTTTGACTGCTGTAAGAGGCCTTAAGTCACAACTCAACTTTCATAAATTGCTACCAAAAAATTAGGGTGTGGCATATTAGCAATCTCAAGGTCATGCTTTAAAAAACGAATCCAAATTAGAAAAACACAATAAAACAGACAGCAATCCATGTCTGTCAAGGTAAACAATTGTAAGCTGAGGTTTCTCCCCCAAAAAAAAAGACAAAAAGGAAGAAAGTTGATAGCTCATACCTCGATGCATTGCTGTGTAGCGAACTGTCCTCCTCTTGGCTTTTGTCCTTATTTCTCATCATCTTTTAATTCTTAAATATTAAGGGGGAGGGGGAATCTGTGTTTGCTTTGAAGTCCTGTGCCCAGGTATTTACTGTCAAAAGTTGAAAGAAAGGTAAGGTCCCGGCTTCTATCGATGCTTTTTATTATCAGGAACAAAGTCCTGACGATGTTAACGATATTGTTATAATACAACAACGGTAAGCACCAAAAAACTAAATATTTCTATTTTTTCCTTAAAAGAAAAAACAGGATAAACCGAACAGTGGAAGCATCACTATCAATAAGGAAACTTTCTCAAAGTAGCACACTCGATACAAATAACAATCTCTGTATCTTATTGCGTCATCCAAGAATTTCTCGTATTTACAGAAAACAAAGCAAACTTTAACAAATAAATCTTTAAAATTATCACCAATGATCGTGAACTTACCTGATCCATGTAGTATGTCCAAAGCAAGAGTCCTATCTACTAGTAGAAAAATATCAGATCCCAGATAATTAAAAATAAAGGCAAAATCCTCCGTTAAAAAACGAAAAATAAATAAAATAACCCTCAAATATGTTAACTGGTCAAAAAAATAAAGCAATAATTAATACTAAAACAGGTCCGAAAGAAAAAAAACCTCATTAGGAGAGCGCACAAAAATGGAGGTGCGCCATGGCTTCTAAGCTGGAAAAAACAACGACCTGGGCTCTCAGTACGGCTGCTTCTTTCCAACAAGGCACGAAAAGAAAGCTCCTAAAAGCTGCTTTTCTCCCAAAAAAAGGTTCGAATCGACCCCACTAAGTCACTAGGAAAGGCAGGGGGCTACGGGGGCCCCCCGAGGCTGCCCGAAAGTTAGGGAAAGTTGCGTAAAGTGAGGCAAAGGCAGGGAGCAGAGCGCGCTCTCTCTAAGGCACAGCCGCCATCTAGAGCCTCCTTCCCAGCTCTGAGAGCTCTGCCTTTGATTGACACTCTCTACATTTACCCCACAACTCAGGTGATGTACCATAGACCCACCCCTTCATCTCCACCAAAAAAAAAAAAAAGAGAGAGAGAGAGAGAGAGAGATCCTCCATCCCAGGGAGCCTAAGGACCCCCACCCCCACACCTCCCTGCCCCTCCAGACCACCCCAACAGGGGGAGGGAGGAGGGCTTCTTAACCCCCTCTGGCTCAAGCACCCTTTTTAAGCCAGAGAGAAATGTAATTTGTTCCTTTTGTCTAAAGATCTGCTAAATATTTCAGTCCTTGAGCTAAAATAACTTCCTCCCTGGACAGGAAGTGGTGTTTTATCAAGCCATTTTGAAAAAGGGATAATTCTTAGAGAATCTAAAGCTCAGCTTAAGTACTAATCTTTGTAAAAATTAATCCCCCAATGGGTAAAATGATTGCTAAATAAAAGTAAAACCTTAATTTCATAAACTAAATTCAAGTTTTTCCTTCTTTGTGATGCCTAAAAATAATCTAAAGACAAAATTTAAGGGGGAATTTTCCATCTCAACTGGAAGAAAGGGGTAATTTTTACAACTCAAGAGCGCCTCCCTAGTGTTCAGTTGCATTGGAGCAAAAGTTAATGCAACCAATTTTTACTCAAAAATATCCATTTTTCTTTGTTCTTTCACAAAATTCTTTAACCCATTATATAACCTTGAAAATATTACACTCCTCCTCCCAAAGAAACTTCTCATAATCACAATATATTTACTTCCCACACTGATTCAGGCAAAACAAGTATCTTTAAATTCAAGAGTATGGGCCAACCATGATCACCTTTAAATCAGTAACCCAAGAAACTCCACCTCCAAATCCAACAGAAAACACATATCCCAACCCTTCCCTTGTATTTCAAATCAAGTAAGTATACACACCCATTTCAACAATGTTATTAACAATAGGACATACCTGATTGCAAATTATCAAAGTTGATGTCACAAAGCAAATTCTAATTATCAAGACCATGAGATCCACAGAAACAAATCACTAATTCCAAAAACAATATTCTCACCAAGCACTCCATTCAGACGTATATTCATACACCCAAAAAAATCCAATCAGCTTTCCTTTCTGCCAGAACCATGTCCCTCCCTCACTGAAGAAATCCATTTTAGATTTACACCAAACAAAAGCAACAATGTCCAATCTAGGTAAAATCCATAATCCAAACTGTTTCAATTCCATACTCTCTACACAAAGATAAATTTTGTACCAAGATCAAAATCCAAAATTCTGTTTTTGAATGTAACAAAGACCAACCACCTCACATCAGTCAATAACAAATGGTGCAAGTATATTGACCATGGATGTGTATGCTGCAGTATTTGACATGAATCACAAACAATATGATTAACACAAAACAATTTAACCTGAACTATTTCTTCGTCTCATGTAAAATGGGAAAACAGAACCAACAACTCATTTTGTCTATCAAAATAATGCCTACCACCTTTGTAATAGTTACTAAAACTGGTATCAGTTGATTAGTAATAAATGAAAACCTGGTATTTAAAAATCAAACGTTAAGTAATCTATGGCAGGGTGCAGTTCATTTAATCTAAATTCCCAATTGTACAAAATAAAGACAATACAAGATATTAATCTTACTTCAAAGTTATATAAAATGGATTACACACATAATTACGAATGTAAAAAATTGTGAATACTCCGAGGACCCTAACCCATAAATCCAACACTTCTTCCTCTAATAGTAAGACAATAGGAGACATCAGTTTAAATATTCAGATGAATATTCTATAGCAAGATATATTTATAGTATTAAAAAGCTTAAGAAACCATTTCAATCAACACAAAATAATTCAGAAGTATATGTGTATCACTCATCCTAAATTTTGGAGCAACAAGCAGTTTGTTTCAAGTTCATTAAAATCTTGTGGCAGATTAAAATCAGATTATATTATTACCCACTGAGCTGTTTTGAAAGGTGTTTCATGAAAACACAAACAAAACAGTATTTAAACCAAATGACCATCTAAGAGCACAACTTTGTGAAAAATGATAAATCTTCATAAACCAAGTAGAATGTTTTTGATTACACCATTTCCAACTGACCAGCTTTATTCAGTACACTTTACCACTTGGCAACTATAAAGGTCAAAGTATTACTAAAATAAAAGTAAACATTTAATGAAACTCTACTTAAAAAAAAAAAACCCAAACTGAGAAATTTTAAAGTGTTATAAATTTTATTAAAGTTAACATTCCAAGAGGTCATACTCATACAAATCAAACTGCAAAAAATTCCAGGCATAAAAACTATTATCTGTGTTAGTGTGCCATCTTTCTTCTCCAAATGTCAAAATGTCCACAAAAAAAAGTCTTTAGAAAGTCAAATCCACTGTCCATTTGTGTTGGATAAGAAACCTACGTCTTCAATCACTGCATGGAATCCATGTTAAAAGAACCCTGTCTTGGTTGTGTATTATCACAGGACTCTTGTATTAATCCATTTTCCTCAATTCCCCATAGTAGACTGCCATCTTGATTTCTCAGTGGTAGGGTCCATTTGAAACTCTTCAAGCTGACTGGGTGCTTGATGAAAAAATTAAAAGAAAAAAATGCTGTTGGAATCTTAATCTTTTAAACAGAAAACGCCACCCACCTTGAAGATATCCTACCATACACAAAACTTTAATTTTGTAACAGCTTTCAACTATGAAACTGTATATTAAAGTTGTATGCAAAACACACACACACAATTCCTCCATAAGACTGCACACAAAAGTAACAAAGTCCTTGTACTACCACAGATACATTAGTATCTATAAAAAGGTCCCAGTGAAGAGTCAGATTTTTAATATTTAACACTAACATCATTATACTGTGTACATAAAAAGTAAAAACAAAAATTAAAATTCAAAATTCCTGGAAAGCTAAATTACAGAAACACTGTGGATTCTAAATCTCAATGCAGAAAACTTTCCAAGCTTCTTCAAAGAAAACTAATTATAGAAAAGAATCTTAAGGGATTTAAAAAAAAAAAACCCAAACTGAGAAATTTTAAAGTGTTATAAATTTTATTAAAGTTAACATTCCAAGAGGTCATACTCATACAAATCAAACTGCAAAAAATTCCAGGCATAAAAACTATTATCTGTGTTAGTGTGCCATCTTTCTTCTCCAAATGTCAAAATGTCCACAAAAAAAAGTCTTTAGAAAGTCAAATCCACTGTCCATTTGTGTTGGATAAGAAACCTACGTCTTCAATCACTGCATGGAATCCATGTTAAAAGAACCCTGTCTTGGTTGTGTATTATCACAGGACTCTTGTATTAATCCATTTTCCTCAATTCCCCATAGTAGACTGCCATCTTGATTTCTCAGTGGTAGGGTCCATTTGAAACTCTTCAAGCTGACTGGGTGCTTGATGAAAAAATTAAAAGAAAAAAATGCTGTTGGAATCTTAATCTTTTAAACAGAAAACGCCACCCACCTTGAAGATATCCTACCATACACAAAACTTTAATTTTGTAACAGCTTTCAACTATGAAACTGTATATTAAAGTTGTATGCAAAACACACACACACAATTCCTCCATAAGACTGCACACAAAAGTAACAAAGTCCTTGTACTACCACAGATACATTAGTATCTATAAAAAGGTCCCAGTGAAGAGTCAGATTTTTAATATTTAACACTAACATCATTATACTGTGTACATAAAAAGTAAAAACAAAAATTAAAATTCAAAATTCCTGGAAAGCTAAATTACAGAAACACTGTGGATTCTAAATCTCAATGCAGAAAACTTTCCAAGCTTCTTCAAAGAAAACTAATTATAGAAAAGAATCTTAAGGGATTTAAAAAAAAAACACACACACACACACATAAAGCAGTCGATCATAGCATAGTTTTTCAATCCAACAGATGTTGATTTTGTTTAGATAATGAAATGGCCACTATAGGTGACACCATCTTTAACTACATATCTGAGAATACAGAAAAGATGTAGCCACCAAAAAAAAAAAAAAAAGAAAATCAAAAATGCAAAATATCTGCCTGGCTTGATAGATCTGCCATAAAATGCTATCAGTTTTCAAATTATATGCAACTAAAATAATACTCTCTCATTACCAAAATACCAAATGTCTCACAGAAAAATAAATCCATTACTTAAATAATTTGAACTGAAAGGAGAAGTGAGAAGTCAGATGATTTTACCATTAAATAAATGATTCAGATTCATCATGACCAAACATAATTTTAAAAAGCAAGATTTAAACCCTGGCCTTCTCTATTAATTTTCCAGCTCTCCAACTGAATTTGTGGAGATACAGTCAAGGGTGACTGAATTTGAGGTAAATTTAAGGGCATTTTAGCCCATTAGGTAATTTCTTTGTCTCGTTGGCAATAATTAGGATATACTGTTTACTATACACAATACAAAAATCTACCTATTTAACTATTTGGTTAACCGAGATACTGCCACCCATATTAAAAAAACATTGATTAAAGGGAGTGTCACAGCATCAGTAATAAATATCAAAAGCAAGATACTTCTCCTTAATTGATTTTGCTCATTTCTCCCCAGCTTTAAAAAGAAAACTAAATTACTCAATTCATTCCTGATCTCAGTAAAATATCTTCCATCTGACTTGTTCATTCCTTAAAATTAAGGGACATGTACTTCTATAGAGAAGTATAAAAGTAAAAACATCATTCTCTGTCAAACAGTTAATTATAACCCAATTTCTTTTCAATCTCTATTGTTACAAGGTTCAAGCTCTAAATGAAGTTGGTGATGTAAATACTATTATGATGAACAATGACACTGAGAATGCATTAATATCAAATTAGTCGTATTTCAATATCTGTAGATGCAATTTATTCATCTTGGTACCTTAATTAAAAAACTCAAGTTTTATGTTTTTCTGACACAAGACAGGTAAAATTTGTCCAGATTTCCTTCTAAATCCATTATTCTTTTAAAAAAATCAAAAGAAAATCTAATGACATTATTAGTATTTCAAAATTAAATACATTGATTTATGTGACAACAGCAGAGATTAGAAAATAGCATATTTATCATGCTCTCACAGTCATATATTTAAAGATAGTAAAAAAAAAAAAAAAAAAGTAAAGAAAAAAATGCCTCAAGAGAAAACTCTTGACAACTCTTAGGACATGAAAAAAGCTATGATCAATCTGCACTCCTGCAAAGCCAATCCAAAGCCAGAAGTGTGTTCACTCAAGCATCAGAGATTTAGGAGTAATCCATTTATTTTCATAGAATTCAAATTCTTATAAAAACTTTATTTGCAAATAAGCAAAGTTATGCTAAAAAATACAAAAAAGAAATCAGGCTTAGTTCTGTGAGCCTGGAAATTCTCTCAGAAACAAAATCCACAGTTCTTCATCTGTAAAATAAAAATAGTACCTACCTCTTGTAGCTGTAGAAAGAATACTTATATAGGACTTATATTACCTGACATACAGAAAGATCTCAGTAAATGTTAGCTATCATTCTGATATACCACAATAACCAAAGTATTTTGAGACCTACAAACTGACTTTACTGAATCAAAGTTCATTTATGTATCATCAGTAAGAGTATCTCTGAAGAACATACAGGATCATGGGGTCAGCAGTCTTGCATTAAAATCAAAATCCTACAGAAAACTGGGTAGGGTTTAGATATCAAAGCCCTCTACGCGTTCCTTTCCAGTAACTTGTGAATTACTGCAGACATGGAAGAGATGTTTTGATCTAGAACTCCATCATCAGACAAACCTAGATCTTTACTATATTTCACATATAACCTTCAAGCTTATAATATAAATGATTAAAAAATTTTTCCCCTTTGATATTCACTAGTTTATACTTCCTTTTTAAAAGAATGTGCATGTTCTAAGAGTACCATTCCCACAGCAAAGGTAAAAACTTAAATGGCAACAAAGCTTCAATGAGTAACTACTACCCCTTAAAATTCCCACATATCATACATCCATAAGAACATAAAGTAGAACATGGAGGTCTTCTCTTCAGTGTATTTTTAATTATTTTTTAAGATGGAGGTCTCACTACGTTGCCCAGGCTGGTTTCAAACTCCTGGATGGAAGAGATATTCCCACCTCAGCTTTCTCAATAGCTGAGAACACAAGTATATGCCTCTGCACTCAACTAAGGCTTTTATTTTTTATTTTTCTGAGATGGAGTCCCTCAGTTCCTCAGGCTGGAGTGCAGTGGCGGCGTCTCAGTTCACCGCAACCTGCACCTCCTGGGTTCAACCGATTCTCCTGCCTCAGCCTCCCACATAGCTGGGACTACAGGCACACACCACCATGCCTGTCTAATTTTTGTAATTTTAGTGGAGACAGGGTTTCACTCTGTGGGCCAGGCTGGTCTCGAACTCCTGACCTTGTGATGCGCCTGCCTCAGCCTCCCCAAAGTGCTGGGATAACAGGCCTGAGCCACCAGGCACCTGGCCTGATATTCTTTTTAAATTCTACTTTAGTAAATTTGTTCCAAAAACACTGGGACATGACAAAATACATTGTTGGTGGATACACAGGTAAGTGATTCACCATCTGGATCAGGATTAGGAGGGCTCCCCTAAAATAAACTATCTCCTTTCCTCTACTTCTCAGCAAATTTTCCCATTTTTAATAGCAAAGAAAAATGGGGTGGGGGGGCAGAGAGTAGTACAAAGAAGAAGAAATTAGTGACTCCTAATTGTCTTAATGGATGACTATCATAAAGCTACTATTATTAATGTAACAAATTATTTTAAAACCTAAACACTTATTTCAAAGCCAATGATGGGACAAACAGGTGTAAAATTACTTAGAGCAAAAATTCATCCTTCTCATCATGTAACTAACATTCTTGCTGCTTATGATGATTTCAATCTTCTTCGTCTGTCTTTAAATGTAAAAATATTTATGTAAGAAAGCCCTGAGAGACTAGGCACAGTGGCTCACACCTGTAATCCAATCACTTAGGGAGGCCGAGCAGAGACCGGGAGTTCGGAGTCGGAAGGTCGGGAGTTCGAACACCTGAGGTCAGGAGTTCGAGGTCAGCCTGGCCAACATGGTGAAACTCCATCATCTCTACTAAAAATACAAAAATTAGCTGGGCGGGGTGGCAAACGCCTATAATCCCAGCTACTTGGGAGGCTGAGGCAGGAGAATCAATTGAACCCGGGAGGTCGGGGGTTGCAGTGAGCTGAGATGGCCACCACACTCCAGCCTGTGCAACAAGAGTGAAACTCTGTCTCGGGACAAAAAAAAAGAAAGCCCTGAGAAGTAAATTCACATATGTTGTCTTATTAACAAGATAACCTTGAATCTTCAGTAGAATATATATTAACAAGTCTGGGTCTTATCGGCATAAAAACTAACTATAAAATGAATATCAATTATGACAACTAAAGGAGTCATCTTATTTAAGGTTTACAATCAAATCAAATATTCCTTACTGTTCTCATTGGTTTAAAACTTGACTATATATGCAAACTAAGAGATGGAGAATTGCAGAGAAAAAATGAAGTCTTGTCACTTTTAATTTTTACTTAGTCAAAATTTTGCCTTTCAGGCATGCCTAAAATTTAATATTTATTAATTCATTAAAACTTGTTTTAATCGTGAATGTCTGTTTTTAAATTAAACCCAAACACTAGCTGAGAAATAATGTTTAACAGAAGCCGTATTGATACACTAAGTATTTATTGAGCATCCACTATTTGCCAGGCAACTGATCTCTTTAAAATGACCATAGCCAATAATTGTACTATATTAGAAAAGTTTTCATCTTTCATCATCCCGTATCAAAAAACAAATCCCCCTCCAAAAATATTTTTGCAGGCCCTAGTAGCCACTTACACAATGCAAGCTAAAGTAGCCATAGGCAAAAATTATCATCTAAAATTTAGATTCCCAAATGTGATTCAAAAAAAATTATTTTTATGAAGTAGCTAATATATAATTACCAAAAAGGTTGTCAATAATAAATCATGTTGGCCAGGCACGGTGGCTCACACCTATAATCCTAGCACTTTGGGAGGCTGAGGTGGGCGGATCACCTGAGGTCAGGAGTTCACGACCAGCCTGGCCAACATGGTGAAACCACATCTCTACTAAAAATACAAAAATTAGCTGGGCATGGTGGTGTGTAACTGTAATCCCAGCTACACTGGAGGCTGAAGCAGAAGAATCGCTTCAGCCCTGGAGGCGGAGGTTGTGCTGAGCCAAGATCATGCCACTGCACTCTAGCCTGGGTGACAGTGGGACTCTGTCTCGAAAAATAAAATAATAATAAATAATGTTGAGAATTCACCAAAATTCATTTATACAACCTTCCCATCAACTCTTTCCAACTATTTTTCAGGCTGTCAGTTAGAAAAACTATTCCAGAGTAGTAACCATGTCTTCTAACATCAAAGCATAACTTCAGGGACAATCAGACTAAAGAACTTTTTGTTAGGCTTTCAAGTTTAACTTCCAAATTAATTACTTAGAAGTAATTATAATATTGGAAATCATTAAAGATTATGTTCTATTACCAAAAGAGAACCCGAGGGCTTCTGAGTTTTACATAGGTTAAGGCAACGCTTAACAAAAGGAATAGTTGTAGGACCTAGGATAAACTTTCCCTATAGATGAAACAGGAAATACTTTAGGCTTTGTGGCCATTCAATACAACTCCTCTGCTTGCTGCTGCTATCCTGAGAAAGCAGCTGCAAACGATAACTAAATGAAAGAGTATAGCTGTGTTGCAATAAAACTTTATTTACAAAAACAAAGAGGAACCATTTATCAACATCCACGTTCATAATAGTGTTAGAGGTATGTTCCAATGTGGGTTGTTTGCATTTTAACTCGCCTAGGTGAAGAAAGCAGAAAATAATAGATTGGAGTAAATTAATAAGCAAAATCTCCATGTTGATTTTCTTGTACTGTGTTGTTTCACTAAATCCCTCTATTGACAATTCTGACTCAAATTTTCAAAATTTCCAAAGTAGTATTTAAACTTTTTAAACAGATTAAACATGTAAATTGAATAATACTTACTAAATGCTTCCACCAATGTCTACTTCATTGTATGGGGCCTTTAGAGGATTCAGTTTGAGGTTCATATTTCTGCAGAGGACAAAAAGAATTTAATTTTATACATAAAAAATGAAAACAGATTATTAAGCACCATGGTTTATACCCAAAATGTCAACATCTTACAA
Organism: Trachypithecus francoisi; assembly: GCF_009764315.1. Taxonomy (NCBI): domain Eukaryota; kingdom Metazoa; phylum Chordata; class Mammalia; order Primates; family Cercopithecidae; genus Trachypithecus; species Trachypithecus francoisi. The sequence continues at coordinate 96,171,096 of NW_022681468.1, forward strand.
GGATCATCTGCCAATAGACCAAAAGATGTATGCATTTATTAACAATATAGTCCAAGCAGAAAACATACAAGCTCTTGAGTATCACAAATTTGGCTGTACGGAGTCTCCTCTGTAGAATGTTACTACAAAATCACAAGCATAAGTTTCAGCCCCTAAGAACTCCAAAAACGTAGGTAAATATTTGGGCTCCCCAGGTGGATCTGAAGGTTGGGAACTAGTTATTTAACAGAGTCAACATCACTCCTACAGTACAGAATTGTTTCACTTTCTAGTCTTATATCTATTTACTTTCAATTCTTCTACAGGAAAGCTTACATTGCCCACCTGTAAGGGCACTTTCTCATTCCTTAGTATTACCATATTATTTCACATTTTTATGTCTTTAATCAACACTAAGACAAAATGATAGGAAACCATAGGCATCATTTCAAACTAATTGTACCAATCTACTCAACTAAACCAACACTAATCATTCCTAAATTATATGCTTGATAATAAAAATTTATCCAGCCAGGCCCGGTGGCTGACGCCTGTAATCCCAGCACTCTGGGAGGTGGAGGCAGGCAGATCACTTGAGGTCAGGTGTTTGAGACCAGCCTGGCCAACATGGTCAAACTCCGTCTCTACTAAAAAGACAAAAATTAGCCAGAAATCACTTGAACCCGGGAGGCAGAAGTTGCAGTGAGCTGAGATCACATCACTGCACTCCAGCCTGCACTCCAACAGAGCGAGACTCCATCTCAAAAAATAAATAAATAAAATGTATCCATACTTTCCACTAGTCAAACTTAAATACCTCATAACTAAACATGGAAAACAGCGTTTCCCATATCTCAAGTAACTTACATACTTTTCTCATCACTCCTGTTCCCAAGTATGATTACAATAATCATCCCACCCCCAAAAAGAAAACTTATTTAAAAGTTCAGTATGAAAATGGGCTGGGCACAGTGGCTCACACCTGTAATTCCAGTACTTTTGGGAGTCCAAGCTGGGGGGGGGGGGGGGGATCACCTAAAGTCAGGAGTTCGAGACCAGCCTGGCTAACAATGGTGAAACCCCAGTTCTACTAAAAATACAAAACTTAGCCGGATGTGGTGGTGCACGCCTGTAATTCCAGCTACTCAGGACGCTGAGATAGGATAATCACTTGAAACCGGGAAGCGGAGGTTGCTGTGAGCTGAGATCACACCACTGCACTCCAGCAGCCTGGGCAACAGAGCAAGACTCCATCTCCAAAAACAAAAACAAAAACCAAAAAGTAGCAATTTAAGGTTTTTAGAAGGAAATAAAGATTAGGAGTTACTTTACGCTACCCAAATGCTTTTTTAGGACTAATTTTCAAATTATAGAGCAAGTCCCTGTTCATCTTCCCAAATCTAAATTCCTTTAGTCATTCAGACAGATCGTAATCAAGAAATACAGCAAAGATCTGCTTCAAAATTACTGTAAGAGTAGGTGCTAAATTATCTTCCCAAGAAATTGACAAACGAAGCAATTTAAAAGGAACAACATATTTCTAATCTTCCAAATTTAATCTGATCTTATAAGTAACAGAAGGTTTTGTGAAAAAAGACAAAACGTAAACCAAGTAAACCCTTAAGAGAAGGGTAGAATTGACTTAAGGAATCTTGGTAAAAGAAATGTCTAAGGGAAATCCCTCACACTGCTCTGATGAGCTTATTAAATAAGTTATCTACCAGTTGATAGGGTTCTCACACCACCAAAGACAGAAAATATATCTCACTTTGCATCATCACAAAAATTACTGACACTAACATAATCTACCATAGCATCTCCTTCCCCATGCATCACTCACAAAAATTACTAACAACTAAAATTGACAAAGTCTAAAATCACTTTGCCATCCTTGGAAAGAGAGGAGAAGGGAGCAAAATTCGGCTTAGGCAGACTATCAAAGTTGACGATTTTGCTCGTATTCCCACCTATCCTATTTTGTAATATCATAGTTTCAGATTTAATAACTTACAGGTATAATATACATATTTTGGTTGTTGTTCTTTTAAACGGTAAGGACAGCTTTAGTCAACTGTCTCATTATTAGTCATTTATGCTTTTCTTAGAAAACTTGGTTTTTAAAACAATATTTTTACTTTTTTTTTTTGGGGGACGGAGTCTCACTCTGTCGCCCAGGCTGGAGTTCAGGAGTAGTGTGGATCTCAGCTCACTGCAACCTCTACCTCCCAGGTTCAGGAGATTCTCCTGCCTCAGCCTCCCAAGTAGCTGGGACTACAGGTGCGTACCACCACGCCCAGCTAAATTTTTTTTTGTATTTTTAGTAGATATCGGGATTTCACTATGTTGGCAGGGCTGGTCTCGAATTCCTGACCTCAGGTGATCCGCCTGCCTCGGCCTCCCAGAGGGCTAAGATTACAAGCGTAAGCCACCGCGCCTGGCCAATTTTTAACTTAAAAATAAAACCTGAGAGCACCATTAACTATAAAGTCATTAATATGTCTAAGAAAATTCACAAACCTCAAAGTTAAAATATAGCTTTATAATCTAAATTAAAATGACTATAATTACTATGTAGCACACGCTAAAGATATAATTGTTTGGGAAATAATTTCAGATACATGGCTTCATTTCAAAAGGCAGAGGAATGTTTTCTAAAACAGTTATGTCAAGCAACATACAAGGTATATATATCAAAACTTTTATCATATTGTTATAGAAAACATGCTACTTGAATGTTACATAAACCATCAAGTCATATATTTATAACCTAAGGATCAGAATATCCTTCAACTTAAATTGTAAAGGTTAATTACATTAAAAAATAGCCAATTTGAAAATCAAAGTACACTGAAGCATTCAATCTGGAAGGAGGTAGCTGGTAAAATGAAGATATTTATCTTTGATGTACAAAAATTTTGTTAACGGAAATTAAATAGATTATATCAGGCATGCAAACTATAAATCCTCTTATTTATAACATGATCATGGCCAGGTGAAAAATATTAAAACCACTTAACTTTATATTAGATACATTTACTACATCATTAGAAAAAAATTTTTAAATGCTTTTATTGAAGCATTCTAAACAGTGTTTAAAGACAGTATAATTCCTTAATTGCTTCTCTGAAATCAATTTACAAAGTTTGTATAAGAGAATTAGGCATGGCTTAACAATTATTTTTATCCCACAATTTGAGAGCTAATAGGGATCTTAAAAGCTTGGAACTCTAAAGTCTTCATACAAATTGTTAGATGAAGGTACAAAAGGAACAAAATGTCAAGACTGCAGGGCTTATTTACATTAGAAGGTAGGTCTCCTGATTGCTGAAACGTGTTATATTTTCCACTCTATCACCACTTCTGATTAACAAAAGATAAAGAGATGTCCTCAACTTATCTTTCTCACTCCACAATCAAATCTCAGTGGATAAAAAGTAAAATTACTTGTCCATGGTACAAATTTTTAAATAATCAAAAAATGATGAATAGTAAATAAAACTTAGAAGAAAATTTACATTTGAAATTACCTATTTTATATAATCTATAAATGTCATGTCATGAAAGGCTTGTGATGACACAGCATGGCTCCCTTCATTTCTATAGAATGTCAGGTAATTTTTTAAACAGTTTTTATCAGAACTAATGCAATCCAATTCAATCACAAAGTTTGATCAGATTTTTATGATTCAAGAATTATCCCAAAATGCTAGGGCAGAAACAAATATATAAGCACCACTCTGGTTCTTAAGCAGAAAACAGTGGTAAATATATAATAATCCACCTTCCTTACAAAATATAGTACTTTAATATCACACCTACAGGATCCACTGTATTTATCTAATATTATCTATCTATAATGGTTATCTACATTTACATTTAACCTCATGTGCCAATCAATTATGGTCATTATACAAGACCGTCTCAAGCAGTAAATATCAAAACACTGAATATAAGCACTAACAAAGATCTAAGTACATGTGGATCTCTGATTCAACATTTCTAGCCCTTTCTAGCTGTTTTCTTTTTTATGAATCAAATTACACCTTCCGTAGGCCATTATAAATGTATTGCCTGTTTATACTTAAACAAAAATTATGCTTCACATAAGAGATCCATTTCTTAATTTCCGTAACAGTGCCCAATGACAGGAATGCCAATTTAATATCACATCAATTGCACAGAGGAAACCCTAATCTTGGCATTTGTGTTGAAGTTTTGAAGTGAAGGATGTTTCAACTGTTCTTGTAAATGTTGTATTTTTAAAATACTACAGTTAAAAGTTAAACATTTAGTTTTCTCTTGCACACTGTAATACACCCAAATTTGATCGAACTGCAAAAAAGGACTCAAAAGTTAAGCTGAAGCAAAGGCAATAAAAATATTCCTCTTATCACCTATTTCAATCAATAGAATAAGGCAACATCAAGCATTGAAAGACTGTATTTTATTTTCCACATAAATTTTGAAGAAAAGTAAACTTGCCCTTATTTTAATTGGTCATTTGGCAATTCTTAAAATTTCCCAAGATACCCATTATTATACTGCGTATTCCTCTAGTCAATCACTAATAACAGCTTGACATTAATTTTCAGATTCAACATTAACTTCTAAAAAAGGCATATTTCCTTAAAAATATCCGTGGACATTTTTTAAAATTCACATATCTAGCTTTAAGATTTCAAAATGTGATATACACGGTATGCTGGGGGCCCAATACCTATTGCATGTGAAAATTATTTCTATCTTTTATGCTTTAAAAGCAATTACTAAGCAATTAGAGGACTCTTTATATGTAGTAACTCTAATTTCCTGGAAAACACCACATTTTTGGACCTGTCTGAAAACTCATGAAAACAAGTAAAATGAGTATTTTAAATCTATTAAATGACTGAGATATGAAACTGTCTATTTAGTTTTTGAAATGTAGTTAAGAATCCTACGATCAGCAAATGCAAAATTCCAGACCATTCCTAAAATGTGATCTGTACAGTCAAAAAAAAATGGCTGAAGATTATATATACGATTTGTAAAAACATAATCTTGATGACTCTACTGCAGATTTAACCACAATCCTAAAGCACCATTTTATTAAGCAGTACTAAATGTCTTCCTGCTCCAATATAAATTACATGCATCGACTGTCTTAATAGTAATAGAAGTGTTTCAAGGTCAGGCAAAAGAATTTGATGGTTTTCTCATCCTTTCAGTGATAAACAGTCTACAGTTTGTTTCATTAACAAACTTTAGTGATATTTTTCACTTAAATGTTGGTAACTATTCAATTGCAGATGTTGTGTAAAAACATTTACTTACTTGCTATATAAAATACTGACTTTCCCAAAGATTTCTTTTATCCTCAAGGATAAAACTCCAACGTCTCAGTCTTCAAAATGGCATACCCTTTGGTGAAAACAAAGATTCTAAACTTACTTATGAAGCAAACAATAGTAAGTAAAACTAAGTGTTTTTAAACTTTTTAATTACAAAAAAGAAACTAAAATCTATGCTCAAAACCTGATTTTTTAAACGTTCTTCCCTAAAATCTATTAGTATGAACAGCAAACTAGTTCAAATTCTCCAATAAGCTTATTTCTTTAAATACTTAAAAGATTAAAATTGTTTGCACAGTATACAGAGTTAAACAGAAAAAAGCTATCTTTGGTTCATGGTTTTCCTCAAAATCTAATCAGTCTTCTCTTGTTCCCAAAATTAAACAAGGCTTAAAAGACTTTCAGTATTTTAAACTATTCAAAGGGTACGTTAAGTTACAATGGCTATGCATATATACTTTTAATCTTTCCTGCAGTGAAAAGGCTTAAAGGCTTTGTCAAATTATTTCAGATAGTTTACTCATATTCATAATCACAACTTTTTTAAATGATACCCATTCACTGATTAATTGAAATGTAAATTATTAAAGAATAAAACAAAAACTTAATAAGCTAATTTTTGTCAAAACAATAAAAACCCAGTCTTACCTCAAATAAAAGAACTCTATTTGTTCAGAACCATCAGCAACCAAATTAATTTTAATCTCCTAAGTCACCTTTAAAAAAAAGAAGAAAGATGGTATTAATGTTTTGAATTTTAAACATTTCTTGGCCAACGATTCAGTGTGATGAAACAAGAAAATATTCCACAGACAAAAATCTATGGGCAAATTGAAGAGACGGCTCATCGACACACAACCTGTACATTTATGGTTGCAGTTATTTATCTTAGTATCTATCAGTCTTTGTTTTCCTCATCTTTTGGCTGTATTGACCAATACTAAAGATTAACACATTGAATTAAACAGAAATACAGAAAATTCAAATTTTTGGACTGATTTAAGATTACGAATCTTTTTTTTTTTTTACTTTCCCTCTTTTTATGACAAGCAATAAACAAACAAAGAAAAAGTTTACCATTCTTCAAGACAAATCATCTTAGTATCTCTCTTACCATCCAGAAATATCTTTTACAATTATGAGCAATTAGAAATCAGCTCCTCCAAGAGAAATTAGTGAAGTTAAAATGGCCACTGGTTACTTTAAATTTTAAACCACAAGTTACTTGATCTCACCAAGTGGGATATTAGCTTTGTCTTTAAAGCTATTCTAAAACTTACAGTACCTAAACCTTTACTCAATTTCAAACCAGGGTTTTGAACATTTTCATTTCAGTCTTTCTCCTCCCCCATTTATCATGTAAAAAGATCTTTCAGGTTAAACTGCTCGCAATTATTTTGCATTTCACAATTCAAAGAGGATTCTAAAGAACTAGATTCAGAATATCCATTTAAAACCACTTTCAGTGCCCAAAAATTTCGGAAACATTGATTTGAAAAACCAAAATTGGTACTTAAAACAGATTCTGTAAAATCAAGATATGCGCAACTGATGTAACATGTACCATTATAGGAAGGCTAGTCAAAAAAACAAAACAATTTTACTGGAAAAATGCCCTTAGAAATATGGTCGAATAAACCAGTATCTGATTTCAGATGTACTATGTAAGTCTGCCGAACACTATTTTTACGTAGTTCTGCACCTTTACAACACAAGAGCTCCGCAGAATGAAGACAAAAATATTCTAAAATACACAAAGGTTTGTGCGCTTCTGGTTTGTTCTTCAAACCACTATACTTAAAAATTACCCTTCAAAAAATTTTTTTAAGATTACAGACGATACAGAGAACTCTACTAAATTTTATGAAACCTATACTTTTAAAATACTGTTCCGTTTTAAGCCTATCTAGATTTTTATACATGCAACAAATGCAACAAATATGGCTCCTCTTCATCGCCCATTACCGAGAGCAGTCCTACTTTATTCATATTTACATTACGAGAAAGTAACTTCAGGAAGAGATTTGGTGTCAGAATGTTCTTTTATGAAAGTTTTTCGATCATGGCTTGTGATAATATACATTCTCAAAAAAAATTAAATTACGAACTTTTGACTAGGAATTGACCCAAGTACGTTCTAACACTCAGGTGTGAGAAGTTACAGATAACGGCTCCTTGTGACCTTTTCAAAAAGTACCAAACAGTGTATTTAATCATATTTAAATATCAGGAGATCAAATGATCTTGGCGTAATTACTCGGTAAAATAAACTACATTAACCAAACGTCATCAGCTAGCACCGTAATTATCAAATCTATTTCCATTAAACAGCCTTGACGACACAGTAAACTTGTCTTCGTAATTCTGAAATACCAGAAGCACTCCTCCAACTTGCATTTTTCAAAGACAACCTTAACGTCATAAAGGTTTAATAAGCAGCAAGTACCTTCGCATGTATCACTGCAGCCGTTTCAAAATCGGCTTTGAAAGAGTTAAAAGCCAACACCCAATAGGAGGGAAAAAAACAAGTTTTATTTTTGTTGAAACGTAGTCAGGGTTCCATTGTTCTTTTAAATTCGATCATGAAGATGAGTTCCCACCTCACCGGAAAGAGGTTAAAAAGCTCCTCCGTTGGAGAACCTGAAAGGGATTTTTTTACCCTAAATATCAAAATAACTCACCAGGACAGAAAGGGGCTCTCCACGCCCGATCCCCTTCGGGCTCTCGCCGGCAGTCACCCGCCGCCCCTTTCCTGGCGGATCCAGTCCTGGCGACGAGGCCGCCCCCCGCCCACCTGCCGCCCACGGGGTCTGCAGCGGGGCCCCGCGTGCCCCCTACCCCGGGATCCCACGACTCGGGCCCAGGGCACCGAGGCGCATCCCGCCGGGGAGAGCCGGCCCGCGACCACAGAGGGGCCGTGCGAGAAGAGCCGAGCGGAGAGGCCCGGCCCGCCGCCCCCTCCTGCTCGCGCGCTCAAGGACATTTTGCTTTTCCTCCCAAGGACAAAGGACAATAAAAGGAGACGGGGAGCCACTCACCGGGTCCGAGCGCGGCAGCCGGCACCTCCTGGTCGCCCAAGTCCGAGTCCCGGGCCGGACCGCCCGCCCAAGCCTCCCGCCCGCGCCGGGTCCAGCCGCCGGGGCCCCGGGAAGCCTCCGAGGCGGCAACCGCAGCGGCGCTTTCGGCGTCGTGGGCCCGGCCGCCCTGGGAGCCTCTGCTGCGGGCTCTGACGCCAACGCGCGCGGCCCGCCTCGCCTCAGCCGCGGCCGCCCCACTCCCACGGGCCTGCGGGCCGTCCGGGCGTAGCTCCCTGCCGGCTGGCGGGCCCCGCGGCCGCGGCGGAACGCCTGACAGCTCGAGGTGCTGCTGCCTCTCCGGCCATCTTGTGCCGTGTGTGTGGTGTCTCTCTCCCGTCTCCTCTCTAGGCTTTACTCCCTCCTCCTCCTCCCCCCGCCCCACACACCACACAACATGGCCTCTTCGCTGCGGCGGCAGCGGCTGCGGCGGCGGCGGCAGGAGCGCCGCCGCGCTCCAGCCCGCTCCCCTCCCCCACCGTCCCCGCCTCCCGCCCGCAGCTCCGGGACCCAGCGCGCACGCGCGCCGCCGCCCGCCCGCCGCAGCCATTGGCTCCAGGAGCTTCCTGCATCCCCTATCGGGAGCGGCCTCACGCACGCTAGTTGGCGTCTTCCTCCCGCCCAACAACAACTACTTCCATCCTATTGGGTAATTTCAACCCCACCCCTTTCGTCTCCTTCGTGCGGATAGGCTGACCTTAGTGCCATTCACTACCCGTAGGCGTTTCTGGTTTTCTTGAGAAGCTCCGGGCCACGATTGGCTGGCGATGGAACCTTTGGGGTTGGAGCTGAGCTGTTGCTTTTCTCCCCGCAGTGCGGACCCCTCCAGGCTAGCTGTAGGGTACTTGGTATGGTCTAGGCCAGACTAGAATCGTTAGTGCAGGGTCGCACAAATAGTGGCTTCCCGTCTAGAAAAAAGCTCTGGCTTCGGTGTTTCTAAGTTCAGATTTTGGCTTTAAAAAAAGGAAAGAAAAAAATGACTGACAGGATGATGAGCAAACAAGATGCAGGCCCACAGCCCTTGGGCAAGCAGCCATATCCTCAAAATATTTGTTCTAAGCACCCAGGCCTCCCATGAAGGTCACACAGTCAGGACCAATGGTTTTACCACCAGCACATTCCCTAGCCCCAGTATCCGAATTGAGATGAGATTTATTTGAGGATTTGTAGACTGCGTGTTGCCCATTTACCTGAGACCCTAAAAGAATGTCTAGTGTCTTGTGAGCTGTCGTCATGGAAATCAAAAAATAAAAATTAAAAAAATTAAAAAGAATGTCCAGTGTCCTGAGGCCTTAGCGAATGAATCTCAATACTGGTTGACTAGATTCCACCCTGTAGGACAATGTTTGTTAGAGTAGCAGTTGAAACCTGAAAAACCATGGTCTACCTTTTCAACCTCCTTCCAGAGAACCAGGCAAAACAAGCTTCATTTCCTTTCGGCAAATCTCACTTTTTTTCATTACTTCTTCCTACTTTAAGCTGGAAACAACTCTAAGCAGACCATAGGAAAAAAATGAAAACCTAAACTTTCCTGAAATGGATGGGGAAAAAATAAAAGAGGTAGCTCTCTCCAGTTGCCAGTATTTAGAAATCTTGCTCCTTTTGGCAGGGGACCTGGGGAAAATGAAAGGAACACCAGATGCTTAGTTTTAACGGATTTTTTTTGAGGGGAAGGGCTTAGGGGTGAGGGAAACAACTCTTAAATTCTTTTGAGCCTCTCCCCTTGGGTTAGCATCAGAAAATGTTACATACATGTAGAGCCTAGGAAATAGTCTGGCCGCTTTTTTAAATGACACAGTTGTTGATTGATTTGGCTCAGTGTAGCATCAGCCACTTAGGATAGAGCTAGGACTTGATCCCAAGTTGCCTGACTTTTTATAGATCTTGATTTCCTTGTATGCAACCTGGCCACCCTCGTTGGCAATATACTTTGAGCTCTAAGTGGGCACACACACACACCCACAAAATACTTCTTCAACCGAGATTAAATTTTCTCCAAGAGACATTTAATTTCCAAGAGCCATTGCCTTACATAGTGTAGCTTTGAACACCGTGGACCTGCAACAAGGCTGTTTTTGCTGAAATAGCCCCATTCTGAATCCTTTTTTCTCATTCTTCTGGTGTGTTTTTGCTGTGCTGTTGTTCACTCCCTTTTCCTTCCATTTTTCCCCTCTTATTATGACCTGAAATTCCTCTCTGATTCTGCCTTTCCAGATTCATCACCGAGTATGTCTATGCCAGGGAAACAGGCCCGAGCAGGCCTTTATTAAAACAGTCATGGCTGAAAAGCACTGAGTTAGCTGACTAGGTGCCAGGCATTGTTCTCAACTCTCATTGGTGATTAACTTGATCATACTGCACCCCAATGAGAGACAGTTATCGTCCCTCTCTGTGTCTTATCCCTATTAGGAAACTGAGACTTAAGGAGTTTAACTTGCCCGAGTTCACACTACTAAGAAGTATTTTAGCCCAGATAATTTGCCTTCAGACCCTTCTGCCTCTCCCAGTTTTCTTTCAAAAACTGTCCTTTCGCTGCATAGGTTTATTTGAATCTTTTGTTGTGTGGATCCTCAAGATTTGCCAGCTCCTCCCTCCTATGCTTCATTGAAGGTATTCTACCTTCAGAATCAAACAGGAGATCCAGTCTAATTGAATCTCCAGGCTTTGCCCCACCCCATTGCTGTTAATCCCCTAAGGCCACCTGGGAGCCCTCCAGCTCTCTTGTTTGCTCCCCCTTTGATTTCTGGACCCCTATGATTCAGCTTTGGAGTGGCTCAATTGTATGAAGGGATACCTTGGGCAACTTACATAAAACAGCTTTCTTCTCTCAAGTTTACATCCCACACGATGTCCTCTTTAGAGAAGGCCCTTTATTGAAACTTTGTCTGCTATCACAAATGACAGCTATGATTTCTTTTGTCATAGTTATACCATCTCTTCGGTCATCCCTTCTTATTGCAAGAAGAGTTCTGTTGTAAATAAAAAGCACCTGACACCTGGAAGATCACATCCTACCCCCTCCACAGCTCCTTTTCACTCTCAGTGGTCTGCCAGAGAACCAAGAGGAAATCCCTTCCACCCCCAAGTCACACTGACTCCTGTGACTGCCATTTCTTTGGGAAAGAAGATGAAGAGGCAAACCCTTAGCCTTGGCTCACTTAGAGGAAAGGCCTGTGCATGTGCTCTGAGTAGTTCTGTTACTATTCAGTACTATCCAGTGAAAATCTTTTTTTTTTTTTTTTTTTTTTTTTTTTTTTTTTTTTGAGACGGAGTCTCGCTCTGTCGCCCAGGCTGGAGTGCAGTGGCCGGATCTCAGCTCACTACAAGCTCCGCCTCTCGGGTTCACGCCATTCTCTCGCCTCAGCCTCCCGAGTAGCTGGGACTACAGGCGCCCGCCATCTCGCCCGGCTAATTTTTTGTATTTTTTTAGTAGAGACGGGGTTTCACCGTGTTAGCCAGGATGGTCTCGATCTCCTGACCTCGTGATCCACCCGTCTCGGCCTCCCAAAGTGCTGGGATTACAGGCTTGAGCCACCGCGCCCGGCCCCAGTGAAAATCTTGGAGGGGCAGAGAATATTTCTAGAAGGATACAAGGACATGTTTATACTGGTTGCCTCAGAAGAGGAAACCTCAGATGTAGCTACAGAATTAGGGAAGAAGGGACACTTTTCGCTCTACTTTTCTGTGACTTTGGAATTTTGAACCATGTGAATGTACTGCCTTCTTCAATTAATTTTTCTTTTTTTTTTGAAACAGAGTCTTGCTTTATTGCCCAGGCTGGAGTGCAGTGGCGCAATCTCGAATCACTGCAACCTCTGCCTCCTGGACTCAAGAGATTCTCTTGCCTCAGCCTTCCGAGTAGCTGGGATTACAGGCACGCACCACCACACCTGGCTAATTTTTTTGTCATTTTAATAGAGATGGGGTTTCACCATGTTGTCCAGGTTGGTCTCGAACCCCTGAATTCAAGTGATCCGCCTGCCTCGGCCTCCCAAAGTGCTGGGATTACAGGCATGAACCACCACACCCAGCCCTAATTAATTTATTTTTATTAAGTAATTTATTTATTTTGGAGACAAGTTCTCGCTCTGTCCCAGGTTAGAGTGCAGTGGCGAGATCATAGCTCACTGCAGCCTTGAACTCCTGACCGCAAGCCATCCTTCCTCCCACCTCAGCCTCCCAAGTAGCTGGGACTACAGGCATGCACCACCATGCCTGGCTAATTTTTTTTTACTGTAGAGACAAAGTCTTGCTTTGTTGCTCAGGCTCATCACAAACTGCTGGCCTCAAGCAACACTCCCACCTCAACCTCCCAAAGTGCTGATCTTTAGGAGGGAAGCCAAGATAGAAGGAAAGAAGGAAAGAAACTAAACAATCTGTTGAGCTAAAAGTTGACACTACTGGAAAGGAAGGTTAACTTTTTTATTTACTTCACAATAATCTGCATTGTGTGAATTAGTTACAGTAAACACTTGTAATTTTTTTTAATGAAGTGAAGGTCACAGGAGGCTCAGTACTTCCAGGGCTGTGAATGTCATCTAAGGTGCACCTGTCTGATAATAAGGACTCCTGGTACATAGAATGGGAGGCAGTAGCTTCCACTCCAAATGTCACATGACCTCACACAGCTCAGCAATAGAATAGGGCTTTCCACTGTCCTCCCTGCTTCCCTGAAGCTTCACAGGTTTATTTTCCTTCTTCTGTCTTCTACTCCTGTAATAGCAATTAAAGAAGAGGCAGAGACACCAGCAAGGTCTGCCTTTCCCCGTTTCCCTTCCTCCCTGTCCCCTTTTGCTCTGGAATGTCTCCTTTAGATTGTCAGCGGAACTTATCTTGGAGGTTCAGCAGAAACCTAGGATGACCTTGACTCAAGCCAAGGACACGGTTGTCAAGTGCAGGTGTTTCCAGATTCCTGCTGTTCTGCTCCTGCTCTTTGCAGCTTCTCTTGCTCCTCATACTCTGCAGAACTTGCACGCAGGCTCAGTCTTACGCTCTGTATACCCTCTGTTCCTTCTTCACGAGTGGTTGTCTTTCTTTGCTTTGCCCAGGGTATGTCGCACACAGTGTTGAAGATCATTTGATTCTCAAAATATCATTGCCAAGCACAATTATTGAGTTTCTTTAATATGCCAGGTACTATTTTAGGAGCTGAGCGTGTAGCATGGACAAAAGAGATGGAGTACCTGTTCTCATGGAGTTATATTCTAGAGGGGGGGAAGGCAATACACAAGAAAATGCCCATAGCTGGGCGTGGTGGCGCACGCCTGTAGTCCCAGCTACTAAGGAGCCCGAGACAGAAGAATCGCTTGAACCTGGGAGGTGGAAGTTGCAATGAGCCACATCACACCACTGCACTCCAGCTTAAGGCAACAGAATGAGACTCCATCTCAAAAAAGAAAAGAAAAGAAAAAACCCAGTAGTAATAAGTGCTGTGATGATGGGAGCCAAATTTTGGTTGAGTGGTCAGGGAAGACTGATCTGAGGAGGCAATGTTTAAGTTGAGGCAGGAAGGGCACAAAGGAGGCAACTAGCTATGTGTATATCTATGAGTGGATTCCAGGCTAAGATGGCAGATAGTATGCATGCTACTAATTTTGCCCTATCCCAAAACTGCACTAAACAGATTTTCTTTTCTATTCCTTTTCTTTCTTTTTTTAAGTCGTAAAACCATAAGGAAAGGAGAACAGGAGAGGAGAAAAGAGCAACACAATTTTAGAAGCTGAAAAATAGATGGATGAGTGGTAACTGATTTAGCAGACATGAGAAAGCTGAGATCCAACCCAACTTACACTGGAAAAACCTCAAAAGGCTCAGAAACTGCCAGAACCAGGGACCATCGGGACTGAGGGTGGAGGAGAAGGCTAAAATAAGGAAAATTCAGCGAGAACAATTTAAGGAGCAGTGAGATCCCTAGATCCCCTCTGTCCTTCCAGCAAAAAAAAAAACTGGAGGTTTATCTTCTAGAAAGTCTCTGACTTGGAGGATGTCAGGCTCACTGAGGGCACAGGAAATATGGAAATGGGGAGGTCCAGAGGCCAGATGCACAGTGAATGCAGAGACTCCAGCTGTCTTGCCCCATCTGGCTCTCAGAGTGCTGGCAAAGTGACTTCTGTCTTCCGGGTAGTAGAGTAGAAGACTTTTTTTTTTTTTTTTGAGATAGTCTTGCTCTGTTGCCCAGGCGGGAGTGCACTGGCGTGATCTTGGCTCGCTGCAACCTCCGCCTCCTGGGTTCCAGCGATTATGCTGCCTCAGCCTCCCAAATAGCTGGAATTATAAGTGCGCACCACCACGCCCAGCTAATTTTTGTATTTTTAGTAGAGACAGGGTTTCACCATGTTGGCCAGGTTGGTCTCAAACTCCTGACCTCATGATCCACATGCCTGGCTTCCCAAAGTGCTGGGATTACAGACGTGAGCCACCACGCCCAGCCAGAAGACTTTTCTCCGAGGAATGTTATCAGCCTAGAGGAATGACGCACAGAATCTAACACTGGAGTTTTCCAAACAAATTGTTGAACAAGGTCACCCCTCAGTGAAGCTCAGGATCAGTGTATCAGACACAACCTGTGCACTGCTTCTAATCCTTTTGGTCTGACCTCTTACTCCACCCATATCTGCAGCCACCTTTCCATCAAGTTCTTTACAACTTTGGAAGGCAAAGGAAAGTCTCCTCTCAGCCCTGAATCCCAAAGCTTCTCTGACATTGTGTGGACCTGCAGAACCACTCAGCATCAGCATTTAGGCACGTGCAACCTAGGCATTTAGGGAACATCTCTGGGGCCACCTTTGAGGATAAATGTTTTCCTCTGTCATCCCAAGTGGACAATTCTGAGACACATTTCATAAGACTCAAAATATCCCATGGAATGCAGCACAAGTCACCTAAAATGGTGGCCAGCTAAGTAACACAGCATTGTATTGACTTTCTCTCTGTCCTTTTTCACCGCCTCAGTCCCTCCCCCCATTTCTGCTTCCTTGTATCAATTCCCAAATGAGGTACCGCCATGTAAATCTTTGTGCTGGGCTCTTCTTTGGAGCTAATACAAGGCCCAATCCCACACTCAAAGCTGAGACATAGTCTTGCTCTGTCACCCAGGCTGGAGTGCAGTGGCGCAATCTCTGCTCACTGCAGCCTCCACCTCCCCCATTCAAGCGATTCTCCTGACTCAACCTCCTGAGTAGCTGGGATTACAGGCGCATGCCACCATATCTGGCTGAGGTGGGAGGATTGCTTGAGGCCAGGAATTTGAGACCAGCGTGGCCAACATGGTGAAACCCCGCCTCTACTAAAAATACAAAAATTAGACAGGCGTGCAGGCATGGTGGCACATACCTGTAATCACAGCAAGTTGGGTGGCTGAGGCAAGAGAATGGCTTGAACCCAGGAGGCAGAGTTTGCAGTGAGCTAAGATCACGCCACTGCACTTCAGCCTGGGCAACACAGCAAGACTGTCAAGAAAGGAAGTAAGGAAGGGAGGGAGGGAGGGAGGAAGGGAGGGAAGAAAGGAAGGGCAATCTACAGAAAGGAAGAAAATATTTGCATATATCTGATAAGGGGTTAATTTTCAAAATATAGGGAAAACCGGGCCCAATGGCTCACGCCTGTCATCCCAACATTTTGGGAGGCCGAGGTGAGTGGATCGCTTGAGGCCAGGAGTTTGAGATCAGCCTGGCCAACATGGTGGAACCTTATCTCTACTAAAAATACAAAAATTATCTGGGGCCGGGCGCGGTGGCTCAAGCCTGTAATCCCAGCACTTTGGGAGGCCGAGACGGGCGGATCACGAGGTCAGGAGATCGAGACCATCCTGGCTAATACGGTGAAACCCTGTCTCTACTTAAAAATACAAAAAACTAGCCAGGCGACGAGGCGGGCCCCTGTAGTCCCAGCTACTCGGGAGGCTGAGGCAGGAGAATGGCGTAAACCCGGGAGGCGGAGCTTGCAGTGAGCTGAGATCCGGCCACTGCACTCCAGCCTGGGTGGCAGAGCAAGACTCCGTCTCAAAAAAAAGAAATTATCTGGGCATAGTGGCTCACACCTGTAGACCCAGCTACTAGGGAAGCTGAGGCAGGAGAATTGCTTGAACTCAGGAGGCAGAGGCTACAGTGAGCTGAGATCATGTCACTGCACTCCATCCTGGACAACAGAGTGAGATTCCATCTCTAAATAAATAAATAAACAAATAAAATATAGGAAGAATTCCTACAACTCCATAACAAAAATAACAAATGGCCTGATTTTTTTTTTTTTTTTAAAGGCAGAGTTTCACTCTTGTCACCCATGCTGGAGTGCAGTGGCATGATCTCGGCTCACTGCAACTTCCGCCTCCTGGGTTCAAGCAATTCTCCTGACAAATGGCCTGATTTTTTATATAGGCAAAGGATATGAACAGATATTTCCCCCAAAGAAGGCATACAAATGATCAACAGGTGTATAAAAGATGCTCAACATCATTATCAGAGAAATGCAAATCAAAACTACAGTACGATATTACCTTCTACCTTTTAGGATGGACCTTTTTTTTTTTTTTTTTTTTGAGACAGACTCTGTTGCCCAGGCTGGAGTGCAGTGGCGCAATCTCAGCTCACTGCAAGCTCCGCCTCCCAGGTTCACTCCATTTTCCTGCCTCAGCCTTCCGAGTAGCTGGGACTACAGGTGCCCGCCACCATGCCCGGCTAAGTTTTTTGTATTTTCAGTAGAGTTGGGGTTTCACCATGTTAGCCAGGATGGTCTCAGTCTCCTGACCTTGTGATTTGCCTGCCTCGGCCTCCCAAAGTGCTGTGATTACAGGCATGAGCCACCGTACCTGGCCCATTATTTTATTAAAAGGTAACTTCGTGGCCAGCAACTTAACATCTTGTTTAATAAACACAGAATGGCCAGGTGCGGTGGCTCATGCCTATAATCCCAGCACTTTGGGAGGCCTAGGCGGGTGGATCACCTGAGGTCAGGAGTTTGAGACCAGCCTGACCAATATAGCGAAACCCTGTCTCTACTAAAAATACAAAAAGTAGCCGGACGTGGTGGTGGGCACCTGTAATCAGAACTTCTCAGGAGGCTGAGGCAGGAGAATCCAGGAGGCAGAGGTTGCAGTGAGCTGAGATTGAGCCACTGGACTCCAGCCTGGGCGACAGAGACCCTGTCTCAAAAACAAACAAACAAAAGTAAAATCAGAGTAAGATACCACTACCTGCATAGGAGACAGCTGATAATTTAAAAGATAATGCCATGTGTTGATAAGGGTATGGAATTCTCTCATACTTTGCCAATGAACATGCAAAATGGTACAGCTACTTTGGAAATATTTGTCAGTTTCTTATACAGTTAAGTATAGTTACCGCATCACCCTGATCCTAGGTATTTTCCCAAATGGTATAGCTATAACATTCAATACTATTCAACGATAAAAATGAATGAAATATTGATACATGCAATCTGGATGAATCTCAGATCTAATTTTGCTGAGTGAAATAAGCCAAACAAAACAGTGCATTCTCTACAATTCCATTTATATGAAATTCTAGAAGATGCAAAATAATAGAAAGCAGATCAGTGCCTGGGGATTGAGAGTGGGAAAGAGATGGAAGGAGGGGATTTCAAAAGGGCATGAGGAAAATTTTAGGGGTAATGATTATGTTCACTGTCTGGATCATGGTGATGGTTCCTCAGATATGTATGTCAGAACTTATCAAATTGTACACTTTGAACATGCGCAGCTAATTGTTGTCAATTATACATCAGTAAAACGATTTTATAAAAAATTGCATGGCTGGGTGCAGTGGCTCACACCTATAATCCCAAGACTTTGAGAGGCTGAGGCAGGTGGATCACCTGAGGTCCGGAGTTTGAGACCAGCCTGGACAACATGGTGAAACTCCATCTCTATTAAAAATACAAAAATTGCCGGGCGCGGTGGCTCAAGCCTGAAATCCCAGCACTTTGGGAGGCCGAGACGGGCGGATCACGAGGTCAGGAGATCGAAACCATCCTGGCTAACACGGTGAAACCCCATCTCTACTAAAAACTACAAAAAACTAGCCCGGGGACGTAGCGGCGCCTGTAGTCCCAGCTACCCGGGAGGCTGAGGCAGGAGAATGGCATGAACTCGGGAGGCGGAGCTTGCAGTGAGCTGAGATCCGGACACAGCACTCCAGCCTGGGTGACAGAGCGAGACTCCGTCTCAAAAAAATAAAAAATAAAAATAAAAAAAAATTAGGCCGGGCGCGGTGGCTCACGCCTGTAATCCCAGCACTTTGGGAGGTGGAGGTGGGCAAATCACGAGGTCAGCAGATCAAGACCATCCTGGCTAACATGGTAAGACCCTGTCTCTATCAAAAATACAGAAATTAGTCAGGCATGGCGGCACACGCCTGTAGTCCCAGCTACTCAGGAGGCTGAGGCAGGAGAATTGCTTGAACCCGGAGGCAGAGGCTGCAGTGAGTCGAGATCACGCCACTGCACTCCAGCCTGGGCAAAAGAGTGAGACTGCCTCAAAAAAAAACAAAAAAATTAGCTGGGCATGGTGGCATGCACCTATAGTCCCAGCTACTCAGGTGGCTGAGGCAGAAGAATTGCTTGAACCCAAGAGGCAGGGGTTGCAGTGAGCTGAGATCGTGCCACTGCACTCCAGCCTGGGTGACAGAGCCAGAGTCCATCTCACAGGAAAAAAAAAAAAAAAAAAATTGCATACAGGTTGCCTACAGATATCTCGTGAAAAATAAAGAAAAAAAGAAAAATGCATAAGCGTTTGCTTGTTTCCTTGTTTGTCACTGGAGTAGACTGTGAAGATGGTACTCTTAAATATTTATTCCTGTTTCATTTTTTTAATCACACATCTATTTTATTCTTTGACTTTTTGTAATTTTTAATTTTTTAAATAGCACCTGGTTCAAAATTCAAAAAGTGCAAAAGGATGAAAAGCCTCTCTCACCTCTATTTTCTTCCATCCAGCACCGCTCCCTGAGAGCAGTTAATGTAGCTAGTTTTCAAAGTATCCTTTCTAAGATATTCCAGATTTTATTATAAGGCACACGCTACTGAGATAAACTAGAATGGGGTTGTATTTTATCTGTTGGCTCAAAGACTTCAGGATCAAGAGCATGTTCAACATCAGACAAATCGTCCTGTACAATCTTTGTGAAGCCACACTATCAGGCTATCAAGGTGGAATCCCCACCCCACTGCCACACCCTGCTAAAAATGCGACCGATGATCTCAAATGTTTCTCTCCTCTTTGACCTTTCTCTTGCACCTAACAGTAACCTCTCATCTCTTGTAGCTCTCAGTACCTTCCTGATATTGCATGGTCCCAGCTTTCCTCTGACACCTTTAGCCTTTTCTTTTCCACTTATCTTCCTGATTGCCTTCTGGTTTCCCTCTGACTCTCTATATGAAGATGGTTTCCAGGTGCTGTTCTTGAAGGGCTCCCTAAAAAGTCTTACCGGTTTACAACTATCTACACTAAGGCCTCTTTTTTTTTTTTTTTTTTGAGGCGGAGTCTCGCTCTGTCGCCCGGACTGGAGTGCAGTGGCCGGATCTCAGCTCACTGCAAGCTCCGCCTCCCGGGTTTACGCCATTCTCCTGCCTCAGCCTCCCGAGTAGCTGGGACTACAGGCGCCCGCCACCTCGCCCGGCTAGTTTTTGTGTTTTTTTTTAGTAGAGACGGAGTTTCACCGTGTTAGCCAGGATGGTCTCGATCTCCTGACCTCGTGATCCACCCGTCTCGGCCTCCCAAAGTGCTGGGATTACAGGCTTGAGCCACCGCGCCCGGCCGTCTAAGGCCTCTTTTACGTCTTAAATTGGTGCTTTGCCAGCTTAATGCATCACCTACTCTGGCCTCAGCCAGACTCTTACTGTCCTGTCATCCTGTCTGGCACACGACTGCCCCCCAACTTTGCACAGCCCTCCCCATAGCCCTCAAATGTGCACTGCTCACATCTCCAGCTCTGTGCCCATCCCACAGGGCCAGTTCATGCAAACTGTTCGGATTTCTGTCTTTCAGAGTGATTACTTTCCCTCCTTAGGATTTCTACCAGTTAACGCCTATGCTATTTCTAAGAAATTGTTTCTTATCATAAATTATTATCTATTTGAGTACAAGGACTGTATCTCCCTAAGAAGACTCAACCTGGCTTTCCTGGAGGTAGAGACCTTGGCTTAGATTTATTTTGTTTACTAATGCACAGCTGTAGATGCTGAAATAACTGAGGGAATGTTTACTATATCAAAATTATCCAACAGGCCATTAAAATACCCAATTGTACATCAAATTCCATTAAATAGATTAGCAGAACTTGATATTGAATGGGCTTCAACATGGTTTCACCAAAGTAAATCACAATTTAAGGTATTTTTTATGTAAATATAGGCTTCCATTTATGAGAGCTCCTAAAAAGTAGGATACACCCTGTATGTCAGTGATCAAAAAATAGATTTTGCCCTTGGCACTCTGATAGAATCTCTGGAATGCTGGCATGTTATGTAATAGCCCCTAACCAGCCAACCAGAAGTATCTCAATCCTGAGAACTCTTTGGTACTTTACTTGGGCTCTTACTATTTTCAGTTTGCAGTACAGTGATTCATTTACAAGTGCCTTCTCCTTACTAGGTGTAGGCACTAGGAAGACAGAGAGTGGTAGCAACAAGTCAAGCGCAAGGACCTTGGCACCATCAGCTTTGGGATCCAAACGTGACTCGGCAATTCCCCAGCTGTCTGACCCCAGCCTGTTCTGACCCCATCAAAACACATGACTAGATGGCCACACGTGGTGGCATGCCCCTGTAGTCCCAACTACATGGGAAGCTGAGGTGGAGGATCACTTGAGCCCAGCAGTTCAAGGCTGTGGTGCACTATGATGATACCTGGGCAATACAATGAGACCCATTCCTACAAAAAAACATTTAAAAATTAGCCAGGTGTAGAGGCATGTGTCTGTAGTCCCAGTACTCCTGGGGCTGAGTTGGGAGGATCGCCTGAGCCCAGGAATTCGAAGTTGCAGTGAGCTATGATCGTGCCACTTCACTCCAGCCTAAGTGACAGAGCGAGACTCCATCTCTTTTAAAAAATAAAATAAAATAAAAAGATTATATAGAAACCTCCACATTGTCCAATCTGTTTGTACAACATTGTCAACCCTCAAAAACCCACTGGGCAGCAAATGAGATGGACTTCATGGCCTGGAAACTACAGGCTAACTGGAAAGGACTGTTCCTGTTGCAAAATATTGCAGGGTCACAAAACAAGCAAGCCATGGGTCTTTAATTTAAAATGTTTGGCTGGGCACTGTGGCTCACACCTGTAATCCCAGCACTTTGGGAGGCCAAGGCGGGCGAATCACTTGGGTCCAGGTGTTCGAGATCAGCCTGGCCAACATGGTGAAACCCCATCTCTACTAAAAATACAAAAAATTATTCCGGCCTGGTGGTGTGCACCTGTAGTTCCAGCTATTCAGGGAGATCTGAGGCAGGAGGATCACTTGAGCCTGGGAGGTCAAGGCTGCAGTGAGCCCTGATTGTGCCATGGTGCTCCACCCTGGGTGACAGAGTGAGATCCTGTCTCAAAAAATATAAGTAAGGCCGGGCACACTGGTTCATGCCTGTAATCCCAACACTTTGTGAGGCCAAGACAGGCAGATCACGAGGTCAGGAGTTTGAGACCAGCCTGACCAACATGGCGTAACCCTGTCTCTACTAAAAATACAAAATTAGCCCGGTGTGGTGGCACACGCCTGTAATCGCCAGCTACTCGGGAGGTTGAAGCAGGAGGATCACTTGAACCCAGGAGGCGGAGGTTACAGTGAGCCAAGATTGCTCCATTGCACTCCAGCCTGGGCTACAGAGCGAGACTCCATCTCAAAAAATAGTACTAATAATAAACAAATAAAATTGAAATGTGATATTTTGTTCATCAGAGATGTACTGACATTATTTTAACCTTTAAAAATATTACATGCAAATATTATTTGTTTTGATTATTGAGTTTTTTGGTACCTCACTTGCTTCATCCTAATCCCAGCTCTGCTAGTATCTATAGAATCAGAGAAAGGGGACTCTGGTAACCACGAGCTTTGGTTCTGACTTTAGCTCTGCCTTTTACAAGCTTAGTGACTTGGACTCCCTGAGCCTCACCTTCAAAACTCCCAGTCATACAGTATGGATGATTATATCTGCCCCATTTTCTTTGCAGGGCAGTTAAATATGAGGGTCAAATGAGATAATGCAGGAAAGAACATTTTTAAAAGAACATTGTGCCATATATGAAAAAGGAGATAATAATTAGCAATAGTTTTTCTTCCAGCTTACTCTTTGAGCAGGGATTAGCAAATCCAGCTTGATCTGTGAGCTCCTGAATCAGACAGGATGGTAACGTTCAGAAACCAGAAACCCTAGGACAACCAACACACCCAGATCTATGCAGCTCCACGGTACTGACTGACACTGGAGCAAGTCTATGCTAGCACAGTGGCCCTGACCACTACTTCCAACTCTCTGTGACACAGAAATGGGATATATACCCGAAGAGAGAAAGAGAGATTTTATTGAGAGGGAGAGAGATTATACTATAGCTGATATATTTTTTAGATTCTGAACCCTCTAAATCTCATGTTGAATTGCAATGCCCAGTTTTGGAGGTGGGGCCTGGTGGGAGGTGATTGGATCATGGGGGTGGATCTCTCATGACTTGGTGCTGTCCTTGCAATGATGAGAGAGTTCTCAGGAGATCTGCTTGTTTGGAAGTGTGTGGTACCTCTCCTTCAACTCTTCCTCTTCTTCCTGCTCTGGCCATGTGATGGGCCTGCTCCTGCTTCACATTTCACCATGACTAAAAGCTCCTTGAGGCCTCTCCAGAAGCCAACTAGATGCTGGTGCCATGATTGTACAGCCTGCAGAACTGTGAGCCGATTAAACTTCTTTATTTTCTAAATTACCCAGTCTCATGTATTCCTTTATAGCAAGGCAAGCATGGCCTAAGGTAATATCCTTTACAAAGTTTTTATGACCTGGCCAGGCACACTGGCTCACACATGTAATCCCAGCACTTTAGGAGGCCAAGGTGGGCAGATCATTTGAGGCCAGGAGTTCAAGACCAGCAGGGTCAACATGGTGAAACCCTGTCTCTACTAAAAATACAAAAATTAGGCAGATGTGGTGATGGGTGCCTGTGATCCCAGCTACTCAGAAGGCTGAGGCAGGAAAATCAGTTGAACCTGGGAGGTGAAGGCTGCAGTGAGCTGAGATCATGCCACTGCACTCCAGCCTTGGTGACATAGACAGATTCTGTCTCAAATAAACGAACAAACAAAGTTTATATGACCAGTGAGCTCAGCTGATGTATTTTAGGCCTGAACTAACTATTCCCAGATTGTAGGCTTTTGCCCAGGAAATAAGCATAACTTTAAGTGGGCCAGCACCTCCTCCATTTGTTTCTTAACAATGTCATTACTTTTGTATAATCATTATACTCACACTATATCAAGTTTTAAAGTACAGATTGTGGGCTAGGCATGATGGCTCATGCCTATAATTCCAGCACTTTGGGAGACCGAGTCGGATGGATCACCTGAGGTCAGGGATTCGAGACCAGCGTGACCAACATGGCGAAACCCCATCTCTACTAAAAATACAAAAATTAGCCAGATATGGTAGCACATACCTATAATCCGAGCTACTTAGGAGGCTGAGGCAGGAAAATCACTTGAACCCGGGAGACAGAAGTTGCAGTGAGTCGAGATCATGCCAGTGAACCGAGATCACTCTGGGTGACAGAGTGAGACTCTGTCTCTAAATAAAATAAAATAATAATTTTATGTATTAATAAAATTAATAAGTAAATTTAATAAAATAGATTGTGGAGTGGTCATTAGGGATCCTCCTAAAGCCTTCTTGTAGCATTAATTTACTTGTTTCTTGCACGATTAGGTAATTTATTTGTGATATTTCACTGGTCTTTCATTAAAACAGTGTTATTCTTCACGGTGGCTCACACCTGCAATCCCAGCACTTTGGGAGGCCAAGGCGGGTGAATCACAAGGTCAGGAGATCAAGACCATCCTGGCTAACACGGTGAAACCCCATCTCTACTAAAAATACAAAACAAATTGCTGGGCGTGGTTGGGGGCACCTGTAGTCCCAGCTACTTGGGAGGTTGAGGCAGGAGAATGGTGTGAACCCGGGAGACAGAGCTTGCAGTGAGCACAGATCGCGCCACTGTGCTCCAACCTGGGTGACAGAGCAAGACTCTGTCTCAAAAAACAAAAACAAAAACAAAGACAAAAACTAAACAGTGTTACTCTTGTTACCTATTTTAGGTAATTTTTTTTTTTTTTTTTTGTCATAGCAGTTAAGATCAACGGTAGTAAAAAGTTTACTTTTGGAGGCAATCTGGTTTTCCTTCTTTGGTTTATTTAAAATGACCAAAGGTTTTCAAAGTTTATGAACCAGTGTTCCAAAACCTTTTCTAATATTTGGAGAAAGTTTTAAACTGCATATATGGAACCTAATATAATTCTTCGCAACTTTCCTGTGTTGATTTTCTTCACCCTAGAATTTTGGGGTTTGTTTTTGCTGCTTTCATAAGCAGATGCCATATACAATGCAAAATGAAAGGATCACTGAGGCCGGGGACAGTGGCTCATACCTGTAATCCCAGCACTTTGGGAGACTGAGGCAGGTGGATCACTTGAGGTCAGGAGTCCAAGAACAGCCTGACCAAGATGGTGAAATCCTGTCTGTACTAAAAATACAAAAATTAGCCAGGCATGGCGGTGTATGCTTGTTAGTTCAGCTACTTGGGAGGAGGATTGCTTGAACCCAGGAGGCTGAGGTTGCAGTGAGCCAACATCGTGCCACTGCACTCCAGCCTGGGTGACAGAGTGAGACTGTCTCATCGTTGAGATAACATACTTTGTGATTATTGTCCAAAGTACCTGCATCAGTCAGTGCCTGCTCCACTTTGCCTTTATTTTTTAAATTTTAATTTTAACTTTTGGAGACAAGGTCTTGCTGTGTCACCCATGCTTGAATGTAGTGATGTGATCACAGCTCACTGCACACATTGCCTTTAAAACAAAGACTGCCTGCTCCAGCCTGAGGTCGGCTTTTTCCCTACCCTCTGTCTCAAGAGTGAAAGAACACAGTTGTCAAAGACACACACTTTGTATATACCTTTATTCTCACTTTATTTCAGTGTATGTCATTACCAGTTTGCATGTCTGTAGTGGGTATTTGAGGCATTGGCCACTCAAGCATCCATTCACTTGAATTTGCTATGAGGAAAATCCTGCCTCTTTGGAGACTGTTCAGTGATAGTCATATTTCCCCACTCTATGCCAGCACATGAATCAAAGTTAGCTACTCAGTCATCCCTCCCTCTCTCTCCCTTCTTTCAGTTGAATCTTACTATGCTTTTAATGCCTGTAGGATCTGTACTGATGACACATCCTTGATTTATATTTTCCCATCTGTTTTATGGATCAGTCTAGCTAGGGTTTTATCAACTTTGTTGATCTTCTCAAGGCTCCAAGTTTAACTTTGTTAATTGTCTCTCTTGTTTGTTTTCTATTTCATTGATTACTACTCCATCCTTATTATTTTATTCCTTCTATGTACCTCCTTAGGTTGACATTGCTCTTAAGATAGAAACTTCACTCATTAATTTTAGGCCATTCTTCATCTTCTTTTTACTTTTTTTTTGTTTTGAGATGGAGTCTCACTCTGTCGCCCAGCCTGGAGTGCAGTGGTGCAATCTCGGCTCACTGCAAGCTCTGCCTCCTGGGTTCATGCCATTCCCCTGCCTCAGCCTCCCGAGTAGCTGGGACAACAGGTGCCCGCCACCACACCTGGCTAATTTTTTTGTATTTTTAGTAGAGATGGGGTTTCACCGTGTTAGCCAGGATGGTCTTGATCTCCTGACCTTGTGATCCGCCTGCCTTGGCCTCCCAAAGTGCTGGGATTACAGGCGTGAGCCGCTGTACCTGGCCTCTTTTTTTTTTTTTTCTTTTTTTTTTTTTTTTTGAGACAGAGTCTCCCAGTGTCGCTTGGCCTGGAGTGCAGTGGCATAGTGGCATGATCTCAGCTCGCTGCAACTTCTGCCTCCCGGGCTCAAGTGATTCTCCTGCCTCAGCCTCCCAAGTAGCTGGGATTACAGGCACCTGCCACCATGTCCACATGATTTTTTGTATTTTTAATAGAAATGGGGTTTCACTATATTGGCCAGGCTGGTCTCAGACTCCTGACCTTGTGATCCTTTTGTCTCAGCCTCCCAAAGTGCTGGGATTACAGGCGTGAGCCACCACACTTGACTAAAATTCAGCATTTTTTTTTTTTTTTGAGATGGAATGGAGTCTCACTCTGTCACCCAGGCTAGATGGAGGGCAGTGGCACGATCTTGGCTCACGGCAACCTCTGCCTCCTGGGTTCAAGAGAGTCTCATGCCTCAGCCTCCTAAGTAGCTGGGGCTACAGGCAAGCACCACCACCCCCAGCTAATTTTTGTATTTTTAGTAGAGATGGAGTTTTGCCATGTTGGCCAGACTGGTCTTGAACTCCTGACCAAAAGTGATCTGCCCACCTCAGCCTCCCAAAGTGCTGGGATTATAGACATGAGCCACCATGCTTGGCTTTAGGCCTTTCTTCTTTTTTAATATAATCACTTAAAGCTATAAATTTCCCTGTGAGTACTACTTTGAATGCATCCTAATTTTTTTTTTTTTTTGTAGAGGCAAGGTCTCTTGTCTTTTGTAGAGGCAAGCTCAGGCTGGTCTCGAACTCCTGGACTCAAGTGACACTCCCACCTTGGCCACCTAAAGTTCTGGGATTACAAACACGAGCCATCACAACCAGCCCCATATTTTTTATATGCTGTATTTATTATCATTCATTTTGAATTTTTTTTGTTTGTTTGTTTTGAGATGGAGTCTCACTCTGTCGCCCAGGTTGGAGAACAGTGGCGCAATCTCAGCTCACTGCTAACTCTGTCTCCTGGGTTCACACCATTCTCCTGCCTTGGCCTCCCGAGTAGCTGTGACTACAGGCACCCACCACCATACCCGGCTAATTTTTTGTATTTTTAGTAGAGATAGAGTTTCCCTGTGTTAGCCAGGATGGTCTCGATCTCCTGACCTCATGATCTGCCTACCTCAGCCTCTCAAAGTGCTGGGATTACAGGCGTGAGCCACCATGCTTGGCCCACACCAGCTAATTCTTAAGTTTTTTTGTAGAGATGGAGGAATCTTGCTATGTTGTTTAGGCTGATCTCGAACTCCCAAGCACAAGCAATCCTCCCACCTCAGCCTTCCAAAGTGATGGGATTACAGGTGTGAGCCACCGTGCCTAGCCAACTGTATATCTTTTACCAAATTTGAGAAGCCATTATTTGTTCAAATGTTTTTTTCTACCTTCTTTAAAACATTTCCTTCCTCATACCAACCTAGGTGACAGAGTGAGACTCTGCCTCAGAAAATAAAAATAAAATAAAAATTTCCTTCCTTTTGGGATTCCAATTACCTGTATTTAGACTTATTGATACTGTCCTACAGTTTCCTTTTCTATTTTTTGGTCTTTATTTTTCAGATTGCGTACTCTATTGTTATATATTCAAGTTAGCTGACTCTCTGTCATCTTCATCCTACTATTAACCCCACTCAGTGAATTTTTCATTGATTTGTTTAAATTTTTTTGAGATGGAATCTCACTCTGTCACCCAGACCGCAGAGTAGAAACATTTTCTTTCTTTTTTTTTTTTTTTTGAGACGGAGTCTCGCTCTGTCGCCCAGGCTGGAGTGCAGTGGCCGGATCTCAGCTCACTGCAAGCTCCGCCTCCCGGATTTACGCCATTCTCCTGCCTCAGCCTCCCGAGTAGCTGGGACTACAGGCGCCCACCACCTCGCCCGGCTCGTTTTTTTGTATTTTTTAGTAGAGACGGGGTTTCACTGTTAGCCAGGATGGTCTCGATCTCCTGACCTCGTGATCCGCCCTTCTCGGCCTCCCAAAGTGCTGGAATTACAGGCTTGAGCCACCGCGCCCGGCCAACATTTTCTTTCTTTTTTTTTTTTTTTTTTTGAGAGGAGTCTCGCTCTGTCACCCAGGCTGGAGTGCTGTGGCCGGATCTCAGCTCACTGCAAGCTCCGCCTCCCGAGTTCACGCCATTCTCCTGTCTCAGCCTCCCAGGTAGCTGGGACTACAGGTGCCGCCACGTCGCCCGGCTAGTTTTTTTTTTTTTTTTTTGTAGTTTTTAGTAGAGACGGGGTTTCACTGTTAGCCAGGATGGTCTCGATCTCCTGACCTCGTGATCCGCCCTTCTCGGCCTCCCAAAGTGCTGGAATTACAGGCTTGAGCCACCGCGCCCGGCCAACATTTTCTTTCTTTTTTTTTTTTTTTTTTTTTTGAGAGGAGTCTCGCTCTGTCACCCAGGCTGGAGTGCTGTGGCCGGATCTCAGCTCACTGCAAGCTCCGCCTCCCGAGTTCACGCCATTCTCCTGTCTCAGCCTCCCAGGTAGCTGGGACTACAGGTGCCGCCACGTCGCCCGGCTAGTTTTTTTTTTTTTTTTTTGTAGTTTTTAGTAGAGACGGGGTTTCACCGTGTTAGCCAGGATGGTTTCGATCTCCTGACCTCGTGATCCGCCCGTCTCGGCCTCCCAAAGTGCTGGGATTACAGGCTTGAGCCACCGCGCCCGGCCCAACAGTTTCAATTATAAAATGTCTTCCAGCTCTTTTTCATACTCTCTGATGAGATTTTCTATGTGTTCATTCATTCCAAATATTGTTTCCTTTACTTAATGGAACATGGTTATATTGGCTGCTATAAGGTTCTTGTCTGAAAATTCCAACATGTGGAGTCACTCAGAATTGTTCTCTGTTGACGACTTTTTTCTGTGAGAATGGATTGCATTTTCCTGGTTCTTCGTCTATTGAGTGATTGTTATTGTATCCTGGAATTTATGATGCTATTTTGTGGAAACCCTGGTTATATCTCCCCAGAGATTACTGTTCATTTTGTTTTAGCTGGCACTTACCTTGGAGAGATTCAAACTGCAAATTCCGACTTGCCCACAGTGGGCAGTAGTTCAAGTCTCACTTCTGTTCTTTTAGCCATAAATGCAAGTTGTTTTGAATCTGTTACACTTGAGTATGGTTCGGGAGTCAGCCTAAGACTTGGACAAACTGTAAATAGATTTGGGAGCTCCCCTTTTCTGACTCTTTCTGGTCTGAGATTCCCCCTTCATTTTCTGATGGCCATGGTGGCCCTGGGATTTGTCACCTGGTTCCTTGGCCCAAAAAGTTGGTAGGCTTTCCACTGAAGTTACAACTACCCTATTCCACAAAATGAGTCTTTTTTCTGGCCAAAATCACATACGAAAAGGGAAACCCATCTTGAATCAGTTCCTTTAAGTTTCAACTCCTCTTCAAAATCTGCCTACTTTTGTTAACTCTCCAGAAACACTGGTTGGTTTCTTTTGCATTTTGCCCATCATCTCTACTTATCTTGGTGGGGGGACAGTCTGTTAGGCTCTTACTCTGCTATAGTTGAAGTGGAATTCTCTTTCTGTTGAATTTTTTTCGTTGACAAATAAATTCTACATATTTCTGAGCCGGGCACAGTGGCTCATGCTTGTAATCCCAGCAGTTTAGGAGGCCAAGGCCGGCAGATCACGAGGTCAGGAGTTTGAGACCAGCCTGGCCAACATGGTGAAACCCTGTCTGTACTAAGAAAATTAGCCGGGGTGTGGTGGTGCACCTGTAGTCCCAGCTACTCAGAAGGCTGAGGCAGAAGAATCACCTGAACCTGGGAGGTGGAGGTTGCAGTGAGCCGGGATCATGCCATTGCACTCCAGCCTGGGCGACAGAGTGAGACTCTGTTTCAAAAAAAAAAAAAAAAAACTATATATTTATGGTGTACATGATGTTTTGATATACATATAGATACATTGTGGGACTGCTAAATCAAGCTAATTACCATATTCATTATTTCACATATTTATATTTATGTGGTGAGAACATTTAAAATTTACTCTTTTAGCAATTTTCAAGTATATAATACATTGGTCTTAATTATAGTCACCATGTTGTACAATAAATCTTTGAGACTTAGTCCCTATGTCTAACTGAAATGTTGTATCCTTCGACCAACATCTCTTTAACCCCCTACCCCACCCCAGTTGAATACTGAGCAGATATCTAAAAGATTGAAAATGATTGTAACTAATTCATCCCAGAAACAATGTTCTAAGGAGATGGAGCTCCAGACTCCCAGCACCTCCACATTCTTGTCTTTTTAGAGTCTGGACCTTCAGGCTTCCCTTGGATCAGGTGCATTCCTACATATTCTTTCTTTCCTTCTTTCTTTCTTTCTCTTTTTTTTCTTTTCTTTTTTTGATGGAGTCTCACTCTGTCGCCCAGGCTGGAGTGCAGTGATACGATCTCGGCGCAATGAAAGCTCCGCCTTCAGGGTTCACACCGTTCTCCTGCCTCAGTCTCCCGAGTAGCTGGGGCTACAGGCGCCTGCCACCACGCCCGGCTGATTTTTTGTATTTTTAGTAGAGACAGGGTTTCACTGTGTTAGCCAGGATGATTTCAATCTCCTGACTTTGTGATACGCCCGCCTCGGCCTCCCAAAGTGCTGGGATTAAGTGAGCCACCACGCTCGGCCTTTTTTTTTTTTTTCTTTTTTCTTTTTTGAGATGGAGTTTCGATCTTGTCAGCCAGGCTGAAGTGCAATGGTGCAATCTCGGCTCACCGCAACCTCCGCCTCCCGGATTCAAGCGATTCTCCTGCCTCAGCCTCCAGAGTAGCTGGGATTACAAGCATGCTAATTTTGTATTTTTAGTAGAGATGGGGTTTCTCCATGTTGGTCAGGCTGTTTTTTGTGTTTTTTGTTTTGTTTTGTTTTTTGTTTTTGGCAGAGTCTCACTCTGTCGCCCAGGCTGGAGTGCAGTGGTGCGATCTCGGCTTACTGCACGCTCCGCCTCCCAGGGCCAGATCCTGCCTCAGCCTCCCCAGTAGCTGGGACTACAGGCGCCTGCCACCACGCCTTGCTAATTTTTTTTGTATTTTTTTAGTAGAGACGGGGTTTCACCGTGTTGGCCAGGATGGTCTCCATCTCCTGACCTCGTGATCCACCCGCCTCGGCCTCCCAAAGTGCTGGGATTACAGGCATGAGCCACCGCACCTGACCATATTCTTTCAATAAATCCCTTTTTTGGTTTCCAACCACATCGGGTTTCTGTTGCTTACAACCAATGATATACTATCATGCTTATCAGTCCAACTAGGCTCTGAGCACTTTGAGGGCAGGTACTCTATCCTTTTGCCTTGGTGTTCTTTGACCCCTCAGCCCCACTGCTTTCCTTTCCAGGCCACAGAGGCAGCCCCAACTGTGCAGAAGCACTGAGAATACAGAACAAGTAGGTGACAAGAACCTTGCCCTAGAGAATCTGCCATCTAGATAAGGTAGCAAGATTGGCATTTACTAAATGATTGTGGCTAATACAAAGAAGAATGTGATTCAGTATCGAAATTGGAGGCTCACTAATAAGGTCACTATGGGGTCCAGAAGCAGAAAGATCAGGGTGGGTTCCCTAGGACATTCTTTAGCGGAGTTTCTTGGAGAAGCTATGAGGACCTGGGTGAGAAGAGGCAGATGATCTGCAGGGAATAGCCGGGCTGCAATCAGTCTCCCTAAACCATACTTTCGAAAAGCCAAATTTCTAAAGTTAATGCGTTGGCCGGGCGGAGTGGCTCACGCCTGTAATCCTAGCACTTTGGGAGGCCAAAGTGGGCGGATCACAAGGTCAGGAGATCGAGACCATCCTGGCTAACACAGGGAAATCCCATCTCCACTAAAAATACAAAAACAAAATTAGCTGGGCGTGGTGGCGGGCACCTATACTCCCAGCTACTCAGGAGGCTGAGGCAGGAGAATGGTGTGAATCCGGGAGGCGGAGCTTGCAGTGAGCCGAGGTTGTGCCACTGCACTCCAGCCTGGGCGACAGAGCGAGACTCTGTCTCAAAAAAAAAAAAAAAAAAAAAATACTGTGACTGGCCAGGCACAGTGGCTCATGCCTGTAATCCCATTACTTTGGGAGTCTGAGGCAGGCAGATCATGAGGTTGGGAGATCAAGACCATCCTGGCCAACATGGTGAAACCCTGTCTCTACTAAAAATACAAAAATTAGCTGGGTGTGGTGGCGCATGCCTGTAGTCCCAGCTACTCAAAAGGCTGAGGCAGGAGAATTGCTTGAACCCGGGAGGTGGAGGTTACAGTGAGCTGAGATTGTGCCACTGCACTCCAACCTGGTGACAGAGTGAGACTCTGTCTCAAAAACAAAACAAAACAAAACAAAACAACAACAAAAAACAAAAACAAAAAACCATGGCCTCCACAAAGGAACAGAAGAGAGGTCTGGAAATGAGAAAGTCCTGTTGGGTCTTGGTTTCCAAGAGCAGGTGTAGGTTTTTAAACACCAGAGGAGGAAGAAGAATAGAAGTGTCGGTGTGTGGCTGAGCAGCCCCTCTTTCCCTTGATGAAGAATCAAGAGGGCTAATGTCTCAAGCCTGGGAGAGTGAAGAAAAAAAAAAAAAGGGGAACGATGTGGGTTAATGGATGTGCTAACTAACTTGGTCATGGTAATCATTTCACAATGTATATGTATATCAAATCATCATGTTGCACACTTTAGATTATACAATGTATTTGTCAGTTATATCTCAATAAAGCTGAAAACAACAACAAAAACAGCCCAAGGCTGGGTGCAGTGGCTCATGCCTGTAACCCCAGCATTTTGGGAGGTTAAGGCAGGCATATTGCTTGAGCCCCGGAGTTCAAGACCAGCCTTGACAACATAGGAAGACCCCATTTTTACAAAAAATAAGAAAAGTAGCCAGGCGTGGTAGCATGTGTCTGTAGTTCCAGCTACTCAGGAGGCTGAGGTGGGAAGATCTTGAGCCCAGGAGTTTGAGGCTGCAGTGAGCCATGATCATGCTACTGCACTTCGGCCTGGGCAACAGGGCTAGGCACGGAGGTAGATCTTTTAGGTTCTGGAAGGAGACCACACTTTCATGACTAGGAAGAACCTAGGGTCATTCCAAAGACTTAAATTTGGGGGAATTTAGCTCTCCTGTGTAAATGGACAATTGGACATTTGCAGTGCTATTTTGTGAGCATGAGTGCTTTCTATGAACCAGGCATATATAAATGGTGACTGACCTTCCTGATCATTCTTCAAGTGGCAACTGCACTCTCTAGGAAGATAATTTTCCCAGGATCAACATAGAAGGTCAAATCAAGCAAAACAAAGTAGAGCATTTCCCCCCAAGGTGACTTAGACATATGAGGAAGGTCCATCTGTGACACTATAAGACACATGTGCCACAACTGCTTTGTATGAAACCGTATCTGCTTTTTTCACTAATGATGGTAAAACACACACAACATAAATTTATCATCTTCACCATTTTTAAGTGCACACTTCAGTGGCATGCAGTACATTCACATTGTTGTGCTACTGCGTATCTGCTTTTTTTTTTTCTTTTTTTGAGACAGAGTCTTGCTCTGCTGCCCAGGCTGGAGTGCAGTGGCATGATCTTTATGGGCAGGGGAGGGAAAGGGAGCAAAGAACAGAGGTGGATTGGTGGAACCCAGGTGATGTTTTTCTGCAGTTTAGCTTTGAGAGCGATGAAGCCGAGTTAAGACAAGAGGGTTGATTCAAAACAAAAACAGGGTAGAAGTGATTCCTCTCTGTGGAAGAGGGGCTTTTTATAAGGCAACTGGAAGGCAAGTTGTAGGTGTCCTGCTGGTACTGCTTCAATGGAGCACATGGAGATTTTTCCTGTGGAGCACACAGACCAGAGAGGAGGGCTGTGAGACCTCCAGGGGAGGCAGGGGCTCTGTTGGCTGAGCTGCCTCAGGAGCTTGAAATGCAATTATTATACAAAGAAAATGTTTGTTGTAAATGGAAATTATTTTATAAAAAATTCACTAAAAGCAGTATGTAGTGTATCTAATTAGGTAATAAAAAAATTTTAAAGGTATGCATTCGCTTTGAAAAGCTCTATAAGTATTTTTCCTTGTCCCCTTTCTATAAGATTGTCAGTAATGTTATTCTATTTTAAGGTCATAAATATCCAACCTGAAGTGACTTCCTGTTTCTGGTATCAAACTAGCTTTCAAACTCGTCACCAAAATTCCTTCCTTGTATTTTAAAAGACAACAGAATGGGAAATTTCCAAAGTAGCTTTGAATGATTCAAATTACCTTTGGTGGCCAGGCTTGGTGGCTCAAGCTGGTAATCACAGTGCTTTGGGAGGCCAAGGCAGGCGGATCACTTGAGCCCGGGAATTTGAGACCAGCCTGGGCAACATGGCGAAACCTCATCTCCATAAAAAAAAAAATAAAGATTTTTTGTTTTGTTTTGTTTTGTTTTGTTGAGACGAAGTCTTGCTCTGTTGCCCAGGCTGGAGTGCAGTGGTGCGATCTCGGCTCACAGCAACCTCTGCCTCCCGGGTTCATGCCATTCTCCTGCCTCAGCCTCCCGAGTAGCTGGGACTACAGGTGTCCACCACCACGCCTGGCTAATTTTTTGTATTTTTAGTAGGGGTTTTCACCATGTTAGCCAGGATGGTCTCGATCTCCTGACCTCGTGATCCGCCCGCCTCCACCTCCCAAAGTGCTGGGTATATAGGCATGAGCCACTGTGCCCGGCCGTTTTTTGTTTTGTTTTGTTTTGTTTTAAAGAAAAGAACAAATTACCTTTGGTTAAAGTATTTTTATACCTATGATTTACTATTTATGATTGACCATTGGTTGTTTCAAAAGCAAACAAAATAAAGACAAAATCTACACAACAGGACTTCACTTAAAAAAAAAAAAAAGTAGAGATAGGGTCTCACTATGTTGCCCATGCTGGATTCAAACTGCTAGGCTCAAATGATCCTCCTGCCTCAGCCTCTCAAGTAGCCCAGACTAAAGGTATGCACCACCACACCCAGCAGGGCTTCAATCCTTACTCTGATACTATAATCCTTCCATGATTAGATTTCACCATGAAACTCTTCCTTTGAGTTGGCTGTCTTTTGTATTCTGTGAAGTGGCACATTTTTAAAAATGTTTCTCTATCCAGAGAGCTAGGAAAAAGGGTCCTGGACAACTCCTGATGGTGGGGCTAAACATTTGGAAAGACAATTATTCTTCCAATCTGTTAAATTCCAGCGTATTTGTTTAAAACTTTATTAAAACAAACCTCTCCAGCTCATTCAAATGAAATTATAACTTTTTAAAATAGCTTTTATGGAGAAAATGCTCATGAAAATAAAGACCAAACAGGTCAGGCGCAGTGGCTCACGCCTGTAATCCCAGCACTTTGGGAGGCCAAGGCGGGCAGATCACCTGAGGTCCAGAGTTTGAGACCAACCTGACCAAAATGGAGAAAACCCATCTCTACTAAAAATACAAAATTAGCTGGGCGTGGTGGCGCATGCCTGTAATCCCACCTACTCCAGAGGCTGAGGCAGGAGAATGACTTGAACACAGGAGGCAGAGGTTGCTGTGAGCCAAGATCGCACCATTGCACACCAGCCTGGGCAACAAGAGGGAAACTCCGTCTCAAATAAATAAATAAATAAAATAAAGACCAAATAAACGTAGTTTAGTCTGGGGATGAGTTACGGGGAAATTTGAATGTTGGATTACTGCTTCTTTTACAGAGGCCTCTGAAACTTCTGAGTAGTCCTAGATTGTGATTCTAAATCAGCAATTCTCAAATTTTCTAAGGGTAATCTAGTTACCTTCACTTGGTATACAGACAAATGGAAGATAAAACACATCTTCATGGCCAGGCATGGTGGCTCACGCCTGTCATCCGAGCACTTTGGGAGGCTGAGGCAAGTGGATCATGAGGTCAGGAGTTCAAGACCAGCCTGGCCAACATAGTGAAACCTCGTCTCTACTAAAAATACAAAAATTAGCCGGGCATGGTGGTGCACACCTGTAGTCCCAGGTACTCGGAAGGCTAAATCGCTTGAACCTGGGAGGCAGAAGTTGCAGTGAGCTGAGATCGCACCACTGCACTCCAGTCTGGGCAACAGAGTGAGACTCCATCTCAAAAAATAAAAAAATAAAAATCTTCAAACCATGTCATTAAGGAGCCTGTTGTTTCTTTACATGATAACTACATAAAAACTTCTGTTTATTCATTAGCAAAGCAAAAAAAAAAAAGTTATTACTTAAAAATCATAAGTTGAATCAATTTCCAAAACCTTTTCATTAGTTTAAAAAAAAAACACTAATATATGCTTTTGAGAGGCAAAGCCAGCTGCACTTCCTGGGTGGAGGGGGGACTTGGAGCTTTTCTCACTAGCTAAAGGTTTGTAAACTCACCAATCAGCACTTTGTAAAATGGACCAACCAGCAGGACATGGGTGGGGCAAAATAAGGGAATAAAAGCTGGCCACCGGGTCTCAGGTTGTTGAAGCTTTGTTTTTTTGCTCTTTGCAGTAAATCTTAATGGTGCTCACTCTTTGGGTCCGCACTACCTTTATGAGGTGTAACACTTACCATGAAGGTCTGCAGCTTCCCTCCTGAAGTCAGCCAGACCACCAACCTTGCAGCTTCACTCCTGAAGTCAATCAGACCAGGAACCCACCAGGAGGAACAAACAACTCTGGACTTGCCACCTTTAAGAGCTGTAACACGCACTGTGAAGGTCTGCAGTTTCACTCCTTAAGTCAGCCAAACCTCGAACCCACCAGAAAGAAGAAATTCCGAACATATCTGAGCATCTAAAGGAACAAGTTCTGGACACACCATCTTTAAGTAGTGTAACACTCAGCACAAGGGTCCGCGGCTTCATTCTTGAAGTCAGCGAGACCAAGAACCCACTGGAAGGAACCAATTCCGGACACACTTTCAAGTCTTATTAGTTTCCTAGGGTGATTGTAACAATGTACCACAGGCAGTGGTTTAACAGGGGAAATGTATTGTCTTGCAGTTTTGAAGATCAGAAGTCTGTGACTAAGGTGTGGGCAGGGTTGGTTCCTTCTGAAGCTGTGAGGAAGAGTCGTTTGCATGCCTCTGCCCCTAGCTTCTGGTGGTTTTTTTTTTTTTTTGGAGACAGTCTCGCTCTGTCACCCAGGCTGGAGTGCAGTGGCGCGATCTCGACTCACTGCAACCTCCACCTCCTGGGTTCAAGCGAATCTCCTGCCTCAACCTCCAAAGTAGCTGGGATTACAGGCTCCTGCCACCACCCCTGGCTAATGTTTGTATTTTTAGTAGAGACGGGTTTTCATCATGTTGGCCAAGCTGGTCTCGAACTCCTGACCTCAGGTGATCTGCCTGCCTTGGCCTCCCAAAGTGCTGGGATTACAGGCGTGAACCACTGCGCCCAGCCGCTTCTGGTGGTTTGCTGTCTTTGGTGTTCCTTGATTTGTAGAAGCATCACCCCTATCTCTGCCTTCCTCTTTACAAAGCATTATCTCTGTGAGCAGTGTTTATGTCCGAATTTCCCCTTTTGATAAGGACCCCAGTTATATCAGAGTAGGTGTCCACCCTACTCCAGTATGACCTCATCTTAACTAACTACATTTGCAATTTCCAAATATTTTCAAAGAAGGTCACATTCTGAGGTCACTGGGAGTTAGGATTTCTACATATAAATATCAGGGGGAGGGTGGCAGTGATACGGTTTAACCCAAGACGTCTGTGAATACATTTTTCTTACCAGATAATTGTAATGCATTGTCCAAATGAAAGACCTACACTCTCTGGACCTCAGATGACTCATTACTTAGGAAAGATGATTGTGACTACTCTCATTCCCACAACAATGGGTCTCTAGGAGCCCAAGAACTGACCTGTCTTATTGAATAGGCTGAGAGGAAAGCACGTCCAACTTTACATCTGCCCAGAAAAGTATCTGGAAGCAGGACTGTCCCCTCCCCTTACCACCAATGCCAGTGGAGTAGAGTGCTTTGTTTCACTCAACTGTCACACTTGTGTATAAGCTGCAGTTCATTACCAACACGGCAGTGGTTACCCAAATGGTTCCATCCCCATTGCTCTGATCACATGGCTCCCACCACCCACCCTCCCAGTACCTGGGCAGTTGTCATTCCAGGTTCTCATATCTAGCTTAATGATATTCTTCCTCTGATTTAGTGGCATCCTGGCCAATGAATGCCTCCAGCCCTCCTTTTTCAAGGTACTGCCTTGTTCTCCCAAGATTAAAAAGGCGCAAACATGATGTTTTAGCTCAGGCCTCCATAACACCGCCAGATGATGGGTGCTTTTAAATACACATTCAGCAGTTCCTCCTATCTTAGATCCTATTAGATCTAAAACACTCCCATAAACATAATGTCAAAGCTCTACAAAATGTATTTCTAATTCTTAGAATGAAATTAACTGAAATCCAACTTTTGGAGCAGTGCATTCACGGAGCCAGTGAACTAGCCACAGAAACGTTCCAGCAGTGACTGCGCTCACAAATGAATGCTGTCAACATCTTACAATATATTTAACAAAACCCAGTAGACTACGTACTCAGAGACAAACTTTCAGGGCCATGGGAACATGGGCTGAGAGGGGCCTTTAAAAGAAAAGAAGACTAGGTGCCCTCTTGGATGTGTGATATGGGAAAGAAAATCCAGTGGGATGATTAGGTGAAGATTAGTTTCATGTTTCAACTTGGCTAGGCTATGGTGACCAGTAGTTTTTCAAACACTAGGCTAGATGTTACTGTGAAGGTATTTTGTAGACGTAATTAACATTCACAGTCAGTTCACTTTAAGTAAAGTCAGTAATATCTCATCAAATCAGTTCAAGGTCTTAAGAGCAAAAACCGAGGCTTCCTGGAAGAGGAAGAATTCTGCTTCAGGACTAACACAGAAATTGTACCACAGTTTGTAACCTGCAGGCCCACCCTATGCATTTTGAACTTGCCAGCCCCCACAATCATAAGAATCAATTTTTTAAGCTAACCCCCCTTCTCTAAGTAGATTGATTGACATAAGCAATGCTTTAAATATATATGAAACATATATGTGTGTTGGTGGGGGGTGTATTTTATTGGTTCTGTTTCTCTAAAGAACCCTGACTAACAGTCAGATTCGCTCTTTTTTTCCATAGAGAGAGGGTCTGGATTTCCTGGGCTCAAACCGTCCTCCTAGCTGGGCCTCCCGAACTGCTAGGATTACAGGCATAAGCCACCTGACCCAACCAGATTCATTCTTAATGATGGTCAAAAGAACAGGATGAGTTGTTTGAATAAGGGATTAGCAATGAACTAATTAAGGGGCTAGAAAAACAGAATCTTTAGCAATTTTTTACTCTGAGTAGTAGAGAAAGAAAGAGAAAGATGATGGCACTTGATAACTCCAAATGATATGCATCCACTTGGAAGCTGTATCAATAAGGCAAAATCCTAAGAAGGATGTCCAAGATGCTTCTTAAGTTGACATAGCTCAGATCCAAGGCTAGAATAAATTCTCAACCTACTTCTACAAATAAATGCTTAGAAAATTCCCTTGTTGACAGGCTATAAACATAAGGTGGACTTTCCTTCCATCTCTACACAGTTCTTGAAAAGATGTGATAAGTAGGTTATTCTAGCCTCAAAGGCAATGAAATGAATTATGGATGACTCAGTGGATAGAACTGAACAGATAAAAATGTAAATCTTTCAATGGCCGTTTGGAGCTATGTTTTAGAAGAAAAAGAAAATAAATCTTCTGGGCCAAAAATAAGCTAATTAAATCAAAACTCAAAAGACAAGCAATAGACCAGGGGAACTATTTATTGCTAATGTAAAACAGAATTAATAGGTTTTTTTTTTTTTTTTTTTTTTTTTGAGACGGAGTCTCGCTCTGCCGCCCAGGCTGGAGTGCAGTGGCCGGATCTCAGCTCACTGCAAGCCCCGCCTCCTGGGTTTACGCCATTCTCCTGCCTCAGCCTCCCAAGTAGCTGGGACTACAGGAGCCCGCCACGTCGCCCGGCTAGTTTTTTGTATTTTTTAGTAGAGACGGGGTTTCACCGTGTTAGCCAGGATGGTCTCGATTTCCTGACCTCGTGATCCGCCCGTCTCGGCCTCCCAAAGTGCTGGGATTACAGGCTTGAGCCACCGCGCCCAGCCCAGAATTAATAGTTTTTACGTCTAAAGAGATCATAATGTTCAGTAAGAAAATCCCCAATAGATAACTGCAAAGATTTCTACCGACAATTCTCAAAAACAAGTTATATAAATGGATGGCATACATTTGAAAAACAGTTCAGAGAAATGCAAAGTGCCCTTTTAATGCATACATATCCACCCATAACCTTAATAGTTAAATTGATTTAAGATACCTCAGACTGATCGAGACCATCCTGGCTAACACGGTGAAACCCCGTCTCTACTAAAAAATGCAAAAAAACTAGCCGGGCGAGGTGGCGGGCGCCTGTAGTCCCAGCTACTCGGGAGGCTGAGGCAGGAGAATGGCGTAAACCCGGGAGGTGGAGCTTGCCCTCAGACTGTGCACTCTGGCTCATGCCTGTAATCCCAGCATTTTGGGAGACCGAAGTGGGTGGATCACTTGAGGTCAGGAGTTCGAGACCAGCCTGGCCAATATGGTGAAATCCCATCTCTACTAAAAATACAAAAATTAGCTGGACGTGGTGATAGGCGCCTGTAATCTCAGGTACTCAAGAGGCTGAGGCAGGAGAATGGCTTGAACCCAGGAGACGGAGGTTGCAGTGAGCCAAGCTCGCACCACTACACTCCAGCCTGAATGACAGAGCAAGACTCCAACTCAAAAAACAACAACAATGACAACAACAACAACAAAAAACCTGATTTAAAGACCACTTAATAGCCACATGCAGTGGTACATGCCTGTAGTCCCAGCTACTCTGGAGGCTGAGGCAGGAGGATCTCTTGAGGTCAGGAGTTCTTGGCAGAAATGAGCTATGATCCCACCTGTGAATAGCCACCGCACTCCAGCCTGGGCAACACAGGGAGTACATTAAAAGAAAAAAAATTACCGGTCACGGTGGCTCACATCTGTAATCCCAGCACTTTGGGAGGCCAAGGCGGGCCGGTTACGAGGTCAAAAGATGGAGACCATCCTGGCCAACATGGTGAAACCCACCTCTACTAAAAATACAAAAATTAGCTGGGTGTGGTGGTGCACCCCTGTAGTCCCAGCTACTCGGGAGGCTAAGGCAGGAGAATCGCTTGAACCCAGGTGGCGGAGGTTGCAGTGAGCTGAGATCACGCCACTGCACTCCAGCCTGGCGACAGAGCGAGACTCTGTTATACAAAAAAAAAAATAGATCCCTTAATATAAAGTAAGGAAACATACAGATAACCTCAAGGTTTTAATTCTTACACAAAACAAAAGTTTTAATTGTGATTTATTTTGTGGACTTGTAAATGATTAGATTTGTTTTAATGTACTTTATGTGGCTTTGTAATCTACAGTAATTCGTTTATCATCAAGCAGTTTTTTAAAATTCTCCTCTATATGAAAAACAGGCAACAAAGTTGTAATAATAATAAGTTGCATTTACCAGTGAATGTATCTCTTTTCTATGGTTTAATAATGAATGACAACATCAGTTGAAACAGGCATCTGGTTTAGTATACTGATTCCCTCTACCAACCCCTCCCCTCTGACTGGTAGTCATTTACTTTCAAAATATCATTTCCCACTAAAGAAACTAGCTGGCAAACTACCAAGAGGAAGTGTATTTCACTAAATGAAGTTCCTGAAATGCAGCTTTTGTTTCTCGTTTCTTTTTGCTCTGCCAGCAACTTCAGACTATAAGAAAGTGCATTCTCTGCACTGCATAGCATAAAACAGTTCAGAACTGTTCCAGAAGGTACAGCCACTATTAGATACAAAGTACAAAGCAGGAGTGAGGGAGGAGGTTGAGGAAAGAATGAAGGGGATTTAAAGAAAGAGTCTGTTTTTGTTTTTGAAATTCACAGGAATTAGTTTGATGTTCAGTGAAGTACCAGGTACTACTGGAGAAAGTCTGGTGCATTATGAAAACAAATAATTGGAGACAGAAGTATAAATAAGGTCTATGAATGAAGGAATGAGAAGGACCAGGTTCTGTGAAAACATAGTGAGCAATCAAAGATGTCCCAATCAGTTGAAGGGGACTTTGCTGTGAAATTCCTCAATGAAAGGAATCCCACAGACTTGCAGGAAAGAAGTGAGGCTAGGCTGGGCGCAGTAGTTCACTCCTGTAATACCAGCACTTTGGGAGGCCGAGACAGGTAGATCACTTTCTTTCAGGAGTTTAACACCAGCCTGGCCAACATTGGTGAAACCCTATCTCTATTAAAAGTACAAAAATTAGTCTGGCGTGGTGGTGCATGCGTGTAATTCCAGCTACTTGGGAGGCTGAGGCAGGAAAATCACTTGAACCCGGAAGGTGGAGTTTGCAGTGAGCCAAGATTGCACCACTGCACTCCAGCCTGGGCAACAGCCCAAGATTCCATTCCAAAAAAAAAAAAAAGGTCGGGTGGAGTGGCTTACGCCTGTAATCCCAGCACTTGGGAGGCCAAGGCAGGCGGATCACGAGGTCAGGAGATCGAGACCATCCTGGCTAACACAGTGAAACCTCGTCTATACTAAAAAA
The DNA here is from genome assembly GCF_009764315.1 of Trachypithecus francoisi. NCBI lineage: Eukaryota > Metazoa > Chordata > Mammalia > Primates > Cercopithecidae > Trachypithecus > Trachypithecus francoisi. The sequence goes on from NW_022681468.1 coordinate 96,214,090, forward strand.
AAAAATACAAAAATATTAGACAGGCATGGTGGCGGGCGCCTGTAGTCCCAGCTACTCGGGAGGCTGAGTCAGGAGTGGCGTGAACCCAGGAGGCAGAGCTTGCAGTGAGCCAAGATCGTGCCACTGCACTCTAGGCTGGGCAACAGAGTGAGACTCTGTCTCAAAAAAAAAACAAAAAAGGAGGCTAGCTGATGAGAAATTGAAAATATTATTAAACTAGAGAATCAAAGTTGAGTGCTGGTAACAGGAGCATATGTATGGATATAGATCCCAGTGTACCAGCTGACAAGCTCACACACCACCCATTGCCAATTGCCCGCCTAAGACAGGAGATTGGGAAAGACAGCTGATGAGACGGGGACAGGGGCAGGATATGGCTCATCATTGAGGGAAAGCATAGAGTGTGCTGTGTTCCTGTGGCCTCAAAGGGCCTTGGTAAGAAGGACAAAGAGGAGAAGGGGGAGGAAGAAAAAGGTAGGAAGGGAAAGGAAAAAAGAAGAAAGATAAAATTATCATTTCGGTCCCCAATCTTTTTGGCATCAGGGACCAATTTTATGGAAGACAATTTTTCCATGGGAGAGGGGATTCATTAGCTTTGAAATATCACTTGATTAAAAATATCAGCAACTCCCTATAGTGTAAATTTTTTTTCTCTTTTTTTTTTTTCAGTTGGGGTCTCACTCTATTGCCCAGGTAAGAGGCAATATCATCAGGATGAAATTGTTCCACTTCAGATCAGATCGTCAGGCATTAGATTCTTCTTAAAAGAAGCAGGCAACCTAGACCCAGCTCACATGTAGTTCACGACAGCATTCATGCTCCTATGAAAATCTAATGCTGTGCTAATCTGACAGGAGGCAGAGCTTAGGTGGTAATGCTTGCTCACTGCTGCTCACCTCCTGCTGTGCAGCCTGGTTCCTAACAGGCCACAGACCAGCACCCGTACATGGCCTGGGAGTTGGGGACCCTGTCATGGAGTTTACAAAAAAGAAAAAGAAAGGAAAATGTAGAGGCAGAAGGTAATATCTATAGATATCATCTCATTTCCTCCACTCTAAAACCCCAAAGTAGGCCAGGTGCACTGGCTCACACCTGTAATCTCAGTACTTTGGGAGGCCAAGGCAGATGGATCACCTGAGGTCAGGAGTTCGAGACCAGCCTGACCAATATGGTAAAATCCCATCTCTACTAAAAATACAAAAATTAGCTGGGTGTGGTTGCACACGCCTGTAATCGCAACTACCTGGGAGGCTGAGGCAGAGAATCACTTGAACCCCGGAGGCAGAGGTAGCAGTGAGCCGAGATTGCCCCACTGCACTATAGCCTGGGTGACAGAGTGAGACTTCATCTCAAATCAATTAATCAATCAATAAAACCCCAAAGGGGCTTTTTTTTTTTTTTTTTCAGACAGAGTCTCACTGTGTTGCCAGACTGGAGTGCAGTGGTGCAATCTCAGCTCACTGCAACCTCTGACTCCCGGGTCCATGTGATTCTCCTGCCTCAGCCTCCTGAGTAGCTAGAACTACAGGCGCCCACCACCACGCCTGGCTAATTTTTTGTAATTTTAGTAGAGACGGGGTTTCACCATGTTGGCCAGGATGGTCTCGATTTCTCGACCTCGTGATCTACCTGCCTCAGCCTCCCAAAGTGTTGGGATTACAGGTTTGAGCCACTGCGCCCAGCAATGAAGTGGCATTTTTATCCCCACTTTACAGGCAAATGAGGCACAACACCACACATGTATGACAGAAAGAGCCAGACTAGAACTCCTGTCTACCTGAGCACAGTAATTCCCCCTCCTTTCCATGCAGCCTATGAAAAAGGTCAACAGTCACAAAGAGAACAATGGCTTACTATGGTCCCATAAACTGGCATCAGTATGTGAAGGGAAATCAGCATGTGGACATTACTGGCAGAATTGTTGCTGTAACATTAAGTTAAAATTTACCTCTGGGAAAGAGATAATGAAGAGTAGGAAAAAAAGCCTTTTTTTTTTTTTTTTTTTTTGAGATTCAGTCTCACTCTGTTGCCCCAGGCTGGAGTGCAGTGGCGCAATCCTGGCTCACTGCAAGTGCCCCCTCCCAGGTTCACACCATTCGCCTGCCTCAGCCTCCCAAGTAGGTGGGACAACAGGCACCCGCCACCACACACAGCTAATTTTTTCTATTTTTAGTATAGACGGGGTATCACAGTGTTAGTCAGGATGGTCTCGATCTCCTGACCTCATGATCCGCCAGCCTCGGCCTCCCAAAATGCTAGGATTAGAGGCATGAGCCACTGCGTCCAGCCAGGAAAAAGCTTTTAACTTCTTTACATCAATCCTGAACACATAGGAATGGAAATTACAACTGGTCATAACAACACACTGAAAGACTTGGCCTTTAAAAAAAAACAGAAACAGGGGGATTAGTTTATCCTGGAAATGAAAAGCTGACAGGAGATGTAGTACTCCGTGATACAAAAATTAGACTATAGGGAGGCTGGGCGCAGTGGCTCATACCTGTAATCCCAACACTTTGGGAAGTCGAGACAGGCAGATCACTTGAGCCCAGGAGTTTTGAGACCAGCCTGGGCAACATGGGGAGACCTCATCTCTAATAATATACAAAATTTGGCCGGTCGCAGTGGCTCATGACTGTAATCCCAGCACTTTGGGAGGACGAGGCGGGTGGATCACCTGAGGTCGGGAGTTTGAGACCACCCTGACCAACATGGAAAAACTCCTGTGTCTACTGAAAATACAAAATTAGCCAGGAGTGGTGACGTGTGCCTGTAATCCCAGCTACTCAGGAGGGTGAGGCAGGAGAATCACTTGAACCTGGGAGGCAGAAGTTGCAGTGAGCCAAGATGACACCACTGCACTCCAGCTTTCGACAAGAGCGAAACTCCGTCTCCAGAAAAAAAAAAGTTTCAAAGTGCTTGTAGATATATGATCTTACTTTATTCTATGTGTCTTCTTCATTGCAATGAAAGATAAAGACAAAGGGTTATTATTTTATAAATTTTTAAAGGGAAGTCAATCACAAAAGGAAGAAACCAACTGTGAAAAGCATGCCATGACAACCAGTCCTCCGAGAGGTTTTATCAAAGGCAAGGAGGGTGAAGAGGCTCCCAGCTCTGTTTTTTAGGGCAGTCTTTGGCTCCTGCGTTGTCCTTGCCATGCTGGAGAAGTTCAATGCCAGACCGGAGGAAGCAGGAGCAGGGAGTGCTTGTCGTAGACGGTGGCATTAATAATCTGCATCCCCATTGTTTGATCACAAAAAATACAGTAAGTTCAATGTTGCTATAATATAAACCAAGTCAGAACACAAAGACCAACTTACTTGTAATTTGTTTGTTGAACCTGACTTTCGCATAGCGCTGGATTAAGAAGGTTTTTTTCACCATGATTATCCCATCACAGGAAAGCCTCTACCGAACTAATGATTAGAGAAAAGAGGCTGAAGAACATGACAAGTACTTGATGAGTTCTTCAACATTCGTTCATGCATCAACAACTATTTTTCAGCAACTGGTGGATAACTGCATTTTTTTTTTTCTTTTTTTTTTGAGACAGAGTCTCACTCTATCACCAAGGCTGGAGTGCAGTGGAGTGAGCTCGGCTCACTGCAACCTCCGCCTCCTGGGTTTAAGTGATCCTCCTGCCTCAGCCTCCGGAGTAGCTGGGATTACAGGCATGTACCACCACGCCTGGCTAATTTTTGTATTTTTAGTAGAGACAGGGTTTCGCCACGTTGACCAGGCTGGTCTTGAACTCCTGACCTCAGGTCATCTGCCCGCCTCAGTCTCCAAAAGTGCTGGGATTACATGCGTGAGCCACCGTACCCAGTATAAGTGCACTTTCACATGAATTGTCTTACTTCATTCTTGCAAGAACCCTCTGAGGCAAGCTTGATTAGCCACATTTTGTAGGGTTAGTATCAGGCACGATGCTAAGGGCAGCACAGCATGTGGGCTCTGCAGCCAGAGGGGCGTGGCCTGACTCCACCATTACCAGCTGGGCCACCTGTACAAGGGACTTCGCCATCTTGAAGTTCACTTTTAAAATGAGGCCAATAGTAATGTCCACCTCCTAGGACTGTTGTAAGGATGGAATGTGGTAAAACATGTTAGCCAGTTAGTCCAAGGCTTGGCAGGCAGCTTGCATTGAATACACATCACCCATTATGACTCAGATGCATTTGCCTCAGTTTACCTGTCCACCTCCACATGAAGTATATATTCTTACTATGCCCATTTTACGGGTGAGAATACAGAAGCTTAGAGAGGTTAAATAACAGAGGTGGAGATCAAGGCTGGCATCCGGTTTCAATTCCAGATCTCCTCAGTTTTAGAGCTGGAACCCCTGCCTAGGAACCCTTCAAGTGACAACATCTCCACAAGGAGACCAGGTGCAGCTGCCTGGGGCTCTCCTGACTGCAGCTGGGGAGCTCAGCAGGAGCTGTAATCAGTGCTGGGAGCTGGCTGGGGCCACAGCAGCGTCCATAACCTTATGACAGCTGCTGCCTGGGTACAAAACCGACACCCCAGCTCTTGATGAGCAGCTGTGCTAGTGGCTTCACCCACACTCATTTGCAAACTCCTTTCCCGTGTCTTCATATCCTTCCTTCCTTTCTTGGGCCCTCTCTACCTCTTCTCACCTCTCTTACCCGCTCTTTTCCTTCTGACAGCCACATTTTCCCTTTCTGTTTACCTCTAACATCTCTCTAGCCTAATTTGGAACACAACAAAATTATTCATTCTATGTTTATTTATTTATTTTATTATTTTTTTGAGACGGAGTCTCGCTCTGTTGCCCAGGCTGGAGAGCAGTGGCACGATCTCAGCTTACTGCAGTGTCTGCTTCCTAGGTTCAAGTGATTCTCCTGCCTCAGCTTCCCTAGTAACTGGGATTACAGGCACGCACCACCATGCCCGGCTAACTTTTGTATTTTTAGTAGAGACAGGGTTTCACCATGTTAGCCAGGCTGGTCTCGAACTCTTGACCTCAGGTAATCCACCTGCCACGGCCTCCCAAATTGCTGGGATTACAGGCGTGAACCATCACACTCGGCCGTTCTGTGTTTATTAAACAAGATGTTAAGTTTCCTTTTCTGAAGTTTTAAAAGCAAAGGAATATCCAAGGCAAACTTTCAAAAAGCCTCAAAAATTAGTGGCTCAGCAAGATCCTGCCACTGCACTGGTCCAACCTGGGTGACAGAGTGAGACCCTGTCCCCCCACAAAAAAGGAAAAGAAAAAGCAGGGCGCCATGGTGCCTCACACCTGTAATTCCAGCACTTTGGGAGGCCAAGACGGATGGATCACGAGGTCAGGAGTTTGAGACATGGTGAAACCCCGTCTCTACTAAAAATACAAAAATTAGCCATGTGTGGTAGTGTGCGCCTGTAATCCCAGCTACTTAGGAGACTGAGACAGGAGAACTGCTTGAACCCAGGAGGCAGAGGTTGCAGTGAGCTGAGATTGCCCAACTGCACTCCAGCCTGGGCAACAGAGTGAGAATCCATCTAAAAAAAAAATCAGTGGCTTAGGTAGATGGAAGGTAATGTTATAAAGAAAGCAAGTCCAGCAAAATGTTAATTGTAGAATTGAAGTGGTGGATGGATGGGTATTGACTGCATAATTTTTTCAACTTTTCTGTATGTTGGGACATTTTCACAATTAAATGTGTGGAGGTGGGAATCACTGGTTCTGTATCTGTCACTTTCAATTTAGTTTTGTTGTTGGAAGGCTGGGACAGTGACCTCAAAGTAAGAAATGTTTCTCCTCCATCCTATCAGAGCATTTGGGGCCGGGGCTTCTCAGTGTTCACTTTTGGCAGGAAAACACTGAGGGGTTTACCCAGGGCTGGCACTCAAGCAAGCCATCTTTAGACAAAGCCAGTCAGAAGCAGGCACTCAGCTGGCTTTTCTGGGAGGAGCCCTGAGCCTCATCAGAAACTTTGATCTCAGTGAAGAGAACATGAGAATCGAGACGAATTAAGTTGCCCAGGTTGTTTCACAAGAGAAACAGCCATAGGTGGGTAACATTCAGGCAACTCCATCCCGGTCATTCTCCATCTGTTGGTCTACGTTGCTCTAGACCGTAAAGCAGTGCCTCCAGCTGTGTGAGTAACAGAACTGGCCTGGTACCTGAGACTGAAGGTCCCTCTGAAAAAGATGACCGTGGCATATTTGGCCAGGGATGGTGGAAAAGCTTGTGGTGTTTTCTTTTTTTATTATTTTATTTTTTGAGACGGAGTCTCGCTCTGTCACCCAGGCTTGAGTGCAGTGGCGTGATCCCCGCTCACTGCAAGCTCCGCCTCCCGGGTTCAGGCCATTCTCCTGCCTCAGCCTCCCCAGTAGCTGGGACTACAGGCGCTTGCCACCACGCCCGGGTAATTTTTTCGTATTTTTAGTAGAAATGGGGTTTCACCATGTTAGCCAGGATGTCTCAATCTCCTGACCTCATGATCCGCCCGCCTCAGCCTCCCAAAGTGCTGGGATTACAGGCGTGAGCCACTCCGCCCGGCCAAGCTTGGGGTGTTTTCATTGCTCTTATCACTGATGTTGATCAGTTGAGCTGCCTTCTGGATGCTTTTTCTGAGCTCTACCTCTTCTTAGCTGTATGAATTTTCTGACTCCAGTCCTATAGTGGAAACTCTACGGTAATACATGCCTTGCTGGCTGGGGAAGGACGTGCCATAAACTCCCCTCCCTGCTCCCACATACATGACATGAGAGATCTCAGAGGGGCCTACAGGGTGCTGCAGCAAAGACAAGCAGATTCACTATGTATGGCCTGTCAAGAGCTTCAGATCAGAAACAACCTCAGGGATCCTAGGGGATGGTTAGATAAGTGATGGTGCATCTCTAAAATAGAAAAATGTGCCACCCCTTTAAAAAGTGCTTCTGGTATTATGAGGGATAATTTCCAAGCCATATTGTTAATTAGAAATAAAAAGGAAGATCAGAACAGTGTGTGTAGTATGTTCCTACTTCTGTGATTAAAAAATATTTTCCTTGGCCAGATGCGGCGGCTCATGCTTGTAATTCCAGCACTTTGGGAGGCCGAGGCAGCGAGATCACTTGAGGTCAGGAGTTCGAGACCAGCCTGGCCAACATGGTGAAACCCCATCTCTACTAAAAAATATAAAAATTAGCCATGCGGCCGGGCGCGATGGCTCACGCCTGTAATCCCAGCACTTTGGGAGGCCGAGGTGGGCGGATCACAAGGTCAGGAGATCGAGACCATGGTGAAACCCCGTCTCTACTAAAAATACAAAAAATTAGCCGGGCGCGGTGGCGGGCGCCTGTAGTCCCAGCTACTCAAGAGGCTGAGGCAGAAGAACGGCCTAAACCCGGGAGGCGGAGCTTGCAGTGAGCCGAGATCGCGCCACTGCACTCCAGCCTGGGCGACAGAGTGAGACTCCGCCTCAAAAAAAAAAAAAAAAAAATTAGCCATGCAAGGTGTGGTGGTGCCAGCTACTTGGGAAGCTGAGGCAGGAGAATTGCATGAACCCAGGAGGTGGAGGCTACAGTAAGTTGAGAATGCACCACTGCACTCCAGCCTGGACAACAAGAGCAAAACTCCGTTTCAAAAAGAAAAAAAAAAAAAAAAAAAAGGTGGATGTATAAAATGCTGAATAGAAAATGCACTGATTTGTCTAAAAAAAGGAGAAAGGAGTGACATTTATATTAATGGGAAGGGTGGCTCCATCTCGGCTCGCTGCAACCTCTGCCTCCCTGGTTCAAGAGATTTTCCTGCCTCAACCTCCCAAGTACCTGGGATTACAGGAGTGTGCCACCATGCCCGGCTAGTTGTTTGTGTTTTTAGTAGAGATGGGGTTTCACCATGTTGGCTAGGCTGGTCTCAAACTCCTGACATCAGGCGATCCACACACCTTGGCCTCCAAAAGTGTTGGGATTACAGGCGTGAGCCACTGCACCCAGCCTAAAAATTTATTTTAAAGAGACAGTGTCTCCCTGTGTTGCCCAGGCTGATTTCGAATTCCTGGGCTCAAATAATCCTCCCACCTTGCCCTCCCAAAGTCCTGGGATTACAGGTATTTGCCATCCTGCCTGGCTGAGATATATTTTCTAAGCCTCAGTTTCTTCACCCAAAAAGTAGGAAAGATAGTGGAATTGAAAAGAATAATGTTACTAATGATACCATAAGGTTGTTTTTAACAGTGGCTTTCAATAAATGTAGCTTAATAACATGGTGGATTCTGGAGCCAGACAGCCTGGGCTTAAATCACAGCTAAACCCCCTTTACTAGTTTAGTGATTTTGGGAAAGTTAATCTCTGCACCTTGGTTCATTCATTTGTAAAATGGGCATTTTAATAGTACCTATATAATAGATTTTTATGAGTCACAAATTAATATATGTGAAATGCTTAGAACAGTCCCTGGCACCACTTTTTAACTGAATAACTCCTTAAACAAAACTTTTTTTTTTTTTTTTTTTTGAGACGGAGTCTGGCTCTGTTGCCCAGGCTGGAGTGCGGTGGCCGGATCTCAGCTCACTGCAAGCTCGCCTCCCGGATTTACGCCATTCTCCTGCCTCCCCCTCCCAAGTAGCTGGGACTACAGGCGCCCGCCTCATCGCCCGGCTAGTTTTTTGTATTCTTTAGTAGAGACGGGGTTTCACCGTGTTAGCCAGGGTGGTCTCGATCTCCTGACCTTGTGATCCGCCCGTCTCGGCCTCCCAAAGTGCTGGGATTACAGGCTTGAGCCACCGCGCCCGGCCTTAAACAAAACTTTTATTCTGTTTTTATTTATATACAAGTAAAATATATATAACATTTATACATAAATAACATATATAAATAAAATATATATAACATTTATATACAAGTAACATATATATAACATATTTATTTTTATTTATTTATTTATTTATTTATTTATTTATTTATTTATTTTTGAGACAGAGTCTCGCTCTGTTGCCCAGGCTGGAGTGCAATGGCACAATCTTGGCTCACTGCAACCTCCACCTCCCGGGTTCAAGTGATTCTCCTGCCTCAGTCTCCTGAGTAGCTGGGATTACAGGAGCCTGCCACCATGCTCAGCTAGTTTTTTGTATTTTTAGTAGAGATGGGGTTTCATTATGTTGGTCAGGCTGGTCTCGAACTTCTGACCTCAGGTGATCCACCTGTTCTGGCCTCCCTAAGTGCTGGGATTACAGGTATGAGTCACCGTGCCTGGCCTGTTTATATATATTTTTTGAAACAAAGTCTTACTCTGTCACCCAGGCTGGAGTCAAGTGGCGCGATCTCCGCTCACTGCAAACTCCACCTCCTGGGTTCAAACGATTCTCCCACCTCAGCCTCCTAAGTATTTGGGACTACAGGAGAACACCACCACGCCCAGCTAATTTTTGTATTTTTAGTAGAGATGGGGTTTCACCATGTTGGCCAGGCTCATCTTGAACTCCTGACCTTAAGTGATTTTTATTTTAAATGATAGGGAATATAGTCCAGAGAAAGACATGCTTTAAAAAAGACTGTTGAGTAGTAAGACAGCCAGGAACAAAACCCAGTCTCCCAAATCCCAGTCTAGAATATTTTCCAGTGTTTACTTCAGGCAAAAATACATTCCACATTGTGGTATAAAATTAGAAAAAAATGAGGAAAAGCCTATTTTGGGTCAAATAAAAGAATACTTGGTTCAAATTTAGTTGTGTGGTCATAGCCAAGTTTCATAAACTCTCCAAGCCAATCCTCCTCTTCCCTGGGAAAAGATGAGGATAAAAATATGTACCTCGTAGTGTTGTTGTGGTAAGCTTATGTATGTGAAATGCCTAACAAATAGCATTTCTCAATTAATGGAAATAATATTAATGCTAATTAGCAATCAATAAGTGATAGTATAGCTAGAATCAAGAATCCCACATCTGTGGATAGACAGTTTTATTCTTCTCTTTCAGGGCTTGCAAATTAACTTGATAAATTATGATGAGGAGAATTACATTTATATACTTTATATATAATTATAACTATACAGACTCAGTTGGTAACAATTATTTTAAAACATATTGGAAGTACAAGCATAAACTCTAGTATCACAGGTAGGGGTGAGCTGGTCTTATGAAATGTGACAGTGAAATATCATGGTGAATAAAATTGGCTTCTGAATTGAGTAATAATATTTCTGATCAAAAGTAGATGCGTGGCCAGGTGCGGAGGCTCATGCCTGTAATCCCAGCACTTTGGGAGGCTGAGGTGGGTGGATCACCTGAGGTCAGGAGTTTGAGACCAGCCTGGCCAACATGGTGAAACCCTGTCTCTACTAAAAATAGAAAAAGTTATCCAGGCATGGTAGCGAGTGCCTGTAATCCCAGCTACTCGGGAGGCTGAGGCAGGAGAATCGCTTGAACCTGGGAGGTGGAGGTTGCAGCGAGCCACAATACCACCACTGCACTCCAGTCTGGGCAACAAGAGCAGAACTCCATCTCAAAAAAAAAGGAAAGAAATCAATTTGGTACTTTCTTATGAAGTTAACCATAATCTTACTATAGTAGTTATCTTTTCCTGTATAGCAAATCGCTTCCAAATTTAGTGGCTTAAGATAGCAATAGTTGTCTTCTTCCTCTTTTTTAATATCTCATGGTTTCTACAGGTCAGAATTGAGACAGTTGAGACCAACAAAGCTTATAGATAAAAAAATTAAAATTAAAATAATAATTTTTTTTTTTGAGATGGAGTCTTGTTCTGTTGCCCAGGCTAGAGTGCAGTGGCGCGATCTCTGCTCACTGCAAGCTCCACCTCCCAGGTTCACGCCATTCTCCCGCCTCAGCCTCCCAAGTAGCTGGGACTACAGGTGCCCGCCACCATACCTGGCTAAATTTTTTTTTTTTTTTTGTATTTTTAGTAGAGACGGGGTTTCACCATGTTAGCCAGGATGGTCTCAATCTCCTGACCTTGTGATCCACCTGTCTCAGCCTCCCAAAGTGCTGGGATTACAGGCGTGAGCCACTGCGGCCGGCTAAAATTATTGTTTTTTTAAATAAATAAATCAAGACAGGGCACAGCAGAGGGTAGCTTGACTTTGCTGCACCATGTCTGGATCACAGCTGGAAGACTCTGAAGGCGGAAAAAAAATCATCTGAGGCTTGTTCATTCAGATGTCTAGTAGTTGATGTTGGTGTGGGCTGGGGGCTATCATCTGGAAGATCTACACGTGGCTTCTCCATGAACTTCCTCACAGCATGATGTCTAGGATCAAAGGGCATGAGGCTCTCTCTGGAGCCTCCCAGGAGAGAAGAGGGAGGAGGGAGAACAGGATAGAAGGAGAGGGAGAGAGAGAGAAAGAAAGAGAGAGAGAGAGATCCTTACCTTCAGGGGGATACAGATGTTGTAAGGGTACCCATTTTTATACTTTCACAACATCTACAACATGGTAAGCAATGCTGTTACTTTAACAAGTGAAGTTAACACATGAATTTTTCAAACTGAGTTTGTTAACCTGTGGTTGGTTAATTTTATGTGTCAACTTGGTTAGGCCACAGTGCCCAAACATTTGGTCAAAGATTCTCCTGGATGTGTCCGTGAGGGTGTTTTTGGATGAGATTAACATTGGAACTGGTGAACATTAAGTACAGCAGATGGCCCTCCATACTGTGGGTGGGCCTCATCACATCAGTTGAAAGCTTGAATAGAACAAGAGACTCCCTCTTACTCTCCTGGCTCCAGTCAAAAAGAAATTCTGAGAATTCTGTCAGCTGACATCTTTTAGATTGAACCACAACACTGGCTCTTTTCTAGGTCTCCAGCCTACCAGCCCACACTGCAGATTTTGAACTTAGCCTCCATAAGCCTAGGTCAATTCCTTAAACAAAATCTCTCTCAGCCAGGCTCATGCCTGTAATCCCAGCACTTTGGGAGGCTGAATCTGGCAGATGGCTTGAACCCAGGAGTTCGAGACCAGGCTGGGCAACATGGCAAAACGCCATCTCTACAAAAAATAAAAAATTATCTGGGCATGGTGGCATGCACCTGTAGTCTCAGCTTCTCATGAGACTGAGGCAGGAAGATAGCTTGAGCTAGGGGAGGTTGAGGCTGCAGTAAGCCATGATCACACCAGTGCACTCCAGCCTGAGTGACAGGGCAAGGACCTGTCTCAAAAAAAAAAAAAAAAAAAAGAGAGAGAGAGAGAGAAATATTTGTCTACAAACACGCACATCCTATTGCTTCCGGTTCTCTGGAGAACACTATTACAGCCTGCTTTCCTAGTATCAACAAAACCATAGGCTCCTTGTTCAGAAGTTTTTGCCCTTGCTTCATAACTGCAAATAGAATTTTCATGGAAAATATTTCCTGTGTTACTTTTTTTTTTTCTTTTCTTTTTTTGTCATCCAGGCTGGAGTTCAGTGGTGCAACCTCATCTCACTGAAACCTCCCCTCCGGGTTCAAGAGATTCTCATGCCTCAGCCTCCTGAGTAGCTGGGACTACAGCTATGCGCCACCACGCCAGGCTGATTTTCGTATTTTTCATAGAGAGGGGTTTCACCACGTTGGCCAGGCTGGTCTTGAACTGACCTCAGGTGATCTGCCTGCTTCGGCCTCCCAAAGTGCTAGGATTACAGGCGTGAGCCACTGAACCCAGTCACATTACTTCTTAATAATAGATAATGTGCCCCTAATATACAGTATTTACATATTGGCTGTAAAGCCTTGCAGCAAGGTGGCAGTTCTCAGTCATTTTTTGAGGAGGATGTGAACAGGAGCCATTACATGGCTCATCAGTAATCTGTTACAAAGAAGCTGTGCTCATCAGCGCAGAAGTAAATCTTTCATTACTGGAAAATGTGAATCAGCTCAAGTGAAACAGGGCTCTGTCAGCTTATAAAACTTAATTATGTTTTTAACTCCATAAATTAGTTCAAGTAAAGACGTTTGAAAATACCCAATTTCCAGTTTGAACTTACAGAAAATTAATAGCAAGAATGCAAACTTCTAAAGTGTTAAGGAATTATTTGAATGTCTTAACTGTGTCTCCCACTAAAGGTCTGTGCTTTAAATGTTGTGTCAATTCTGCATCAAAATTGCTCAGTTTCCTCTTATACAACAAACCCTAGAAAATTCTAAAGTTTCAGAATAACAGCATTTCCTAAAGAAGAGGAAATATACTGGGGGTGGTGGGGGGGAGTGGGATCAGAACGTGGCTTAAGTTTTTCACTCTTAAGGAGTTAAGAAAAACACTTCAACATAAGGACAAAAGCTCCCTTGTTTAAGCACTTCCCCAGCTGCACTTCAACTAAATATATCCTGGGCAGAATGTTTTCATTTCTCCACCCCTCTCCTGAGCCAATCACACGGTGACAAACAGCTCGGAGGCCCCTTGGGACTAGCACTGCAGAGGTAAAGGCTTGGTTACAGGGCTTGGCGTTCCTTTCCAGCACAGGCCTGCTCTGGGCCGCCCTGCCTCCCCCAGAGGCTGCAGGGAGCCCCAAGCAGGCGCATTGCGGGCTCAGCTCAGAGAGAGGCCTCCATGGGTTAATTCAGCGGCCTCTGTGTGGAATTCATGCACCACCTGGGCTGACAGCATGAATGACTCATTGTTTCCCCTCTGAACAGGCTGAGGAGTGCTTCTTGGTGTCAATAACTGAGGCAAAGTAAAATTGTTTTTTCCCTTTCAACATGACCAATTTTCTAAAACTGAATATAGAACTGGAAATCTGCAGGGTATGTTTCTCCTGCAGCAACGGTAGCCAAGGTTACTGCTTTGAGTTGGTCCGCAGGGACAAAGGATTTAAATTTACTGTCTATAAACAGAAAGAGGCCTAAAGCCAGAACTCCTTTATTTATAGCTTGCGTCATGGTTTTATAAAATGAAGGAAACCTAATTTAAACCTCTAGTTTGTGTAAATCTGGGGTCTGACTGTACACAATACCTGATTTTATTTATATTACCCATGATTTGTATAAATGAAGATTTTGATAATTTTCCCATAGCTAAATATGACACGTATGCATTGAAGTCCATATATGAATCTTCCATACCAATATTTCCAAAGCAGTGTATTAATAATTATGCCCCACCTTAAATTTTCCTATATGGTACCCTTCTTGTTTTCAGTTATTTTTAGTTTCCTTGTGAAACTGGACTGGTTGATAATCCTGGACTATAGGATCTTTTGCCTTGCTTAAGCGTATCTCAGTCCAAAAGCTTCACAGCCAGAACTATACAGATACTTTACTATCTTTCTGCAAGTGTGCATGTATAACATTCTTGTTTCTTTGAACTCTTGTTTCTTTGGCCTCTTCTACTTGCCTAAACTTTAGGTGTTTTTTAAAAAATTCAAAAAGAGGCCGGGTACGGTGGCTCATGCCTGTAATCCCAGCACTTTGGGAGCCTGAGGGGGGCGGGTCACGAGGTCAAGAGATGGAGACCATCCTGGCCAACATGATGAAACCCCGTCTCTACTAAAAATACAAAAATTAGCTGGGCGTGGTGGCACGTGCCTGTAGTCCCAGCTACTTGGAGGCTGAGCCAGGAGAATCGCTTGAACCAGGCAGTCGGAGGTTGCAGTGAGCTGAGATCGCACCACTGCACTCCAGCCTGGCGACAGAGCAAGGCTCCATCTCAAAAAAAATAAAATAAATAAAAAATCAAAAAGAAAGATGTAGAAAAGAAGAAATAAACACAGAAAGGAAAGGGAAAAAGATATTGTGTAAATGTAGGACCTCAGTTCTAATTCAAATCTGGGAGGTTAGCATGCAACAGAGTACTTTCTTTATCCAATTAAGTAGCAGTCCTGAATAGATTGCAAGTCATCCTGACTTTGAATAGGGATGAGGACAGCTGATACTGAAGAAGAGAGAATGTTGAGGCCCACGTATAGCCTTAAAAAAGAGAGAGAGAATGAACTTGGGATGTGGAGATTAAATAGGGTGTTTAATAAAATGGTGGTAGATGCTTTTATTTTAATTGGTATCAGTCAGCTTAAGTAACCTTTAAATTTCTGCATAACAGGAGACTGAGTTGGCTTTGGCAGGACTCTCCATCCCATGAATGGAAACTCACGCAGGTTCTGAATCAGAAAGAATAAAAATACCAAAAAAAAGTCCCTGTCTTTAAAATCTATGCTATAATTTAGCAAACTGAGTATCTTTCCTTGCTTGCCAGTATCTTTAAAATAAAGTCAGGTATCTAAATATTTGTATTCCCTTTTTCAAAGCTAATAAAAACCTGCAAATATTAAGTATTTCTCCATTTTTGTAGAGAGAACACAATTATTGCAACATGCTTACAAAATGACAATTATCAAAGCTTCAATTTCTCACCTCTAACCGCAAGTAAATGTGTAGTTCTCTGAATGAGCCCCTTTTACATCCTATGCAATAAATCTATTTGTCAAAGAGCCTCCTTAGCTACTGAAGATTTCATGGTCCTTGTGCCAACAACAGAATCAAGCACCTTGGTTGAATATCTGGAGGACTGCGACTTGAGACATGAAGAATGAACACAATCCTACTACGTGTAATATAGTTTGTTCTTCCAACAGACTGAAAAAATTTCTAGGCAGCTTCTAGCCTCTGAGAAAGGTCCCTGAATTAGCTGGGTGTGGTGGCGGGCACCTGTAGTCCCAGCTACTAGGGAGGCTAAGGCAGGAGAATCACTTGAATCCAGGAGGCAGAGGTTGCAGTGAGCCAAGATCGCGCCACTGCCACTGCACTCCAGCCTGGGTGACAGAGACTCCGTCTCAAAAAAGAAAGAAAGAAAGGTGCCTTATTTCCATTTCTCATCAATACAGCCAGCTTGCCCTTGGCCTTACTAAAAATACAAAAATTAGCTGGGCGTCTTTTCATCAAGACAAGGCTCTCAAGACTGTAACTTTAAGTCCTTCCTAGTGGGCTGTGTGTTCCTTCTGCTTTTCTCAAGTCCAAAGTAAAGGCAATTTACATAGCTGATTGTTCCTTTCGAATGCATAGAACTCTTTTGCCACCAGTTTAATAAACAAAAAATTATCTGATGCAAGCTTCCCCTTGAGAGAATCCTTGTTGTATACCCTTCAGTTTGTTTGTTTGTTTTTCAAGACGGAATCCCACTCTGTCACCCAGGCTGGAGTGCAGTGTTACCATCTCAGCTCACTGCAACCTTCACCTCCTAGATTCAAGTGATTCTCCCACCTCAACCTCTTGCATAGCTGGGATTACAGACGTGCACCACCACTCCTGGCTAATTTTTGTATTTTTAGTAGAGACAGGGTTTCACCATGTTGGCCAGGCTGGTCTCGAACTCCTCACCTCAGGTGATCTGCCTGCCTCGGCCTCCCAAAGTTCTGGGATTACAGGTGTGAGCCACCATGCCTGGCCTTCTTCAGTTGTTTTTAAGTGGACCTAAAGGAAAACAAAGGGTAGGGTATGCCAAATCAACTGAGGCTTTCCCAACTTAACCCTATCTCCAACCACTGCCCTAATAGTTCTCCAGATTTGGAAAGGACTAACATAGACAAGTAAAACAAAGTTTAATTACTTTAATATTTTATTATTTTATTTCATTTTTTAGAGACAGGATCTCACTATGTTGCCCAAGCTGGTCTTGAACTCCTGGCCTCAAGCAATCCTCCTTCATTGGCCTCCCAAAGTGCTGGGATTACAGTGAGCCACTGCACCTGTCCCAATGACTTTAAAACCCCAGGCAAGGAGAAGGGGACAGATGACTTGAGTTTTATTTCATGATGTCACAGCATGTTTGGAGCAAAGTGGAATACTTTGCCTTAGCTACACATCAGTCCACAGTCAATAATGACATTAAAAGATGGCAAACACGGCCGGGTGTGGTGGCTCAGGCCTGTAATCCCAGCACTTTGGGAGGCCAAGACGGGCGGACCACGAGGTCAAGAGATGAGACCACCCTGGCCAACATGGTGAAATCCAGTCTCTACTAAAAATACAAAAATTGGCTGGGCATGGTGGCACACTACTACCTCCCGAGTAGTAGCCCCAGCTACTTGGGAGGCTGAGGCAGGAGAATTGCTTGAACCTGGGAGGCAGAGGTTGCAGTGAGCTAAAATCACACCACACTCCAGCCTGGTGACAGATACAGACTCTGTCTTAAAAAAAAAAAAAGAAATAGCAAACGCTCAAGGTCGCTCAAGGTGTTCAGAAGGAGTCTCTATTCTGTGCAACCAGATAGGATTCTTGTTCAAACAATGTAAATCTAATCTACAAGAATTTAGGAGAAAACAATAATTTAAAAATCCTTTCTCGGCCGGGCATGGTGGCTCACACCTGCAATCCCAGCACTTTGGGAGGCCAAGGGGGCAGATCACTTGAGGTCAGGAGTTTGAGACCAGCCTGGGCAACATGATGAAACCCCATCTCTGCGAAAAATACAAAAATTAACTGGGTGTGGTGGGAGGCACCTATAATCCCAGCTACTTGGGAGACTGAGGCAGGAAAAGAGCTTGAACCTGGCTTGTGTGACAGAGTGAGACTCTGTTCCCCCTTCCAAAAAATAAATAAATAAATAAAATCTTTCCGTGAAAACAAAAGCGTTGTTAAACAAATATCTGAAATTAAAACCAATGTTTGTAGTTTCTGAAATATGGTTTTGTTACCTTGATAAATTTCAGGTGAAGGTCGGGCACAGCAACTCATGGCTGTAATCCCAGCACTTTGGGAGGCTAAGGCAAGTGGATTATCCGAGGTCAGGAGTTTGAGACCAGCCTGGCCAACACGGTGAAACCCTGTCTCTACTAAAAGTACAAAAAATTAGGCTGGGCATGGTGGCTCATGCCTATAATCCCAGCACTTTGGGAGGCCAAGGTGGATGGGTCGCCTGAGATCAGAAGTTCGAGACCAGCCTGGCCGACACGGCAAAACCCTGTCTCCACTACAAATACAAAATTAGCTGGGCATGGTGGCAGGTGCCTGTAATCCCAGCTACTCAGGAGGCTGAGGCAGAAGAATTGCTTGAACCCAGGAGGTGGAGGTAGCATGATCCGTCTCAAAAAAAAAAAAAAAAAAAAAATTAGCTGGGTGTTGTGGCATGTGCCTGTAATCCCAACTACAACTACTTGGAAGGCTGAAGCAGGAGAATTGCTTGAATCTGGGAGGCGGAGGTTGCAGTGAGCCGAGACCCTGCCACTGCCCGCTAGCCTGGGCAGAGTGAGACTCCATCTCAAAATAATAAATAAATAAATAAATTTCATGTGAAACAGAACCTTAACGTCTTACTACTTTGCACTTGCATCAGTACTTACATCACTGGTGTTTAGAAAGACAGTATTTATTTGGACACTCATTTTGTTATATAAGCATTGATAGCAACAAAACTAACATTTTTTTCTTGTTTCTATGTTTTGCAAAACAGTTCTTAGTTTAACCCAGCAGATAAGGTCTACCATATATAAGGTGCTGTGGATAATGCTCTGAAAAACCAATTACCCATATGAACTGAACTTTTTTGTATGCATTCTGTATTTCTGGAGTCATTAAGGACAAAATGCATATGTATACTTAACTCACAGGCTTTTGCCAAGGCAATAGCTATAGGAAACTGAGTATTGTGTTGCTGGGTTTAGAAAATGATACCTGAGGCTGGGCACAGTGGCTCAAGCCTGCAATCCCAGCACTTTGGGAGGCCGAGACAGGCGGATCACGAGGTCAGGAGATCGAGACCATCCTGGCTAACCCGGTGAAACCCCATCTCTACTAAAAAATACAAAAAACTAGCTGGGCGAGGTGGCGGGCGCCTGTAGTCCCAGCTACTCGGGAGACTGAGGCAGGAGAATGGCGTAAACCCGGGAGGCGGAGCTTGCAGTGAGCTGAGATCCGGCCACTGCACTCCAGCCTGGGCAACAGAGCGAGACTCCGTCTCCAAAAAAAAGAAAATGATACCTGAAAGTTTGGTGCTTTGGCATGCCAAGTACTTTGAACTGAAGGACAATGGAAGGGCCTCAGAAGCAAAGTTTCTCTCAGACCTTCTCTTGCCCTCCTGTCTTCCTCTCCCACTTCTCCCCTAAAACAGGCCATAGTAACTAGAATTCCTTTTCCCCAAGGCAGGTCACAGAAGCTAGAAATACTACTCTAGGATTCTCCTGCCTTTCTATTTAGGAACTGGCCATAAACAAATTCTCTGACCTATCTTGTCTGATAGTAGTAGATCATAAGACCCTTGTTCCGCAGGGGGTCCTGCTGTATACTCAGGAGGAAAGAGTGCTGCACAGAGGCCAAGAAGAATCTGACCAGACAGGTCCTGGTTGGTTTCCCCTCCTCAGACTATCAGCACTAGCTCATACCTGCTTTGGTATTTCTACATGGCTGTCCATTCTTCATGAACCCTAAGCATAAAAATGGATAGCTTTGCGGCCGGGCACGGTGGCTCACGCTTGTAATCCCAACACTTTGGAAGGCCGAAGCGGGAGATCGAGACCATCCTGACTAACATGGTGAAACCCTGTCTCTACTAAAATACAAAAAAAAAAAAAAATTAGCCAGACGTGGTGGCATGCACCTGTAGTCCCAGCTACTCAAGAGGCTGAGGTAGGGGAATTGCTTGAACCTGGGAGGCGGAGGTTGCAGTGAGCCAAGATTGTGCTACTGCAGTCTTGCCTGGCGACAGAGCAAGACTCCGTCTCAAAAAAATAAACAAATAAAAAATAAAGGATAGCTTTCCGTGGGCCTTCGGGTCTTCATTTCTGAAGTCTTCCCTGTCATATAAAACTTTGATTAGATAAATTTGTTATGCTTTTCTCTTGTTAACCTGTCTTTTGTCATAGGAGTGTTGCTGTGACCTTTACTATGGGTGAAGAAAGGTATCACATTTTTCTGCCCCTACACTTCCCACACTTAACTAAAATGCAATAAATGTTAGAAACGATGTCCAAGGTGAAATTAAAGGATTGGCTAAAAGTGGTAATTTGGGAAGTCTGTTTAAGTGGGTAATTAGGGAATTCTGTTTAAGTTTGGTATTTGTTTTTTGTTTGTTTTCTTGTTGTTGTTGTTTTTGTTGTTGTTGAGATAGGGTCTTGCTCTGTCACCCAGGCTGGAGTGCAGTGTCACAATCACAGTCCACTGCAGCCTCAACCTCTTGGGCTCAAGTTGTTCTCCTGCCTCAGCCTCCTTAGTAGCTGAGACTACAGGTACACACCACCACGCCTGGCTAATTTTTAATTTTTTTTTTTTTTTTTTTTTTTTTTGAGACGGAGTCTCGCTCCATCCCCCAGGCTGGAGTGCAGTGGAGCAATCTCGGTTCACTGCAAGCTCCGCCCCTGGGTTCACACCATTCTCCTGCCTCAGCCTCCCGAGTTGCTGGGACTACAGGTGCCCGCCACCACGCCTGGCTAATTTTTTGTATTTTTAGTAGAGATGGGGTTTCACCATGTTAGCCAGGATGGTCTCGATCTCCTGACCTCGTGATCCGCCTGCCTTGGCCTCCCAAAGTGCTGGGATTACAGGCATGAGCCACCGCGCCTGGCATTTTTTTAATTTTTATAGAGACAGGGTCTCCCTATTTTGTCCTGGCTGGTCTCAAACTCCTAGGCTCAAATGATCCACTCACCACTGCCTCCCAAAGTACTGGGATTATAGTCATGAGCCACTGCACCCAGCTAGTTTGGAATCTTAACCATTTGCTGAACTAGTTTATACTTCCTTCTTCCTCCCCCATGACCCCAACCATGCCTCAGTTTTTGACCCTAAGAGTCAAAAATTCAAATATCTATAGAGGCCAGGAAGTTAACTTTAATGAGCAAAGAAGCTAGATTTGAGGGGAAAAAAAAGAAACAGACACATTTTATGTGTCGAATAAACAGAGGCAACTCTTTATTTCTACTAAGAAATGGGCTCCCTTGGTTGGGTGCGGTGCCTCACGCCTGTAATCCCAACACTTTGGGAGGCCGAGGCGGGCGGATCACCTGAGTTGTGAGTTTGACACCAGCCTGACCAACATGAAGAAACCCCATCTCTGCTAAAAATACAAAATTAGCTGGGCGTGGTGGTGCGTGCCTGTAATATCCCAGCTACTCGGGAGGCTGAGACAGGAGAATCGCTTGAACTCAGGAGGCAGAGGTTGCAGTGAGCCGAGATCACACCATTGCACTCCAGCCTGGGCTACAAGAGTGAAACTCTGTCTCAAAAAGAAAAAAAAGGGGGGGGGGCTCCCTCTCATTATTCTTGAAAGATGCTTTTGTCTTGTTTTCTCTCTTTTGGTACTTGGAAATACTTTACTCCAAGAAAACTATTCGTGTAGACTCAATATAAATGACACTTCATACTTAGTGTCAATGGGGAAGCAATAGGGAATGGCAAAGACTATGGCAAAGTGGACGGCTCATGCACCATCTAAAGTAGCGCCAGGCACCTGCTGATAGGGTAGCCATATCTTCTTCTTTTCTTTTTTTTAGATGGAATCTCATTCTGTCACCCAGGCTGGAGTACAGTGGTGCAATCTTGGCTCACTGCAACCTCTGCCTCCTGGTTCAAGCAGTTCTCCTGCCTCAGGCTCCCGAGTAGCTGGGATTACAGGTGTGCACCACCACACCTAGCTAATTTTTGTATTTTTAGTAGAGATGGGGTTTCACCATGTTAGCCAGGATGGTCTCGATCTCCTGACCTCGTGATCCGCCTGCCTTGGCCTCCCAAAGTGCTGGGATTACAGGCATGAGCCACCGCGCCTGGCATTTTTTTAATTTTTATAGAGACAGGGTCTCCCTATTTTGTCCTGGCTGGTCTCAAACTCCTAGGCTCAAATGATCCACTCACCACTGCCTCCCAAAGTACTGGGATTATAGTCATGAGCCACTGCACCCAGCTAGTTTGGAATCTTAACCATTTGCTGAACTAGTTTATACTTCTTCTTCCTCCCCCATGACCCCAACCATGCCTCAGTTTTTGACCCTAAGAGTCAAAAATTCAAATATCTATAGAGGCCAGGAAGTTAACTTTAATGAGCAAAGAAGCTAGATTTGAGGGGAAAAAAAAGAAACAGACACATTTTATGTGTCGAATAAACAGAGGCAACTCTTTATTTCTACTAAGAAATGGGCTCCCTTGGTTGGGTGCGGTGCCTCACGCCTGTAATCCCAACACTTTGGGAGGCCGAGGCGGGCGGATCACCTGAGTTGTGAGTTTGACACCAGCCTGACCAACATGAAGAAACCCCATCTCTGCTAAAAATACAAAATTAGCTGGGCGTGGTGGTGCGTGCTGTAATATCCCAGCTACTCGGGAGGCTGAGACAGGAGAATCGCTTGAACTCAGGAGGCAGAGGTTGCAGTGAGCCGAGATCACACCATTGCACTCCAGCCTGGGCTACAAGAGTGAAACTCTGTCTCAAAAAGAAAAAAAAAGGGGGGGGGGCTCCCTCTCATTATTCTTGAAAGATGCTTTTGTCTTGTTTTCTCTCTTTTGGTACTTGGAAATACTTTACTCCAAGAAAACTATTCGTGTAGACTCAATATAAATGACACTTCATACTTAGTGTCAATGGGGAAGCAATAGGGAATGGCAAAGACTATGGCAAAGTGGACGGCTCATGCACCATCTAAAGTAGCGCCAGGCACCTGCTGATAGGGTAGCCATATCTTCTTCTTTTCTTTTTTTTAGATGGAATCTCATTCTGTCACCCAGGCTGGAGTACAGTGGTGCAATCTTGGCTCACTGCAACCTCTGCCTCCTGGTTCAAGCAGTTCTCCTGCCTCAGGCTCCCGAGTAGCTGGGATTACAGGTGTGCACCACCACACCTAGCTAATTTTTGTATTTTTAGTAGCGACAGGTTTCACCATGTTGACCAGGCTGGTCTCGAACTCCTGACCTCAGGTGATCTGCCCGTCTTGGCCTTGCAAAGTGCTAGGATTACAGGCGTGAGCCACCACGCTCAGCTGCCATATCTTGTTCTTTAAGATAAGCTGAAGTCTCTGATTTGTTTGTATATTCAGATTTTAAAATGCAGCTTCAAATTTTACAAAACAAATGTCAAAAAGAGCCCAAGAAAATAGTTTGGTGGGCTTGACTCAACCTGTAGGTCACCACTTTAAGATCTCAGGTCTACTCATGTAGGCACCCTGCTGTGAAGTGCTGGGAACACAAAGATTAAAAAATCTTTGAATATAAAATAAGAAGTTTATGGACTAGAGAATTAAACATGACTACCCACACTTAACTATTTGTGTGATCTAACAGGAGAAATTACCCAGTGGTCTGGGAGCCCAGGAGAGATCAAATCAGATGCAGGTGCATGAGCAGGAAGGTAGGTCAGGGAAGGATTCCAGAAGGAAAGGATAGTAGAACTGTCTTGCTGGTTAAGCCAAGCAAGCAGAAATGGTGAAGGAAGGTAGTCCGGGCTTGGTTATCAGCATAGGCTAAGATGTGGAGCCACAAGCAGCCTGAGTCTTTTGGAAAAGAAGCTAAGGTAGGATGCTAGAAGCAAAGGTGTCTTAAGCTCAGGAGGTCAGTGGAGAGAAGTCCTTGTGAGGCATCTCCAAGGTGCCTACATGAATAGAAGAGAGAAGACTGAGGAGTGAAGACAACTCAAAAGAACATCAAGGCCAGTTGCCTGGTCTGCATTTCTTAGACACATTCTCGTAGTCTGGTGCAGCATACAAACTCACTTCAGCATCTACCAGAAATTAGGCTTAATTTCAAAGAAACCAAAGTAAAAATTTCCATCAAAATAGATGATTTAACCCTCAGCATTTGACAATACCTTTCTCCTGGCTTCCCACTATCTGATTCATTATCATGTCTGTGGAAAGGGTGGGCCAGCAAGGTGAAACTCTGAATGCAAGCTGACTCTTTGAGTGGAATGGCTGGTCTCTTAATCTTGACACAGATGCAGATCTAAAATATAAATCAATGCGTCCCTAGTACAGCAAGGGAAAAAGACTCCCCTTCCTCCCTTCCTTTCAGCATTTATTTGAGAAAATTTGTAAAGGAAAATTCTTTCTCTATCCCTTTGAGAGGTATGTAAATCTTTTTAAAAGCTAAATAAGCCTCTTGCCAGCTTTACAACCCAGAAATGTCTTACTCAATGACCTGGGAGCTGTCTCTTTGAAATGTAATCACCACAGAAGGCAGCGTCCCTACTTAACAGTTCTGTGGGAGAGCAGGAGTCTTAACTCCAGTAGGTGCCCTTACTTCAAGTGCAAACCTAATTCCTGTTATAAAAATGTAAGTTTATTTTTTCTCCAAATAAAACTAAGTAGCTAACACAGATTACCAGCTACCAATTACCATGTGCATTTTGCATAAACTAGGTATGACAAATGGTGCTGCCAAGTCCTCTTACTTGGAGACCAGTTACTGTTTAATCTTGAGAACATGTATGGTAATGGAGCGTATCTGCTTAGGTATGTAAAAGGGTGAAATTTCTTTCTGTCCTTTGCAATCTCTTTAGCTGATGTCCTGTGATGCACATCACATTTTAGCTTAATGTTTATTCTATCATAGAACTGTTTTTTCTTCTGCTTTTGTGGGTAGGTTTTTTTTTTTTCTTATAGGTTGGCAGGAAGTTTTAAATTATACTTCCCCAATCTCTGCCACCAAGGTTGGCTAGGGTTGGGGCTTTCATCTCAGAGGGAAGCATCTAAATGGCTGGATGACTAATACCTGATTCAAATGTGAGAAGTCAGTTCACAACAAAGGGGTGTACTTCAGGGAAAGAGGCTTTCACACTCCTCTCTCAAGTGCTGCACTTAGAAGACATCATGTACTCCCAGTAGTAGTATATTTACAGAGGCAGTATATAGCACAATGGCTGCCTTAGGGCAGGCGCTTACCAGACTGCCTGGGTTTGGATGTGGATTCCACCATGCACTACTAGCTGCGGCACCTCAGGCAATTACTTAACCTCCCGGAGCCTTAGTTTCTCTGTCTGTAAAATGGGGGATAAAGTGGAGGGACCTATCTTTTGGCAGTGCTCAGCAGAATAGATGTTAATTAGTATCTTTTTGATGTTAATTAGTATTATTTAGCAACTTTATTTGAAGGTTTGTTACAGGCAGAGCCTAGCCGTAAACTAACATTTAAGCGCCCAGCCGTAAACTAACATTTCAAGAAAAAGAAAAATAGGGCCCGGCGCGGTGGCTCACGCCTATAATCCCAGCACTTTGGGAGACCGAGGCGGGCGGATCGCCTGAGGTCAGGAGCTCGAGACCAGCCTGGCCAACATGGTGAAACCCCATCTCTACTAAATACACAAAAAAATTAGCCAGGTGTGGTGGCGGGCGCCTGTAGTCCCAGCTACTCGGGAGGCTGAGTCAGGAGAATCCATTGAATCCGGGAGGCGGAGGTTGCAGTAAGCCCAGATCGCGCCACAGCACTCCAGCCTGGGCGACAGAGCGAGACTGTCTCAAAAACAAAACAAAAAAGAAAAGAAAAATCAACAAGTATTTTTAAAAGGGGAGTGGACATGGCCCAGGGCATAATTACCCAAACTGTACTACACGTAATTATATGGTTCTATAGTTAACCGTCATCGCCTAGACTTCTTCCCGAGCTAGTTTAACAAGAAAAGCCAGAATTCTTATCAAAAGCAACAACGAATGCAAAAGCCCTGCCACAGAAATGCTGAGACCGTGGCTTACACACCTGGAGGCACTCCCTTGATTTTTCTCATCCAGACAACATAACTGAACGGATTTTCGTAAGGTTATAACAGTAAATAAATATTGACATTGAACAGTCTGAAAGCCAGCCATATAACTTTTGCTTTCTGCTAAGCTCAATCGTGTGCAACTGGCTTTGTTCCTGGCGCACTAAAACTGGATTCGGAGGCCATCTTGGAAACAAAAGGGCCCTGGGCGCCGAGGAGGTGGGGGGGTGGGTGGAGGAGGCGGTATCCTGGCAACGGAGGCGCGCGCCCTGCCGCGCAGCCGCACTCTGCCGCGCCCAGCATCCCGCCGCGTCGGTGGGGCGGTGGAAAATTACCGCAGATTCCTCTTAAAGGCGCCCTGACATTTCCTGCCCGAAACCTGTGCGCTGGTCGGCCTCGGCTGCGGCTCCTGGGAAGCCAAAATGTGAAATGGGGTTTCCATCCTGTCTTCCTAGAGGAAATAAAATTCAGGTCGAAGACAGTTCCCAGGGTAGCAGTAGTCTCTAACTAGGCAAATAATGTCGGAGAATAGGCTTCCTCAAATTAAGGGAAAAAAAACAAAAAAACCTAAAACCCTAAAATACTGACTCGGGCAAAAGAAAGCTACTCAATACGGGAACGGAACAAAAGAAATAACTTCACAAAGTCACACTAACTATGTAACAGGTTTAAAAAATGAATGGGTCCTGACGCAATGAAAACTCATTTTTGACAAATGGATGGACAAATTATAGCTTACTAAGAATGACCAGAAAACAGAAATAACTTATCTGAGAAGTTAAGCACGATCAGAAAAGTATCATCTCTTTATAAATCAGTTCTTACAGTAGAATAAATAATCCCTCTTCCTTATTCCTCAAATAACTTTCGTTCAGGTTAGTCACTTTCGTGATTTACAAGTCAAGCGGTAGTTTATTGCTGTCTTGCTTTTCTGACGGAAGAAATAAATAACAATGCCCTGGGTTTTTGCAACGTAAACATCCAGGATATATTCTACGGGACTCCATGGCTCTGAAATTAATCTTCTTACCAAGCAAAATTTACTGGGAGCCCTCCTTGAAATAACTGAATAAAAAGAAATATTGGTCTCCCGGAAGTAGAGCTCTTGACACATTAAATATCTCTTCAGTCCATTTCCAAAGATGAAAGATACAGCCCTTCGCCGGGTGCCTTCTCTGATGGTTTGCTCGGTGGTAGATGTCTGTTTGCTGTAAACTGCTGTCAGGCATACCCGTGCACTCCTCCTGAACCCTGCTCTGATGGCTGGCATGACTGTGGCCATCAGGATGGCTTCTCATGAAATATAGAGGATATAGATGTTCCAGTCTTATCATGGCCTTGGCAAATTGATTTTTCGTTCCCGGATTGAACCATTTTCCCCATGAATATGCTTCTCAGCCATATTCAGCCACATTTATTGCACCTCCACCCCAACCTCCTTTTAACATATCTCTTTTTTCCCTAATGTAAATGCTCCTAAATTCCAGTCACCACTTCTTAGTAATTTCTGACGGACGTTTCATGTTTTTCAGAATGCGGAGCTGTGATATTTGAGTACTAAACAAATGTTTTGCATGAGTTTAGACACCTAGAGACAGTGTTAGCTGATAATTATCAAGTTTGGATGTTGAAGGGATGGCGACTTATCACAGGGAAAATTAATTACGTGTAACGAAAAGGTTGTCTTGTAGAACTGTCATCCACTTTGAAGCTTCAGGGGAATGCAATTTAATGTAATAAGAACTGTGCCTGTGAAACAAAAATATGTGCAGCTGCAGTTGGTGCCCACATTTTTGGTTTTGGTGCTCATTTACCAGTACTAAGAAACTGAAATCTGAAAATGCCTTCTTTCAGATCACCTGGTGGCTCTAACTTTTGCAAAAGTCGTGGAAAGCCTAGTGTATAATAATATGTAATGGCTGCCAAGCTAGGTCGGCACAGAGGCTGGGTTGGGTAGTGTCACTCCCACCTTTCCTCTGCAGGGAAGTGGCATTTTACAGCCCAAACAGCTCTGCAGGGTTTCTAATGGCCTACAGCAGCCCCATCACTATACCTGGAGAGAATCTTCCTTTAACTAAGACATACTGCAGAATAGAGACTTCCAAGAAAATGCCGGTGGAAAGATACAGGGGGATTTGCCCTCTCAAATACAGTTCTGTTAAGTGGCTACACTCTGGTGTTTAAAATATAGTGTTTAAATATATGTAAAAGAGCAAGCAGGCCGGGCGCGGTGGCTCAAGCCTGTAATCCCAGCACTTTGGGAGGCCGAGGCGGGCGGATCACGAGGTCAGGAGATCAAGACCATCCTGGCTAACATGGTGAAACCCCGTCTCTACTAAAAAATTACAAAAAACTAGCCGGGCGAGGTGGCGGGCGCCTGTAGTCCCAGCTACTCGGGAGGCTGAGGCAGGAGAATGGCGTGAACCCGGGAGGCGGAGCTTGCCAGTGAGTTGAGATCCGGCCACTGCACTCCAGCCCGGGCCACAGAGCGAGACTCCGTCTCAAAAAAAAAAAAAAAAAAAAAAGAGCAAGCAGAGTTGGAGGACCGGTTGTCTATTTAATAAAGATGATAAAATTGCATAGTTCATCTAAGGATTACAGGATCTGAGTGCAATAAGGCAGGGTATGGAAATTTGGCCTTTGAGGTAAGGCTGCCAGATAAAATACATCAGTCAAATTTGAATTTTTGATAAACTGAATAATTTTTTAGTGTAAGTAGTATTTGGGACATACATTTAAAAAGTTTGTCATTTGTGATTCAAATTTAACTGGGCAACTTGTGCTTTTATTTGCTAAATCTAGCAATCCTAGTTTAAGGGTCTGCACGCTTACAGAGGGAATATGTAATTAGGTTTCTACACCTGCATTAGAATGGCAAACAACACGAGAAAGCCTCCAGTTCAAGGTGCCAAGCCAAGATGTGAATGTGACAAACACAGCATACAGGTGTGTTGCCCCTAATAAGTAACTTCAGGGATGGCCTTCAAGTGTAGCCCATCCAAATATTATGAGCACTTACTATTAACTTGTTCATTCATCCATTCATGCAACAATTATTTATTGAGTGCCTGCTATGTGCCAGGCATAATTTTTGGGAAGAGTAAGATAAACAAAGCAAAAATCCCTGTCTCTGAAGAGTCCTCATTTTTGTCTGGAGGACTAACATGTAAAATGATAATTGCCATAAATGATAAGTGATCACACAGTTTGATTAGAGAGAGAGTAGAAACATCAAGTTAAGCTTATCTAAGATTGCTGAGGGGGCGGGGGACAGAGAAGCTTCAAAGAGGAAGTGACTTCCATGAGCTGGTCTCAAAGGAGTCTAAGCTGGCAGAGTTGGGAAGGACCTCAGTAAAGGGAATGGCATGAATAAAGGCTAGAAGTGGGTGAGGACATTGTGGATATTTAAAAAACAAAACAAGACAAAACCAACAAGCTACAAAAACATAGTGAAAGGTCAACTGTAGCAGGAGCCACAGGAAGGTTTGCTGGAGACGTCTGATAATATAGGCTAGGGTGAGATTGTAAAAGTGAGTCTATAGAGCTCAAAGTCTCCTGTGCACAAGCAGGCTAGGATAAGGGTGGTGTGGTGAAAGAGATCAGTGATAGGAGACTTTTTCCATTAACTCTTGAAAAAATGTGTAAAGAGATTAAAGTCGACTTTAAAAAATGTGTATATGCACGTGTATCACTTTGCAACGGAACCTAGGAACATAAAAATGAATACAGTATCAATCAATATCAATATCTTCTAGATATTCTCGGTTTTCCAACACATGGGATAAGTGCTGTAATATAATAGAAATAAACACCGTGAAAAGTCTGGGAGTGTGAAAGGAGAAACTCCAGACGGGCGCAGGGGCTCACGCCTGTAATCCCAGCACTTTGGCAGGCTGAGGCGGGTGGATCACGAGGTCAGGAAATCGAGACCATCCTGGCTAACATGGTGAAACCCCATCTCTACTAAAAAAAAAAAAAAATTAGCACGGCGTGGTGGCCGGCGCCTGTAGTCCCAGTTACTCAGGAGGCTGAAGCAGGAGAACCGGCGTGAGCCCGGCAGGCGGAGGGTGCAGTGAGCCGAGATCGCGCCACTGCACTCCAGCCTGGGTGACTGAGCAAGACTTTGCCTCAGAAAAAAAAAAAAAAGAAGAAGAAAGGAAAAAATCCTGGAAGGAACAGAGAGGACCAGCCAGAGTTTCCCAAAGGAAGAGATGCTAGATTTTTTTTAATTAAAAAATTTAACATTTATGCAAATCGTTAGACATTTTCCCAACAATACAAAAGAGTATTGACTGCCCATCAGAGACACCCTTCCCATTAATATAAACATCACTCCGGCCAGGCGTGGTGGCTCACGCCTGTAATCCCAGCACTTTGGGAGGCCGACGCGGGGCAGATTACGAGGGAAGGAGATCGAGACCATCCTGGCTAACATGGTGAAACTCCGTCTCTACTAAAAATACAAAAAAAATAGCGGGTGTGGTGGCTGGAGCCGGTAGTCCCAGCTACTTGGGAGGCTAAGGCAGGAGAATGGCGTGAACCCGGGAGGCGGAGATTGCAGTGAGTTGAGGTCACGCCACTGCACTCTAGCCTGGGTGACAGAGCGAGACTCCATCTCAAAGAAAAAATAAAACAATACAAAATAAAATCACTCCTTTCTCTTTTTTTTAGACAAACAGATGCTTTTTTTTTTTTTTTTTTTGAGATGGAGTTTCGCTCTTGTTGCCCAGGCTGGAGTGCAATGGCGTGATTTCGGCTCACTGCAACCTCTGCCTTGCGGGTTCAAGTGATTCTCCTGCCTCAGCCTCCCGAGTAGCTGGGATTACAGGCATGTGCAACCACACCCGGCTAATTTTGTGTTTTAAGTAGTGACGGGGTTTCTCCATGTTGATCAGGCTGGTTTTGAGCTCCTGAACTCTGGTGATCCTCCCTCCTTGGCCTTCCAAACTTCTGGGATTACAGGTGTGAGCCACCACACTCGGCCTATTTTTTTTCCATTTAACAATGTATTTTAGAAATCAGTGCATATAGGCTGGGTGCAGTGGCTCACACCTGTAATTCCAGCACTTTGGGAGGTTGAGGTGGGCAGATCACCTGAGGTCAGGAGTTCAAGACCAGCCTGGCCAACATGGCAAAACCCCATCTCTACTTAAAATATAAAAATTAGGCCGGGCGCGGTGGCTCAAGCCTGTAATCCCAGCACTTTGGGAGGCCGAGACGGGCGGATCACGAGGTCAGGAGTTCAAGACCATCCTGGCTAACACGGTGAAACCCCGTCTCTACTAAAAATACAAAAAGAAAAAAACTAGCCGGGCGAGGTGGCGGGCGTCTGTAGTCCCAGCTACTCGGGAGGCTGAGGCAGGAGAATGGCGTAAACCCGGGAGGCGGAGCTTGCAGTGAGCTGAGATCCGGCCACTGCACTCCAGTCTGGGCGCCAGAGCGAGACTCCGTCTCAAAAAAAAAAAAATAAAAATTAGCCGGGCATGGTGGAGACGAATCAGGAGGTAATTGGCCAAAGGAGAAGGAAGTACTGACGGTAGGCAGAAGGTGGATTAAGGAAGCAGAAGGATTGATAATTACCACTGTCTATTGAGGATTTATTATTTGTGCCAGGCATTTTACTAAGCACTACATACTGTCCAGCATTCATCCAATCCTTGGAACAAATAAATATTTGCAATTTACAAGGTAGGAAACTGAAGCTCAGAAATATTAACCTGTCCAATGTTACACAGTTTGGAAAGGACAGAACTGGACTCCAACTCTGGCTCCTCTGACTCCCAAGTCCCAGTTCTTTTTTCTTTTTTTTTTTGAGACGGAGTCTCGCTCTGCCGCCCAGGCTGGAGTGCAGTGGCCGGATCTCAGCTCACTGCAAGCTCCGCCTCCCGGGTTCACGCCATTCTCCTGCCTCAGCATCCCATGTAGCTGGGACTACAGGCGCCCGCCACATCGCCCGGCTAGTTTTTTGTATTTTTTAGTAGAGACGGGGTTTCACCGTGTTAGCCAGGATGGACTCGATCTCCTGACCTCGTGATCCGCCCGTCTCGGCCTCCCAAAGTGCTGGGATTACAGGCTTGAGCCACCGCGCCCGGCCCTCTGGGATTGTTTTTAAGATGATTATGTACTGGCTTCTAATTGATATTTTCCCATTATTCATTTTTTTTTTTTTTGAGAAGGAGTTTCACGCTTGTTGCCCAGGCTGGAGTACAGTGGCGCGATCTCAGCTCATGGCAACCGCTGCCTCCCAGGTTGAAGCGATTCTCCTGCCTCAGCCTCCCGAGTAGCTGGGATTACAGGCATGTGCCACCATGCCCGGATAATTTTGTATTTTTAGTAGAGACGGGGTTTCTCCATGTTGGTCAGGCTGGTCTTGAACTCGCAACCTTAGGTGATCCGCCTGCCTCGGCCCCCCAAAGTGCTGGGATTACAGGTACAAGCCACCGCCCCCGGCCTCATGCCTTTGTTTTATTCCTTTTTACTATTCTGTGTTCTCTAAATCATTTTGAGAGAGCAAAGGAATGACTGTGGCAAGCACAGTACAATTTTGGAATAATAGACTACTGAAGGTCAGGCATGGTGGCTCACACTTGTAATAATACCAGGAGGCTGAGGCGGGTGGATCACAAGGTCAGGAGTTCGAGACCAGCCTGGCCAAGATGGTGAAACCCCGACTCTACTAAAAATACAAAAATCAGCCGGGTGTGGTGGTGGGCACCTGTAATCCCAGCTACTCGGGAGGCTGAGACAGGAGAATTGCTTGAACCTGGGAGGCAGAGGTTGCAGTGAGCCGTGATTGTGCCACTGCACTCTAGCCTGGGCAACAGAGCAAGACACTATCTCAAAAAAAAAAAAAAAAAATACTATTGAACTTGCCAATTTAGCAGCAGACTCTGGGGTCTACAGTCTAGGACATGAGACAACCTATAGATTGCCTCTTTCATTTCTGGCAGGACTGAGTAAAAAGGCAAATTTACAAGACGTTTTCCTTTCTTTGCTCGGCAGTAACTGTACCTAAGTAAAAGGATATTTTCTTTTTTTTTTTTTTTTTGAGGCGGAGTCTCGCTCTGTCGCCCGGACTGGAGTGCGGTGGCCAGATCTCAGCTCACTGCAAGCTCCGCCTCCTGGGTTTCCGCCATTCTCCTGCCTCAGCCTCCCAAGTAGCTGGGACTACAGGCGCCCGCCACCTCGCCCGGCTAGTTTTTGTATTTTTAGTAGAGACGGGGTTTCACCATATTAGCCAGGATGGTCTCGATCTCCTGACCTCGTGATCCACCCGTCTCGGCCTCCCAAAGTGCTGGGATTACAGGCTTGAGCCACCGCGCCCGGCCGTAAAAGGATATTTTCAAAGGCCCTTGAGATTAAAAAAACTTTTTTTCTTCTTCTCCTCCCTGTCTTCTTCCTCAGTCATATCAGTAGCAGATATGAAATTTCAGCTTTAAGGAGACAGGCTTCTAAGAGCTATAGCTTCCGCAAGCTGTTCAAAGTCAAGTGTTCCTTAAAACAATTGAAATGTAAAATATTCATCATTATCTGCTTTGGGTATCAGCTATGAAATATAAATGATAAAACAAAAATATCTAGAGCTGTTTTGAAAGGGTCACCATGAATCTCTGGTAACAGATTTTAATCTCAGATGCACAGTGGTGGTTTAGCTAAAAAAAAAATCTCATGTTTATTATTGTGGCTCTATAGAATCAGACTACTTAGTAACTTTGCAAAAGTTTACTTGGAGACTTTCAATTGACCTCAAATACTGTAGTCCAAGAGATTAAACTCTGCCCTAAGATACTATCACTAAAAGGAAGACTATTACAGAATAATGACTGCCATCTAAGTTTTTTTTTTTTTTTTTTTTGAGATGGAGTTTCACTCTTGTTGCCCAGGCTGCAGTACAACGGCATGATTTTGGCTCACTGCAACCTCCGCCTCCAGGGTTCAAGTGATTCTCCTGCCTCAGCCTCCTGAGTAGCTGGGATTACAGGTGCCCACCACCACACCCGGCTAATTTTTGTATTTTTAGTAGAGACGGGGTTTTGCCATGTTGGCCAGGCTGGTCTCGAATTCCTGACCTCTGGTGATATACCCCGCTCACCCTCCTAAAGTGCTAGGATTACAGTGTGAGCCACTGCCCCCGGCCTATGATAGTTCTTAAAGCCCCATATCCTTTTAACATTCTTAACAAAGTGTTCTTCATTCTACTGGATTTTATTGCAAGTATAGTAAGTAGAAGGACTTCATTTAAAGAGAAACTAGGGTTAAAAATATAGGAGGTGGCCAGGCGTGGTGGCTCACGCTTGTAATCCCAGCACTTTGGGAGGCTGAGGCGGGTGGATCATGAGATCAGGAGTTCGAGATCAGCCTGATCAACATGGTGAAACACCATCTCTACTAAAATTACAAAAATTAGCCAAGCATGGTGGCACGCGCCTATAATTCCAGCTACTCAGGAGGCTGAGGCAGGAAAATCGCTTGAACCCGGGAGGTGGAGGTTGCAGTGAGCTGAGATACAGCCATTGCACTCCAGTTGGGGAACAAGATTGAAATGTTGTCTCAGGGAGAAAAAAAAAAAAAGCCGGGCACTGTGGCTCACACCTGTAATCACAGCACTGGCAAGCTGAGGTGGGAGGATCACCTGAGGTCAGGAGTTCGGGACCAGCCTGGCCAACGTGGAAAAACCCTGTCTCTACTAAAAATATAAAAATTAGCCGCACATGTTGGCACGCGCCTGTAATCCAGGTACTCTGGGGACGGAGGCAGGGGAATCGCTTGAACCCAGGGTGGTGGAGGTGGCAGCGAGCCAAGACAGCACCATTGTACTCCAGCCTGGGCAACAAGAGTAAATCTCTGTCTCAAAACAAACAAACAACAAAAGCAAACGTTCATTTACACTTAAATAATCTTAGGGCAAAGTTTATATCCTTGCTGCACATCAGAAAGAAAATTTTAGCAATTTCCTTTGCATCACATCTCTACATAGAAATGAACTAGTTAAAAAGGAAAACAGGCCGGGCGAGGTGGCTCACGCCTGTAATCCCAGCACTTTGGGAGGCCGAGACGGGTGGATCATGAGGTCAGGAGACCGAGACCATCCTGGCTAACACGATGAAACCCCGTCTCTACTACAAAAATACAAAACATTAGCTGGGCGTGGCGGTGGGCGCCTGTAGTCCCAGCTACTCCGGAGGCTGAGGCAGGAGAATGGCGTGAACCCGGGAGGTGGAGCTTGCAGTGAGCCGAGATTGCGCCACTGCACTCCAGCCTCGGGGAAACAGCGAGGCTCCATTTAAAAAAAAACCAAAAAAAAAAAAAGGAAAACAGGTTTCCGTAGTATTAGCAGGTTGACGGTGACAGAGTCCTTTTAAATATTTAACTTGAAGTTAATGTCCATGTCTGGTATTTATTGGACACACACGCATATAAAAAAAAAATACATCGAGAATATACAATTTACAATTTTCAAAAAAAAAACAAACAAACAAACCAGTATCAATTTAGAAGAGTGAGGGCAATTAAAGTTGAGCTAGGATTTGAGCTAGGTTGGGGAGGCAATACAATTAACAAATTTGGTTTGGAGAGTTAAAATATGTATCAAACAACCAAATACAATCAAATACAATAAAAAAAGTATCAACAGATTCATTGTAAATCTTATTTTACAGAAACTTGTACAAAACTTTTTGTATTAAAATGTTCATGCCAGCATTATTTACAGAAGCAAAAAACGAGCTGCATACAGCATCTTGGGCCTGTAGTCCCAGCTACTTGGGAAGCTGAGGCTGGAGGATTGCTTCAGCCCAGGAGTTTTAGGCTGGAGTGCACTATGAGCTCACCTGGTCAACGCCTTGACTCAAACAAAACCAAACCAAAACCTATTTAACAAATCTGGTGTCCAATAGGAGAACTGTTAAGGGTTAACTATGGCATACTCATCTGCTGGAATACTATGCAGACTCAAAGTCATGAAGATTCTTATTGCCATAAAAAAGTACATTATATGTAAATACAAAATGTAGGTTATAAAACTATGTCTAGTATTATTTTAAGACAAATACAGATGTACAGACGATTAGCTTAATAGTGGTTATTTCTTGGTAGTCACATTTTGGGTGATTTTCTTTGTATTTTTCATGTTTTCTGTTGAGCACAATTTGCTTCAGTAATATGAAATATAACACTAATTTCTAAATGTTAAGTAAACAAGGTAACAAATTGTACACCCAGTATAATCCCCCCAAAACAAACTTAAGCCTAGCCTAAGAACAAGTAACTACATTATTAGAGTATGGGTTCTTTTACATTTTTTTTTTTTTAACTAAAGTTCTTAGAATAAGGTATTTTAAAATTTAAAACACATTTTCTCTTTTTTAACAGGAAGCCTGTGTTAATGAAAGTCTGGAGACAACTTAAGACCTGAGGCTGTACTCTAAAGCTTGTGTTCCGGTATGCCAGTGGTATTTGCAGAAAAAGTTGTCCGAGATTTTATCTGAACCGTATGTACAAAAGGAGACAAAAAAGGAGGTAGTCACTGCAAAATATATGGACACAAATGGGGCAGGGACCTTTGGAAGAAATGCTATGAAGGAAAGCTGCATTCTTTTCTCAGACTAGGGGAAGGAGGGTTCCTGACCCTTCTAGGTTAAAGGATTCTTTAGAAACTCTGTCCACCGCTTCTTTGCCATACGATGGAAGAGTCTGAAGTGAAGCCTCAGAGGGCATGGATACACAAAGGAGTGGCTAAAGAAAAATTCTCTTAAATCTCTGATTGGGTCAAAAATCCACCCTTAAGCCTTATAATAAAGACTTGACCACGCCCTCCGCCGCCCCCTTCACATTATACTATCAATAGTAATACAGTTTTGATCACAGCACAAGTGTTAAAAATCCCTACCAGCCTGAAGAAACCATAAGGGATCTCTTCATAAAGAAAATAATGTCTTTTCCCCAGCTGTCACTGTCATGTGCCCTCGATTGGAAGCCTTATTACATTCATGCTGTTTTGTTTTGCTTTTTTTTAACATTAACCTCCCAAACCTTTGGGAGGCAAGTATTATTGTTTTAAAAAAGGAAGAAAAAGGTCACATTTCAGAGACATGCCAATGGCCTCACAATTTACTTAGCGAGCATGAGAGAATCCGAATCCTAAATGTAAGATGACACATTTATAAATAAAACCAAGGACAAATGTCTCCTTTATTTTAAATATACCATCACACTCTGAGTAGCTGGTGTTAACTATTTTTACCCACACTGGCTCGTTTGCATCTCAAACTCATGTAAAATAAAAACAGTGGTGAGAAACGAAAATAGACTCTGGGGCAACTGCCCCGGCAGAGAGTGAAACGCTTGGTCTTTCAGCACTAGATTCATGGACATGAAGGGGAAGCTGTGGGCCTTGAGCACTTGACGATTGTGCTTTATTTCTTGCATTTTACAATACACAGCGACCAATGTCTACATTTTTACTTCCTGAAAAGGTGTCCAAGGTGGCTGATATAAATTAACAGAATTTCAGACTTTACCACATATTCAAGGTCCTAGGGCAGCTCCCGTCTACGGTAAAAAACAAAACAACAAGAACGAAATTCCAACATTTGAACGGGGCGGGGAAGCCACTTTAAAACCCAGATAGAGATTTTTCTCCTTCGTTTCGAGGAAAGTAGGAAGGGTTTGTTCTAACGCTTTGCACAAAGGCGGGAAACGGTCATCAAAGCTGTTGCAAAGGGAAGAACCAATGCATTAATTCGATCCAAGAGGACTCGCCTCGTTGCATTTGCAGCAACCTAATCTCTAGCTCAGGAAGAAAACGCCCCGAGGAAGAGTTTTCTGCCCTTCTCGTTCGCAGTGAGCAGCAAACGCTGGGACAAAAGAAACGGGCGCCGACTGGGAAGCACGCTGGCCGCTTTGCGGTACTGCGCCGCGGGACCCCCCGCGGGGCTTGGGTCTATGAATTCCGACCAGGCGGAGGGCGCGACCGCTTGGCGCGGTTGTCCCCGCGCAAGCCCTATTTAGTCGAACGGCCCAAGGATGAGCAAAACCACTTATCTCTCCCGGTCCCTCGAACGCGGGAGTTAAGGGGCTCGCAGCCTCAGGGACGCCTGGCTGACCCCGCCCCCGGCCGCCGCCATCTTGTTGTTTTCCCCGATCCGTCCTGGCCGGCCACGTGGCACGGCGCTGCGGAAGCGAAGGCACCGCCCCAACTTCCGGCAGGGCTGGTTCCAGCCGCCTGCGGGACGCAGACGCGCGGCTGCCCCCTGGTGGCTGGCCGCGGGGCTCCGGCCGCGCCCTGCCCCGCCTTCCTCCGCCATTTCATTCCCTGCCCACAGCACGTCCGCTCTCCGCTGCCAGTTTGGCGCAGAAGCGTGCTCCGAGGGCGGGGCCGCTCCGGGCACCACCTCTAGGGTGGGAGCTTTTTTAGTCTGGTTCACCGAGGGCTAGAGGGTCATCTACATCTTTACACACATTTAATTATTAATTTTGTATTTTGTCTTATATTTTTGAGACAGGGGCTTACTTAGTTCCCCAGACTGTAGTGCAGTAGCCCGACCACAGCTTTCTGCAGCCTCGAGATCCCATGTTCAAGGGTTCCGCCCGGCTCAGCGTCCCAACCTGGTGGGATTACAGGCGTGAGCCACCGCCCCAGAACAACTTAATTTAAAAAGAACCCCATACGGTTGTCTGGAGGTGTTTTGGTATGCGGTGCTTGGTGCTTCCAGACTTTCACACAGGAGGCCCCAACCTTGGTTTTCAGACCTCTCTTCTGCCCAGAGCCCCAAGCCAGGCCAGGCCACGCCAGGGCGTTTCCCAGGCGGTCCCGGGTCCGCAGCGCGGGGTGGCGCTGGGGGCGAGGGGGACGACGAGCGCGGGGAGGGCACGGTGCGGCCAGGGGAGATGGGGAGGCGCACGGGGCCGGGGTGCAGCTCCAGGAACCTGGTCAGCACCCTTTGCTAGTCCTATTTCTTGGTTTTCTGGACGTTCCTCTCACCTTGGAGCTGCTCTTACGTCTCCCATTTCATCTCCAAACCAATTTTGGT
Organism: Trachypithecus francoisi; assembly: GCF_009764315.1. Taxonomy (NCBI): domain Eukaryota; kingdom Metazoa; phylum Chordata; class Mammalia; order Primates; family Cercopithecidae; genus Trachypithecus; species Trachypithecus francoisi. The sequence goes on from NW_022681468.1 coordinate 96,252,643, forward strand.
TTCTTGAACGTTTGTCTTGAGCAAGGCGTGGGTTATCTTAGGTAATCCTCGTAGCAGCCTTTGACATAGAAGCTGTTTCTACTCACGCAGACTTTGACATAGAAGCTGTTTCTACTCACACTGGCGCTCAGAGGGAGTAATTCGCTCATGGGGTGGAGCTTGGTTGGAATCGAGGGCACCTAAGTTTCTACTATAGACATTGAGGTTCTCGGCCCTCCAACAGTAGCATCTCTAATGTCAGGGAGCTCGTTGGAAATGCTGTTAGGCGTCTATCCCGGACCTTCTAAATGGGAAACTCTGAGGATGGTAGTGGATGGGGCCCGACAAGTTGTGATTACCAGGCAGCAAGGTGATTCCGAGGCACCCTGAAGACCCTTTCCCTCACAGCCCTTCTCAGGGTAAAGAAAGGGAGACTTGCCCTTAATGAGTGCTGATTCCATGGCATTTTGCATAATTCTGTGATGTAATCCTCCGGACCACTCTTTTATAGAAGAAGAAACTGTAGCTCAAACTTTTCATGAATTTAGAGTGCCAATATTTATGTAAAATGATGGTATGTGCCATTTGCTTGCACCGTGTATGCATAAAATATCTCTGGAAGAATATCAGGGTGTTAATACAGTTTTACCTCCAGGAAGAGGAGAATATAGGTTGCTAGGGTGACTGAGTTGGGATTTTTTTTTTTTTTTTTGTAAGATTTAGTAATTTACCGCCTGGCGCGGTGGCTCACGCTTGGAATCCCAGCACTTTGGGAGGCCAAGGCGGGCAGATCACGAGATCAAGAGATCGAGACCATCCTGGCCAACATGGTGAAATCCTGTCTCTATTAAAAATACAAAGATTAGCTGGGCGTGCTGGCACGTGCCTGTAGTACCAGCAACTCAGGAGGCTGAGGCAGGAGAATCACTTGAACCCGGGAGGCGGAGGTTGCAGTGAGCCGAGATGGCACCACTGCACTCCCGCCTGGGAGACAGAGCGAGACTCTGTCTCAAAAAAAAAAAAGTTATGAATTTGGACCATGTGAATCTATAACTTGTTCCAAGTAAAATTGAACAGTTGAAAAGTACGCTGAGGCTAAGCGTAGTGGCTCAAGCCTATAATCCCAGCACTTCGAGAGGCCAAAGTGGGAGGATCGCTTGAGTTCAGGAGTTTGATCAAGACCAACCTGGGCAACACAGATCCCTATCTCTATTTTAAAAATGTATCCTAAAGGCCGGGTGCGGTGGCTCACGCCTGTAAGGGCTGGGAACAGTGGCTCCCAGCACTTTGGAAGGCCGAGGCAGGCGGATTGCCAGAGGGCAGGAGTTTGAGACCAGCCTGGCTAACATGGTGAAACCCCGTCTCTATTAAAAATACAAATAAATAAATAAATAAATAAAATAAAAATTAGCCTTGCATGGTTGCGCATGCCTGTAGTCTCAGCTACTGGGGAGGCTGGGGCAGGAGAACCACTTGAACGTGGCAGGCAGAGGTTGCAGTGAGTCGAGATTGCGCCACTGCAGTGCAGCCTGGGCAACAGAAGGAGACTGTCTCAAAAAAAAAAAAAAAAGTGTCTGTCTACTTACCTACCTATATAAATACACACTAAGAACAGTATTAGCACTAAAACCAGAATTTGAACTGAGATCTGACTGGCTCCAGATTCCATATCCTCTGTTGATTACACGTGAAAAACTGTTTTAAACATAAAATGCTCTGCTGGGCACGGTTGGTCACGCCTGTAATCCCAGCATTTGGGAGGCAGAGGCCAGTAGATCACTTGAGGTCAGGAATTCAAGACCAGCTTGGTCAATGTGGTGAAGCCCCGCCTTTACTAAAAATACAAAAACTAGCTGGGTGTGGTGGGCGCCTGTAATCTCAGCTACTTGGGAGGCTAAGGCAGGAGAATCGCTTAAACCCAGGAGGCAGAGGTTGCAGTGAGCCGAGATAGTGCGACTGCACTGCAGCCTGGGCAACAGAGAGAGACTCTGCCTCAAAAAAAAAAAAAAAGAAAAAATCTATAAATTTGAGGTGTTGTTATTAATAAAATAAAATATTAAATTATTTCTTAGGACCAGGCACCGTGGCTCATGCTTGTAATCCCCACAATTTGGGAGACCAAGACAGGAGGATCACTTGAGCTCAGGAGTTCTGAGACCAGCCTAGGCAACATAGCAAGACCTCATCTCTAAAAATAAATAAATAAAATAAAATAAAATAAAATAAATTATTTCTTAGAAATATAGTTCCTGTTTTAGACCTTTGAACAATGACCATGTCTAGTGGTCTCTGCATAGCACATGATGCATAAAATTGTTCTTATTTTCATTACTAACAACAGCTACAAAATAACTATAAAGTAGGTCATAAATTTATGTAAATATGTATACATAGTGCTTTTTATTTTTATGCGGAATCTAAATCTGAAATATGTGAACATGGTTGGGAGAGTGGTCATTTATTCTGCCACTTTTTAAGGGATATTGCAAAGGCAATTCACGCTTTGTGACTTTGGACAGGTAACTTAACCTCTCAGCACTTCAGTTTGCTCCTTTGTAAAACAGATTTTTTTTTTTTTTTTTTTTTTTTTTTGAGGCGGAGTCTCGCTCTGTCGCCTGGACTGGAGTGTAGTGGCCGGATCTCAGCTCACTGCAAGCTCCGCCTCCTGGGTTTACGCCATTCTCCTGCCTCAGCCTCCGGAGTAGCTGGGACTACAGGCGCCCGCCACCTCACCCGGCTAGTTTTTGTATTTTTAGTAGAGGCGGAGTTTCACCGTGTTAGCCAGGATGGTCTCGATCTCCTGACCTCGTGATCCGCCCGTCTCGGCGGATCACGAGGTCAGGAGGCAAGCCTGGGGCAAGCACTTTTAAAAAATCTGTTTTACAGGCCAGGCGCGGTGGCTCAAGCCTGTAATCCCAGCACTTTGGGAGGCTGAAGCAGGTGGATCGCCTGAGTCCGGGAGTTCGAGACCAGCCTGGACAACAAGGTGAAACGCCCTCTTTACTAAAATTACAAAAATCAGCTGGGTGTGGTAGCGTGTGCCTGTAATCCCAGCTACCCTGGGGATGCTGAGGCAGGAGGATTGCTTGAGCCTGGCAGGTCGAAGCTGTAGTGAGCCCAGATGGTGCCATTGCATTCTAGACTGGGCAACAGAGTGAGACTCAGTCTCAATAGATACATAAGTAAATAAATGAATAAACAAATACGTAAAGTACTTGCCTGTAGGCTTGTTGTAAGGTTGCATTGTGACAAGGTGTATACCTTACTTGGAACATTGCTTGGCACAGTCATTGTTAGATAAATAAAAAATCAAAAGACATGTAGAAATAGAAGTTTGATGAGAGTTCACAGGAAAAAAATATATACATATTTTTTTCTTGAGGCGGAGTCTTACTCTGACTCCCAGGCTGGAGTGCAGTGGCACTATCTTGGCTCACTGCAATCTCTGCCTCCTAGGTTCGAGCGATTCCAGAGGAGAAAGATGTTAATGTTTGTTTTGTACCTAGAACCTCATTGCTGGATGGGATTGTAAAGATCTGTGACTATTTTACATATTTGTTCTTTTTTTTTTTTGAGACAGGGTCTTGGTTTATTGCCCATGCTGAAGTGCAGTGGCGTGATCTCGGCTCACTGCAACTTCCGCCTCCCGGGTTCAAGTGATTCTCCTGCCTCAGCCTCCTGAGTAGCTGGGATTACAGATGCATGCCACCACACCTGGCTAATTTTTGTATTTTTATAGAGACAAGGTTTCACTATGTTGGTTAGGCTGGTCTCGAACTCTGACCTCACTGATCTACCCGCCTCGGCCTCCCAAAGTGCTGGGATTACAGGTGTGAGACACCACATGTGGCCTCCCATTTTTTCTTAGCAGTAATATTTGGTCCCTGAAATTAGGAAACTGACTCTATTGTGATCTTCTAAGAGCTACATTGTCCAGCTCCTGGGCCTGTACATCCTCGTGGAGTGAAGACTGACAGTTTTCACTTAGGTCTGTGGAGCTACAGTGGCGTGCTGGAGTCAGCTCCTCAAAATGATGATGCACATTTCTTTCCAACTTTGGTTCCAATGACATCATGTTGGTAGCTTGAAATTGGCCATAGCAGGGGTATTTACACCACAGGAATAGGTAAACACTACATATTAAGACTTTTCCCCTTGGAGATGCCTTGTTAAATATTTACCAACACACCACTGCCTATTACAAAACAGCAAAAGCCCCTCTGAGAGAAGGCCGGAGAATGTACCCAGCTCCTCCCAGGCTGTCCAGTGTTTCCTTGTCCCTGGACTCAAGAGGCCCTCAGTGGCCTTTGCTGAGATATTTCAACACCCTAGTCCCTTAAACTGTAAACAAGGGAGAGTCATGAGTTATTCCTCGGTGAGTCAGTTCAATATTGCACAAGCATTTCTGGGGATAGTAGAGAGGAGGCAAGAGGGAAAGTGGACAGGCTGGGGAGCTATCTAACTGCCCAAGACACTTGAATCCTAAACAAACAGGAACTAAGTGGGAGGTGGGAGGGGCATAGTCTTTTCTGATGGGAACTGTCTGTGACTCATTCTGTTTCAGGAGTCAGAAACTCTAAAACTTGTGGGGGTGGGGAGGGGTGAGCAGTATGGTTTTTAGAGAGGTGTGGAGTTATTATAGGAGGGACTCAGTTAAAATTCCTTCTCCCTGGCTCAGTGTAGTGACTCATACCAGTAATCCCAGCACTTTGGAAGGCAGAGGCAGGAGGTTTACTTGAGCCTAGAAATTCAAGACCAGTCTGGGCAATGTAGCGAGACCCCCAACTCTATAAAAAATAAAAATAATTAGCCAGACATAGTGGTGCATGCCTGTAGTCCCAGCTACTAGGGAAGCTTAAAAATCTACCTCCATTTAACCTGATAGATTTGGGGATGTGTGTGGTGGGCTGAATAATGGTCTCCCAATGACATCCTAATACATGGAAACTGAATGTTACTTTATCTAGCAAAAACAAAAACCAAAACACAGGCAGGGCAAGGTGGCTTGGTAATCCCAGGCCACCTTGGGATTATCTCATGGTAATCTGAGACTCTGTCTCAAAACAAACAAACAAACAAAAAAAAACCCACCCCAACAATGAGGGCTTTGCAGGTGTGCAGCTGTGTAAGTTAAAGATCTTACTTTAAAAAATTTCATTTTAGGCCAGGCGTGGTGGCTCATGCCTGTAATTCCAGCACTTTGGGAGGCCGAGGTGGATGGATCACCTGAGGTTGGGAGTTCAAGACCAGCCTGATCGATATGGAGAAACCCTGTCTCTACTAAAAATACAAAAAATTACCTGGGCGTGGTGGTGTATGCCTGTAATCCCAGCTACTTGGGAGGCTGAGGCAGGAGAATCACTAGAACCCAGGAGGTAGAGGTTGCAGTGAGTCGGGATTGCACCAGTGCACTCCAGCCTGGGCAACAAGAGCGAAACTCTGTCTCAAAAAAAAAAAAGAAAAAAGAAAAAAACAAAAAACCATATATTATTATTATTATTATTTTAGGATTTTTAGTATTTTAATACAGTTCAAATCAGTGTGTCTGGTTCATTTCAGTTCCTTCACTGCCAAACCAGGGGGCAGGGACTGCTTCAGTTTCTCTGCCTTCTCTTTGTCAGTGATGACCAGGGTGTAAAGGTATCTGCTGCATCGAACTTTAAACTTCACATTGTCCTTATTTTTCTTGATCTTGACAGATTTGGCATCCTTTCGTCGGGCTGTGAGCAGGAAGTCCTTGATTTCCTCAATTTTCCGAGGCATGGCGACGAGGCGCGCAGGGAGCTGGCACGGACCGGGACAGCTAGCAGCGACCGAGTAAAAGGACGAAAAAAGGACCTCCATATATTATTTTATTTTATTTTATTTTAAGATGGAGTCTTGGCCGGGCGCGGTGGCTCAAGCCTGTAATCCCAGCACTTTGGGAGGCCGAGACGGGCGGATCACGAGGTCAGGAGATCGAGACCATCCTGGCTAACACGGTGAAACCCCGTCTCTACTAAAAATACAAAAAACTAGCCGGGAGAGGTGGCGGGCGCCTGTAGTCCCAGCTACGCGGGAGGCTGAGGCGAGAGAATGGCGTAAACCCGGGAGGCGGAGCTTGCAGTGAGCTGAGATCCGGCCACTGCACTCCAGCCTGGGCGACAGACCGAGACTCCGTCTCAAAAAAAAAAAAAAAAAAAAAAAAAAAAAAAAAAGATGGAGTCTTGCTTTGTCGCCCAGGCCGAAGTGCAGTGACATGATCTCGGCTCACTAAGCCCACCTTAATTTAAGGACCTTGATGCTGGGCACAATGGCTCATGCCTGTAATCCTAGCACTTTGGGAGGCCAAAGCAGGTGGATCACTTGAAGTCAGGAGTTTGAGACCAGCCTGGCCAATATGGTGAAACCTCATCTCTACTAAAAATTCAAAAATTAGCTGGGCACGGTGGCACATGCTTGTGGTCCCAGCTACTTAGGAGGCTGAGGCAGGAGAATCACTTGAGCCTGGGAGGTGGTGGATGCAGTGAGCCAAGATTACGCTACTGCACTCCAGCCTGGGAAACAGACCGAGACTCCGTCTCAAAAAAAAAAAAAAAAAAGTATCTTGAGATGGGGAGATGATGATTTTGGATGATCAGGGTGGGCCTTAAGTGTTATCACATATATCTTCATAAGAGGGAGACAGAGGAAGGCTTGTCTACACACGCCAGAGAATTTCTGCCACATAGACTGGAGTGAAGCATCATCCATGAAGCAAGGAACTCCAAGACTGCCACCAACACCAGAAGAAAAAAGGCATGGAACAGAGGGTCTCCTCTGGAGGCTTCAGAAAGGGCATGGCCTGGGCCAGGCATGTCTGTAATCCCAGCGCTCTGGGAGGCCAAGGTGGGCGGGTGACTTTGAGCTCATGAGTTCAAGACCACCATGGGCAACATAGTAAAACCATACCTCTACTAAAAATACAAAAAATTAGTTGGGTGTGGTGGCACATGCCTGTAGTCCCAGCTATTCTGGAGGCTGAGGTGAGAGGATTGCTTGAGCCTGGGAGGAGGAGGTTGCAGTGAGCCGAGATTGCGCACTGCACTCTAGCCTGGGAGACAAAGCCAGACCTTGTCTCAAAAAAAAAAGGACAAAAAAAGAAATGAGAAAACCTAGACAGAGAAGATGGAACAGCTCATTCAACCTTACAGAGCTGGTATAGAGAAGCAGGATTTGAACACTGATCGCTAAGTAGAGAGATGACCAGGTAACCCCAACTGATAGGATTCGTAAGGATGTTTTCTGGAAAAGAGATCCTTATAAGGCATTCAGAAGAGCAAATGGAGTTTCTAGGGGAAATGCTGGGAAGGGCATTCCAGGCAGTGAGCTACTGCATGAGAAAGGGCAAAAACATGTCTGTGGGAGACAGCTGAGTGCAGCGGGGTGTGGCCTGTTGTTTGGTGTGGCTGGAAGACAGGGGAGAAGGGCCAGAGACAAGGCAGAAAAGGACAGTAGGGGCCTGTGCCCCCAAACCTGGGGCAGGGACTTCTCTCAGCCCAGGTGCTCCAGGGTGCCCTTCAGCAGCCTGGAAGAAGGAGCTAGGAAACTTCGGAGGCTTGGCCACAGCAGTGCATGGTGATGGTGCCATTGAGTAGGACCTCTGTCTTTCTGAATTTATCTTCCCAGCATTCCCGTGGCTTTCACGTCTTGGAGTTGGTTTGCCTGCCAAAAGGGAAGTTCTCGCAACTGTCGGCTCTTAAATCCAAGGAATTGGCTGGGCATGGTGGCTCACGCCTGTAATCCCAGCATTTTGGGAGGCTGAGGCAGGTGAATCATGAGGTCAGGAGATCAAGACCATTGTGGCCAACATGGTGAAACCCTGTCTCTACTAAAAATACAAAAATTAGCTGGGTGTGGCGGCGCATGCCTATGGTCCCAGCTACTCAGGAGGCTGAGGCAGGAGAATTGCTTGAATCCAAGAGGCGGAGTCTGCAGTGAGCCAAGACTGCACCACTGCACTCCAGCCTGGGTGACAAAGCAAGACTCTGTCTCAAAAAAAAGAAAAAAAGAAAAAAGAAAAAAAAATCCAAGGATTTGTGCGAAGCTTCCAATTAGTCATCAACCATTTTCAACCTTTATAAGATGAAAAAATGTATAGAAGCTTATATATTGCAGTAAACCTAGGGAGGAACTGGATTTTAGTGCATCTTCTATCTTGGAGGGCAGTAGGGCAAAGGAACATATTATAAATGGGAACAGACCAAGGCATCGTCCTCACTAAATGAACAACTGTTTGGAGCTGGGTGCGGTGGCTCATGCTTGTAATCCCAGTACTTTGGGAGGCCGAGGCAAGCAGATCACCTGAGGTCAGGAGTTTGAGACCATCCTGGCCAACATATGAAACCCTGTCTCTACTAAAAATACAAAAATTAGCTGGGCGTGGTGGCAGGCGCCTATGGTTCCAGCTATTCAGGAGGCTGAGGTAGGAGAATCACTTAAACTTGGGAGGCATAGGTTGCAGTGAGCCAAGATCATGCCACTGCACTGTAGACTGGGTGACAGAAGGAGACTCTATCTGTCTCAAAAATAAATAAATAAATAAATAAATAAATAAATAAAATAAACGAAAAAACAGAGACAAAAAAACTGGATTGCTTGAGCCTGGGAGGTCCAGGCTGCAGTGAGCTGTGATCACACCATTGCACCCAAGCCTGAGCAACAGAGACACTGTCTCAAAACAAAAACACAAATAAAAACAAAAACAAAAACACCAAAATACAACAAAAACTTCCCCCAAAACCCAAAAAATGAAAAAACTTCTTGATTTGCTGGGTGTGGTGTCTCACACCTGTAATCTCAACACTTTGGCAGGGTGAGACAGGAGGATCACTTGAACCAAGGGGTTTGAGACTAGCATGGGCAATGTAGCAATATCCCCTCTCTACCAAAAATGAAAAAAAATAAAAAACTAGTTGGATATGGTGGTGCACACCTGTAGCCCCAGCTACTTGGGAGGCTGAGGAGGGAGGATCACTTGAGCCCAGGAGGTCAAGACTGCAGTGAGCCATGTTTGCACCACTGCACTCCAGCCTGGGTGACAGAGCAAGATGCTATCTAAAGAAAACCCCCAAACCATAAAGCAAACACAAAACTTTTAGTGATGAAAAATCCCAGGCTGGGCGCGGTGGCTCAAGCGGGTAATCCCAGCACTGTGGGAGGCCAAGGCGGGCGGATCACAAGGTCAGGAGATCGAGACCATCCTGGCCAACATGGTGAAACCCTGTCTGTACTAAAAATACAAAAAAAAACCCCAAAAAAAACCTTGATGGGTGTGGTGGCGGGCGCCTGTAGTCTCAGCTACTCAGGAGGCTGAGGCAGGAGAATGGCGTGGACCTGGGAGGCAGAGCTTGCAGTGAGCCGAGATTGTGCCACCGCACTCCAGCCTGGGTGAAAGTACGAGACTCCGTCTAAGAAAAAAAAAAAAGAAAAGAAAAAACCCAAACCCTGAAATATACAGAAGTAGAAAATAATGTAATGAACCTCCATGTACCCATCACCCAACTTTAATGATTCTCAACTAATGGCCAATCTTGCTTAATCTATATTCACACCTGCTACTGTCCTTACTAGGTATTTCTTTTTTTTGTTTATTTGTTTTTTGAGATGGAGTTTCACTCTTGTTGCCCAGGCTGGAGTGCAATGGCACTATCTTGGCTCACTGCAACCTGTGCCTCCCAGGTTCAAGCGATTCTCCTGCCTCAGCTTCCCAAGTAGCTGGGATTGCAGGCATGTGCCACCATGCCTGGCTAATTTTGTATTTTTAGTAAAGGTGGGGTTTCTCCATGTTGGTCAGGCTGGTCTCGATCTCCTGACCTCAGGTGATCCACCTGCTTTGGCCTCCCAAAATGTTGGGATTACAGGCATGAGCCACTGCCCCTGGCCTGGTATTTCTATTTTTATATGCCCCAATTATTTTTTATTTAGAAAAATTTGAAGCCGGCTGGGCGCGGTGGCTCACTCCTATAATCCCAGCACTTTGGGAGGCCGAGGCGGGCGGATCGCGAGGTCAGGAGATTGAAACCATCCTGGCTAACATGGTGAAATACTGTCTCTACTAAAAATACAAAAAATTAGCCGGGTGTGGTGATGGGCGCCTGTGGTCCCGCTACTGGAGAGGCTGAGGCAGGAGACTGGTGTGAACCCGGAAGACGGAGCTTGCAGTGAGCAGAGATTGTGCCACCGCACTCCAGCCTGGGCAACACTGGGAGACTCCGTCTCAAAAAAAAAAAAAAAAGAAAAGAAAGAAAAATTTGAAGCCTATTAAAACATTACAAGAGTCTCGGGCTGGGTGCCCGAGACTCGGGCCTGTAATCCCAGCACTTTGGGAGGCTGAGACGGGTGGATCATGAGGTCAGGAGTTCAGACCAACCTGGTCAAGATGTGGAAACCCTGTCTCTACTAAAAATACAAAATTAGCTGGGCATGGTGGTACACACCTGTAATCCCAGCAACTCGGGAGGCCGAGGCAGGAGAATTGCTTGAACGAGAGATCGCGCCACTATACTCCAACCTGGGCAACAGAGCAAGACTCCGTCTCAAAAACAAAAACAAAAACAAAGCATTACAAGAGTCTCATCTGAGGCTGGGCATGGTTTCTCATGCCTGTAATCCCAGCACTTTGGGAGCTGAGGTGGGTGCATCACTTGAGGTCAGGAGTTTGAGACCAGCCTAACCAACATGTTGAAACCTTGTCTATACCAAAAATACAAAGTTAGCTGGGCGTGTGGGAGGCTGAGGCAGGAGAATTGCTTGAACCTGGTAGGCAGAGGTTGTGATGAGCTGAGATCATGCCATCGCACTCCAGCCTGGGTAACAAGAGCGAAACTCCTTCTTAAAAAAAAAAAAAAAAAGAGTCTCATCTGAGAGGCAATTTTATATCACATAGATTCACCAATTGTTAACATTTTACCACAATTGCTTATCTTTCCAACCTTTCTCTTTCTCTTTACTTACCGTACTGTTAGCTGCAGAGAAGCCCTATTTTAAAGTTAGGGGAACTAGAGTTTAGAGAGGTAAATAATTGCCCCAGGCTCTCACAGTTTGTATTGGAAGGAACCGGGTTATGAAGCCAAGCCTGTGTATGTCTACTATGAGTACCTCTCCTGACCATGCTTTGACTGTTGAAACAGGGATGGACAAGAGAAATCTCTCTCAAAGTTAAGAACCATGCTTCAGGTGAGTGTGGTGGTGGGTAGATCTCTTGTGCCCAGGAGTTCGAGATCAGCCTAGCAAACATGGTGATACTTCATCTCTTCCAAAAAATAATTTAAAAAGAAAATTAGCCCCATGCCTGTAGTCCTAGCTACTCACGAGGCTGAGGTGGGAGGATTGCTTGCGCTCAGGAGGTGGAGGTTTCAGTGAGCCATGATTGTGCCACTGCACTCCAGATTGGGTGATAGAGAGAGACCCTGTCTCAAAAACAAAAAACCGAAAAGACAAAGAAATCCCTCCACCTTCACTGCTGTGCTTTGGAACAGCTGACCTACCAAGCCAAGCACCTCTCCTCCTACAACATCTGTTTTTTTTGAGATAGAGTTTTGCTCTTGTTGTCCAGGCTAGAGTGTGCAATGACGTGATCTTAGCTCACTGCAACCTCCGCCTCCCGGATTCAAGCAATTCTCCTGCCTCAGCCTCCCGAGTAGCTGGGATTACAGGCATGCGCCACTATGCCCGGCTAATTTTTTGTACTTTTAGTAGAGACGGAGTTTCTCCATGTTGGTCAAGCTGGTCCAGACCAACTTTCTCTCTCTCTCTCTCTTTTTTTCTTTTTCTTTTTGTTGAAATGGAGTATCATTATCTGGTCTGGAACTCAGGAGATCTGCCCACCTTAGCCTCCCAAAGTACTGGGATTACAGGTGTGAGCCACCGTGCCCGGCTTCCTCCTCTGACATCTAAGCTGAAGGTTGTATGTGTGATGAGGTGTCATAAACGCTGGCACTCAAGTGTTTGGGCCAGCCCGGTTAAACAGCCCATGCAGTGCTTGGGGACTTTTGAAAGGAGCCCATCCCCATCTCTGAGAGGGAGTTTGGTAGTGAGAGCAATTTGTTGAGAAGAGAACTCAGGCATATGCTTCTTATAATCCTGTTATCGGTCAGTTGTGGTTCATTTTGTGCTTCAATTATCTTGAAACCTTCCCTTCTCTTCTCTCATACCCTGTCCTTTTTGTTTTGAGCTGGGTATCTCACTACGTTGCCCAGGCTGGTCACAAACTCCTAGGCTCAAGTGATATTCCTGCCTCGGCCTCCTTGGTATCTGGGACTATAGCAGGTGCATGCCACTGTGCCCGGCTGAAACCATCCTTATTTCTATCCTGATCTCTGTCTCTTGTTAGATTTCTTTCTTTCTCTCTTTCTCTCTCTTTCCTCTTTCTCTCTCTCTCTCTTTTTTTTTTTTTGTAGAAACAGGGTCTCGCTATTTTGCCCAAGCTGGTCTCAAACTCCAGGAGGTGGAGAGTGCAGTGAGATAGTATCATGCACTGCTCTCCAGCCTGGGTGACAGAGCAAGACCCTGTCTCAATTAAAAAACAAGGATATCTCAAGACCCCTGAAAATCAGCCTAAAGATAAGCTCATGACTTTCCTTCCCCTCTACCCAAGCGCAGTTGAAGGCCCCCCCTCCTTTTAATTCCGCTAGCCTAGTGGGTGGCCCCACCTTCCATTTGCTGTCTCTGAACCAGGTGGTTGGGAGCTATCTCTGACACTTCCCTCTTCTGCACCACTCCCACTAGCTACTGAGTCCTGTACTTTCCTTTATTTCTTGACATGGACTCTCTTCTTTTTTTTAAAAAATTTTTTATTATAAAAATAAGGTAGGGTACATGTGCACAACGTGCAGGTTTGTTACATATGTATACATGTGCCGTGCTGGTTTGCTGCACCCATCAAGTCATCATTTACATTAGGTGTATCTCCTAATGCTATCCCTCCCCCCTCCCCCCAACCCCACAACAGGCCCCGGTGTGCGATGTTCCCCGCCCCGTGTCCAAGTGTTCTCATTGTTCAGTTCCTACCTATGAGTGAGAACATGTGGTGTTTGGTTTTCTGTCCTCGTGATAGTTTGCTCAGAATGATGGTTTCCATCTTCATCCGACATAGACTCTCTTCTTAATCAGAACTTTAGTCAGGTTCCTCTGAGTTCTTTGCTTGACTAGTCCTGACCACGGACTTCCCTCTCTGTTCTGATAGATTCGTTTAAGTAAGAATCTTGCTAAAACCCTCACCTATGATATCTGTCCATCCTCTACAATAATCCCAAGTCAGAAACCATATGTCGTTGATGTTTCCTCTCAGTAATTTTCCATCCAGTGACCCCCACCCTTCTCCTTGGTTATAAATCTCCCCTTGTCTTTGTTGAAGTCGGCGTTGAGTCCAATCTCTCGAACCCACTGCAAGACCCTGTGGTAGTAGTCCCTACACCTATCACTGTGACTCCTTTTGGATAAATAAAATGAATTAAAAAATAAAATAAATAAATAAATAAAAGGTTACCACCTTTTAACAAATGTCATAAATAATAATAAATAATATTTTTCTTTAACATCCTTTTTTTTTTTTTTTTGAGACAGGGTCTTGCTCTGTCTCCCAGGCTAGAGCGCAATGGCACTATCTCGGCTCACTGTAACCTCTGCCTCCTAGAATCAAGTGATTCTTGTGCCTCAGTCTCCCAAGTAGCTTGGACTACAGGCATGCACCACCACGCCCAGCTAATTTTTGTATTTTTATTAATTTATTTGTTTATTTATTTATTTCGAGATGGAGTTTTGCTCTTTTTGCCCAGGCTGGAGTGCAGTGGCACAGTCTCGGCTCATTGCAACCTCCGCCTCCCAGGTTCAAGTGATTCTCCTGCCTCAGCCTTCCGAGTAGCTGGGATTACAGGCGTGCTCCACCACGCCTGGCTAATTTTGTATTTTTAGTAGAGACGGGGTTTTGCCATGTTGGCTGGGCTGGTCTCGAACTCCTGACCTCAGGTGATCCGCCCTCCTCAGTCTCCCAAAGTGCTGGGATTATAGGCGTAAGCCACTGCACTCTGCCTAATTTTTTTATTTTTAGGAGAGATGGGGTTTCACCATGTTGTCTCAAACTCCTGACCTCAAGTGATCTGCCTGCCTTGGCCTCCCAAAGTGTTGGAATTACCGGTGTGAGTCACCATGCCTGGCCTTTCTCTTTTTTTTTTTTTTTTTTGAGACAGAGTCTTGCTCTGTCGCCCAGACTGGAGTGCAGTGGCGTGATCTCAGCTCACTGCAAGCTCTGCCTCCCGGGTTCAAGCAGTTCTCTGCCTCAGCTTCTGGAGTAGCTGGGATTACAGGTGCCTGCCACCATGCCCAGCTAATTTTTTTGTATTTTTAGTAGAGATGGGGTTTCACCGTCTTGGCCAGGCTGGTCTTGAACCCCTGACCTCGTGATCCGCCTGACTCAGCCTTCCAAAGTGCTGGGATTACAGGTGTGAGCCACCGCGGCAGGCCTTTTTTTTTTTTTTTTTTTTTTTTTGAAAAAAGACCAAACTTTCCAACTTGAATAAGGCTCCTGAGGGCATGCAAGGCCTGGCCTCTGCATGTCCCTCCAGCAGCAGGCCCTAGCCTGCTTCTGAGCCTTTGGCAAGCTCTTCCTGGGGACCCCGTTTCCACCCCTCACCTATCATCTATCTTCCTTGGATCTTGGCTCCTTCATCTTTTTCTCATCTGCTTCTTAGGGACACCTTCCTTTCCTACCATGGCTGCTTCTTCCCTTGTGCACTCTCACAGCACTTACTATGCTGTGGTATCTTGCTGGTGTGATTCTTTGTCCATTTTCCTACCTCCCCCCTAAGGTCTGTGTGGGCAGGCACTGTGTCTTCCTTCACTAAGCCTAGTATCCTAACTGCCTACTGTGGTGCCTGACATACATATTTGCTGATATGATACAAATGCGTATTTGCTGAATGAAATAATGAGTAAAATCTGAGTAACAGAAATAATACTTAGGTCTAAGAAGGACCAGTCTTTTTTTTTTTTTTTGTAGTTGTTTAGCTACTTCATTTTTTTAAAAAGGGTATCTTAATAACTAATTACTTAGTGCCACTACTGCCATCTAGTGGTGACTGATGTTATTATACTGCTGGGTCCATTCTCGATGTTACTGTACTGGCAGAGAAGGGAATCAATATATGCAAGACATCTGTTGGGTGTTTGCCTTGTTTCAGGTATTGTACCAGGAAATTTACGGCAGTTCCTGCTGGTTACACCAGCAAAGGGAGTGTAAACTGCTTTCCTATTGTCACCATCTAAGGGGGAGACCTGATATCGACACCAGAAGACCGGCTCTATTATTTTTTTGAAATATATTTCTTTATTTTCATTCCCATATAGAAGAGATGAAACAAGGATAGTGATGCTGGAAAATCCTGCTTCAATCAAATCATCACATAGGTTAACATCAGAAAACCTGTATTTGAATCTGACTCCTCTATCCTTGCACTGAGAAATTGGACGTATTGACCCAGTTGCTGTGAGGGCTAAATTAGATGATGCAGAAAGTGCTTGGCATGCAGTAGATATGCAAAACAATAACTGTTATTTTAGACACTCTCCAAGCAGGAAAAAAAGTCTTCATGCCTTCTAACTAATAATACAAACATTGGCCGGGCGCGGTGGCTCAAACCTGTAATCCCAGCACTTTGGGAGGCCGAGACGGGCGGATCACGAGGTCAGGAGTTCGAGACCATCCTGGCTAACACGGTGAAATCCCCGTCTCTACTGAAAAATACAAAAAGCTAGCCGGGCGAGGTGGCGGGCGCCTGTAGTCCCAGCTACTCCGGAGGCTGAGGCAGGAGAATGGCGTAAACCCGGGAGGCGGAGCTTGCAGTGAGCTGAGATCCGGCCACTGCACTCCAGCCCGGGCAACAGAGCGAGACTCCGTCTCAAAAAAAAAAAAAAAAAATACAAACGCATGCAGTGTGTTTAAACTCTGGCTTCATAGTTTAACAAATACAAATCTAATAAAAAAATTAGTCAAACTCTATAAACACGTTTATAACAAATACAAATCTAATCGAAAAAACTAATCAAACACTGTAAACCCAACTTGATTTTAAAATTCTAGTGGCTACAACATCATGTTGTTTGTGAATCCATTCCATTGATGCATTTAAAGATGTAGGAGAAACCATTTCAGAACCTCTGGGAGGACCAGTTTGGTTATCTTATGATGCTGCTGGATTCCAAAGCACTTCCAAATTCTAAGGTGGCATAACTGCATCAAAGAAGAGGGACTTCCCTCTCCAAGAACAGCTGGACCAAAGGGCTCTCTGGAGGCACCAGCTCCACAGGATATTTGCCTTCAGCATTCTTGGCCTGGGTGTCTGCTCCAAAATCCATGAGCAGGCAAGCCATCTCTTCACTGGCTGTCCTGGCCACTGCATGAAGTGGAGAATCCTGACCTCTCCCTTGGTTCATGTCTGCTCCTGACTCTAGAAGCTTCTTTACACAGGCTATCTGCTGTTTTTCACAAGCCAAATAGAGTGGAGTGCCCAGGTGGCTGATTTTATGGTCAATGTTGCCCCCATAAGCTATAAGAGCGTCAACACACTCCACGTGGCCTCTCCTAGAAGCTTCATGGATGGGGGATGCCAGATCACTCTCAGGTTGAATGCTGGCTCCATGCTGCAGAAGCAAATTCACACAATCCCAGCTGTGGCTAACACAAACATTAAACAGTGGAAGGTGCCAGTCTGTTGTCACACCAATCACCTGAGCTCCATGCTTTAATAAAATCTTTACACAAGAGGGATGACCTCTGAGACGGGCTTCATGGAGTGGGGAAACATGATCTGCCGTGATGATGTTCACAAGCCACCCCTGGGTGATGAGGGTCCTCAGAGACAGCTGATGTCTGTAGATTGCAGTTTCAGGCATAGGAGACCAATCACACACAGTGGGTTTGACAGAAGCCTGGTGTCAGGAGAGTCTCTTGGCCCCGTGCGCTTGCTCCCATCATGCCCCCTTGTTTGCCATCCATGGGGCTCTCTCCTAAGCAAGCAAGCTCTGCGCTCACTTCAGTTGCTCAGCAAAGTCCAAACTCCATGCTCCCCCTGCTCCTGAAAAAATTCCAGTTCTGTGGCTGGCTGAGCTGCACGCATCCTGGTCAAGTGGTCTAACTGGCTAACACCTATTTTTTTTCTTTTTTTAAAAGAGTCTCACTCTTTCACGGTTGCCCAGAGCTTCAGTGTAGTGGCATGATCATAGCTCATGGTAACCTCGAACTCCCGGGCTCAAGCGGTTCTCCCCACTCAGCCTCCCGAGTAGCTAGGACTACAGGTGTGCGCCACCATGCCTGCTTCATTTTTAATTTTTGTAGCTCTTGCTATATTGTCCAGGCTGGTCTCTAAATTCTGGGCTCGAGTAGTTGCAGAGGGCCAGAACGAAACGCTCCTTCATGGCAATAGACATATTTTGTTTTTTGAGACAGGATCTTGCTATATCCACCAGGCTGGAGTGCAGTGGCAGGATCTTGGCTTGCTGTGACTTCTGCCTCCCAGGTTCAAGTGATTCTCGTGCCTCAGCCTCCCCAGTATTTGGGATTACAGGCATGTGCCATGACTAATTTTTGTATTTCTAGTGGAGACTAAAATAAAACAATTTTGCAAAATTGTTGCAAAACTGGGCAACAAGTTTGCCATGTTGCCCAGGCTGGTCTCAAACTCCTGACTTCAAGTGATCTGCCCATCTCTGGCTCCCAGAGTGCTGGGATTACAGGCATGAGTCACCATGCCCAGCTGACATATTTTGTAAACAGGGAGAAAAATAGGTGGCTCTTAAAATTTCAGTAAAATGTCCACATTCCTTCTTTTTTTTTTGTTTTGAGATGGAGTGTCACTCTGTCGTCCAGACTGGAGTGCAGTGGCACAATCTTGGCTCACTGCCAGCTCTGTCTCCCGGGTTCACGCCATTCTCCTGCCTCAGCCTCCCAAGTAGCTGGGACTACAGGTGCCCACCACTATGGCTGGCTAATTTTTTGTATTTTTAGTAGAGACGGGGTTTCACTGTATTAGCCAGGATGGTCTCGATCTCCTGACCTCGTAATCTGCCCACCTCGGCCTCCCAAAATGCTGGGATTACAGGTGTGAGCCACTGTGCCCAGCCCACATTCTTTCTTATACAACAACAGAGGACCAGTGAGTGCCTTCACTTTGAAGACCCCAGGAAACCTGGATACGCAGGATTTCTGTATGGCTTTTTTTTTTTTTTTTTTTTTGAGATGGGGTCGTGCTTTGTCACCCAGGCTGGAGTGCAGTGGTGCAATCTTGGCTCACTGCAACCTCTGCCTCTCGGGTTCAAGTGATTCTCTTGCCTCAGCCTCCCAAATAGCTGGGACTACAGGCATGTGCCACCACGTCCGGCTAACTTTTGTATATTTAGTAGAGACGGGGTTTCACAATGTTGACTGGGCTGGTCTGGAACTCCTGACCTCAAGTGGTCCGCCCACCTCTGCCTCCCAAAGTGCTGGGATTACAGGTGTGAGCCACTGCGCTTGTCCTCTACCTGGCTTCTTATAGATGGTTTCTCTTGGTGTATGTTTCCTAGGCTTTTTGACTTTGTGGACTAGAAAACTCTGGTCTCCAAGTCCCTACAAAGTTCCAGATCTTCTATAGATTAAACATTTTAACAGTCTTCATAAAGTGCATTTGAGATCCAAGGTAAACATTCATTACCTATATACCAACCACTTCAAAGCTTTTATGAAATAAGAATATACATAAAATGCATGAGATAGGTGTACTTTGCTTTATGTATTTGTGACAAGTTCACACAAGTAAATTTTTAAAATTTTGGTGAGGAGATAATTTGGCTTTTTTTTTTTTTTTTTTGAGACAGAGTCTCACTCTGTCACCTGGGCTAGAGTGCAGTGGTGTGATCTCTGCTCACTGCAATTTCTGCCTCCTGGGTTTAAGCAATTCTCCTGCCTCAGCCTCCTCAGTAGCTGTGATTACAGGCTCATGGCACCAAGCTCAGCTAAGTTTGTTTTTTATTTTTAGTAGAGACAGGGTTTCATCATGTTGGCCAGGCTGCTCTGGAACTCCTGACCCCAAGTGACCCACTTGCCTTGGCCTCCCAAAGTGCTGGGATTACAGGCATGCCCCACTGCTCCCCACCAGGCAATTTTTTTTTAACCAAGAGTAAATTCAAAGGAGCCTGAGCAGTAGTTTTAACAGGTAAGTCTGGTAGAAGATCAGGGAGCATGCCATAAGTAGCATGTACAGTGTACTGTATTATAAAGAGGAATGGTTTTAAACCTTTTTTTTGAGACAGGGTCTCCCTCTGTCATCCAGGTTGGAGTGCAGTGGCATGATTTTGGTTCACTGCAACCTCCACCTCCTAGGCTCAAGCAATTCTCCCACTTCAGCCTCCAGAGTAGCTGGGACTATAGGTCACGCTACCATGCCCGGCTAATTTTTTATAGAGAAGGGGTTTCACCATGTTGCCCAGGCTGGTCTCAAACTCCTGACCTCGAGTCATCCGCCCACCTCAGCCTCCCAAAGTGATGGGATTACAGCGGTGATCCACCAGGCCCAGCGGTTTTAAACTTGAACTTACATCTGTGCTTGTTAAAGCACAGATTCCTAAGCTCCATCCCCAGAGATTCTGGTTCAGTAGGGCTGGGGGCAGGACTGATAATTTTTTTTTTTTTGAGACAGAATTTTGCTCTGTCACCCAGGCTGGAGTGTAGTGGCATGATCTCGGCTCACTGCAACCTTCATCTCCTGGGCTCAAGAAATTCTCCTGCCTCAGCCTCCCAAGTAGCTGGGATTACAGGCATGTGCCACCACGGCTGGCTAATTTTTGTATTTTTAGTAGAGACAGGGTTTCACCATATTGGTGAGGCTGGCCTTGAACTCCTGACCTTGAGTAATCCATCTGCCTTGGCCTCCCAAAGTGCTGGGATTACAGGTGTGAGCCACCGCACCTGGTGAGAATGTGTTTCTAACAAGCTCTTGGGGGATGTGAATGCTGCCGGCTCAGGGGTGACACTTGGAGAACCATCAGAGCAATGAATTATGCCCTGACTTACAGTAGCCTGTGTCCTGCTTTCTGTCTTTTTCTGGAGAGGTAAAAATTGATGTAGCCTCCCTATTACTTGTTCCCCCTTTGAAAGAACGCAGGAGAGAAGGATTTCTTTTCTGCTTTAGTCTCTGTGCCTCATGTCTTTTTTGTTGTTGTTAAAATACAAATAGAGATGGAGTCTCCCCATGTTGTCCAGGCTGGTCTTGAACTCCTGGGCTCAGGAGATCCTCCTGCCTCTGCCTCCCAAGGTGTTGGGATTACAGGCATGAGCCACTGTGCCCGGCAGTATGCCTCATGTTTCATCCAGTATGATAAAAAAAAAGTGGGCAGTGGTCAGTGTAAGAGGCAATGGTGAGTCCCCTTTCGCCTATGGATCTGTGTCTGGTTCCTCTTCGCGTTTTGGAAGACTTAATAAATGTCCGCTATGGCCGGATGAGAGATCTCAGACTGCCACAGGCCTGAGTGGTTGTATTTTGGAGATGTCTATGGCTGGCCTGCGTAGGTATGTGCGTTTGCGATCACCCTGCCAGAGTTGTGGCACCTGTCTCCTCTCCGTCTGGCCTTCTACCTGGCTCCCTCTAATCTAGTTTCCAAATGGAAGCCAGAGTCCACCTAAAACACAGGATAGGAGGTCTGTGTGCTACATACATCTTTAGTTGCTCTTGCTTCTTAGAGAATAAAATCTCTTTTCTTTAGCAGGGTACATGAGGTCTTTATATCTGGCTTCTGTTCATTTCATCTTCTCTCTGGTTCAGCTTTTTTGGTTTTCCACATCCTGAACTTACTGCCTATAATGTCCTCATGTCATTTATTTGTCTATTTAATTTTCTTTTGTCTTTCTTAGTCCACAGATAACTCTTTACATAAATCTCTGTGTGATTCTGGCACACATACTTTTATTGAATGATTGAACAAATGCATGAATGAATAAATAAGTATACAGGAAATTGATTTTTAAAAAATTGTTGTAAAATACATATAACTTACAATTGGCCATCTTAACAATTTTTTTTTTAGCGTTTTTTGGGTTTTTTTGAGATGGAGTTTCGCTCTTGTTGCTCAGGTAGGAGTGCAATGGCATGATCTCAGCTCACTGCAACCTCCGCCTCCTTGGTGCAAGTGATTTTGTTGCCTCAGCCTCCCGAGCAGCTGGGATTACAGGCATGTGCCACCACGCCTGGCTAATTTTGTATTTTTAGTAGAGACGGGGTTTCTCTATGTTGGTCAGGCTGATCTGAAACTCCCGACCTCAGGTGATGCACCTGCCTTGGCCTCTCAAATTGCTGGGATTACAGGCATGAGTCACCTTGCCCGGCATCTTTTTTTTTTTTTTTTTTTGAGACAGAGTCTTGCCTCTGCCTCTTGGGTTTAAGCCACCTGAGTAGCTGGGATTACAAGTGTGCACCACCACGCCGGCTAATTTTTGTATTTTTAGTAGAGACAGGGTTTCACCATGTTGGTCAGGCTGGTCTCAAACTCCTCACCTTAGGTGATCTGCCCGCCTTGGCCTCCCAAAGTGCTGGAATTACAGACTTGAGCCACCATGTCCGGCCAATCTTAACCATTTTTTAAGTGTACAGTTCAGTGGCAATCACCACCACCATCCATCTCCAGAACTTCTTGGTCACTCAAACAGAAAGTCTGTACCCATTTAAACAACAACTCCAAATTCCCCTCTGCTTTCAGTTTTTGGCAATCACCATTCTACTTTTTGTCTCTATGATTTGACCACTCTAGGTATGTCTCAGTCTGTTTTCTGTTGCCAGTAACAGAATACCTGAAACTGGGTAATTGATAAAGTAAAGGACTTTATTTCTTACAGTTATGGAGGCTGACAAGTCGAAGGTTGAGGGGCCACATATGGTGAGAGCCTTCTTGCTGGTGGGGAGTCTCTGTAGAGTCTGGAGGTGGTGCAGGGCGTCAATGGCAAGGGTCTGAGTGGCTGAGTGTGTGCTGGCCTAGGTCTCTCTTCTTCTTTTTTTTTTTTCAAGATGGAATCTTGCTCTTGTCACCCAGGGTGGGGTGCAATGGCACGATCTTGGCTCACCGCAACCTCCACCTCCCGGATTCAATTGATTCTCATGCCTCAGCCTCCTGAGTAGCTGGGATTACAGGAGTGTGCCACCACACCCAAGTAATTTTTGTATTTTTAGTAGACACAGGGTTTCGCCATGTAGGGGAGGCTGGTCTTGAACTCCTGACTTCGAGTGATCCGCCTGTCTTGGCCTCCCAAAGTGCTGGGATTACAAGCGTGAACCACTGTGCCCAGTCTGTTGTGCTATTTTCTGTATGTTCTTTTGTGTCTTTCACATTTTGTGCCAGGCGCTGTGTATTTTCCATTTTAAATAATGCTGAAAAGAATGCAAATAACCTGTCTGGTGGGAGAGGTGATTAGTTTTTTCCCGATCTTACACGGAAAGGGATGCTTTGTGGCCTAGAAATAAATGTTAAGTCAGTAAGAAAAACCCTAAATTAAGTTAAACTTGGCTGGTTAATTTTCTTGACTCTCAGGAAAGATTAACCATCAGTCTGATTCTTTGACTGCTCCAGGGATTTTTAAATAACTGTATATATATATATATATTTTTTTTTTTTTTTTTTAAACAAAGTTTTGCTCTTGTTGCCCAGGCTGGAGTGCAATGGCATGATCTTGGCTCACTGCAACCTCCACCTCCTGGGTTCAAGTGATTCTCCTGCCTCAGCCTCCTGAGTAGCTGGGATTACAGGCATCTGCCACCACACCTGGCTAATTTTTGTATTTTTAGTAGAGACAGGGTTTCACCCTGTTGGCCAGGCTGGTCTCGAACTCATGACCTCAGGTGATCCACCTGCCTCGGCCTCCCAAAGTGCTGGGATTACAGGCGTGAGCCACCAGGTCTGGCAAATAACTGTATCTTATTCACAATATAATGATTAGATATTTTTAGTACTCAGAAATTGACCTGAAAATGCCCCATCCAAATGCATTTAAGGGCAAAATCTCGTTTTTATACAGTTTCTCTTAGCAGCTGCTCAAGTGCAAGCTTCAGAGTTTCTGTTTCTTCTAAGCTGTCTATAGCAGCAAGGAAGAGTCCTTTAAGATGAATTTGATAGGCCAGGCGTGGTGGCTCATGCCTGTAATTCCAGCACTTTGGGAGGCTGAGGCGGGTGGATCACCTGAGGTCAGGAGTTTGAGAACAGCCTGGCCAACACGGTGAGACCCCGTCTCTACTAAAAATACAAAAATTAGCTGGGCGTGGTGGAAGGCGCCTGTAGTCCCAGCTACTGGGAAGGCTGAGGCAGGAGAATTGCTTGAACCTGGGAAGCAGAGGTTGTAGTGAGCCAACATCACGCCATTGCACTCCAACCTGGGGACAAGAGCAAGACTTTGTCTCCAAAAAAAAAAAAAAAAAAAAAAAAAGAGATTTATAGCTTTGTCCTAATAAATGCTTATGTCGGCCGGGCGCGGTGGCTCAAGCCTGTAATCCCAGCACTTTGGGAGGCCGAGACGGGCGGATCACGAGGTCAGGAGATCGAGACCATCCTGGCTAACACGGTGAAACCCCGTCTCTACTAAAAAATACAAAAAATTAGCCGGGCGAGATGGTGGGCGCCTGTAGTCCCAGCTACTCGGGAGGCTGAGGCGAGAGAATGGCGTAAACCCGGGAGGCGGAGCTTGCAGTGAGCTGAGATCCGGCCACTGCACTCCAGCCTGGGCGACAGAGCGAGACTCCCTCTCAACAACAACAACAACAACAAAAAATAAATAAATAAATAATAAATAAATAAATAAATAAATAAATGCTTATGTCTGGATCCAAAGGGGACAGTGTTTCCCGCTCAGGGGGTGATGATAGGCCTTCCTGCAGAGTGGATGTTTATTGATTGCTAAAGCATTTATTTGAGTTAATCACTATCATTTTTGTCATCGTCTCATTGGTGTCTGAGCAATGTAAGAATATCTGCTCATCTTTGAGTTGGATTTCTTTCTGAATTAGTTCATTCTCACATTGCCCTAAAGAACTATCTGACAGTGGATAATTTATAAAGAAAATAGGTTTGGCCTGTAATCCTGAGAGGTGAAGCCAGCTGGACTTCTGCGTCGGGCAGGGACTTGGAGAATTTTTCTGTCTTACAAGAGGATTGTAAAATGTACCTATCAGTGCTCTGTAAAGATGCACCAATCGGCGCTCTGTGGCTAGCTAGAGATTTGTAAAATGGACCAATCAGCACTCTGTAAAGTGGGCCAATCAGGACATGGGCAGGGACAAATAAGGGAATAAAAGTTGGCCACCCCAACCAGCAGGGGCAACCCGCTCTAGTTTATTTCCATGCTGTGGAGGTTTTGTTCTTTTGCTCTTCACAATAAATCTTGCTGCTGCTCACTTTTTGGGTCGGTGTGGCCTTTAAGAGCTGTAACACTCTCTGCGGAAGTCTGCAGCTTCATTCTTGAAGTCGTCAAGACCACGAACCCACCAGAAGGAACCAACTCCGGACACAATCCCAGCACTTTGGGAGGCTGAGACAGGCGGATCACGAGGTCAGGAGATTGAGACCATCCTGGCCAACATGGTGAAACCCCATCTTTACTGAAAATACAAAAATTAACTGCACGTGTTGGTGCATGCCTGTAATCCCAGCTACTCGGGAGGCTGAGGCAGGAGAATCCCTTAAACCAGGGAGTTAGAGGTTGCAGTGAGCTGAGATTGCATCACAGCATTCTAGCCTGGTAACAGAGTGGGACTCCATCTCAAAAAAAAAAAAAAAAAAAAGAAAAGAGGTTTAATTGACTCACAGTTCCATAGGTTGTACAGGAGGTGTGACTGGGGAGGCCTCAGGGAACTTACAATCATAGGGGAAGGCTGAAAGGGAAGCAAGCATGTCTTCACGGGGCAGTAGGAGGGAGAGTGAGTGAAGGGAGAAGTGCTACACACTTTCTTTCTTTCTTTTTTTTTTTTGAGACGGAGTCTCTGTTGCCCAGGCTGGAGTGCAGTGGCATGATCTTGGCTCACTGCAAGCTCTGCCTCCAGGGTTCACGCCATTCTCCTGCCTCAGCCTCCCGAGTAGCTGGGACTACAGGCGCCCACCACCACATCCGGCTAATTTTTTGTATTTTTTTTAGTAGAGATGGGGTTTCACCATGTTAGCCAGGATGGTCTCGATCTCCTGACCTCGTGATCTGCCTGCCTTGGCCTCCCAAAGTGCTGGGATTACAGGCGTGAGCCACGGTGCCCAGTGACACACACTTTCAAACAACCAGATCTCATGAGAACTCACTATCACGAGAACAGCAAAAAGGAAATCCACCCCCGTGATCCAATCATCTCCCACCAGGTCCATCTCTCAACATTGGGAATTACAATTCAACATGAGATTTGGTGGGGACACAGAGCCAAACCATATCACACCCCATTTGAAGCTATGAGATTATAAAATGGTCCTTCTCCTATCACTCAGATGACTGTAAATTCATGCTGGTACATCCACACCACAGCAGGTAGGTGAGTGAATGCTATGTGCTTTGGACGTTTGTGACAAATAACTTTTCTGTTTCAAATATTCCGATTTAATAAAAAGGTAATATACTCATTATGTTCCTGTTTCCCGAAAGACACTGCTTGGGAATTCTGT
Organism: Trachypithecus francoisi; assembly: GCF_009764315.1. NCBI lineage: Eukaryota > Metazoa > Chordata > Mammalia > Primates > Cercopithecidae > Trachypithecus > Trachypithecus francoisi. The sequence goes on from NW_022681468.1 coordinate 96,278,287, forward strand.
TCTATTATCAATGGAGCTGTGATGACTGTGGGTGGCACTGGTAGTGGCCAACATTTCTGCAGCTCCTTCTCAGTTACTCCTCATCATCCTCAACACAAACTCCTCACCAGGTACGATGGTTTTCAGGATCTGATCCCTGTCTCGTCTCTGTTCTCATTTCTTCATGTGTCCACATCTTCATAGCAACGTTTCCAACTTCCCAATGACTCTAAGTTTTCTGAGCACATTGTAATTTTCTTTATTTCTGGCCTTACCTTTTTATTTTCCTCAACTGTTAGGATGTTCTTCCCTGTCCCATATTGCCTGGTCAACTATTTCTCAGAGCCCAGCTTAGGTGTGACTCCTTCCTGGGGTAGGGGACCTTTCATGGTAGGTCAGAGCAGGTGTCCCTCTAAGGCTTTCATGCTTCCTCGTGATGGCCATTTCGGTGGCTTCTTCTACCCACTGCATTATAATTGCTTGCTTATATTTGCTGGATTGCAAACTCCTCTGGGCAGTGATTCTCAAACTCCTCTAGTGAGCATCAGTATCCAGGGGCTTGTTAAAGCCTGGAGTGCTGAGCCCCACAACAGAGCTTCTAATTCAGTAGGTGTGGGGTGGAGCCTGAGAACTTCATTTCTCAAAAAGTTCCCAGTTGATGCTGATGGTGCTGGTCTGGGGACCACACTGTGAGAACGATGCTCTAGGGCAATAACGGGGCTTTCTTTCTTGGTTTCCATGTTCCTAGCATCCAGCCCATCTTGGTATAGAGCTGATAGTCAAATGGTGTTTGTTAGTGTTGAATGAATGAACGCAAAGGGGGTTATGTTGGGTACTGAGTACCCCAGGTGTTCCCATCACATGTGGAAGAGAAATCAGAAAAATTTCAGAGCATTGATGATGAAGATGGTGGGGGAGGTGGTAGTGCCTGGGTAGTGCCTGGCACTTGGGAAAAACTCAGGAAGTACATGAAATCAGAGGAGAAAGGAGAGTGAATAAGGTGGGAGATTCAGGGAGAAGTGAGGAGGCAAGAGGGGTGAGAAGCAGACCCTTCCAGGCACCTTAAATTAGGAGTTTAACACATTCATTTTGTGACTTTTTAACTTTTTAATGTCAGCTTTTTAAGGCTGCAAACTTTTCTCTAAGGGATATTTTTGTGATAAGCCAGTCATCTCCGAATGTAGTTATTTTGCTGTGGTTCCGTTCTAAATATTTTGAAATTTCTATTATGATTTCTTTTTGATCCATGCCTTATCTAGAAATGTATTTAAAACTTCCAGTCATATGGGTCTTTTTCTTGCTATCTGTGTAATTGTTAACTGCATTGTAGTCAGAGTATGAAGTCTCCATAATGTCAATCGTTTGATATTTTCTTTGAGCAGACCTTACTGGTCTAGCATGGGGTTGCTTTTTGTAAAGGTTCTCTGTGTTCTTGAAAACAGTGTGCATTTTGCACTTGTAGGCTATTGTGTTCCACAGGTGTCTAATGGGCAAGTTTGCTAATGGTACTATCTTTATTATCTTTATTCTTATAAGTCTTACTATATTCTTTTTTTTTTTTTTTTTTGAGGCAGGGTTTTATTCAGGCTGGAGTGCAGTGGCAGGATTACGGCTCACTGCAGTCTTGACCTCCCCAGCTCACGTGATCCTCCCACCTCAGGCTCCCGAGTTGCTGGGACTACAGAGGCACACCACTACACCTAGGTAATTTTTTAATTTTTTGTAAAGACAGGGTTTCACCATGTTGCTCAGGCAGGTTTTGAACTCCTGGACTCAGGTGATCCTCCTTCCTTGGCCCCCCAAAGTGCTGGGATTACACGGATGAGTCACTGTGCCCAGCCTGAGTCTTAATATATTCTCACTCTTTCTTTGTCAGCTCTATCGATCCGTTACTGGGAAAGGAGTGTTAGAATCTCCCATTATGATGGTGGATTTATCAAGTTCTCCTTGCAGCTATGTTAATTTTTGCTTTATGTACGTTAAAAGTTAGACTCATTTCTTTCTGATGAGTAGAGTCTTTTCTTATGTTATTTCCTTGTCATTGCTAGTAATTCTCTTTGTCTTACAGCCTGTTTTGTTTGATGACGTAGCAATATAAACTTTCTTTTAGTTAGTATTAACCTGGTATAATATTCTCAATCTTGACACCCTTGACTTTTCTGTGTGTATGTGTCTTCCTTCCCTCCCCTCCCCTCCTTTCTTTCTTTTTTTTTTTTTTTTGAGATGGTGTCTCACTCTGTCACCTAGGCTGGAGTGCTGTGGTGCGATTTCAGCTCTCTGCAACCTCCGCCTCTCGGGTTCAAGCTATTTTCCTGCCTTAGCCTACTGAGTAGCTGGGATCACAGGCATGTGCCACCACATCCAGCTAATTTTTGTGTTATTAGTAGGGATGGGGTTTCACCACGTTGGCCAGGCTGATGTCGAACTCCTGGCCTCAAGTGATCTGCCTGCCTCGGCCTTCCAAAGTGCTGGGATTACAGGCATGAGTCACAAAAGAAAAGTCACATGGCTTTTCTTTTTCTCTCTCTCTTTCTTTATCTCTCTCTCTCCGTGTTTGTGGCCTCTCTTTAAAATAGCAGCTGTATCTAACTTAGAAAAAATCCAGTCTGAAAAATCTTTGCCTTTTAATTTGAAAGTTTTTCCCTTTAAGTTTACTGCAATTATTGATCTCTTTGGATTTATTTTCTACTACCTTATTATATTCTATTGTATTTCTTCTGCTTTTTCTGTTTGCTCTTCTTTTCCACCACCACCTACCTCTTGGATGATTAATGGTTTTGTTTTTCCTCTTCTTCTAGTTTTTTCTTCTAAAATAACTCTTCTATGTCTCTATAAGAATATCTGTTCTTCTGGTGGTTACCTTAGTTATTCTGAGGTACATACTAAATACAATGTAAGAATAATGAATTTCTTTTTTTTTATTTTTTATTTTTATTTTTTATTTTTTATTTTTTTTTTTGGAGACGGAGTCTCGCTCTGCCCCCAGGCTGGAGTGCAGTGGCGCGATCTCGGCTCACTGCAAGCTCCTCCTCCCGGGTTCCCGCCATTCTCCTGCCTCAGCCTCCCGAGTAGCTGGGACTACAGGCGCCCGCCGCTACGCCCGGCTAATTTTTTTGTATTTTTAGTAGAGATGGGGTTTCACTGTGTTAGCCAGGATGGTCTCGATCTCCTGACCTCGTGATCCGCCCGTCTCGGCCTCCCAAAGTGCTGGGATTACAGGCGTGAGCCACCGCGCCCGGCAAGAATAATGAATTTCTAAGTTCTTTCAGATAGAAAGACCTTAGAATGTTTTAGATCAGCATCTTCAAATTGGAGTATTTATGTATGTACATTCTGCAAGGTGTATCTGGATTTGTTTTAAGGAAATACATTTCCAAATCTCCTTTTTTTTTTTTTTTGAGACAGAGTCTTGCTCTGTCACCCAGGGTGTAGTGCAGTGGTGTGATCTTGGCTCACTGCAACCTCCACCTCCCGGGTTCAAGTGATTCTGTTGCCTCAGCCTCCTGAGTAGCTGGGATTACAGGCGTGTGCCACCACACCTGGCTAATTTTTTTGTATTTTTAGTAGAGACGGGGTTTTGCCGTGTTGGCCGAGCTGGTCTCGAACTCCTGGCTTTATGTGAATTGCCTGCCTCAGCCTCCCAAAGTGCTGGGATTACAGACGTGAGCCACCGCACCCGGCCTACTGTTACTTTTCTTTATTATCAGGTTGCTTATTTACTTCTCAGGGCTAGCTAGGTGCCTGGAATTTCCTTTGAAAGAGTTCTACATTTTCCTTATGTCTATATTTGGTGGGGGGCTGCAGGCCTCTCGGAGGGGTCTCTGCTCTGTTGCAGAATGTGGGAGGTCAAAATTTTATAACCAAAACTCAGGTTAGTCGCTCGCCCTTTGCAGAGCCCAATTAACAAGAGTGAGGTTTACTATAAAGAAAGTGATTTATCCCAAAACTAGCTTAGGGGAAGAAGCACAGGCATCCCACCTTTTTTGTGTGTGTGACAGAGTCTCGCTCTGTCGCCCAGGCTAGAGTATAGCGGCATGATCTCAGCTCACTGCAACCTCCACCTCCCAGGCTCAAGTGATTCTCCTGCCTCAGCCTCCTGAGTAGCCGGGATTACAGGCACACCCCACCACGCCCAGCTAATTGTTGCATTTTTAGTAGAGACAGGGTTTCACCATATTGGCCAAGCTGGTCTCAAACTCCTGACCTCAGGTGATCTGCTTGCCTAGGCCTTCCAAAGTGCTGAGATTACAGGTGTGAGCCACCACGCCCTGTGGGCATCCCACCTTTTTTTTTTTGAGATGGAGTTTCATTCTTGTTGCTCAGGCTGGAATGTGATGGCACGACCTCGGCTCATCGCACCCTCTGCTTCCCGGGTTCAAGCGATTCTCCTGCTTCAGTCTCCTGAGTAGCTGGGATTACAGGCATGTGCCACCACGCCTGGCTAATTTTTGTATTTTTAGTAGAGACGGGGTTTCTCTATGTTGGTCAGGCTGGTCGTGAACTCCCGACCTCCAGTGATCCGCCTGCTTTGGCCTCCCAAAGTGCTGGGATTACAGGTGTGAATCACAGCGCCTGGCCCGGCATCCCACTTTTCCAAACATACCACTTTGCATTTGGAGCAGAAAGCAGGCACTTTTATTTATTATTTCTATTTACATTTATTTAATTATTTTTCTTTACTTAAAGACCAATGGGATAGTTTGAAAGTGGGCACTTTTAGGGCTGGGCGCAGTGGTTCACGCCTGTAATCCCAGCACTTTGGGAGGCCGAAGCAGGTGGATCACTGGAGGTTAGGAGTTCACGACCAGCCTGACCAACATGGAGAAACACCGTTTCTACTAAAAATACAAAATAAGCCAGGCATGGTGGCACATGCCTGTAATCCCAACTACTTGGGAGGCTGAGGCAGGAGAATCACTTGAACCTGAGAGGCAGAGGGTGCGGTGAGCCGAGATTGTGCCATTGCACTCCAGCCTGAGCAACAAGAATGAAGCTCTATCTCAAAAAAAAAAAAAAAAAAAGAAAGTGAGCGCTTTTAAAAGGCAAGTTTCGAGGAAGTGAGCAAGACGGGAAGTCCGCATGTTAGCTTGGTGCCTCTCATCTACCGGGAAGTCAAGCAGGTGACTGCTGGTACCTTCATGTGTAGACTAGGCCCCAGGTGGGAGAGAGTAGTGGGCATGTTTTTCTACTGCCATCTCTTGACGCCACTCTCTGGAGGGTTAGATTTCTGAGGCAACCTCCTGGTGGGTGAGAGTTCTATAGCGGGCATGCTTTGGCCTTTAAACCAACTGTTAACTCTTGAGGAGAGGTCTATCTTGGAGTACATGATTAGATGAACTTGCCTTATAGGGAGTGTCTGGTGAAGCAGGGGTAAAAGACTATATTTGCATTTCTTTTTTGTTTTTTTTTGAGAGGGAGTTTTCGTGCTTGATGCCCAGGTTAGAGTGCAATGATGCAATCTCGGCTCACCGCAATCTCCGCCTCCCGAGTTCAAGCGATTCTCCTTCCTCAGCCTCCTGAGTAGCTGGATTACAGGCACGTGTCACCATGCCTGGCTAATTTTTTGTATTTTTAGTAGAGACGGGGTTTCACCATTTTGGTCAGGCTGATCTAGAACTCCTGACCTCAGGTGTTCCACCTGCCTGCCTCAGCCTCCCAAAGGGCTGGGATTATAGGCGTGAGCCACTGCACCTGGCCTATATTTGCATTTCTAAAGGGCTAAGTGGGAAGTGGGGAACCAGGGGAATGAGAAAAGAAGGGAGAGAAACAAACTATCTCTTAGAAAAATGAGGGTCACTTGGTTACAATTCCTCACTCAAATCAGAGGTTAAGAGTTCATATATGTCACCAAGAGCTTGTCACCAGGAGCTTGTCACCAACAAGCCGGATTCTTGGCTGCCAGAATCAAGCCACTTCTACCGACTTTGGCTGATAGATGCAGAAGTGCTTGTTCTTTTAACAAAGGCTTGTGGACATAAGGAAAGCTCAGTGTCACTTTCCAGACAACCCAAAGAAATATTTATTCCTGGCTCTGAGCAGGTGGCAGAAGTGGAAGAAGTTGAGAAGTGGCTGTGAGTCCTGACTTCATTGCTGTTCAGTGGAGAGAATCTGAGCAGTCTAAACCTGAGGTTTCGCCAGTGTGAGATGGGACTAATTATATAGACATATGGGTTTTACAAAATTTTGACAAATCAGAACTTTTATATGCTGGGTTGAAATCAAGGACCTACTGGGTCTGTTCCTGCTACTTGTGGTTGGGTGGGGGAACAGTGGATAGAGAAGAAACTGTTCATCTCGGGTTGGAACATGCCAGGTCTTCAGCCATCCAGTGGCTTTTTTAGAAAACATTTGTATTTATTGTTGAGACAGAGTCTTGCTCTGTTGCCCAGGTTGGAGTGAAGTGGTGCAATCTCGGCTCACTGCAGCCTCCGCCTCCCAGGTTCAGGCAATTCTCATTCCTCAACTTCCCAAGTAGCTGGCATTACAGGCATGTGCCACCACAGCCAGCTAATTTTTTTTTTTTTGAAATGGAGTCTCCTTCTGTTGCCCAGGCTGGAGTGCAGTAGCGTGACCTCAACTCACTGCAACCTCCACCTCCTGGGTTCAAGGGATTCTCCTGCCTTAGCCTCCCAAGTAGCTAGGACTACAGGCATGTGCCACCATGCCTGCTAATTTTTGTATTTTTAGTAGAGACAGGGTTTCACCATGTTGGTCAGGCTGGTCTCCAACTCCTGAGCTCAGGTGATCCACCCATCTCGGCCTCCCAAAGTGCTGGGATTACAGTTGTGAGCCACTGTCCCTGGCCTTTTTTGTATTTTTAGTAGAGACGGGGTTTTGCCATGTTGGCTAGGCTGGTCTCGAACCCCCAACGTCAGGTGATCCATCCACCTCGGCCTCCCAAACTGCTGGGATTGCAAGCATGAGCCACCAAGCCTGGCACATCCAGTGGCTTTTGATGGCTGAAGTACAAGTCGCACTGCCTCTCTGAATTGCACCAGGCCTACAATTCACCAGATTTGCCAGGCTGGGTGGAAGGATATGTAAACCGACTCAATTCACAGCCTCTCTTAACAGTTCAATCAAAATTGCATCTAATTGAGGCTCATTCATAAACCTCATTGATGTAAACAACTGCAAATGTGGAGGAGCCCTCCACAAAGCTTGATAATTACTTCACGATGAAAACTCAACTGTCAGAACATCACTGTTGCTATGACAACTATGAGAGAAGCTGGTTGCCCACGGTTACCCATGTTACCAGATGTCACTGGTGCTTGAGTGTTAGCTTCAAATGAGCCTCAGGAGCATAATGAGGAAAGGCAATGAGAACTGTATAAATAGGTCTGAATAAGAGAATTTTTTTTTTTTTTTCTTAAACCCCAATAGATTCAGGAAATGTCTATCTCATTACAGGACAATCGAGTTATATCTTGGAACCAGGGAGTCCTAAAATGACCTATCCTCTAAAAGGCCTTTCTTTCTCTTTTTAAAATTATTTGTTAAATTTTTAATAAGTAATACACATATGTGCTTCAAGCTTTAAAAAATGCAAAAGGCAGCAGGTGTAGTGGCTCACACCTGTAAACCCAATGCTTTGGGAGGCTGAGGCAGAAGGATCACTTGAGGCCAGGAGTTCAAGACCAGCCTGGGCAACCTAGTGAGATCCTGTCTCTACAAAACTAAAAATAAAAAGATTACTCTCTGATGCTTCAAGCAACATCTCTGAAGAGTTGTGTGGTGTGAATTGGCTTGTATACGTTAGTATGTATATGTATTCACACATTCATATACACTCAGGATACCGTTGGCCTAATTATCATTAGGGCCATAGGTAAACCTTATGAAAAATGTTCTCATGCTGAATTATAATTTTCTTTTACGTGTAAAGTAAAATTTAGATCAATCCCATGTCTGTGTTTATTTTGAATATCATAGATATGCTCTAAATTTAAAGAGGCAATGCTATTGGGATTATGTGGGTTCTAACTCATTTTAACAAGGGTACTGTCAGGTCTCTAAGCCCAAGCTAAGCCATCATAACCCCTGTGACCTGCATGTATATGTCCAGATGGCCTGAAGCAATTGAAGAACCACAAAAGAAGTGAAATAGCCAGTTCCTGCCTTAACTGATGACATTCCACCATTGTGATTTGTTCCTGCTCCACCCTAACTGATCAATTGACCTTATGACATTCCTTCTCCTGGACTGAGTCTCAGGAGCTACCCACCAAGCACCTTGTGACCCCTGCCCCTGCCCACAAGAGAAAAACCCCCTTTAACTGTAATTTTCCACTACCTACCCAAATCCTGTAAAACTGCCCCACCCCTATCTCCCTTTGCTGACTCCTTTTTCAGACTCAGTCAGCCAACACCCAGATGATTAAAAGGCTTTATTGCTCACACAAAGACTGTTTGGTGGTCTCTTCACAAGGATGTGCCTAACAGGTACCTGACCTGCATAAGATAACTTGAGGCCAGGTGTGGTGGCTCATGCCTGTAATCTCAGCACTTTGGGAGGCCGAGGCAGGCAGATCACCTGAGATTGGTAGTTTGAGACCAGCCTGACCAACATGGAGAAACCCCATTTCTACTAAAAATAAAAAAAATTAGCCAAGCGTGGTGGTGCATGCCTGTAATCCCACCTACTCAGGAGGCTGAGACAGGAGAATCACTTGAATCCCAGCTGAGATTGTACCATTACACTCCAACCTGGGCAACAAGAGTGAAACTCCATCTCAAAAAAAAAAAAAAATGACTTGAATATTATGTTTCTTAGGACTATACTAATATTCTTCTCACAAAAGATCTATACAATATTATAGCTGAAAAATATTTTGTATCAAAATGTTTGGAGGTCGGGAGAGGTGGCTCACGCCTGTAATCCCAGCACTTTGGGAGGTCAGGAGATCTAGACCATCCTGGCTAACAAGGTAAAACCCTGTCTCTACTAAAAATACAAAAAATTAGCCTGGCGTGGTGGCGGGTGCCTGTAGTCCCAGCTACTCGGGATGCTGAAGCAGGAGAATGGTGTGAACCCGGGAGGCAGAGCTTGCAGTGAGTGGAGATCGTGCAACTGCAGTCCAGCCTGGGCGACAGAGCTAGACTCCATCTCAAAAAAAAAAAAAAAAAAAAAAACCCAGCCTGACCAACATGGAGAAACCCCATCTCTACCAAAAATACAAAATTAGCCAGGCGTGGTGGCACATGTCTGTAATCCTAGCTACTCAGGAGGTTGAGGCAGGAGAATCACTTGAACTCAGGAGGTGGAGGTTGCGGTGAGCCAAGGTGACACCATTGCACCATTGCACTCCAACCTGGGCAACAAGAGGGAGACTCCATCTCAAAAGAAAAAAAGAAAAAGAAAAAAAGAAGCTACTCCTTAACCTGTATTGATATTCACTTGAATTATTATTTTCTAAAATTAAAAGCCCTATGGCTACCTGTAAATCTTTACACATGTCATTTAAACCTTTGTATTATTATTATTGATTTACAGCTTAATTACTATTTTTTCTTTACAGGGATGCCATTGATGTGCAAGCTTTTATGTTTTTCAGAAAAGGGTACGTTTGGATAAAAGTAAAAAAAAAAAAAGTAAAATCTTTCACTGTGAAAAAAAAATTACAAGGGTGTAGTGGCACATGTCTGTAGTGCCAGCACCTGGGCAGGCTGAGGTGGGAGGATCACTGGAACCCAGCAGTTTGAGGCTGCAGTGAGCCATGATCATGCCACTGCACTCCAGCCTGGGTGAGACAGTGAGACGCTGTCTCAAAAAACAAAACAAAACAAAACAAAACAAAACATAACAAAACCCCCCAAAAAAAGCCAAAGCCAAAGGTATATGGGGAAGTTCTTTTCTCCATCCTTATCCCACCCCAGATACGCCCACTTCGTATCTTGCCCCAAAGATATTTTTGTGCCTGTACAAATCAATACAAAATATATTTTTCCTCTTCTTTTTGCATAAAACAACATATACACAGAAGAATAAATATTATTATTATATTTATTTATTTATTTATTTATTTTTGTCGAGACGGTGTCTCGCTCTGTTGCTAGGCTGGACCGCAGTGGCATGATGTCAGCTCCTGGGTTCAAGCGATTCTTGTGCCTCAGCCTCCTGAGTAGCTGGGATTACAGGCATGCACCACCACACCTGGCTAATTTTTGTATTGTTAGTAGAGACGGGGTTTCACCATGTTGGCCAGGATGGTCTCGATCTCCTGACCTCGTGATCCGCCCACCTCGGCCACCCAAAGTGCTGGGACTGCAGGTGTGAGCCACCGTGCCTGGCCTATTTTTATTTTTATTTATTTACATTTTTGAGACAGAGTCTTGCTCTGTTGCCCAGGCTGGAGTGCAGTGGCGTGATCTCAGCTCACTGCAACCTCCACCTCCCAGGTTCAAGCGATTCTCCTGTCTCAGCCTCCTGAGTAGCTGGGACTACAGGTATATGCCACCGTATCCAGCTAATTTTTGTATTTTTAGTAGAGATGGGGTTTCACCATGTTGGCCAGGCTGGTCTCAAACTCCTGACCTCAGGTGATCTGCCTGCCTCGGCCTCCCAAAGTTCTGGGATTATAGTTGTGCACCACCTCACCTGGCCAAAAGAATAATATATTATATATATATTGTTCTGCACATTGCTTTTTTTATCTTAATATATTTTGAAATGATCTTATATCAATCCATAGCTTCCTCCACTTTTTTTTTTTTTTTTTTTGAGATGGAGTTTTGCTGTGGCTCCCAGCCTGAAGTGCAGTGGTGCGATCTAAGTTCACTGTAACCTCTGCCTCCCAGGTTCAAGTGATTCTTCTGCCTCAGCCTCCCAAGTAGCTGGGACTACAGGCATGTGCCACCATGCCTGGCTAATTTTTGCATTTTTAGTAGAGAGGGGTTTGCCATGTTGGCCAGGCTGGTCTCAAACTCCTGACCTCAGGTGATCTACCAGCCTCGGTCTCCCAAAATGCTGGGATAACAGGCATGAGCCACCGCACCTGGCTGCTTCCTCAACTTTTACAGTGTAAAGTATACTGTAATTTGGATTTATCGAATTTATTCAACCAGTCTCAATTGATGGACATTAAGGTTGTTTCCAGGACTTTACAATCGCAAAGAAGGCTGCAGTGATTAGCCTTACGTTAATGTCATTTTGCATGTGTGAGTTGTCTGTAGAATAATTTCAAGACATAGAATTGCTGGGTCAAAGGGTATGTGGATTTGTAATTTTAAATTGCCCTCCATAGATTTTTTACTGATTTTCATTCCCACCAGAAATGTATGTGAGTTAGTTTCTCCACAGCCTCAGAGTGTTTTGTCAAACTTTTAGGTTTTTGCCAATCTAGAAGGTGGGAAATGGTATCTCGGTAGAGTTAAAATCTGCATTTTTCTTGTTATGTACTTAATTTTATTGAACAATCTAGTCATATGCTTCGGTTATTTCTCTACTGGGTTGTTGACCTTTTTTCTTAGGGGGAGCTCTTAATATATTAGCAAGATTAGCTATTTGTGATATGAATTTCATTTTTTTTCCTTCCAATTTGTCTTTTACCTTTGACTTTGACAGTATAGCAGAATGGATTGGAGTACAGGCTCTGAAGCTAGGCCCTCTGGTTCAAATTCCAATTGGCCAGTAGGCTGTGTGATGTTGGAAATTTACTCTCTATATTTTATTTTCCTCATCTATAATAGAATGGGTATAATCATAAGGCTTTGGTGAGGATTAAATGCATAATATATTTGAAGTGTTTGTAACAGTGCTCTACATAGAACAAAATGGCCTGTAATCCCAGCACTTTGGGAGATAAAGGTGGGAGGATTGCTTGAGGCCAGGAATTCAAGACCAATCTGGGCAACATAGCAAGACCTCGGCTCTATTGAACACAAAACAAAAAAAACAAAACATAGTAAGCCCTATATTTGACACCAATACCAATTCTTATTTAAATTATTAATACTTTTATAATTCCTGGATTTTGTGTTATACTTAGAAATGCTTTAAGAAACTTTCCTGGCTGGGCGTGGTGGTTCACACCTGTAATCCCAGCACTTTAGGAGGCCGAGGTGGGTGGATCACCTGAGGTCAGGAGTTCTAGACCAGCCAGGCCAACATGGTGAAACCCTGTCTCTACTAAAAATACAAAAATTAGCTGGGCATGGTGGTGGGCGCCTGTAGTCCCAGCTACTTGGGAGGCTAAGGCAGGACAATTGCTTGAATCCAGGAGGTGATGGTTGCAGTGAGCTGAGATGGTGCCACTGCACTCCAGCCTGGGCAACAGAGCGAGATTTTGTTTCAGAAAAAAAAAGAAAAGAAACTTTTCTTTTTTTTTTTTTTTTGAGTCGGAGTCTCGCTCTGTCGCCCGGGTTGGAGTGCAGTGGCCGGATCTCAGCTCACTGCAAGCTCCGCCTCTCGGGTTTACGCCATTCTCCTGCCTCAGCCTCCGGAGTAGCTGGGACTACAGGCGCCCGCCACCTCGCCCGGCTAGTTTTTTGTATTTTTAGTAGAGACGGGATTTCACCGTGTTAGCCAGGATGGTCTCGATCTCCTGACCTCGTGATCCGCCCGTCTCGGCCTCCCAAAGTGCTGGGATTTACAGGCTTGAGCCACCGCGCCCAGCCAAAAAGAAACTTTTCTTATGCCCTCCTTGGCACTGCCCCTGATTCTTTTCACATACTGGGAAGTAGTGTACCAAGTAGCTATGGGTGCTAGTTTGTGTGTGTGTGTGTGTGTGTTTTCTGAGATGGAGTTTCACTCTTGTGCCCAGGCTGGAGTGCAATGGTATGATCTTGGCTCACCACAGCCTCCTGAGTAGCTGGGATTACAGGCATGCGCCACCACGCCTGACTAATTTTGTATTTTTAGTAGAGATAGATTTTCTTCCTGTTTGTCAGGCTTGTCTGGAACTCTCGACCTCAGGGGATTCACCCACCTGGGCCTCCCAAAGTGCTAGGATTACAGGCATGAGCCAGCCACCACGCCCGGCCTAGTTTTTTTTTTTTTTAAGTGTTTTAAAATATTTTTGCTTTTGAATTTTTTTTCTTTTTCAACTTTTATTTTAGAATTGAGGTTATGTGAAGGCCTGTTACAAAGGCATATTGTGTGATGCTAGTTTTGGGATGTGATTGGGCCTGTCAGTCAGGTAGTGAACATAGTAGCCAATAGGTAGTTTTTCAACCCTTGCCACCCTCCCTCCTTTCACTCTCTAGTAGACCCCAGTGTCTGTTTTTTCTGTCTTTATGTCCATGTGTATTCTATATTTAGCTCTCACTTATAAGTAAGATGTGGTATTTGGTTTTCTCTTCCTGTGTTAATTTGCATCCTCCAGCTGCATCCATGTTGTTGCAGAGGACATGATTTCATTCTTTTTTATGGGTGTAAGAGGACTAGCTCTTTTTTTTTTTTTGCAATGGAGTCTCACTCTGTTGCCCAGGCTGAAGTGCAATGGTGAGATCTCAGCTCACTGCAACCTCTGCCTCCTGGGTTCAAGCTGTTCTCCTGCCTCAGCCTCCTGAGTAGCTGGGATTACAGGAGCGCACCACCACACCTGGCTGATTTTTTTTTTGTATTTTTAGTAGAGACGGGGTTTCACCATGTTGGTCAGGCTGGTCTCAATCTCCTGACCTCAGGTGATTCTTTGGGAGGCCCTCCTCGGCCTCCCAAAGTTCTGGGATTACAGGTATGAGCCATAGCGCCCGGCCGAGGGCTAGTTCTTGAGTCAGACAGACTTATTTCAATAGCAGCTCTGGACACTTACTAGCCAAGTGACCTTGAGGAAGTCATTTCACTTCCCTAAATGAGGATTAAAATGACACTGTTTCATAAGGTGGCAGTGGGAATTGGGACTGTGACTGGCACATGGTGAGTGTGAATGAAAAGTACATGGTGATAACTGCTTTTGTGTGTGTGTGTGTGTGTGTGTCTGCACGTGCAGAGTGTCAGCCACACTTCAGGGCATTTACTTTTTGCTTCTTTGTCATTCCAGTAGTTTGTGAGTTCCTGAAGATCAGGGACTAGGTCTTGTTTTGTATCCCCAGAGAGATCTGTACAGAAGGACCTCAACGAGTGCTGTTTTATAGGGAAGCAAGTTCAAGGCACTTTAGGGATTACTTAGTTTAGATCATCCTTGGCAGTTCAAAAAGGTGAAAACCAAGGCAAAATGACTTGTCCATGGTCACAGAGATAGAATGGAAGTTGGAGATTTTTCCATCCAAGGCTTGTTCCACCACAATGCAAGGCAGAAGCTGGGTGGAGGAGGGAAACCTGCCATCCTCGGTGCCATGTTGGCCCCAGGCCAGAAAGAATGGTGTTCAGTGTCCGTCATAGCACGTATCTCTTCCAATCACTGTACAACGAGGTCTCTCATTCCAACTTCTGAAACATAATTCATTTTCCTTGTTCGTGAAAGACCCATAGAAACATAAAAAAAGTATAAATTGAAAGTTGAGCCGGGTGCGGTGGCTCAGGTCTGTAATTCCAGCACTGTTGGGAGGCCAAGGTGGGAGGATGACCTGAGGTCAGGAGTTCGAGACCAGCCTGACCAACATGGAGAAACCCTGTCTCTATTAAAAATACAAAAAATTAGCCGGGCGTGGTGGCGCATGACTGTAATCCCAGCTACTCGGGAGGCTGAGGCAGGAGAATCGCTTGAACCCAGGATGCAGAGGTTGTGGCGAGCTGAGATCGCACCACTGCACTCCAGCCTGGGCAACAAGAGTGAAACTCCGTCTCAAAAAAAAAAAAAGAAAGTTGAATTAGATTTAATGTTTCTGGGCCTTGGTTATTTCTAAAATAGGAGCAGTTATTCTTTATTCCCTTGTTCATTGAACAAAACATTTGTAGAGCCTCTGTGGCCTCAGTCTGGCACTATGGTGGACACTGTGGCTGCAAAGATGAACAGCGTGAGAGCTCTGCACGCAGAGAGCTCAGAGAACTGCAGAGCGGCCACCTCATGATCCATAAGCAGCGGCTCACTCTTTGGATTGCCCGGGCTTCACAGCATGGACACTGAGCTTTGGAGAACACAAAGCAAGAGGCTGTTTGTTTGGCTTGGGGAAGAATTAACTAAACATCAAGGAAGATGTGACATTTGAGCTGCCTTTTGAAGGATAACTAAATGTACCTAGTTTATTGTCTTTACTGCTGTTTGTAGATCTATCTGGACTGATGATGCACTTTATGTGACAGGCTTTGTTGGGAGCAGATGCAGAGATTATTCAGAAACTCAGGGCTTTATACTTTATTATTTTTTTTTTGAGATGGACTCTCACTCTGTCGCCCAGGCTGGAGTGCAGTGGTGTGATCTCGGCTCTCTACAACCTCTGCTTCCTGGTCTCAAGTGATTTTCCTGCCTCAGCCTCCCGAGTAGCTGGGATTACAGGAACCTGCCACCTTGCCCAGTTAATTTTTGTATTTTTAGAAGAGATGGATTTTAGTAGAGACCGTGTTGGCCAGGCTGGTCTCGAACTCCTGACCTCAGGTGATCTGCCGGCCTCAGCCTCTCATATGCTTCTTTGATGTGATGATGCATCCTCTAGTCAAGGTCTTGCAATCCTTTCCCCAATTTTTAACCCCCCTTAGAGGATGTACCACTTAGCAAGTAAGAGTATAGGACTGCCAAGTGTAGTGGCTCATAACTATAGCCCCAGCACTTTGAGAGGCCGAAGTGGGAGGGTGAGCCCAAGAGTTCAAGATCAGCCCAGGCAACATAGTGGGACCTCGTCTCTGCAAAAAACAAAAAAATCAGCTGGGCGTGGTGGCGTATACCTGTAGTCTCAGCTACTTGGAAGGACTGCTTGAGCCTGGAAGGTCAAGGCTGCAGTGAGCCGTGTGTGTACCACTGGACTCCAGCCTGATTGACAGAGCATGACCCTGTCTTGAAAAAACAAAACAAAACAAACAAAACAAAACAAAACAAAACGGGACTTCAAGCCAGGTGTGGTGTCATATGCCTGTAATTCCAGCGACTAGAGTGTGAAGTAGGAGGATCACTTGAAGCAAGGAGTTCAAGGTCAACATGTGCAACATAGTGAGACCCTGTCTCTAAAACAGACACAAAAACAAAACAGACTCCAGTTAATTGGAGCTTCGAGCAAATAATATTGTAACACATAAATCTAAGGTAGCTATCTCCATCTTGCTTCCAATCCCACAAGCTACCTGCTTTTGCTCATTCCTGCACATAGGCCGAGATAATCATGAAAATAATTTATAGTTTAGGCTGGGAGTGGTGGCTCATGCCTGTAATTCCAGCACTTTGGGAGGCCAAGGTGGGTGGATCACCTGAGGTCAGGAGTTCTAGACCAGGCTGGCTAACATGGTGAAACCCCATCTCAACTAAAAATACGAAAATTAGCCAGGCGTGGTGGCAGGCACCTGTAATTCCAGCTACTCAGGGGGCCGAGGCAGGAGAATTGCTTGAACCTGGGAGGTGGAGGTTGCAGTGAGCTGAGATTGTGTCATTGCACTCCAGCCTGGGAGTGAGACTTTGTCTCAAAAAAAAAGAAAGTTTACAGTTTAGATATGATAACTATTTCTCTCTTTTCTCTTTCTTTCTTTCTTTCTTTCTTTCTTTCTTTCTTTCTTTCTTTCTTTCTTTCTTTCTCTCTTTCTTTCCCTCCCTCCCTCCCTCCCTCCTCCCTCCTTTCTTTCTTTCTTCTTTCTTTCTCTTTCTTTCTTCTTTCTTTCTTTCTTCTTTCTTTCTTTTTCTTTCTTTCTTTCTTTCTTCTCTTTCTTTCTTTCTTTCTTTCTTTCTTTCTTCTTTCTTTCTTTCTTTCTTTCTTTCTTTCTTTCTTTCTTTCTTTCTTTCTTTCTTCTTTCTTTCTTCTTCTTTCTTTCTTTCTCTCTTTCTTTCCCTCCCTCCCTCCTTTCTTTCTTTCTTTCTTTCTTTCTCTTTCTTTCTTTCTTTTTCTTTCTTTCTTTCTTTCTTCTTCTTTCTTTCTTTCTTTCTTTCTTTCTTTCGACAAAGTCTCGCTCTATCCCATGCTGGAGTGCAGTGGTGCAATCTTGACTCACTGCAACCCCCACCTCCTAGGTTCAAGCGATTCTTGTGCCTCAGCTTCCTGGGTTGCTGGGATTACAGACATGTGCCACCACTCCCAGATGCCTGGCTAATTTGTGTATTTTTAGTAGAGACAGAGTTTCGGCATGTTGGCCAGGCTGGTCTCGAACTCCTGACTGCAAGTGATCTACCTGCCTTGGCCTCCCAAAATACTGGGATTACAGGTACTAGCCACCGCACTGGGCCACTATTTCTTTTTCGAAACAGATCCCTGAGGGGACAAGGAAACATGCATACGAGTAACGATGTTTTTTTTTTTTTTTTTTGAGACGGAGTCTCGCTCTGTCGCCCGGGCTGGAGTGCAGTGGCCAGATCTCAGCTCACTGCAAGCTCCACCTCCCGGGTTCATGCCATTCTCCTGCCTCAGCCTCCCGGGTAGCTGGGACTACAGGCGCCGCCACCTCGCCCGGCTAGTTTTTTTTTTGTAGTTTTTAGTAGAGACGGGGTTTCACCGTGTTAGCCAGGATGGTCTCGATCTCCTGACCTCATGATCCGCCCGTCTCGGCCTCCCAAAGTGCTGGGATTACAGGCTTGAGCCACCGCGCCCGGCCTACGATGTTATGTTAAAGATTTATAGGCACAAGGTGGCCTGGTTTATGTCATCTGGCAAGTAGTTCACCGTGAAAAAGGAGTTCGGCAAACTTCTTGGACTCCTGGTGATGTCCACATATCTGTGGTCACCAGTTTCTCCTGACCTTACCCTACAATATAAAAATAAACTTGAGGCTGGGTATAGTGGCTTACACCTATAAACTCAGTAGTTTAGGAGGCCAAGTAGGGAAGACTGCTTGAGCCCAAGAGTTCAAGACCAGCCTGGGCAACATAGTGAGACCTCGTCTTGACAAAAAAAAAAAATTAAAAAATTAGCTGGGCATAGTGGTGCACACCTGTAGTCCCAGCTACCTGTGAGGCTGAGGTGGGAGGATCACTTGAACCTAGGAAGTTGAGATTACAGTGAGCATTGGTCACGACACTGTACTTCAGCCTGGGTGACAGTGAGATTCTTTTTTTTTTTTTTTTTCAAAGAAGTTTGCGGCCAGGCGCAGTGGCTCATACCTGTAATTCCAGCACTTTGGAAGGCCAAGGTGGGAATTCGAAACCAGCCTGGCTAACATGGTCAAACCCTGTACAAAAAATTAGCCCAGTGTGGTGGTGTGTGCCTGTAATCCCAGCGACTGGGGAGGCTGAGGCAGAATAATCAGTTGAACCTGGGAGGCAGAGGTCTCAGTGAACTGAGATGGAACCCAACACCGCGCCTGGCCAACATTCAATTTTTTTAATACCAAACATAAGCCCCCCAACTTTTTAGACCTTCAGAGAGAAGGTCTAAAGCTGGATGATATTCTATTAAGTTTGTGTGGAATATTTATGTTATCATCCACCTTTTGGAGAATGGCTTCTACCCATTTATAACCCTGGGAGACTTGATTTGCTACAAAATCCAAGCTTTTTTCCAATTTATAGATTAGCATTAAATTCCATAAAACTGGTGTCCAACTACCAAAAAGAGTAGGCCCCCAGAAACCCCATTAAAATCTTCCCTCATTGGAAACTAGCTTATCTTTATCTATTTTAAGGTTGGTGCTAATTTTTATTATTGACCATTTTGACCTCTGATTGTGGGAGCTATTATGGACACTTTTAGGGGAAGCTATTCAAAAGGCAAGAATGAGCCAGGCCAAATATCAAGATCTGAACTAGTAAAAAGGCAGAATGAGGCCGGGCGTGGTGGTGCGTGCCTGTAATCCCAGCTACTCGAGAGGCTGCGGCAGGAGAATCACTTAAACCCGGGAGGTGGAGGTTGCCATGAACTGAGATTGTGCCAGTGCACTCCAGCCTGGGTGACAGAGTGAAACTCTTTCTCAAAAAAAAAAAAAAAAAAAGGCAGAATGAATTAAGGAGACGCTCCACAGACCCAATATAGGCCCTCAGGGGTTTTAAAAGAGGGCCACCTGGTTGTGTTTGAGCAACATCACTTAAATTTCTTCACCCACAAATCTGCATAGCTTCTGAACAAGGAACAGTGGGAAATCCACTTTTTTTTGTGGCCCCTTTATTACTGTAAGGGTGTACAGTAAATCCTCACTTAACATCATTGGTAGGTTCTTGGAAACTGCAACTTTAAGCAAAATGACTCTAAGAAAACCAGTTTTTTTCTCATCAACATTATAATGAAATGAGGCTGAACAAAATGACATTATTGGAGCATCTGCTGTACATTGTATTTTGCTTAAACTTGCAGTTTCCAAGAACCTATCAGCAATGTTAAGTGAGGACTTACTGTATTAACACATTTAATAAAAAAGGATCCTACTGGATTTAATCCAGTAACATTATACAAGCAATTACTTGTACACACACAAGTACAATTAATTGTACACACATAAATAAGTACAAGTTCCCAGATCTTGAGTTTGTGATGCCTGGAAGCACAATATCCATCACTTTTGCAGGCATCACTCAGGCAGGTTTTCTATATTTAGTAATTATTAGGTTATTAATTGGAAAAGTTAGACTGTTTGTAGCGAGTGCAGGAAAGCCATTAGCAATGATGTTTACAATATCAAGGATAGCTTTCTGCTCTTCTTTTAACATTTTAAGGTGACTCTCATTGAGAACACAGAGAAGCATTAGTGTTAATGGAGTTGTTTTCTGATTTTTTGCCATTAGCCCATAAACCCAACAATTGCTCTGGTTTTGTGCTAGGGCATTAACTTGAGCTAAAGCTTGATTATGGTCCTATAGATTTTCCTGGAGAAAAAAGGAAAAGATTAGGATAGGAGGAAATGAGGAAAAAAGAAAAAGGCATAAGTCTTTCATGATGGCAGAGAAGTTTTGCTCCATAATTTTGGAAAAGCTTTCCATGTCTAGTATGCTGTCTGCTTCTGGGGAGAAATTTCTCTTGTTGTCTTTACCTTAAACTTGCCAACCAGTATACAGTTCCAAGAATCTGAGCGGGCCCTTTTGAGCTGTGACATAACATTCAAGGCCCTGAAGCTTCACTGCATTGTGGGTGGTGAGAAGAAATTTGTACGGTTCCTTCCAACAAGGTTCAAGGGCAGTCTTCCTCTGATGTCATTTCCAGATGACCCAATCTCCATATTCTAGACTTTGAAAGGTTTGATTGTCCTCAGTTGATGGGTCAGTAACAATTGCTTTACCTGCTGAAAATACACTTTGGCATAATGCATTAAAGCCTTCCAATATTTAGTCATATGAGAGTTAAGGAGAGCAGGAGATGCATAAAGTTCTATTATTAGGGGTATGGGCCTTCTAGGGACTACTTTATAAGGGGTCAACTTATGTTTTCCAGTGGGAATGGATCTGATTGCCATTAAAGCTAATGGTAATATCTTTGGCCAAGGTAATCGATTTGACTCAGTTAACTTTGACAGTTTAAGTTTTAAGAAGTCATTTGTTCTTTCAACTTTTCCAGGAGGCTGAGTGATAGGGACAATGGGAGTGTGTCTGTAACACCTTATTTAACTGCTTTATAACTTGCCCAGTAAAACAAGGTCTCCTATTGCTACAGACTTCTCCAGGGATGCCCTGTAGAGAAAACAGATTTTCTAATAATTTTTTAGCTACTGTCACAACATGACTTTCCTACGTGGAAAAGCCTCTACCCAACCTGAAAACATACAGCTATGATAGGAACATACTCATACCCCACTGAGGGTGGCAACTGAATGAAGTCTATCTATAAATATCCAAATGGTCCACTAGGTGGTGGAAATATACCCCCTGAAGTTTTGATTGTTTTCTCAGGACTATGAGTTTGATAAACCAAACATTGGTTATAAACCAATGTTTTAGCAATTTTAGAATAGTCACTCCACCCATACTTTTTAATAATTTGGAACATTTTTTCTTTTTTGGAGACGGAGTCTCTCTCTGTCACCCAGGCTGGCGTGCGGTGGCGCTATCTTGGCTCACTGCAGCCTCCGCCTCCCAGGTTCAAGTGGTTCTCCTGCCTCAGCCTCCTGAGTAGCTGGGACTTCAGGCATGTGCCATTGTGCCTGGCTAACTTTTGTATTTTTAGTAGAGATGGGGCTTCACCATGTTGACCAGGCTGGTCTTGAATTCCTGACCTCAGGTAATCTACCCTCCTCGGCCTCCCAAAGTGCTGGGATTACAGGCATGAGCCACGGTGCCTGGCCTGGAACATTTTTTCTGTTCCATGATGAGTTATGAAGTGCAGAGCTTTTAACAATGGTAGCTTTAAAGACTCAGGTAGGACTAGGTGGCCATCCAGGCCCTCTGTGAGACTGTGCTTAACATTGAATTTATATACTCTTTATTTATTTTTGAGAAGGAGTCTCGCTCTGTTGCCCAGGCTACAGTGCAGTGATGCGATCTCAGCTTACTGCAACCTCTGTCTCCGGGGTTCAGGTGATCCTCCTGTGAGCCTCCGAAGTAGCTGGGATTACAGGCAGGTGCCACCATGCCCAGCTAAGTTTTGTATATACTTTTAGATATCAATTTTGTTTTTTCCAAATTAGGCGCATTACACTGTTTATAAAATAGGTCATCAAAAGCGAGTAGTTGACTCAGATTAATCTTGTGGAGTTCATCCAAATTGCATATGCCAACAGTTTCAGCACTAACTGATTTAGCATTAACATCTGCTAGGGCAGTCCCTTGGTATTCAGTTTAGTTTTACAGGTGTGGGCTTCAATCTTAGTAATGGCAATCTGTGACAGTAACAGGATAGCAGAAAAAAATTCATCTAATTGGAGTCCATTTTTGATGGGGCTCCCACTAGAAGTGAGAAATCTTTATTTCCTTAACATGCAAAAAATCACATATTACTCAAGAAAGATATACATTATCTGTATAAATATTTACTGACTTGTCATTAGCTATACAACAAGCTTGGATGAGAGTAAAATCTCCTTAGGTTGAGCTGCCTTAAATTGAGGAAGAGTTCCCTTCTCTAGTAACTCATTTTGGATAGGAATGGCATATCTTACCTATTATTTTCCTTCCAAATTTTTGGCATAGGACCCATCAACAAAAAGTATTAACTCAGGATTATCCAACAGAGTAAACACGAGGGGTTGCTTTACTTTCTTGTTTTTTCTTTTCTTCTCCCCCACCTCCCTCTTTTTTTGCTGTTGCAAAAAGTTTTATTTCTATTTGGTCCAAGGCATGGAGAGGACTCCAGGATGGTTAAAAAGCTGCCCAGTGACTGGAGGGAGAGGCTCAGGCAGAAGCCTGATGCTTTGAGAGGGGCCCTTCTGGAGTTGCTGGGTTCAGTAGGCTTCTAGATGTGCTTAAGGTTGAGCCTTTCAAAGAGACACTAGTCCAGTCGGCCTGGGGGCCAGACAGCCTGCAGAGGTTGGTCGGGTGGTTGCCCATCTTTTTAATGAGTTTCACCTCCTCATCTATGAAGAGGTTCTTTAGGAAGTCACAGAGATGGGGGTCTGTGTAGGCAGGACCCCAGGC
Organism: Trachypithecus francoisi; assembly: GCF_009764315.1. Lineage (NCBI taxonomy): Eukaryota > Metazoa > Chordata > Mammalia > Primates > Cercopithecidae > Trachypithecus > Trachypithecus francoisi. The sequence continues at coordinate 96,300,771 of NW_022681468.1, forward strand.
ATGAAGATCCAAAAGGGCCTGGATCAGGTTCTTCTTCAGGACCGTAGTGGCCTCCATGGTGTCCAGGGTTTTACTCCACTCATCTTTAAAAATTTTTTTAGCTGGGCACGGTGGCTCACCTGTAATCCCAGCACCTTGGGAGGCTGAGGCGGACAGATCATGAGGTCAGGAGATCGAGATCATCCTGGCTAACACTGTGAAACACCATCTGTACTAAAAATACAAAAAAATTAGCTGGGCGTGGTGGCAGGTGCCTGTAGTCCTAGATATTTGGAAGGCTGAGGCAGGAGAATGGCGTGAACCCGGGAGACGGAGCTTGCAGTGAGCCGAGATTGCGCCACTGCACTCCAGCCTGGGTGACAGAGAGAGACTCCGTCTCAAAAAACAAAACAAAACAAAACAAAACAAAACAAAACAAAACAAAACAAAATAAAAAAACAGTGTTTGGATGGACCAGACCCAGACTCCCTCTCTTCCAGCCTCTGACTCCTCTCCAATCTCCCCTCCACTTGCAATCTCCGGACCATTGTCAGAGTGCAGTGATGCAATCTGGGCTCACTGCAACCTCTGCCCTCTGGGTTCAAGTGATTCTCGTGCCTCAGTGTCCCAAGTAGCTGAAATTACAGGTGCATGCCACCATGCCTGGCTAATTTTTGTATTTTTAGTAGAGACAGGATTTCACCTATTGGCCAAGCTGATCTCGGACTCCTGACCTCAAGTGATCCACCTGCCTCGGCCTCCCAAAGTGTTGGGATTACTGGTGTGAGCCACCGCGCCCAGCCAAAACACTGTTGAAGCAAGAGACAGATCCACAGTACTGCAGAATACACTGCCCACTATTACTTTTTTGAGACAGAGTCTCTCTCTGTCGCCCAGGCTGGAGTGCAGTGGCACAATCTCGGCTCACTGCAACCTCTGCCTCCCGAGTTCAAGTGATTTTCCCACCTCAGCTTCCTGAGTAGCTGGGATTACAGGTGCATGCCACCATACCTGGCTAATTTTTGTATTTTTAGTAGAGACAGAGTTTAGCCATGTTGGCCAGGCTGGTCTTGAACTCCTGACCTCGAGTGACTCTCCCACCTTGGCCTCTGAATGTGCTGAGATTACAGGCGTGAGCCACTGCGCTCAGCCAACTTCTGATAGTACACTCACACAACTGTGATCTTCACCATTGTCAGGCAGAGGTAAATGAATAGCAGGGCTAAGCAGGTTGCAGCATTTTAGATGGAGAGAAGAAAAAGGAGACAAATTTCGTAAGACATTAGTCTACTTGCTGAAAAATGTTGAGTTTGGTTGGAATTTAATAGACTTTCCACACCATGTGGGACTTGCAAATTAAGTTTATTTCCTAAAACCAGCTCATATGAAGCTTCTACCGCTAGGCTTCTGCTGCTACTGCTTTTAAACAATTCGGATATGCCTTAGCTACTGGGTCTCATTACAGGCTATAATAGGCAATGGGCCTATTTCCTCCCATGTTTTTGGGTAAGAACTCCTAATGCCTGATGTTAGGTTTAGAAATGAACAAGGTGAAAGATTTAGCCTAATTTGAAAGTCATAAAGCTGGGGGGGTGCTGTAAGGCCAATGTGATGGTGAAAAGCCACTCATGACTGTCTTCTCAAGGTAATGGCTCTGGGACTATGTTTCTAGTGAGCTCATACAGTGGTGAAGACATCACAGAAAAATTCAGGGTCCAGGATCTGCAATATCCTGCAAGTGTAAGAAAACCTCTTAATTGTCTTTTGGTTGCAGGCTGAGAAAAACTTTGAATGGTTGAGAGAGAAATCCCTTCAGCAGTCAAGTCATATCCCAAATAGTAAATCAATAAATCAATCTATCTATCTATGTATCTATCTATGTATCTATGTATCTATCTATCTATCTATCCATCTATCTATCTATCTATCTATTTTTGAGATGGAGTCTTCCTCTGTCGCCCAGACTGGAGGGCTGGAGTGCTGGGATTACAGGCGTGAGCCACTACACCCAGCCCCAAATAGTAAACTTTTTCTCTTGATGTAAAACTAAAGTTTTTCCATCACAGCTTTGTGACCTATATATGTGAGTTGCTGTAAAGTAGATAGAGTCAATTTCAGAGCACTTTTTTTTCCTCATTCAACACCTTTGGTGTCAGAGCACCTTTCTTTCTTTCTTTCTTTTTTTGCTCTGTTGCCCAGGCTGGAGTGCAGTAGTGCAATTTCAGTCAGCTCACTGCAACCTCCACCTCCTAAGAATCAAGTGATTCTCCTGCCTCAGCCTCCTGAGCAGCTGGGACTATAGGCAGGAGCCACCATGACTGGCTAATTTTTGTATTTTTAGTAGAGACAAGGTTTCACCATGTTGGTCAAGCTGGTCTCAGACTCCTGACCTCAAGTGATCCGCCCGCCTTGGCCTCCCAAAGTGCTAGGATTATAGGCGTGAGCCACCATGCCTGGCCCAGAGCACTCTTCAGTGGGAGAGCATAACATGCCATCTACATTCTGAATAAGAATAGGATTTCCACCAGGCGGAGTGGCTCCTGTCTGTAATCCCAGCACTTCAGGAAGCTAAGATGGGTGAATTGCTTGAGCTCAGGAGTTAAAGACCAGCCTGGGCTACATGGCAAAACCTCATCTCTATTAAAAAATATACATTTAGGCCAGGCGCGGTGGCTCAAGCCTGTAATCCCAGCACTTTGGGAGGTCAAGACGGGTGAATCACGAGGTCAGGAGATCGAGACCATCCTGGCTAACACGGTGAAACCCCGTCTCTACTAAAAAATACAAAAAACTAGCCAGGCGAGGTGGCGGGCGCCTATAGTCCCACCTACTCGGGAGGCTGAGGCAGGAGAATGGCGTGAACCCGGGAGGCGGAGCTTGCAGTGAGCTGAGATCCAGCCACTGCACTCCAGCCTGGGCGACAGAGCGAGACTCCGTCTCGAAAAAAAAAAAAGTGTGTGTGTATATATATGTATACACACACACACACACACATTTAATAAAGAAAAATAAAAAGGAAAAAAGAATAGGATTTCAAGGAAACTGTAGGCTTATTAATTCCTGATTTAATGCCTGGGAAAAATACAAATAGGCTTCAGTAAACCTCTGTGGCATTTTAGTCCAGGGATACTGCTGGTTTTTCCAAATAAAAACAAACAAATACTGACTGTCTTTATAAACTGGAATGCTAAAGAAGGCTGAGCAGAAGTCTGTTACTATGAACCACTTTGAATCAGAGGGCAAATTAGATAATAAAGTTTTAGAATTTGGAACCACAGAAAGCCTTGATATTGCAGTTTTATTAGCTGCCCATAAATCTTGAACGAATCTCCAACCTCATCCATTTGGTTTTGTTTTTTTGTTTTTTTTGAGATGGAACTCACTCTGTCACCCAGGCTGGAGTGCAGTGGCATGATCTTGGCTCACTGCAACCTCTGCCTCTCGGGTTCAAGCAATTCTCCTGCTTCAGCCTCCCTAGTAGCTGGCAGTACAGGTGTGTGCCACCACATCCGGTTAACTTTTGTATTTTCATTAGAGATGGGGTTTCATTATGTTGGCCAGGCTGGTCTTGAATTCCTGGCCTCAAGTGGTCTGCTCGCCTTGGCCTCCCAAAGTGCTGGTACTACAGGCATGAGCCACCGCCCCCCGCCCTTTTTTTTTTTTTAAACTGGTAGGATTGGAGTGTTTCAAGGACTGGTACACAGAACTGTAAATGTTTGTATAATTAAATCTTGTGCAATTGGTGAGAGCCCTTGAATTGCTTCTGGTATTAGTGAATTGGGGTAATTTAGGTAAAGGTTTAGAATGAGCCATTTGTACTTTTATAGGTTCCACCTTTTTAGTCCTTCCTATATCATTTGAGAAAGAGGCCCATAAACATTCATGTGTTTAGAAATGTCAGCGGTATTACAGGGTTGAGAGTTGATCTTACCAATTTCTGCCTGTAGAGAGAACAGTTCTGGTTCAGCAGAGTCAGGAAACTCTAAGATTAATTTTTTCTCTGAGGAGATATTGATATACCCTTTCAGCATTGAAAGTAAGTCTCAATCTAGCAAGTATACTGGAGCAGAATCACGGTAAAAAGGTATGTTTTTCTGAAAATAGCCTCAAAGTCAATTGGATGGGTTCAGATCTCTTGAAGTTGGTTGAAAACCCCCACCACAGAAATGACCTTTTCAATCTGCAGGAGTTGTTGGTATATTAAAGTGGGGTTTATGGATGAGGTGGTTCTGATATCCACCAAGATTGCACAAGATTCTTCATTTTTTTTTTTTTTTTTTTTGAGACGGAGTCTCGCTGTGTCGCCCAGGCTGGAGTGCAGTGGGGCGATCTCGGCTCACCATAACCTCCGCCTCCCGGGTTCAAGTGATTCTCCTGCCTCAACCGCCCGAGCAGCTGGCACTACAGGTGTACAGCACCACACCCAGCTAATATTTTTGTATTTTTAGTAGAGACAGAGTTTCACCATATTGGCCAGGCCAGTCTCAAACTCCTGACCTTGTGATCCACCCGCCTCGCCCTCCCAAAGTGCTGAGATTACAGGTGTGAGCCAGATGCCTGGCAAGATTCTTCATTTAAAAAAAAATTATTATTATTTTGAGACAGGGTCTTGCTCCATCACCCAGGCTGGAATGCAAGGGCACAATCTCAGCTCACTACAATCTCTGTCTCCTGGGCTTAAAAGATGCTACCACCTTAGCCTCACCAATAGCTAGGACTACAGGCACACACCACCATGCCTGGTTAATTTTTGTATTATTATTATTATTATTACTATTTTGGTAGAGATGGGATTTTGCCTTATTGCCCCCTCTGGTCTCAAACTCATGGGCTCAGGCTCCGAAAGCGCTGGGGCTACAGGTATGAGCCACCATGACCTGCCTCTCCATTTGTTTATTTATTTTAGCTCTTGTTTCTCCACGTTTATTTAAGTATTTTACAAAATTGAAGAATCTCTCGGAGCCTCATTCATGTTGACTACCATCACAAGAACTAAAATATCTTGTGCTCTCATTGTAGATGAAATAGACTGTATTAGTCCGTTTTCATGCAGCTGATAAATACATACCTGAGACTGGGATGAAAAAGAGGTTTAATGGATTTATAGTTCTGCATGGCTGAGGAGGCCTAACAACCATGGCAGAAGGCAAGGGGGAGCAAGTCATGGATGGTGGCAGGCAAAAGGAGAGAACTTGTGCAGGGGAACTCCTCTTTATAAAACCATCAGATCTGGTGAGATTATTCACTATTACGAGAACAGCACGGGAAAGACTTGCCCTCATGATTCAACTACCTCCCACTGGGTCCCTCCCACAACATGTGGGAATTCAAGATGAGATTTGTGTGGGGACACAGCCAAACTATATCACATATCACAAAGGGAGGAGGCTTATTGGTGGACTGACATAAAAGTGGGCAATCTTTTTTCCAGTTTCCCCAACATAAGGAAGGCTTTAGCAAACCCCTGTGGCATTCCCCTATGGTTTGTAATGAAGGTAGATACCTTAGAGTACATAATTTCTTGTTTTAGGACCTCTTGGTTGTGATTTAAAAACGAGAAGATCCTTTCGGTCTGGGCCCCCGTAACTTTTGTAATTGGAGAGATATAAGCTTATTAGCGTTTTGGCTTTATTTCTTACACTAGAGTCATCTGAAAATGTTCAGTTAAGGCCACCAATTCAACCATATCTGTAACTTCCCATCCCGGTTTATGTTTTTTTTTAATTAAACTGTTAAGTTCAGAATGGAGTCCGTTTATAAAGACAGGTTAATGCCATTTCAGTCCCTGCAGGAAATACTCCTTGCTGTACTTTCAGCCCAGAATGTTTCACAATGTTTCTAAGCGAGTTCTTTCATCTGAAACAGGTTCATCCTGTTTTTGTCTATAGGATTGTATGATGGACCAATCAACTTTTTTTTTGGTGGAAAAATCTTAGGAAGTGAACTTAAAAGGTTGTTGCAATTCTTCTAGTTCCTTTTCGCCCTTCTCATGAGGAGGTTTTGGGGGAGTCTTTAATATTCTCCTCAGGTCTGTTGCATTGTGCTGCCACCAGCCTTTTTCAAGCTTTGTCAGGCCCCAATTTCATGTGAATAAGTTGGTAAAGGTCAGGGAGTTGTGAATTGTAAGCTCCTAGGAGGATTCTAAATCCCTCAGTAAATTTCTGAGGATTTTCCTGTGGGCTAGGGAAGTCTTTTACAATGACTTTTAGCTCCGTTTTAAGCCATGGAGTGAAGGTGGTTACAGCAGGAAGACATCTGTCTAACTTCTTTTTTTCATCATCTTCATGGTAAAAGGGTAATGAAGCAAAAAGATCCACTCTATTGCCCAGGCTGGTGCAGTGGCTCAATCACGGCTCACAGTAGCTTTGGTCTCTCAGGCTCAAGTGATCCTTCCATTTCAGCCTCCTGAGTAGCTGGGAGTACAGGCGTGTGCCACCACACCTGGCTATTAAAAAAAAATTTTTTTTTTTGGCCAGGTGCGGTAGTTCATGCCTATAATCCCAGCACTTTGGGAGGCCGAGGTGGATGGATCACCTGAAGTCAGGAGTTCAAGACCAGTCTCGCCAACATGGTGAAACCCTGTCTCTACTAAAAATAGAAATATTAGCCGGGCATGGTGGCACACGCCTGTAATCCCAGCTACTCAGGAGGCTGAGACAGGAGAACTGCTTGAACCGGGATGTGGAGGTTGCGGTGAGCCAAGATCGCACCATTGCACTCTAGCCTGGATGATAAAGCAAGACCTTGTCTCAGAAAAGTGAGACAGTATCTCACTATGTTGCCTAGGTTGGTCTTGAACTCCTGGGCTCAAGCGATCCTCCCATCTCACCCTCCCAAAGTGCTGGGATTATAGGCGTGAGCCACCACACCTGGTCAGGAAGCAATTTTTTTTTTTTTTTTTGAGATGGAATCTCGCTCTATGTCACCCAGGCTGGAGTGCAGTGGCCGGATCTCAGCTCACTGCAAGCTCTGCCTCCCGGATTCACGCCATTCTCCTGCCTCAGCCTCCTGAGTAGCTGGGACTACAGGTGCCCGCCACCTTGCCTGGCTAGTTTTTTGTATTTTTTAGTAGAGACAGGGTTTCACCGTGTTAGCCAAGATGGTCTCGATCTCCTGACCTTGTGATCCGCCCGTCTCGGCCTCCCAAAGTGCTGGGATTACAGGCTTGAGCCACCGCGCCCCGCCAGGAAGCAATTTTAAATTCATTTAGGCTTTTAGATGCCTCCACATGCCAATTAAATAATACATCCTGGAGAAAGGGAGAGCATCAAGATAAGTAGCTAATGCATGTGGAGCTTAATAAGTAAGTGATGGGTTGATAGTGCAGCAATCCATCATGGCACACATTTACCTATGTAACAAAGCTGCACATCCTGCACATGTATCTCGGAATTTAAAATAAAAAAAAGGATACATCCTATTGATTTTGCAGGATTTTTGATTCTCTTAAAAAATATGCCTTGCAAATAAACAATTTTATCCAAATCAAAACTTACCCATTGTTAATTCTAAATTGTCTTTAGTAAGGTTAACCAATTTTTCTGAAAATGCACATGTCCTGGGCCCATAATTTTATAATAAAATTATCTGGAGTCCTAGAAGGTGGAGTCCCAGACTCCTTGGATTGAGATGAACTTGTTATCAGAAAAGCACTAAGGCCTGAGTCCTCCAACTGAATCTAATCCAGTTAATTATCAAATTCAATCTGATCTTGGACTCAGATCAGTCTAAATATTGTTCAAATCAACTTAGCTTAAAGCACAATTTAGTGGAACTTGGAATTTAAGAGAAAAGCCACCCATCAGCCGGGCACAGTGGCTCACACCTGGAATCCCAGCACTTTGGGAGGCTGAGGCGGGTGGATCACTTGAGGTCAGGATTTCGAGACCAGCCTGGCCAACATGGTGAAACCCCATCTCTACTAAATATACAAAAATTAGCTGGGCGTGGTGGCACACACCTGTAATTCCAACTACTCAGGAGGCTGAGGCAGGATAATTGCTTGAACCTGGGAGGCTGAGGTTGCAGTGAGCCGAGATCGTGTCACTGCACTCCAGCCTGGGCAACAGAGCGAGACCCTGTCTCAAAAGAAAAAAAAAAAAAAGGGAAAGCCATTCATGGCCTCCAGTTACCAACAAGAGGGCAGTGAACACAGTTGGATTCGTGGGTTCCTGAACTGGTCACCTGGTGTGCTGGAGTTTTACTTTACATCTTCACTTCTGACACTGAATATTAGAAGAAAAACTTGAGGCAAATTAAATTAACAAAGTTTAATTGAGCCAGAAAGAAAAAAAATGATTTGGGCAGCCCCTAGAACTAGACAGATTTAGAGGACTCCAGGGCGACTGCATGATCGGATAAGATTTATGGACAAGAAAAGGAAAGTGACATACAGAAAATGGAAGTGAGCAGTGAGCACAGGAACCACTGGATTGATTACAGCTTGATGTCTGACTTTCTTGAACAGTTTGGACAGTTGACTGTCTGTGATTGGTTGAAGCGTAGCTGCTGTGCTTCACTGGGACTGAGCTATTGTTACAGAAGCCCGCTCCAAGGTTGGGTTTTCAGTTTGTCTCTGTACTCAAAGTTAGCTTTAGTTTTTATTTATTTATTTTTGACACAGAGTATTACTTTGTCGCCCAGGCTGCAGTGCAGTGGCGTGATCTCAGCTCACTGCAACCTCCGCCTCCTGGGTTCAAGCGATTCTCCTGCCTCAGCCTCCTGAATAGCTGGGATTATAGGTGCCCACCACCACACCCAGCTAATTTTTTTTTTTTTTTTTTTGAGATGGAGTCTCGCTCTCCCGGGCTGGAGTGCAGTGGCCGGATCTCAGCTCACTGCAAGCTGCGCCTCCCGGGTTTACGCCATTCTCCTGCCTCAGCCTCCCGAGTAGCTGGGACTACAGGCGCCCGCCACCTCGCCCGGCTAGATTTTTGTATTATTTTAGTAGAGACGGGGTTTCACTGTGTTAGCCAGGATGGTCTCGATCTCCTGACCTCGTGATCCGCCCGTCTCGGCCTCCCAAAGTGCTGGGATTACAGGCTTGAGCCACCGCGCCCGGCCTGTATTTTTAGTAGAGTTGGGGTTTCACCATGTTGGCTAGGCTGGTCTCAAACTCCTGACCTCAAGTGATCCACCTGCCTCGACCTCCCAGAATGCTGGGATTACAGGTGTAAGCCACTATGCCCTGCCAGATATTTTACTTGATAAAATTTAATGTAGCCAATAAAAATGTCTATTACAATTCAAAGATAAAACAGAGATATGTTTATATTATGAAGTTACGTGGACTGAAACTGATTTTCCTGTTGGATATACAGTAGGATCAACTTAAAAAAAATGTGAGCAAAGAATGTACCATTTGGTAACAGGAATTTTCATTTATTTGAAATAAAAAAAATTTCCTATATAAGTGTAGAAAAGAATAAGCAAGAAAAAACACGAGTGATTTTCTTTTTAGTTTTGTGTTTTCAAAGAAACAAAAATAATTCAGAGTCAAGAGGTATTACAAGTTTTAAGTGCAAAAAAAGCTGTCCACTGCCCTGCTTCTTCCTGCTCTCCTGGGGAACCCTGTTCAAGCCTGTAATGTTTTTCCCCAGGTCAAAATAATGTGCTTAAGTTGCCATTTCTTGAATGATGATTTTAGACATTATGTCCTTCCTTGTTAACTAGACAAAGAGTTAGGTCTCTTATACCCCTGCAGTGGGTTGAATAATGGCCCTCCCCAAATTTATGTTCACCTGGAGCCTCAGAATGTGAACTTATTTGGAAATAGGGTCTTTGCAAATGTAGTGAAGTTAAGGACCTTGAGATTATTTTGGATTTATGATGGTGCCTGGATTTATAGTGGAACTCGTTTTGACTGGTGTCCTTGCAAATAAAGGAGAGGACACACAGAGACGCAGAAAGAAGGATGGAGGCAGGGACTGGAGTGAGGCAGCCCCAAGGCAGGGAATGCCAAGGGCTGCTGGGAGTCATCAGGAACTGCAAGAGAAGCATGGAACAGATTCTCCCTCTGTCTCCAGGAGGAGCCAGCCCTTCCAACACCTTGGCTTCAGGCTTCTGGTTTCCAGAACTGTGAGAGAATACATTTCTTTTGCTTTAAGCCACCTGGTTTGTGGTAATTTTTTAGGGCAATCCTGGGAAAATATTAATAATACAACCCCCATCTCTCTCTATCTACCCCTATGTGTACATCATGATGGCTTTTCAACTTTTTTTTGAGAGGGAGTCTCGCTCTGTCACCCATGCTGGAATGCAGTGGTGCGATCTTGGCTCACTGCAACCTCCGCCTCCTGGGTTCAAGTGATTCTCCTGCCTCAGCCTCCCGAGTAGCTGGGATCACAGGCATGCACCACCACACCCAGCTAAAGTTTTTGTATTTTTAGTGGAGACAGGGTTTCACCCTCTTGGTCAGGCTGGTCTTGAACTCCTGACCTCAGGGATCAGCCTGTCTCCGCCTCCCAAAGTGCTAGGATTACAGACATGAGCCACCATGCCCAGTCCTAACCTTTTCTATTCTCAGACTTTTCAGTGATGAGCACGCATTACATTTATATTGGTAGAAAACAGACTTTGTTAGGGCAGAGGGTGAGGATATGAAAATGCAGCGACTATGCCGGGTGCGGTGGCTGAAGCCTGTAATCTAAACACTTTGGGAGGACAAGGTGGGCGGATCACTTGAGGTCAGGAGTTGGAGACCACCCTGGCCAACATGGCAAAACTCCATCTCTACTAAAAATACAAAAATTCAAGACCAGCCTAGCCAACATGGTGAAACTCCTTCTCTACTAAAAATACAAAAAAAAAAAAAAACCCAAAACAAACAAACAAAAAAAACCACAAAAAATTAGCTGGATGTGGTGGCATGCACCTGTAATCCCAGCTATTTAGGAGGCTGAGGCACGAGAATTTCTTGAACCCAGCAGGTGGAGGTTGCAATGAGCTGATATTGCGCCACCGCACTCCAGCCTGGGTGACGGAGTGAGACTCTGTCTCAAAAAAAAAAAAAAAAAAGGAGACTGAGAAGACGAAGGTCACTCAGAGTCTGACTGATGTGGGCTAGAGAGTGACTGTGTGTTTTGAGGACAGAGGTCCCCATAGCTTAGTTATCAGAACTGAAGACTGAAACCACCTGTGTCAACATGACCAGTATTCATCCCAGAACATTCTTGCCTGAGGAGATAAAACTGTAAACCAATAAATACCTCCCTGCTTGCTCTGGAAATTCTTGAAAACCTTTTTAAACAAGATGTTGCTTACTTGGCCACGTAGCCCCCTTCTCAGGGCAGTTGGATGCTCACCTGGGAAGAAAGTTTCCTTGCCAAACAAATGCATCCTAATCAAGACTTGCTTTATGGCTCTTGCCCCACTGTGGCCCCTCATCCTAAATTAGAACATCATGAACTTTGCCCAATTCTAGTCAGTTCCCCACATTCAAAGACCTACATTAAATCACTTGAATTTTTTTCTTTTTTTTTTGAGACAGAGTCTTGCTCTGTCGCCCAGGCTGCAGTGCAGTGGCACAATCTTGGCTCACTGCAACCTCCATCTCCCAGATTCAAGCAATTCTCCTGCCTCAGCCTCCCAAGGAGTTGGGATTACAGGCACGCACCACACCCGGCTAATTTTTGTATTTTTAGTAGAGATGAGGTTTCACCATGGTGGCTAGGCTGGTCTCGAACTCCTGACCTCAGGTGATCCACCCACCTTGGCCTCCCAAAGTGCTAGGATTACAGGTGTGAGCCACCACGCCTGGCCAAACCACTTGAATTTGAACACTGAAACCCAATAGGTATCTGTCACTTGTCTCCCTGTTCTGAGACACTCCTATGGCCTGGTCAGGGTTAATTTGGTGTCCCTGACAGCAGTTTGGTAAAAAAAATCATGACTTTGTTTGATGCATGGGTTATTCCTGTGGTCTTTCCGGGAAGTTGGCAGTCAACAGCACATATATGTTTGACTGTGTGTCTTTTTACTTGTGTGAGTGTCTGTGAATTTGTGGGAGGGGATATGTGCACATGTGTGCTTGCCGGCTAGAAGTCAGGCTGGAGAGGTAGAGTATGATTTGTGAAGGGTCTCCAATGTCAACCTAGGGAATCTGAATTTGTTTCTACAGGTAATGGAGGTCTTAGAGGCTTTAACAGAGAGATGATGACATGTTCAGGTCAGTGTTTTGAAAAAATATCTGTGATCTTGTCTTGGGAGAATTCTCAGGGCCATAGATGAAGTGGATGAGATTGTCCATCAACAGTGTGGTAGGTTAAAGATGACTGCACATTCTTTGCCACATTCTTTGCCACTTTTCTATCAAGCATGGAGTTGGCTGGGCTTGGTGGCTCATACCTGTAATCCTAGCACTTTGTGGGGCTGAGGCAGGAGGACTGCCTGAGTTGAGGAGTTGGAGATCAGTAACTCATACTCCCTATGGGTAACATAGGGAGACCCTGTCTTTACAAAAGAAATAAAAAAAATAGCCGGTCATGGTGGCCCATACCTATAGTCCCAGCTGCTCAGGAGATTGGGGTGAGAGGATTGCTTGAGCTTGGGAGGATGAGGCTGCAGTGAGTCAGATTGTGCCACTGCATTCCAACAGAGCAAGACCCCATCTCTAAATAAATAAATAAGAAATGGAGTTTATCCTGTCCCCCTTTATATTTGTACTAGGCTGGAACTTGTTTTGACCAACAGAACATAATGGAAGTGACACTGTAATTCCTAAGGCTGGGCCTTGGAGATTGGCAGCTCTGCTTTCCTCCTTGGAATACCTCCTTTTAGAAGCCAGCTGCTAGATAAAAAGTGCGACCACCATGTTGTGAGGAAGCCCAAGCTAGCCACATGAAGAGAATGGCCACAGGGAAAAGCACAGAGGCACTTCACAAATGGGTGAAGCCTTCTTGAAAATTCCACTCCAACTTAGCCACTGGCTTATGCTGCTGAGTGAATGACCCCAGCCAATGCTGCATGGAGCAAGCCTCCCATCTGAACCTTCTGTAAATTTCTGACTCACAGAATCTTGAGCAAGCAACATTGTTGTTTTAAGCCACTGAGTTATAGGGTAGTTTGTTATCCAAGTAATAGACCACTGAACCGAACAGCTAACATTTCTTGCTTATTCAGTCTACATTAAGGTCTAGGCCTTTCCTCCTCTCCTTCTTAATCTTAGAGGTAGAATTATTAATTATTATTATTCCCATTTTACAAGTGGAAGCACTGAAGGTGAGGGAAAAAGTGTCAGGGACAAGAAGGATGGAACTAAAGGAAATGTGGATGTCGGGCGAGAGGACTCAGGTAAGAATGCAGAGAGGAGAGAAGGTGCTGGAGAAGCCCTTGGTCTGGGCTTCATTTGGAGAATCTGATTCTCAGAGAGGGATACAGACTCTGGATTGGGGCTGACTCCTGGCTTTAAGTGTTTCTTGCCTCCTTCCTTCAGACTCTCCAACCAATGAACATCCAGGTAGACCTACCTGCCCTTCCACCCCCACTCTCCAGTTAGAATTTCTAAGTAAAACCTGGGTTTGGGGTGAAGTCTTATTTACTTTTTTCGGAGGGGAGAGGTAGGTAGCGGGAGAGCCAGACTCTTCCTGATCTATAAAATTAATTGACTCAAAATATTTGCCGCCTTGGGTTTCAGCAGCTTGGAGAAATTCACTCCTTAATGAGGAATTTCACCAGCTATGAATTGATATGCAAATCTATGCAAATAACACACAACTCTTCCTGGGCCTCTTGAGACAGGTTTTTGTTTTTAATAGGATTACTTCACTGGGCCAATTCAATTATGTAGAAAAAGCCTTCTGCAAATGGGATTTTCATATTAATAAGAGCTGCCATGGATTGAGTATCAGGCACTTGATGTGTCTATTTATAAGCCTCCCATTGCAAAACCAATAAAGCTCCAGATGGGCACACTGCAGACGGCACCTTGTAGCTGGAACTCAGGTTTGCCTACAAAGCCAAGAAATACAAAAACCATGATCTTAAATAATGCTTCACTTCTACCATTAGGTGAGATACTTTACCCTAAGAACCACATTCAAGTGCTAAAATATCAACATTTCTGAATTTCAACTGTAGGAAACACAAGGTACATGATAAGGGATTTTTAAAGCATTTTTTCTGATTATGAAATAACTATTGACAGGCAGATGGGAATGGAAGTTAAGTGCACACTTTTTTTTTTTGAGACAAGGTCTCATTCTGTCACTCAGGCTGGAGTGCAGTTGTGTGATCTCGGCTCACAACAACCTCTACTTCCAGGTTCAAGCGATTCTGCCACCTCAACCTCCCCAGTAGCTGGGACTACAGGCATGCTCCACCACACGCCCGGCTAATTTTTGTATTTTTTGGTAGAGATAGGGTCATACCATGTTGGCCAGGCTGGTCTTGAACTCCTGATCTGGAGTGATCCGCTAGCCTCGGCCACCCAAAGTGCTGGGATTACAGGTGAGAGCCACCATGCCCGACCAAGTGTGCACATTCTTGAAGCCCAGGTCCACCACTTCCCAACTGTGAGAAGGAGGATTAGTGGCGCTCAACCTCTCTCAGTTTCCCCATCTGTAGCCTGGAGATAACGGTAATACCAATTTACAGGGTGGATGTAAGGATTAACTGAGTTTATTCTGTAAAGCACTTGATGCCTAGCAGTAAGGAACTGCCCAGTCAATGTTAGTATGTGCCCAATAAATAATGAAAACTTAATTTTTAATTTTTTTTTTTTTGAGACGGACTCTTGCTGTGTTGCCCAGGCTGGAGTGCAGTGGCATGGTCTCGGCTCACGGTAACCTCTGCCTCCTGGGTTCAAAGCAATTCTCCTTCTTCTTTGGAAGGAAGTCACTAAGCACAGCCCATAATTAAGGAGTAGGAATTATGCTTCACCTCCTTTAGGTTGGAATACTACAGAATTTATTTGGAGCTCTTTTGCACAGGAGGAGACTTTCCATTTTTTTTTTTTTTTTTGAGGTGGAATCCAGCTCTATTGCCCAGGCTGGAGCGCAGTGGTACAATCTCAGTTCACTGCAACATCCGCCTCCTGGGTTCAAGTGATTCTCCTGCCTCAGCCTCCTGAGTAGCTGGGACTACAGGCACGTGCCACAACACCTGGCTAATTTTTGTATTTTTAGTAGAGATGGGGTTTCACCATGTTGGCCTAGCTGGTCTCAAACTCCTGACCTCAGGTGGTCCATGCATCTCAGCCTACCAAAGTGCTGGGATTTTAGGCGTGAGCCACCACGCATGGCCAACAGGAGACTTTTCTCTGTTGTTAATTCATTTATTCGATCATTTATTTCTATTAGTCAGGATTCATGGATGTTTATTTTGTACTTTGGGCTATAATTTAATACTTTTTTTTTCCTCAAATTCTTCCAGTGTTGGCCATTGCGAAATCTTTCAGTTGGTTCCTTTGATGGTTCCATCGCTGTGAATTTTTTTTTTTTTGAACACTTTCTTACTTTCTGTTGATGCTCCCAACTTATTTGTGTTTTTTCTCTCCCAGTTTTAGAATCAACCATTTCTCTGGTTCTTTGGAGAGTGGTGTTAGAAATCAAGATCCAAGATCTGGGCATTAGGTGTGCTCATTGCTAGTGGAATGTGGTTGCTTCTAGGCTGTCTCAGCTGACAGAGCAAGAAGATTCATGTATATTTACTAACTTGTGATACATATGTATCTCTGTTTCTATATGTAATCACTGTATCTATATTAAGCAAAACATGAATTTATGCTTAAGTCACCAATTCTAATCCATCACCATATGGATCATTCTAGCCACTTGCCCTTGGTTATCTCTAGCCTCCAAACCCAAAAGTAGGAAACTTGACTCCTATGATCTCTTGTCCATTTACTTATTTAACTCCAATATACATGTATATCTGTATGAGAATTGTTAACCTGTATCTCCACCTCGTCCAGTTTTTAACAGTTGGTAATTATCATCATTTTAAGTTCTGCTACACAGAAACTTTCTAACTTTGAATAATATACTTCGATATTTATTTCAGATTCCATTGTTACTTGGCAATGATCTCTTTGTTTTGTAAAAAAGGATATCAGCGCCTTTTCTCATCTCATCTCCCTTCCACCATCTAATTTCTGTCAGTTGTGCATTCATTTTTAAATTATCAAGGATTAATATTTAAATTATTCTCTGTAGCCAAAATTAGGTCTTTGGGCTATATCAGTAGGTTGATTACAAGAGAGTAAAATTAAAAAACAGCATTTATACTGCTAGGACTATATAAAGACTGCCCATTAAAAAATCTGGCTGTGTGTAAGATTATATTTCTTTCTGTATAATTCCAGAATGTATTTTTCAGTTTTTAATTTAGTTTTTATTACTGTAGCTGTAAGCCTTTCTCAAATGTCAGTGACCATTGGTTGTCCATTCCTATTTAAGAATGAAGACCAGACTGGGCATGATGGCTCATGCCTCTAATCCCAGCATTTTGGGAGGCTGAGGTGGGAGGATTGCCTAAGCCCAGGCATTCGAGACCAGCCTGGGCAAAATGGTGAGACTTTGTCTCTACAAAAAAGTGAAAAAATTAGTAGGGCATGGTGGCACACACTTGTGGTCTCAGCTACTTGAGAGGCTGAGGTGGGAGAATCGCTTAAGCCCAGAAGATTGAGGCAGCAGTGAGCTGTGTGTTGTATTTATACCACTGCACTCCAGCCTGGGTGACAGAGTGAAACCCTATCCACCACCTCCCCCCCACCAAAAAAAAAAAAATGATAGACCAGACATAACAATAATTAATAGGTATTCACCTAACAGTAGAGCCCCCAAAATACATGAAGTAACACTGGACAGAATTGAATAAAGTAATAGACAGTTTGGAAACAATAGTTGGAGTCTTCAGTACTCACTTTCAATGACGAATAGACAACTAGACAGAAGAGCAACAAGAAAATTAAACAACACTATAAACCAACTAGACCTAACAGACATTTGTAGAATATTCCACCCATTTATAACAGAATACACATTTTTCTTTTTTTTTTTTTTTTTTTAATTATACTTTAAGTTCTAGGGTACATGTGCACATTTTTCTTAAGTGCACATACAATATTGTTTTTAGAACATTCTTGATGCTAAACAGTATGTTAAGCCATAAAACAAGTCTCAATAAATTTAAAGGATTGAAAGCATACAAAGTATGTTCTCCAACCACAATGAGAATAAAATTAGAAATAAGTAAGAAGAAAAATTGGAAAATTAACAAATATGTGCAAATTAAACAACACACTCAACTAACCAATGTGTCAAAAAAGAATTTTGAGGAAAGTTTAAAAATATTTTGAGATAAACACAAAAACACTATTTTTTTTTATTATTATATTTTAAGTTCTAGGGCACATGTGCACAATGTGCAGGTTTGTTATATAGGTATACATGTGCCATGTTGGTTTGCTGCACCCATTAACTCGTCATTTACATTAGGTATATCTCCTAATGCTCTCCCTCCCCCATCCCCCTACTCCATGACAGGCCCCGGTGTGTGATGTTCCCTGTCCTGTGTCTAAGTGTTCTCATTGTTCAATTCCCACCTATGAGTGAGAACACGCGGTGTTTGGTTTTCTGTACTTGTGGTAGTTTGCTCAGAATGATGGTTTCCAGCTTCATCCATGTCACTACAAAGGACATGAACTCATCCTTTTTTATGGCTGCATAATATTCCATGGTGTATATGTGCCATGTTTTCTCAATCCAGTCAATCATTGATGGACATTTGGGTTGGTTCCAAGTCTTTGCTATTGTGAATAGTGCCACAATAAACATACGTGTGCATGTGTCTTTATAGTAGCATGATTTATAATCCTTTGGGTATGTACCCAGTAATGGGATCACTGGGTCAAATGGTGTTTCTAGTTATAGATCCTTGAGGAATCGCCACACTGTCTTCCACAATGGTTGAACTAGTTTATACTCCCACCAACAGTGTAAAAGCTTTCCTATTTCTCCACATCCTCTCCAGCATCTGTTGTTTCCTGACTTTTTAATGATTGCCATTCTAACTGGCGTGAGATGACATCTCATTGTGGTTTTGATTTGCATTTCTCTGATGACCAGTGATGATGAGCATTTTTTCATGAAAAAACACAATATATTATGCCAAAACTTGCAGGATACAGGTAAAGTAACACTTAGAGGGAAATTTATAGCTACACACACCTATATTGAAAAATAAGTAGGCTGGGCTTGGTGGCTCACACCTGTAATCCCAGCACGTTGGGAGGCCGAGGTGGGTGGATCATGAGGTCAGGAGATTGAGACCATCCTGGCTAACACAGTGAAACCCTGTCTCTACTAAAAAATACAAAAAAGTTAGCCTGGCGTGGTGGTGGGCACCTGTAGTCCCAGCTACTTGGGAGGCTGAGGCAGGAGAATGTCATGAACCCAGGAGGTGGGGCTTGCAGTGAGCCGAGATCTCACCACTGCCCTCTAGCCTGGGCGACAGAGTGAAGACTCTGTCTCAAAAAAAAAAAAAAGGAAAAAGAAGAAAGATTTCAAATTAAGAACCTAATCTTTGATCTTAAGAAACTAGAAAAAGAAGAGAAAACTAAGTCTGAAGCAAGTAAGGAAGGAACTAATGAAGATTAGAGTGGGCCAGGTGCAGTGGCTCATGCCCAAGAGTTTGACACCTGTCCGGGCAACATGTCAAAACCCCATCTACAAAAAAATACAAAAATATTGGCACGGCATGGTGGCTCACGCCTGTAATCCCAGCACTTTGGGAGGCCAAGGCAGGTGAATCATGAGGTCAGGAGATTGAGACTATCCTGGCTGACACGGTGAAACCCCGTCTCTAATTTAAAAAAATACAAAAAATTAGCCAGGCGCGGTGGCAGGCACCTGTAGTCCCAGCCACTTGGGAGGCTGAGGCAGGAGAATGGCGTGAACCGAGGAGGTGGAGCTTGCAGTGAGCCGAGATTGCGCCACCGCACTCTAGCCTGGGTGACAGAGCGAGACTCCGTCTCAAAAAACAAACAAACAAACAAAAAACAAAAAAACACAAAAAAATTAGTTAGCTATGGTGGCACATGCCTGTAGTCCTAGCTACTTGGAAGGCTGAGGTGGGAGAATCACTTGAGACTGGGAGGTTGCAGTGAGCTATGGTCATGCCACTGCACTCCAGCCTGGGTGACAGACGGAGACCCTGTCTCAAAAAAAAAAAAAAAAAAAAACACACAAAACATTAGAGTAGAAAGAAATTAATAGGAAAATAGTAGAGAAAATAATCAACCAAAAATTAATTCTTTGAAAAGATCAGCAAAATTCACTTACCTATAGCCAGACTGATGAACAAAAAAAAAAGAGAAAAACTACAAATTACAAATTATGAGAATTGAGAATGAAAGAGAAGACATTATTATTTCTTTCTCTTTTTTTGACTTTATTTATTTTTTATTTTTTAATTATACTTTAAGTTCTAGGGCACATGTGCACAATGTGCAGTTTTGTTACATATGTATACATGTGCCATTTTGGTGTGCTGCACCCATTAACTCGTCATTTACATTAGGTATATCTCCTAATGCTGTCTCTCCCCCCGCCCCCACCCCACTACGGTGGGTGATTCCTCAA
Organism: Trachypithecus francoisi; assembly: GCF_009764315.1. Classification (NCBI taxonomy): domain Eukaryota; kingdom Metazoa; phylum Chordata; class Mammalia; order Primates; family Cercopithecidae; genus Trachypithecus; species Trachypithecus francoisi. Next base: position 96,320,330 of record NW_022681468.1, read on the forward strand.
GGATCTAGAACTAGAAATACCATTTGATCCAGCCATCCCATTACTAGGTATATACCCAAAGGATTATAAATCATGCTGCTATAAAGACACATGCACCCGTATGTTTATTGCGGCACCATTCATATTATTATTTATTTCAATTATTCTTATTATTATAAGAAATACTTGAAATACAGTTGTTTATAGTATTCCAACAAATTAGATGAAATGGAACATTTCTGGAAAGACAAAAACAACTAAAACTGACTCAAGAAGAAATAGAAAATCTTAACAAATCTATAACAAGTGATGACATTGAATTAATCATAATAAAAAACTTTTTTCAAAGGGAATCCCAAGCCCAGATGGCTTCACTGTTGAACTTTACCAAATACTTTAGGGAAGTATTAACTTCCTTAGGAAGTTGTCATTTGGAGACTCTTCTGAAAAATAGAAGCAGGGAAATGTCCCCACTCTTTCTATGGGATCAGCATTATCCTGATTCTAAAACTAGACAGACATCCCAAGAAAAGAAAACTATAGACCAATATCCATTAAGAACACAGACACAATTCTCAACAAAATACTATCAACATAAATCCGGCAACATATGGAAAGGATCATAATCCATGGCCAAGTGGTATTTTGCTAGGCATGCAAGGATGAATCAACACAGAAAAATAAATCAATGTAAAACAACATATGGCTGGGTGTGGTGGCTCATGCCTGTAATCCCCCTACTTTGGGAGGCCAAGGTGGGTGGATCACGAGGTCAAAGATCGAGGCCATCCTGGCTAACACAGTGAAACCCCGTCTCTACTAAAAATACAAAAAAAAAAAAAAAAAAATTAGCTGGACGTGGCGGCATGCGCCTGTAGTCCCAGCTACTCGGGGAGGCTGAGGCAGGAGAAGGGTGTGAACCCAGGAGGTGGAGCTTGCAGTCAGCCGAGATCGTACCACTGCACGCCAGTCTGAGCAACAGAGCGAGACTCCGTCTCAACAACAACAACAACAATAAAACAAAACAAAACATATTAGTAGAATAAAAGACAAAAGCCACATGATAGTCTCAATAGACAAAGAATGACAGAACAGGGAGACAGAATTAGAGCTTTTATACATGAATGGGGCTCATGATTGGGCCAACAGATAAAACTAACTCCTTTATTTCCTGGCATTTTGTTCTACCTTAGAGCAGAGCTCTTCTGATATTTTGCTATGGGTGAATTTTACACTTGTTTGACTTAATGAGAAGGGGTTGAAAATATAATGGGAAGGGGGTGAAAATATCTGGTCTCTCCAAGATTGGCCTCTTCAATTTTGCTGTCCAGCTCTTTCTGATCTTTGATCAGAAAATCAAAGATCCTTTGAGGCCACCTGTAGGAATACTGAAGATGGTGACATTTTCCATTTTGTCTTTTGATACCTTTTCATCTACTTTATGTCTTCTAGAAATGCTGAAATCTGACACCTCTATTTTTTTTTTTTTAAATGGAGTCTTGCTCTGTCTCCCAGGCTAGAGTGTAGTGGCATGATCTCAGCTCACTGCAAATTCCGCCTCCTGGATTCAAGTGATTCGCCTGCCTCAGCCTCCTGAGTGACTGGGATTACAGGTGCGTGCCACCAAACCTGGCTAATTTTTGTACTTTTAGTAGAGATGGGGTTTTACCAAGTTGGCTGGTTTGGTCTTGAACTCCTGACCTCAAGGGACCCACCCGCCTCGGCCTCCCAAAGTGCTGGGATTACAAGTGTGAGCCCCAAACCTAGCCATCTGACATCTCTTGATGGTCTCTAATTTATTTTCATTTTTGTTTTGTGCTTATTTTTTTTGTATTTCTCTTATTATTTTAATTGGGTTTCTTTAAGGAGAGAGAAATTAACTGTCTTTGAGAACCAAGTTCCACTGAAGAAATTTATTTATTTATTTTTTTGAAACGGAATCTCACTCTGTCAGCCAGGCTAGAGTGCAGTGGCGCAATCTCGGCTCACTGCAAGCTCCGTCTCCTGGGTTCACGCCATTCTCCTGCCTCAGCCTCCCGAGTAGCTGGGACTATAGGCGCCCGCCACCACGCCCAGCTAATTTTTTGTATTTTTAGTAGAGATGGGGTTTCACCGTGTTAGCCAGGATGGTCTTGATTTCCTGACCTCATGATCTGCCCCCCTCGGCCTCCCAAAGTGCTGGGATTGCAGGCGTGAGCCACCGCACCCGGCCCGAAGTTTATTTTCCTAAGATAATAAGTGATACTTCAGAGTATACTCTCTTTTTTCTCCAAGTAGAGAGTTACTGGGTTCTGGTTCTGGCAAGAAATCTTGTTACTTTTATCCCGGAGAAGTAAAGTGATTTGTCAGGAATCTAAACATAACAGCCATGGTAATTTGAGAGAATTTACAATAACAGCTGTGAGAGAGTGAATCCTTAGAGCTAAATTTGACTTTTCCTGCATTTTATAGGAAAGGAAATTGCATTTCAGAGATGAGAAGGGTTCATGGTCACAAAACAAGTTGGTAACAGTCCTGGGAGGAACATTCCTGTTTCCCAACCTGTGCTCCTTGCACTGTACCATACTGTCATCACTGAGCACTCTTTCTCACATGCACTCGTGTGCTATGTGGCATCTGTTACAGTGGTGAAGGGCATTGCATTGCAGGTATTAGGAGCATGGGCTCTGTGGTAAAGTAGATCTGGCCTGACATGTAGCTATGTGACATTGGTCAAGTTGAAGATTTTTTCATTTCAATGTCTTCATGTAAAAACAGGGACTGCTGTATTTTGAATGTTTCCCCTCCAAAATTCAGGTTTTGAAACTTAATGGCCAATAAAGTGATAGTATCAAGAGGTGGGGCTTTTAAGAGGTGAACAGGCCATGAGTGCTCCTCCCTTACAAATGGGATTAATGTGCTTATATAAAAGGGTTCACACATTATTCAATTCAGTCACCCTTTTGCTTTCCACCCTATGAAGACACAGCCTTCCTCTCTGGATGTTGCAGCAACGAGGCATCATATTGGAAGGGGAAACCACGCCCTTCACTAGACACTAAACCTCCAGCACTTTGATCCTGGATTTTCAGCTTCTGGAACTGTGAGAAATAAATTTGTGTTCTTTACAAATTACCCTATGGTATTTTGTTAAAGCAGCACAAGTGGACTAAGACAGGGACAGTCAAAGTACGCATCATATAGGCTTGTGATATAAATGCTTTTCACAGAACTTGGTGCAAGGCAATTGTCCTACAGGTATTGGCAATTATGAATTGCTATCCAAGACTAGAAACTTACTGGGCCTGGATGACTCAGATAACTCAAGAGTCATCTAGGTCAGTCTTCTAGCCAGTGCTTCAATCCATCTACTTTGTCTCCATCAAGAGACTGACTGTTTTCTTCTTTTTTTGAGACAGAGTCTTGCTCTGTTGCCCAGGCTGGAATGCAGTGGTGCTATCTTGGCTCACTGCAAGCTCCGCCTCCCGGGTTCACGCCATTCTTCTGCCTCCACCTCCCGAGTAGCTGGGACTACAGGCGCCCGCCCCAATGCCCGGCTAATTTTTTTGTATTTTTAGTAGAGAGGGGTTTCACTGTGCTAGCCAGGTTGATCTTGATTTCCTGACCTTGTGATCTGCCCGCCTTGGCCTCCCAAAGTGCTGGGATTACAGGCGTGAGCCACCGTGCCTGGCCGACTGTTTTCTTTTGAACACCTGCAATGACAGGAGCACTCACGACCATCTGAGGCAGCCTATTTAATTTAAATGGTTTTCAAGCTTATTTTCTTTCATTATAAACTTTTAAATATGACTATTACAAAAATTAAGATAATACAGAAAAGTGGAAGGCAGAAAATTTAATGCTTGTCATCCAGTTGTCAGGGACAACACTTTGGTGCCTCTTGTCCAGTATTTACAAGATAGTCATTTTTTTTCACAGTCATATGGTGTGATATATAAGAGTTTATAGGAAGACTTTTTTTGCTCACTATATAAAACTTGAGAAATACAGGGAATGTAAATTCTCTAGCTTCCTTCAACCCAGAGAGAGCTCTGCTTATATGTTAGTGAGGTGGCAGGGGCAGCCAAGTGTGGTGGTTAAAGGGTATATTTAAGGTCAGACAACCCTGAGGGACCCTGGGAAAATTTCTGAAATCTCTCTTTAAATCTCAGCTTTCTCATCTTTTAAAGGCTTCTGTTTTTTCTTTTAAAATGAGGTGAAATTCAGATAACATATAATTAGTACCTTTAAAGAGTGTAATTCAGTGGCAGCTAGAGTATTTGCAATGTGTGCAAACACCACCCTCTAACACTTTTTCAACATCCAAAAGAAACACCTCATAACCATTAAGCAATCACTCCCACTTCCCCTTTCTCCCATCCTCTAGTAATTACTAATCTGCTTTTTGTGCCTATGGATTTGTTCACTCTGGAAATATCATAAAAGAAATCATACAATATGTGAGTTTTTGTGCCTGGCTTCTTCTACTCAGCATAATGTTTTCGAGGTTCATTTGTGCTGTAGTATATATCAGTTATTAGATCCTTTTTTTTTTTTTTTGAGACGGAGTTTCACTGTCCCCCAGGCTGGAGTGCAATGGCGCGATCTTGGCTCACTGCAACCTCTGCCTCTGGGATTCAAGCGATTTTTCTGCCTCAGCCTCCCGAGTAACTGAGATTACAGGTACGTGCCACCACGCTGGTGAGGTTAGGCTGGTCTCGAACTCCTGACTTCAAGTGATCTGCCTTCCTCAGCCTCCCAAAGTGCTAGGACTACAGGTGTGAGCCATCTTTCCCAGCCAGATCATTTTTTTTCACAGCTGAATAATAGTCCATTTTGCAGATATACCACAATTTGTCTATCTATTCATCTACTGATGGACATTTGGGTTGTAGTTGTTTGGCTCATGGTTTTTGTGTCCTATTTAAGAAATTCCTGGCTAACCCAAAGTCACAAAGATTTTCTATATTTTCTTGAAGTTTTCTACTTTGAACTCTTAAGGTTTATAATCAGTTTCTAGTTCAATTTTATGTGTAGTGTGAGATAAATGTGAGATGCTCTTTGCGGCAACATGGCTGCAGCTGGAGGATATTATTGAGGTATTGAGGTTCATTATCATTATTTTTTTTAACTTTTAGGTTCAGGGGTACATGTGCAGGTTTGTTATGTGGGTAAATTGTGTGTCACAGAGAAGGTTCATTATTTTATTTTATTTATTTTTGAGACAGAGTTTTGCTCTTATTGTCCACACTGGAGTACAGTGGTGCGATCTAGCCTCACTGCAACCTCTGCCTCCCGGGTTCAAGCAATTCTCCTGCCTCAGCCTCCTGAGTAGCTGGGATTACAGGTGTGAGCCATCACGCCCGGCTAACTTTTTGTATTTTTAGTAGAGACGGGGTTTCTCCATGTTGGCGAGGCTGGTCTAGAACTCCTGACCTTGTGATCCGCCTACCTCGGCCTACCAAAGTGCTGGGGTTACACATGTGAGCCACCACACCCAGCCTAAAACATTATTTTTAAGAACTGAGTTGCTAGTATTTGTAATTGTTGAAGAGAAATTAATCTCCAGTAGCAAAGATGATCTGTCATCAAGGTTCATTTTACAATTATTTATCTAAGACCTTATTTCTTCCTGTGTTCATTTTGCTTAAAAATAAATACATGCAGTATGTTTTCATTATATACAAATTGCAAAGAAAAATATTCTGAGGATACTGATAACAATAATAGTTGACATTTACTGGGGGCTTATGTGCCAGGCAGCATGCAAGCATTTTCAAAGAATTAGTTCATTTAACCTTAATAATGGCCCTATGAGGTAGATGTTAGGATAACTTTCAGTAGGAACTTGGTGGAAATTCTAGGCCACCCCACTCAGTCCTGTGGGTCTGGAGCCTTAGCTGCTCCAGTGCAATGCAGTGTTCAACTCTGCATCAGTCTGCCTTGGGAATATTACAGATTTTATAATATTCTCTCTCTTGTTATCTACTAAAGAAAGCCACCTAGTGAAAAAGTCTTAAAAAGACTTCTACTTTGTCACTAAATGCTATCTACAGTCTTTGCAATTCTGAGTATTTGATCTTTGTTTCTAGACATGAGATATGAAAACAAGTGCCAAGATACCTAGACAAGCCCAACTCCAATGTGTCACAAGACGGTTGGGACTTGCAAAAAAGGAAGCTTGGAGAATAAACATGATTGGGTGATGCAGCTATCTTCAGCTTTAATTTAGGACAATTATGCAGGGTCATCCCAGCCCCAGAACTAATTCTCCATGGAATCAGCAGAGGCCTTCACTGAGACTGTGTTGCAGTTCAAATTCTTCCTCTGCGCAACCCCACAGGTGTTGATTCTAAGAGCCCTCCCCAGGAAACCTCTGCATGCAAATATCTGTCTCAGAGCCTGCTTCCCAGGGCACCTTACCTGAAATAGTGACTATCAGCCAGAGTATCCCTTGTCTTCTTCTTCCTGTGTATGTGTGTGTGTGTGTGACACGAAGTTTCACTTTTGTTGCCCAGGCTGGAGTGCGATGGTGCCATCTTGGCTCACTGCAACCTCTGCCTCCCGGATTCAAGCAATTCTCCTGCCTCAGCCTCCCAAGTAGCTGGGATTACAGGCGTGTGCCATGACACCCAGCTAATTTTGCATTTTTAGTAGAGATGGGGTTTCACCATGTTGGTCAGGCTGGTCTCAAACTCCTGACCTCAGGTGATCCACCTGCCTTAGCCTCCCAAAGGGCAGGGATTACAGGCATGAGTCACCACCGCATCCAGCCCCCCATCTTCTTCTAAATTTCTCTCAAGATCATAAAAGGTCATAATGACCAAAACGGGTCTCATGCCCTAATAATGTAAAAAATTACCTCCGTTCAGCCAGGTGTGGTGGCTCACACCTGTAATCCCAGCACTTTGGGAGGCCAAGGCAGGTGAATAATGAGGTCAGGAGATCGAGACCATCCTGGCTAACATGGTGAAACCCCGTCTCTACTAAAAATACAAAAAATTAGCCGGGCGTGGTGGCAGGAACCTGTAGCCCCAGCTACTCTGGAGGCTGAGGCAGGAGAATGGCGTGAACCCGGGAGGCAGAGTTTGCAGTGAGCCGAGACCGTGCCACTGCACTCCAGCCTGGGCGACACTCTGTTTCAAAAAAAAGAAAAAAAAAAATTACCTCCATTCAACTGATGAGACTACAGCTAATATCATGTTTAATGGTGAAAACTACATGCTTTCTCCCTGAAATCAAAAACAAAACAAGGATGTTTGCCCTTGCCACGTCTATTCACCATTATACTGGAGTTGATAGTCAGTTCAAGAAGGCAAAAAAGGGAAATAAAAAGGTATGCAAATAGAAAAAGAAGAAATAAAACTGACTTTATTTGTACACATATTCATCTATGCAGAAAATCCTAAGTTATCAACAAAAATGCACTGAAACTGAGTACGTTTAACAAGGTTCTAACATCTGAGATCAATATAAAAGACTCTTTTTTTTTCTCTTGAGACAGAATCTCGCTCTGTCACCTGGGTTGGAGTGCAATGGCATGATCACTGCTCTCTGCAGTCTCGATCTCCCAGGCTCCAGTGATCCTCCCACCTCAACCTCCCCAGTAGCTGGGACTACAGGGACATGTCATCACATCCACCTAATTGTTTTGTTTAAGGTTTTGTACAGACAGTGTCTCCCTGTGTTGCCTACGCTGATCTCAAACTCCTGGGCTCAGGCAATCCCCCCCACCTCGGCCTCCCAAAGTATTTTTATATACTAGCAATGAACAGCTGGAAATCAAATGTGTAAAAACATTTATAATAGCATCACCAAACATGAAATGTTTAGAGAAAATTTAACAAACTATGTGCAAGACAAGTACACTGAAAACTATAAAACATGGCTGAAGTAAATCTTAAAAGACTTAGAAAAATGAAGAGATATTTTTTGTTTACATATCAAATGGCTCAATATTATTTACATACATTTCTCCCCAAAATGCTATATAGAAATTCAGTCAAAATCCCAGGAGGTTTTTTTTTTAATTGACAAACTGATTGTAAAATATAAATAGAGGCCAGGCGCAGTGGCTCACGCCTGTAATCCTAGCACTTTGGGAGGCCGAGGTGAGCAGATCACCTGAGGTCACGAGTTCAAGACCAGCCTGACCAACATGGAGAAACCCTGTCTCTACTAAAAATACAAAATTAGCCAGGCATGGAGGCACATGCCTGTAATCCCAGCTACTCAGGAGGCTGAAGTAGGAGAATCGCTTATACCTGGAGGCAGAGGTTGTGGTGAGCAAAGATTGCACCATTGCACTCTAGCCTGGGCAATAAGAGCAAAAACTCTGTCTCAAGAAAAAAAAAAAAAAAAAAAAATATATATGCAAATGACCTATAATAGCTAAAACAATTTTTAAAGGATAAACAAAATTAGAAGACTTGCACTAATTTCAAGATTTATGCTAAAGCTACAGTAATCAAGACAGTAGTATTGGAAAAAGTATAGACATATATCAATAAATGGTGCCGAGATAGCTGGCCACTCATATGCAGTAGAATGAAACTGGGCCTCAACTTTTCATCACATGCAAGACGCATTAAAGATTTAAATGTAAGATGTCAAACAAAGACTCCTAGAAGAAAACCTAGGAAACACCATTCTGGACATCAGCCTTGGGAAAGAATTTATGACTAAGTCCTCAAAAGCAATTGCAACAGAAACAAATATTGACAAGTGGGATCTAATTAAACTGAAGAGCTTCTGCACAGCAAAAGAAACTATCGACAGAATGAACAGACAACCTACAGAATGGGGGAAAATATTCACAAACTATGCATCTGACAAAGGTTTATATCCAGAATCTATACGGAATTTAAACTATTGAACAAGTGAAAAACAATAACACCATCTAAAAATGGGCAAAAGCGGGTGACCACTGTGGTTCATGCCTATAATCCTAGCACTTTGGGACGCTGAGGCAGGCGGATCACTGGAAGTTGGGAGTTCAAGACCAGCCTGACCAACATGGAGAAACCCTGTCTCCACTAAAAATACAAAAAATTAGCCAGGCATGGTGGCACATGCCTGTAATCCCAGCTATTCAGGAGGCTGAAGTAGGAGAATCGCTTGAACCTGGGAGGCAGAGGTTGTGGTGAGCGAAGATTGCACCATTGCACTCCAACCTGGGCAGCAAGAGCGAAACTCTGTCTCAATAACAGTAAAAATTAAAAATGGGCAAAAGAGGCCAGGCCCAGTGGCTCACGCCTGTAATCCCAGCACTTCGGGAGGCCGAGGAAGGTGGATCACCTAAGGTCGGGAGTTCAAGACCAGCCTGACCAACATGGAGAAACCCTGTCTCTACTAAAAATACAAAATTAGCCTGGTGTGCTGGAGCATGCCTGTAATGCCAGCTACTCGGGAGGCTGAGACAGGACAATTGCTTGAACCCAGGAGCTGGAGGTTGCAGTGAGCCAAGATCACACCTTTGCACTCCAGCCTGGGCAACAAGAGTAAAACTCGGTTTCAGAAACAAAAAAGGGGAGGAGGGAGGCAGAAGAAGCCGGGCATGGTGGCAGGCACCTGTAATCCCACCAACTTAGGAGGAAGGGGCAGGAGAATTGCATGAACTGGGGAAGCAGAGGTTGCAGTGAGCCGAGATTGCACCACTCCACTCCAGCCTGCCTGACAGTGAAACTCTGTCTCAAAAATAAATAAATACATAAATAAATATATAAATATAAAAATGGGCAAAAGACATGAACAGACACTTCTCAAAAGAAGATATACAAGTGTCCAAGAAACATATGAAAAAATGTTCCACATCACTAATCATCATAGAAATGCAAATCAAAACCACAATGAAATACCATCTCATACCAGTCATAATGCCCATTGTTAAAAAACCACATATGCTGATAAGGCTGCAGAGAAAGAGAACACTTATACACTGTTGGTGGTAATGTAAATTAGTTCAACCACTGTGGAAATCAGTTTGGAGATTTCTCAAAGAACTTAAAATACAGCTACCATTTGACCCAGCAATCCCATTACTGGTATATATCTAAAAGAAAATAAATTGTTCTACCAAAAAGACACATACACTCACATGTTCATCACAGCACTATTCACAATAGCAAAGACATGGAATCAACCTAGATGTCTATCAGCAGTGGACTGGATAAAGAAACTGGTGGCTGGGTGCGGTGGCTCACACCTATAATCTTACCACTTTGGGAGGCTGAGGCAGGCAGATCACCTGAGGTCAGGAGTTCAAGACCAGCCTGACCAATGGAGTGAGATTCCATCTCAAAAAAAAAAAAAGTTTTAAAATTTCATTAAAAATTTAAATTATGAAAATATTCAAACATACGCAAAGATAGAGAATAATTAGAGGAACCCCCATATATCCTTTACCCAGAATCAATAATTATCAGTTTTTCCCATAAAACATGTATTCCTCTTTTCATTTTACTTTCAAAATGAAATTCAAGTAATTATGCCATTTTACCTTCATATATTTTAGTATGCATCTCTAATAAATTTGGTATCATCTAGTAGCCAGTCTAGAATAAAATTTCTTTTATTGTCTAAAAAATGTCTTACTTAAAAAGGTTTAAATTAGGATGCAAACAAGGTTAACACATTTGTTTGTCATCTCTTAATTCTGTTAAAAACTCAACCAATTTCCCACCCCACCCTCTCTTTCGCTACCTTTGTCATGTTGCAAAAACTGGGTCGATTGTCCTACAGAATAGCCCACATTTTGGATGTGTTAGTTTGATTCCTTGTGCTGTCGTTTAACTATTCCTATGTCTCTTGCATTTTATTTTACAATTATTTATCTTTAAATGATTTTTTTAAATAAAACTACTTTATTGAGATATGACTGACACATAAGAAGCTGCACATATTTAATGTATACATCTCGATGAGTTTCAGGAAAGTATACACTAGAGAAAACATCTCTACCATCAAAATTTAAAGGCTTTTCTAGTTGAAGTACATAATATGGTTCTTGTGAAAAATTTAAAAAATTTATTTTTTATTTTTATTTTTATTTTTATTTTTTTTGGGACGGAGTCTCGCTCTATCGCCCAGGCTGGAGTGCAGTGGCCGGATCTCAGCTCACTGCAAGCTCCGCCTCCCGGGCTTACGCCATTCTCCTGCCTCAGCCTCCCAAGTAGCTGGGACTACAGGCGCCCGCCACCTCGCCCGGCTAGTTTTTTTGTATTTTTTAGTAGAGACGGAGTTTCACGGTGTTAGCCAGGATGGTGTCGATCTCCTGACCTCGTGATCCGCCCTTCTCGGCCTCCCAAAGTGCTGGGATTACAGGCTTGAGCCACCGCGCCCGGCCAAAAAATTTAAAGAGCTACAATTGGTAATGTGGAAAGACATTACCAAGTCTGCCATAATCCCATCCCTAGAGATAATCATTTTTAATTGTCTGGCGTACATTCAACCAGACTTTTTTCTTCACTCAGTAAGAAAATCACTTCTCAAGTTATTTAGTAATGAAATTGGTCATTGTGTGATTCCTTATTGCAACTCTGTTTTCCTGGAGATTATTCAGAAATTCTTTGTATAGTGTCTCAATCCTGTAAGAATTTTAGCCATTGTTTGAAAGTGCTGGGGCAAGACCACATAGTTACTGTTTTAAGTTAATTGAACATGGGAGATTTGTTATGCATTGCAGGGTGAAGAAAGTAGCAATGGGTAAGGAGTAGATACAGAATGAGAAAAGTTGAGTGAAGCATGAAGGACCAAACCTTACCTTGAACTCTAAAATCTATCAGATAGGACATGATTTAATAAGATTAATTTGATGCCCAGCAGAGGCAGAAAAGACCCATTAATCCAGTATTTAAATAACAAGAAGAGTTTTGTCAAACTGTCTGTCTCTCTGGAGTCTCTAAACCTCCCATTCTCCTCTCCCACTCTAGGAGTGGGCTATGGGTAGGATGCATACTATGATCTCTCTTAGTGTCTGCCAACTGGAAATCTTTTTAAAAATCAGGTAATTCTATTGTTCATTACTTTCTTTGCTCAAGTTGAAGCATTACACACATTCTTTTATAACACGTTTCAATTTTTAAATTCTTTACATGTACATATATCCAATTTTTATTTTTATTTTTAAAATTTATTTTTCTGTATTTTGTTTCATTTTTAGTTCTTAATTTTGACTTTTCTTACGATTGGTTTTAATATATCTTTGAATATTTCTTTCTAAAAGCAATGTGAAGGATATGTTTTCTCATCCTTGGACATCTGAGAATACCTTTCTGTTGCCTTTACACATGAAAAATCTTTTGAGTAGATTTAAAAATATTTGATTATAACATTTCTGCTCAAAATTTAATAGATAGTACTACAACATCTTTTGGGACTTACTGCTGCACGAACGTTGAACACGTGCAAATTTTATTCCTTTATAAGTGACTTCTTTATTCTCCTAGGATTTATGCAGGAGCTTTTTTCGTTTGTTTCTTTTTTGTCTTTTGAATTATTTTCTGAGATACATTTAGACATATGATCTGGATACTTCCTGTGTGCCCCTCCACTGTGCTATGGGCTGTGGGATTTTTTTATAGACTGAATCAATGGACTCCTATGGCTTTGAGCTTCTGGTTCACAGAGGCACTGGCAGAAGATCAAGGACAGAAAATAGAGTGAGGTCAGGCCTTCTACAACTCTCTCTCTGGGTGCTGATACCTTGTCCTCCTCTTGCCTCTTCAGGCCTATGGGTGATAGTGGCTTTAAGTGTTTGGCTGATTCTGTCTGGATCCCCTTTTATCGATAATTCCAGGAACTTGGTGAGTACTATTAAATTTCAATTTAGATGATTTCTATTGACCTATCTTCAAGGTCACTGATTATTTCTTCTGCTATGTACAAACTACTCTTAAGCTATTCAGTGTTTTTTGCCTTGTTTTGCAATTTCATATATTGTATTTTTCAATTCTAGATTTCCATTTGGTTGCTTGTTTTAGATTTTCCATTTTTTTAGTAATGATTTAATATGTTTATCTGTTATGACCGTATTGTCCTTTAAGTCTATGAAGATTTAAAAAAAATTATTTTAAATCTATTTTTTTTGCGACAGAGTCCCACTCTGTCGCCCAGGCTGGGATGCAGTGGCACAATCTTGGCTCACTGCAACCTCTGCCCCCCAGGTTCAAGTGATTCTCCTGCCTCAGCCACCTGAGTATCTGGGATTACAGGAGTGTGCCACTACGGCTGGCTAATATTTGTATTCTTAGAACAGACAGGGTTTCACCATGTTGTCCAGGTTGGTTTTGAACTCTTGACCTCAAGTGATCCTCCTGCCTTGGCCTCCAAAGTGCTGCGATTATAGGTGTGAGCCATTGCTTCTGGCCTGAAGATATTTATAACAGACATTTTAAAGTTTTTGTCTGATAATTCCAACTTCTGGGTCATTTTGAGACTGGTTTCTATTTACTTATTTTTCGTTTACATGGGTCTCCTTTTCCTTTGTCATCACTTATCTAGTAACTTTTAAACTGTATACTGGACATTGTGGGAGATGTGCTGAAGACCATCATCAAGAAAACATCAAGTATGTTTTCTACCTTGAGGAATGTTAAGCACTGTTCTTGAAGGTAGTTTAATTACTTTACATCACCTTAGTTTTGTTGGAGGCATAATTTTATGCCTTGTTAGCACAGGTCTACTATGGTTTTATCTTTACTCCTAAAGTGAATATCTTAGTTCTGGGAGGTGGTCTTTGCTTCTAAAATGTTGTCTTCCTAAATTATAGATGACCTGAACAAATGGAAACATGTCCCATGCTCACTGACGGGTAGAATCAATGTGAAAATGACCATATTGCCAAAAGCAATCTACAAATTCAATGCAATTTCCATCAAAATACCACCATAATTCTTCACAGAACTAGAAAAACCAATCCTAAAATTCATATGGAACCCAAAAAGAGCCTGCATAGCCAAAACAAGACTAAGCAAAAAGAACAAATCTGGAAGCATCACATTATCTGGCTTCAAACTATACTACAAGGCGATAGTCACCAAAATAGCATGGTACTGGTATAAAAATAGGCACATAGACCAATGGAACAGCATAGAGAACCCAGAAATAAACCCAAATACTTACAGCCAACTGATCTTTGACAAGGCAAACAAAAACATAAAGTGGGTAAACAACACCCTGTTCAACAAATGATGCTGGGATAATTGGCAAGTCACATGCAGGGGAATAAAACAGGATCCTCATCTCTCACTTTATATAAAAAGCAACTCAAGATGGGTCAAGGACTTAAACCTAAGACCTGAAACTAAAAATTCTAGAAGATAACATCAGAAGAAACCCTTCTAGACATTGGCTTAGGCAAAGATTTCCTGACCAAGAATCCAAAAGCAAATGCAATACAAAGAAAACATTCTTATGTTTTTGCATCTATGCAAAGGCATAAGAATGATACAATAAACTTTGGGGACTCAGAGGGAAAGGGTGGGAAGAAGTTGAGGGATAAAATACTACAAATTGGGTTCAGTTTATACTGCTTGGGTGATGGGTGCACCAAAATCTCACAAATCACCACTAAAGAACTTACTCATGTAACCAAATGCCACCTGTTCCCCAAAAACCTATGGAAATTAAAAACAAAACAAAACAAAACAAACAAACAAAACCACTGGGTGTGGTAGCTCATGCCTGTAATCCTAGCACTTACATGCCTGTAATCAGAGGCTGAGGTGGATGGATCACTTGAGGTTAGGAGTTTGAGACCAGCCTGGCCAACTTGGTGAAACCCTGTATCTACTAAAAATACAAAAAATTAGCCAGGCATGGTGGCATGCACCTGTAGTCCCAGCTTCTCAGAAGGCTGAGGCATGAGAATTGCTTGAACCCAGGAGGTGGAGGTTGTAGTGAGCCGAGATCACGCCATTGCACTCCAGCCTGGGTGACAGAGTGAGACCCTGTCTACAAAAAAACAAAAATAAAAACAAACAAACAAACAAAAACCAAGCAAACATTTGGGAGAATAATTTAGAAAATTAAAAAAAAAAAAAAAGAGTGGTCTTTTGGGATTTTAATGGAAGGCCCGTACTTTTTTTGCCAAGTTTCTTTAACTTGAGTGACTTGATCTCTAAACTGTGTCTTCCCTGTAGTAGGCATGTGCTGAAATCTCAGGTCAGCTCTCTTTTTCTTCCAGGTGTTTTGAACCTTGGGCTCTTTGTAGTTTTGATCTGCACACATGCAGTTCAGGGGTCAGCCAACAACACAAGGGGCGATTATATGGAGATGTTAAACTGCTCCCCTTCCTGACTTCTTCCATTCTGTAGGATTATGTGAATCTTCCATTAAATAACCAGTTGCTTGGGCAAGTCCCTTCTGACTCCACAGACCAATACAACTACAGGCTCTCTGCTTGACTCTATCTGCCTTGCTAGACGAACTAGGGCATGTCCTGAGGGCAAGAGCCATTTGTGTGTTTGTTGGCCTCACTTGGTGTGATTCACTTTTTTTTCAATGTCAAGTCCCCTTCTTTTTCTGCCTACTGTTGATCATTCTCCAGTGTCTTTAAACAGCTGTATTTTGTATTTTGTTCATAGTTTATAATTGTGATCATCAGAAGGAATAGTCTGATGTAAGTGGCTTTGCTATTACTAAGCCAGTATTACTATTTATTTATTTTATTTTTTGAGGTAGAGTCTCACTCTGTCCTTAGTTCAGTGGCACAATCTTAGCTCACTGCAACTTTCGCCTCCTGGGTTCAAGTGATTCTCCTCTCAGCCTCTGGAGTAATTGGGATTATAGGCATGCACCACCATGCCCAGCTAATTTTTTGTATTTTTAGCGGAGATGGGGTTTTGCTATGTTGGCCAGGCTGGTCTCGAACTCCTGACCACAAGTGATCCACTCGCTTTGGCCTCCCTAAGTCCTGGGATTACCTCTGCACCTGGCCCATTATTACTATTTTTTGCTTATATTTTTGAAATATACTGATATGATTTGGATTTGTGTCCCCACCCAAATCTCATGTTGAATTGTTGGAGTGTTGGAGATGGGGTGTGGTGGGAGGTGACTGGACTATGGGGGCAGATATCCCCCTTTGGTGCTGTTTTTGTGGTGGTGTTTTTTCTCATGAGATTCGCTTGTTTAAAAGCATGTAGCACTCCCCTGCTGTCTCCCTTCCTCCTGCTCCAGTGACGTAAGACATGCCTGCTTCCCCTTTGCCTTCTGCCATGATTGTGAGTTTCCTGAGGCTTCCCCAGCCATACTTTTTGTACAGCCTGCAGAACTGTGACTCAATTAAACCTCTTTTCTTTATAAATTATGGAGTCTCAGGTATTTATAGCAGTGCAAGAGTGGACTAATACATGTCTTCTTGTACTCTTGCCCCCTACAGCCTATTCTCACTCTAGTGGCCAGAGTAATTCTATTAGACTACGAAGTCTGATAATGTATTCCTTTCCTTATAATCCACCACTGACTACCGGTCTCCCTTAGAATCCTAAATCTTTGTGTCCTAGTCAGTTTGAGCTGCTGTAATAAATACTCCACAGACTAGGTGGCATAGACAACAAACATTTATTTCTCACAGTTCTGGAGCCTGGAAGTCCAAGAACAAGGAGCCAGCAGGTCTGATGTCTGGTGAGGGCCTGTGTCCTGCTTTGCAAATGGCTGTCTTCTCATTGTATCTTCACATGGTGGAGAACAGGGTGAAAGAGGCCAGGAAGCTCTCATGTCTCTTCTTAGAAAGGCACTCATCCCATCACCAGGGCTCCACCCTGATGACCTAATCTCCTCCCAAAGGCCCCACTTTCTAATACTATCACCTTAGGGGTTAAGATTTCAATATGTGAATTTCGGAGGGGACACAAACTTTCAGTCCAGAACACCTTGCAATCAGCTACACTGCCTTCCAGTGTATCTCTCACCCTCACTCTACCTATTTTCTCTCTTATTATTTTTCATTTTAATTACTCTGTTCTTGTCAGACTGACTTTCTTGCTATTCTTTGCACTTCCGTTAAGGCCTCTTCTCTTTCTGTTCTCTCTTCTTGGAACAGGCTTTCCTCACCCTATTTTAAATTGTAAATCACTTATGATCTGTTTCCATCTTCCCTGATTGACTTTATCTCCACAGTGTTTATAACCAACTTGTTAATTAACTGTCTTTCCTCATAAGGATGTAAGTTCCATGAAGGCAGGGATTTTTTTGTTGTTGCGATTTTATAACTTTATTTGATGTATTTGATGATCAATGGTTAGTTGTCATCAATGTTGACTATCAGTAGGTATCTGAAAGTGGTAATAGGTATAGGTAACTGAAGTATAGAGCTTGTTTGGTGAATCTTCATTCTGATTATGTTTTCTGGACAACTGCACATGGATACAGCATAGGACATTGCTTATTCCTTTAGCCCAGACAGTTTTGTTGAGCCTGGTATCAATGCGCACTTCTGGAGCCCCATCACCTTCATGGCAAATTTCCAGAGGCTTTTGAGTGTTCTCAGGAGCATGCTTCTTGAAACCCACTCCCTGGATGTGCTTGGGAATGTTGATGGTATATCCTCGGGTTCTCACTCATTTGAGGGCCCTTCTCGCTGTCTTTGCAAGAGCCATTCTGCCTGGCCCGAGTTGGTAGAAGGCAGGGATTTTTGTTTGTTTTGTTTGCATCTGTATTCTCAGGGCCTGGGCCTGGAACAGATGAATGTTGAATGAATCAGGGCATCTTTCTCCACAGACACTCACATTGGCTCAGCTCTTTAGTACTGAAAACATGTGTCCCAGTCATATGGGACAGCTCCCAGCCACATTGTGAAACAGGAGTATTTTGTCTTAGGCTATGTTGCTTCATTTCTGTAGTCTTTCCTAAAGCTCCCTCCCTTGCAGCGCCGATCTCCTGGGACACCATACTGTGGAATTTACTAAAATGTCAGTGAATTTGGTGTCTGTGGCGTTTGAGTTATTTTTACCAGAAATAACCTCAGGAGGCCAGGCACGTTGGCTCATGCCTGTAATTTTAGCACTTTGGGAGGCCGAGGTGGGTGAATCACTTGAGGTCAGGAGTTTGAGACCAGCCTGGCCAACATGGTAAAACCCCATCTCTACTAAAAATTCACAAATTAGCTGGGTGTGCTGGTGGGTGCCTGTAATCACAGCTACTTGGGAGGCTGAGGCAGGAGAATTGCTTGAACCTGGGAGGAGGAGGTTGCAGTGAGCCAAGATCACGCCACTGCACTCCAGCCTGGTCGACAGAGCGATACTCCATCTCAAAAAAAAAAAAAAAAAAAGAAATAACGTCAGGAAAACATGGTACCTTTCAAATTTGTTACTATCACATAGCATATACCAGCGTTCTAGTGTTTCTAGAGTTAACAGGACAGAGATAACACAAAAAGAGGATATTGGTTTAATCATCATTTACATAATGCATTTTATGAGCCCACATAAATTATGCATTGTTGACCTTTAAATTAATTTAGGCTTAATGAGATGGTTTCATCATGTTTAAAGTCAGAGTGTAATCATTTTCTTACGTTCATTATCATTTTCTAAGCTTACATATGCTTTGTCCACCCTCAAGTCCCAAGTGTATTGTCTTATTATTAAAACTTGTTAAACCCGTTTTCTGCTGTATTCTACTGGTCAAGGATTAACAAAGCCCAGGTTCAACGTTGACCCACCTCTTGATTAGAAGAATGGTGAAGAATGTTGGGGTTCTGTTAAAAAACCTCCATGGTTCCCTAGGTGATAGTGTAGCGTCATGGTTAGGAGATCAGGTTGTGAACTCAAACTGCTTGGGTTCACATCTCACTTCCATTTTTACTGGTCATGTGATCTCAAGCAAGTTCATTGTAGAAACGATTGCTGCACATCAATCACCATTTCTATTCCCTTCTTCCTGGGGATACCAATAGACTATTTCTCCACACTTTACACCTACGTGGGGCCAACAGACTAAGCTGGCAGGCTCTGAGCAGAAGTGCCACATGTCACCTCTGGCTGAGGTGGGTAAGAGCTCTGGATTTTTCTTAGTCTCTTCTCCCTTACCTGTAGCTAGAAGCAGGGTATCCAGCAGCACACACAGGTGCAGGCAGTGGAGGAGTCACAATATTGAAGGGGCCTGGGTCCCTGAAAGACCCTAGAGTGAGTCCTTTCTCTCATGCTCCTGCCACCAGGATATGGGGGAGATGTAAACTTTGACTGTGTTGAGCCATGAGGTTTTGGGGGTTGTTTGTTACAGTAGTTAGCCTACGCTGACTAGTACATTATCTAACCTCTCTGAACCTGTTTTGTTATCTGTAAAGTGGGGGTATTAGCTGTGGCCACATTTAAGTGCTCCACAAGTTAAGTGAAATAATTTGATGCACAGAGCCCAGCACATAGTAAGTAACTCAATGAGTGTTAGCTATTGTTAGTTAGTGAACGAGAATGCCAGTTAGAAGAGAGTGGCAGGCTTGTTTCAGCAATAGTAGGGCTGTCATTATTATCATCACCGTTGCTGGAATGGCACTTGCTATAAACTGAGCACCTGCTTGGGCCAGACTCTGTCCTAGGAATGCTACACTCTTGTTCCTTTTAGTCCTCTGAGGCAGGTATTATTAACCTTGAGGAGGAGCTGAGAGCCCTGGAGCCCAGAACTGCTGCTGAAGCTGTCTCGATTCACACCAACTTCAGAGCCTGACTCCTTTTACTGTGGCAATGATACCCTTGCATTTTTGGGAAACGTGACTTTAAAATTTAAAGTCTCATCCATAGGTTTTCCTTCTTGCTGGGGAAGTGCTGTGTCTTTTTTTTTTAATTCGATATTTTACCTTATTTTATTTTTTATTATTTTTACAGATGGGGTCTCACTCTATCACCCAGGCTGGAATGCAGTGATGTGATCATAGCTCACTGCAACCTCCAACTCCTGGGTTTGTGTCTTCCTTTTTGAGACTTTCTCTACTTCAAGTTGTAAGGATCTGCTTTTATAACTTAATCTTTTGGCTTACAGCTTGGTCCCAAGTGTGGAAGGCTCCAGCTTCCTTCTCCGCCCCAGGATCCTATTGCTTCTTTGTTCTGTTTGAACTCTGCAGACTCTAAGCGAAGTGAGTCAGTGGAAAACCTGGCTGGATCTCAAGAACACAGTCTGCCTCCGAGTCCCTTGAATCTCCCCGCGGCTTAAGGCCTCCTGTGAGCAGAGTGGATAACGTAAAGCCCACTCAAAGACACTAATAACTAGAAGTGGGATTGTAACTCCAAAGTGGCTTTTTTTTTTTCTCTCCCCTGTGTAACTTGCTGGAAGCACTTAATATTTCTTTATTTCTTTGTGGAATAAAAAAAGATTTGTTTGTAATTCCATGAGAATTAGAAAGGCTTGTCTCAACTTCTGAGTTGGTACTTGACATTCAGATACTACATTTACTAGAGGAAGCAGTTTTGCTAGATTAACCAATGATTGATTTTTCTTCACAATTTCGTGTTAATGTGCTCCCTCTTCGAGATGTCAATTTTGGTTTTAGCAACATAGCCCACCCTATAGATCAGCAGATCTGGGAGTGTGGATTCAGTTGTTAGCATCATGGGGCAGGGGTCCCTGGACTGCATGTGCCTTTATATTAATTGAGCAGACTTGCAGTTAGATTAATTCTACTTGTGGTTGTTTAAATTGTACCCACTTGCACCTTACTTGTTGAGTCAAGATAGCAGGGTTTATATAAACAAGAGTTTGTAATATATTTGGCTTATCCTGCTCCTTGTCTGGCTCTGATAAAATTTTAAACATTCATTTTTCTTTCTTTCTGTCTCCCAAGTCGTTTCTCTCTAAAAGGCAAGACGTTAGACTAAAACCAAGTTCTAAGATTATCCTTGAAATATTTACGAATATGCTCAGGAAACAAAGTCTTGCTCATTCTGTGCTAGAACAATGGGTAAGCTTTGCTTTCTTGTAGAGAAGAAAAATGTTTTCTTCAATAAGGCGTTGAAAACTATTTTTGTACTTGAAAAATCATGTTATCAGAGACCGAAAAGACCCATATTTTGTGGCTGTTTAAGAAAGCTACACAAGATGGCGCCAGAGAGCCAGAGTGGAGACGGATGCGCGCCCCGCGCGAAAAGCTCGGCGTGAAAGGGGCGCCCAGGGCTGCGGTCGCGTGTACCGGTTCTGCGGCGAGTCAGTTGAGCAGCGACGCTTTGCCCATCCTCACAGCTTCCCTTCTCCCGGGGCAGCCTTTTCACCAGCTTCGCACAGACTTTCCGCCCGGCACCCTCCTCGGGTCCTCGGGGTATCTGGAGCGGCCTTGGAGGAGCCGCTGGAGAAGGAAGGGTGAGAAGGCGGAGGCGGAGGCTCCCTCGGTCCGCCTCTGAAGCAGGGCGCCCAGCCGAGCCTCTGAGGAAAGCGCGCGGGGGACGCGGATGGGTCTCCGCCTCCCGGGACCGCGGGAAGGGAGAGGCGGAGGGCGGGGGGAAGTGGCACTCCCGCCCCGACTCCGGCCATTCCTCAGCGGTCCACCGCTGCTAGCGTTCTTTGATCCCCAGAGTTCTCAATGAAATAATGGAGAAAGTGGCTTAAAAAATTGTGGTGGAATACGCATAACAGAAGATTCACCATCTTAACCAGTTCGGTGGCATGGAGTGCACTCAGCCGTTGTGTATATGGGCGAGTGTCGCCACTATCCATTTCCAGAACGCTTCATCAAAGGGGACGAAACTCCGCGTCCATGAAATAACTCCCGCCCCCCTCTCCCGACCCTGGCAGCCAGCGTGCTCTTTCTGTCTCGAGGAATCTAATCACTTTCCGTACCCTACAGAAGCGGAACGCCACAGTCCCATTTGTCCTTTTGTGATGGGCTGACTTCACTTAGCATCGTGGCCTCAAGGCTCATTCCTGCTATAGCCTGTGCCAGAATTGCCTTCCTTTTAATAAGCCTGAATCATATTCCTGTGTGTGTGTATATATCACCACATTTTGCCACTTTTACATATAGACCACGTTTTTTCTTTCTTTTTTTAAAAAAATTATTTTTTATTTCAATCGTTTTTGGGGTACAGGTGGCGTTCGGTTGCGTGGATACATTCTTTTTTTTTTTTGGAAGAGTCTTGCTCTGTCGCCCAGGCTGGAGTTGCAGTGGCAGGATCTTGGCTCACTGCAATCTTCCCCTCCTGAGTTCAAGCGATCCTCTTGCCTCAGCCTCCTGAGTAGCTGGGACTACAAGCACCCGCCACCACGCCCGGCTAATTTTTGTATTTTTGGTAGAGATGGGGTTTCACCACATTGGCCAGGCTGGTCTTGAACTCCTGACCTCAAGTGATCCGCCTGCCTTGGCCTCCCAAAGTGCTAGGATTACAGGAGGGAGCCACCTCACCCAGCCATGTGGATAGATTCTTCAGCGTTGATTTCTGAAATTTTAGTGCACCTGTTACTCAAGCAGTATACGCTGTACCCAACGTGTAGTCTTTTATCCCTTACCCCCACACCCAGCCTTCCCCTGCAAGTCCCCAGAGTCCATTATATCACTCTAATGCCTTTACCTACTTATAGCTTACCTCCCACTTACAAGTGAGAACATATGGTATTTGATTTTCCATTCCTGAGTTACTTCACTTTGAATAATGGCCTCTAGCTCCATCCAAGTTGCCGCAAAAGACATTATTTCGTTCCTTTTTATGGCTGAGTAGTGTTCCATGGTGTATATATGCCACATTTGCTTTATTCGCTTGCTTAGACCACATTTGAAAAATCCGTTCATCTGTTTAAGGATAGTTGGGTTGCTTCCACCTTTTGGCTATTCCAAAAACGATTGAAATAAAAAATAAATATATATATATTTAAAAACATAAACATTTAAAAATTAATAAAAATTAATTATTTTAGGCGTATACGCAGAAGTGGAATTTATGTTTAATTTTTTGAGGAACCACTGTACTTTTTCCCATAGCAGTACACAAGGGTTTTAATTTTGCCACATGCTTGTTGACATTTTTAATTTTCTGATTAAAAAAAATTAGAGCCATCCTAATGGGTATGAAGTGATTGTGGTTTTGATGTGCATTTCCTGGAGAAATTGGTATTTATTTGTTTATTGTTTAGGCCAGAGTCCTTCCCTAGTCAGGAGCCTGTGCAGCGTGGCCCAGTGTGGTTAGGAGCGTGGCATCTGGTGTGTGACGGACCTGAGGGAGAGTGCCAGTGCCCTGGTGGACTCTCAGTGATACCAGTGAGTTACAGCTGCCCTAAATCTCAATGTCTTTCCCTGTCAGTTGGGGTTCATAGTAACTCCTTCCTCCTGGGTGGGTTGTAGGAAGACATGAACTAAGGCATATAAAGCTCTCAGCACAGTTCCCCGGACAGTAAATACTCAAAAATGGTATCTGTGTATACAGAAGCTCAATGCAGGAATCAGTGACCCAAGGAGGTGTGTAGGTCCATGTGGTTGCAGAGGGCCTTCTAACTCCCTTTGCCAACATCTTCCTTCCCCACCACAACCACATTACTGACATCGTGTCCCCATATGAAGCATCTTTAGCAAAGAGGTGCTCACCGTGAGCCCTGCACTCAGTGGTTTCTTGAGTTCCTCTTAGTGCCGGAGTCTGGGACTGTCATTGGAAGCTACTAAGCCGATTCCCAAGAATCTTAGTTGGAACAGATTAGTGTCATTTAGCATCATCCTAGGCCCTTGGGACCATACAAGGCTCCTGGCCCACATTCCTCCCTCTGGACAGTAACACCTGTGCCAGGGTTCCTGCCCCAGGTTTGGTTAGGAACAGACTGAGCAGGACACCTGAACGATATCCAAAGATTTGATCTGCTTAGGGCAGCTTCCGCTGAGAAAGACTCCTCCCTGGGGCAAGCAGAGGCTGCTGGCTGCAGGAAGAGGAGCTGGTGAGCTTGATAAAGAGGCCAAGTGTTATCATTACTAGACACATGGTAGGATGCTTGGGGGAAATGGGTCATCTTGGACTTCATTAAATGTGTTCACCCTTTGCAGTTTGAACAGAGCAGGAAATATTTTTGAAATAGAGTGTAACAGGTTCACTGAGGAGTCAGGAATCTTGGGAGGAGAGAGAGCCTGGGGCAGGACATGGGTCCTTTTTCTTTGAAGGAGCTGGTGATAACTTTGTAGGATGATTGGTTTTTGGATCTCCGCCAGGTGGTTTCTGTTTACTGTGCAGGAACAATTGGTAAAGGAAGAGATGATATCTCCACTAAGCAATTAGAGAGCAACAGAAACAGTCTTGGAGAGGCTTGAGCTGGAGGGGGGCGGGGGGGGGAAGGGCTGGCCAGGAGGAAGGGCAGAGGCCAGGGCTGAGCTGGTGAGGTTTCACGCGGCACTGGGAGCTTCTTGAAGTGGGCATGCTGCAAAGAAATTCTTCCTAGGGGAAGAGAGTTGCAATAGAAGGTTCTTCAACCATTCAGAGGGCTTGAGGAGTCGGGGGTCCTGGGAGACTCCCTTCTGGCATGCAGTAACTATTTATTGAGCCTGTGAATTTGATCTGCTTTTTGTTCTTAAAGGCCCTTTGGTGAAGAAGCCAGACTGGAATCAAGTTGGGGAGAGAGAGGGTACAGGCAAGGCTGGTCGGGGAGTACAGCCTGGAGGAGGTGATGTGTGAGCTGGGTCCTGAGGGGTGCATAGGAATTTAGCTAGATGAACCATGAAGCAAGGGCAGAGGTGAGTGGGAGCTGGGTGGTCAAGGCCTAGGCAGAGGAAACAATACATGCAAAGGCCCCAAGGTGAGCAGTGACGTAGGAGAGTCTGAGAATCTCCTGATGCTCACATGGCTGGAACATAAGGTCTCCCATAGTGGTTGTGTAGTCCTAAGTTGAAGTTGAAGAGGGAAGCAGGGGCCAAGTCATGCTGAGCCTCTTGTGCCTTGTAAGCCTTGCCAGGGAGTTAGGATCTTATCCTGAAGACAATAGGATCCACTGGAGGGAGGGTTTGAAGCAGAGAGTAACGTGGTAAGAGATGACTTTTCAAGAGATGACTCTATGGAGAATGGGTGGGCGAGGCAAAACTCAGGCAGGCGCCAGGACTGCCCTCCTCCAGACCAGGCTGGCTGTCTTCCAGAGTGCAGATGGAGGTCAGAGCTAAGATGATGGAACTATGAAGGAGTGGAACATGCCCTTTTCCGCTGCCCAGCTCCAGAGGGTATCGCCCTTAGAACTGCATAGTGCACATCTCATTACATCCTGTTGCACCTCTGAGTGAACAGATTGAAGAGGACCAAGAGGTGGTTTGATTGAAATCAAAGATGACTTGCAGGTTTCTGACTTGGTACCTTGGAGATTAGGAGATGTTGGTGCCATTCACTGAGTCAGAGAACACAGGAAGTCAGCAGGTTTGGGAGGCCATGACTGGCAGGAACTGGGAAAGCAGAGGGGAAGCAGGGTCTGGGTGTCAGCACAAAGCCCTTGAGAGTGGGGACCCTCTGCTGTCTGTTTGCCTCACAGTGCCTGGCTCCAGCTGGGCAGGAGGCAGCCTCTTCTGACTCCCTCAGGGGTTGATCCAGGCTCTTCGAGGCAGTTCGGGTTAGGGTTGAGAATGGGGGTGATTTAGGGGTCAAAAGCTAGTGGTGAGAAAAGTGAATGCCACAGGCTGGCCACTGTGGCTCATACCTATAATCCCAGCACTTTGGGAGGCTGAAGAGGGAGGATCACTTGAGCCCAGTAGTTCAAGACCAGCCTGGGCAACACAGCAAGACCCCGTCTTCACCAAAAAAAAAAAAAAATTTAGCAGGGTATGGTGGTGCACACTTGTATTTCCAGCTACTAAAGAGGCTGAGGCAGGAGGAGCTCTTGAGCCTAGGAGTTTGAGACTGAAATGAGCTATGATTATACCACTGCACTCCAGCCTGGGTGACAGAGTGAGACCCTGTCTCTTATAAACAAAAACAAAAAGAGTGAACACCACAAAAAGAGCCTCAAAGGACACCCTATGTTGTCTCCATGATGATCTCAAACAAACAGAGAACCCATGAAGGTAGCTTGTCATTACAGGGTTACCACCCTTCTAGAACAAACATACAAAAGGAAAGCCCCAAACATCTGGGTTGTAGAATTGACTTCAAACCAAATGCAATCAACCTGACTTTACTTATAACCAGGGGTCTTAGAAGACTTCAGGATGAGCCTGAAGTCTGGCTTATCAGGCAGGGAGATGCTCAACCCCACATGTGCACCAGGGTCTACTGCTCACTGCTCTGCAGAGAACATTAAAGGCATTCACAAAAGAGATATCAGAGATTTTGTTGGTTGTAAACCTAAAAGATGAATTTTTCTGTTACATGTTATGAGTATGGGTTTTAAAGCCTACATAACACTGGGCTACCCCTCTCCAGTACCCATGGATTTAAGGTGATCATTTGTGATGTTAAACTCAGCCTGAAGGAGACCTCCAGTGTCGCAGGGTGACTCAACATATGCAACTGACAGAGGCAGTTACCCCTTTTTTCCCCCATAGATGGCAGACAGAAGATTTTGCTGTTCGCTTTGTCCTTCTGAGCCCACAGATGGGATCCTCTGTGTGCAACTTGCATGGGATCCCAAGCAGATAAGAGGTGCCGTGGTTGCCAACAGCATCTAAAGACCCCAAGAGTTATTAATAGAACAGATACAATTAAGATGTGGATTCTGAAGGCTCAGTATCTCTGAGGGACCTCTGTCGCAGGCAGGGAGGAGATGGTATCAACAAAACCATAGGTTATTAGAGCTGGATAAAGCCTTTGAAACCACTTGTCCCTGCAAACCACAGATTGTTAAAACTGGACAAAACCTTTGGGATCATTTGCCCCGGTCTGTTAGATTTATAGATTGGCCACCAAGGCCTGATCATGTTTGAGGCTTTATTCAAGGTTATCCAGAGGCCTCTAACACTTAAAAATAATTTTTTAATTTACAAAAGCAAAGTTTCTTTTGTTAAGTAGGGCGATTAAATGAAACACACGCCTCCATTTGTGGCCTAATAATAACCCAGAAGTTTTCTTCTGCCCTAAATTAGGAAACCTCATTAACGAACAGGGCTTTTAAGAAACCACAAGCGTGGTCTGCTTTTCCCCTGCTTAGAAGGACAGCAGCAATTACAGCTTGTGGCTCAGGCATTGGTTTTCTGTGCCTTTTCTGTGTTTGTGAGAGACTGAAGTCATTAATGAGATGCTAATGATCCAGCTTCCAAACTTAACTGGGGTTCACTGTGCCTTTCCTGGAACGGGTGAAGAGCCCTCTTCTTTGTGCTTCCTTACCTGTGATGGTGAATTGAGGCCAACCCTGGAGCAAGGAAGGGGCAGATTTTCAAAAGCTGGGCAGATGAAACCTCAACCATTTTGGCAAAATGTTTTCTCCAAGGCATCTGTGCTCAGTAAGGGGACCCAACCCCAGACAATGGACAATGCATTTGCTATCCTTTGGAAACCTGGTTCTCTCTCCATTGGAAAGTTGGTCTTTTTGTTCCGTCAGGGAATGTGTGACCTGAAAAAGATCTGCTCAGTCACTTTCTGTTCACCTGGCTTGGCCTCAGAGTTGGAACATTCTTCCCTTTGTCATTGCGGACATTCGTCTTGAAACAAAGGGCTGACTTTCCTTCATGCATGAGCAATGTCTTTTATTTTCGTTTCTTGATAGAAGCTGTGCGACACATATAAAGCCTCTAGCTTATGTTCAATTGTGGCACCTTGGCAGGTGCTCAGTTGCCTGAGTTTGAGTTCCCCCAGAAGCAAATCCTGTAGGGATTTGAGGAAATGAGACAAGGGAGGGCAGGCAGCCAGTAAAGGGGTGTTACCGAGCTCGCTCCCACCATGAGCAGCTGGAGGTTGATTCTGCAGGGATGGCGGGATGTGCTAGAGAATTGTCCCACCCCAGTTGCAAAGGACAAATACTGTATGATTCCACTTACATTGGGATCCGAAGGTAGTAAAATTCATAGAGACAGAAAGTCAAATAGTGGTTGCCCAGGGCTGGTGGGAGAGAAAAATGCAGAGTTATTGTTTAATAGGTATAGAGTTCAGTTTTACAAGATAAAAAGGGCCGGGTGTGGTGGCTCACACCTGTGATCCCAGCACTTTGGGAAGCCAAGGCAGATAGATCACTTGAGGTCAGAGATTCGAGACCAGCCTGGCCAACATGATGAAACCCGGTCTCCGCTAAAAATACAAAAATTAGCCAGACACGATGGTGCAAACCTGTAATTCCAGCTATTCAGGAGGCTGAGGCAGAGGAACCGCTTGAACCCAGGAGGTGGAGGTTGCAGTGAGCAGAGATCACGCCATTGTACTCTAGCCTGGGTCACAGAGAGAGACTCCATCTCAAAACAAACAAGCAAACAAACCAAAAGATAAAGAGTTCTGGAGATAGATGATGGTGATGGCAACACAATACTGCAAATCTATTTAATACTACTGAGGCGTACCCTTAAAAATAGTTAAGATGGTAAATTTTGGCCGGGCGCGGTGGCTCAAGCCTGTAATCCCAGCACTTTGGGAGGCCGAGACGGGCGGATCACAAGTTCAGGAGATCGAGACCATCCTGGCTAACACGGTGAAACCCCGTCTCTACAAAAAATTACAAAAAACTAGCCGGGCGAGGTGGTGGGCGCCTGTAGTCCCAGCTACTCGGGAGGCTGAGGCGGGAGAATGGCGTAAACCCGGGAGGCGGAGCTTGCAGTGAGCTGAGATCCGGCCACTGCACTCCAGCCTGGGCGACAGAGCGAGACTCCGTCTCAAAAAAAAAAAAAAAAAAAAAAAAAAAGATGGTAAATTTTATGTTGTGGTTTTTTTTTTCTTTTTAACTACAATTAAAAAAATACAGTTAAAAAAAAGAAGAAAGACACACTAGTCCTGCCCCGCCAGGGCAGGGAGCTCAGAGGAAAGTGGTGTCTCACAGTTCACCTTGGGCCCCAGTGAACATCCATGACATGCGTGTTGAGAGATGCTGTTCTAGAAGGTGAGAGCCACAGACCTGGCCGAGGGGGTGGCTGCCTTTCCCTGGTGTCTTGCCTCATCAGCGGGGCTCTGTGTCTCACTGCTCCCTCCTTGTTTGCCCTCCCCTCTGTTTTTGGTGTCTATCTTTTTCCTAATCAATAACAATAACATATATATTTTACATATAATGTTACATATGGCAATTACACATAGGGACTTATCTATTATATTAAATGTACTGATAACAACTGTCTTAGGCTGGGCTCCCTCAGAAACTGACCTTGAGATAGGGTTTGAGTGCAAATAGATGATTTGGGAGGCAGTCTCGGGGAACATCACGTGGGGAGGAAGGGGAAGGTGAGACAGGGAAAGGAAGGAAGCCAACAGGGCAGGTTGAAGAGCCAGTTGTCGCTGTGGGCACCTGGGATGTGGTACCATGGAGGACCTCAAGGAGACTGCATTAAACGCTCTACAAAGTTCCTTCCCCCAGATGCAAAGAAGCTGGATTCTTTGTCACCAGCTGCTACCCTTCATTGGTTGAGGGCTGCTCCTAGCATCTTCCTGCCTGCAAGGCCGGGGCAGGCTCCTCGTGCCCAGTAAGAGTCGCTGGTGCGTGCATGAATGGCGAGTGCTGGGGACCTGGGGTGCTCACGGCAGCCATAACTGGAGTTGGAGCCTCTGCTGTGTGCTTGGTGCTTCACATGCATTCGCTGGCCTGCCTGTAGTTTCAGGGATTTTACAGAGGAGGAAAGAAGAGAGTCATAAGCAGCTTGCCTAAGGCTGCACAGCTTGTTGGGTGGCCTGTCCACTCCAGAGCCTAAACTGTTTTGCTGCTGCTTGCTTCGAGGTGTCCTGTATGGCCCCTGGTTCACTGCAGTTGGCCCTCGTGGCCCTGGCCTTGGGACATCTTTCATGACTTGCTCTCCTGGGGAGCTCCAGTTTCTCTCACCTAGTCACCAAAGGGCTGTGTGTTAGACACCACGGGAACACAGAACAGGGGTCACTACGAAGCCCACTTCTCTGAGGACATGCCTGGGGATCAGAGAGGTTGAGAGGGTTGCCCAAAGACCCACGGCGGGAGAGTAATGGAGTGACTCCTAGGTCATTCGATTCCCTCAGCAGTGGGTTTTGACTGTGTTGGAGTTTGGTGAAACGGGCATATACCGCTGGGTGAGCATAAACTGGTGACATCTCAATGGTGGATAGTGTGGTTAATATCAATCAAAATGACAAATGCTCATGGCCATACACCCAGCAATTCCACTTCTGAGAGTTCATCATGCTGATACACTTGCATTGTTATGCCCAGACCGTTTATTTCCCGAAGAAGACCACCAGAGTCCAGAGTCAAAGCCAAGTGGCAAGGATCTTTAATGCAAGTTCGAACTTGGTCCCTCCGTTCTACAACATACAAGAGGGCCCGGAACAATGCCCGCGCTTGCTTTTTATAGCTTGAGGTAAACAGGACTTGTCAGGTTA
The DNA here is from genome assembly GCF_009764315.1 of Trachypithecus francoisi. Classification (NCBI taxonomy): domain Eukaryota; kingdom Metazoa; phylum Chordata; class Mammalia; order Primates; family Cercopithecidae; genus Trachypithecus; species Trachypithecus francoisi. The sequence goes on from NW_022681468.1 coordinate 96,350,635, forward strand.
CAGAGGAACAAGGCATTACAATTGGTTTACATTTTAAATTATGCTTTTAGCAGCTTTCTTATTGGTTCCTGCGCTTTTACAAAAGGTTGCAACCTTATCGGAGGTTCTCCAGGTGTTGTTTTTCTTTGAAATATACGGAGGAATGTGTTTGTGTTGGGCTCAGGAAGTGGAGGCATATGGGGGGCTGTGATGTGTTTGTGTCCTTTCATTTCCCCCTCAGGTACCTCTGGAGCCAATCTTGGGTCCTATAGGTCTGACTCCATTTCAGTGTCCACAGTTTGGTATTGAGCTCTGAGGACCATGAGCTGTATGGTGTCAAACCTTTCCTTGACAAACCGCAAAATTCTGTTTGTAACACAAGGTCCTACGGTAAGCGGAAACAGCAGACTTAACAGGGGTCCAAGGAAGGGGGCTAACAGAGAAAACATAGAGGAATTCCACCATTGGTTTGCAGCTGAGGCAAACTGCTGTTTTTTTACTTCTATGCCTAACCTGCGTAACTGCTGGACCCGGTTCTCTACAAGCCCTGATTCATTGATATAAAAACAACAATCTTCCTTTAGAAACATACGTGTACCACCTTTCTCAGCAGTGAGCAAGTCTAAGGCCCTCTGGTTCTGCAAGGCTACTTGAGCTAGGGATGTAAGCTGTCGTTGGAGGGAGGCAAGGGACTCAGCTGACTCCTCCATAGCAACAGCAAATTGTTGGTACAACTTGTTATTTTCTTTTTTTTTTTTTTTTTTTTTTGAGACGGAGTCTCGCTCTGTCGCCCAGGCTGGAGTGCAGTGGCTGGATCTCAGCTCACTGCAAGCTCCGCCTCCCGGGTTTACGCCATTCTCTCGCCTCAGCCTCCCGAGTAGCTGGGACTACAGGCGCCCGCCACCTCGCCCGGCTAGTTTTTTGTATTTTTTTAGTAGAGACGGGGTTTCACCGTGTTAGCCAGGATGGTCTCGATCTCCTGACCTCGTGATCCGCCCGTCTCGGCCTCCCAAAGTGCTGGGATTACAGGCTTGAGCCACCGCGCCCGGCCTCAACTTGTTATTTTCTATGAGGGTGTGGCCAGTCCGGCCGCAATGAGGGGGAGAAATATGGCTCGTGCAGGTCTCGGTCTAGGGACTGGGTGAATAGTAGTACTAGTCCGGTTATCGGTGTACCCTAGGAACTCGCCGGCAGTTAGGAGAGTTAACCGGGGAACTAATGTAACGGGAAGACACAGTTGGTTAGTTACAGAGGGACCAGATAGGTTCTTAGATAATGTTCCATTACACCAAAAGAATATGCCCGGCGGGGCCCTCAGGTTGATGTTGGGGGGCGTTACAGTGATGTTGCAGAGGCTGGAGTTGGTGCCTGAAAAACAGTAGGGAAACTTCTGCACCTTTGGTTCGGCTATTTGAAAACCAGTAAAATTTAGCAAAATTGGGTCACTGCACCCTGAGGGGGGGCAATCAGCACTGGCTAATAATTTTCCGGGTTTATGAGGTTGCCCAGGGTGGGTTCGGTTTTCATAAAGCCAGAATCTCCAGACAAAGGGATTAGAAACTGCTTTTGTGTTTGCCCCAGTGGCCACTAGGGCAGAACGCTAGGGTTAGACTGCTTAGCGGCATGTTTGCAGTGAGCTATGCTGCCAGCGCAGGGTGAGTTTTAAGGGGTTGTTCTTAGCTCTGTCCACAGTCCATGTGATTGGTGCTTCAGTCGCTGCCGTGAGTGGTCCAAGAAGGTCGGAGGTTGGGTCCACCGGTTTGACGTGGGTGTAGTGGATCCACGACGTGATGCCTTCTACTTTCAGGGCGGTGGGTGTGGTTAGGAGTACCTGGAGTGGTCCTTTCCACCTGGGTTCTAAGGTCTCTTGTCGGTGTCGCTTAACCAGGACCCAGTCTCCCGGCTGGTACGGATGGGGTGTTGGTGGAGGACCCGTCTCATATAGTTCCTTCAGCTTGGGCCAGACTTCCTGATGAATTTTCTGCAAGGCTTGTAGGGAAAATAAGAGTTCAGAGACATTTTCTGTTTCAGATTTGAGCAGATCATCTTTTAGGCTGGGAACCAGGGGTGGGGGTCTGCCATACATGATTTCATAAGGGGTAAGGCCCAGTCTGTAAGGGGTATTACGGGCCCGGAACAGAGCGTAGGGGAGAAGGACCACCCAATTAGCGCCAGTCTCCATAGTCAATTTAGTTAAGGTCTCCTTTAAGGTCCGATTCATCCTCTCTACCTGTCCTGAACTCTGGGGCCTGTAAGCGCAATGTAGTTTCCAATTTGCCCCAAGGATGGAAGCCAAATCCTGACTTACCTTAGCAATGAAGGCTGGTCCATTATCTGACCCTATCTGGACGGGGAAGCCATACCTGGGAAGGATATCTTCCAGAATTTTCTTTGCTACAACCTGAGCAGTCTCCCTCTTGGTTGGGAATGCTTCAATCCACCCTGAAAAAGTATCTACAAAGACAAGTAAGTACCGATACCCGTACTTCCCTGGCTTTATCTCAGTAAAATCTACCTCCCAGTAGATACCGGGCCTGGTTCCCCTGAGCCTTGTTCCCGTTGCAGCCTGGGATTGAGGGTAGGCGTTGTTAAGCTGGCAGACTTTGCAATTGGTCACGATGCTGCTTGCCGTCTCGACTATATGTCTGATTTTGAGCTTGGAGCGTCTGATCAGGTCTATCATCGGCCGGGCACCCAGGTGGGTGGTTCGGTGGATGTGTTCTAACACTTGTTGTCCTAATTTTTCTGGTAGGATGGTTTGGTCATTAGTATCAGTCCACCACCCATTCTGGATCTGTTTCAGGGGAAGTTTGTCGATCCACTGGAGATCTTGTTCTGAATAATCAGGGAGATATGGCAGGTCCCGGGGGCCCGGATCAGGGAGCTGGAGTCCAAGGAGTTGACTGGGAGCCTTTGCCACACTCCTTGCAGTTTGGTCTGCCAGAAAGTTGCCTTGAGCAATTGGAGTGGTTGGTTTCTGATGCCCTGGGCAATGTACAATAGCCAATTTTTCTGGTTCCCATGGGGCTGTTAACAGGGCTAGGATCTCCTGCTTATTTTTTATCTCTTTTCCTTCAGCCGTTAGTAACCCTTGCTCCCTGTAAATGGCCCCATGTATGTGCGCCGTAGCAAAAGCATATCGGCTGTCTGTGTATACTGTCAGTTTCTTCCCTGCCCCTAGGGTAAGAGCTTGGGTGAGCGCTATCAGTTCGGCCTTCTGGGCCGATGTCCCCGGGGGCAAGGGTTCCGCCCAGATTACCTCAGTCTCTGAAGTCACTGCTGCTCCAGCGTACCTCTGGCCTTGGTGAATGAAGCTGCTTCCATCAGTGAACCAGACGAGGTCTGCATCAGGAAGTGGGCGGTCCTGTAGGTCCTCTCGAACTCCGTGCACCTGAGCTAGTATCTCAGTGCAATCATGGAGCGGGGCATCCAGGTCCGGGTTAGGCAGCAGCGAGGCAGGGTTTAAGGTTGTTGGGGGCAGGAAAGTTATCCTGAGAGGGTTTAGTAGTAGTCCTTGGTAGTGGGTGAGCCGGGCGTTACTTATCCACTGATTAGGTGGCTGTTTGAGTACACCCTCGATGGCATGTGGGGTACCGACCCGTAATTTTTGACCCATGACAAGTTTATCAGCATCTTGAACCATCAGGGCCGTGGCTGCAATCATTTGGAGGCAAGGGGGCCACCTGGTAGCCACTGGGTCTAATTTCTTTGACAGGTAAGCAACTGGCCTCCGCCAGGGGCCCAAGTTCTGAGTTAGCACCGCCTTGGTGACACCCTTGCTCTCGTCCACGTATAAGTGGAAGGGCTTAGTGACGTCAGGTAGTCCCAGTGCAGGCGCAGAGAGTAAGGCGGTTTTGATCTGTTGGAAAGCCGTCTCGGCTTCTTCTGTCCAACTAAGTGGCTGCTGTTCCCGGGTTGCCTGATATAAGGGTTTAGCCAGCTCCGCGAACCCAGGTATCCATAGTCTACAAAATCCTGCTGACCCCAGGAATTCCCTTACTTGTCGGGTGGACTGTGGCCTGGGGATCTGCAGAACAGTCTGCTTCCGGGTGTCTGTTAACCAGCGCCGCCCTCCTTTTAGCAGGTACCCCAGATATGTTACTTCTGGTTTACAAATTTGTGCTTTCTTTGCCGAGGCCCGGTATCCTAGATTTCCTAAAGCTTGTAAGAGACCCTTGGTGCCTTGGAGGCAAGCTTCTTGGGTCTCGGCTGCAATCAGGAGGTCATCAACATACTGTAGTAAAGTTATTTCAGGGTGTTTGCGTCAGTACTCACCCAGGTCTTCATGGAGGGCCTCATCGAACAGGGTGGGAGAGTTTTTGAATCCCTGAGACAGTCTGGTCCATGTCAGTTGGCCACTTATGCCCCTCTCAGGGTCAGTCCACTCGAAGGCGAAGAGCTTTTGACTCTGAGGGGCTAAAGGCAAACTGAAGAAGGCATCTTTCAAATCTAAAACAGTATACCATTGGTGTTTGGGGTTTAGAGTACTCAGGAGGGTGTACGGGTTAGGCACAGTTGGATGTATGTCCATAACCCTCTTATTGACTTCTCTTAAGTCTTGTACAGGTCTGTACTCTCCGCTATTAGGTTTACGTACCGGCAGCAATGGAGTGTTCCAGGGTGAGTGACAGGGCCGAAGGACCCCTTGGTCGAGGAGCCGACGGATGTGGGGCGTAATTTCTACTTTGGCTTCTAGGGGCATTGGGTACTGCCGTACCCAAACAGGATCTGTCCCAGGCTTGAGTTTGACAAACAAGGCAGGACGGTGTTTCGCTAGTCCTAAGCCCCCTGTCTCTGCCCAAGCTCCTGGATATTGCTGGAGCCAGGTTGCTATGTCCTGGTCAGGGGTCACTTGCTCTTGGTGGAGCCAGTACTCATCTTCTAGGGTTATAGTCAGGATGGGCACGGGCTGATTTTGGGAATTGGTCACGATGAGCCCCTCAGGGAGGAAATGGATCTGTGCTCCCATTTTAGTCAGCAGGTCTCTCCCTAATAAGGGGCAGGGGCTCTCAGGGATGACCAGGAAAGAATGGGTTACATTCCTGGCTCCGAGGTTTACTGTCCTTTGTGTCGTCCAGGGGTACTTCTTAATTCCTGTGGCCCCTTGTACCCATGAGGACTTGGTGGATAATTTTCCATTAGTTTTAACTAGAACCAAATGCTGTGCTCCCGTATCGACCAAGAACTGGACTGGGGACCCCTCCACTTGCAAAGTTACCCTAGGTTCGGGGAGGGGGTCCGAACCCCGTCTTCCCTAGTCTTCGTCTTGAGTGACTAGTACGGGTGTAGGCCTAGGGGGTCCCTGTCCTCGTTGTTTCTTCTTAGAGCAGTCTCTTACCCAGTGGCCAACTTCCTTACAGTAGGCGCATTGGTCTTTGTTCAGATTATCATGTCTGGGGCACTGCCTAGGTTGAGTGTTCTCTGGCTGTAGATGCTCTTTCTGTACTACTGCTGCCAGGATCTTAGTCATTTTTTCAGTGGCCTTAAATTGTCTTTCTTCTGGAGTATCTCTATTATTGTAAACTCGCTGGGCTATCTGGAGGAGGTCCTGTATCTGTTTTCCCTCTAAGTTTTCTAATTTCTGGAGTTTCTTTTTAATATCTGGGGCTGCCTGATTTACAAAAGACATTACAATAGCTGCCTGACTTCCTGGGGCCTCTGGGTCTATGGGGGTATACTGTCTAAAGGCTTCCATTAATCTTTCTAAGTAGCTGGCTGGGCTTTCTGTCTTTCCTTGCAAAACAGAGTATACTTTAGCCAAATTAGTGGGCTTGCGAGCAGCCGCCCGGAGACCCGCCATTAGAGTCTGGTGATAAAGGTGTAGCCGTCCCCTACCTTCTGCTGTGTTGTAATCCCACGCCGGTCAGGTCAGAGGAAAAGTCGCATTTATGAGGTCAGGGTTGGCAGTTGGTTGACCGTCGTCCCCCGGGACCAGCTTTCTAGCTTCTACCTGTATTCTCTCTCGCTCCTCCGTTGTGAACAAGATCCAGAGGAGCTGCTGACAATCATCCCAAGTAGGCTGGTGGGTGAACATGACACTATCTAGTAAAGCCATTAAATCTTTGGGGTTGTCTGAAAACCGGGCACTCTGAGTCTTCCAGTTATACAGATCACTAGTGGAGAATGGCCAGTACTGAAGCCTGGAGATTCCCGTGTCATCTGGGGATCCTATTTCCCGGAGGGGTAAAGCCACTGTGGAGTCAGGCGGCTGTGGGGGGGCCAGCTCGCAAAGTGCGCCCCCGGGTCCGCCCAGCCGGCCCTTCAGAGTTACTTTCACTTTCAGCAGATCCGGAAGCTCTGGCCGCCTCCCGTGGCTCAGCCCGGGGGGCTGGGGCCTGGGGTCCGGAGGGGTCCGGAGGGGGTTCTGTGGACAGTGGGTCCTCGCTCTCAGGTAAAACAGGATGTGGGGGCGTTGGTTGCTTGGATTTTAGCGGCCGAGCAACCAGTGCCTTGCAGGGTTCCGGGGCTAATAGGAAGGGGGACAACCAAGGGGGCGGGTTCTCAATTAGGTCCTGCCATATAAGAATGTATGGGATATGATCCGGGTGGCTGGCACGCCCTGATAGGAAAACCTTGGACTTGAGTCTAGTGATGACGGGAAGGCAGAATGTCCCTCCGGGTGGCCACCCTACATCAAAGGCAGGCCATTCGGAGCGGCATAGAGTAATTAGCCTTCCCTTCCTGATTTCCATACTAAGATCACGGCCCCTTGCTCTAACATCCTTGAAATTACTTGTAAGGAGAGATAGGGGAGTGCTCTAGGTATTACCCATTTTAAACGGTAGCGCCCGGAGAGGCGTCTGGAACAGGTCCTGCAAGGGAACAAATTATGTCAGCCGCAGGCGCGCACCAGAAACCTGGGTCAGAATCCGATCAGAGGGGAGCCGCCAGCGCGCACCAGAAACCTGGGTCAGAGTCCGATCAGAGGGGAGCCGCCAGCGCGCACCAGAAACCTGGGTCAGAGTCCGATCAGAGGGGAGCCGCCAGCGCGCACCAGAAACCTGGGTCAGAGTCCGATCAGAGGGGAGCCGCCAGCGCGCACCAGAAACCTGGGTCAGAGTCCGATCAGAGGGGAGCCGCCAGCGCGCACCAGAAACCTGGGTCAGAGTCCGATCAGAGGGGAGCCGCCAGCGCGCACCAGAAACCTGGGTCAGAGTCGATCAGAGGGGAGCCGCCAGCGCGCACAGAAACCTGGGTCAGAGTCCATCAGAGGGGAGCCGCCAGCGCGCACCAGAAACCTGGGTCAGAGTCCGATCAGAGGGGAGCCGCCAGCGCGCACCAGAAACTGGGTCAGAGTCCGATCAGAGGGGAGCCGCCAGCGCGCACCAGAAACCTGGGTCAGAGTCCGATCAGAGGGGAGCCGCCAGCGCGCACCAGAAACCTGGGTCAGAGTCCGATCAGAGGGGAGCCGCCAGCGCGCACCAGAAACCTGGGTCAGAGTCCGATCAGAGGGGAGCCGCCAGCGCGCACCAGAAACCTGGGTCAGAGTCCGATCAGAGGGGAGCCGCCAGCGCGCACCAGAAACCTGGGTCAGAGTCCGATCAGAGGGGAGCCGCCAGCGCACACAGCTGCCAGCACACACCAGAAACCTGGGACAGAGTCAGATCAGACGAGAGCCGGGGGACGTCTCCCACTGGTCTCCGCTGGCCGTCCTATAGCGCTCCGCCAGGACTGTGTCAGCTTCAGTTTCAGACCTCGCGAGTTACAGATACAGGTTTAGAACAGACACAGACAGACAAACAGAGACAAGCCGCAGACTCAGAGAGTTGCAGATTCAGAACGGACACAGACAGACAAACAGAGACAAGCCGCAGACTCAGAGAGTTGCAGATTCAGAACGGACACAGACAGACAAACAGAGACAAGCCGGCTCACCTATCAGCAGATCGATCCTAGTAGATCCGTTGACCAGGGGTCTGGTGGGCTTGGGGGAATCCCGGACGAGCCCCCAAATGTTATGCCCAGACCGTTTATTCCCCGAAGAAGACCACCAGAGTCCAGAGTCAAAGCCAAGTGGCAAGGATCTTTAATGCAAGTTCGAACTTGGTCCTTCCGTTCTACAACATACAAGAGGGCCCGGAACAATGCCCGTGCTTGCTTTTTATAGCTTGAGGTAAACAGGACTTGTCAGGTTACAGAGGAACAAGGCATTACAATTGGTTTACATTTTAAATTATGCTTTTAGCAGCTTTCTTATTGGTTCCTGCGCTTTTACAAAAGGTTGCAACCTTATCGGAGGTTCTCGAGGTGTTGTTTTTCTTTGAAATATACGGAGGAATGTGTTTGTGTCGGAGGAATGTGTTTGTGTCGGGCTCAGGAAGTGGAGGCATTGCTCAAGGCTGTGATGTGTTTGTGTCGGGCTCAGGAAATGGAGGCATATGGGGGGATGTGATGTGTTTGTGTCCTTTCAGCATGAGTATGAAATGGTTTATATATCTAGTGGCTCTCTGCAGCTTTGTTTTGCTGGTAAAATACTGAAAATAACCTAAATGACCACTGGTAGGAAACTGGCTAAAAACAGTGTGGGCCACCCATGCAACGAAATGCCACGCAGCCATAAAGAAGATGAGGAGGCTCACTGTGGATTAATTTATTAGGAGAAAAAAACCACAAAAACCCAAGGATGCAGTGTGCTGAAGTTGTGCAAAGAAAGAAAATGTGTGTGTTTGATTGTTGCTGCCTGTCTCTGATAAGACACCCAAGAAACTGGCAATGCTGGTTGACTCTGGGAGGGGACTGTGATGCTGGGGCCAGGGGAGGAAAGGAGACTTTTCTGACTGCCTTCTAATATCTTTTGAATGCCAAATCTTAAATCTATATATCTCAAAAAGAAATAAAACTAAAAAAATCTTAAGTTCCGTGAGTTCTTTTTGTTATATTGCATTTCACTCTGAAATCCCAATGTCCTCATCTGTAAAATGATGAAAATAATATTTGTTTCAGAGAGTGGTGGCTGTGATGCCTATTCCTTTACAGCACTTACCACTGCCCTTATACACTTACTTTTAAGAGCAGCTGATTGATCTGTCTCCACTGCTCGAGGGAAAGCACCATGAGGGCAGGACCTGTGTATCACTTGCTCACCACTCTATCTCTGGGCCTGTGTCTGGTAGGTGCTAAACCAAAAATATTTTTTTAAATAAGTGAATGACAGCACTTTGTTAATGGGAATATGCTCTTTATGTCTTTGCTATTATTATTCATAGGATCAAACTGCACGAGGCAGCGGTGCCTAGAAGCTCAGAGGACCCACTCCAGTCAGACAGTCTAGGTTCAAATCTCAGCTCTGCCACTTAGCTGTTTGATCAGGGGCAGATCACCTAACTTCTCTGTGCTCCAATTTTCTCATTAGCAATTGAGAATGGTGAAAGTACCTACCATGGTTTTTGTGAGGATCAAAAGAGTCTGTACATATACAGCCCTTGAAACAGTACTTGGCTCTCTGTCTGTATGATATATTGCTGTTTCCCATGACTTTGATACTTTTTCCATTATCATTATTCATCTTTATGATTCTGGCAAAACTTCTTTCAGAATTTGGGAAGACCCTTAGATGAAAGTAGAAATACCTCTTTGCTGGTTCCCCCTACCTGTTTTTTTTTTTTTTTAGAGATAGGGTCTTGCTGTCTTGTCCAGTCTAGAATGCAGTGGCACAATCATAGCTCACTATAACTTTGAACTCTGGGCTTAAAGGATCCTCTTGCTTCAGTCTCCCAAGTAGCTAGGACTACAGGTGCATGCCACTATGCTCAGTCTATTTCTATTTCATGCCACCTCATTTCTATTTTCTGTACATCGCTTTCTTTCTTTCTTCTTTCTTTCTTTCTTTCTTTCTTTCTTTCTTTCTTTCTTTCTTTCTTTCTCTCTCTTTCTTTCTCTTTCTTTCTTTCTTTCCCTCCTTCCTTCCTTTTTTCTTTTCTTTCTGTAAATCTTCTTTTACCTTGTGACAGCACTAGGGTCTCTCTGAACCAATTCTGATTCTAGGGCTGCCCAGTTTGTGAATCATTCTTTCCTCAGTGAAACCCTATTACATTTGTCTACAGGTTTTCTTTTAACAGGTGGTGGCAGAAGTGGGATCCAAAGTAGAGCTTCTCATAACCCCCAGAAGCACTGAGTGACCAAGTGTGATACCAGCTGGACTCACTGTGTTCATTGCTCTCTTGCAGCACCGGGGGTCATGGGTAAGTTCTCTCTTGGAGTCTGAAGCTCCACAGATTTATGTTTAGAGCTATCTAAGTTTGAGCAAAATTTTAAGTCTGAGCAGGATTCAGATGTCATAACAAACTGGATTAGGTCCAGAATCAGATTCAATGAAATAATTAACTGGTTTGGATCCAGTTAGAGGCCTCAGATGTCTGACTGGGCCAGCCAGAAATTGGCAGTAAATGGTAATACTACAAGGGGTGTGAACTTTGGCTTTTGGAGATTTGCAGGGATTTTTGTGTTCTATTCCCTTTGTTTCTTATTCTTGTGCACTTAGGTAGGGAAAAAATTACTGGCTAAATTGATCAAGGGAATCTGAGAGCCAAAGCCAAGATTCAAGGTAAAAATGGGATCCTTCCTTTCTGAAGAATTGAGTATTTTACCTTCTGGCTATGCCTACCCATACATATATAAGTACTGTAAGTACTTATACTTACAGAAATGGCAAAATCTTACTAAAGGTAATTAGAATTACAGTGAAATGTTCCAAATGAACAATAATGCACTTTGAGAAGTGGATTTAAAAATGAGGGGCCCTGAATTAGTCGCATCCATGGATGCCTATTGATGTGCAGAACCTTCTAAAAAGATTTCAATGTTTTTACTCCCTCTTTTAAAATAACTTTTTAAAACAATTTATTTAAAAATTTTTTTTGTAGAGATGGGCGTCTCGCTTTGTTGCCCAGGCTGGTCTTGAACTCCTGGACTCAAGTGATTCTCTTGCCTCTGCCTCCCAAAGTGCTAAAATTACAGGTGTGAGCCACCATGTCTGGCCCTTAAAAAGACAAGGCAAATAAAAAGCTTAAGTGCCTAATTGATAAGAAAAATTGAATCTGTTAACCTTTTGGCTTAGTTACTATCCCACCCCTTTTCAAATGTGAAAAGAAAGGTCTCCAGGATAAAGGGTTTATAAAAGGTAGGCCCTCAGGGAAAGTAGGCTTGCATCCTTTTCAGATCTGTATATGCTGAAACCAGGCATAGAGAATATTTTCTTTGCCTTATTCTTAATGAGTTCTACTCATTAAAGAATAGATGCTGGGCATCGTGGCTCATCCTGTAATCCCAACACTTTGGGAGGCCAAGGCGGGCAGATCACGAGGTCAGGAGATCGAGACCATCCTGGCCAACATGGTGAAGCCCTGTCTCTACTAAAATACAAGCCGGGTGTGGTGGTGCGTGCCTGTAGTCCTAGCTACTCAGGAGGCTGAGGCAAGGGAATCACTTGATCCCTGGAGGCGGAGGTTGCAGTGCGCCAAGATTATGACACTGCACTCTAGCCTGGCGACAGAGCAAGACTCTATCTCAAAAAAAAAAAAAAAAAATAATAATAATAAAAACAGAACTTGAACTAAACCCATCTCCAAGATATTAATATACCTTTCTGACATTTAGCTGGGTATCCTGAAACCCTTTTATAAAAGAAATTTATATCTATAAAGGAAATCTCCATTTGTAAGGGTATCTGGACACCAGAAACTCTTTTGTTTTAAATTTACATAACAAGCCTTGCCTTTGCTTAAGGTGATTTTCTAGCCTTCTTGTCTTAACTAGATTTTTATTTACACCTTTCTCCTTGATTTGAGCAAATGATGGTTCAATATTTAGGCCTGAAGTCTCAGCTCTGTGCTTTTGAGATATAAATTTTCTGTCTTGTTTCACCTAACAGTCATCTTTTTAGAAGGCAAATTGTTGCCTATCTATCAATTGCTTAGGGCAATAAAACACGTAATTAAAAGAGTTGTAGTCTGAATGGGGATAAACCTATTTAAAAGCTAGTAAATAATAATAATTTTTAATGAATGCTGTAAGATCTGCTTCTGTCTGTGTCTGTATGTCTTTACGTGTTATGTGTGATATTTGGTAAATAAAGGTAGTTTCTGTCAGGCCTCTGAGCCCAAGTGAAGCCATCATGTCCCCTGTGACCTGCATGTATACATCCAGATGGCCTGAAGCAACTGAAGATCCACAAAAGAAGTGAAAATAGCCTTCACTGATGACATTCCACCATTGTGATTTGTTTCTGCCCCACCCTAACTAATAGGATATATTCTCCTCCGCCCTTAAGAAGGTGCTTTGTAATATTCTCTCCTGTCCTTGAGAATGTACTTTGTATGCCTATCCCAAACCTGTAAGAACTAACGATAATCCCACCATCCTTTGCTGACTCCTTTTTCGGACTCAGACTGCCTGCACCCAGGTGAAATAAATAGCCTTGTTGCTCACACAAAGCCTATTTGGTTGACTTTGTTCACACGGACGTGCGTGACAGTTTCAAAATTGTTGACAAAATAAAATAGGAATGGCTTTGAAATTGTCAGTTACATATAATGCAGACATTTTTGCCTGAGTTTACTGGTCAGATGGGTTTATGCTATGTCTCTTATATGTTTTACAGTGAAGAAACTACTTCTGTAGTATTTTTGATACTTGCTTAATTTGAAAGTCTCCTTATGTTTTTGGTTTTGAGTCTCTGGATTCTGGGGTCTGGATATGTGGCCATGGTGAGGCCTGGGGCCATGTTCTCAGCACCTAGACCACCAGCTGCAAGGCAAAGTCAAACCCCATAACGGCCTTCCTCCTGGGCCTAGCTCTGCCTCCTAACTATTTGGGAGAGGTTCAGTCCTTTCGGCATCATCTTCACAGCTGCTTTCTGTCCTGAGCTCTACATCTTCTGTGTAAATTCAGAATCCAGATGAGCCCTGCCCTTCATAGCCGTCCTGGGTGCCACATGGCTACTTTGGACCCAGTGTGATTGAGGAAGACATTAGGGAAAGGGGGTACTTGTGTCATAGTTTCAAATTCTTCTAAGTAATTTCAAATCTTAAAGTCATGTTATGTTATATTAAGTAGTAGATAATCATAAAATGTCTGACTCATTTGTAAGTTAAAATATGGAAACATTAGTTATTAAACATGAGTTTAAGTTTAAATACTTTTGCATCTTATTTTTATGTAGTGTTTAAAGCTAGACCTGTTAATAAACAAAATCTCGAGGAAACATCTTTCTAAAAAAATTATAGGCCGGGCGCGGTGGCTCAAGCCTGTAATCCCAGCACTTTGGGAGGCCGAGATGGGCGGATCACGAGGTCAGGAGATCGAGACCATCCTGGCTAACACAGTGAAACCCCGTCTCTACTAAAAAAAAATACAAAAAACTAGCCGGGCACGGTGGCGGGCGCCTGTAGTCCCAGCTACTCGGGAGGCTGAGACAGGAGAATGGCGTGAACCCGGGAGGCGGAGCTTGCAGTGAGCTGAGATCTGGCCACTGCACTCCAGCCTGGGCGACAGAGCGAGACTCCGTCTCAAAAAAAAAAAAAAAAAAAATTATAAAATGGTTTTCATCTACAAATACTGATATAAAGCAGTATAAAATTACTTCCTAGGGCCTTCACTAGAAATTAAGGTTACAAGAGATAAAATTATGGTTATTATTGGCCAGACATGGTGGCTCACACCTGTAATCTCAGCACTTTGGGGGGCTAAGGTGGTTGTATCTCTTGAGGCCAGGTGTTCAAGACCAGCCTGGGCAACACGGTGAAACCCCGTCTCTACTAAAAATACAAAAATTAGCCAGGCATGGTGACGCATGCCTGTAATCCCAGCTGCTACAGAGGCTACTACTTCAGAGGCTAAGGCACAAGAATTGCTTGAACCTGGGAGGCAGAGGTTGCAGTGAGCTGAGATTGCACCACTGCACTCCAGCCTGGGTGCCAAAGTAAGACTCTGTCTTGAAAAAAAATTGTAGTTAATATATGTAATTAAAAATACTAGAGGCTGGATGCAGTGGCTCATGCCTGTAATCCTAGCACTTTGAGAGGCTGATGTGGGTGGATCATCTGAGGTCAGGAGTTTAAGACCAGCCTGGCCAACATGGTAAAACCCAATCTCTACTAAAAATATAAAAATTAGCTGGGGATGGTGGTGTGTGCAGCTACTTGGGAGGCAGAGGATAATTGCTTGAACCTGGGAGGCAGAAGTTGCAGTGAGCCGAGATGGCGCCACTGTACTCCAGTATGGGCAATAGAGCAAGACTCCATCTCTTTTTTTTTTTTTTTGAGACGGAGTTTCACTCTTGTTGCCCAGGCTGGAGTGCAGTGGCGTGATCTCAGCTCACTGCAAGCTCTGCCTCCCAGGTTCAAGTAATTCTCCTGCCTCAGGCTCCTGAGTAGCAGGGATTGCAGGCATCTGCCACCAAGCCCAGGTAATTTTTTGTGTTTTTAATAGAGATGGGGTTTCACCACGCTGGGCAGGCTATTCTCAAACTCCTGACCTCAGGTGATCCACTTGCCCTTGGCCTCCCAAAGTGCTGGAATTATAGGCATGAGCCACCGTGCCCAGCCTGACTCTGTCTCAAAAAAGAAAGAAAAGAAAAGAAAAAAACCCACTACTAGATATAAGAGAAACAATTCTGTATGCAGATTACATAGACAAAAGCAAAATATGCTTTTGGTGAGAAAAATTGTAAAGGTATAAAAATGTGTGGTTGGGCCAGGTGCATTGGCTTATACTTGTAATCCCAGCACTTTGGGAGGCCAAGGTAGGAGGACTGCTTGAGCTCAAGAGTTTGAGACCAGCCTGGGCAACATAGTGAGACTATTCTCTACTAAAGAAAAAAAAAATAGGTGCTCGCTGAGAAAAAAATAGCTTTTTCTAGTTTAGAAGTTATTTAAAGGGTTCTTCAAATTGAAGGAATTAAAAAATATAGATAAAATTAAATAAATATAGAAAATTGAGAAGAAAGGATTTAAAAAATCTGAAGAGATTATAAAAGTTTTTGGGCATTTTCTGGTTGAATTTGTTTATAAGGTTTTATTAAAATTAGGTTTAGTATAAATAATAGAGTAACTCAAAATTAAAATTTGGTTTTCTCTTTGAACAAAAATTTCATATCATATTACTAAATGACAGTACAATATTATTGTTCACCTTTTGAGTAAACTACAAAAATAAATAAAGGGGAGAGAGGGAGAGACAGATTCTTCCTCATGTTGTCTTTCTCAGGTCTGTTGATTGGAACACTGAATCTCCTATCAAGAATAAAGATTTTTGCTTTTTAAAACCTTTTTTTTTTCTAGAAGTAGTTCTTTTTTAATTTTTTAATTATTATGGATACATAATAGATGCATATATTTATGGGGTACATGTAATATTTTGATATAAGTATACAATGTGTGATGATCAATCATGGTAATTGGAGTATCCCTCACCTCAAGAATTTATTATTACCTTGTGTTAGGAGCATTCTAATTGCACTCTTTCAGTTATTTTGAAATGTACAATAAATTAGCCTCAATATCTGGGTCTGCCGTTAGCAGCTCTGACAGCACACATCTCTCCTGTTACTCTGTGGCAAAGGCAATTTCAGTCCTCACCGCTCAGCCTGAACTGGAGATCTCCATTCCAGAAAAATGAAACTCTAAATGCCTTTTGCCTCAGAAGATAGAATTTGCTTCTCAACCCAAATCCTGTTAACACTAACAAATTCCACCTGTTTGAATTTTTTTGCAGAATTACTTCAAATGGGATTAATCTTGTCTTCAGGAAAATCCCACATTATTATGTTCTAGCAGAATTTCTTGGACTGAAGGAAGTTAAAAGGTATCAGAATACAATACTTTGTTGTTAGTATGTCCTGCGCTAGTCATTCTTTTTTTTTTTTTTTTTTTTTCCAGGAAACAGTCTTTTTTTTCTTTTTTTTTTTAAGTTTTTTTTTTTTTTTTATTATACTTTAAGTTCTAGGGTACATGTGCATAACGTGCAGGTTTGTTACATATGTATACTTGTGCCATGTTGGTGTGCTGCACCCATCAACTCGTCAGCACCCATCAATTCGTCATTTATATCAGGTATAACTCCCAATGCAATCCCTCCCCCCTCCCCCCTCCCCATGATAGGCCCCGATGTGTGATGTTCCCCTTCCCGAGTCTAAGTGATGTCATTGTTCAGTTCCCACCTATGAGTGAGAACATGCGGTGTTTGGTTTTCTCTTCTTGTGATAGTTTGCTAAGAATGATGGTTTCCAGCTGCATCCATGTCCCTACAAAGGATGCAAACTCATCCTTTTTTATGGCTGCATAATATTCCATGGTGTATATGTGCCACATTTTCTTAATCCAGTCTGTCAAAGATGGACATTTGGGTTGATTCCAAGTCTTTGCTATTGTGAATAGTGCCGCAATAAACATACGTGTGCATGTGTCTTTATAGCAGCATGATTTATAATCCTTTGGGTATATACCCAGTAGTGGGATGGCTGGGTCATATGGTACATCTAGATCTAGATCCTTGAGGAATCGCCATACTGTTTTCCATAATGGTTGAACTAGTTTACAATCCCACCAACAGTGTAAAAGTGTTCCTATTTCTCCACATCCTCTCCAGCACCTGTTGTTTCCTGACTTTTTAATGATTGCCATTCTAACTGGTGTGAGATGGTATCTCATTGTGGTTTTGATTTGCATTTCTCTGATGGCCAGTGATGATGAGCATTTTTTCATGTGTCTGTTGGCTGTATGAATGTCTTCTTTTGAGAAATGTCTATTCATATCCTTTGCCCACTTTTTGATGGGGTTGTTTGTTTTTTTCTTATAAATTTGTTTGAGTTCTTTGTAGATTCTGGATATTAGCCCTTTGTCAGATGAGTAGATTGCAAAAATTTTCTCCCATTCTGTAGGTTGCCTTTTCACTCTGATGGTAGTATCTTTTGCTGTGCAGAAGCTCTTTAGTTTAATCATATCCCATTTGTCAACTTTTGCTTTTGCTGCCGTTGCTTTTGGTGTTTTAGACATGAAGTCCTTGCCCATGCCTATGTCCTGAATGGTACTACCTAGGTTTTCTTCTAGGGTTTTTATTTCTAGGTTTTTATTTACCTCTCAAATCCATCTTGAATTAATTTTCGTATAAGGAGTAAGGAAAGGATCCAGTTTCAGCTTTCTACTTATGGCTAGCCAATTTTCCCAGCACCATTTATTAAATAGGGAGTCCTTTCCCCATTTCTTGTTTCTCTCAGGTTTGTCAAAGATCAGATGGCTGTAGATGTGTGGTATTATTTCTGAGGACTCTGTTCTGTTCCATTGGTCTATATCTCTGTTTTAGTACCAGTACCATGCTGTTTTGGTTACTGTAGCTTTGTAGTATAGTTTGAAGTCAGGTAGCGTGATGCCTCCAGCTTTGTTCTTTTGACTTAGGATTGTCTTGGAATTGCAGGCTCTTTTTTGGCTCCATATGAACTTTAAAGCAGTTTTTTCCAATTCTGTGAAGAAAGTCATTGGTAGCTTGATGGGGATGGCATTGAATCTATAAATAACCTTGGGCAGTATGGCCATTTTCACGATATTGATTCTTCCTATCCATGAGCATGGTATGTTCTTCCATTTGTTTGTGTCCTCTTTTATTTCACTGAGCAGTGGTTTGTAGTTCTCCTTGAAGAGGTCCTTGACATCCCTTGTGAGTTGGATTCCTAGGTATTTTATTGTCTTTGAAGCAATTGTGAATGGAAGTTCATTCCTGATTTGGCTTTCTGTTTGTCTGTTACTGGTGTATAAGAATGCTTGTGATTTTTGCACATTAATTTGTATCCTGAGACTTTGCTGAAGTTGCTTATCAGCTTAAGAAGATTTTGGGCTGAGACGATGGGGTTTTCTAAATATACAATCATGTCATCTGCAAACAGGGACAATTTGACTTCTTCTTTTCCTAACTGGATACCCTTGATTTCTTTCTCTTGCCTGATTGCCCTAGCCAGAACTTCCAACACTATGTTGAATAGGAGTGGTGAGAGAGGGCATCCCTGTCTTGTGCCAGTTTTCAAAGGGAATTTTTCCAGTTTTTGCCCATTCAGTATGATATTGGCTGTGGGTTTGTCATAAATAGCTCTTATTATTTTGAGGTACGTTCCATCAATACCGAATTTATTGAGTGTTTTTAGCATAAAGGGCTGTTGAATTTTGTCAGAAGCCTTTTCTGCATCTATTGAGATAATCATGTGGTTCTTGTCTTTGGTTCTGTTTATATGCTGGATTACGTTTATTGATTTGTGAATGTTGAACTAGCCTTGCATCCCAGGGATGAAGCCCACTTGATCATGGTGGATAAGCTTTTTGATGTGCTGCTGAATCCGGTTTGCCAGTATTTTATTGAGGATTTTTGCATCGATGTTCATCAGGGATATTGGTCTAAAATTTTCTTTTTTTGTTGTGTCTCTGCCAGGCTTTGGTATCAGGATGACGTTGGCCTCATAAAATGAGTTAGGGAGGATTCCCTCTTTTTCAATTGATTGGAATAGTTTCAGAAGGAATGGTACCAGCTCCTCTTTGTACCTCTGGTGGAATTCAGCTGTGAATCCATCTGGTCCTGGACTTTTTTTGGTTGGTAGGCTATTAATTATTGCCTCAATTTCAGAGCCTGCTATTGGTCTATTCAGGGATTCAACTTCTTCCTGGTTTAGTCTTGGAAGAGTGTAAGTGTCCAGGAATTATCCATTTCTTCTAGATTTTCTAGTTTATTTGCGTAGAGGTGTTTATAGTATTCTCTGATAGTAGTTTGTATTTCTGTGGGGTCGGTGGTGATATCCCCTTATCATTTTTTATTGCGTCTATTTGATTCTTCTCTCTTTTCTTCTTTATTAGTCTTGCTAGTGGTCTGTCAATTTTGTTGATTTTTTCAAAAAACCAACTCCTGGATTCATTGATTTTTTGGAGGGTTTTTTGTGTCTCTATCTCCTTCAGTTCTGCTCTGATCTTAGTTATTTCTTGCCTTCTGCTAGCTTTTGAATGTGTTTGCTCTTGCTTCTCCAGTTCTTTTAATTGTGATGTTAGAGTGTCTCCTTCACTGATGAAACTTAGTTTGTCTGGATATGAAATTCTGGGTTTAAAATTCTTTTCTTTAAGAATGTTGAATATTGGCCCCCACTCTCTTCTGGCTTGTAGAGTTTCTGCCGAGAGGTCTGCTGTTAGTCTGATGGGCTTCCCTTTGTGGGTAACCCGACCTTTCTCTCTGGCTGCCCTTAAGATTTTTTCCTTCATTTCCACTTTGGTGAATCTGGCAATTATGTGTCTTGGAGTTGCTCTTCTGGAGGAGTATCTTTGTGGCGTTCTCTGTATTTCCGAATTTGAATGTTGGCCTGCCCTACTAGGTTGGGGAAGTTCTCCTGGATGATATCCTGAAGAGTGTTTTCCAACTTGGTTCCATTTTCCCCCTCACTTTCAGGCACCCCAATCAGACGTAGATTTGGTCTTTTTACATAATCCCATACTTCTTGCAGGCTTTGTTCATTTCTTTTTCTTCTTTTTTTCTTTTGGTTTCTCTTCTCGCTTCATTTCATTCATTTGATCCTCAATTGCTGATACTCTTTCTTCCAGTTGATTGAGTTGGTTACTGAAGCTTGTGCATTTGTCACGTATTTCTCGTGTCATGGTTTTCATCTCTGTCATTTCATTTATGACCTTCTCTGCATTAATTATTCTAGCTATCAATTCTTCCACTCTTTTTTCAAGATTTTTAGTTTCTTTGCGCTGGGTACGTAATTCCTCCTTTAGCTCTGAGAAGTTTGATGGACTGAAGCCTTCTTCTCTCATCTCGTCAAAGTCATTCTCTAACCAGCTTGGATCCATTGCTGGCGATGAGCTGCACTCCTTTGCAGGGGGAGATGTGCTCTTATTTTTTGAATTTCCAGCTTTTCTGCCCTGCTTCTTCCCCATCTTTGTGGTTTTATCTGCCTCTGGTCTTTGATGGTGGTGACGTACTGATGGGGTTTTGGTATAGGTGTTCTTCCTGTTTGGTAGTTTCCCTTCTAATAGTCAGGACCCTCAGCTGTAGGTCTGTTGGAGATTGCTTGAGGTCCACTCCAGACCCTGTTTGCCTGGGTATCAGCAGCAGAGGTTGCAGAAGATAGAATATTGCTGAACAGCGAGTGTACCTGTCTGATTCTTAATTTGGAAGCTTCCTCTCAGGGGTGTACTCCACCCTGTGAGGTGTGGGGTGTCAGACTGCCCCTAGTGGGGGATGTCTCCCAGTTAGGCTACTCAGGGGTCAGGGACCCACTAGAGCAGGCAGTCTGTCCGTTCTCAGATCTCAACCTCTGTGTTGGGAGATCCACTGCTCTCTTCAAAGCTGTCAGACAGAGTCGTTTGCATCTGCAGAGGTTCTGCTGCCTTTTTGTTGTTGTTTTTTTTTAGCTGTGCCCTGTCCCCAGAGGTGGAGTCTACAGAGACAGGCAGGTTTCCTTGAGCTGTTGTGAGCTCCACCCAGTTCGAGCTTCCCAGCGGCTTTGTTTACCTACTTAAGCCTCAGCAATGGCGGGCGCCCCTCCCCCAGCCTCGCTGCTGCCATGGGGTTAGATCGCAGACTGCTGTGCTAGCAATGAGGGAGGCTCCGTGGCCGTAGGACCCTCCCGGCCAGGTGTGGGTATAATCTCTTGGTGTGCCCCTTTGCTTAAAGCGCAGTATTGGGGTGGGAATT
Organism: Trachypithecus francoisi; assembly: GCF_009764315.1. Taxonomy (NCBI): domain Eukaryota; kingdom Metazoa; phylum Chordata; class Mammalia; order Primates; family Cercopithecidae; genus Trachypithecus; species Trachypithecus francoisi. The sequence continues at coordinate 96,371,275 of NW_022681468.1, forward strand.
ACCCGATTTTCCAGGTGTTGTGTGTCTCAGTTCTCCTGGCTAGGAAAAGGGATTCCCTTCCCCCTTGCGCTTCCCAGGTGAGGCAATGCTTTGCCCTGCTTCAGCTCTCACTGGTCGGGCTGCAGCAGCTGACCAGCACTGATTGTCCGGCACTCCCCAGTGAGATGACCCCAGTACCTCAGTTGAAAATGCAGAAATCACCGGTCTTCTGTGTTGCTCACGCTGGGAGTTGGAGACTGGAGCTGTTCCTATTCGGCCATCTTGCTCCGCCCCCTAGTCATTCTTCTTAAAACCTTTTAATTTTCATTTTGGCTAAATGAATAAGTATTACTGTACTGTGACCTATGATTCTATTTCGGTCAAGTGTTTTAAACCTTTGATATATTTGACAGCTTCCCAAAATCAAATTTCAGATTCAAATTAGGTCTTTTTTGGAACTCAGAACTAATTTAGGGATGCTACAGAGGGTCCCTGTAGGGTCCAAAAGAGAGATAATACAGTCTTATCTGATATGTTAAATTACATGGGAAGCATTGTCAAACAAGAATGATGTTTAACTTTTTTCAAGTTATATTTCTATGACTATGTTATTAATACATATTCCAAAGTTATATGAGATTCCCCAAATTCTGATATGTCTGAGTATATGTTATCAGTCATAATTATGGTTATTATGTTAAATTATTTTAGGCTACAGAAATAACCAAGTTTCCTTGTTATTTGTGTCTTTATTTATGATCACCTAAAGTTGTTTTTGGAGTTAATTGCTCGATTCTGACGCAGTTTCTGAAAACTCTTCACAAGCAGGCAAAATCCTAGAGTACTGTGTCTTCAAGGAGGTTTGTGGAAAGGATAGGAAGGACCCTGCCAAGTACTCTTGAATACTGCATTCCGATAACTTTAGGATTATATTATTTGGATGGGGATGATTTCCCAGAAGTCTAATTAAGAGACTGACTATTATAAAACTGCTAACCCAAGCAGGACAAGAATTAATACCAGGAAAATATTTCACCAGATTTTCATGCTAAATCAGGCAGTACTGAAATTGTTTAGATATGCAATTTGAATGAACTCTATTACCTATGTCAAATTACTATATAACTCATCTCATGAACAGTGCTATATACCTGAATTGGAGAAACAAAATTGGTGTTTAAAAGCATGTAAGTTCAGTGCTAAGTGTGAACTCACAGAGAGCCTGGACAGCTGTCTGTTCCTTTCTGAATTCTTAAAACTTCCATTACTAAAAACTCTGCACTCGGCCGGGCACGGTGGCTCAAGCCTGTAATCCCAGCACTTTGGGAGGCCGAGACGGGCGGATCACGAGGTCAGGAGATCGAGACCATCCTGGCTAACATGGTGAAACCCCGTCTCTACTAAAAAAAAATACAAAAAGCTAGCCGGGCGAGGTGGCGGGCGTCTGTAGTCCCAGCTACTCGGGAGGCTGAGGCAGGAGAATGGCGTAAACCCGGAAGGCGGAGCGTGCAGTGAGCTGAGATCCGGCCACTGCACTCCAGCCCGGGGGACAGAGCGAGACTCCATCTCAAAAAAAAAAAAAACAAAAACAAAAAAAACAAAACAAAACAAAAACTCTGCACTCCATGATTCATTATGGAAGAAATAAAATAATCCAAAATAAAAATGTATGTGCATATATATTGCTATGGTGATTGTTCTAAATTACTAACACGGTTTATGAACAATGTTTGGTTTGCCAAACCCATAATGTTAGGAGGACAATCAAAACTTCAAGTACATTCTGTTACCTGATGGGGCTCATTTGAATATTATAGATGGATTTCTTTTCTTTTTTTTTTTGAGACGGAGTCTCACTCAGTCACCCAGGCTGGAGTGCAGTGGCACGATCTCGGCTCACTGCAAGCACTGCCTCCCGGTTTCACGCCATTCTCCTGCCTCAGCCTCCTGAGTAGCTGGGACTACAGGCACCCACCACCGTGCCCAGCTAATTTTTTGTATTTTTAGTAGAGATGGGGTTTCACCCTGGTCTTGATCTCCTGACCTTGTGATCCACCCGCCTTGTCCTCCCAGAGTGCTGGGATTACAGGCTTGAGCCACTGCACCCGGCCAGGGATTTCATTCAATGGTAGTTTTCAGTGTGTGTTTTCTTGTGATACGGAAACTTTTTAGCCAGGCGCAGTGGCTCACACCTGTAATCTCAGCACTTTGGGAGGCCAAGGAGGGGAGATCACTTAAGTTCAGGAGTTCAAGACCAGCCTGGCCAACAGGGTGAAACCCCTTCTTCACTAAAAATACAAAAACTAGCCGGGCATGGTGTTGCACGCCTGTAATTCCAACTACTTGATAGGCTGAGACAGGAGAATCACTTGAACCCGAGAGATGGAGGTCACAGTGAGCCAAGATTGCACCATCGTGCTCCACCTGGGTGAGAGTGAGACTCCATCTCAAAAAAAAAAAAAAAAAAAAAAAGGCTATTAGGCTATTAGGAGATACTTGTTTCTTTATAAGTTGTAAAACAGTTAATATGGTATTAGAGATACAACAGTATTAGGTAAAACTAATTGAATCATCTGTATTGCCTTGGTAAAAAGTATTGCACATTGATAACAATCAGATCCATTTCCTAGTGGAAAACATAAGTTGACCCCATATGAAATAGTCACTGGAAGGCATCTGCTCCTAATAATGGAACCTCATGTGTCTTCTCTTACTAAACTCTCTGATATGACTAAATTCTGCAGAGCTTCAGTGCATTATGCCAAAGAGTATTTTCACCAGGTAAAGAGAACTTTTCATGATCTACTAACTAGGTTAAGAGGAGTGGATCAATGTTCTGTTTCTGACTGATTTTGACACAACAAAGGCACCAATAAAATTTCTCCCCCATTTTGGTCCTTCGTTGATCATAAGGACAATCAAACCCTTTATGATCTAGAACATGAATACTGGACCTTCTGAAAACAATATCAGAGAAAGAATGCCCTTGCCACTTGCACTGCAGCAAAACTTCAGGGCCTTGAAATGTATGTTCATAATCTCACCACTTAGAAGGCACCTCTCCCCCACGTCATGGAACTGTCCACCAATTGGAGACCTTAGGGTAAAGCTAAGGAAGAGACCAGGGAAGTTGCTTCTGAGAAGCAGACAGCATGACAGATGTGGATAGCTTTCCCAAGATCATGGATCATGACTTCTTTGCTATCATGAGACCCTCATCTCTCGTTTTTTTCCTTATCTCTCATGCCTCTGTGAACAATAGAACTGAAAAAGGGGTCTCTTGTGTGCTGTCATGGGGTATACTTTTTTGCGGAGGATTTTGCAGCCAGCCTTATACATGGGCAAGCATATGCCTTGATAAATGGAAGATGAAGGGCCAAAATGGGGGATAATTTTTTTTTTTTTTTTGAGACTGAGTCTCACTCTGTCGCCCAGGCTGGAGTGCAGTGGTGCGATCTCAGCTCACTGCAAGCTCCACCTCCTGGGTTTACGTCATTCTCCTGCCTCAGCCTCCCCAGTAGCTGGGACTACAGGCGCCCGCCACCTTGCCCGGCTAGTTTTTTGTATTTTTTAGTAGAGACGGGTTTCACCAGGTTAGGTTAGCCAGGATGGTCTCGATCTCCTGACCTCGTGATCAGCCCTTCCCAGCCTCCCAAAGTGTTGGGATTACAGGCGTGAGCCACCGCGCCCGGCCAAGGGGAGAAATTTTAGTGGTGCCTTTGTTGCTTCAAAATCAGTTAGAAACAGATCATTGATCCACTCCTCTTAACCTACATCATAGGTTAAAGAGAACATGCTCCTGGGTGGATATCATTTGTTAGATCTCTTTTTCTGTGGTTTGGAGTAAATGAGGCAATAATGAAAACTTTATCTATCAAGTGCCTGTGGCTCCAGCTACTTCGGAGGCTGAGGTGGGAGGATGGTTTGAGCTGGGAAAGTGGAGGTTGCAGTGAGCCAAGGTCGCACCACTGCACTCCAGCCTGGGTGACAGAGTGAGACCCTGTCTCAAAAAAAAAAAAAAAAAAAAAAAAAAAGGAAATTATCCATCATAATAAGCTCATAAAAGATTGTACTGCAAAGCCTATGGCTACACAACAGACTTTAAGATATCTGCTAAAGTTGTGCTAGATAATGGAATTGCTCTAGATTACTTACTGGCTAAACAGAGAAGCATCTGTGCAGTTGCTGACACTGTCGCACATGGAGGAACACATCAGGTATTATAGAGACTCACTTGTAGGGGATTCATGAACTGATTGCTTGGTTGAAATGAGTAGATTCTTTATCTCATTCTTTGATCTATTTGATTTTAGTTGGTTTGGTTCATGGGGACCCTGGCTAGGGCCCATACTCCAAACTCTTGATATTATCCTCTGCATAGTCATAATAGTAGTCTCTCAAGTTTTAAATGTATTCTCTCAAGTTTTAAATGTTTTCATGCAGCCACCTGTAAAATATCAAATGGTCTCTCTTCTACTGGAACAACAAAAACTCAAAGAAATGGGCCAGGCATGGTGGCTTACGCCTGTAATCCTAGCACTTTGGGAGGCTGAGGCAGGCAGATCACCTGAGGTCAGGAGTTCGAGACCAGCCTGGCCAACATGGTGAAACCCCGTCTCTACTGAAAATACATGCACACACACACACACACACATACACACACAATTAGTCGGGCATGGTGGAGCACACCTGTAGTCCCAGCTAGTCGGGAGGCTGAGGCATGAGAATCACTTGAACCCAGGAGGCGGAGGTTACAGTAAGCTGAGATCGCACCACTGCACTCCAGTCTGGGTGACAGAGCAAGACTCTGTCTCAAAAAAAAAAAAAACAAAAAAACAAAATCAAAACAACAACAACTCAAATAAATGTGTGACCGTGAGGGCACCATAAGCTATAAATGACATGCTAAGACTGGAAACTCAAAATGATGGTAACTGAGAGTGGTGTGAAAACCCTAAGTTTTGACCACAGTCTCACTTCAGTGACAACCTGACCAAAAGGGGGAATTTTTAAACACAATTTTGGGAGTCCATTGTTTTGGACTGAACTTGCACATTAGGCCCGAATAGAGTCTCATGCTAAATGTGACATAATCAAATGGAAACTTTAAGGAAGCAGATAGATCCCAAAACAGACTAGGTTTTGCTTCTCTCCTGAAAGCAGGAGATTCCAACATAACAAGGTCCCCTCTACTCTAACCCTTACAAAAAAGTAACCTGAAGTCCTTGCTTCCACTTTACAAAACCCACTGTTTAATATTTCCCAGTTGTACTTGAGATCACATTTATGACGGTGGCAGAGTGATGTCAGTGCCTCAAGTTTTGATCAGCCTTTCAAGTTTGACCAAAGGAGGAGAGTTTTTTGTTTGTTGTTTTTGAGATGGAGTCTCACTCTGTCACTCAGGCTGGAGTGCAGTGGTGTGATCGCAGTTCACTGCAACCTCTGCCCTCTTGGTTCAAACAATCCTCCTGCCTCAGCCTCCCAAGTAGCTGGGATTACAGGTGCGTGCCAGCACACTCCACTAATTTTTGTGTTTTTAGTAGAGATGGGGTTTCACCATGTTGGCCAGGCTGGTCTCGAACTTCTGACCTCAGGTGATTGGCCCACCTCGGTTCCCCAAAGTGCTGGGATTACAGGTGTGCACCTCCATGCCTGGCCATAAGCAGAGAATTGTTAAATTAAGTTTAGCCTAAAGTTGCCTCCTACATATTTTAAGTTTGGTTTAAAGGCTTTTCTATGCATAGTGAATTGTAACCTAACTGGATATGTAAACAGGCTGTAACCTATTCTTGTACCAATTACTGAGTTGCAACCAATCAAAGGCAGCTAGCTCTTCAAACTGTGCTCAAATAAGGCAAATGCTAAGCTGTAATTGATCCAGCTGTCTCTGTACTTCACTTCTATTTTCTGTATATTAATATCCTTTTTCTGTTCATAAATCTTCTTTGACCACATGATAGCATCAGAGTCTCTTTGAACCTATTCTGGTTTGGTGGCTGCCTGATTTTCGAATCATTCTTTGCTCAGTTGAACTCTGTTAAATTTAATTTGTCTGTAGGTTTTCTTTTGACAGTTCTTTCCTTCCTCAATACCTGGAGTCTTCATACAGCCTATGAGTCACTTGGAGAAACCACTTGGCTCCTTGCTGGCCTTTCCTGTGAAGCTTGCTTTTCTGCCTGTCTTGCCTGCAGACGCAGCTTGGTTGGGGGTTGGTTAAAGTCATAGTACCAGTTGTCAGTGGCCGGGGAGGTGAAGGCAGGAGGCCTGGAGAGCAGAGGCATGCCCTCAAAACCCTTTGCGTCCCATCTGAGCCGTTGGGAAGAGACTTTTTGCTGCAAGCTTACTGATTATTATTGCTGAAAATTGTGGTTTGAGTGTCCTGGATGGAGACGCACACAGGAGATGGACAATTGGGGCCTGAGCTGTTCAGGGTAGCTTCAGCTTCGCAGGGAGTTGGATCTGCAGGGAACTCAGCCAACCCTGATTAAAGTGCACTGAGTGGATGACTTGGAGGAAGTTTTCTCAGCATCCCATCTGCATTCTGATGGGCTCCACCCAGTGCTCTCAGCCCCTCTCTGCCACATCGGAGTATGCAGCAGCTGCCTGTTGCCCTCGCCTCACCTCAGGTGCATGCAATGCAGCCACCCAGCTTTGGGTGATACTGGGAAAGTTCTTTGGCCACTGGGAGGCTGAGTGCTGATGCAAAATGGCTCTTTAGTGCCAGGCTTTCTCTAAAAAGTAATCTGTGCCCATCTGATGTTTCTCCTTGAGAAGGCCCTGACTACCTTGGGTTGGCCCATTGGAGCTTGAACAGGTGGCCATCACAGGCAAACCCAGAAGACGACAGGAGCCCGGGACCCCAGTGTCTGGGCTTGGAGGCACAAGTTAATCTGCCTTCTCAGGACTCTGTAGGCACATTGGCTTTCATCTTGTTTCCCGACACATGATAACATCTTATCACAGTAAAATGAAACCTCAGTGTTCATTTCTGCCCTTACCCCCATGTGACTTAGCCATATGGAAACAGCAGTTAAGAAAATCACCTCTGTGTTTCAAAAACTGGAGACAGGGCAGTGAGTCGGCGGCAGCCTGAAGGGAAGAGCAGAAACCAAACCTCTTCAAATTTTAGGATTTAGCTCCATATCTGCTGGATCCTGGGGGCAGGTTGGAGAAAGGGCTGGCATATCTGATGGTGTCTGCTTTCCTTTCTTTGAAATCTCCATATTCCAAGGGTTGTGAAAAATAAAGAAAAAAAAAAATTCCACAACTTGACCGACCTTCCTTCCTTCCTTCCTTTCTTTCTTCTCTTTCTTTCTCTCTTTCTTTCTTTCTCTGATGGAGTCTTGCTCTTGTCGCCCAGGCTGGAGTGCAATGGCACCATCTTGGCTCACTGCAACCTCCACCTTTCAAGTTCAAGTGATTCTCCTGCCTCAGCCTCCTGTGTAGCTGGGATTACAGGCATGCACCACCACGCCCAGCTAATTTTTTGTATTTTTAGTAGAGACTGGGTTTCACCATGTTGGCCAGGCTGTTCTTAAACTCCTGACCTCAGGTAATCTGCCCGCCTTGGCCTCCCAAAGTGCTGGGATTGTAGGTGTGAGTCACCTTGTCCGGTTCCGTCTTTTCAAAATATGTTAAAAAGTCCGAGCAACCAATCAAACAAAAACTACCTCCAATCTCCTCCCTCCACACCTCACCCTCTAAAAGCAAAGTATGAAGTACAGGCCATGGGTAGATTGCAGGCTGTCCCTGGTTTGCTGATGTGTTTTGTTTGGCCCACATAGTGTTTTATTTGGTTTTTGAGCCAACATTTAAACATTGGGAGATTTCAAATACCAATCCGGAAAATGTAGAATCCCTGACCATACTTGGGGTGCAAAACCAGTTGGAGCTATGCAGTTGCATGGGGATAATCATCTTAGCTGGTCTCTAACCCCTGTGGGCATCTGAGTTTGCCATCTCTATGTCAAAGTCCTTGCAACCAGCTGTCCTCACAGTGTTTTTCTGGATTAAGTTTGCGGAGCAATGGGGTACTGCTCTAATGTTCTTGGATTCTTCTCTAGATTTGTTCATCCACTCAACTTCCTTGACTGATTTTTATTAGCCCTTTTCTTTGTGTTCATGTTAAATCTATCAAGTAACCTACCATTTGAGTCTCTCTTCTGAGATCTTGGCTTAAAGCATTTTCTATTTAAGTTATGTGACTTCACACATTTGTGAATGTTCTGATGTTAATGGCTTTGAAAAAGGGAGAAAGTGTAAGATTGCACACTGCAGCATTTTTCTTTGATTTGTAATTGAAGTTTCAGATTTATTCTGTAGCCTTGGGCTATATCATCTTAGTAGTTTTTTTCAAGGAATTGTCTATTTCATCTAAGTTGTTATATTTATTGGCCTAAAGTCACTCATAATGTTACTAAATTATCCTTCTGTTGTCTTTAGGATCTGTAGTGATGTTCTCTCTCTCATTTCTGATATTGTAATTTGTGTCTTCTCTCTTTTTAAAGTGTTCAGTCTAATTTGATATTTCTTAACATGTCTATTCTTTGGACTGTCTACACTATCTCAGATTCTCTTAATTGCCTTCTTTCTTTCTAAAGGCACCTACCACTTCCTGGACTATATTGTAGCCACCACTGGGGGCCGACGGTCACCTGCCTTGTGAATGCTGGGTCCTCTTCTTCCCTGCTGCCGTGCTGGTGGCCAATCAGCCATATGCCTGGAGTTTCTGGTTCTTCCTGCCATTTCTGGACCTGAATAAGCAGAAGCATAACTGTAGGCGTGGTCTGGCATCTGTAAGCTCAGGGGAGGTTCACCCTGTGGAGTGGACATTGACTAGTGGGAAACAGAAGACAGAGTGAGCTGGCCAGGACTGGGACCAGGGTGAGGTGAGTGAGGCAGCAAAAGCTCGCAGGTGAGGAGACGTGCATTGTCAGGATCACATCTGTGTCCCAGTATCTCTGGGTTATACCTCTACTCTGCAGCTGGCAGATAAGCTCCCCTCCCTGTGCTCCCATGGACTGTCTGAGAGCCGGTCTGAGTCCCCATGTGTGGAGTGAGTCCTCTTACCTGGTAAACTGTTGTGTCTCTGTGTGAATTGTTATGGATCAGAGGTAACACTCTGGACAGCTGTACCTCCTTCCGTGAGTCCTTTCCTCTTCTCCTCACCCTTAAATTCAGGGGCAGTGTCTTCCAAATAAAGTGCAAGCACCTTAATCCTTACCTCAGGCTCTGTTTTCTTTTCTTTTTCTTTCTTTCTTTCTTTTTTTTCTTCTTTGAGACAAGGTCTTGCTCTGTTGCCCAGGCTGGAGTGCAGTGGCACAATCATGGCTCACTGTAGCCTCAACCTTCCAAGTTTCAGGTGATCCTCTCACCTCTGCCTCCCAGGTAGCTGGGACTATAGGCATGCCACCACGCCAGCTAAGTTTTCTATTTTTTTGTAGAACCATGGGGTCTCTTCATTTTACCCAGACTGGTCTCGAACTCCTGGGCTCAAGTAATCCACCCATCTAAGCCTCCCAAAGTGCTGGGATTATAGGCATGAGCCACCGTGCCCAGCCTCAGGCTCTGTTTTTCAGAAAACTTGGGCTAAAACAGTATGAACAACTAAAAGCAAAACACTAAATGAATTTGGCAGTTACTTTTTAATGAGGTACTGTAATAGGCAAAAACTCATCTAATTCTGATCTTTTGATGGAAAAGCAGAGGCCATTAATTGGATGTTCACAGGTTGAATTCTATGTATTTTCTTTGATCTCTCTCTCTCTTTCTCTTTCTTTAATTGAGTGATCATTTAAGAATTAGGCGCTTTCATGTAAAAATCCAGATTTTTGATTTCTTTTGGAACACTGGAAAATCTGGAGATACAGGCCAACGGTCAGCTGGAGCTGGGCATTGGCTGCCCCCTTTGATGGGATGGGAGAGCACAGGTCAGCTGGTTGCAGTCCCAGCACTCCACAGTGACATGGAAGGGCTCCTATACATGGCCCCCGTCCTTATTTATAGCATAGACCTGGGCCCTTGCAGGCATTTGAGTTTGACATCTCCACAGTAAAGAGAAATTCAACTCCAAGTCTTGTTGGGATAGGAATTACTTCGCAGAAGGCATATGTAAACGGTAGCTAATGGCTTAAAGATTGCCGAATCATCTGGCCCAATTAGAATTGGTCTTTGATTGATGGTGGGAGTCAGACAACATCAGATGGAGCACATCCCAAGCTTCTGCATCTGCAGAGAAGATTCTCCCTAACAAAGTGACCAGTGCGTTTGAGGGCTCGTGGATCTTGAGAGAGAGGGAGCTAATGGCTTAGTATTAGTAGCACTATGAGGAAATTTGTCAACAGAGACTCTGTTTTATGTGTGTGTGTGTGTGTATATTTCAATTATATATATGTTTCAGTTATATATATTAGTACATATAGTCTATATAATATATTGTATATGTAGTATGTATAACATAACATATATATGACATATTGTACATGTAGTATATATAGTATATAACATAATTTATATAGCACACAATATAGCATGTACAATATATGACATATATATATATTTTGAGACCAAGTCTCGCTCTGTCACCCAGGCTGGAGTGCAGAGGCGAGATCTAGGCTTGCTGCAAGCTCCACCTCCTGGGTTCACGCCATTCTCCTCCCTCAGCCTCCCGAGTAGCTGGGACTACAGGCGCCTGCCACTACGCCTGGCTAATTTTTTTGTATTTTTAGTAGAGACGGGGTTTCACCATGTTAGCCAGGATGGTCTCGATCTTCTGACCCCATGATCTGCCTGCCTCGGCCCCCCAAAGTGCTGGGATTACAAGCGTGAGCCACTGTGCAGGGCCTATGACATATATTTTTATATGTAATAGTATTGGGTGAGTCTGTGGTATCTCAGAGTGTAGGACATTGAGCCATTGGTTCCTGGTTGCTGGTGGCTCAGTGGTAAATTGCTGGCCAATAAGATGATGCTTATTTCAGGATGTGCTACACATTCCTTCTCTTTGTCAGTATCCCCTCATTTTCTTCCTCTTCTTGGTTTCAATCACTAGGACTAGTCAGAGTGATGACTCCAGCTGTTTTCAACTCCCACCTTGGCTCTGCCTGATCCAGAAGCAACCCAGCTGAGTTGTAGAGAAGCAGCGTGTGAAAACAAACAGATTATGCTGCCCTTCTTTCTTCTCAATGACTGACCCCACCCCTTTACAGTTGAATGGTCCTTGAATATTTTCAAAGTGCTCTCCATCTTTCATCTCATTAGATCTCTCTAATAGACCTGTCTTTCATCTCATTAGATCCCTCCAGTAGACCTGTGAGTTAGAGCAGGCAACTTCAATTTAAGACGGAAAGTGAGGCACAGCAAGGCTAAGTGATGCATCCTCCCCTGCTCAGCAAGGCAGTAGAAGAGCAGGGATTTGGCCCCAGGTCTCCAGTGTTTTTACTACTTGACTCTCAACCTGTTATTGAGGACATTAACTAGCTAGGACGGGTAAAAGCAGTGCTTTCAAAACTATGGGATGCAGCCCAATGGTGAAATCAATTTAATGAGTGCAACCAGTCTTTACAAATAAAATAGAACAGATTGGATAATATCAAAGCACATTGCACATAAAGATAAGTATCACTTAGTAAAACTTTTCATGTGATTGTGCTGCTAGTTTTGTTTCCCAGGCTTTGGCTGTTGCTTGGTCTGGAACAGATTCACATGCCTTTAGGCTTGACTTTTGGATGCTGTGAGCCTTATCAGTTACTTCCACCTGAGTTTTAGGGAGATTTGATTTCAGTGACAGATTGTTGGAAAGTGTTGTTCTTGCACACCTGCTAATCCAAGGCAGAAATGTGCCTCACAGATGTGATAGGATCGCCAAAGTGCTTACAATATTGGGCTTGAAAAAAAGAACCCCTTTCCCCCCAAAACCCACTGGATATCCCCGCCTAGAAAAGCTAGAACCAAAAAGATCATAAGCAGCTATTAGCATAATGGTAACATGTGATTTTAAAGAAAGAGTAATATTTTTATCCTTTGCTCTGAGCATTTGACAAATAAACACACAGACCAGATAGTTGCTGCCAGGGGTCAAGGAAAACGTGGACAAGCCTGTGCTGGGCAGAAACTTGGTGCTGGAAGAGGGCAAGAGCAGATATAGTTCGAGGAGTGAATGTGACTCTTAGGGCTGAGAAGCAGGACAGAGTCAGTCCTAAAAAAGGCTGCCTTATAACCTGGGGAGTCATTAAGGAATGGAGTTATGTAGGGAAAGTCAGGACCAATGACCCATACCATGGAGGAGGGGAGGGTAGAGAGGATCTGTTCCCAGTAGCTGCTGCCTAGCAGGCTTACAGGCAGTTTCCGTTGAGTATCTGGACACATGGTTATGAGTATGAATGCTTAAGTCGTCAATTTACATTGTGTCATTGAGAAAAACCAATAAATGAAAGACAATCGATCACGAAAGATGGTTCATAAATAATAAATATACTTTTAACATGGAGTGCCCCTTCTAATTGATTGCCTGTTTGGCTAACTTTTCTTGAAAATGTCCACTGGGAGAATCACATACACATAAATCATACTCAGTTGAAGAGAGAATATTCTTTTAAAGATGTAGGTTTTGTCTGTGGTTTTTACTACATATGTCAAAAATTTTTCCCCTGTTGCACCATATCTCTGAAAAGACAATGGAAAATATTATGATTTACAAATACTCATTTTACATAAAACTTTTTCAACTGATAATCTAAAAAACCAGTGATAATGAAGTCGATAACTGGTGAAATGAGGATTGATTGCATGTAGAAGTAAAAGATAAGTAAAGTAGAGGAAGAGATATAAAATGACTCGGGACCTGAAGGGGTGGCCTGCCCCTCCACACCTGTGGGCATTTCTCGTTAGGTGGAACGAGAGACTTGAGAAAAGAAATGAGACACAGAGACAAAGTATAGAGAAAGAAAAAGTGGGCCCAGGGGACCAGCGCTCAGCATACCGAGGACCCACGCCGGCACCGGTCTCTGAGTTCCCTTAGTATTTGTTGATAATTATCTTTACCATCTTAAAGAAAAGGAAGTGGCAGGATAATAGGATCATTATAGGGAGAAAGTCGTCAGTTAGACATATGAATAAAGTTCTCTGTGACATGAATAAGTTTAAGGAAAAGTGCTGTGCCTTGATATGCATATGTAAACATCTCCATAAACCTTTTTAGTGCATAAAGATTAGCATTGTGCTAGCAAGTCCTGCCTTTCGTCCTAAGGCGTTTTTCTCCTTTCTCAGTAAACGGAACATACAATTGAGTTTTATACTGAGATGTTCCATTGCCCAGGGACGAGCAGGAGACAGATGCTTTTCTCTATCTCAACTGCCAACAACCGCCAAGAGGCCTTCTTTCCTCTTGTACTAGTCCTCCTCAGCACAGACCCTTCACGGGTGTCAGGCTGGGGGACGATCAGGTCTTTCCCTTCTCACGAGGCCATCTTTCAGACCATCACATGGGGAGAAACCTTGGACAATACCTAGCTTTCCTAGGCAGAGGTCCCTGCCACCTTTGGCAGTGTGCGTATCCCTGGGTACTTGAGATTAAGAGAATGGTGATGACTTTTAACCAGCAAACTGCCTTCAGGCACTTGTTTAACAAAGCACACCCTGCACAGCCCAAAATCCTTTAAACCTTGAGTCACCATTGCACATGTCTCTTGCAAGGACAAGGTTGTGGGCAGGGTCACAGATTAACAGCATCTCAAATACAGAACAAAATGGAGTCTCTTATGTCTACTTCTTTCTATATAGACACAGTAACAGTCTGATCTTTCTTTCTTTTCCCCACAGGGACCTATGAAGATGTCGGGCTGGGGGTGGGCAGATAGGTACAGGCAGGTGACACAGAGAGAAAGAGAAGGAGCGTTTCCTAGTGGCCTCAGCTTTTGCCTTTGGTTCTCTTGGAAACTTTTCTCCCTCCAGCACTGACCTCCTGTAGTCCAAACCCTGTGGTTCCCAGGAAACCTGATTCCTCCTCATGTGATATGACTTATTAAGCCTGGATTCATTAAAAAAAAAAACACTTTATATTTCTATACACATAAAAACATGGAAAAAACAAGTAAAATATGCAAATAATAAATATATGAAGTATTATAAATGTATAGATATGAAAAGAAATGTATGTATAAAATATAAATATGTATATAAAATATTAACATATAAATTATATATAAAACATACATATATGTGGCCAGGTGTGGTGGCCCATGCCTGTAAACCCAGCACTTTGGGAAGCTGAGGTGGGCAGATCACCTGAGGTTGGGGGTTTGAGACCAGCCTGACCAACATGGAGAAACCCCGTCTCTATTAAAAACAAAAAATTAGCCAGGCTTGTTGGTGCATGCGTGCAATCCTAGCTACTAGGGAGGCTGAGGCAGGAGAATCACTGAGGCGGAGTTGTGGTGAGCCCAGATCGCACCATTGCACTCCAGCCTGGGCAACAAGAGCGAAACTGTGCCTCAAAAAAAAAAAACAAAAACAACAAAAAAACATATATATATGTATATGTATGTGTCTATCTATCTATCATCTATCTATCTCTCTATCTATCTATCTGTCTGTCTATCCTCTGCAGATCCCACAGCAGCTGAAGGCTCTTACCAAAAGGACACTAGAGGTGTTGCTGGTCACGTAGGCACACATGGCCCATAACACAACCTTTCCCTTTCTTGGTTGTGTTTTTCTCCTGCTGCGGACCCTGTGGCTGGCTTCCCTTCCTGTTGCTACGTTGAGCCCTCTGGTGATGAAGGCTGATCAGGAGAAGGCCACAGTCACGGCTGGACTGGGAGAGGGCTGGGCGGATTGTGGGGATGGCGCTTTTGAGTCCAAAGCAATGGCAAACAAACAGCAAGGATGGCTTTGTAATGGGCCACTCCAGAGAGGAGGAGAAACACCAGCCCACATGCTCCACTGGTCCAAAGGCGCATTAACCACTAACCCCACAACCACACCCTCTCACTCCTTGAATCTTAGAGTTACCATAGATGGGCACTGAGGGGCTGGAGCCTCTTGAAGACAGCCCAGTTTGACAGCTGGTGTTTGCCTCTTCGGGTTGTGCCAAGGACAGAAATATCTCCACGGAGATTTTCCTTTCTCTGTTTCCATGTTTTCCCAATGGTGACAAAGTTGCAACATGCCTTATTGATAAACTGTGAAGCGGAGATAAAATATAACTATTATTATACCATTTAGGTCAAACGTTCAGTAAAGGACTCCCCCTTCCACCCTCAGCCTCTCTCTGGCCAGCTGCATGATGAGAAGGAGCATGTCCTAAAAGACAAAGCCTCGCATGAGTCTGTTCCATCAATGCTGTAAAATCAGAGGTCCTAAGAGCCGAGCCTTGCTGGTATGGGCTACTGACCAGTGGCCACTGGCATATAGGATAATTAAATTGAGCATCTGGTTAACTAAACTCTACAATAACCACTGGATGCATTTCAATGTTGTGTGTCTGGATTTCAGGAGCATCGGCCATTGGGTTGTAAATTGCATAGCAGTGTGGCCAGAAGTGTCCGAGTTGCTTAGACTTTCTTAGGGGGGCATCCAATGGTAACTTAAACAATTTTTTTTGGCCAGGCGCAGTGGCTCACATCTGTAATCCCAGCACTTTGGGAGGCTGAGGCAGGTGGATCATGAGGTCAGGAGTTCAAAGCCAGCCTGGCCAAGATGGTGAAACCCCATCTCTACTAAAAAATTACAAAAAATTAGCCAGGCATGGTGGCGGGCACCTGTAATCCCAGCTACTCCGGAGGCTGAGGCAGAAAACTGCTTGAACCCAGGAGGCGGAGGTTGCAGTGAGCTGAGATGGCACCACTGCATTCCAGCCTGGGCGACAGAGTGAGACTCTGTCTCAAAAAAAAAAAAAAATTTCTTTTTTTCTAGGGTAGGGGGTTTTGGGACAGCAATCAGGTTGGCAGGATTTTGTTCTGACGCTGTATTCATGCTGGCTTTACTAAGACTGAGAAAGTCTCAGTTTCCCCATGTCAAAAAAAAGTGGTAGTGATAGTGGGTTGATGGAGACTAGGGGAATGTGTGACTAAAGTACCTCCACCCCCTCCTTGCTGTTGCCAGCAGAGTCAGCCACACTGTAATTTAGGAGACAGCCTAATATTCAGACTAGAAGTGGGCAAATCCCATGATAAGTTTGAAGAGAGGATTATGCACTGTATTCTTTATTTCAAAAAACACTTCTGTCTCAAAGTTTTCTGTCTTTGCTGCCCTCTTTCTTACTACTTTCTTTTAAATATGTGCCTTCATGTTGCCAGCATTGTCCAGCTTCCTGAATTTTCACCAGAATCTGGCTGATGGCATTTTTCTGATTCATTGTCTTTATACAAGAACAATATTGATGGACAGAGCATGACCTTCAGCCCGCTTCTGTGACCATCCTTGTGTCCTCAGACACCACTCAGACATTGACATTGACCCTCAGAATCCTTTGCAATTAAGCTCTTTGGCCACTTATGTTGGGTTTATAATCTCTATTTATACCAAGAGAGTTTATTCTTGCCTGAGGCACTTTTAGTTTGAAAAATTCTTATCAAGCCCGACTTTCTCATTTGTAGTTGAGGAAAATGATTCTCAGGGAAGTTAAGTGAATTTATCTCAGAAACACAGCCATTTAGGAGGACTTTTTTTACATTAATATGTGAAATTACGTGAAAATGTGCTCTGGCACCTTATTTATTCTCTCTTGCGTGGAACTTGATAAGAGATGGCAAAGTGAGTGAGTGTTGTTTGCCCAACCAGCTTCCTTTCCCATTTTTATTGTAATGTTTCCCAAAGGAAATATCTTTTCCCCAATGCATGCTGGCTTTTGGGGCTTTCAATCAAAATGTCCTACCCACCTAGGCTGGAGTCTGAGGCAGAAAGTCCATCACTTTGAGGACCTTGAGTCATTTTTTTTTTTTTTTTGTAGAGATGGGATTTCACCATGTTGCCAGGCTGGTCTCCAACCCGTGAGCACAAGCAATCTGCCTGCCTTGGCCTCCCAAAGTGTTGGAATTACAGGCATGAGCGCCCAGCTCCGCCCGTGGACCTTGAGTCCTGAGTAGGAGGAGGAAATGTTTGGGTTCCATATTTATATAAACAGTGAGGCCCCAGTGAGCTGCCAATGAGCCTCAGCTCCCCAGACCCCTAAGGGTCTGGTGCCTGACTTTTCTTGGGCTGATGGTTCAGGTCTACATTGCATGCTGTAAGCCATGCTATGTTTTTCTTTTCTTTTTTTTTTTTTTTTTGAGATGGGGTCTCGCTCTGTCACCCAGGCTGGAGTGCAGTGGCCGGATCTCAGCTCACTGCAAGCTCTGCCTCCCGGGTTTACGCCATTCTCCTGCCTCAGCCTCCCGGGTAGCTGGGACTACAGGCGCCGCCACCTCGCCCGGCTAGTTTTTTGTAGTTTTTAGTAGAGACGAGGTTTCACCGTGTTAGCCAGGATGGTCTCGATCTCCTGACCTCGTGATCCGCCCGTCTTGGCCTCCCAAAGTGCTGGGATTACAGGCTTGAGCCACCGCGCCCGGCCCCATGCTATGTTTTTCTAATGGATTTCCACTTTGCTTAAGAGAGGCAATTTTGGTTGTTTGCATAATGGTTATCCTAAGTGATGAACTTTAGAAAATAAAATCATTGTCCTTGGGTTGTGCTTCATCATGGTGTTCAAAGAGAAGATGGCTGAGTGTGGGGATGGCCAGGTTCATGGTCTGTGTCGTGCATCCTCGAGAGGTGGTCCTGAATTGTGTAAGGATTCTCTTTCTCTAAAGACAATGCTCCATCCAGTACTCTAAGGCATTTAGCTAACATGGAGCCCCTGATGCATGAAAAATGCTTAAGTTAATTTTCTTAACATCTGCCCTTGACTTTCTCAGATTGATAAGCCATTCCCTACTGTACAATACAATTCCTTTTGCTAAATTCAAATTTTTTGCTTTTATTTTGTTTGCTTCCAACCTTTTCTGGTCAGTTTGCTTAGGTAACTCAATCACTTACGGGTGAAAGCCTTCATTTGCTTGCTCAGAAGGCTTGGAATAAGCGGAGAGAAGAATGAATCCAGGAACGGTTTGTGACAGATATTAGACCTCTGAGCTGTGCTATTCTGACATTGTTCCGAACAATACAAATGTGGCTGAATGGTCCAGCCGCAGCAGAATCTAATCCTAACCTGCCAGAGGGAGGATTAATGACTCAGAAAGTAGTCTGAGTCTGACAACATAAGGAAAAGCTTTTTGCCTGTGTTCCTGGATGATTTTGTCAGTTATTCACTCCTGTCAGTGGTCCTAAAGTCATTTGGATAATGTGCACATGGTATCTGCTCAAAATAACTCTGGGTCATTTTGAAGAAGGAAGGAGTTACAGAGAAGACTTCACTCTCTCACCTCAATATGGAGACCCTTAGAAGCCACCTTGACTCCTCTCTCATCTTCTTCTCTAACATGAAGGGTAGACTGAGGGCAGGGCTGGCTCCTATCACCAAGTTCCATTGGGCAGGAGGCCTC
This sequence comes from Trachypithecus francoisi, assembly GCF_009764315.1. NCBI lineage: Eukaryota > Metazoa > Chordata > Mammalia > Primates > Cercopithecidae > Trachypithecus > Trachypithecus francoisi. Next base: position 96,389,772 of record NW_022681468.1, read on the forward strand.
AGTGAGTCCTGGAGGCCCCAGGCTGCTACTTTGGAGGGTTCTGACAAAAAAATGAGTGGCAAGATAAGTCACTAGGAATTTGTGAAGGTAGTGGCATTTGGGCATGTGTAGAATTCAGACCTACCCATAAGAACAGTAGCAGTGTTCCCACCATAAGGTGGGAAAAGTTATTCCAGACAGAGATGGATGCCATGTAGTTATGCTATTACTTAGTGGTACTGTTTTATGTTGTCCTGTATAATTTTCTGTATCCTTCATAAGATCATTCACATTTTGAAAGTAGGTTGTGTTAGTTTGTTTTGTGTTGCTATAAAGAATACCCGAGGCTTGGTAATTTGTAAAGAAAAAGAGATTTCTTTGGTTCATGGCTCTGCAGACTATACAATAAGTGCGGTTCCAGTATCTGCTTCTGGTGGGGCCTCAGGAAGTTTACAATCATGGTAGAAGGTGAAGGGGGAGCAGCATGTCACATGAGAGAGGAAGCAAGAGAGAAGCCAGGGTCTTTAAACAACCAACTCTTTTTTTTTTTTGAGGCGGAGTCTCGTTCTGTCGCCCAGACTGGAGTGCAGTGGCCAGATCTCAGCTCACTGCAAGCTCTGCCTCCCGGGTTCATGCCATTCTCCTGCCTCAGCCTCCCGAGTAGCTGGGACTACAGGCACCCGCCACCTCGCCCAGCTAGTTTTTGTATTTTTAGTAGAGACGGGGTTTCACCGTGTTAGCCAGGATGGTCTCGATCTCCTGACCTCGTGATCCACCCATCTCAGCCTCCCAAAGTGCTGGGATTACAGGCTTGAGCCACCGCGCCCAGCCAACCAACTCTTGTATGAACTTGTTACCACAAAGAGGGCACCAAGTCATTCATGAGGGATCCACCCCCATGACCCAAACACCTCCTACCAGGCTCCACCTCCAACACTGGGTATCACATTTCAACATGAAATTAGGTGGAAATAAACATAGAAACCATATAATTCTACCCCTGGCTCCCAAATCTCATGTCCTTCTCACATTGCAAAATACAATCATCCCTTCTCAAGAGCCTCCAACTCTTAACTCATTCCTGCATCAAATCAATCAAGTACAAAGTCCAAATTCTCATCTGAGATTCAAGGCAAGTTCCTTCCACCTATAAGCCGGTAAGACCAAAAACAAGTTATTTACTTCCAAGACACAGTGGCAGTACAGGCATTGGGTAAACATTCCTATTCCAAAAGGGAGAAATTGGCCGAAAGAAAGGGGTAACAGGATTCACACAAGTCTGAAATCCAGCAGGGCAGGCATTAAACCTTAAAGCTCCAAAATAATCCTTGACTCAATGTTTTACATCCTAGTATGAGGGGTGGGCTCCCAAGACCTTGAACAGCTCTGTCCCTGTGAATTTTCCATGCTGAGGTTGCAAGCTGCCTGTGGCTCTACCATTCTGGGGTCTGGAGGGTGGCACTTCCATTCCCACAGCTCCACTAGGCAGTGCCCTGGTGGGGACTCTGTGTGGGGACTCCAACCTCATATTTTCTCTTGGGACTGCCCAAGTGGAGTCTATCTGGGGGCTCCACCCCTGAGGCAGGCTTCTGCATGGTTACCCAGGCTTTCTTTCCCATACACCTGAAATCTAGGGGAAGCTGCCAAGCCTCTTTTGCTCTTGTATTTTGTGCACCTGCAGGCTTAACACCACATAGAAACTGCCCAGGCTTATGGCTTGCACCCTCTAAAGTGGCAGCCCAAGTTTTAACTGATGCCCTTAGAGCTCTGGTTGGAGCTGGAGCAGCTAGAATATGTGGAGCTGTGTCCTAAAGTTTAGCAGGGCAGCAGGCTCCAGCCTGGCTCCTCAAACCATTCCATTCTCCTAGACCTCTGGGCTTGTGATGAGAGGGACTATCCCAGAGATTTCTGAAATACCTTCAAGGCCTTTTCCCGATTTTCTTGGCCATTAGCACCTGGCTGCCTTTTAGTCATTCTAATCTCTTCAGTAAGTGGTCGCTCCACATCCCTTTTGAATTCCTCCGCTGAAAGTGCTGTTTCCTTCTCTATCACATGGCCAGGTTGTGAATTTTTCACACTTTTATATTCTGCTTCCATTTTAATGGTAAATTCTAAGTTTAAGTCATTTCTTTGTTCCTGTGTTTGATATTGGCTGTTAGAAGCAGCCATGCTATATCTTGAATGCTTTGCTGCTTAGGAATTGCTTCCACCAGATACCCGAAGTCATCACTTTTAAGTTCAACTTTCCACAACTCCCCAGGACATGGACACAATACAGTCAAGCTCTTTGCTAGGGGGTAATAAGGGTGACCTTTAATCCAGTTCCCAATAAATTCTTCATTTCCATCTGAGACTTCATCAGCCTGGCCTTCACTGTCTATATTTCTATCAGCATTTTGGTCACAACTACTTAACCAGTCTCTAAGAAGTTTCAAACCTTTCCTCATCTTCTTATCTTTTTCTGAGACCTCCAAACTCATCTAACCTCTGCCCAAGGTTGCTTCCACATTTTCAGGTATCTTTATAGCAATGCCCCACTTTTTGGTACCAATAAGGGAGAGCAGGGATGTTACATAATGAGAGAGGAAACAAGAGTGATACCAGGCTCTTTAAACAACCAGCTCTTGCATGAACTCATTACCATGGGAGGTCACCAAGCCATTCATGAGTGATCCACCCCTATGACCCAAACACCTCCTATAAGACTTCACCTCCAACATTGGAGATCACATTTCAACATGAGACTGGAAGGGGACAAATATCCAAACTATATCACAGGGGTCTTAGAGTGAATCTTTCTCAGTGTCTTTTAGCACAGTGATGGACATGTAGAATGTGCTAGATTAAAACATGCACATTGGCCGGGCGCGGTGGCTCAAGCCTGTAATCCTAGCACTTTGGGAGGCCGAGATGGGTGGATCACGAGGTCAGGAGATCGAGACCATCTTGGCTAACACGGTGAAACCCTGTCTCTACTAAAAATACAAAAAAAACTAGCTGGGCGAGGTGGCAGGCGCCTGTAGTCTCAGCTACTCGGGAGGCTGAGGCAGGAGAATGGCGTAAACCCAGGAGGCGGAGCTTGCAGTGAGCTGAGATCTGGCCACTGTACTCCAGCCTGGGTGGCAGAGCAAGACTCCATCTCAAACAAACAAACAAACAAACAAACAAACAAACCCAAAAAAAACCCCATGCACATTGATTGGCTGGGTTCTATTGCCATGGTGAAACGTTCTTCCCTCTGCTTACAGCTAAACTTAACTTTGACCTGCTGGGGTCAAACTGCAGCCAGGGATTGATTGCTTTTCACTTCACCAACTTTATATGATGGGCCAGGAGCATCTGGCTATTATAAACCAATGTAGATCCTGCTTCGTTTCCCCAGCAGCCTCTGAGCAGCTGTCAGGCGCCGCTGACTCCAAGTCAGTTTCTGGGCTTCAGATTTATTGGTGAGTCATTGGCAACCTCTGAGTGATTCCCAGTGAGCCAGTCACCTGGAACATGATTTTTGAATGAAAAGTTCATATATTGTTTGGAAAGAATATGGCAATTATGGTTAAAGAGTCAGAGAGGAGGAAATGGTAGAGGTTGGCATGTGGGGTGGTGGCACATGAAATGGAAATCTTTCCAGTTAAGTGGAAGAGCAAAACTCAGCACATAAATATTTCACTTTGATGCTCATCTAAGATCAAGCTACAACCCAGAGTTCTCTGATTCCTGGGATGAGCTACCAGTTGGTGTACTTTCTAGTGTAGATACATTTGATTTAGAAGAAGGAAGATAGAAATGAGTCCAAACTGTCACCCTGAAGAGTTGTAGGCAGGTGGTCAGATCTGAACCTTCCTAAAATTACCTTTGCAATGGACACTGTTGGCCTTCTTTAGGACTTGGAATGCAAGAATTTCACTTATTAGAGATTCATTTTTTAAGCATTGCCCTCTCTTGTAAGCCTCAGCTGATGAAACAGAAGGAAAAGTTGTTATCAGGGCTTAGTGCCTTAAAGTAAATTAACTTATGAGATGACATTATTCCTTGGCAGGGCAGGAAGATGGTGGAAAGTGGAGGGAATGGAAGGAAATAAACATTTATTAAGGTCTTATGATGTACCATGCACTGTGTCAGGAACAGTACCTACATATTTCATTTAATCCTCGCAACTGTGTGATAAATTTTTTTGGCCTCAGATTCTGAGGGTTGGTTGATTAATGATACTTCATTGTTGGTCAGTGCAATGTCCCTCTCTTGCTTCACTTATTTTTATACCTTTTATCTTATTCTCCAAGTTCATTCTCCAGTCTTACTAACAGCAACCATTCTAATATGCTTGATGTATGTTCTTTTATTTGTGTTGTTTTGTGTGTTTGTATTTTAAATTTACATGAATGGTGTGGTAGCTTTCATCCTGTTTTCATTCTTTTTTCACTCACTACTGTTTAAAAAACTTTTTATCATGCAAGAATTTCAAGCATTTTCAAAAGTCAAATGGTATCATTAACTTTAATGTACTTATCACTCAAAGTCAAGGTACAAACTTGTGGCCAATTTTATTTTGTCTATACCCATTTTTTTTCCTACTCCTCACAGACTGCTCTGAAGTAAGTTGCGGAATGGCTATTTCGTCAGTATTTTGGTATGTACCTCTAAAATACAAGTACTTTAAAAATATGTAATCACTGTATCACATTATCATACATAAATATTAATATTAGCAATGATCATTTAATATCATCACCTATTCAGCTGATCAACATTTCCCAATTGTCTCATCTTATTTAGTTACTTGACTCAAGATTCAAATAAGAGTTATACATTGTGTTTGTGATCTTTTTTGTCTTACAATTTATTTGTTGAAGATCAGGTAATATATTCAGGGAGTTTTCTATAGTCTGAATTTTTCTGACTGTATCCCTGTGCATGTCCCGTAAATTGGTAATTATATAGATGCTTGGTCAGATGCAGGTCTAATTTTTGGAGGACAGAAATACTTAGTATATAAACTTTTAGACTTCCATTAAGAGGTGTCTAATATTGAGGGGTTTTTGTTGTTGTTGTTGTTATATTAGCAACGTTGACGATCAGTGCTTACCTCCATGACTTCCTTAGGGGTTACAAAATGTTGATAATCTAATTCTATCACTTCTTCTTTATTTATTAGCTGGCATGTTCTATAAAGGGAAACTTTCCCCCACTAACTCTTTTTTTTTTTTTTTTTTTTTTTTTGAGGCGGAGTCTCGCTCTGTCACCCGGACTGGAGTGCAGTGGCCGGATCTCAGCTCACTGCAAGCTCCGCCTCCCGGGTGTATGCCATTCTCCTGCCTCAGCCTCCCGAGGAGCTGGGACTACAGGCGCCCGCCACCTCGCCCGGCTAGTTTTTGTATTTTTTTTAGTAGAGACGGGGTTTCACCGTGTTAGCCAGGATGGTCTCAATCTCCTGACCTCGTGATCCGCCCGTCTCGGCCTCCCAAAGTGCTGGGATTACAGGCTTGAGCCACCGCGCCCGGCCCCCACTAACTCTTTAGTAACATTGAGATATAGTTTCTATAGAAAAGGCAAGATAAGTGCTTGATACTTTTATTTATCAACTTTCAAAATAATGAGTTCCTTCAACGATCTAGAAATAAGGCTTAAGATTAATATAAAACCCATGGATTCAAACACTTTTGGCTATATTATTTGCTGTTATTATTCAATCAATGCTCAAACTGTCCTATCTTTGGCAGATGAGAGCCATTACAAGTATTTTTTTTTCTTTTTTCTTTTTCTTTAAAGTTGTTATTAACACCACCTTTTTAGTATTTGATAGCTTTCTTGCAGGCTGGTATAAGATGTTCCAGGCTCATCTTACATATTTCTTGCCTCAGACCTAGAGTCAGTCATTTCTCCAAAAAACATTTCTGGCTTTTGATTAGTGGGAAACTGTACTCCGAGGACATAGCCTGGATGCTGGGAGAACTGTTTTTATACCTTATCCATGTTGCCCTGTGTACATCCAATCTGCTTTTTTGAAGGCTACATCATATTCCATAGTGTGCATTCTCTACATGACTCAAGTCTGTTCCTCCAGTGCTCCACCTCCCTGCTAGCTCAGACTACACTATCATGAGCGTGTATGTCCCCTTATGGCCCTGTGTGAGAATCTTTCTAGGATACATATTCCAGAGTCTATATGAGGCTTTTTTAAAGATCAATGTTACCATCTCTATTTTACAGGGGATGCCACTAAGCAGCTGGGGGAAGGAAAGAGACTGGAGAAAGAAAGAGACTGTGGAAAGAGGACAGAGGGAGGGCTCAGAAAAGGGAAATGGGGCCAGAGGCAGAGTGAGAGAGCTTAAGGCTGCATTTCCCTTGTGTCTCTCTCGAGTGGAGGCTGTTTATTCTGTGGTGGTCCTGGTTTCATGGGTCCTGGAAGAAGGGCAGGCCAGGGCATGGATTAGCACTCTCTTAGCTTTTCGTCGCTGCTTCCACATCTTTCTTCATGAGCCAAAAACTCCCAGTGTCTTAGGGCTCCTGCCATTGGAATATCTCACTCCTCTACTGTTGTGTTTGTCATCTACACTTTGGGGTTTCTTCTGCACATCCACCAAAGTCTTTGTCAGGTGACCGTGAGTCTTTTCCCCTGCACTTCCTCTTTTATTTATTTATTTATTTTGAGACAGAGTCTCACTCTGTCATCCAGACTGGAATCCAGTGGCGTGATCTTCGCTTACTGCAACCTCTGCCTCCCGGGTTCAAGCGATTCCCCTGCCTCAGCCTCCCGAGTAGCCAGGATTACAGGCACGTACCACCATGCCATGCTAATTTTTGTATTTTTAGTAGAGATGGGGTTTCACCATGTTGGCCGGGCTGGTCTCAAACTCCTGACCTCAAGTGATCTGCCCACCTCAGCCTCCCAAAGTGCTGGGATTACAGGCGTGATCCCCTCCACTTCTTCCTAGCATCCTGGATCACCTCCTTATCCACATGGATGACCTTTCCTGCACCATAGCCTCTCAGCAACTGGGTCTTCTCCATACCAATGCTTTCCCCTCTGTTCTCTTCAGGGGGCCTGTTCCCATTGCCACACCATGGACAGAGAGCACAGCAAGGGCAAAGGCTTGGAGGCTTGAAAGAAGGCCATTACAGTTAAGAGTTGAGTGTGGAGCCCACAGGGCAAGATGAGGCTCCATAATCAGGCAGGGCCCATCACTCAGTGCTTTGTCAGTCATATTAAAGATTTTGGCCTGTATTATAGGAGAAATGAGATGCTACAGAAAGTTTTTAAGTGGGGGCAGAGAGGGTGACATGTGTTTGTGATGGTGACCTGATCAATTTGTGTATTGGAAAGACCTCCAGGGCTTTCATGTAGAGAAAAGACCAGAGCAAGAGTAGATTCAAGCTGGCTGGTGAGGAGGCCATTTCCATAAGCCAGTGAGAGATTAGGGTGGCTTGGAGCAGGACAAAGACAAGTGGACAGACTCGAGGGATCTTTAGGAGTAAAAGTCACCTAGACCTGTTGGACATGGGAGGAGAGTGAGGGGAAGAAGTCAGGGATGATTCCCAGGTTTTCACCTTGCTCAACTGGACAGCAGATGGTGCCATTCCCTGGGTGGGGGAACAAGTGGACCGGGCTGGGCTTGAAGTCTCGTGGAGTTGTTTTTGTTTGTATGTTTATTATTTTTTTATTTTTATTTTTTTTTTTGAGGAGGAGTCTCGCTCTGTCGCCCGGACTGGAGTGCAGTGGCTGGATCTCAGCTCACTGCAAGCTCCGCCTCCCGGGTTTACGCCATTCTCCTGCCTCAGCCTCCCGAGTAGCTGGGACTACAGGCGCCCGCCACCTCGCCCGGCTAGTTTTTGTATTTTTTGTAGAGACGGGGTTTCACCGTGTTAGCCAGGATGGTCTCGATCTCCTGACCTCGTGATCCGCCCGTCTCGGTCTCCCAAAGTGCTGGGATTACAGGCTTGAGCCACTGTGCCCGGCCTTTGTTTGTATGTTTATGGGCAAGGGGATTACAAACACTCTTGGATATATTGAGTGTGAGGAGCCTTGGAAACAAGGCCATGAAGACTTGAGTGGGTAAGGGAGGGATACCCAGGTGTGGAGCTCAGAGGAGAGGTCTGGCCTGGAGGGAAAGTTGGTATCATCAGCATGTAGGTGGAAATGAAGGTGGAGGTGCTGAGATAGCCTAAGAAGGGAAGCTGTGGGAGCAAAGAAGTGGGTCTTGGCGCTGAGGAGAATGAATATGCAAAGGAGATGGATGTGGGGGCAAAGAGGCAGGAAAAGAAGCAGGAGAGTGCAGTGTCATGAAGGCCACAAGAAGGGCGTATTTCAAGAAAGGGCTCTTGCTTTGCTGAGAGAGGGAGGTCAAGGAAGAGGAGGAACATGTCTTGTGAAATTTAGCAATATGGAATCATGAATAAGCTTAGAGCCATGTCAGTGGAGTGACAATTTCGTCCTTCCTCCTGTGAGGAATTTGGACCTGACAGCTGGACAACAGAGTGGCCATCTTGGGGCCTGGAGTGTGTGCTCTTAACTCCTGCAGCTGCTGAACCATCAGCAGCAGCTTGCACAATTCTGGAATTTTTTTTTTACGAGAAAAATAAAACCTTATGTGTTGTTTGCAACTGACAATAATTTGTAACCGATAGAGCGTGTTGCCTGCATTATCTGGTTTAATCCCCACAACTGCCTTTTGAAGTAGTGCTATTATTATTCCTACTTTACACACAAGGAGGCCCAAACACAGAGAGGTTAAGAAAGTAGAGTCACACAACTAAGGTGGCAGGGCTGAGATTTAAAGACAGGGTTTCTCCTGGATGAGATTGGAGACTATTATTTTAAGTGAAGTAACTCAGGAATGGAAAACCAAACATCGTATATTCTCACTTATAAGGGGTAGCTAAGCTATGAGGATGGAAAGGCATAAGAATGACACAATGGACTTAGGGGACTTGGGGAAAGAGCGCGAAGGGAGTGAAGGATAAAAGGATAAAAGTTGGGTTCAGTGTATACTGCTCAGGTGATGGGTGCACCAAAATCTCACAAATCACCACTAAAGAACTTGTGTAACCAAATACCACCTGTTCTCCAATAACCTATGGAAATAAAAAATTTTTAAAAAGACAGGCTTTATGACTCAAGACCAAGTCCTTAACCCCTGTAATATACTTTCTCAATAGCTATTATTGGGACTTTGGTGTTAACTGCCATTAGCCATCTCAAAAGACAACTGGGAAGATTACATGGCACAATGAGGCCAAATCTCCTTTCACGATGTAGGGATAGAGTAGGTGCTTAATGCATGCTTTGAAATATCTGACAATTCTTTCTGTACTTCATCTGTTACATATTTTGTGGAGATGGTGGTGGTGGTAGGGCATTGCTAGTTGATACTGAAAGTCATTTCTTTTTTTTTTTTTTTTGAGACAGAGTCTCACTCTGTCACCCAGGCTGGAGTGCAGTGGCATGATCTCGGCTCACTGCAACCTCTGCCTGCCGGGTTCAAGCAATTCTCCTGCCTCAGCCTCCTGAGTAGCTGGGACTATAGGCACGTGCCACCATGCCCGGCTAATTTTTTGTATTTTTAGTAGAGACAGGGTTTCACCATGCTGGCCAGGCTGGTCTCAAACTCCTGACCTTGTGATTTGTCTGCCTTGGCCTCCCAAAGTGCTGGAATTACAGGCTTGAGTCACTGTACCTGGCCCAAAGTAATTTCTAAAACTATAATTCCACAGTTCAACTTTACATGCACTCTAGTAGTTCATATTCAAAACAATCTTCCTGCTTATAATCATAGGGGAAAAAGTGCTGAAATCAGAATCAATGCTGCTGGTATAGGGAAATCAAGCTCCATTTCCACAGCTGTAACCATCTTTCACCCACTGTGAGGAATGAGCACAGGGGGCTGAATCGCTTTCATTGTAGTTCTGATAAGCATGATGTCACTAAGGGGGAATTGTGAAATCACCCACTTCCAAGCAGAACAGAAAATCTGTCCAAATTGTACAAATGTTATTTAAAATCTTAGCTGTCAGCCATGAGAAAAATCCCTGCAGTCATATAAAAAAACCAGAACAGTTTTCAAAGATGGCTTTTATTACTAAGTTGTTACTATAAACATGCTTTCACCCAAACAGAGCAAAAATATGCAATTTCCTGAAAATGGGAGCTGTGAAATCACATCCCTAGAATATTTGTAATTACTGTTGATGATTCATTTATTAGCATTTCAGTACACATGTTGGTGGCGGGGGAAGACCAGCCTACCAGCATGTATCAACAATTAGTGGAGATACTATCTTTTCTTCATGAAATTTGATAAACAAAATTGCCTGATGGCTTGTATCTATTTTTTCAGAATTGAGTAAAACTTAGATTTTATTAATGCACTTACATTATTATAGTACTTTAAGCACTGGTCTAATATATACAGATTAAAACTTTACGTAGGTTAAATAACAGGTTTTCCTCATCAAATGTTTGGGTTAAATAAAAAAACCTGACATTTACATTCCTTTCTTTTCCAATCATTGCCCAACAGTTTAGAACATAGAAAATTCAGTTTGTCCCGTATCCTCTATCACCACCATCTTGATCATGAAAGCTTATTTAAAAATGTGCCTATAATGAGTTTGCTGACATATACATTATAAAGTTAGAGTGAAAAGCTGAGGTGATCTATGTACCTGCTGCTGCTATTGATAATTTACTCTGCTTATCCTTGGCGAAAACTCTCAATGAACAATGTTTTAGAGTAGGAGGCTGAAATCCTTTCCACTCTTTTATAAATAATTCATTTTGGATTCAAATAATAATGACCATCCCTCCACTTTTGATATCCCACATATTTTAAATGGTGCAGCTCCCTATAACAATGGGAATGGGATGTTGAGAAAATGGATGGCGTTACATGTCAGTACTGGCAGCTTACTTTCCAGGTCTTATCCCTAAAAGTAAAGATTTGGTTATGTTTATACATAACATTGTATGGCTGTATTCCATTCTGGGATGGTGTAGAGCCAGATAAGTGGGAAGTAAGTCTACATCTGCGTCCATAGGATGGGCTGGGGAATTGAAAATGTCTCGAGGAACATCTTTTGTATACATACATATTTATATAGACATACTCATATAATCTTGTGTGTGTGTGTTTATCTATAGACCTATGTATGTCTATATCCAGATCTATCTATATTTCTGTCTATATTCATACAGAATAAAGATATACAAGGTGGAAGTATTGATAGATATTGGTACTGATAGTAATACAAAAATAAACTTCCATAATGTAAAATCTTATTTGTCCTCTAAACGATATCCACAGTAGTACACAAATGAAGGTATGCTCTGACATAGATCCTGCTGCATTTAATGTCTATGAAGGAAGGAAGGAAGCATTGGTCTTGTTGCTCACTTCTGTGAGAAGAAAATGCACTAAGGCCATGGGAATCATTCATTGCCAGGTCAAAGTTGACCCTTTGCCTTCTGGTGAATAAGGGACCAGAGGTGAATTAGCTTCAGCTTAAAGGCCCTCACTCAAATTTGAAAATACTATTTCTCGTGAAAGCTTCCATCAATTCAGGAGATCTTCTTTTTTCTTTTGTTTTGAATGGGTGATGTAGAACTGCCTCTTGTCTTTCTGTATTGGTGGCTGGGGAAGTGATTCCTTGGGTAGGGGAAGAAAGGTCTGGGACTTGAAGATAGACTGTGATACTGAAAGCAAACATCAGTTTTCTTTAGAGTCTTTTTTCTGTAGATTTACATACAGATGTATGTCAGTAGATACACAAACACACAGGGTTATAGGAATATGTCTATGTAATGTCCATTTGTGAATATGTCTTGTAAAAAAGCTCCAAAAGAAAAGTAGGTCAGAGGTCATTTCCCTACGCAGCCTTTCCAGCCCAGGTGCTTCCAATCAGACAGTTAACTCAGCCCAGGTGATTTTAATCAGCCAATTAGCTAAATTGGGACTGCTGGAAGAATCAAGGCAGACCCCAAAAGGTGCCTGTGAATAGGCATACAGTGAGAAGGAAAGCAGGGTCCTGAAATGCTAACCTAGACATAAAGTATTACATGGCTGTACTGCCAGCTTGCTTCCCACACCTTGCCCCTAAAGGTGAAGCTTTGTTTATACGAACAATACTGTAGGGCTATCTCCCAATCTGGGATGTTATTGAGCCATGTGGAAGGGAAGTAAGTCTATATCTTCATGTTTAGAATATACTGGGGTATTGAAAATGTATTTTGGGGAACATCCTTTGTATACATGAATATTTATATAGACATATAATCCTGTATATGTGTGTTGATCTATCTACCTACTTATATTTATTTCTAGATGTATCTTTGTATTTATAGTCATACAGAATAAAGACATAGAAGGTGGAAATAATTTTTTTTTTTTTTTTTTGAGACGGAGTCTCGCTCTGTCACCCAGGCTGGAGTGCAGTGGCCAGATCTCAGCTCACTGCAAGCTCCGCCTCCTGGGTTCACGCCATTCTCCTGCCTCAGCCTCCCGAGTAGCTGGGACTACAGGCGCCGCCACCTCGCCTGGCTAGTTTTTTGTATTTTTAGTAGAGACGGGGTTTCACCGTGTTAGCCAGGATGGTCTCGATCTCCTGACCTCGTGATCCGCCCGTCTCGGCCTCCCAAAGTGCTGGGATTACAGGCTTGAGCCACCGCGCTCGGCCAGAAATAATTTTTAAAAAAGAAAATGAACAGCTCTGTATTTATTATGGGAATTAGTGAAACCACACTCTATGCTTTGAGCTCCTACAGTGTGCCAGGAACTTTGGGGTTATTATCATGATCATTACAACAACCTTGCAAGGAAGGCATATCAGTTGGAGAAATGGAGACTCAGGATGGTGAAGAAACTCAACCAAGTTTTCACTGTTAAGAGGGAACAGAAATGTTCCTTTAAGATACTCCTATTGCTACGGTTTGAATATTTGTTCCCTCCAGAACTCACATTGAAATTTAATTCCTAATGTGCAAGTATTGAGAGGTGGGGCCTTTAAGAAGTGACTGGGTCATAAGGACTCTGCCCTCATGAATAGATTAATCCATTCACGGCTTAATGGGTAAGTGGATTAATGGATCATCATGGGAGAGGAGCTGGTGGCACAGCATGGAGATTCTGGCCAGTGGGATAAAGAAATAAGAGGAGAAAGGATTGGAAAGGAAGAAATAAAACTGTTTATACATGATATAAATATCTATATTGATAATATAACAAGATCAATGATTAGAACTATTAAATGGACTTGCAAGATTTTGCTGGATATAAGATTATCCAAAAATAAAATCAATAGTATTTCTTGACACCAGTCATATTCAATTAGAAATTTTGATAGTAATAAGATACTATTCACAATATCAATAAGTATCTAGGTGTTAACATATACAAAAATATACAAGATTTTTATGAAAATAAATTTAGACTCAGAAGGACATAGAGGATCATCTATGGAAAGATAGTCCATGTTTTTGATGGGATAATTTAATACTATAGAGATGTTAAATTTCTCCTAATCTCTAAACTCAATGCGATCCCAATAAAAATCCCAGTTGGATTTTTTTTGTGAACTCAATAATAATTTATTTAGATTAACACAAATTATAAAATATAAGGAAGAATAAAAGTCCACAAATAACTAAGCAAATTCTTAAAAAAAGAGCAAAGAATGGAAGGTGAGTGAGGGACATTCCCACCACATATTAGAACATTTTCAAAGCCATAGTAGTAAAGACAATATAGAATGGACTTGGAAAAATGGATAGACCAAGAGAACAGAGAGGAGAGCTCTTAGACAGAGTCGGGTACATGTAGGAATTTAATCCACAAAATCAATGGGGCATTAAGTTCCCCCATTGGTTGTTTAATAGAAGGTGTTGAGAAAGCTGCCTCATTACATATTTCTTTTTCTTTTTACCCCCAAATTCCTTTATACTGTGCCTCACTACATAAAGGAAATTAAAACTGGATGCAAACATAACACCACATGTAAAGGCAGATTCCAGATGGATTCAGTAATTAAAAATTAAATAAAATACAAACTGAAAGTGGAAAATATCTTTGTGATTTAGAGGCAGGGAAGAGCCTTCTAACAAAACCTTTCAGCAGAAGACATACTTGATCCTATCAAAATACAGGATATCATCATAAAGTTAATAGATAACAGAATGGCAGCTAAAAGATAACAGGAAGATGAAACCCAGTGTCTCAGAACCCTTGGGTTCCCTGTGCCCGCAGGGATCCAGGCAGCGTAACTCTACCTCTGCCAGGGAGGAGGGCTCACAGTGTGGGGTTCTATGAATCTTGGCTGAATGGAAAGCCTCCTCCTACCCACCTACCAGGTGTTGGGAACCTGGGCTCAGAGAATTCTGGGGGTCCTAGGCTTAGGGCTGCAGGAGCCTCCCTGTCTCTCTGCAGTGTGACCTCTCTTCATTGAGAAAGTTGGAGCTAAAAGCTTCTCCCCAACTCCAAAGCTGACCTTAGGTGGGGTTGGGGGCAAGCGAAACCTGCCCTCCTCACCCATGTTTCCAGCATCAGCCCTGAAGTCCTCTGATTAATTTCATGTGGGTAAACAGGCATGGCAGATGTGTGTGTTTGAAGCCATAAGTCATTCACACTTTATTAAAATCAAATATAAAATGAGCTTGCTTCATTACAGCTAGCTGAAAAGTGCATAGGAAACATATGCCTCCTTTTCACTCATCCTGGAATGGGGCGAGTACTATTCTTTCTCCTCTGGTCCCTGAAAGGGGTTTGTCTCAGGGCAGCCCTTGGGCCTTATCACCCCCTAGCTTCAGCCTAGGCCACCCGGGAGCTTCTCCCAACTCCTTGGTGCATCCTGAAGCTAAACATTCAGAAATCTAGAGAAGTTTCAGGAAGACCTGGTTTAGTTGAAAGGAGGTTATGGGCTGAACTTTAGAAACAACAAAAACAAATTCTTCTTTCCAGTTAGGCCTAGGAACCCCTCCTGAAGACAAACAGGAACTTTAAAGGCAGTATCGAACACGCACTGAATGCCCAGTCGGGCAGGGAGGAGTGCGCTGTGCCTCCCAGACATTTCTGATCTCGTTTAATCTGTGCAGCATCTGGCGGCGACAGTGTTATCCTCTCCATTTTACAGCAAGGAGCCCAAGGTTCATCAAGTTTAAATGTCCCAGGTGGGGCAGTGCCTGGGTCAGAATTCTCAGCCAGGTCTGACCCCCAGCCCTGCGGGTGCTTTATCTGCTACCTTCAGTTAATAACGCATTGAACGCAAGTATCACAGAACCACTGAAAATTGGGGACAGAAAGGACAACAGACCTCAGGAAATCAAGAAAACTGAGGTCCGGTGGAGGTGGAATGGGAGCGGGAGGAGAGGGCAGATGGTGAAATGACAGGACAAAGAACCCATGTCCATAAATCACCAAGTAGCCTCTGCCCCTAGTGACAAAGCAGATCCAGAGCCCGGGGAAGTGTCCTGTCCTCTAGCCAGGAGTCTCCAACCTCTGGGAGCCCATGTGTCTGACAGTCCGGCTGATTCTGATCTGTAGCCAGCACGAGTGTTCCACACCACCAGGGAAAAGATCATTGAGGATTGACAGCAACAATAGAGTTATTTTTACCATCTCTTAATTAGGTATAAAATAAAACTAGGCATAAACAGTTTATGCTTCAAGCTCTTATGCACCTATAAAACCAAAAACAAATTTACAAATTGAAAGCAAAAGAGAGTATATAGGCACATCTAAATGACATTATTTTGATGGGACTTATGATGAGCTGTACTAAAAATAAATGCCTATTGTTGGCTTAATAATGAAAAGATGCAGCCTCGGGTCTAGTTTTATATCTATTCCTGTATTTTGACTTTAATAATATCCATGCAAAGACTGTCTCTTATTAGAATGAGGCACCCATGGTATTTAACGTCACGGCTGTATTTGCTACTGCTGGAGAATCAGGCACTATATGGCCCTTGATAAATCTGTACGTGGCTCACATTCACTAAGGATATAGTTAGCATTATAGCTTTATTAAAATCTACCTCAACTGGAGTTTCTCTTCCCATTGTTTTTGGAATGGGAGCAGAAAATATCTTAGTAAATGTGTATTTACTACTCACTGCTAATGAACTGCTGCAAATACTTACGTTTTGACAGGATGCACAAACTGCATCTGTTTCTGCAGCTAATTTGAGACTAATGACTACTTGCTGGTCATTTGGAGTCCGTTTTGTTTCAGTTGCTTGGTGCAATGGGAGGATTTGGTTCCCTGCTTGGTCCTTCTATTTGAACTAATTTGAAATCTATATGTGTGCACTGCCTTTACAAAACTCAAATGTTAGCTAGGTGTGGTGGCTCACGCCTGTAGTTCTAGCTACTCAGGAGGCTGAGGAGGGAGGATCACTTGAGCCTGGGAGTGTGAGGCTGCAGTGAGCTATGACCATACCACTGCACTTCAGCCTGGGCAACAGTGAGAGCCCTGTCTCCAAAAACAAACAAATGCAAACCCCTCAAATATCAAATTTTGCAGTGGGCACTCAAATCTTGCAGTCTTTTATAAAGGGGCAACCAGTTAATGTACAATAGTAATATTTTGTATTATTAGCAAATTAAAAATGCAAAGACAAAAAATCCTCATACAGAACTGGCGGGTCCCTGAGAACATGTCTGTGGACTCCAGTTTGAGAAACACTGGCTAGAAAATGGAACCATCTGTCCCCTTAAGGAAGACACAGATGAAGTGATCTCTTTTTCATTTCTTCAACTTCCTGGGGGAATATCAAGCTGTGAAGGCTCTGAAGGGATAGGCCAGGTGTGAAAAACTGTTAGGAACTTGGGTACAGGCCAGGAATGGTTAGGAAGCTGAGAATTCTCCAGTTCCTGCCCTGAAGACAAAGCAAAGGGAACAGAGGGTATTAAACACTTGCAGTTGACAATAGCTAGATTAGGGATAACTTTGGAAAGACCCAGTGCAGCAATTAAGAGGTAAAGAGCCACACAACCCAGTGCCCTAAGGCAGAAGTTCTCAACCAGCTGCCTATTAGAATCGCCTGGGGAGCCCTTTAAACATGCTGATGCATGGATCCATCAAAGAAGGTTTGAATTAATTGGCCTGGAGTTGAGGATCAGTGTTTGTAAGGTCCTCCAGGGGATTCTAATGTGTAACCAAGGTGGCCGATCACTGTCCTAAGGGAAGCCTTCTCTGTGGTATAATTATATTTAAGGCCACCCGTATTAATTTGTTTAATGGGGAGAAGGGAACAAACCCTTATTGAATACACTGTGCTAACTCTTTTAAAAAAGTGAATATAAATACCAGCTAACATTTATTGAAAGCTTGTTATATGCCTGGCATTGTGTTAACCAGTTTACATGCATTTAATCTTTACAATATTCCGATGAAATGGATATTATCTCCATTTTACAAGTGAGGAAACAGAGGCTGAGACCAAGAAATTTGCCTTCAATCATTTCAGTAACAAACAAACAAATATATAAATGAAAATAAAAACTTAGGTCATACAGTGAGGGGATGGGATCTGAACCATGGCCTTTAGTTCCTCCACTGCCTCCACACTATCTCAATAATGCGTTCAGCACCTGTTTATTGAGTATGGGCCATATAAGTGCCTGACACCAGGTTAGGTGTTGGGGACATGAAGATGATCAAAGTAAGCTTTCTGCTGCCTCCAATCTTATCAGAAAGACAGCTAACTCCAAAACAATGTGATCTGTGCTATTAGAGTTGCCCTTATTTGCCCCGGATTCGCCTAGTTTTAGTGCTGGAAAGCCCCGCATCCTGGGCAACTTCTTCAGTCCTGCCTGAACTGGGACAGCTGGTCCACCTTAACTGTCCTAGAGGAATGTGTGTGGGCAGGGGTGAGTTTGTATGGGGTGGTGGGGGATTGTGCAGAAGAGATCAGGAAAAGCTTCACAAAGGAGTTTATGTCTTATTTGTAGAATGATTAGGAGGAGTTCTTTAAGCAAAAAATGGAGAGGAGAGGGTTAAGGAAGAGCATTCCTGGTAGAAGAACCAGGGAACAGTTTAGGCAAAGGCTTGCATGGAAGGAGTTTAGTAAAGTTAGAGTTTGGGGTGCTGGGAGGTAAGTGTAGATGAAGCTAGGAGCTAGTGAAGTTTGAGTTTGGGGTGCTGGGAGGTGGGGGTTGTTGAAGCTGGGGGTGAGGAAGCTGGGACCATACTGAGGAATTTGGACCCTACAGGCAAAGTTTAAATCCCATAAGAGTTTTCAGCAAGGGAGTATGCTTGATTTTGCATTCGAACAGATCACTCTGATTATGATAGCAGGGTGGGAATTCTCCTGAGGGGAGGAGGCTGGAGTCTTGGAGAACGGTTGGAAGGATGTTATAATACAGGTGGCACACAAGGACAGGAAAGAATAATAATAAGAAACATAATATGTAATGTTTATTAATGACTTAATACATACCAGTTATGCTAAGTTCTTTACATGTGCTATCTCATTTAATCCTGATGGTAAGCGAGCTGCTATCTTTATGCCCATATTACAGACGAGGAAATTGAGACTTAAGGTTAATTTAGTGCAAGTTATGCTGAGAGTAAATGGCAAAGCTGAGATTCCAGCTCTTGCCTTCTGACTTTAAATATGTGCACTCAACTCCTGTTGCTTGCTATAAACTATGGCAGTAGGTAGACCTATCCATTCAGTCCAGCAACATTTATTGAGCACTTACTGTGTGCCAGATACATTTCTGGTTGATGAAGAAATAGCAATGAACAAAACAGACCCAACTCTTGATTTGATGGACTTTGTGTGTGTGTGTGTGTGTGTGTGTGTGTGTGAGAGACGTATAAACAAATAAACAAGTTACTGTAACTTACTCGTGGTTGGATTTGGACTGTTTGTAGGAGAGAAGAGGAAGGACTTAGTAACGGGGGGAGTGTAGGGGGACCCCCAGGTTTCTGGCTCCGCCAAGTGCAGTGTGGTGGCCAGCAGAGCCTGGGAGCTCTGGAGGTAGGGTAGGTTTTGGGGAACAATGAGGAATCTTGTGTGGGACATGCTGGGTACCTGAGAACCCAGAGAAAGGGGCCAGAGTGAGAAAAGAACTCAGCAGGAAGCCCTGGGGTCTGAGTTAAAAGGGAGAGGAGCCAGCTCCCGAGAGAGCAGGACAGAGAGGTCAGAGGGAAGATGGAAAACTGGAGATCTCCGAGGCAGGAAGCCCCAGTGTCGTCAAATGCCACTTAGAGGTTCAGGGAGGGAGCAGCTGGAGATATCTGAGAGCAAAAGGGAGACACACAAAGTTGTAGGCTCTTTCTTTCCTTCCTTCCTTCCTCCCTCCCTCCCTCCTTCCTTCCTTCCTTCTCTTTCCCTCCCTCCCATCCTTTTTTCCTCTTTCTTTCCTTCTCTTTCCCTCCCCTCCCCTCCCCTCCCCTTCCCTCCCTCCCCTCCCTCCTTCCTTCCTTCCTTCCCTTTCCCTCCCTCCCATCCTTTTTTCCTTTCTTTCCTTCTCTTTCCCTCCCCTCCCCTCCCTTCCTTCCTTCCTTCCTCCTCCCTTCCTCCCTCCCTCTCTCCCTCCCTCCCTCCTTCCTTCCATCCTTCTCTTTCCCTCCCTCCCATCCTTCTTTCCTCTCTCCTTCCTTCTCTTTTCCTCTCTCCCTTTCTTCCTTCCTTCCTTCTCTTTCCTCCCTCCCTCCCTTCCTTCTCTTTCCCTCCCCTCCCTTCTTTCCCTCCTTCCTGCCTTCCTTCCTTCCTTCCTCCCTCCCTTCTTTCTTTCCTTCCTTCTCCTCTCCTTTTCACTTCTTCATCTCTCTCTTTTTCTCTCTCTCTCTCTCCCTCTCCCCCCTTTCCCTTTCTTTCCCTCCCCTCCCTTTCCCTTCCCTCCCCTCCCCTCCCCTTCCCTTCTCCCCTCTCCTCCCCTTCCGTTCTCCCCTCCCCTCCCCTTTTCTCCCCTCCCTTCCACTCCCCTCCCCTCCCCTCCCCTTCCCTCCCCTCCCCTTCCCTCCCCTCCCCTCCCCTTCCCCTCAATGAGAACCAGAATGGGAAATAACTACTGGAGGATGATGATACAGGAGGAAGCAGAGGTAATGTGTGAAGCAGAGCCCCAGAGAGGTGGAAGAGGGTTGAACTCAGGGCCAACGTGTAGGGGTTGGTCTCAAACAGCAGGGTGTATCCCTGAGGCTGGAGGGGAATGAGAAAAAAGATTTTTCGAACGCCGAGCAGTGCCTCTTGGGAAGTGGGTGTCAACGTCACTTGTGAGGTGGAAATGTCCAGAGTAGGTTTAGGATGCATCAACACAGGGGTGAAGGTTTGGGCTCCACACTGTGGGGAACAGAAGAAATAGCCATCCACCCGGGGCCATCTCCAAACTGACATTTTCTGTGTCCCTATCCCTCAGAGGCTTGAGCTCTGCCTGGGAATTAAAACACAAATTCCTGCAAATGTGAGGTCTAACTCCGCCATCACAGAGAGGCTGACAATGCCAGCTGTGAGAATTGCAGTGGGGACAGGTATGGAGAGGATGTTTCTGGACACGGGGGTGACTGCCACTTGGAGCTGCAGGCAGAAGCAACAGCTGGTGTGTTTTCCCGAGCAGGTTGGGGGATGGCTCACAATCAATATTTACTTTGCAAACAGCCATCCGGAGGGTGAACCGCCCTGCCCCTCATCCTCAGCTTTTCTGGTGAAAGATGTCTGTGGCCTGCTTAGTTCTGCCCTGCTGGTCTTCGCCTCTCGATCCAAAGCAACTTTGATGTGTATGGGAAAAGTACTGCACTGTGAAAAGAACTGTGGACAGATGGTCCACCTGAGCTCAAAGATGGGCTCAGCACCTCAGTCCACGTAAGCACCTCAGGACTTTCCGTCCTGTTGGAATCTCCTAAAAAGTTGCTCCGTGGGTGGCACTCTCTGAGCAGCACGATTGGAGGGGAGGGCTCTGTCAGCAATATTATGTCGTCACTGGCGTCTGCAGGCTCTCCTAGGGGACACTTGAGAAACTTCATAGAAATATTTCTCTTTGGCAACAGCCCGCTGTTTCCATGGTTTGACGATACTAGCCAGCTATAAAGTAGGCCAGCACGGGAGAGGCCGGCTCTGGGGACACAGGCTCCATGGCACACTCATGTCCAACCCTGGGGCAAGTCAGATAACCTCATTAGGCCTCCATTTCCTAATCTTCAAAATGGAACAACAGAGTGAGCCTCAGTGGCCTTCTGGTGTTGTAAGAATGAGTGTTAAAGAACTGTGCAAATTTTTGAGTTATTTTGGTGAATAATTGTGAAGTCTTTCGGAGGACATATTTCAGAAACAAATGAAATAATAAACAAAGCAGACCTTAAATGTGCTGATGTTAATTTTGCATAGGTCCAGTAACCTTTTCTTTGCTGCTCTTATCTATCTAATACTTTAAAAAGAGTCCTCTCATATGATACTGACAGAACATTTTTAACCTTTTTTTTTTTTAACCAGTAATAAGTTTACATAGTTCAACATTCCAAATGCATGAAGGGATACAGTCACTATTCCCTTTCCTGCCCCTGTTCCAGCCATCCAGAGTTCCTCTGCCTAGGTAGGGTGACCAACTGGTCCCGCTTTGTCTAGGACTTTCTGTTTTAGCTCTGAAATGTCCTCATTCCAGGAAACCCCTCAATCTCCAGCAAACTAGGCTGGTTGGTCACCCTCTGCCGTAGGCAACCAACATTATGAGTTTGTCATGTGTCCTTCTGAAGACATTTTGACAACAGCAATGTCAGTATTAAAAAAAAAAAATCCCTGTAGGTAAAGAAATAAAATGTCTTTCTCATAAAAAAACTAATGCATGAGGCCGGGCGTGGTGGCTCATGCCTGTAATCCCAGCACTTTGGGAGGCCGAGGCGGGAGGATCACCTGAGGTCAGGAGTTTGAGACTAGCCTGGCCAACATGGTGAAACCCTGTCTTTACTAAGAATACAACAATTAGTCGGGTGTGGTTGTGGGTGCCTCTCGTCCCAGCTACTTGGGAGGCTGAGGCAGGAGAATCGCTTGAACCCGGGAGGCAGAGGCTGCAGTGAGCTGAGATCATGTCACTGCAGTCCAGCCTGGGTGACAGAGCAAGACTCCGTCCCAAATACAAACAAGCAAACAAATAAATACCAAACTAATGCATGATATCAAGGGGATGAGGGAGCCTACAGTAACATGGAGGCCCAAATCTTATCATCAAACATAGTTGTTTTTCCTATAATTGTTCTTACGATTGTAATTTCCAGCTCCAGAATTGCTATCTTTCTGCAAAGGAAAACTCCCTGTCAGTCTTGGGAAAAGACTCCTGTAAACGTTAACTATCTGTGGCCCCATTTGTCATAGCCATGGTTGACGATAGATTCCATTATCTGTTTGTTTATACTTTATTTTTGTGGAGTTAAAAAAAGCATTTGTGTACTTGGGATTTGGATTTCATAAATATGCTTATTTGGCAAGTTATCTTTTAGATTTCCCTGTGCAAATGTAACTGATTTGGGAAAGCCTCATTTCAGAGAAAGCATAACACAGCCCTTATCACATGTGAACTGAGAAAGACATCGGAAAGCCTTTTCCAGGCTAAAAATAGACCTAGAACGAGGTGTATTTTAGCTTCGGGACTTTCGCAAACTTTCTGGCAAACTAGCACGTTATTGTTTTATGTATAAGGCACTGACGTTCCTTTTAAATGTTCTAGCTTCAGGCTATCTTACTTTCGTGCAAAAAAGGATGAATTATTTATAAAAAGAGGCAAAAATATCACATGATAACACCCTCGTTTCTGGCAGGGAGTAAAATGAGCGCAGCTGGTGCTGTGTCAGCTCCACAGGCGAGGTGCAGAGAGCACGCGGAGGATGGGCTTGATTCTCTGATCCCTTGAGAGGGGGGCTAATGTCTGGGATGGCAGCCTGTCCCCCTCCAGGAGGGAGGGAGAGACTTTTAATTCTCATTCTCTCACTCATCACTCGTTTTCTCTCTCTTTTTCTGTCTCCCTCTCTGGCAAACTTGGGAAGGCAAAGTATGGAGACCTTTATAAGCTCAAGTGTGCGTAGCAGCTGGTTTTATGGAATTATTTGTATACACTAACTCTGTCAGCCTCAGCGTCTTCATCTGTGACAGGAGGTGATAACCGTATTTTCTCCTTAGGCCTGATGTAAAGTGCTTGACGCTAAGTCAATGCTCAATAAATATTAGCTGGTATTCAAGCTTGCCTGCCTGCTCAGAGACACAGAGGGGCGGGGCAAGCGTGTGGGCTGAGGAAGGACCAGAGATTATAAAGGCAAGGGGCTGCATTACCTGAGGATAGAGGGGTCAGCTGAGGTGACCAGCTCTTCTTGGTTTGTCTGGGACTAACCTGGTTTTAAAAACAGAGTCCTACATCCTTGGATATCTCTCAGACCCAGGCAAACCAGAGGGTTGGCCGCTGTCCTGAGTTGTTAGGATGAATTATCCCTCGTTTATTCTTCCTCTCGTCTCAATTGAATGCTGAGTACAGTACCAGGGTTCCAGCATGTGTGTGCACAGGCAGGGCAGGAGAGCCACCTGACACACCCTGTGTCGCTCTGCCTGACTCTGGCCACCCCACCTGTCTGTGTTGTGACACAGTATCGTAACAGAACTGCCAGGCCCAGGGTTCCCCGACTACTCTGCCTTCCACCCAGTGGGGTTGTGCAGAGCCTCCCAGCAGGCCCAGGAAAGGTGGGAGGAAATTGTGCAGACTTAAGACAAATGAGGGAAATCCAATTCCTTTTATTATGTGGATGATAACAACTGTGTATAAAGGAGCCTATCTGAGAAGTGGATTTGATCATGACATTTCACTAGTATTTGGGGCCTGCTCTTTATACGAGTGCTTGTGGCCTGCACACAGGAGGTTTCACTGGGGTTCCAGAGGGTTCTCCCGCTACTCAGCTCTACTCTTCCAAAGGTACTCTCTGATATTCCCAGCACCATGGAGCGAGACAGGATATTTTTAATGGATCAGTGCCCCACCGTCTTTGGAGACAACCCCAGTCTCAATTAGGAGTTGGAAAGACTGAGCTCAGGGTCTGTGCCCTGGTGCTGGTGTGACCCCAGACACTGTAGGACCCCGCAGACCTTCATTTACTTGCACGTTAACCTGGGAGGCTATGATGGGGTACAGAGGGTTGCTGTGAGGACTAATGAGATGCACGTGAGGTGAGTGTGGCACACAGTGGGCATGCAACAAACACGAGTTCCTGATTCTGTTTTGTTTTGTTTTTTGTTTTTGAGGCGGAGTCTTGCTCTGTCGCCGGGACTGGAGCGCAGTGGCTGGATCTCAGCTCACTGCAAGCTCCGCCTCCCGGGTTTACGCCATTCCCCTGCCTCAGCCTCCCGAGTAGCTGGGACTACAGGCGCCCGCCACCTAGGGGGGCTAGTTTTTGTATTTTTAGTAGAGACGGGGTTTCACCGTGTTAGCCAAGATGGTCTCGATCTCCTGACCTCGTGATCTGCCCGTCTCGGCCTCCCAAAGTGCTGGGATTACAGGCTTGAGCCACCGCGCCCGGCCGAGTTCCTGATTGTGAACGTCTCTAGCAATGATTGTGGAATATACTTAGGACGGATCCTCTACTCCTTCCCATCCTTTTCTCTTGGGTCTGCAAATGTTATTTACTAGTGATCAGCTCAACAGTTAACATATCTTGTCTGCAAATCAGAATGGCCATGCTTAAGGCTAGAGGCCACATGCCATATATTTATTCCTTTCCCGAAAGTGCCCAGCCCATAACAAGGGCACAAAAAATATCTGTTGCTGTGGGAAGAAGCCTTCCAGATGACATGAGTGCTGCTGACATCTAGGAAGAAATGAAAGATGGGCTGGAACACTCTCTGGGGTTGCTTGCTGGGTTTCTGGCTGAGTTGTATTGGGTTTCCCCTCCACTCCTTTGCTGTGGGTCCCTCTCAGGTAGATGTGTAGTCAGCAGCTCCTCCAAATTGGAATAGAAATAACTCCCCAAGGGCTGACGGGGACCCCCTTACCAGGCCAGACCTTTCTTCCACTGCCCACGCACATGTGCCTCTCTCAAGTCCCTAAATTGACAAGCCTCTGTTTCCTCCTCTGCAAAATAGGGATGCTAATGCCTATTTCCCATAGGGTTGAAAGGTATGTGTGATTATGCGCAAAGCTCAATGCATAGTGGACATTGTTATTTGGAATTTCCTTACCCCTCTTCAGCCTACCCTTAAAAATTATTTTCACTACACTGTGTCAGCAGCGTGGGGTGCAGCAGAGTCTGCCTCTCACATTCTCCTTACGCATGCTCCAGAGTTTGATCTCTGGTCATCTTTGTAAGTCCTTTGCCTGAGGGTATGTTAAAAACAAAGGTGAGTTATGTCATATTCATTTTAGGAAATAAAATAGTTAAGATTAATATATGTACTGCATGTAAGAAAACTGCAAAATTAGTACATATTTATTACAGAACCTAGAAAAGTCTGATACAGTAAAGACAAAACAAATGCCCCATGATCCCACATCTAGGGATAATTGCTATTAACATGTTGGTATATTTCCGGGGCTGCGCACTGTGGCTCATGCCTGTAATCCTAGCACTTTGGGAGGCCGAGGTGGGCGGATCACTTGAGCCTAGGAATTCAATACCAATCTGGCCAACACGGCGAAACCCTGTCTCTACTAAAAATACAAAAAATTAGCTGGGTGTGGTGGTGCATGCCTGTAATCTCAGCTACTCGGGAGGCTGAGGCATGAGGATGGCCTGAACCTGGGAGGTGGAGGTTGCAATGAGCCATGACTGGCCACTGCACTCCAGCCTGCACGACAGAGAGAGACTCCATCCCAAACCAAACGAAACCAAACCAAACCATGTTGGTATATTTTCTTCCAATATATTTTCCTGTTTCCTACTGTTTTAAGTCAGCTGCTAGTCACAGAGAATAGAGAATGTCTGTTTTCCAAACGGTTAGTTTACTTCACTGAGACCTATTTCCTGTGGGCTACATATGTATAAAACAGCAAATAGGTGAGAGGTGTCCAAAGGGTGTTCCTGCTCTGAATTCCAAGGTGGTTTAGACATTATTAACTCAGGGATCTAGCTTTGCTCCATAGCTGTTGTCTCCTGGAGGTGTCCCAGGCAGGGTCAGAAACTCCCTCCCTCAGATATTGGTGAACCTTGAAGGCTGGAAAAGTGATTTACAGTTAAATGTTTTCTGCCATTTCAATGATCCTTCTTCATTGCTCTGATATTTTATTAATAATTAACATTTGCTGAGCACTTACCATTTTTAAGATATTTTGCTAAGCATGTTACAAGTGTTAACTTATTTGGTCCTTGAAATATTGTCATGAGACAGGTCCTCTTATTAGCCCTATTTTACAGATGAGGAAACTGAGGCATAAAGAGGTTTAAACAAGATCACACAGTTAGTAAGTGGTGTACTGGAATTAAATGACTTGTATTTATTGTGCATACAAAAATATATATGTGCATATATGAATGTATGTACAGTATATAGAAAATATGTACAAATATCTCTTTCTTACCTATATGCCCATCTATCACCTCTCTATCCTTTATCTCTAACATCTATCTATCTATCTTTATATCTCTCTCATCAGTATCTACCCACCTTGGCTGGGCGTGGTGGCTCATCCCTGTAATCCCAGCACTTTGGGAGGCCAAGACAGGAGGATCACTTGAGCCCAGGAATTCAAGACCAGCCTGGGCAACACAGCAAGATCCTGTCTTGTATTTATTTATTTATTTTTAAAAAACTATTTACTTTTTTGATCTAATTATTTCTGAAGAATTTTCATCTGTGTTTGAAGTGGCTGTTTACTAGTTTTGGCTTTGGCTACCCACATCCAGATGTCCTTATTGTGGTGAACTACCCAGTGGTGTGATCTTTGGTGGAGGAGGACCCCCCTCTTCCCGTTTGGAAGATGAAGAGGATGGGATATGTCCTCTCCCCTTCTTGGACAGTGCCATGTGACTGAGGTAGCCAATCGGATGCTGCATTTTAGGACTTTTAATTTCAAGCCAGTGATGCAATTCACAGGCAGTTAAGGAGACACTCTTACAGGCCTGGCGCATTGGCTCACGCTTGTTATCCTAGCACTTTGGGAGGCCCAGGCGGGCAGATCACTTGAGGTCAGGAGTTTGAGACCAGCCTGGCCAACATGGTGAAACCCTCTCTCTACCAAAAATTACAAAAATTGGCCAGGAGTGATGGCACATGCCTGTAGTCCCAGCTACTCAGGAAGCTGATCTGAGGTGGGAGAATTGCTTGAACCTAGGAGGCAGAAGTTGCAGTGAGCCAAGATCTGAGATCGTGCCACTGCACTCCAGCCTGGACAACAGAGTGAGTGAGACTCTGTCTCAAAAAATAAATTAATTAAAAAAGAAAAAATTCACTCTTTGAGCCGTGGTCACAGTACTGGCATCTACCGTCTGGTGGCTTTAGGAGGCAGTGGTGATGGTGGAGCCTGCGAGACATCTGCTGGACAGTGCTGTTTCCTAACCAGATCCTTCCTGGGTCTGATTTTGGCTTTGGTTCTACAAATCCAGACAGACTCAGTTCCTTGTTTCTTGCTTGTTGGAATGGGCGTTGCAGCCTGTTAAGTATCCATGTCTTCCCCTTTGTTCCTAACACAACCTTTTCTTTTTCTTCAATTTTCCTGGGGGGGGTGCCCTAACCCTAGTTCCAAGGCAAGTCTAGTCCAATCAGGGCATGATAGTCCCCCGGCTGTGACTCAAGATGGACCAATCAGACTGAGAGGAAGGTCTATGTTCCATAGTTGGAAAAAGTATTTTCCTCTCTCACTTGCTATATGTGAGCAAGAAAGCATTCCACCCTGATTGCCACTCCAGCTATCCTTGTGGATCTTGTGACCAGGCGGCCACCCTTCTAAGGTTGAAAGTCAATGCTGTGGCCAGCAGTGGAGAGATTGAAAGATTTAGGACCCTTGACATTATGCACATGGCGGAATGAACCAATCCTGAAACCTCCCCACACAGGCACTTCCTTTATGTGCAAGAAGAGATTTCATTTTCTTTTTTTTTTTTTTGAGACGGAGTCTCGCTCTGTCGCCCAGGCTGGAGTGCAGTGGCCGGATCTCAGCTCACTGCAAGCTCCACCTCCCGGGTTTATGCCATTCTCCTGCCTCAGCCTCCCGAGTAGCTGGGACTACAGGCGCCCGCCACCTCGCCCGTTTTTTTTTTTTTTTTTGTATTTTTTAATAGAGACGGGGTTTCACCATGTTAGCCAGGATGGTCTCAATCTCCTGACCTCGTGATCCGCCCGTCTCGGCCTCCCAAAGTGCTGAGATTACAGGCTTGAGCCACCGCGCCCAGCCAGAGATTTCATTTTCATCTTTACTTTTGGTACAATGTGATTTAAAAAAACATTTTATGTAAATAATTTAAAAAATATTACGGGCACATCACATTCATGTATATATTCATGGGGTACATGTGATGTTCTGATTGCATGTGTAACAATCACATCAGAGTAATTGGGGTGAAATTTCCTTTTTTATTTAAATCAGCTCAAGTTGAATTTTCTGTTTTTTTATAGCAGAAAGTATCCTAATTGGTTTGCTTGTTTGGTTTTGTTTTGTCTCCCTAAGCTTGTTCCTCTGAAGTTGGCATTTCTTAGAGAACTTTTTGGTCTCAAGAATCTTTTCCATTCTAAGAAATATTGAGGACCTCGAAGAGCTTATTTTGTTTTATATCAATATACATATTGATATTTGCTGCATTATAAATTAAAATGAAGTCTAAAATATTTTAAAATTCATTTAAAAACAAAAATAACACATTAATATGTTAACATCAATAAGATATTTTTTGGCTGGGTGCAGTGGCTCATGCCTGTAACCCCAGTGCTTTGCGGGGGGGTTTGAAGCCAAAGGATGGCTTAAGGCCAGGAATCCAAGACCAGCCTGGGCAACATAGCAAGACCCTATCTCTACCAAAAAAAAATGAGAGAGATTTTAATGAAAAATAAGTAATTTTCTAAAACAAAAATATTAGAGAGAAGCATGCCTTTCTTTAACTTTTTTTTGCAAATCTCTCTAATGTCTGGCTTAATAGAAAATAGCTGGATTCTCATACCTGCTTTTGCATTCAATCTGTTGCAGTTTGTTGTTTTGGTTGAAGAACATGAAGAAAATCCAGCCTCACCTAGATATTTAGTCAGAAAAGAGAGGAAAATTTTAGTAGCCTTTTCAGGTAGTTGTGGAGATTCTTCTTTGATACTATACCAAAATTTGCAGGTAGTAGTTTCTTAAAGATTATTTGCAATGTGGAATATGAAACCATGCAATGAATATTTTATATTTGGTTTCATCAGAATCTATTGGTCTGTCTTATACTTTGAGTGGATCATTTACTCAGAAATGATTTTGTAACACTGTGCATTGGCCATTTGGAAAAATTTATGCAGATCTTTCAAATTTTGATATGTTTCATTATATAATATAAAAAACCCATACTTTTTAATATCACCACCAAGATCATCAGAAAAATTTTGAAGCATTGGGAAGCTATCAAGTTCATAGCAAAAACATCCTAATTGACAAGTTTTCTTAAAAATTCTAATTTTCACCTGAAGGCTTGCATTTTGTCATTGGCTACAATACTGTCAGTGGGTGTCCTTGAAGTGACAGCCTCATTTTGCTCATTTTTGAGAAAATGCCTGCCAAAGACCAAGTGTAAACTTTGTCAGTCACTCTCTTAATTAAAAATGGTGTCCCATGAAAAAAGTGGCTAGTTCAGTTTGCAACTCTAGGAATTGTAAACATGCTTTTTCTTGAGTCAATCATTATGCATAAGTGTACAGCAGAAGTGATTTATTCCTATTTCCCATTTCATCATGTATAATATTAAAAGGGTCTCGAGGGTCAAGATTTAATAATTTCATAGCTCCCTCAAGGGCATTCTAAAGTGAAACTGATTTTTTTTCCTATAGTGTATAGTTGTGAAGAATACAATGACTATGAATATTGTTTACCTTGATTTGTGCTAAGGCACCATCAGTTTTCCTCACTGTTGTTTTTGCACTATTAGTGCAAATGTCAACATAGTGAAAAAGACACATAACATCTTATCATTATGGAATTAGTTTTCACTTCGAAGATTCCCTGAAAGGATCTCAGAGACCCCAGGAGTCCACAAATCCCACTGTTAGAATTTCTGCTTTAGCTTACAGTCAATTCTGGAAGCAACATGACATGCTTCCAATAATCTCCCCTTCTTTGAAATCAACCAGATTTGGTTTTGTTGCCCATTTACCATGTTAAAAATGTCATTGTTTATGATTATTTGAATTAAAATGTTTTTAAGGAACTCTAATTGAGGACAATTATTAAGTAAGCAAATGAATAGAAGGAAAGATTCTAAAGTTTCACTTTATGAAAAAAGTCTAACATTTATGCTTTCTACATTCTTGAGGTTAACATTAAACAATCAAGCATTGTTTAATGACTGATGTAGACCATCAGTCCACAAATTGTGGCAAAATAAGGAAAACAGCACTGATATTTTCTCTGTTCTGTGGAAGCTCCCAGTGGCCTTGAGCTGGGTACTATTTGTCCCTACTTTAGATTTTTTTTTTTTTTTTTTGAGATGGAGTTTTGCTTTTGTTGTCCAGATTGGAGTGCAATGGTGTGATCTCAGTTCACTGCAACCTCTGCCTCCTGGGTTCAAGCGATTCTCCTGCCTCAGCCTCCTGAATAGCTGGGAACACAGGCATGTACCACCACACCCGGCTAACTTTTTATTTTTAGTAGAGATGGGGATTTCACCATGTTGGTCAGGCTGGTCTCGAACTCCTGACCTCAGTTGATCCACCCACCTTGGCCTCCCAAAGTGCTGGGATTACAGGCATGAGCCACCGCACCCAGCCTGTTTCAGATATTAGAAACCTGGTATTCAGTGGTTAAATACTTGGCCAAGGCCATTCAGTGGTCAAACCTTTCATCCCGGCTAAGAGGCTCAAAGCTCAGGACCTCTTTGGTGTATCGTGCAGGAATTTCTGATAAGTACAAAAATAAGAGGCTGTGGTGGCTGAGGTTTATGCCCTGGAGAACAGTGCTCCAAAATCATGGACTCAGAGGTATTTCTTTAAAAATTTTCTTTTGTATCTTCTATCATACTGATATGATGATGTTGACTTTTTACTAATGCAACATTTTTAACATACCAGAAGGTACGTTTCAGAGTTAGAAGAGACCTAGGCCAGGTGTGGTGGCTCACGCCTGTAATCTCAGCACTTTGGGAGACCGAGGCGGGGGGATCACAAGGTCAGGAGATCGAGACCATCCTGGCTAACATGGTGAAACCCCATCTCTACTAAAAAAAATACAGAAAAATTAGCTGGGCGTGGTGGCAGGCACCTGTAGTCCCAGCTACTCGGGAGGCTGAGGCAGGAGAATGGCGTGAACCTGGGAGGCGGAGCTTGCAGTGAGCTGAGATCTGGCCACTGTACTCCAGCCTGGGCGACAGAGCGAGACTCGTCTTAAAAAAAAAAAAAAAAAGACCTAAATTATGTGATCTATCCATATCTCTTATCACTGGGGCATATTTAACATGAAATGCATATTTAACATGCATTTCAAAAGTACCTTCTGGATGATGGCTTCTGATAATCTGATTGTTGCCCATCCCCCCAAATCAAAATGAATTACACTGTATGTGGCAGGCAGCTTCTAGGATGGCCCCAATGATCCCTGCTTCCTGATATTCATGCCATTGTGTAATTCTTTCTGCTTGTGTGTGGATGAAACCTGTGACTTGCTTTTAACCAACAGAATATGACAAAGGTGTGAGAATGTCACTTCTGTGATGAGGTTTCATAAGACAGTGACTTCTGTCTTGCTAGGTGACTCTTTCTATTGCTATCTTCACTTGCACACTTTGATGAAGCAAGCTGCTATGTTGGAAGGGCCCCATGCCAAGGAACTGAGGGCAGCCTTTGGCCAATGCCCCAGGGGAACTGAGGCTCCAGTTTAACAGCCAGTGCAGGGCTGAATCTGGCCAAAAAATGCTGATTGAGCTTGGAAGCAGATCCTTCCCCAGCTGAGCCTTCAGAGGAGACCCCAGCCCCAGCGGACACCTTGATTCCACCTTTGGGAGAGGCCCTGAAGCAGAGGACCCAGATAACCTATGGTCAGTTTCCTGACCCACAGACTGTGAGATATTAAATGCATGTTGTTTTAAGCTGCTATGTTTTAGGGCAATTTGTTATGCTGCAATGGACAACTAATACACTGTATTATATTTGTCTCTTTTTCCAGCAGGACCGGAAATGGGCCGTTTAAGGTCCCTGGGACCTTGTCATGTGTGTTTAACTGTTTACCCACCACTGAAAAGCTTCCTGCCAGGACCCATCTGCAGTGTAAAAGGGGAACCCTGAAGCCCTGGGAACGGCTTCTAGTACTTCAGGTAGGGGGCTCTGTGCCCCCATCAATTCCCACCTTTGGACCTCCCACTAGAACCTCCTTAATTGTCTTTCTTCACCTAAGCATCATTTAGCTTTGTTACAAACCAGAGGCAGCAAGCCAACTATTCTCCGGAGAAACTTCAGCCAGGCAGGAGGGCATTAACCACACCAACTGGTGTTCCACAGCAAAGGTATGAATGCAGAGATTCACATCCCAGTCCGGTTCATAAGCAGAGGCGCAGGAAATAAGAAACTCCTTTTGAGAAAGAGGGAAATTAGGGGAGATCCTGAAATTGTGTCGCATAGGACATCAGGCAACCACTTCACTGTCAGCTTCAGTTTTTGATCTGCAAAATGGAAGTCTACTTCTAGGTCCCATAGTCTTTGATTCTTAGTCTGATACAATCGGGGTTACTGTGAGCTGGCTCTTTGGGTACTAAGTCGACTATCAAATGTGGATAACAGAATACCTGTCTTCAAAGGGGGTTGTAGAATTAAATGAAATAAATAAAACACGTGAAACGTGCAGCACAGGGCCAGCACGAGCGTCATCGTGGCAGTTGCTGCCTCACCATGGGGTCTCAAGTCCCGAGGAATTGGGGTCGCGGGCTGGCGGAGCGCAGCCGGGACCCAGGCTGGGCGGCCTGCCCCGCCCACGTGGGGCCGCGGCCCGTCGAATGACTCCTCGCAACGTGTTGGTGGTGGTGGCGGCGGCGGTGGCGCGGGCTCTTCCGGGCGCCGCAGCTTCCTGCCAAGCACCGCGCAGCCGCCTCCGCCGCAGGATACCCCGGTGCAGGCCTCCGTGCTGGTGCGGATCCTGGGGCTCAGCCGCACGCGCCCTGCCGGATCCTGTGCCGACCCACCGCACTATGCGCGCGGTGCTGCCGGCCGCTCCGCTCCTGCGGCTGCTGCTGCTCGCGCTCCTGGCAGCTCCTGCCGCCCGCGCCAGCAGAGCCGAGTCCGTCTCCGCGCCGCGGCCCGAACCCGAGCGCGAGTCGCGGCCACCTCCCGGCCCGGGGCCCGGGAACACCACCCGGATTGGGTCTGGGGCGGTGGGCGGCAGCGGCAGCTCCAACAGCAGCGGCGACGCCTTGGTGACCCGCATTTCCACCCTCCTCCGCGACCTACCCACCCTCAAGGCGGCCGTGATCGTGGCGTTCGCCTTCACCACCCTCCTCATCGCCTGCCTGCTGCTGCGCGTCTTCAGGTGGGCCTCCCGCCCTCTTCCTTCCCCCGCCGGCCGACAGGGCGGCATCGCCAACCTGCTGTTGCCGCGCGCCCGCCCCACCT
Source organism: Trachypithecus francoisi (assembly GCF_009764315.1). Classification (NCBI taxonomy): domain Eukaryota; kingdom Metazoa; phylum Chordata; class Mammalia; order Primates; family Cercopithecidae; genus Trachypithecus; species Trachypithecus francoisi. The sequence goes on from NW_022681468.1 coordinate 96,423,415, forward strand.
GCACGCACAGGTGCCCTGGTGCGCCCCAGCCAGACCTGTGCCTCCTGCCCTGCCCGGGAGGGTGGGTGGGGGGCCGGGGTGTGCTCGTCTGGATTTTCCTGGTACACGTTTTAGGAATTTTCTTTCCTCTCTTTAACTATATATATAAAATAAATATTTGATTCCATTTGTTGGCTTTCTGCTAATGCTGAACACTATCAATAGTGCTCCGAATTCTGACAGCTTTTTCCATAATTTATTTTTATAATCATTTCACAGATGAGGAAAACATTTTCAGAGAGGCAAAATGGCTTATCTAAGTAAACTCAGTGGTGGAGGTAGAATATGAACCCGGACCTGTGTAACTTTAATCTCGCTACTCCTTCTCCCTTCTACCATCTGCAGCTCCCTCACGCCGCGCCTACCTTTTCTTTCTCTTTCTTCTTTCTTCTTCTCCTTCTCCTTCTCCTTTCTTCTTCTTCTTTTTTTGCTACTGAAAGCAGCAGTTTCTAGCGTGGGGGGTGGGAGAATTGCCTCCAGGATTACACTGGAGGGGTGTTTTGCACCAGGGGTTGGAGCTGGGCTTCAGGATTCTTGGTGACCCTTGGTGGCCTCCCTTTCTGTTAGTGGGGTACGCAGACGACTTTCCTAGGCTCCTGCCTAAGTTGCATTAGATGAACATTCACAGGGGCACGAGGGATCTTGGAGAGCCTTTTGTAGGTTGCTCACGTTCAGGGATAAAATGTCTGGTAAATTAGGAAGGATGTCCCAGGTCCTTGATCCCTGTCCATCCTGGTGGACAGGGGTAAGAGGAATGCAAGGACATTTCCTTTAATGCCTGGGAAATCCTGTTTTTGCAGGAAATGAACCAAACCTGTCCTGTTACTGAGGCCCGCCCGCTTGGAAGTCTGGGTGTGTGTGTCAGCTGTTCAATGCTGCCTCCCTCTGCTTCCAAGCCTACACACTGTGCTTTGGTGTTTGATCAGCTGTGGAAGTTGGGCTTCAGGGCTTGCTCTCCTGGGAAGCATTTTCAATGCAGGAGCAGAAACCAGACCAGGAAAGGGCAGAGTTGGGAGCTGTCTATGTATTGAGCTTTGCTGTCAGTTGTGTGTGACTTTGGGTCCAGGTGTTTCCTTCTATGTAGAATTAGATGCCAGTGGTCTGAGAAAATGGAGAAAGGGGAAGTACGGTCCCACGCTCACCTCACCGTTCCCTGCCTTGTCTCAGGCCACATCGTTCCTCACTCTGCTGGTCTCCTTGATGTACTCTGGGTTGAAATACTCCTGTCTTCTTCCCACTCTACCCCCTGGCCTCAATCCTCTGTTTACAAACTCTAGCAGCTCCCTGTGGTACCTACCTAGGTATGACAATACCTGGGTGTGGCATTCGGGGCCCTTGCAAGCTGGCCCCAGTCCACAATGCAGACATCAACTAGCGCTTCTGAGCCTAGTCCCTTGTCACTTGCTCCTTATGCTCTGTGGTTTCCCACTTTTAGCCTAACTATATTCTACAAGTGCATGCAGCCACCAAGGCCCAGCTCCCATCTCCTTCCTCTGTATAGTTTTCCCGGACATTTGAATGAGGTCACTATTTTCTGACCTCCTCATCCCTAATCTGTGCATCCTTCAGTCCAACCGTGCCATACTGGCTTCTGCACTCAGCAGAGAGCCCTGGAGGTTGGGAAGTCCAGTTCATCTTTGTGTCTCCATGCCTGATGCGGGCCTGCCATCCAGCAGAGGTGCCATTGTCATTTACGTACTTCCTGATTGTTCAGTTGGAGTGAAGGTTAATGCCTAGAGCAGCTCTGAGTCTGGAGATTTGAAACATTTAGCTCAAAATAGGCCATGGAGTCCACAAGGCTGTGTATTTTTTTTTAGAAGGTATTTGAACTATTTTGCTAGTCTGCTGTTTATTACTCAGGAGTAGGGGAGAAAAGAAGGCAGCATGCACCCAGATGTGAGGGGTGTGAACCTCATGTTGGAGTGGATAAGCCAGCACTCTGGCCTGGAAGAGATGGATCTTTAGTGGCTTGGGTGTGGAGTGTTGAAAGAAGTTTACGACTTCATAGGAGAAGCTGGTTATGGACGTGATCTGTGTCTTCCCAGGAAGGCAATCTTATTAGGGTGAGTTTTCAGGTGGACAGCTGCCACCCTGGATTCTGATCTAGAGGAGACTTTGTAACATTTTACAGCTTGGAAGGGCCCTGATGTTGCACAGTGCCCATGTGTTTCTTTGCAGATGAGAAAGTTGTATCCCAGGAAGTGGAATAAGTCATTGCTAGATTCTAGAACACTCTGCAAGTCTGTGTAGCCAAGGCAGGGCCAGCACCTCATCTGTGTTATTCGATCTGTACTGTGGCCTTTCCCTTGTCCCAAGCTCCCCTGTAACCTTGGTTAGTCAGTTCACCAAATGCCTCCTGTGCTAGCTGGGGGCCCTCCTTCCTTTCTCCCTCTGCAACTCCTTAGCATGCAGGCACTGAGTCCTGGAAATTCCACCACCTGAATCTCCTAGAGACTGTCTCACCTCTACCCACACCAACTTCCCTGGTGAAGCTTCTCCATCTGCCACTGTTTCTACCTGAATTGCAATAATATCTCTTCAGCTGGGGTTCCTGCCTCCAACCTTGTCTCTCTCCAGTCCATCCTCTCTCGTCTGCAGGAATGCCTGTCTCATCCTTCTTCCACCCCTCCCTGCCAATTCTCCCTGCATACAAACTCCTTAATGTGTGGGCAAGGCTGACTCTTTAGACCAGGGTGCTGCTTCACTCTTGAGCCCCCATCTCAGCTCTGCTCAGTGCGCCTCCTGCTTTGCTGGACTTCCGGGGATTCTCCGGAGGCATTGCGTGGCCTGAGCATCTTGTCCCACTCTAACCCTCTGCCTGGAGTCCCCTCTGTCACTAAGACTGTATGGTCAGTTCGGTGCCGTTTGACCTCATTGCCATCGCCTCCTCTGAGAAGCCTCCGCAGCTAGGGCCCCTCTGTGCTTCCAAAGCACACTCGATTTTTGAATTCCATCTCTTCAGAGTCAAGTGTCACTGAACTTCTTCTGAGCAGGACTAGGCATTAATCTTCTGTGTTTCCCTAATACCTAGTGTGGTTCCAGGCACAAGCTGGCATTTAATAAAGATATTTTTAGCAAAAGAATGTTGAGCTCTCAAGGATTTTACATTGCTGATGTCTCTCAAAATGTGCCAGACTAGCTGCATGATTGATGCTGGATACCTGCGAGGTAGGAATTTGTACGGTGTAGACAAAAGGGAGTGTAGTAAGTATGATTGGTTATAAAATGGCAGTCCTAGCCTATTTGTCTGTTTTCGCTGAAGGAGTCACCTTACCAGACAACAGAAAAAATTTGGATCCAAGGAAATTAGAAGCAAAGAATATGTATTTTAATGAAAAAGATGTATACTTTTAATCAAGTGATTCCATTCTTAAAGTATGTACATTTTCCACTGCACTGTATATTCTTTGCTTCTAATGTTAATGATTAGAAGAGAAAGCCAAGATGCAACTGCAATGATATTCAGAGAAGTTCTGTTTGACAGTGAAAAGGTTTAAATAATCTAAGTATCCAACAATGGGGCGTTGGTTAAGCAAATTATGATAATCTTTATGGCAGGATATTATGCAGCTGTTAAAAATGATGACATTGAGATAATACTTGCTATATATTTTTGAGTGTGAAACAGGTCACAAAGTGACATGTATAGTATCAGCTCATTTAAATAAATTATAAACATGTATAGATGAATGTGCAAATAAATCTGTGTGATTGTGGATGATTATAATTTTTTTATTATTCATGATACGTTTCTGCATAGTTTGAATTCTTTTACAATCCAGAAGCATGTAGTTATGATGTGTGTATGCTGAGTATCCCTATGTGTATACTCACCTCCTGGCTGCATTCTTGGATGTGTCTTTCTAAGGATCAGTATGAGAGCATCTGGGGTGTACACCTGGGAGTGGGGCTTCTGGATCCTGGGGGGTGCTCATTCTTGATTTCCTTGAGTAGGCACCAGTGTAGGTTTCCATCTGCAGAGCCTGAGGGTTCTCAGATTCTCACATCATATCCAACACTTAGTATTGTCTGACTTTCTAATGCTTTCCAATCTGATGGGTATAATTTGGTATTAATTGTTTTGTATTTCTTCATTTTCTACCAAAGTTGAGCCTCTGTCTCTTCCAAATGTTCTCCTTAATCAATCCGATTTCCGCATCTGTAGAATCATGTCCACCTTTTAAAATGTATTTCATCATTAAGGCAAACCGTTTTTAGACAGGAGACAAAATCGGAAGGAGGGAAAGCTGGTTGGAGACTGAGTGCCCTCTGCCAGGTACCTTCACATGTGTGAGAGCAGTCCTGTAGGCACCTGGTGTGGTGGACCCCCTGGGTCTGCTACTTGGCAGGTTTATGGGAGCTGAAAGGGAATCAGCAAAGAGGCTGTCTCTAGGAAGTAGAAAGCTGTGTTTCTCCTAATTTTTTGATATTGGGAAACATCTGGTGATGTTGCATGGATTCAGGACAACACACATAAGCCAAGGACTGCTCGTATCAGTATCTTTTGGCACCTACATTCACTCAGAACACTTTATTGTCTGAGTTCTGGAAGGAATCTGACTTTACGCTCTGGTGTCTAATGAGCAGAGTGGGGGCAAGTCAGGAAAACCCTGCCACCTTGAAACCACAATGTTCCTTTCATTCTGGGGATCCTTTCCCAGTCTTGGAGAGTCTTCCATCTCCACAATGCAGGCTCCACTTCTCCCAGATCTCTGTTGGCTGCGTGCCCAGCCACTTCTTATTTCAAAATCTCTGTAAAATCCTCTTATCTGAAAGGAGGGTTCTTTTTGGTGCTTCCCGAGGGATTGGGAGGTTGAATTCTAAACGGTCTGACATTGCCCAGCTGTCAGTGGAAAAGGTGCACACTGCCATGCCCTGAAGACATTGGAACCACAGATGCTTAGTTAATTTTACTAAGCCTGGTCTTTGAAAAGGACGAGAACTGTCCTACTTATCTTGTATTTCCTAAATTTTTTGTTGTGTGTGTATTTACATTTGTAATAACAGTTATTTAAAAGAAAATATAAAAGCTTAATACTTTTAGCATTTAGGGAAATTTACCATTAAAAATTTTTTTTGTCATTGCTTATTACTTAAGAGTACATCAATGTTATTTTAATAAATTGGAATTTTGGGTGGAGCCATGGTTAGAAGGTCCGGCCCCATTTTCAGATTTGAGAAAGGATGTGGGACTTGTTTAGCATCAGTCAGTCATTTCTCATTGCTTGCCCAAGGCTTTGAATTGAAGGAAAAAAACTATAGAAGTGACAAATGTTCATCTTCTTTCATGTTTGATATTATATGCCACAGTGAAGAAGTGTTAAGCAAATTGGATACAGCCAAAATCCAGATTCTTTCAATAAGAGTAGAGAGCAAGCCCTTGATTCAATTCTCCAAAACATCATGGTATGGGGAGAGAACAAGATCGCTCAAATGGTTCTTAACTGGGGAGGATTTTGCCCCCTGGTGTTATTTGGTCATATCTGGAGACATTTTTGGTTGTCAGGGTGGGGAGCGGCTGTAGGGATAGGGAGAATTTACTACTGGCATTACTAGTGGGTAGAGGCCAAGATGCTGCTAAACATACTACAGTACACAGAACAGCACCTCCACCCCCACCCAAAGAATTATCCAGCCCCGAATTTCAAGGGTGCCAGGGTTGAGAGATGCCGAGAATCTCAGCTTCAAGGCCTGCTGGTTGTCTGATATGGGCAGTTTATTGAACCTTTCTGGGCGCCATTTCTCATCATTAATTAGAGTACATGCTTCCAAGGGCTATTGGATGTTTAGAATGAGAGTGTGTCAACTAAGTCTGTGGCTCTCCTTTAAGCAGCCAAGTGTCCTGTTGTATTGAAAAATGCGATTCTGAAAACAGATGTAATTTACACCCAAACTTTTGGTCTTGCTTCTGTCCATAAATGAGGATGCAGCCATATGACCACAATTATCAGGCAGGTGCATCTGTTTCTGAGGCTCTTTCAAATGAAATTGCTGACTCTTTAGCCTAAGTGAGCCTCCTTGACTACTCAATTCCCTGATGAAGGAGCTGCCTCATGGCTGCCCCCATTAACAGGCCTGTGAGGACCTGGCACCTGACGTGGATTCCTTCTATCAAATTGGAAAGGGAAGAAAATCCCTCTTTAATTTAAGCCTGAGCCTTCTGACTTATTTGGCATTACCCATAGACTTTCATGACCATGTAGGCTTTGCGTATGGGTGTCTTTGCAAATGCAGGTTCTTCTTGAGACACCAGGCACATCTAGGGGTAAGCAGTGGGGATTAGGGGAACTCCAATGTCAGTATCTGTAGAGCATCCTGTAGAGCGAGTGTCAAGAGAGGGAAACGCCCCTGGATTTAAGCAAAGAAGGCTTCATGGGTTGTGTTAGTACTTTAGTTTTATGGCTGAGGTTTTGGGTCTAACCATTTGCAAAGGGAAATCCTGGAACCGTGAATTTAAGATCATGTTATTATGGTTTCACTTAAAAAATAAACTATAATTAATCTAAGGGCAATCTGCCAGGAATCTAGACTTGCTATTTATTTTCCTGAGGGTGCAGGGAGGAGGAAACTCTTTCTCATGGGCAGGTGTGGCACAGAGGAGGGGCCATGGCAAAGTGCTTGGGCAGGGCTCTTGCAGACCTGGCAGAGCCCTTCCAGAGGCAGGGGTTTCTTTGCATTCAGAGCTCCTTCTACCTATTGCTCTACACTCATTGTATAGATGAGAAAACTGAGGCCCAGAGTGGGGAGGGTTGCTTGAGGTCACTGAGTGAGTTTGTAGGAAAAACAGGACTTAAGTCTAGGGGCTTAGATGCTCAGCTTGGCCCTTTCTGGGCCTCCAAGATGTGGTAGGCTGAGTTTGGCCCTGTCCAGCCAGGTCTCCCCAACACCGAACCCAGCACCTAGGAGAAAACATGGCTGAGTAGACAGTGTTCTTCCCAGGGTGTTTAATTAGCACCCACTGTGAACATAGGGGTACCATGGGGCACATCAGAGGTCAAGGACCATCCAGCTCAATCTAGGGGATAGGATAATGCCCTTTGTTGACAAAAACCCCAAACTCTATATGAGTGACCATATTGGCTTGGGGAACGATATCAAGAGGTCCTGAGAACGTGGGCCTGAGGTGGTCAGGTTTCAGCCTGGCTTTATACATTTTAGGGAGATAGAAGTTACAGGCAAAGACATGAATCAATATATGGACGATTTACTTTGGTTCAGCCTGGAAAGGTAGGGCATCTTGAAGTGGGGCCTATAAGCCTACAGGCCATAGGCAGATTCAAAGAGGTTTTGATTGGCAGTTGGTTGAAAGAGTTAAGCTTTGTCTAAAGACTTGAAGTCAATAGAAAGAAATGCTTGAGTTCAGATAAGGGGGGTTGTGGAGACCAAGGTTCTTGTTATGTAGATGAAGCCTCTAGGTAGCAGGCTTCAGAGAGAATAGATGGTAAATGTCTCTTTTCAGACCTTAAAAGGTGTCAGATTTTTAGTTAATCTCTCCTAGATCCACCAAAGGCCTAGCTGCATTAATGAAGATTCTCTACAGATGCAAAATTTTCCCCATAAAAGATGGCTTTGCAGGGCCATTTCAAACTATGTCACAGATATTTTTGGATAAAATTTCATTTCCTTCAGGGCCTGCTATCTGTCATGTGATGCTACACAGAATCAGGTTGGAATTTGGTATCTTATTGCCACAAAGAGCCTTGTTTTGCCAGTCTTATGATCTCTATTTCATTATTGATGCTGGTCATTTGTGCCTAAACTCCAAAAGGGAGGGGTATAATGCAGCATGTGTGACCTTCTTTCTTGTCTAGGCCTGGAATTTAGTTTTTCAGGTTTGAACAGCCAGGTCTGTTCAACTGGCTGGGGGGCTTAGAATTTTATTTTTGACTTATGCCTTGAATGATTCTACTTGGCAGATAAGGAGTCTTCCAGTCCCACAGGGGAGCCATGTATTAAAAGCAGTGCTAGGTAAACTGAGAAAGGATGGGTACAGTGGCTTTGGTCAGGGACCAGAATGGTCTGGGAAGGCATGGTGGGGGAGGAGGACTATTAGCACTTGGCAGGATGGGAGGAAGAAGAGGTTCTTCCAGGACCAGATGGGTGAAGCAAGCTTTGCCGAGGGTAGGGTTTGTGAAAAATGATCACTTGGAAATATGTGATGATGATGACAATAATGGCAACTAATATTTATTAAGCCCTTACTGTGTAATGGACTCTGTAATTTTATATGTTTTCCTCGTGCCTATGAGTGGTGCATAGGTCAGTCCTGTCAACAAAAAGAGTCAAGCTCTGTAAAATATTTAAAGAGATTTATTCTGAGCCAAATATGAGTGGCCACTGGCCCATGACTCAGCCCTCAGGAGATCCTGAGAACATGTGCCCAAGGTGGTTGGGGTACAGCTTAGTTTTATACATATTAGGGAGACATGAGACATCAAATACATGTAAGATGTACATTGGTTTGGTCCAGAAAAGGCAGGACAACTGGAAGTGGGGACGGCTTCCAAGCCATAGGTGGATTCAAAGATTTTCTGATTGGCAATTGGTTGGAAGAGTTAAGTTATTGTCTAAAGACTTAGAAATGTCTGGGTTAAGATAAGTGGTTGTGGAGACCAAGGTTTTATTATGCAGGTGAAGCCTCCAGGTAGCAGGTTTTGGAGAAAATAGATTATAAATGTTTCTTGTCAGACTTAAAGGGTCTATCAATAATTCCAAAGGGGAGGAGGGTAGAATCAGGTATGTCCAGCCCCCTACCCTTCCCATCATGGCCAGAATTAGTTTTTCAGGTTAACTTTGGCACTGCTGAGATTCCAAATTGCCATCAGTAGCCTTCCTGAGAGGACGGGTTCATTCAGGTGGTCGGGGGGCTTAGGATTTTAATTTTGGTTTATCATCCCCATTTCACAGATGAGAAAACTTCACCACCAAGGCTCAAGTGGTGAAGTGTCTTGCCTGAGGATGAGCAGCTAGGGAAGGGGAGGAGTCTGGTTCACCCTTCCCATTGCAGCTGGATTTTGGAAGTCAATTCTAGCTGGAGGATTTGGGGATTTGTAGTGGGTGAGAGGAGCAAATGGAGGATTTGAACACAGGAGTGAAGTAATCACAGGGTTTCTGTAGAAATGTTGGTCCAGATTAGATTGTATCAAGGATTTACCAAGAATGCATGAATAGTTATGTGGCTGGTGTGGGGGGTGCAGGATGGCTGAGGAGACCTGTGGAAGGTGCTGGAAGGACCACGTGGGAGGACTGGAGGCCTGAGTGGATGAAGAGGAGAAAGAGGAACGTGTTAGACTGTCCTGAAGGGCCCAGAGAAGAGGGGCATTGTGAAGGACGTGGCCAGAAAGGGAAGGGTGTAGGTTTGGTGAGGAAGAAGAGGACTCACAGGTGAAACTTACTCATGAAAACTCCAGCCATGCAACTGGGTCTTGGGGCTGGATGGAGGGGGCATTGGGAGCATCTGCCTAGAAGGAGTGGGTGGTGAGGACTGACATTCCCATGCCTCCCCTACCTAGGCTGCAGGGATAAGTGGTACTGAAAGGGCCCCTTATGACATGTGTCCCAAAGTACTGTGACCTCGGAGTTTCCAGGCGGTGGTCAGGTCCCCTGGGTCCACCAAGGGCCCCTCTGAGTCATCTTGCCACTGTCCTTGACTCCATGGAGCTGCCCCTAGAGGCTACCTTCTCTGCTTTAAACCTCACTTCCCCCCCCGGCACCTTATATAAAAGCAAAGCAGAACCAACCCTTTGCAAACACACCTGAGAGCTGGAGGAACAGGTCTTGGGGCATTTGCTGTTGCCAGATTTAATGCGTACTGCTTTTGTCTTGGAAGAGTAAGCATTGGATCTGTCGCTCAGGGACTGAGAGAGGAAAAGAGAAACAAGGTGGGGAGCAGATGGAGGGTAAACACTTTACTGTAATGAAGAAAACCTGAAGACTTGTCATTGAGCTCTTCAGGCTTGTCTGGACCATGCTGGATGATCCTCTATGAAGCATAAGCCCCCAGGGGCACAATCTGTGCAGTGTGCTGCATGCCCATCCTGGGGTCAATCAACAGTGCTAACACTTGGTTAACCCCAATGGGATGGTGCCCAGGAGGGAGAGGAAGCAGCTAGGTTATATAAATAATGGTCAACACTCCTTAGTCATGGTTGAACTGTTGGTGAACAGAGATGAGGAAGGATTTGGTGGAACGTGCATATCATTACATCTCTCTGGACTCATGATTTTGAGCCAAATTACTAAATATCACTCATGCTTGGCACATAGGACCTAATGAACCATGGTCAGGGAACCAAGTCAGAGATGGTAAACTGATGGCCTGGGGCCGAAAAATCTGGCCCACAGACATTTGTTTTGTTTTTTGGTCTGCACGGTGTTTTAAAAACTAAGATAGTTGAGAACACTTACAAGTTAGGAGCCTTTATATAAAAATCTAGATTTCTTGCTTCTTTTGGCAGAAGGGGATACGTGGAAATGCAAGACCTCTGTTCCAGGGGCAGCCGGACAGGAACTGGGTGGCTGCCACTCCACCTAGGCCGGGCAGGATGCCCCTATTTGTGCCTTTTTGACTTGAAGACAGAGCATTGTCCACCACTTGTCACTGTTGTTTGTTCCCTTGTTTAGGTCTCAGCCATCCTGCTGCTCTGGTTTCTTTTGTCTACAAGGCCTTGGGGCATTTGAGTTATTGACCTGGTATGTTGAGCCATGGTGCTTGACTGGGTGACTGGGTGCTGGGTGCTGGAACAGAGGGGCTACAGTGTGGTGGGAGGGGGTGCCCCAGGACAGGGGTGAGGTGAGGGTGCATCCAAGGTCTCCCCAGCCTCTGTGTTGGGGAGGGATCTGCCGGAGCTGGATTGTGTTGGAGCTTGGCTGCTGGAGATCTGGAGGCTCTTGCTGCACTATAGGAAAATACTTTTGCCTCGTGTGACTTATTGTTTGTCTGAAGTGGCCCATCTGCAGTGGAATAAGATGAGATTTCTATCACACTGGTGTTTGGCTCTTAGTGGCTTGTCAAAAATGCTCTAGGTGGAAGGTGTCGGGTGGCACTCAGAGGGCTGTGCCCAGGGCAGAAAGGGAGGTAGGCTGGTTATTGGGAATGTGTTTTGGTGGCAGGCCATGGTGGCAAGACCCTGGCTAGCCTGTTGATTGTCCAGGGGCCTCCAACACCTGCTTCCTTAGAGGGTGGGGCAGAGGCTAGGGCTGAAGAGTGGGTTCTGAGTCATGTTCTTTATTTCTTCAAGTGTAGCTGATTTTCTAAGGGAAGCTCTGTTACTTCTTGTGTCCTGAGGAGGAGGTACAGCGTAGAGCTCAGAGGGTAAAAGCGAGGCAGGTCTGTGTCCTCAGAGCATCAGAGGGACTGCCTGGCTCAGGGTCGCCTGCTAGTCCTCCTGTCTACACTGGCAGCACCTATGTGCTTCAGTCTTCCTCTCCCACGATCCATTTTTATTTTCTTGATTGCTTTTTCCAAATGTCAGAGTTCACATTTGCTGTTTGTTGACAAGTAATATAGTTTTGGGATGCTGGTCCTTGGGCTACAGAACTACTTCAGTGGGCTTAAAAATGGAAACAGCCAAGGTGGAGGAAAGGTTTGAGTCACTGAGTTTGGGTTCTGAAGTCACCAGTAGAGCCGGGTAAAGCCACACGGAGGTGGCCATGGGTGGGCTCTGGGGAAAGGGTTGCCTGCCAGAGGGGCAGCTGACATAGACTTAGTCCATTTTAAATTTATTTTAATCATTTATATTGAATTTTATTTATTTACTTGGTTTTAAAATAGGTCATATGTTCACATGGTTCAAAATACACAAAGAACAAAAGAGGATATAGCAAAAAGCATTCTACTCTTTAGCCACACAATTTTCTTCACTTTATGTTGTCAATTTCTTGTCAAATCTTTCCAGGGAGATTTTATAAATGTAGAAGCAAGTGAATGTAATATATACATACACACACACACACACACACACACACACACACACACACATTCCTTCCCTATTTCTTATAATGACTTTAGTGAGATATAACTTATACACCATATTCACTCATTTAAAGTGTCCAACCCGGCCAGGCATGGTGGTTCATGCCTATAATCCTAGCACTTTGGGGGCCAAGATGGGAGGATTGCTTGATGCCAGGAGTTTGGACCAGCCTGGTCAGCATAGCCAGACCCCATCTCCCTAAAAAAAATAAAGTGTCCAACTCAATGGTTTTTAGTATATTTACAAAGTTGTGCATCTATCACTGAAATCAATTTTAGAATACATTCATCACTCCAGACTGAAACCGTGAATCCATAGTAGTTACTCCCTATGCATCTCTGAATTTTCTTTATGTGTATAGATTTCCCTATTCTGGTCTTTCATATACATGGGGCCATACAATGTGTGGTCTTTTGTGAATAGCTTCTTTTATTTAGTATGATGTTTTCAGGGTTCATCTATGTGTAGCATGTATCATTTCTTTTTATTGCCATATAGTATTCCATCAAATGGGTATACCATCTTTTATTTACCCATCCATCAATAAATAGATATTGTACTAGCCTGTTCTCAGGAGCTGCTATAAAGAACTGCCTGAGACTGGGTAATTTAAGAAGGAAAGAGGTTTGATTGCCTCACAGTTCTGCATGGCAGGGGAGGCCTCAGGAAACTTATAATCATGGCAGAAGGGGAAGCAAACATGTCCTCTCATGGTGGCAGGAGAGAGGTGTAGAGCGGAGTGGGGAAAATCCCCTTATAAAAACCATCAAATCTCATGTGAACTCACTATCATGGGAACAGCATGGGGGAACCACCCCCATAATCTAATCACCTCCCACAAGGTCCCTCTCATAACACATGGGGATTATGGAAACTATAATTCAAGATGAGCTTTGGGTGGGGACACAGCCAAACCATATCAGATATTTAAGTTATTTCCTTTTTGGGGCTATTGTGAATAATGCTGCTCTGAACAAGTGTATGAGTTTTTGTGTGGACATATATTTTGATGGCTCTTGGGAATATACCTAGGAGTGGAATTTCTGGGTCGTGTGATAACTCCATGTTTAACCTTTTGACAAACTGCCAAATGGTTTTCCAAATTACTGTACTAGTTTACATCTCACTAGAAGTGTATAAGGGTTATGATTTCTTATATCCTCACCAACATTTGTTATTGTCTGTCTTTTTGCTTATAGCCATCCTAGGGGGTGTAAAGTGGTATCTTTTTTTTTTTTTTTTATTATACTTTAAGTTCTAGGGTACATGTGCATGACGTTTATATCATGTATAACTCCCCAATGCAATCCCTCCCTCCTCCCCCCTCCCCATGATAGGCCCCAGTGTGTGATGTTCCCCTTCCCGAGTCCAAGTGATCTCATTGTTCAGTTCCCACCTATGAGTGAGAACATGCGGTGTTTGGTTTTCTCTTCTTGTGATAGTTTGCTAAGAATGATGGTTTCCAGCTGCATCCATGTCCCTACAAAGGACGCAAACTCATCCTTTTTGATGGCTACATAGTATTCCATGGTGTATATGTGCCACATTTTCTTAATCCAGTCTGTCACAGATGGACATTGGGTTGATTCCAAGTCTTTGCTATTGTGAATAGTGCCGCAATAAACATACGTGTGCATGTGTCTTTGTAGTAGAGTAATTTATAATCCTTTGGGTATATACCCAGTAGTGGGATGGCTGGGTCATATGGTACATCTAGTTCTAGATCCTTGAGGAATCGCCATACTGTTTTCCATAATGGTTGAACTAGTTTACAATCCCACCAACAGTGTAAGTGTTCCTATTTCTCCACATCCTCTCCAACACCTGTTGTTTCCTGACTTCTTAATGATTGCCATTCTAACTGGTGTGAGATGGTATCTCATTGTGGTTTTGATTTGCATTTCTCTGATGGCGAGTGATGATGAGCATTTTTTCATGTGTCTGTTGGCTGTATGGATGTCTTCTTTTGAGAAATGTCTGTTCATATCCTTTCCCCACTTTTTGATAGGGTTGTTTGTTTTTTTCTTGTATATTTGTTTGAGTTCTTTGTAGATTCTGGATATTAGCCCTTTGTCAGATGAGTAGATTGCAAAAATTTTTTCCCATTCTGTAGGTTGCCTGTTCACTCTGATGGTAGTTTCTTTAGCTGTGCAAAAGCTCTTTAGTTTAATTAGATCCCATGTGTCAATTTTTGCTTTTGCTGCCGTTGCTTTTGGTGTTTTAGACATGAAGTCCTTGCCCATGCCTATGTCCTGAATGGTACTACCTAGATTTTCTTCTAGGGTTTTTATGGTATTAGGTCTAACATTTAAGTCTCTAATCCATCTTGAATTAATTTTCGTATAAGGGGTAAGGAAAGGATCCAGTTTCAGCTTTCTACTTATGGCTAGCCAATTTTCCCAGCACCATTTATTAAATAGGGAATCCTTTCCCCATTTCTTGTTTCTCTCAGGTTTGTCACAGATCAGATGGCTGTAGATGTGTGGTATTATTTCTGAGGACTCTGTTCTGTTCCATTGGTCTATATCTCTGTTGTGGTACCAGTACCATGCTGTTTTGGTTACTGTAGCCTTGTAGTATAGTTTGAAGTCAGGTAGCGTGACGCCTCCAGCTTTGTCCTTTTGACTTAGGATTGTCTTGGCAATGCGGGCTCTTTTTTGGTTCCATATGAACTTTAAAGCCGTTTTTTCCAATTCTGTGAAGAAAGTCATTGGTAGCTTGATGGGGATGGCATTGAATCTATAAATAACCTTGGGCAGTATGGCCATTTTCACGATATTGATTCTTCCTATCCATGAGCATGGTATGTTCTTCCATTTGTTTTTTTTTTTTTTTTTTTTTTTTTTTTATTATACTTTAAGTTCTAGGGTACATGTGCATGACGTTTATATCATGTATAACTCCCCATTGCAATCCCTCCCTCCTCCCCCCTCCCCATGATAGGCCCCAGTGTGTGATGTTCCCCTCCCGAGTCCAAGTGATCTCATTGTTCAGTTCCCACCTATGAGTGAGAACATGCGGTGTTTGGTTTTCTCTTCTTGTGATAGTTTGCTAAGAATGATGGATTCCAGCTGCATCCATGTCCCTACAAAGGACGCAAACTCATTCTTTTTTATGGCTGCATAGTATTCCATGGTGTATATGTGCCACATTTTCTTAATCCAGTCTGTCACAGATGGACATTTGGGTTGATTCCAAGTCTTTGCTATTGTGAATAGTGCCGCAATAAACATACGTGTGCATGTGTCTTTGTAGTAGAGTAATTTAAAATCCTTTGGGTATATACCCAGTAGTGGGATGGCTGGGTCATATGGTACATCTAGTTCTAGATCCTTGAGGAATCGCCATACTGTTTTCCATAATGGTTGAACTAGTTTACAATCCCACCAACAGTGTAAAAGTGTTCCTATTTCTCCACATCCTCTCCAACACCTGTTGTTTCCTGACTTCTTAATGATTGCCATTCTAACTGGTGTGAGATGGTATCTCATTGTGGTTTTAATTTGCATTTCTCTGATGGCGAGTGATGATGAGCATTTTTTCATGTGTCTGTTGGCTGTATGGATGTCTTCTTTTGAGAAATGTCTGTTCATATCCTTTCCCCACTTTTTGATGGGGTTGTTTGTTTTTTTCTTGTATATTTGTTTGAGTTCTTTGTAGATTCTGGATATTAGCCCTTTGTCAGATGAGTAGGTTGCAAAAATTTTCTCCCATTCTGTAGGTTGCCTGTTCACTCTGATGGTAGTTTCTTTTGCTGTGCAAAAGCTCTTTAGTTTAATTAGATCCCAAGTGTCATTTTTGCTTTTGCTGCCGTTGCTTTTGGTGTTTTAGACATGAAGTCCTTGCCCATGCCTATGTCCTGAATGGTACTACCTAGATTTTCTTCTAGGGTTTTTATGGTATTAGGTCTAACATTTAAGTCTCTGATCCATCTTGAATTAATTTTCGTATAAGGGGTAAGGAAAGGATCCAGTTTCAGCTTTCTACTTATGGCTAGCCAATTTTCCCAGCACCATTTATTAAATAGGGAATCCTTTCCCCATTTCTTGTTTTTGTCAGGTTTGTCAAAGATCAGATGGCTGTAGATGTGTGGTATTATTTCTGAGGACTCTGTTCTGTTCCATTGGTCTATATCTCTGTTGTGGTACCAGTACCATGCTGTTTTGGTTACTGTAGCCTTGTAGTATAGTTTGAAGTCAGGTAGCGTGACGCCTCCAGCTTTGTCCTTTTGACTTAGGATTGTCTTGGCAATGCGGGCTCTTTTTTGGTTCCATATGAACTTTAAAGCCGTTTTTTCCAATTCTGTGAAGAAAGTCATTGGTAGCTTGATGGGGATGGCATTGAATCTATAAATCACCTTGGGCAGTATGGCCATTTTCACGATATTGATTCTTCCTATCCATGAGCATGGTATGTTCTTCCATTTGTTTGTGTCCTCTTTGATTTCACTGAGCAGTGGTTTGTAGTTCTCCTTGAAGAGGTCCTTTACATCCCTTGTAAGCTGGATTCCTAGGTATTTTATTCTCTTTGAAGCAATTGTGAATGGAAGTTCATTCCTGATTTGGCTCTCTGCTTGTCTGTTACTGGTGTATAAGAATGCTTGTGATTTTTGCACATTAATTTTGTATCCTGAGACTTTGCTGAAGTTGCTTATCAGCTTAAGGAGATTTTGGGCTGAGACAATGGGGTTTTCTAAATATACAATCATGTCATCTGCAAACAGGGACAATTTGACTTCTTCTTTTCCTAACTGGATACCCTTGATTTCTTTCTCTTGCCTGATTGCCCTAGCCAGAACTTCCAACACGATGTTGAATAGGAGTGGTGAGAGAGGGCATCCCTGTCTTGTGCCAGTTTTCAAAGGGAATTTTTCCACTTTTTGCCCATTCAGTATGATATTAGCTGTGGGTTTGTCATAAATAGCTCTTATTATTTTGAGGTACGTTCCATCAATACCGAATTTATTGAGCGTTTTTAGCATAAAGGGCTGTTGAATTTTGTCAGAAGCCTTTTCTGCATCTATTGAGATAATTATGTGGTTCTTGTCTTTGGTTCTGTTTTTATGCTGGATTATGTTTATTGATTTGCGAATGTTGAACCAGCCTTGCATCCCAGGGATGAAGCCCACTTGATCATGGTGGATAAGCTTTTTGATGTGCTGCTGAATCCGGTTTGCCAGTATTTTATTGAGGATTTTTGCATCAATGTTCATCAGGGATATTGGTCTAAAATTCTCTTTTTTTGTTGTGTCTCTGCCAGGCTTTGGTATCAGGATGATGTTGGCCTCATAAAAAGAGTTAGGGAGGATTCCCTCTTTTTCTATTGATTGGAATAGTTTCAGAAGGAATGGTACCAGCTCCTCCTTGTACCTCTGGTAGAATTCAGCTGTGAATCCATCTGGTCCTGGACTTTTTTGATGGGTAGGCTATTAATTGTTGCCTCAATTTCAGAGCCTGCTATTGGTCTATTCAGGGATTCAACTTCTTCCTGGTTTAGTCTTGGAAGAGTGTAAGTGTCCAGGAAATTATCCATTTCTTCTAGATTTTCTAGTTGATTTGCGTAGAGGCATTTATAGTATTCTCTGATGGTGTTTGTATTTCTGTGGGGTCGGTGGTGATATCCCCTTTATCATTTTTTATTGCGTCTATTTGATTCCTCTCTCTTTTCTTCTTTATTAGTCTAGCTAGCGGTCTGTCAATTTTGTTGATCTTTTCAAAAAACCAACTCCTGGATTCATTGATTTTTTGGAGGGTTTTTTGTGTCTCTCTCTCCTTCAGTTCTGCTCTGATCTTAGTTATTTCTTGCCTTCTGCTAGCTTTTGAATGTGTTTGCTCTTGCCTCTCTAGTTCTTTTAATTGTGATGTTAGAGTGTCAATTTTAGATCTCTCCTGCTTTCTCTTGTGGGCATTTAGTGCTATAAATTTCCCTCTACACACTGCTTTAAATGTGTCCCAGAGATTCTGGTATGTTGTATCTTTGTTCTCATTGGTTTCAAAGAACATCTTTATTTCTGCTTTCATTTCGTTATGTACCCAGTAGTCATTCAGGAGCAGGTTGTTCAGTTTCCATGTAGTTGAGCGGTTTTGATTGAGTTTCTTAGTCCTGAGTTCTAGTTTGATTGCACTGTGGTCTGAGAGACAGTTTGTTATAATTTCTGTTCTTGTACATTTGCTGAGGAGTGCTTTACTTCCAATTATGTGGTCAATTTTGGAATAAGTGCGATGTGGTGCTGAGAAGAATGTATATTCGGTTGATTTGGGGTGGAGAGTTCTATAGATGTCTATTAGGTCCGCTTGGTGCAGAGATGAGTTCAATTCCTGGATATCCTTGTTAACTTTCTGTCTCGTTGATCTGTCTAATGTTGACAGTGGAGTGTTGAAGTCTCCCATTATTATTGTATGGGAGTCTAAGTCTCTTTGTAGGTCTCTAAGGACTTGCTTTATGAATGTGGGTGTTCCTGTATTGGGTGCATATATATTTAGGAGAGTTAGCTCTTCCTGTTGAATTGATCCCTTTACCATTATGTAATGGCCTTCTTTGTCTCTTTTGATCTTTGATGGTTTAAAGTCTGTTTTATCAGAGACTAGGATTGCAACCCCTGCTTTTTTTTGTTCTCCATTTGCTTGGTAGATCTTCCTCCATCCCTTTATTTTGAGCCTATGTATGTCTCTGCATGTGAGATGGGTCTCCTGAATACAGCAGACTGATGGGTCTTGACTCTTTATCCAGTTTGCCAGTCTGTGTCTTTTAATTGGAGCATTTAGTCCATTTACATTTAAGGTTAATATTGTTATGTGTGAACTTGATCCTGTCATTATGATATTAACTGGTTATTTTGCTCGTTAGTTGATGCAGTTTCTTCCTAGCCTCGATGGTCTTTACATTTTGGCATGTTTTTGCAATGGCTGGTACCGGTTGTTCCTTTCCATGTTTAGGGCTTCCTTCAGGGTCTCTTGTAAGGCAGGCCTGGTGGTGACAAAATCTCTAAGCATTTGCTTATCTGTAAAGGATTTTATTTCTCCTTCACTGATGAAACTTAGTTTGGCTGGATATGAAATTCTGGGTTGAAAATTCTTTTCTTTAAGAACGTTGAATATTGGCCCCCACTCTTTTCTGGCTTGTAGAGTTTCTGCCGAGAGGTCTGCTGTTATTCTGATGGGCTTCCCTTGTGGGTAACCCGACCTTTCTCTCTGGCTGCCCTTAAGATTTTTTCCTTCATTTCCACTTTGGTGAATCTGGCAATTATGTGTCTTGGAGTTGCTCTTCTGGAGGAGTATCTTTGTGGCGTTCTCTGTATTTCCTGAATTTGAATGTTGGCCTGCCCTACTAGGTTGGGGAAGTTCTCCTGGATGATATCCTGAAGAGTGTTTTCCAACTTGGTTCCATTTTCCCCCTCACTTTCAGGCACCCCAATCAGACGTAGATTTGGTCTTTTTACATAATCCCATACTTCTTGCAGGCTTTGTTCATTTCTTTTTCTTCTTTTTTCTTTTGGTTTCTCTTCTCGCTTCATTTCATTCATTTGATCCTCAATCGCTGATACTCTTTCTTCCAGTTGATCGAGTCGGTTACTGAAGCTTGTGCATTTGTCACGTATTTCTCGTGTCATGGTTTTCATCTCTGTCATTTCGTTTATGATCTTCTCTGCATTAATTAGTCTAGCTGTCAATTCTTCCACTTTTTTTTCAAGATTTTTAGTTTCTTTGCGCTGGGTACGTAATTCCTTCTTTAGCTCTGAGAGTTTGATGGACTGAAGCCTTCTTCTCTCATCTTGTCAAAGTCATTCTCTGACCAGCTTTGATCCGTTGCTGGCGATGGGCTGCGCTCCTTTGCAGGGGGGATGCGCTCTTATTTTTTGAATTTCCAGCTTTTCTGCCCTGCTTCTTCCCCATCTTTGTGGTTTTATCTGTCTCTGGACTTTGATGATGGTGACGTACTGATGGGGTTTTGGTATAGGTGTCCTTCCTGTTTGATAGTTTTCCGTCTGACAGTCAGAAGGACTGTCTGTTGGTCTGTTGGAGATTGCTTGAGGTCCACTCCAGACCCTGTTTGCCTGGGTATCAGCAGCAGAGGTTGCCAAAGATAGAATATTACTGAACAGCGAGTGTACCTGTCTGATTCTTTCTTTGGAAGTTTCCTCTCAGGGGTGACGCCACCGTGTGAGGTGTGGGGTGTCAGACTGCCCCTAGTGGGGGATGTCTCCCAGCTAGGCTACTCAGGGGTCAGGGACCCACCTGAGCAGGCAGTCTGTCCGTTCTCAGATCTCAACCTCCGCGTTAGGAGATCCACGGCTCTCCCCAAAGCTGTCAGACAGAGTCGTTCGCATCTGCACCGCCCCTGCTCTTTCCCCTAATGGACTGCAGCTGTGCGCTGTCCACAGAGGTAGAGTCTACAGAGACAGGCAGGCTTCCTTGAGCTGCTGTGAGCTCCACCCAGTTCGAGCTTCCCAGCGGCTTTGTTTACCTACTTAAGCCTCAGCAATGGCGGGCGCCCCTCCCCCAGCCTCGCTGCTGCCTTGCGGATAGATCGCCGCAGACGGCTGTGTTAGCAGTGAGGGAGGCTCCGTGGGCGTGGGACCCTCCCGGCCAGGTGTGGGATATATTCTCCTGGTGTGCCTGTTTCCTTAAAGCGCAGTATTGGGGTGGGAGTTACCCGATTTTCCAGGTGTTGTGTGTCTCAGTTCCCCTGGCTAGGAAAAGGGATTCCCTTCCCCCTTGCGCTTCCAGGTGAGGCGATGCCTCGCCCTGCTTCAGCTCACGCTGGTCAGGCTGCAGCAGCTGACCAGCACCGATTGTCCGGCACTCCCTAGAGAGATGACCCCAGTACCTCAGTTGAAAATGCAGAAATCACCGGTCTTCTGTGTCGCTCGCGCTGGGAGTTGGAGACTGGAGCTGTTCCTATTCGGCCATCTTGCTCCGCCCCCTGTAAAGTGGTATCTTGTTGTGGTTTAATTTGCAATACACTGATGGCTAGTGATGTTGACCTTGTTTGCATTTGTGTATTGTGCATTTGTAAATCTTCTTTCAAGAACTGTCTTTTCAGGTCTTTTGCCCATTTTACATTGCGTTATTTGTCTTTTTATTATTGATGGGTAAGAGTTCTTTATATATTCTACATACAAATACTTTGATCAGATGTATAGTTTGCAAGTGATTCCTCCCATTCTATGGGGGTGTCTTTTCACTTTCTTGATTATATCTTTTGAAGCACAAAAGTTTTAAATTTTGATGAGTCCAATTTATGTAGTTTTTCCTTTGTTGCTTTTGCTTCTGGTGTCATATTTAATAAGCCATTGTCTAATCCAGTGTCACAAAGGTTTATGCTATTTTTTCTTTTTTTTTTTTTTTTGAGATGGAGTCTGGCTCTGTCGCCCAGGCTGGAGTGCAGTGGCCGGATCTCAGCTCACTGCAAGCTCCGCCTCCCGGGTTTACGCCATTCTCCTGCCTCTGCCTCCCGAGTAGCTGGGACTACAGGCGCCCGCCACCTCGCCCAGCTAGTTTTTTGTATTTTTTAGTGGAGACGGGGTTTCACAGTGTTAGCCAGGATGGTCTCAATCTCCTGACCTCGTGATCCGCCCGTCTCGGCCTCCCAAAGTGCTGGGATTACAGGTTTGAGCCACCGCACCCAGCCTATGCTATTTTTTTCTATAAATTTAGCTCTTACATATAAGTCTTACGTACTTTTATGGAAACTCCATTTTGAGGTAATTTTTGTATATGGTGTGAGTTAATTTTTTTACATGATTTGTAGGGGTCCAACTTTATTCTTTTGCATGTGGATATCTTTTCTATCTCTTACACATACACTATGCTTGTCATCTTGCTTTATAAAAACATCTTGTGTGTCTGGATGGTTATTCCTTGTCAGGCTATAAAAAGCTCTTCATTCGTTTATATAGGTGCTTAGTGTTCATTATATGGATGTAACATAATTTGTTTAATCAATCTCCTGTTAATGGACATGTAGGTGTCATTTCACACATGTGGAAACATACCTGTAGGACTATCTGGGGAAACCCCACCCCCGATATTCAACGTGGGTTCTTTTCTATTTCCCTAAGCATCAGCTGGTCTGAGAAATAAAGGGAAAGAGTACAAAAGAGAGAGATTTTAAAGCTGGGTGTCTGGGGGAGACATCACATGTCAGCAGGTTCTGTGATGCTCCCTGAGCCATAAAACCAGCAAGTTTGTATTAGCGATTTTCAAAAGGGAAGGGAGTGTACAAATAGGGTGTGGGTCACAGAGATCACATGCTTCGCAAGGTAATAAAATATCACAGAGCAAATGGAGGCAGGGTGAGATCACAGGACCACAGGACGACGGGGCAAAATTAAAATTGCTAATGAAGTTTTGGGCACGCATTGTCTTTGATAACATCTTATCAGGAGACAGG
This sequence comes from Trachypithecus francoisi, assembly GCF_009764315.1. Lineage (NCBI taxonomy): Eukaryota > Metazoa > Chordata > Mammalia > Primates > Cercopithecidae > Trachypithecus > Trachypithecus francoisi. The sequence continues at coordinate 96,445,821 of NW_022681468.1, forward strand.
GTTTGAGAGCAGACAACCAGTCTGACCAAAATTTATTAGGTGGGAATTTCCTCGTCCTAATAAGCCTGGGAGTGCTATAGGAAACCAGGGTTATTTCATCCCTTTGGCTTCGACCATAAAAGACAGCCACCCCGCAAAGTGGCCATTTCAGAGGCCTCCCCTCAGGGACGCATTCTGTTTCTCAGGGATGTCCCTTGCTGAGAAAAAGAATTCAGCGATATTTCTCCTATTTGCTTTTGAAAGAAGAGAAATACGGCTCTATGCCACCCGGCTCACCAGCAGTTAGAGTTTAAGGTTATCTCCCTTGTTCCCCGAACATTGCTGTTATCCTGTTCTTTTTTCAAGGTGCCCAGATTTCATATTGTTCAAACACACATGCTCTACAAACGATTTGTGTAGTTAACGCAATCATCACAGGGTCCTGAGGCGACGTACATCCTCCTCAGCTTACGAAGATCATGGGATTAAGAGATTAAAGTAAAGACAGGCATAGGAAATCACAAGGGTATTGATTGGGGAAGTGATAAGTGTCCATGAAATCTTCACAATTTATGTTCAGAGATTGCAGTAAAGACAGGCGTCAGAAATTATAAAAGTATTAATTTGGGGAACTAATAAATGTCCATGAAATCTTCACAATTTATGTTCTTCTGCCGTGGCTTCAGCCGTCCCTCTGTTCAGGGTCCCTGACTTCCCACCACATAGGACAAATTCCTAGAAATGGAATTGCTGGTTAAGGGCTATATCTTTTGTAACTGATGGATATTGTCACACTGCTCTCTGTATGTGTTGTAACAATTTACATGTCCACAAACAAGTAATGAGAGAGTGTTTCTCTACATCCTTGCCAACAGTGTGTTTTCAGACAGTTCTATTTTTGCTAAATTAATAGGTGAAAAACTGAATCTCTGTGAAAATCAAAATTACATTTCTCTTATTGAAAGTGAGATTGGACATTTTTTCATAGTTAAGAATGCAGAACCATTTGGGTTTGTGTGTATGTGTCTGTGTGTGTGTGTCTGTGTGTGTGTGAACTGCCTGTGTTATGTTCTTTACCAATTTTTCAATTAGATTATTGATCTTTTTTATTGGTTTGTAGGGACTATATATATATTAAGGAGATTAAATTTTAAAACATTTATAGTGAGTTAGCCAGGTGCCGTGGCTCATGCCTGTAATCCCAGCACTTTGGGAGGCTGAGGTGGGTGGATCACTTGAGGTCTGGAGTCAAAACCAGCCTGGCCAACATGGTGAAACCCCATCTCTACTAAAAATACAAAACTTAGCTGAGTGTGATGGTGCATGCCTGTAATCCCAGCTACTTGGGAGGCTGAGGCAGGAGAATCACTTTAACCTTGGTGGCAGAGGTTGCAGTGAGCCAAAATCGTGCCACTGTACTCCTGCCTGGGTAACAGAGTTAGACTCTGTCTTAAAAAAAAAAAAAAAAAACCCCACCAAAAACCAAAAAACAAAAACCAAAATTTGTAATGAGTTGAAATAGTTCTCCCAGTATATCATTTACTTTGACTTTTGTTTGTTGTTTGAGATGGAGTCTCACTGTGTCACCCAGGCTGGTGTGCAGTGGCATAGTCTCCACTCACTGCAACCTCTGCCTCCTGTGCCCAAGCAATTCTCTTGCCTCAGCCTTTGAAGTAGCTGGGATTACAGCCACCCACCACCATGCCTGGCTAATTTTTGTATTTTTAGTAGAGATGGGGTTTTACCGTGTTAGCTGGGCTGGTCTCGAACTCCTGACCTCAGGTGATCTGCCCACCTTGGCCTCCCAAAGTGCTGGGATTACAAGTGTGAGCCACTGCTCCCGGCCTATTTGCTTTGACTTTAAGACATTTTTATGTGTTTACATTTATCATCCTTTTTAAAAAACGGATTTTGGAGTTCTCCCATGTTTTCTTCTAGTACTTTTACGGTTTTATTTTCTACATTTAAGTCTGATCCATCTAATTTATTCTGATATAAAGCATGAGGTATGGGTGGTTATCAACAAAGTATTGAATGAATTACCTTTTTCTCACTCATTTGAAATGCCATCTTTATCCTATACTAGATTCCAGCGTGTATTTGGGTGTATTTCTGGACTTCCTATTCTGCTATAGCATCTGATTGTTAATGTGGGAAGCCACTGTGTATTAATCTGTTCTTGCACTGCTATAAAGAAATACTTGAGACTGGGTAATTTATAAAGAAAAGAGTTTTAATTGTCTAATAGTTCTGCATGCTGTACAGGAAGCATGGCAGCTTCTGCTTCTGGGGAGGCCTCAGGAAGCTTCCAATCATGGTGGAAGGCAAAGGGGGAGTAGACACTCACGTGGTGGGAGCAGGAGCAAGACAAAGAGCAAGGTGGGAGGTATCACCCACTTTTAAACCACCAGATCTCTCAGGCACTCACTCACTATCATAAGAACAACACGAAGAGAATGGTGCTAAACCATTAATGCCCACCCCCATGACCCAGTCACCTTCCACCAGGCCCCACTTCCAGCACTGGGGATTAGAGTTCAACATAAGATTTGGATGGGGACACAGTTTCATACCATATCACGCTGTGTTCAGTGTGTTTAGTTATTGTAGTTTTACAGCATGTTTTACTATCTAACTCCTTTACAGAATTTTCCTGGCTATTCCATTCTTGCTGCTTCTCCCATCCCCATGAATTTTGGAATCAGCTCATATAGATCCTCAGCAGAAATTCGTTGGTATCTTACTGCATTTCACTAAGCTTGCAGATTAATTTAGATGGCTTGAAATCTTCATGAGACTGAAACTTCCTAGTCGGAGGCACAGCGTGCCCTCCTTCTGTTGACTCAAGCTTGTTTTGGTTGCTTTTGGTCATCACAGGAGCTGGCTGGCAACCAAAAGAACTTGCAGGGACACCTCTGGGTCCTGAGAAGTGTCTGTTGAGTGCTGAGTCGTAGGGTTGGGGCACATCCAGAGGTCCGAGGTGAGTTCCTATCCTCTTGCTGGAGTGTGAAGGGCTCACGTTGTGGAGTGTGATGGACCTGGATTTGAGCCCTGCTTGCTCCCTGGGGCAGGTCACTCAGTGCCTTTTGGCCTTGGTTTCCTTGCTTTGATAATGGGAGCTCTCCTTGCCTCACTGGCTGGAGGCTGTGATGAGATCACATGTGCATTACCTGGCGCTCAGGGTTGCCGTCTCACAGTGCCTGCTGGTACATCCACAGTGCTATGGATGACGCAGGAGGGGCCTGCGTGCCTGGAGGTCATGTGTAGATGGTGCCCAGTGGCAGGGATGTGCCTATGAAGAGGGGCTGCAGGATTCAGAAGAAGGAGAAAACCCAGCCTGGTTGGGATGTCCTGGAATGGCCTCAGGAGAAGTGAGAAAGCCTGTGGCCTCTTGGAGTAAGTAGAACAAGAGGTGTTAGAGGCTCTGTCATCGGAATCTGGACCACACCTGCTAGGAAGTAGAAATGAAGAAATTCGGGTTCATGATGAGAGGCTTGTTCAGAAGCACACCAGCAAGGGAATTGCAGGGCTGAGCACTGAACCTCAGTCTCTGCACTTTGAGTCGGTGGCTCTGACTGTCACACTCAAAACTGAATTGAGTTTAAAGGGTTTAGTCCTGTTTTGTTTTCTTTGTGGGGAAGGGCGAGGAAGGCAGGCCTCGCCCCCTGTGGCCTGCTGGGGGCTGGTGTCCTCCCTGGGCCTCCTTGTTTGTATAAGTGGGATGTATGAGCACTCACACGAAACCTGTTTCTGAGCAGCTGGTGAACAGTCCGTTGAGTAAACAAACCCTCTGGCTTCAGGATTATATTTCAGACTAAAGTAGTTTTGAACCTCTCCTCTCTCTTGTTAGAAATGAGTTTTGGTTTGGATGGAACAGTGCTTTATCTCTTCTAGAAATTATCTGGCCTTGCCTGTTCCTGTGAAGACAGTGTGGACATTTATTTATTAATAAAATGACTTTACATCTCAACCAGGTTGAAGCCTCCTGGTTAATAATAGCCTGTCTCAGAAAAGAAAGATTCCCGCTGTGGAAGATGGGCCAGCAGTGTCTTTTCACTTCTTTATTTCCCGAAGTTCCTTTTTCGATGGGGAGTGCTAGCTGGGCTACCCTCGTAGGCTGCCGTCTCACTGGCCCCCAACACCACCCAGTACACAGCTGAGGGGACAGGCTCTGGACATGGGGGCACCAGGCTGCAAACCCAAGTCTGATTGCAAACCTGGGCTCTTTCTAGAACCAGGCGCTTTGTCCTTGAGCTGCGTGTGTCTCTGGGTAAGATGAGGGTCCTGTTCCCACGGTTGGCCCACTGCCCACAAAGGGACCCAGGGGACTTCAGCTTCATCACAGCCATGTAGTCTCTGCCTTCGCCTCAGGCTCATGGCAGTTCTGGGAGGTGCGGTCGCCGGATGTTTGTCCTCATTGAAAGCCTGCTCTTAGGTAGCCCTAAGCAAAAAAATCACTCTGCTTCTGTGTGTATGGTTCATTGTTTCTATAAGGGGCAGAGTCCTGGGGCTTAAACAGGCTTGAGGATATAGGAAAATTATACTTACATGTGGAAGGCTAACTATTAAAATATGGAAAAAGCCCCAAGAAGGTGTTGTGATTACAGTGGTGGTTTCCCTTCATGCAGTGCCTTCCCTGAGACCTCGAGGCAGTTAAAGTTTGCTAGGTTATGTGTGACAGAAAACCCGGCCCCAGCTGGCTTTGGTGAAAAAGAGAGTTTGTAGTTTTTAAGGAGAGCTGGCTTAGTAGTCAATTTAGGACTTGGTCTCTCTCCTTCCAATCTGCCTTCCACCATATTGCCTTTATTTTCTGTTTCTAGGTGGTGGCATGATGGCTTATGTCATCTGGGCCTCAAGGCTAGTGGGAGGGGCACCCACCTCCCCTGTTCCAGCCTTCACAGCAGAGGGTCATTGGCTCGGGTTGGTCGTGCCTTCCCCTCCCCACTGCCCTGCTCCCCTGCCATTGCCATGGCCTGGGGATGGCAATACCTGGATTGGCTCAGGCTCCAGGCTCACGTCCACTCCTGGAACTGGCGGTGTGGCCAGGCCCATGTGGGAGGGGGCTTCACCCAGGGCACAGAGGATATAGATGCCAAAAGGAGGGAGGAAGTGGTTGTGGGCTGGCTGCAAACCAGCACACCTCCTGCGGGAGTCACAGTTTAGAAAGGGTTTATTAGAAGTGTGTCCAGATCCGTGTGGAATATGAAAATGTGAGCTGTGCAAAGTGACATGTTCCAGAAAGTGTGATGAGGGAGGGCAAAGAGTTTTCTAGTGCTGAAGTCAAGTGGCCGCGAAGTCTGGTGTCACGTGGAGGGGGGCTCTTGTATAAGTGAGTGGGAGTGACAGAGCAGGGCATGCCAGGGATGGCTCAAGGTGACCTATTGGGGAGGTCTGAGCTGGAGCACCCCCTGGCCCTCTAAAGGGTCATATGTGCTCACTATGCCCTGTGATTTTCCTGAGTTGCTTCCATAGTCTATACTCTCAAGCCCCATGCAGCCTATCTCCGCAGCACATTTCAGACCATGGGTAGTTGTGTGGCACTTTCACTCACCCATGTGGGAAGGAGGCCCCACTGCAAATCTTCTGGTCACTGGACTGCCTGCTTCAAACCCTGGCTCTGCCACTAATTAGCTACAAGGCTATGGGTAAGTCGACTTCCCTGAGCCTCAGTCTCCTCAGTTGTAAGACAGGGATACCAGCAGCACGTGCCTTGCAGGGTGCTTTAGATGTTTTGCATTTGATCACAAATTTAAATTGCTTGGCTGGCACCCAGGAAAAATTCAACTTTTAGGGACTATCATTATTATTTTGAGTCAGGCTCTCACTCTGTCACCCAGGCTGGAGTGTGGTGGCGAGATCTCGACTTGCTGCAACCTCCGTCTACTGGGTTCAAGTGATTCTTCTGCCTCAGCCTCCCAAGTAGCAGGGACTACAGGCGTGAGCCACTGTGTCCAGCCTTATGGACTATTATTTAAAAAGACATGTTAAAGAATCTACACTTAGAAAAGAAGAGCCAGACTTGATTAGGTTTTTTAGGCTTCGAATGCACTTTATTTTCCCATTTTCTCACGTTCTCTCTCTCTGAGGCAGAACTGCACTGTTCTATGAGCCCACTGTTCAGACAGGCTTGTGGATCTCAAGGTATGTGGAAAATGCTGATTGGCTCTGTTCCTAAATTTCCCGGCTTCTGACTGGTGCACAGGTAGTAAAGGAAGAGTTCTTTTTTTTTTTTTTTTTTTTTTTTGAGACGGAGTCTTGCTCTGTCACCCGGGCTGGAGTGCAGTGGCCGGATCTCAGCTCACTGCAAGCTCCGCCTCCCGGGTTTACGCCATTCTCCTGCCTCAGCCTCCCGAGTAGCTGGGACTACAGGCGCCAGCCACCTCGCCCGGCTAGCTTTTTGTATTTTTTAGTAGAGACGGGGTTTCACCATGTTAGCCAGGATGGTCTCAAACTCCTGACCTCGTGATCCGCCCGTCTCGGCCTCCCAAAGTGCTGGGATTACAGGCTTGAGCCACCGCGCCCGGCCGGAAGAGTTCTTTTAATTTGAGAAATGTGCTGGGCATGGTGGCTCATGCCTGTAATCCCAGCACTTTGGGAGGCCGAGGCAGCAGATCACCTGAGGTCAGGAGTTTCAGACCAGTTTGGCCTACATGGCGAAATCCCATCTCTACTAAAAACCCAAACATTAGCCGGGCATGGTGTCAGGTGCCTGTAATCCCAGCTGCTCCAGAGGCTGAGGCAGGGAGAATTGCTTGAACCTCGGAGGTGGAGGTTGCAGTTAGCCAAGATTGTGCCACTGTACTCCAGCCTGTGCTACAGAGTGAGACTCTGTCTCAAAAAAAAAAAAAAAAAAGGTGTGAAGATTTCCCGCACCCCCACTCCCACTGCCCTGTCCCTGTCCCCCCAACTCCATTTATACGCTGTGAGGTTTCCTGCCCACCATCCACAGAGACCCTTGTCAACACAGCCGGTGCACCTCAGCTGGGAATGTGTCTCAATGTCTTTAAACTTCTCAGAAGTCTCAGTTTTATCCCTATTAACACACCCAGCAGTGGAAACAGCAGAAATTGCTCTTCTTTTGTAAAAAGAGTTGTGTTTCAGAGAGTTGTTTGTTTGAAATGTAATTTCTTCAGCTCATTATGTCAAAACTGGCATTTGAAGCATACATGAGGACTCTTGCTAATAGCCTTTTGTATTTGGATTCTTCAGGGAAACAGAATCAATAGGGGGTGTGTGTGTGTATGTGTGTGTGTGTGTGTGTGTGTGTGTGTGTGGAGAGATAGAGAGAGGAGGGAGGGAAAGAGAGAGAGAGAGAGACAGAGAGAGAGCGAGAGAGAGAGAGAGAGCGAGAGAGAGGCTTATTGTAAGGAATCAACTGATGTGATTATGGAGGCTGACAGGTCCCGGGATCTGCCATCTGTAAGCTGGAGACCCAGGAGGGCTGGTGGTATAAGGTCCAGCCTAAATGCAGACAAGCCGCAGAATCACAAAGAGCCGATGTTTCAGTTTGTGTCCCAAGGCAGGAAAAAACTGATGTCCGAATTGGAAGGCAGTTAGACAGGAGGTGTTCTCCTACTCCCTGAGGGAAGGCTCTGTTTTTTTATACTATTCAAGCCTTCAACTGTGTGGATGGGGCCCACCTCCACATTAGGGAGGGCCATCTGCTGTACTCAGAGCCCGTTGATTCCACTGTTAATCTCATCTAGGGCCATCCTCGCAGACAGTGTGACCAAACGTCTGGGCACCCTGTGGCCCACTCAAGTTGTCATAGAGCATTAGCCATCACACCTTTGTTATATAATCTTGGGATTTTTTATTTTCTGGGGTTGCTTGGCTGCAGAGGCTGGCATTAAAGCATCATGGGCCACAGTGATCTAGATGCTAGTGTAGTTTTCTTCCTTCTCCCATGGGTTGGTGTTCAAGGGCCTTATTTTAGCTCAGCAGGCTAATGTTCTTATTGTAAGACTCTATACATGAACAATAAGATTATAGAGAAGGAAGGTGATTTTATAGGTTCCGGGGATTCACTCCCACAAGGCAGGGCCAGGGCTGAAGTCAGAGCCTCCAGAGCCTTCTCCCAGGGTCAGCCATCAGTCCTGCCCCAGGGCCAATGACTACATGAGGCATCAAGTTCCAAGTATGCAATGAGGTTTGCAAATCCGATTTTGCATTTTCTGGGCTTTGCGATGCCTGAAAAAAGAGTCACAAACATGACTATGACTCCTTAGCCTGAAGCCATCTGGGTGTGTTCTTTTTTTTTTTTTTTTTTTTTTTTGAGGCGGAGTCTCGCTCTGTCGCCCGGGCTGGAGTGCAGTGGCCGGCTCTCAGCTCACTGCAAGCTCCGCCTCCCGGGTTCATGCCATTCTCCTGCCTCAGCCTCCCGAGTAGCTGGGACTACAGGCGCCCGCCACCTCGCCCGGCTAGTTTTTTTTTTGTGTATTTTTAGTAGAGACGGGGTTTCACTGTGTTAGCCAGGATGGTCTCGATCTCCTGACCTCGTGATCCGCCCATCTCGGCCTCCCAAAGTGCTGGGATTACAGGCTTGAGCCACCGCGCCCGGCCTAGGGTGTGTTCTTTTGGAGGTCCACAGGGGACTTTCTCATGTCCTTGGGTTTGCAGGACATTTCCTTTTCTACTGTTCCAGATGCTTGTTCAGCAGCGTGTCAGAAATGGACAGTCCAGCCTTGCCTCTTTGCAGAAGCCAAGCTTTCCTGCCAGATAGCCGCAACTTGTCTGGACAGAGATTTAGGGCTGTCTTCCTAAGAAAGGCGTGTAGATAGGGAGTTTGACCCTAGACTCAGAGGTTTGAGGATGGGTGGTTTTTCTTGTGGTTTTGTCTTGGATTGCTTGTGGCATTTGGATCCACTTCTGGGCTTAAATTTCCCCCTTCCAGTGTTGAGATGGAATTGGTCCGGGATCATAAGTCATCCAGGGCAGAATGCAGAGATTTATTTTACTCCTTTGGAGGGAGGTGGAGAGAAGAATCTCTTGGGGGAGAGAATGTGAATCCAACTGTTTATAAAGTTAGCATTTAAGTCCCACACAAAGCTTGCTTCCTAAATACTGTTGTCCCAAGGCTACTGGCAAGGTGACTGGCTGTATGCCCCTTTGGTTTATCCTCTTACCACCAGGCTTGGCATTTGCACCATGCTTTATCCTGTGTTCAGAATCCAGGTAGATTCACACCCATGCTTGTGTGTGTGTGTGTGTGTGTGTGTGTGTGTGTGTGTGCACCTGTGATGAAAGCAGAGAGGAAAAATGCTGTGTGATGAGGCTTGGGTGTCATCAGACTTTACAGCTGATTTTTCCCCCTCTTCCAAAATCCTACTCCTTTTCTTTACGTAAGGAAACATGAGAAGTGGGTGCTATGGGTTGTGTAGGTTGCTTTATGCCAAAGACATGATGTGACACTTTGGTAAACCATGTTTTTGGTAAATCGTATCAGTTAAGACAAGACCAAGTTGCTGTTGCTAAGAAATTTTTAGAAAACGTGAAAGTGAAGTTCTGTTTTCATTCATTTTGCCAACTTACTGGAGAGTTTCTCTGTGCTGAAGACAAAGAGATCTCGCATGTGTCTTTGATGTGGTCTCCACTCAGGAATAGCTTACAGTCAGCAAGAAGAATGTGTAGGGAACCTGATTCTTCAGTGCCCCGTTCATGACTTTCTGGGTTGGCTGGTTTCTCATAGACAGTATTAAATATTCTGAAAAAGGAGGGACATCAGTGAATACAAAGCAATTAGGAAAAAGTTCAAGAGAGTGGAGGAACAAACACAAAGAACGTTAGTCATCACACTAATAGTGTTATTCCCAGTGGCATCCTAGACCTTCCAGCCATGTTCTGATACATATCCCAGCCTTTGTGCAGAGAGTCTTAGGCTAGAGGCTGAAGTGGCTTGTGTCAGTGCTTTCCCTGCAGCCCACGGTGACTCTCTACCATCCTAAAGGTAAAAACATAGTGTTAGGTCTGGCCTGGTGGCCCATGCCTGTCATCCCAGCACTCTGAGAGGCTGAGGCAGGAGGATCACTTGAGTTCAGGAGTTCGAGACCAGCCTGGGCAACATAACAAGACCTCATTTCTGCTACAGATAGAAACAAAAATCCAGCCAGGTTTGGAGACATGCACCTGTAGTCCCAGCTTCTCAGGAAGCTGAGGTGAAAGGATTGCTTAAGCCTGGGAGGTTGAGGCTGTAGTGAACTATGATTGCACCACTGCACTCCAGCCTAGGTGATAGAATACGACCTTGTCTTTATTTTACTTTATTTTATTTTGAGACGGAGTCTCATTCTGTCGCCGACTGCAGTGCAGTGGTGCGATCTCAGCTCACTGCAACCTCTGCCTCCCGGCTCAAGCGATTCTCCTGCCGTGCCTCCTGAGTAGCTGGGACTGCAGGCGCTTGCCACCATGACCAGCTAATTTTTGTATTTTTAGTAGAGACGGGGTTTCACCATATTAGCCAGGATGGTCTCAATCTCCTGACCTCGTGATCCGCCTCCCAAAGTGCTAGGATTACAGGTGTGAGCCACCCCACCCAGCCGAGAGCCTGTCTTTAAAACACAAAACAAAACAAGGAAGCAAAACCCGAACACTGTAGTGTTGTAACCATTTTCCTTATGAATCCTCATGATGGAAACAAAATTGCCTCATTTTCACAAGCGCTTGACCTAGGAGAAATGATGTAGTGTATTTAACTCCTCTTTATCATCCCTAATAGTGACTTTTGCCAGGAGCCTGCTGTGTGCAGGCATAACTGCATCATCTCATGCAGTTCTCCCTCACCTGTGAGGAAGACTTTTCCTATCCAATGTGGTTTGTGAGGGAATGGAAGCTCAGGGAGGTGAACTGACTTGCCCCTGATCACACAAGCACAGAGCAGCCCGTTTCTGACCCAGCTCTCCCCTGGCTGGCCTGTAGGGCGGCACCCTCAAGCATCAGGCTGTGACAAACCTGGTCCTCATTGGACATCTTGATCTTTGGGGTTTTTTTTAAAAGCATGAATTTTGCCTTCTTAAAATACTGCGTTTGTGGCTGGGCACCGTGGCTCACGCCTGTAATCCTAGCACTTTGGGAGGGCGAGGCGGGTGGATCACGAGGTCAGGAGATCGAGACCATCCTGGCTAACACAGCGAAACTCCTTCTCTATGAAAAATACAAAAAAAAAATTAGCTGGGTATGGTGGCGGGTGCCTGGGACTTGGGACGCCGAGGAAGGAGAATGGCGTGAACCTGGGAGGCGGAACTTGCAGTGAGCCGAGATCGTGCCACTGCACTCAAGCCTGGGAGACAGAGTGAGACTCCGTCTCAAAAAAAAAAAAAAAAAAAAATATATATATATAATTTGTGTATTCTTTATCTTGCTTACTGAGTTTTTAGTGCTCAGGCCAGGGACCTCTGCTTTAAGGGTTAGCAAGGCCAGTCACTCACTTGAGGTCCCATGATCGTAAGTGGGTTAGCAGGGCGTTCACCGAATCTGCTGGGAGTGGTCTCAGCAGCCAGGCTGGAGGCAGCAGCGTGGTTTGCCTTCTGTCAGATCTTCATGCTCTCAGACAGAGGAAGGAAACCTGACTTAACACCAGCTGCAAAGTTGCTGTCAGGTCCTCTGGGGCTTGGGCCCAGTGACTCTTTCTCTCCCAGCTGTGTTCTCATGAATGTGCTGCTTCTCCTGCAGGTCAGGAAAGAGGTTAAAGAAGACCCGCAAGTATGATATCATCACCACTCCAGCTGAGCGAGTGGAAATGGCGCCACTAAATGAAGAGGATGATGAGGATGAAGACTCCACAGTATTCGACATCAAATACAGGTACAGGGTGGAGACAGAGGCTTCCTCCTGGGATTGGGGCAGTGGGTTGGTGGGACCTCAAGGTCAGGCATGATGTCCATGTGTTCTTGTTTTTTGGTTAAGTGTTGGGTCCTGGGGTGTTCTGCACATGGAGAGACCTGCTCTGATCTTGTATTAGTCCATTTTCGTGCTGCTAATAAAGACATACCTGGGACTAGGTAATTTATAAGGAGAAGTTTAATTGACTCAGATTTCCACATGGCTGCAGAGGCCTCACAATCATGGTGGAAGGCAAGGAGTAGCAAAGTCGCATCTTACATGGATGATGGCAGGCAAGAGAGCTTGTGAAGGGGAATTCCCCCTTATAAAACCATCAGATCTTTTGAGACTTATGCACTGTCAGGACTAGAGCAGCACGGGAAGACCCACCCCCATGATTCAATTACCTACCAGGTCCCTCCCACAACACGTGGGAGTTGTGGGAGCTACAATTCCAGATGAGATTTGGGTGGAGACACAGCCAAACCATATCAGATCCCTTCCTAGAACACACTGCACCTGGAAACCCAGCAGAGAATTGCTTATTTATTGCTTTTCCCAAATGAGAACACAAAGTCACCTTTAAAGAAGGAAAAGGAGGATTGTGCTTCAGACAACAAGCTAGATGTCCACTGGCTGTGGGGGTCCGGCCCAAGCAGCCATGTGTGCCACACACCAGGCACCCAAACAGAAACTTATCTTTCAGCCTCACTTACGTCAGTAGCTGAGGATGTGGGTGACTGGGTGGGTGGCATTCCTGCTTGGATGGAGTTTACTGATGAGCTCCAAAGGCAGGTGACTTTGTGACTTTAGGATTGTAGTGTGGGTTTTCAGATCATTTTGAGGTGTACTTTGAATATGTGAGCTTCTTAATGGAAGAGGTGAGGATGAGCATAGTTTTGAGACGAGGGCTTGAAGATCCAGAGAAGGGGCACTGCTTGACCAAAGTCCCAATTAGTAGTAAAAGTGGAATAGAAATGCAGGCTGGTCCCTGTCTGGGCTCCCCAGATTCCGTGGCTTCTGCATGTCCGGGAAGGCGAGCCTTCCACACCTGTGTGCCTCAGCACAGCCTTGGCAGTCCTTGGCCCTTCTGCATAAATCAGTTGTCAGATTCAACAAGACAAATGTTTGGGATTTTGATTGGAACTGCATTGCCTGTAGATCAATTTAGGGAGAATCAGCACTTTTACGTTGACTTTTCCAATCCATGAATAGGGAATGGATTTTCCATTTATTAGGTATTTAAAAAAATGTTATTCAGTACTTTCAAAAATTTATGTATAAATGTTTTATACATTTTTATTAGATATATTCTTACAGGTGTTTTACATTTTGATATGTAAAGTTTTACTTTAAAGTACTATTTTATTTATACTCATATCTGGAAAAAAGACTATTATCATGTTTACATACATACTGGGTTTGGAAGCTGAGTTTGTTAGTGAATCACACCTAAATCTTATGAAGAACTTGAAAACATTAAAACGGATTGGTTATGGATAGCAGAATGGGAGAAAAATCCCCTTAGCTGTAATTTGCATGTTAGGTAAAGGGCAGCACCCTTTGAAAATAATCAAATCAGTTGGTAATATTTATCCATACCACAAAATAATGCACAGTTAGCCCTCTGTACCTGAGGGTTCCACATCTGCAGGCTCAACCAACCACAAATTGAAAATACTTGGCATCGGGCATGGTGGCTCATGCTTGTAGTCTCAGTACTTTGAGAGGCCGAGGAGTGCAGATCTCTTGAGCTCTGGAGTTTGAGACCAGCCTGGACCACATAGTGAAACCCCACCTCTACACAAAAAAAATAATGCAAAAATTAGCCAGGCATCGTGGTGCATGCCTGTAGTCCCAGCTACTTGGGAGACTGAGGTGGGAGGATCACTGGAGCCTGGGAGGTCAAGGCTGCAGTGAGCCGTGAGCATGCCACTGCACTCCAGCCTGGGCAACAGAGCAAGAAGACCCTGTCTTAAAAAAAAAAGAAAAAAGAAAATTTTGGGAAAAAAACAATACAACAGTGAAAATAATGCAAATCCAAAAAACAATATAGTAACAACTATTTACCTTGTGTTTACATTGTATTAGGTATTAGGAATAATCTAGAGATGATTTAAAGTATACTAGAGAATGTGCATAGGATACATGCAAATACTATACCATTTTATATAAAAGACTTGAGCATCTGTGGATTTTGGTCTTTGCAGGAGGTCTTGGAACCAATTCTCTTGAGGATACCAAGGGATGACTGTGTACATAGGAAAGTTAGTGACTCTATTGATTTTATTGCTAAGCCATTTTATCTGTCTCACACTCAATACAAAGAAGTAAAATATAATGTGAAGAAAACCATGTCCTCATCACTATTCACAGTCAAGAGTACACTTCCTCCTGCAGGGCTGGGAATATTGTACAATAGGGAGCATTTAATGGTTCAAGTGGATCAATGTAGTGTTTTGATTCTGAGCCACTGAACAGCATCTCATCAATCTTTGGTGACTGAGCTAACTCCATGGGAACCATGATAGACGGAACGATTTTTGTGGTATCTCCACATCCCACTAAATAAGAGAAGACCCTAAACAAAGAAATATAACAATCAATCTGCTCAGAAATTCTCTTTATAGACTGTTTCCTAGAAGGTGGGAAGAGGGGCCTTTCCCTGAGGGCATAGACATCTGTATTATTGTGGCCTGGTTGCTGGATTGACATTGTGTCTGGTATGATGAAGATAAGGCACACATTGAAACCAGTGTCAGATTAAGAAACTTCCACAGCTTGTCTCAGTTCTTCAAACAATGGAGCGAGTTCCTTTTCTAGGCTGACAATGAGTGCCATATGCTGGCTGTGAAACAAACTAACTACTAAAGGTAAACTACTAAAGGTAAACCACCTGGTGGGTATTAAAGTTAACAGACAAGTCCAAGCTTGTGTTTTGAAAGTCCAGGTTGGCTTGCTGGCTGGCGTGTTGCAAGGGCAAAAGTAAGTGAGACCCCTGGTCTCCAGGCATGCTCTGGGTCATTTTTGTTGGCCACTTTAAAGATGTGCATTGCATCTCTATCTGACACAGCAATAGGCGGGACCTGTCAACACTTGGTGGTTTTGTTTTTTTTTTTTTTTGAGATGGAATCTTTCTCTGTCGCCCAGGCCAGAGTGCAGTGGCACTGTCTTGGCTCACCGCAACCTCCGCCTCTTGGGTTCAAGCAATTCTCCTGCCTCAGCCTCCTGAGTAGCTGTGACTACAGGCATGTGCCACCATGCCCAGCTAATTTTTTGTATTTTTAGTGGTGATGGGGTTTTACCATGTTGGCCAAGATGGTCTCAATCTCTTCACCTCGTGATCCACCCACCTTGGCCTCTCAAAGTGCTGGGATTACAGGTGTGAGCCATGGCACCTGGCCAACACTTGGTGGTTTTCAATACAGGAAGTGTTAGCTCCCTGAAGCACCTTAGTGGTGTCTCCTCTGCCCCTATTCTAGGCAGAAACTCCGGACCCTGCAGATCCCTTTGTATTAGTTTCCCGCTCCAGACCATCAGCCTTAAAGAACCCCTTTGCCCCACTGATCAATCTCCATGCCTGGATTTCTGCTTCTGGGGCTGCCAGGTTCTCTCTGCTGTCATTCTGGGGACAGTGTCAAAAGCAGATTTCTCTGCAAGCCGCCACCTCATGATTCATGACTTTGTCTCTGACATCTCTTAAAAAATATTATCTTTAAACTTTTTGTTTATTGCAGTTATTTTTAAAAGATACTGATGTTTTAACAAAAATCCAGCAACCTTGCTAAACTTTTATTAATTCTTGTAGGATAAATGTGGAATCTTTGGGTTTTCTGTGTAGATATGTCATCTGGGACTAAGAAGAGTCCCTGTCCCTGCTCCCAAGTCCTTAAACGTTTTATCTCTTCTTTTGCCTTTTCTGCTTTCCTTCCTTGGAAAGTTTGTGCTGTTTGTGGTTGAAATAAAATCAGAATGTGAGTGAACTTGGAGGTGAGTCACTAGACACAAGCCCACTGCAGTCCTCAGGCCTAAAGATGACTGACTGTTTAGAAAGACTAAGTAGTGCTGGCTTTTCTTATTACAGAGGTAATGTTAAGCTGTAGAAAATACAGATAATAAACAGGAAAGATACAATTACCTATCATCTCACTACTTACCAGTAACCACTAGAGTGTGTGTGAGGACATATATGTGGAACTTTCTTTTTTGTAGAAATAAGACTGTATTATACACGCTGTTTTGGCATGTTTTTCTACCCAAACAATGAATCATGAGCAACTTTTCAGGTCAATAGGTGTGAAAGAACAAAGAGTTTAGGACGTTGCATGTTTGGTTTAATGTTTTTGTGAACTTCTTTGTCTCCACATTGCTAATCTGTTCACAGGTTCTTGTTTTTCCCATTTAGACATAACTCAACCAAATGTTTCAGTTCTCTCTAGGAAACAGACTACATTTAAATCAGATGAATCATGACTTTGGGTTATTTTATGATTGAGTGGAAAGAGGAAAATCATGTTTTTGGCACCAGGGCAGTAAGGCAGAATAACCTGCTTCTTATTCTTTCCCAGGTAACTCTCTGATAACATCTTGTGACCTAGAGCCTTTACCTATCAGCCAGGATTTTTTTTTTTTTTCTCGAAGTTTTCAGCCAGGTAGGAAATGAAGGAGAAATAAGAATACAGGCAGGGTAGGAGATAAGACCTCAAGTGTGTAGGGCCAGAGTTTGGGGAGGGAGGGAGGAGTTCTATAGAAATGAGTCTCTAACTCTGTACTTAAAAAGGCTAATTAGAAGGGAGAAATGATAGCTAACTGAGTATAAGAGTGCCCTGGGGTTTTGAAATGGTTCTATCTTTCAAGAGGCATTTAGGTTTCCGCTGCATGTGTTTTGAGCTTTGTTGCATAGTGTGCAGTTGTGTGGATGCTCTGGGCCTCTTTGCATTCCCGGTTTATTACAGGAGACTTTGTTATCCCCCAGGACGAGAGAGATGTGGGCTCTTCCTCCCGTGTGTATGGCAGGTGGCCCAGCAGCTGTGACAGGCGCAGCCCAAAGGCACACTGCTGGGAGAACGCGCTGCTCCTGCCAGCCCTGCCTCCCTGCCAAGAGGGAGGTCCCTGTCCCCGCTTCTTATATGTGGAAAAGGTGTGGCCCCGTGGGGTGTGTGGACGTGCATTCTAGAAATCCCTGCTTCCCACCCTCTTGTGGGTAGGGCTTCCTTCGGGAGTATAATTAGAAACCCATGAGATTTCCGCTGTAATGCTGAGGGCTTTGGCTGGTGTCTTGTCTTGGAAACCAAGGGCATTTTTGTGTGGTTTGCAGCATGAGGCCTCTGCAGGGTAGGCAGGGAGTATGGGAAAACAGACCTGGCTTGCTACCTGGGAGCTCTGAGTCCCCATGGATGCCCTCATGGCAGTTGTTAAACACACTCAAGGCAGTGACTTCCTGCAGCTGCTTCTACTTACTGAGGACCTTTGAATGGCTGGGCACCCCATGCTTCCTCGTGGTCTTCTGAGGGTGAACTGTTAGGAGCATCGACAGATGGACAGCTGCCTGGGCGGTGGGTATGGAAACAATGGGCATCATGAGCTTCTGAGGCCTGGAAGGAACCGGAGAGGAGCCAGTGACTTGCAGGGTAACTATCTGAAACAGCATCGGAAGCCATCCCCAGACCAGTTTGAATAAACCTCTGCCAGTCCTCTTCCTTGCAGAATGCAGAGCGTATGTGTTAAAAATGGCCATTGCATGGAGAATTTTTGTTTCTTTGGAAAGCACTATTGGCAGCCTGCGGGCAGTTTTCATTTAAGGTGTCTTGCTCAAAGCCAGGGCACCTTAAAAATTCTTATGTCTTATGTCTATAAGGATGGAGCCTATGTGAACAGGAATGTGATCAAACAAACAAAGAGGAAAGGGAAAGAAAGAAAAAGAAAGGAGGGAACCAAGGAAGGAAGGAACGAAGGAAGGAAGGAAGGAAGGAAGGAAGACACAAATCATCCTAAGTATCAATGCTTTTGCAAAAGCAAGCCATGTTTTTCAGATGTTCTTTTCTTGTGTGTCCCTGGATGGAAGCAGTAGAACTGCCAAAGGCGTCCCTGACACATGGTGGTGGTGTCCCTATGTCTCTCTGTCTCAGACATACTCACAGACAGGCCAGGCCTCCTCCCTCCGGCTTCTCCGTTGTTCACTCATGGGGCTGCTGCGTCCTCTTCCCAGGGTGTCCTTGCCGGCTGCACAGAGAGGTTAGCTGGACCACTGCCGGACACCACTGACAGGTGCTGCAACAAGTGCTCCTGTGTTGACAGCTATTTCACCTGTCAGACAAGCTTCTTATAAAACATGGGCCAGATGCAAGTTGGGACATGTCAGTCTCCTTGTGTGGGATGGTTGTAACCCAGTGTCATCCTATAGCACAGTGGGAAATCTGAACAAGCCTGGGCCGTGGCAGCTAAATATACCTTCACTTCCTAGAGATTTTGGTGGGGGTGGTGGTCGGCATTGACTCTTTCTGACTTACCTTAATGATGAAATGTCACTAGCAGTTTGGCAGTTCTGGGGAATGAGAAGTGGGGCTGAGAGAGGCCTTTTGGAATCTCTGCTTGTCATCTAGAGCGTGTCTAGTTGGTGAGCCTAATAATTCCCTTCACCATGAGTACAGGCTAGGTAAGCCTGGCCTTGCCCTCAAAGGGCCTGTGTTGAGAGTGGGAGACAGCAGGAGCATGGCCACTTTTTTTTTTTTTTTTTTGAGACTGAGTCTCACTCTTGTTGCCCAGGCTGGAGTGCAGTGGCACGATCTTGGCTCATTGCAACCTCTGCCTCCCGGGCTCAAGCGATTCTCCTGCCTCAGCCTCCTGAATAGCTGGGATTATAGGCTCCCGCTACCACGCCCAGCTAATTTTTGTATTTTTAATAGAAATGGGGTATCACCATGTTGGTCAGGCTGGTCTCGAACTCCTAACATCAAGTGATCTACCCGCCTTGGCCTCCTGAAATGCTGGGATTACAGGTGTGAGCCACTGCGCCTGGCTGAGCATGGCCACTTCTAAGACCACCTGGCTCTCACAGAGGAAGGAACAGGTGCTGTGGGCAGCCAGGAAGGGGGCAATAAGTTCTTCCCAGAGGAGGTGAAACTTACGAGTTTGAGAGGACCAGGAAGTGAGCCCAAGGTGGCTCAACATGCAGGGAGTAGTGAAGGCATTCCAGGGAGAAGTAACAGCAGGTGCAGGCACAGGGACGTTTGAGCCAGCATAGGGATGTTGGGTGAGTGGCAGCTTTGAGCCTCTGCCCCCCAAGCCACTCCTCGGGGGAGCCCCAAAGCTTCTGGTCCATAGATGGCCACAGGGAAACAGCTAGATGACATTGAGAGAGCCAGGACTACAACCAGCCTCCTCTGGAGACAGCTTGTTCCCTCCACTATCCCTGGAGTATTGTTCCTGAGTCCTAGTCACCCCAGAGAGCCTGAAGGCCCAGCCAACTACATGGCTGAAACTTGGGGTATGGCTCTACCATCTCCTGGAGAGACCCAGAGAGCCAGTGGCCAGGCCTGACCTGGGCAGGCGTTGCATGTGCGGGTGGACTTCTCCCCATGGAGGAGCGTGAAGGATTCTGCGATGAGCAGTGTGGCTCCCTACCTTGTGTACGTGTGGGCGTTTCTTAAGTACATGGATAGAGACAGCAACCTGAGGGTGAGGCGAGGGCAAACAGCCTGATAGGGGATCCCCATAAGATTCAGAGCAGTTCCGTGGGATGCCCAGACACTCACGGAGGTGAATTTCACAATGGCAGTGGTACAGAGTTTGCATCTGCGTTGATTGTGCCGGCTGCTTTCTCCAGAGCCCATAGGCCTGCTGTGGCCAGATCTGCTCTGGCACAGCTATGGTGATCAGGTCCCTGCCCTCTGCTCTGATTCTTGGTCTTTAAAATCTTCACTGCTCCTCCTCAGTTCCTGTGCCCCCACCCCTCATCCTCGACTTTGACCTTGCAGCAAGAGGCAGTGGAAGGCCTGATGGTGGAGTCAGACCTGGTAGGAGCCTTAACATTGGGGGTCCTTAGTCCCTTCCTCTTTGCAGTGGGGGGTATGAGTGCTTGGGCTTCAAGTTGTTGATTTGAGAGGATAGCTCCCCCGACTCCCCAACCTACAGAAGGGGCCAGGGGATCAGTGTAAGAAAGCCAGCCTCCTGTACAACTTGGACATGGCTTGCTGGAGATTTCTCTCTTTCTCTAGTATGTTGAGTAGGGTATTTTTTAAAGATGATCTTGCTCTGTCACCCAGGCTGGAGTGCAGTGGCAAGATATTGGCTCACTGTAGCCTCAACCTCCTGGGTTCAAGTGATCGTCCCACTCAACCTCTTGGGTGGCTAGGACTACAGACACACGCCACCATGTCCAGCTAATTTTTGTAGTTTTTGTAGAGACAAGCTCTCATTATGTTGCCCAGTCTGGTCTTTAATTACTGGGTTCAAGTGATTCTCCTAACTGGACCTCCCCAAGTGCTGGGATTACGGGCATGACCCACCGTGCCTGGCTTATGTTTTTTCTTTAAACAACTTATGTGGAAAAAAAATTAAATTTCACGCAAAAATAAAAATAGTGTAGGGAACTCCCTTGTACTTTTAACTCATATTTTCCTGTTAACATTTTTTGCCTGTTTGCTTTCTGATTCATCCATGTATATATGTGTGTGTGTGCACATAAACGGTTTTTACTAAACCATTGGAGGGTAAGTTATATATATCATGGCCCTTTCCTACAAATAATTATGTATTTCCTAAAATAGGATGTTTACATCTTCTAGTAAATAGCTACCTGATATGGTAATATATTTGGCATTATGTAATATTATGACAGGCAGTTCATTATTTTGTAAATTCTGTTAAATCCTTGTTATTTTTGCTCATGTAATTATAAAATGCCCATAATCAAACATCAAGAGGTGATGGTGGCAGCTTTAACTGGTCAAATTTTCCCTCCTTTTCTAAAGTCCCTTTAGATGATGTCTTGAGCAGATTCAGTTTTTTTTTTTTTTGAGACAGTCTTTCTCTGTCACCCAGGCTGGAGTACAGTGGTGCCATCTCAGCTCACTGCAACCTCTGCCTCCCGGGTTCAAGTGAGTCTCATGCCTTAGCCTCCTAAGTAGCTGGGATTACAGGCGTGTGGCACCACACCTGGCTAATTTTTGTATTTTTAGTAGAGACAGGGTTTCACCATGTTGGCCAGGCTGGTCTCAAACCCCTGACCTCAAGTGATCCACCCGCTGTGGCCTCTCAAAGTGCTAGAATCGATTACAGGCCTGAGACACCACGCCTGGCCGCAGATTCAGTTTTTAAACTTATTTTTTGAGACGGAGTCTCGCTCTGTCGCCCAGGCTGGAGTGCAGTGGCGCAATCTCGGCCCACTGCAAGCTCTGCCTCCCGGGTTCACACCATTCTCCTGCCTCAGCCTCCTGAGTAGCTGGGACTACAGGTGCCCACCATCACGCCTGGCTAATTTTTTGTATTTTTAGTAGAGACGCGGTTTCACTGTGTTAGCCAGAATGTGATCCACCCGCCTCAGCCTCGCAAAGTGCTAGGATTACAGGCTTGAGCCACCATGTCTGGCCTAAACTTATTTATTGTACTTCTTATGTTGTCTGACACTGTGGTGTGGGCCTGGGGTTTAAAGGTAAGGAAGCTTAGACGCGGCTTTTGTCTCAAGCTCCCAGTCTAAGCAATAAGCAAACTATGGCCCAGGGGCCAAATCCAGCACGCTGTCTGTTTTTGTACAGCTCAGGAGCCATGAATGATTTTCACATTTTAATGGTTGAAAAAGAACCAAAGGAAAAATACTATTTTATGACAAGAGAAAGTAATATGCAATTCAAATTTCAGTGTCTATAAATAAGATTTTACTGGAACACAGTCATGGCCAAGCATTTCTTGCTGTGGCTGCTGTTCCACCACCACAGCAGGGTTGAGGAGTTATCACCGTGATTGCGGGACTTGCAGAGTTTACAGTATTTCCTCTCTGGATTGTTACAGAAGAAGTTTTCCAACCCCTAGTGTAAACACCCTGGAAGTGCTGGCAAGGAGGGATAGATATAAGGAGAAAGAGGTTATGTTCTAGGGAGTCTGTGTGGGGAGCTGGGGGAGGGATCCTTAGTTGGGAGCTGAGGGGAGGGAGGGGGTTTGCTGGAAGAGTGGATTGTGCCTTCCAGACAGCACCCTCAAAGGTCCTGTGGCTGGAGACTGTGACCTTTTCAATGGCTGAGAGGGTGAGGGATAGAGATGTTCAGGAGGGGTCAGAATGGGTGTGGGGCTCTGCCGTAAGGGGCTGACTCTTGTCCTTCCCTTTCTTTTAGGTAAAACCTGTTTCCCAGTCTGTTGGCATCCTGTGGAAAGTTGGTCAGCTGCAACCTGGGGTGTGAAGACCTGGAAGCCCTCTCGCGTCAGAGGTGTTGAAACCAAAACGAATGTTATGTATAAAACTCCAGCTCCATCGTGGGTGTCAGGCGTCTGCTCAGAGTGTCACTGGCAAGCTCGTTTCCACATCACCACAACGGAGTTGCTTCTGCCACCCTTTGGGCGCCCCTTTAAAGTATCCCCCATTTCTACTCCCCGTGTAAGAGGCTTTGTGCCTTGCTACGGAGCAAAGGGTAGAAACATGTTGATTTTAAAAAAGTGTTTTTAAGACAATTGTTGACAATAGTAAAAGAGATCAGGAGGATCAAGAATCTAAAACAAGCCTGAAGGATGTCCAACTGTGTATTTAGAATTTCTGACATTCTTCTCTACTGGATCTACACATTGGACCCCATCTGATCCTTTGCTGTTTTTTTGGCTTGATCAGGTCCTGGCCTCATTTTGGCATTACCTGTGTCAGAGTTCAAGGTGGATGTGCTTAGAGCTGGTCAGCCCCTTCCAGACCTGGACATGTCTGTGGTTCCTTTCCCTCCCTCCCTCCCTCCCTCCCTCCCTTCTCTCTCTCTCTCTCTCTCCCCTTCCTTCCCTCCCTCCCTCCTCCTTCCTTCCTTCCTTCCTTCCTCCTTCCTTCCTTCCTTCCTCTTTCTTTCTTAAAAAAAGAGGTTCAGCAGAAATCAGCATGGCTACTTCACAAAGAATTTCTAGTATCAGGGAGAAACTGTGTCTGTGTGCACTTGTGCTCACATGCACATGTGTGATAAAAGTTTCTCCTTCTCTGAAGGGAAAGGAAAGTGCTAGGCAGCTTGTGATTAGCAGCATTCTTTGTGTTTTGTTGTCCCTCTGCTCTGTCACAGTTCTACATTGTTTGCATTAGAAATGTAATTTTTAAAAACCATTTTAAAAATGAACGGTGATTCAGCTGGCTGGAAAAAAGCACACTGTCAGGGGACTATATTTGAAGTCAGTCTAGACTGGGCTGGACTAGAAACCCACCTGGACCCAGGAGACCCAACAGGACCCAGGAGGTCCCTGCAGGAAGGCAGAGGTTCAGGTGAGAGTGGCTCACCTCTGAACGGGTGAAGTGAGGACTCGCTGGTGATGTGACCCAGAGATCTGCTGCTGGCTTCTGAAGACAGGGCCTTGGGCTGACTTCTCAGGTTGATTGAGGCCTCCCGACTAGCGGTGTTCCCAGGCTAGAGGTGATTGGCTGCAACAAAGATGCTTCTATTAGTCTATTAGCAGTGCCTTTGGGACCCTGGGATTTTGCTGTCTCTAGAAATGTGTTTTTAATTTTTTTATTTTTTATTTCCCCCTCTTTTCCTGGCATTGCTCCAGGGTTTGTGTATTTGCCTGTTTGTTGTCCTACTCTCTTTTTTTGGATGAAAACTCCAGCCTTTCCTGACTCACCTCCATCTTCAGGTTCTTCAGTTTTCTGAGAAGAGTGGGGATATGTGGGAAGGGGCATGGGAGCTCGGCAGCCTCCACCTGCCAGGAAGGCAGTCTGGCCTCTGCAGGAAAGAGCAGAGCCCGTGGGAAGCCCTGTGTGAGGATGGCGCAGCCGGCCCACCACGCATGGCATTGCCAGCCACGGGGGGCCTGTGTGTAGTCTCTGCTCCCTGCATTTCACCTTCTTTGTTGACTTTCCTTCTCTATTTTCCCCCATCTGTTTGCCAGAGGGGTGGAACTGGCAACAGAACAGCCGTGGCTGCTTTATCTCTCCTGTCCACGGTATACTCAGGCCTGAGTGGTGACTCACAGGAGCCCAGCCACCTCGCAGCTGTTCGCCCCCTCAACCTTTGAACTGGAACTGCTGGCTCATACAGGGTTTTCGACAACTGCAGCTGAATCTCATGGAAAAGCCGGATTCCTCTGCCTTACGCGGAAATACCTGGGCTCCATCTGCCAGGGGCTTGCCACTGGTCCTGGTAGAAGTGGCAGCTGCTGAGAGTGACCTTCCAAATCCTTGGTGGCACTTCAGCACTACAGGCTCTCCAATAAAAACCCTTTAGACACAAACCATGTGTACCTTGGGCTTGGATGTTTTCTGTGGTGCAGGCCAGTGAGGCGCCTTTTGTGAAGACAGATGTGGGCCCAAGGCTGAGGAGGAGGGCAGGGATGGGAGCTGGGTGGGAGGTATTTGGATCCTGGTGATTTAGAGAAAAGCTTGGAAATGAAAAAGGCTTGGGGGTGGAGGGGCGTGCATGCTGTTTTTACATCTACGTACACAATTTACATTTACATATACAATTGGAGGCTCACTTGCTCATTTCCTGGAAGTTTACTCCTTGGCTAGGAAATACTGAGCCCTAATTGTTTCCAGAGAATCCTGGGGCATCTCCAGAGAAGATAGAATCAATCACATAAAAAATTGCTAGCTTGTAACTGCCTCATACCCAGCTTGCTTTACTCTTTCTATGAGTAAGTGTGGAATGTATCTGGGCTGGGTGCACAGCGAGGTGAGCAAAAGCCAGAGGAAAAGCCCATTTGCTGCCGTTCCAACTGGTTCCCTTGGAGGTCACCAAGAAGCTGGGGTGTGGTCTGTGTCCCTCCTCTGCGAGGAGCTACTCCTGTGCTCGGTCTTCTCTCTAACTACAGCGGTGACTAAGGTTCTCCAGGGTAGCTCTTTCTCCAAACAGCTGCGTGGGAAGCCAGCCCTGGAGAGTGGGTTTCCCCACCATCTCAGTCTTCTCAGAGAGTGTCCTCCACTGAGTACCCATCCTGTCAGGCTGGCTTGTTCAGACGCCCGGGGACAAGCCAGCCTGACAGGGAGGAGGGTGTTTCAGCGTCCGCAGCGGTCTCTGCGTGGCGGAGGGTCAGCGGGTACTGCAACTTGCCTTTTGGTTTTGAAGATTCTGTTGAGGCTTCATCCTCACCTTGACCTCTTCTACAAAATCTGTTTCCCCTGCTGTGCCGTGGAACACCTGCGGGAAGCCAGTAAGTTAAAGTCCTAACATCAAAGCCTCTCCCTCTACTGCTTGCATCTCCTGTTAGGAAAGCCTGAATTGTATGGTTATTCTTACACCATGTGGGGATGGGGGATGCTTTATAAGGACATGCCACATTAGCCTCAAAGGGCCCTTGATGCAGTAGTAAGTTTGTGTCCCATGCTTGCCCCATTTGGTGAAATTCTTGGGTGTTGGTATCATTTTAAGGGAATCAGGGGAAATTACCCAGAAGAGCAGAGTCTATAGGAGAAGAGGGGTAGGCATCAGCGACCCAAACTTGCTGGTGAGATTTGGCAGCTGAAGCTATTTAAAGAGATTGGCGGCTGGGTGTGGTGGCTTATGCCTGTAATCCAGCACTTTGGGAAGCGGGTGGATCACCTGAGGTCAGGATTCGAGACCAGCCTGGCCAACATGGTGAAACCCCGTCTCTACTAAAAATATAAAAATTAGCCTGGTGCGGTGGCAGGTGCCTGTAATCTCAGCTGCTCGGGGAACTGAGGCAGAAGAATCACTTGAACCTGGGAGGCAAAGGTTGCAGTGAGCTGAGATAACGCCACTGCATTCCACCCTGGGCAACAAGAGCGAAACTCTGTCTCAAAAAAAAAAAAAAAAAAAGAGATTGGCACCTTGATGTTGCCAGTTGCTGAAGAGGGGAGAGGAGGGTTATGTTACAAGCATCACCAACAAAGAGCATTGTGACTCATCAGAGGGGAGAGCAGTAGTAAAGACTTTGGGGATGATGCTGGGCTGCCTCCCCAGCCACCCACCTTCCCTGCACGCACTTCTTGTAGCAGCATCATGAGTTTGCAGGTCCAGATGTTGCTTGTATTGTAACCACAGCTCCCTGTGTCCGCCTGTGCCTCCTGTATTTGGGTTAGATATTTTCTTATGCAAATAAATGATTTAATCTTTTCAGGGTGAGGGGCGAGCCCTGGGGACCTGGAAGGTGTTCACTCCAGCACCACTAGTTCAGGAAAAGGGTCTGCCCCATAAGGCCCCCAGGCTGCTCCTAATGACAGGTGCGAGCCAGTGCTTCCCTCCAGCCTGGTGGTGCCACAATTGCTTGTGGTTTTTATTTATCAGAGAATTCAAGAACACCTGATGTGGACTCAGTGTACACAGCATACCACTTGTGAAAACCGAGTTTGTTTTCCATTATTTTCGAGAACCAAATAGAAGTGACTGTTCGGGTGGCTGTCGTGAGCCACTCCCTGCCTTGCTACATGAGTCTTCTTGGGTCCAACAAGTACTTGGGTGTGACTTTCCTTGTAAAGTGCCTCAAAGTTTGCTGGTATTTCTTGTTACGCTTAGTTGGTTTATCAGCAAGCTCATTTTCCCTGGGATGGGTTTTTTGATGAGCCGAGTTGATGTGGACGGGAACACAAGGAGCTCTTGTGTGTCTGTTGGCAAAGCAGGTGGCCCACCGTCTCTAGTATAAATGTCTCAATGCTGATCTGGCCTGGGGTGCTGTGAACAGGCTTCCTATTGTGAGCAGGTAAGAGTGTTGTGAATGAATTATCCCCAGAGTCTGCAAGACAGCCAATCAGGTGGTGCTGAGTGTGGTGGGAAGAGGAATCGGATGCAGAAGAGGAATCGGATGCAGAAGAGGAATCGGATGCAGGCATGTGTTTCTGGCCTCACTCTTCACTCACGAACCCTGTGATCTTGGCCCCACTTTTTCCATCTGCACTATAGGAACACACCTCTTTGGTTATTGTGATCATTAAAATATGTAATTGAGCCAAATATCTGCAGGTGCCTGGCACCACCAGCACCACCAGCAATGGTCGTCACCAGCACCACCACCTCCACCATGAATAGTTTTTGAGTTCTTCCTGTGTGCCAGGTGCCTTTGCACACACACGTATTCAGTCCTAACAGCATCCTTTAGGTAGGTATTATTCCTGGAGCAGACTGATCATTTCCATAGGCCCAGGGCTGTTTCCCCTGAATCATATTCACCTCCCTGGCTATCCATAAGAAAACATTGATTTGCTTGGCACTTTGTCATTCTTTGAGTCCTGCCAACACGGTGGTGAGGTAGGTGTTTGTCTTCATTTTGTACACACAGGGCTGGGTCTAGGAAGGTCAGTCACGGCACAGGGTCACATGGTTTCTAAGGGGTAGATCTCAAACCACCAGTGTCCTGCCCTCTTCAGCACTTTTCCCTGAAGGGAAGAGGAGGGGACTTTTCTTTTGAGACCAAAACCGCTTACACTTGGGATAGCATAAGACGTCAGCTCTGGGCCAAAGAGACAAGGTCATATGTTCCAAGAGGCTCCCACTCTGGCTGCAGCTCCCCAATGGGGAAAGAGGTCTGCAGGGCAAAAGGGACATTTTGGGACATCCCCTGGACCCCCAGATCCTTCCTTTTCTGTAATTCTCTGCTCAAATGCCCCTTTGCTAGCTCCCAGGGCCTGCACTGGGTTTATCTTCCCTAGGGCCACTTGTATGCCCATGCGTTGGCTGAGAATGGCCAGCTGTGACTGAGACGTGGACATGGCTGGAGCTCACACATGCAGCCCGGGGTGTCCACATTCATGTGCAAGGCCCCTTGCTACAATGCCTGGATGGGGATGGCAGGAGAAGGGGAATGGGCTGCAGACCAGGGGCCTCCACTGATATCCTGGCCTGAGCCTAGCAGACCTTAGGAGCAGGTCAGCTAACCTGGGACCTGACTTAGGCTGTGTGTTTGATTTCCATTTCCATTTTCAGTTCTGCTCTCATCACCAAAGAGCCCACTCTGGTGCCTGTGATGTTATGACAGACCACAGGCCAAATTGGAGTCTGGTTCTGGTGGATTTTCTATGTCTCCTCTGTTTTCTTATCAAGATGTAGAGATGTGCTTTGAGGTCGCCACTGTTCCAAGATCACATTGTTTTTCTTTGTGATGATTCTGTTTCCTACATTGTAAGGTTTTGAGACCGTTTCTTGATTCGGCCAGCCTTTACATCAGCTCTCATTATGTGATGCTGTCACTTTCCCTCTTAGTCCCCTCAAGGTCTTGGTCAGCGTCAGCGCACTTTTCTCTCTTTCCTTTAGTTGGAATCACCATCCATGGAAAATAAATACTGGAAATGTTTTGGAATAGAAAGTGAAGAAGAGCAGAGTTGTGTAAGCACTACATAAAGTAACCAATGACATGGAATAAATAATCTCTGTTTCATTTGAAGTCTACTCCAGGGCAGTCTACTGCCTGGCAAATCAATCGCTTTCTATCCACTGTTCACCCCACACTGGTGGAGGGGTGGTGTCCCTTTGCCAAGATGCTGCAATGCCCAGCTTGCCCATGAGGCAGTGGGAGGGTTGAATGAGATAAGGCACACACAGTGGGTGCTTGATAAATGGGTGTCATCTTATGCATCCAGCAGGTCTTCAGAGAGCCACAGGCATGATGCTGGGGCCTGCTGGAATGCAAAGGTGGACAAGACAGGCACACTCCTGACTCATAAGGCTGTTGGTGTAGGAGGGAGATGAGGTTTGTACACAGAGCACAGGGTGGCCGCCATCTGCTTTACTGAGGCATCCCAGCAGCCAAGAGCATCAGTTACTATTTATTTAGCTTTTTTTTTTTCATGGTTCAGGCTTTACTGGGCATCACACAGAGCTAGGGACCTAGCAAAGGAAGCAGGGCATGCAGATGGTCTTTGAGGAGAGTGTTAGGGAGCTCAGAGATCAGTCTGGCTTCTCAAAGAAGAGACAAGCACTGACAGGAAAAGCAGTCAGGTTGGCGTTAGTGCAGGAAAAGAAAGATGTTAGGAGGGGGACTTTGATGGAAGACAGTGGGGAGCTGAAGCTTTAAAGAGCCTTGATGCAGGGAGGGATGATGTTAGAAGAAAGGAAGCCAATGAGGCCTTGGGGAAGAGAAGAGAGTAGAAAGAAGGAGAAAGAAAAAAGGTGGGTCCAGGGAGTCGGGCTGTTCTCCAGGGTCACAGGCAGCAGGGCCGGCTCTTCCCTCCCATCTTCCGGCATCACGGGGCCCTATGTGCTGTTCCACGTGGCTGTCGTTCCGAACAAAAGACCTCGGTGGAATCGGCTGGACTTCATGTAGGCAGAGATCTTCTTCAAACCCTCAAAGCGGGAGATGAAGTTCTTCAGGTTTGGAAAGGCATCCAGGCAGCTGGGCTCAAATATACGCTTCATGTCAAGGACATCATAGGCGAGGAAATCCACAAAGGTGATCTTGTCTCCTGCAAACCATGGCCGCTTCCCCAGAAACTGTGAGTAGAGCTTTAGCTTTTCAGGGAGTTGCTCTAAGTACTTTGGCTTCAGTTTCTCAAAATTTGGGTCAAAGCAGAGTCTGGCCAGCTCCATGCGGTTGTCCATAAGCTGGTTCTCCAAAATGTCCACACGAATCTTCTCCTCTTCTGTCTCCCCACACAGGTTGTGCTTACGGGCAATGTAGCGCATGATGGCGTTGCTCTGGGTGATCTTGTGAGTCCCATCAATCAAGTAGGGCAGATTGGGAAAGTCCAGGCCCAGCTTGAATTTTTCATTCAGCCACTGGCTTCTGTCATAGTCAGGAGCATGTCCCATGAGGTACTTCTTTTCCTCGTAGTTTGAGTCTGTGTATTCCAGGAGCAGGCGGATGGCGTGGGCCAGCCTGCGGATGTCCCAGTACCCCAGGATCATGGGCATGGTGCCTGTTGGTGCGGATTCTGCAGACAGGCCTATTTATTGAGCTTTTAATATGTTCCTGGCATTGCATTGAAGACTTTACATGCATTGTAAAGACACTCATTTGCATAGTAAGACTAGCTTGGACTCTGGAGCCAGACTTCCTGGGCTGGAATCCTGGTTCTAACATTTGCCACAAAAGGCCTTAGGCACATCTCTTAACCTCTCTTCGATACCCTCTCTTTGTCTGTAAGAGGGAAACAACAGCAGTACCTACTTCATCTGGATATTATGAATTGGATATTTTGATGTCTTTAAAGCACTACCAGGCACATAGCACTAATTCATTAATGTGTCCAGCAACACTACAAAGTAGTTTCTCTGTTGGGATGTTTACTTGTCAAGCTAGGAAACCAAGGCTTTGGTAATAAACGCACCCAGATCCCTTGCTAGCAGTGGTGTGTCTGCTGCTTGGAGGCCTGGATGCTACCCACAGTGCTACATTGCCACCCAGTGCTGGGACTTGGCCTAAGGTCAGGGTCAGCCCTGCAGAAGGGTGGGCCCTGATCCCAATCAGGTCCCTCGGCTCTCCGCCTTGCGAAAGCTACGGAGTTGTGTGAGACCGCAGAGGCCCAGAGAGAGTGCTGAGGTGGTGGTGGGGGGGGTCCCCTGAGGCTGTTCTCTTTCTTGGAGGTAAGAAGTTGGTGGTGACTGGTGCTTGGGGGATTGGGGCCCATGGATGTATCTCTGGCTAGAGGAGGAGGATGAAGGTGGAGAGGAGGCCACAGAAGGGCTTGTTTGTTCACCTGCATAATCCAGCCCCTCCATTTCTTTTCTTTTCTTTTTCTTTTTCTTTTTTAATTTGGAGAAAAGGTCTTGCTCTGTCACCCAGTGGCATAATCATGGCTCACTACAGCCTCAACCTGCCAGGCTCAAGTGATCCTCCCACCTCAGCCTCCCAAGTAGCTGGGGCTACAGTCTCGTGTCACTACACCCAGCTAGTTTTTAATTTTTTGTAGAGACAGGATCTTACTGTTACCCAGGCAGGCCTCACAGTCCTGGGCTCAAGTGATCCTCTCTCTTGCCTCGGCCTCCCAAAGTGTTGGGGTTATAGGTGTGAGCCCCCGGGCTGGCGACAATATCCATTTCTTAAAAGCAGAGTGAATTCAGCTTCAGGGAAGCAAAGTCGGGCAGGATGGAATATTATACCCAGTAGAATGAGATCTCCCTCTTGTCACCTTTATTATGGGCATTTCAGAGGTGGCAACTTTGGGTGACACAGGCCCACCATCTTAAGGGTTACTGTCCATGTCCCCAATTGCTGTTATCTTCCCTAAGGGGAGCACCTGTGCTCCCCTTTATCCTTAGATGTGGGGTTCTTATTTAGATTTGTGGGGCACCTTGATTCCAAATAGTCCCATTTCTTTTTTTTTTTTTTTTTTGAGACGGAGTCTCACTCTGTCGCCCGGGCTGGAGTGCAGTGGCCGGATCTCAGCTCACTGCAAGCTCCGCCTCCCGGGTTCATGCCATTCTCCTGCCTCAGCCTCCCGAGTAGCTGGGACTACAGGCGCCCGCCACCTCGCCCGGCTAGTTTTTTGTATTTTTTAGTAGAGACGGGGTTTCACAGTGTTAGCCAGGATGGTCTCGATCTCCTGACCTCGTGATCTGCCCGTCTCAGCCTCCCAAAGTGCTGGGATTACAGGCTTGAGCCACCGCGCCCGGCCCAGTCCCATTTCTTTAATGAGCATTTAGGAAACTGTCAGATCATGTGTCCTAATGTTGGTTCAAGACTTGACCACTTTGATAGACATGAACTAATTCCAGTGTCTTCTAGATTCATTAGTTAAAAATAGGACTTGGAGTTATAAGAAACCATTTCAGATGGATTTAAATCAAATAGCTGAGTTTTGATAAAAAGTATATTTATTATAAGTGATCTTTGGTGAAAATTTGGAAGACTGGTAATTATAAAGAAGATAAAATAAGGTATCTAGATCATAACCCTGATCAGCATTTTGGTAGATTTCTTTCCGAACTTTTCCCCTCCCTGCCTCCCTCCCTTCCTCCCTCCCTCTGTCTCTTCCTCTCTTCCTTCCCTCCCTGCCTTCCTCCCCTTCCCTCCTTTCTTCCTTCTCCCCTTTCCCCACTTCCCTCCCTCACTCTCTCCCTCCCCCTTCCCTCCCTCCCTTCCTTCCTTCTTCCCTCTCCTCACCTTCCCTCCCTCTTTCCCTTCCTCCCTCCTTCCTTCCTTCTCCCCTCTTTCTCTTTCTCTCCCTCCCTCTCCTCTCCCTCCCTCCCTCCTTCCCACCCATCCATCCATCCTTCACTCACTCATTTGCAAACATGTATTGAACTCCTACTTGTGCTAGGCACTGTGCTAATTGGAAGGCTCAATAAAGTGAATCTGGGGAGGACCAGGACACATCACTGCCAGAGATGACAGAGAATAAAGTGCTGTGACAGGGACATGGGGCATCCGATGCCTGACAAGAGAGGGACCGACTACCTGGACAAAGAGTGACCTCTGGCGTTGTGTGTGCCTTGCCATTGTTTCCTCTACAAAAGTGGGTCATCTGACCCGATTTTTTCAGTTAATTTTATGAGCATTGCCCCATGACCATTAATATTTGAAACGGCCTTTTAAGAGACAACCTTCCCATTGTCTTTTGTGGGATTGCACTACTGAGCGACCCATCTCCAACCTGTATTGGCAAAAGCTATGAACGAGAGAGGCCTCATGGAAAAGTACAAAGGGAGAGGCCTTGGGGTCTGACCTGGTTCCCAAGAGCTCAGATTCTGGGTAGTCTCCTTTCCTCCCCCTTGTTCCTCCCCTTGGACCCCCTTTCAGTCTTTCAGTCTGAACCTTAGAAAAGGATGCAGCCCACCTAAGTGCTGAGCCCCACTTGCTGTGACCGTCACTGTTTCTGCACGGCGACCAGGGAACATCTGCTCCCTGCCAGGCCCAGCGATTAGGACCAGAGTATGTGCAGTTCTGATCCTGTGTTCTCCCCTCCCCTGGCAGAGAGAAGCCCAGCGACTGTCCTTGTGTCATTTGAGCAGAGCCCACAAAAGGCAGCTGCTGCCCACGGGAAGCCTGTCAGAGGGCTCAGTGGGCAATGTGAGCTGAAGCTCCTTGACCATGACAAGCCTATCAAACCCCACTGGCTTTCCCCCAACCAATGCAGGCTACAAGTACCCCAGTGACCCTGATGTGCAGTGAGTCTCCCTGAACACTGTCCCTGAAGCAGCCATCGTGTAAGGGTATGGATTCAATTTTATTTTCTCGCAGGTGTCTATCTAATTGTCCCAGCACCACTGCCTTTGGATGCCACTTGTGTCTGAGTCTACATCATTGGTCAGAGTTTTATGTATCGCTTTTCTGAGGTAGTGATAGTCATCCTCTGGACGAGGTCCTAGAACCTGGAAAGTTCCAACCTGAAAGTCTGTACCCAGGGACAGG
Organism: Trachypithecus francoisi; assembly: GCF_009764315.1. Lineage (NCBI taxonomy): Eukaryota > Metazoa > Chordata > Mammalia > Primates > Cercopithecidae > Trachypithecus > Trachypithecus francoisi. The sequence goes on from NW_022681468.1 coordinate 96,479,028, forward strand.
ACCCTGTTGGGCAGGATGACAACGACGAAGTTTCTAGAGCGGGCGTTCACCCTGAAGGGGCCCTTGGAGATCAAGGAGTTCAGAGTCCTCGTTCCATACCCAAGGACACGTGGGCTTGGAGAGTTCATATAAATTCCAACCATTTTCTCCATGGGAGGGAACGCTCTGTCTGAGCCTGGACATCTGTCCTGGAGCCCTAAGCAAGTCTCTGTGGGAGGCCAATGGCTTCCTCTCCCTGCAGTTCTTCCTTCTATACCTGTGCCTTGTGGCTTTCCTGCTCGCCTCAAAGGAGGATATCCAGGGCGTATCAGGTATATACAGTCATCCACATCCAGACTGTGAAGGGCGTGGCCACTGCACGCAGGACCAGAGAGAGGATTTGGACACGTCTATAAATAAGCCTCAGGTTCACAGCATGGTGCCTTTCAAGGGAGGCACTGTAAGTTCACTGAGCAAGGGACCCAAGAGTCTGAAACCCTCGAACGTCACCCTGTGGGGGACCAGGACACATTGTGTAGGGCTGTGACCCCAACTGGATGGTCTGACCCAGTGTGGCCTCTGCCGTGGGGGCTTCAGCTGCGTGTTTCTCGGTCTGGAGACCCCAGCAACAGAGCCTACCCAAGCTGTGGGGAGGAGGCTCCACTGCTGGGGGTTCTTTGACAGGGTGTTTGGTGTTAGAGGCCAGGGCCAGAGCACCAGGGGCCCCAGTGGGAGGAACCAGGTGTAGGAATGTCACCAACCAGCCCAGCAGCGACTGCGGGAGGCCCGTGGAGGCTAAGTTAAGGTGGTGTGGAAACGTCTGGGAAGTCACCTCGGGAGCCTGGATGGAACGCGCCGTGTTCTGATTCACTGGATCTGCTGTCTGAGATGCTGCATTTCCAACAAGCTCCCAGGAGTTGCTGGTGCTGCTAGGCTAGGAAGCACATCTTAAAGAGTGAGACTTTTAGGCTGCTTTATTTTTTCTACATCCTGCTTACAGCTTCTGATTTCTAGCCCTGGAGGTGTAGGCCACAGCCCCGAGTAACCCAAGCCCCACCTGCTTCTCTCCAGGGTTCCCCAGCCCTCCACTCTTCTCCCAGCGTCATTCACATCATCTTTGATTCTGGGTTTTGTCTGTCCCCTGATCCCCCTCTCTTCTGCAGCACTTCTCAGATAACCCCTGTATTAAAATCACAGAGACCAGACACAGATGCCCCAGCTGGGGGATCACACATGTGAGCCTGCAGACAATTCCAGATACCCAAGGCCAGGAAGGCCCACGTGAGGATGTCATCCACCCTGGAGGAGACTTGGATGGGGTGGCAAATTTCTGTTTGGAGGAAGAGGGTTTCCAGGATGGCAGATGCCAGAAGATGGTCCTAATGTCTGAGGAAGGGCCACGTAGTCTGATAGGATGGTGGGTCGTGAGCACACTCAGATATTTGGCTAGGTCTTTCTGATGAGTGGAAGAGACTTCAAAGAGTACTACAGGTGTCCTTTCCTTCTCAGTAGCCAACAGGTTTAAAAAAAACCAAAAAACGCTTGATTCAGAAAGAGAGGGTCTAGCCGTTGAGGAGGACAGAGTATATCCTGCAGGGCCTGCCTCGTCTTGCAGGACAGATTGGCAGAGAGGAAGTCTTGCCATGATGTCCTGCCTACCAAGTGTGATGGGCAGGTCCCAGGGAAAACAGGCACTGCTGGGCTCCCCAGGAGCCAGTGCATCGAGGAAAGACCAGGGCCCAGGGGGAAGTTAACACACATAAAAAGATGCTGCATGTACTCATGTGTGTGATTGGTGTTCACTCTGGGCTATAGAAAGATGAGCTTTAGGCCAAATAATCATTATCTATACAGGGGAATGATGGCAGTGGGACATATGAATACAGCAAAGGACTGTATCTGGAAATTAGCTGGGCAGGACACAAATTGGCCCAAGAAGATATAGATGCAGAGGAGAGAAAGAAAAGTATTCTGAAACTCTTGAGTGTAATGTCCACAAAGCAACAAGTTCAAACTTTGCAAGTTGATGCAAAGAATCCTGAGACAGGTGTGTGAGGACAGTAGACCTGCAGGTGGGGGATTGCAGATGCCATGAGGAATTGCAGACTTTTGTCCATAGGATTCTTCAGATTTGTAAGGGTTCCTTTTGTATGTGGGGGTCTACATGGTATACGAGAAAAGGCAAATGGGTATATGGGCAGCTGAGTGGATTCTGAGCAGGTCGGGAGGAGGACAGCAGGATGGTCCTTAGTCTGACCCCCAGGAAGAGCCAGCAAAGAGGACAGGTGGCAGGTAGGAGCTGCCTGGCTCAGGTCCCCTTGTAAGTGCTCTAAGTCAGGGGGTATAGGGATGGCTGCCGAGGGAGTCTTTTCATGTGCCCCATATCACTGTCCAACAAGACACACAGAGACCTCTCTTAGCCCAAAGCAAGATGGTATGGGGCCTCTGTACACTTGAGAGGACAGAGGAAATTGGCACTCTAGAAAAGCAGCGTGAAACTCAAGAGATCCTCCTGTCTCTCTTCCCAAAGAGCTTTTCTGGCAGATTTCCCTGCCAGCTGACGTACCCCAAGCCCCACCTGCTTCTCTCCAGGGTTCCCCAGCCCTTGAGTCTCCTCCCAGCATCATTTGCATCATCTTTGATTCAGGATTTTGCCTGTCCTCTTCTCTCCTCTCCTTTCCCAGCGAGAGGCTCACTGGTTCCCATCATTTCTCCAGCCATTCCAAGTCTCAGTCCTTCCTTTCCCCCTGGCAGCCCCTGTTTCTGTCCAGACCCTGAGCTCCCGCAGAGTTTCCTAACTGGTCTCTTGGCCTCTAGGCACTCTCTGCTCTGCCCTAGGGCCCCTCAGACACCTCTCTTTGGGGCATTTTTCTCAAGCACTATTTGGCCCAGGTCAAACAAACCTTCGGTGGTTCCCCATTGCCAACAGGTTAAAAGTCCAAACAACTTAGCTTTGAGGTTCTCTGAACCCTGCTCCCAGCTCTTCTTGCCTCTTCTTGCACTGGCTTCCGGCATAACCATTGCATTTCTGCCTAGCTAACTTCTTCAATTCATCCTGAATGTGCCACGCCTACCCCCCCAATCTCCCAATGCATGGACCTCTCCAGCCAAGGTCCATTTCAACTTCCAAATCAAGTTCCACTTTTAAGTGATGACATTGCCTACTAGGAGGCCAGGCTCCCTTGGGATTTAAGGTCTAGGGAACTCAGATGAAATTCCACTTTGCATGATTTCTTCAGAAGTTTGTGACTGCGTGGCTGTCACAGCCTCCTGGTTTCTGCCTTCTGTACATCTCTCTGCTCTGTTTACCCCATCATCTGGGTGTAAGATGTGGTCACAATTCAACTGCACAAAATACTTAGGGGTCGTGTTTTGATATTGTGGCGAACTGGGCATGTTCTGGAGAAAACCAGCCTTGTATATGGCAAACATACATGCACACACAAGTATTTTTAAAAAATTCTTCCTGCCCCCTTGCCACTGGAATGTTCTCTCAGCCCCAGGTTGGCATCCGGCCTCAAAATTTTACTGCTGTGGCTCTTTCTGCTCACACTCTTTGACCTCTCACTCAATGACTCCTCCCACCCCTTCCCCCAAGCCAGCCCTCTGCACCCCTCTCCTGTCAAAAAGAAAAATCAAAATCCTTCTGCTTGTCTCATGCAGTTTGGTTCACCCTCTCCTCTGAGCCTTGGAATAGGCTGCATTAGACCTATGGGACCTCACCTTCTGCCATAAGCACCGGTCAAACTCTCCCACTGCCACCCAAGCAAATAGCGTTCTTTCTCTAAGAAGGCGCCAGCTATTCAGACATACCCCATGTACTTGGTTATGCCTGTGCAACATCACTCCATGGCTCCCTGGTTCAGCCTTTCCTGGGTGGTCCAGTTTCATTATGGGCCCAGACCAGACTGTCAATTCTCTTTGTGCCAGCCTTAGGTCTTGCACTTGGGCAGTGGGGCAGTGACCACTTTTGATAGTGACAATGATGGTAGTATGAGAGCCCACTGCTAAGTCACTCTGGGAGCTTTTTTTGAGAGGAAGATAGAGTCCACCAGCACTTTAAGAGTACTCTGAAAGTGCCAGACAGCCCAGGTGCCTGAAAAGTCTCCTACAAAAGGAGGACACACAAGAAGAGGAAAACACAGCCAGATAAAGAGAGGGGTTCCCAAGATCGCTGGAGGAAAGGGAAGTCCATCCCTGCAGATGTAGTAGGGGGAAGCCTTGGGGCTGCCTGTCCCAAGTTTCATTCATTCATTCAAAAATATGTATCTGAGTCCTACTCTGTGTCAGGAACAGTTGCAGAAACTGAGAACACACTAGTGGACAAGACAAACTTGGTTTCTGCTTCTGTGGCAGTTATACTAAGGGAGGAGACCACCCCTTGTATTGTCTTATGCCCAATTTCTGCCTCCAAAGAAAGAATAAGTAAAAACTAAAAGGCAGAAATGAAATCCACAAGCAGACAGCCTGGCTCCACACCCTGGGCCTGGTAGTCAAAGATTGACCCCTGACCTTATTGGTTATTTGCTTAAAAAAGCACTGTGAAGATCCCTGTCCTGTTGTGTTCTAATTACTGGTGTATGCATCCCCCAGTCGCGTACCCCCTGCTTGATCATGACCCTCTCACACGGACCACCTTAGAGTTGTGAGCCCTTAAAAGGGACAGGAATTGCTCACTCCGGGAGCTTGGTCCTTGAGACAGGAGTCTTGCTGATGCTCCCAGCCAAATAAACCTCTTCCTTCTTTAACTAGGTGTCTGAGGGGTTTTGTCTGTGGCTCTTCCTGCTACAATACTACGCAAAAGACAGACATTAAGCAAATAAAAATCTCGTGGTTGTGCCGAGAGCTCTAAGGGATGATGGAGGGATTGCCCAGTGTAACCCACAAGCTCAGGCTGTAGTCAGTCCTGAATCGAATTCACAGGGACAGGAAGGGACGTGGGCGGGGCCAGGGAGGACCAGGAGGGAGGCTCAGGAGAAATGGCCAAGAGGTGAAACGTGTCCCAAGTCCAACATGAGGGAAAACTTCCTAACGAAGAGCCTGGAGCCTATTCCCCAGGGCTGGATACCCTCTCTGGGACTGGACTAAATGATTGCTGAGAGGTTCTTACAGCTTCTTGCAAAGAAATGCGGGAAGGAAAGTTGATGAGTTTTAATGGTTCTAATTTGTATTTTTTGCTTATTTCACTTAGCAGGAAGAGGCTTCCGGCATGGAAACAACTGATTTCACAGAGAACCTGCAGCTGGATTCAAGTTCGACCCAGAAAAACTGACAGTGAGGGCTACCTAAAGTTTGAGGAGAGATTGCATTTGTTCCAGCCTCATGAGTCACACAATATTACACCATCCTTGTGGAACAACTTCCATAAGTCTTTTTGAGGGAGTGACCTGCCAGAGTTTCTCGTGGGGAAGGCTTAGAGTATGGCTCTTTCTTCGCAGGAATAATTTGAAGCCTGGGATGCCGCTATCATTCTTACAGAGAGTGTTTTCTTCTTCTGACAGATGCTGCTGGCAGTACCAGCCTGGGACACCATAATCCAAGTTCACAGCCTGAGTTTCCCTGGATCAACCCGACAACACGAAGTTAAGTTCCAAGTCCATGGAGGGTTGGTTTACTTCGGGCTCACCCTTATTCTGAGAGTATAGCCCTTCAGAATTAGCGTAAAGGAGATGAGGGGGACCTATTTGGGCCCCCAACTTTGGTGGCACTGGGCTGCGACTTTTGTCTGTGAGCCATCAGACGGGCAGTGTATTTATGAGCACATTCTTTGGATCCACCAGTGGCCTCAAGGCAAAAGCAGCTTTGAGCACTGGGCTTACTGTCTGCATTCTCTTCTCTATGACTGACTCTGCCCCGTCATTCTTCACTGTCTTATTACTCTTGTTATCTCTTTGATGTCTTTAAGAAAACTATTCTTTTTTTTTCTTTTTTTCTTTTGAGAAACGTGGCCTTGCTTTGTTGCCCAGGCTCCTGTACTCAAGCGATCTTCCTATCTCAGCCTCCCAAAATGCTGGGATTACAGGCATGAGCCTCCACGCCTAGTATGTATGTATGTATGTGTGTATGTATGTATGTATTTTCAGTGTCCCACCCTGCTTTCATAACTGTCCTCAGAGGATAGTTCCAATGGCCCTGTGGGCTGTTTCGAGAAGGGGAAATCTTAGCTACTTTTCTCCACCTTTCCTTGTGGTGGGGCTTCTTGCCAGCTTCAGAGATGTATAGGCTGGGGAAACTGGAGTGCAGCAGAGCCTGGAGGAGGGGAAAGGGCAGAGAGGAATGTGGCTGTGCCCTAGGGTGAGAGCGGAGGAGGCTGGTGCTTCTGGTCTATCCAGAAGAGCCTCCAGAACTGGCATCTACATTCATCTGCCATGGAGTCCATATTTCTTGAGGGGCTTGGCAGATAGGGACAGCCCAGAAAGAGAGAGGAAGACTCACGAATGCCGGAGTGACCTGCAGAACTCAGAGGATCAGAGAGGTGTGGGGGGGTCAAGCACCAGGGAGGCCCCTCTGCAGACCATGCTGATGGCCTGTGGGACAGATGTCTTTCTTTCTTTCCTAACGATTACCTTGGCCTTAGACTTTTACCATTTTTGGATGCCAAGGAAAATCAGGCTTCTGAGCTTGCAAAGGCTGAGTAGAGTTCCACGTGTCTCCTCTGACCTTCATATGGCTTCCAGGAAGAAGCATCTCCTTTAACTTCATAACTGCACAGGTCTTCTTTCAGTTTGTAAGAAATCTATCTATTCACTTATTCATTCATTTCACAAATATTTACTGAGCACCTCGTATGTGCCGAGTCCTATTCTGGGCACTGAGGACATACCAGCCTCCAAAACAGATGGACAGATAAAGCCCGCCCATGTAGATTTCACATCTCAGGAATGTTTCCCTGCATGAGGGTTTGTTTAGAGATCTTTCACCCGCCTAAGTCATCAGGGTAAGAGTTTGCTCTGCTAGTAGTACAGATTCCACAACTGCCTACCAGGTATATTTGCTTTTGTGCAAGGACGATTTTCTCTCCAGTACTCGTATTTTTTTTAAGGAAGATTTTCTCTCCAGGACACATATTTTCCAACAGCCCAAGATGCATGGAGTCTCTTTAGCTTCTATCACTAGCTTTCTGGGAGTGGGCAGATCCCTCTGCCAAATTTACACCTGCAGGTTGAGGCGGGTTGCATAGCAAACCAGAGCTCAGTGTTGAGGCCCACAAGGCTTCCATCAAGGGAAGAATGCTGGTGGAGGATAACGGGTGGGTCTCTCTAGATATTCAGAGGGGGCCTGTGGCTTATTGCCTGGGTGGGCCAAAATGTCAGCTAAGGGAACTACAGCAGAAGCTCATTTAGTTGGAATGTTAGGATCTGAGACCAGGTAATGACTTTGCTGGCTGGGGTTTAGATGTCTGTCTAACTTCACAGGAGTACAGAGATTGAAAACACTTGATCCAGTCACAATATCTTCTGGATACATTCGTTTGCATTCTCTTTCTGTTACACAGATTAAGAAATGGGCCTGCCTCAGTTCTAGTGAAGCTCTTGTGCCCCAGCATTAGAGGTAGACGGGTGAGGCAAGGGTGATTTCATGCCTGCCTTCGAGACAAGAGGGCAGCCTGTGTGTCTTGAGGGCCATGCTTCTCCACCTACCTCCATGAATAAAGCAGTTAGTGGGGGTCCCCCAGGTGTGGCTATATTTGGGGATATTTTAACAGGAATGCAGAGAGGCTATAGATCAGGTTCGACAATTTGCTGCCTGCCAACACACACTTTACTTGTGTTTTAAAATGTAAGCTCTGGAAACATCCTACAAGGTTCACAAGGACGCCTTAGTAGCTGACTGAAGGAAGCGTCTTTCTCCAGCCCAGGTAGCATTTCTGCCAGTCATGGCTGGTGCTGGGCTGACAACAGCAGTTTTCTTTCTAAGACCCAGTTCTCTTCTGGAAGGAGAATTCTAAAGGTGGAGGAAAAGCGTCATCTCTTCTAGAACCTCTTTGTTTTTATCTTTCTTATACCATATTAGCATGGTGGTATTCTCCAAGGATCTTGGCAGGCAAGAACTGGTTTGGTTACTGTATTGGATTGCTTTTGTGGAGTCCAATAAAGAAAACTATTGTCTCTAGAAGGTCACTGGAAACAGGCATATGGCTCTCTGGTAAGCACAATATTAAGACCAGTGTGAGGCTGAGGGTGTCCTGAAGCCCTGCTCTGAGGTAAGAAGACTTCTCTTCACGATTTCAGTCAGAATCAAACAAGGTATGCCCAGAGCTGAGATGCAGCTGAGCCAAGCAAGAGAGGGCAGTGTCCTACAATAAACTGATGATATGTATCTCGCTACCATGTGCTGAATTCATTAGGGCCAAGGGCATTGGTATCCAGTTCCTTTCCAGCAGCTGGACTACTTACGAAACTCTCAGTAGGCTTTTATGAATTAAATTGTATCCTAACATACCTCCTTAGAATTTCCAAATCTGTCTTCAAATTCAAATGGAGATACACATAGCAGAGGCTGACACATCCAAAAGAGTTTGGAGGCAGTTTACCAATATGTTACCCTTTGTTCACATTTCTACCTTATTCTCTCTTTCCCTCAGTTATTAGTACTCAGAATTCTAAGTAGTTGAGTGTCTAGTCACTCAGTTGACTGATAGAAGAAAACTCAGTTCTTTGAGATTATGTCAGGGTGGACCAAACTGCATTAACAAATAGACCCAAAATATAATGGTTCAAACACAAGAGATGTTTATTTCTTTCTTTCATAATATTCCAAGGCAGACATTCCAGACTGTTGGAGTAGGGGAAGGGGAGAAAGTTTGGCTCTAATGTGTCCCCTCAGGAAATAGGCTGATAGTGGCATGGCCATATTCCAATATTAGCTGGCTTCCAAAATTTCTATTACCATTGTCATTATCAGTATAGCTCATGGGACCTGGGGAGGAACAAAGAGGAGAACATCTGGGAGGTCTTATGGCCACTTGGAAGTGGTGTGCATCTCTTCTGCTCACATGGGAAAGAACATAATTAGACACACCCAAACATTCTGACTGAGATGTAGGGAGTGTACCTAGCCACCTTGGAAATGGAGGAAAATTTGGGTGGGAATAGAGAGACTCAGGATCTTGGATCTGGAAGAGGTCTTAAGTGTGAACACATCCAATGGCCAACCCAGAATAAGCACTGGCCTTCCCACTGGATTGCTCCCTGCCCCCATCATGCATCTCAGCTGACTTTCTGATCTAGGAATACTAAGCAGCAATCAGTGGAAGGAAAGCAGGAAGGGTCTCTTCTTTCAATACATTCTTTGCCACTTGACAAAAAATGGTGATACAGAAGAGGGAGAAAATAAATCCAGAGAAGCTGCCTGCATGGGGAAAACTCATTCTTTGTGGCCCTGTGAGGCTGAGATTGTACCTCACAGAAGGGGCCACATCACTGATGATGTTACAGGATCCATAAACACCACAGTTACTGCTTGAATCATAACTGCTGCTTCCAGTTGGCTGTGGTTACATTTCTAGAAGGATAACTACTTTTTGTCATTTTGGAGATAAGCCAACATCAGCCCATATGTGACTTTAGAAGGCTTTTCTGAGTCCTAATTGCCTACCTCCTGAATAGGCTTTCTTTTAAGCTTGGTTGGCCTAACTTCTCCCATTCATCCCATTTCTACACACCCTCCCCATGCCCCCACCATAACTTGCTTAGGCAAACCCTGCAGTCCTGGCCTGCTGGTATCTGTTGATTGCATTTAGACTCTCATGTTCCTGCCACTGCCCTTGAGCTCCTATTTCACCTTGTGCAGACCACCCCAGTCAACTCACCCTCTCTCTAGGTCACTTATGGGCACTTATCCATTGCCTGGATCATTGCATATGTTTGTTCAATGTTAATCATGTTTTTCTGTGACGTTGTATACTCCTTGAGCATTTGGGACTTTCTCAGGCTTAAGCGTGGTGCAGTGAGTATTCTGTACACATTTCTGGACAATGGCAGTCTGGTGAGAATCTGGGAGACTGCAGTGACTTGAGCCGGTGATGTAGATGAATGTAATTGTTGGATGGTGGGGATTGGTAAAACCCCTCTACTTTGGCTAGGAGCAGAAGAGGAGACTCAGCAGCAGGAGAGAACAACAGGAGGAAGGGCTCCCAACTATACTCGGCATCAGTGAACCGTAGCTGGATCAGTTCTGAATTGGCCACACCCTGGGGCCTTAGACTGTCTAGGCAATGGCAGGATGCTGGGAATTGGAGGGATGCTGCTAGAGGCTGACAGTGTTCTTACTGGAAACACTTAGCTCAATGGATAGGACAGCAGCTTCCCGAGGAGATTGGGGAGCAAGGCCAAGCAAGGAAAGCAGGATTTGCAGAGGGCTTTGGGCCACCTCACCTACTTTCCCTGCCTCTTCCTCCAAGGGGCCTTGCAAACAATGCTTCTTGCCCAGAGAGAGTAAAGGGTGGGATGGGGAGAGGGCATCATTCATTTCTTGTGTCTGAGGTGAATGGGTGTGGATGAGCTCCGGCTCACTCTCTTCAAGCTGGACCTTAAAGGACTCCCAGCTGCTCCCACACTCCAGTCATTCATGGAGTGGGTGCCAAGTTCATCTCTATTTGAATCTCAGGGTCTGTCTGGGAGCCCAGAATTCCTGAGCAATTGTTTTATGGGGTATAAAGTGTTTCTTCAGCAGGGAAGATGATGTGGTGCAAGGTGCACATATACCCTAGAACTTAAATAAAAGAAAAAAAGAAAAAACAGTTCTACTGTGCAGATTGACTTCAGACCTGGAGAGCAAACAGGAAAACAAGCCACATGCCTCGTAGCAGGTTCCCTGGGAAATCCCTTGCTCTCCTAATGTCTTTCCCATAGGCAGCCCCCACCAAAGTGGGCTATGAGATTTTGCCCCCTCAACCTGAGAACCAACAGGGGTTAATCAGAGTGAGCACTGGAGAAGCACAAGTGAGATTCTGAAGAAGCACAAGTGAGACTCTGAAGACCTCTGTAGTGTGAACTCTGCTGAGACCATTCAAAGTGTGCCTTTCTTATGGCCCAAGTTCCAGCAGCACATTTTCCAGTGTGGGATCCCTCTTCCCTGGCAGCAGCTCTGCTAGAGCCCTGGGTGTTTACTGTGACATACCATAGAGAAACAGGGAAGGAAGTCAAGTCTGTCATGACATGTCTTAGTTCTGGCCTTCCTAATACCTAAGAAGAGGCTGACAGGGTGGCCCCAGGGACACCACCCATCTCCCAAGGGAGTGCTTTTTAGACTTCTACTTGCCACTTAGCTGTGAGGTATGAAATACGTTAGTGGGCCTTGCACAATTTAGAATAAAAGGAGAATAGAAAATTTCAGTGTGCCTGGCACATAGCAGGGTATTGTTTTGTGAAACTTACATTTCCTCTTTAGGTACACCAATAGGTGCAATGTGTACCCATATAAGATGTATTTCTTATGTGGTCCTGGTTAAAAATGCAAAACAAAACATCTAAGTGGTTCTATTACAGCATCTCAGCTGCTTTCAAGTATTCAGGGAGTGAGGGTGGAGGGCAGAATGGGAATCGGGAGGAAGGTCTCAATCTCAAAGAGCAGGTTGAACTTTTCTATCTGCCTCCTGAGCCAAACATAGATAGTCTCCCCACCCCCTTGAGGATCTAAGGGCCTTTGGCTCAGCCTTTTGGGGCCTGAGAGACCACCACGAGCCTTGTGCTTTGAATACTTCTTGCAGCAGGCCCTGCCAAAAGTACCTGGGTGGGAAGGGCTGCTCTTTAAGAACTTGAATTAAGGACTTCAGTGGTTAGTTGTAAAAGTAAATGATGTACCGAGGGCTTTTATTTATCCCTAGAACCCTTGTAATTTCCAAGATGCATAGACTGGAAGAAGATAGCCCTGCTACTTATGGCTTGAAAGAAAGGAGGAGAGGAGAGGTTGGCCCACCTCCCTCCTGCTCTCCCTCCCTTTCCCAGGCCTTCTTCTCTTTCCCCTGTCCCTAGCAGGGAAGGAGATTGGAACAGGCAGCCTTTGGGGATTGCAGGACCCTCTTCCTGATGGGTCAGATCCATAGTGGCTCAGGAAGACCCTACCGGGGCAGCGAATAGTGTCTCTGCGGGGAGGGAAGAGTCCTCCAGGTGGGACCTTTGGTCATATGGCCTCACATGCTTTATGTCTCAGAGTGGCAGGTGTTGCTTATTATAAGACACAAGAGTAAAAAGCAAAGAGCAGACAAAGGCAGGTCCTCAAGGGAGATGGGCTCTGCAGGACTCCCTAAGAGCCAAAAAGGTGCACACGGGAGCCCAGTGGCACTGGTAGGCTTCTGAGCATAGGCACTCCAGGGCTTTGTTATTTTTTCCAAATGGAAACATCTTTAGAAGATCAACTGTTATAATTTGCCCAAGCTACAAGCTCAAACATGGCTAAGAAACATTGCTCGAGGTCATTTGCGAAAGTACGTTCTTCCAACTTTTCAAGGTCAAGGGTGGGGATTTGTGTTCTGTTCTCATTTTTGCTTGTGTCTTTGCTCGTGGTTGAACTGAAGAGGTCTCTCCAGGCCCAGTGTTTACCGGAAGATAGGGAGATTGGAACTATCCCCAGCCACTGTTCTCTCAAGGAGAACTGATGGGGAGTGATGCCCTGCCCCACTTGTCCACGTGAGAGGGAGGCAGGTGTGCTTGTACCAGAAAGAGTTCTCGAGGGGTTAGCACCCCAGGAATGCATCTATGCCGACTCTGCTTATCATGACTCCCCACCTTCAAAATACATCTTGGGGTCACTGCATATCCCAGAAAGTGGCAACACAGGGGCACCCCTCGATGTGCTGAGTATCCAGAGTCACGTTCTTGGAATGTGTGACCAGTGCGTAATTTAAGCAAATGAAATCTTTCCCTAATGTCTCCTTTTACACTGAAAAAACAAATTAAGCAACAGAAGAAAAACAAATCCAGAGAAATAGTTTCTTCCAGGGAAGTCTGACCTCCCTGTCGAGAAGGTGAGGATGGTGCTGCGGCTGTGTTTCTGCTGGCCGCGGCCCAGGGCTGTCTCCCAGACAGCTGCTGTCCCACTGAGTTCGGTTCAAGTGAACATGGCCATTGAGATCCAAAGTATTTCTGGCTGGTTCGGGCTTGGGTCCTTTCTCTAGATGAATATTTTAATGTGGGAATTCAGAGGAAAGCTACGGGGAAAGCAGCATTGGTCAACTGGCAATGCTAAAGAAAAATCTCCAATGGTTTTCACGGCTAGTTTGGCACTGAAGTTTCTTTGCTGTTCTGACCTGAAGCTCTCCATTAGGACTTCCTATTATTTTTCTCACAAGCCCTCATCCTCACTGACAGTTCCGATCATGCCCTGTGCATATCCAGTTCCCCCTGGTAGGCACAGCTCCTCCTGTCACCTCAATGCCCCCCTTTCAGCTCGGCCCAGGTGGGGACCCTCTTTCCCCTCCCCGTCCATTGTAGTCATTTCTGTCTACACTGGACTCTTGCTACCTCTTGTTTTGGCTTATGTTTAATCTTACTTTTTTAAAGCAACACCTTCTGATTATGAAACAATTTATACTTTTTTTTTGCAGAGAATGTGGAAAATACAGAAAAGTATAAGGAGAAGCATAAAAATTATTCACAGCTGCATCCTTGGAGGGAGCTATTCTATACATCTTGATGAAATTGCTGCCCTTTTTTCTGTGTATCTATCTATTACATGTGATAATTTTTAAAACTGATGTCATGTCATTGATGTATTTTTGTTTCTTGCTTTATCCATTTAAGATTACAACATAAGAAATTTCCAGTCTCCAACTCCCAGCGCGAGCAACACAGAAGACCGGTGATTTCTGCATTTTCAACTGAGGTACTGGGATCATCTCTCTAGGGAGTGCCGGACAATTGGTGCTGGTCAGCTGCTGCAGCCTGACCAGCGAGAGCTGAAGCAGGGCGAGGCATCGCCTCACCTGGAAGCGCAAGGGGGAAGGAAATCCGTTTTCCTAGCCAGGGGAACTGAGACACACAACACCTGGAAAATCGGGTAACTCCCACCCCAATACTGCGCTTAAGGAAGGAAACAGGCACACCAGGAGAATATATCCCACACCTGGCTGGGAGGGTCCCACGCCCACGGAGCCTCCCTCACTGCTAACACAGCAGTCTGCGGCGATCGATCCGCAAGGCAGCAGCGAGGCTGGGGGAGGGGCGCCCGCCATTGCTGAGGCTTAAGTAGGTAAACAAAGCCGCTGGGAAGCTCGAACTGGGTGGAGCTCACAGCAGCTCAAGGAAGCCTGCCTGTCTCTGTAGACTCTACCTCTGCGGACAGCACACAGCTGCAGTCAATAGGGGTAAGAGCGGGGGCCGGTGCAGATGCGAACGACTGTCTGACAGCTTTGGGGAGAGCCGTGGATCTCCTAACGCGGAGGCTGAGATCTGAGAACGGACAGACTGCCTGCTCAGGTGGGTCCCTGACCCTGAGTAGCCTAGCTGGGAGACATCCCCCACTAGGGGCAGTCTGACACCCCACACCTCACACGGTGGAGTCACCCCTGAGAGGAAACTTCAAAAGAAAGAATCAGACAGGTACACTCGCTGTTCAGCAATATTCTATCTTCGGCAACCTCTGCTGCTGATACCCAGGCAAACAGGGTCTGGAGTGGACCTCAAGCAATCTCCAACAGACCAACAGACAGTCCTTCTGACTGTCAGATGGAAAACTATCAAACAGGAAGGACACCTATACCAAAACCCCATCAGTACGTCACCATCATCAAAGACCAGAGACAGATAAAACCACAAAGATGGGGAAGAAGCAGGGCAGAAAAGCTGGAAATTCAAAAAATAAGAGCATCTCCCCCTGCAAAGGAGCGCAGCCCATCGCCAGCAACGGATCAAAGCTGGTCAGAGAATGACTTTGACGAGATGAGAGAAGAAGGCTTCAGTCCATCAAACCTCTCAGAGCTAAAGGAGGAATTACGTACCCAGCGCAAAGAAACGAAAAATCTTGAAAAAAAAGTGGAAGAATTGATAGCTAGACTAATTAATGCAGAGAAGATCATAGATGAAATGACAGAGATGAAAACCATGACACGAAAATACATGACAAATGCACAAGCTTCAGTAACCGACTCGATCAACTGGAAGAAGAAAGAGTATCAGCGATTGAGGATCAAATGAATGAAATGAAGCGAGAAGAGAAACCAAAAGAAAAAAGAAGAAAAAAAGAAATGAACAAAGCCTGCAAGAAGTATGGGATTATGTAAAAAGACCAAATCTACGTCTGATTGGGTGCCTGAAAGTGAGGGGGAAAATGGAACCAAGTTGAAAACACTCTTCAGGACATCATCCAGGAGAACTTCCCCAACCTAGTAGGGCAGGCCAACATTCAAATTCAGGAAATACAGAGAACGCCACAAAGATACTCCTCGAGAAGAGCAACTCCAAGACACATAATTGCCAGATTCACCAAAGTTGAAATGAAGGAAAAAATCTTAAGGGCAGCCAGAGAGAAAGGTCGGGTTACCCACAAAGGGAAGCCCATCAGAATAACAGCAGACCTCTCGGCAGAAACTCTACAAGCCAGAAGAGAGTGGGGGCCAATATTCAACGTTCTTAAAGAAAAGAATTTTCAACCCAGAATTTCATATCCAGCCAAACTAAGTTTCATCAGTGAAGGAGAAATAAATCCTTTACAGATAAGCAAATGCTTAGAGATTTTGTCACCACCAGGCCTGCCTTACAAGAGACCCTGAAGGAAGCCCTAAACATGGAAAGGAACAACCGGTACCAGCCATTGCAAAAACATGCCAAAATGTAAAGACCATCGAGGCTAGGAAGAAACTGCATCAACTAATGAGCAAAATAACCAGTTAATATCATAATGACAGGATCAAGTTCACACATAACAATATTAACCTTAAATGTAATGGACTAAATGCTCCAATTAAAAGACACAGACTGGCAAACTGGATAAAGAGTCAAGACCCATCAGTCTGCTGTATTCAGGAGACCCATCTCACATGCAGAGACATACATAGGCTCAAAATAAAGGGATGGAGGAAGATCTACCAAGCAAATGGAGAACAAAAAAAGCAGGGGTTGCAATCCTAGTCTCTGATAAAACAGACTTTAAACCATCAAAGATCAAAAGAGACAAGGCCATTACATAATGGTAAAGGGATCAATTCAACAGGAAGAGCTAACTCTCCTAAATATATATGCACCCAATACAGGAGCACCCAGATTCATAAAGCAAGTCCTTAGAGACCTACAAAGAGACTTAGACTCCCATACAATAATAATGGGAGACTTCAACACTCCACTGTCAACATTAGACAGATCAACGAGACAGAAAGTTAACAAGGATATCCAGGAATTGAACTCATCTCTGCAGCAAGCGGACCTAATAGACATCTATAGAACTCTCCACCCCAAATCAACAGAATATACATTCTTCTCAGCACCACATCACACTTATTCCAAAATTGACCACATAATGGAAGTAAAGCAGCACTCCTCAGCAAATGTACAAGAACAGAAATTATAACAAACTGTCTCTCAGACCACAGTGCAATCAAACTAGAACTCAGGACTAAGAAACTCATTCAAAACCGCTCAACTACATGGAAACTGAACAACCTGCTCCTGAATGACTACTGGGTACATAACGAATGAAAGCAGAAATAAAGATGTTCTTTGAAACCAATGAGAACAAAGATACAACATACCAGAATCTCTGGGACACATTTAAAGCAGTGTGTAGAGGGAAATTTATAGCACTTAATGCCCACAAGAGAAAGCAGGAAAGATCTAAAATTGACACTCTAACATCACAATTAAAAGAACTAGAGAGGCAAGAGCAAACACATTCAAAAGCTAGCAGAAGGCAAGAAATAACTAAGATCAGAGCAGAACTGAAGGAGATAGAGACACAAAAACCCTCCAAAAAATCAATGAATCCAGGAGTTGGTTTTTTGAAAAGATCAACAAAATTGACAGACCGCTAGCTAGACTAATAAAGAAGAAAAGAGAGAGGAATCAAATAGACGCAATAAAAAATGATAAAGGGGATCACACCGACCCCACAGAAATACAAACAACCATCAGAGAATACTATAATGCCTCTACGCAAATCAACTAGAAAATCTAGAAGAAATGGATAATTTCCTGGACATTACACTCTTCAAGACTAAACCAGGAAGAAGTTGAACCTGAATAGACCAATAGCAGGCTCTGAAATTGAGGCAACAATTAATAGCCTACCCACCAAAAAAAGTCCAGGACCAGATGGATTCACAGCTGAATTCTACCAGAGGTACAAGGAGGAGCTGGTACCATTCCTTCTGAAACTATTCCAATCAATAGAAAAAGAGGGAATCCTCCCTAACTCATTTTATGAGGCCAACATCATCCTGTACCAAAGCCTGGCAGAGACACAACAAAAAAAGAGAATTTAGACCAATATCCCTGATGAACATCGACAAAAATCCTCAATAAAATACTGGCAAACCGGATTCAGCAGCACATCAAAAAGCTTATCCATGATCAAGTGGGCTTCATCCCTGGGATGCAAGGCTGGTTCAACATTCGCAAATCAATAAACGTAATCCAGCATATAAACAGAACCAAAGACAAGAACCACATGATTATCTCAATAGATGCAGAAAAGGCTTTTGACAAAATTCAACAGCCCTTTATGCTAAAAACGCTCAATAAATTTGGTATTGATGGAACATACCTCAAAATAATAAGAGCTATTTATGACAAACCCACAGCTATATCATACTGAATGGGCAAAAACTGGAAAAATTCCCTTTGAAAACTGGCAGAAGACAGGGATGCCCTCTCTCACCACTCCTATTCAACATAGTGTTGGAAGTTCTGGCTAGGGCAATCAGGCAAGAGAAAGAAATGAAGGGTATCCAGTTAGGAAAAGAAGAAGTCAAATTGTCCCTGTTTGCAGATGACATGATTGTATATTTGGAAAACCCCATTGTCTCAGCCCAAAATCTCCTTCAGCTGATAAGCAACTTCAGCAAGTCTCAGGATACAAAATTAATGTGCAAAAATCACAAGCATTCTTATACACCAGTAACAGACAAGCAGAGAGCCAAATCAGGAATGAACTTCCATTCACAATTGCTTCAAAGAGAATAAAATACCTAGGAATCCAACTTACAAGGGATGTGAAGGACCTCTTCAAGGAGAACTACAAACCACTGCTCAGTGAAATAAAAGAGGACACAAACAAATGGAAGAACATACCATGCTCATGGATAGGAAGAATCAATATCGTGAAAATGGCCATACTGCCCAAGGTTATTTATAGATTCAATGCCATCCCCATCAAGCTACCAATGACTTTCTTCACAGAATTGGAAAAAACGGCTTTAAAGTTCATATGGAACCAAAAAAGAGCCCGCATTGCCAAAACAATCCTAAGTCAAAAGGACAAAGCTGGAGGCGTCACGCTACCTGACTTCAAACTATACTACAAGGCTACAGTAACCAAAACAGCATGGTACTGGTACCACAACAGAGATATAGACCAATGGAACAGAACAGAGTCCTCAGAAATAATACCACACATCTACAGCCATCTGATCTTTGACAAACCTGAGAGAAACAAGAAATGGGGAAAGGATCCCCTATTTAATAAATGGTGCTGGGAAAATTGGCTAGCCATATGTAGAAAGCTGAAACTGGATCCTTTCCTTACCCCTTATACGAAAATTAATTCAAGATGGATTAGAGACTTAAATGTTAGACCTAATATCATAAAAACCCTAGAAGAAAATCTAGGTAGTACCATTCAGGAAATAGGCATGGGCAAGGACTTCATGTCTAAAACACCAAAAGCAACGGCAGTAAAAGCAAAAATTGACACATGGGATCTAATTAAACTAAAGAGCTTTTGCACAGCTAAAGAAACTACATCAGAGTGAACAGGCAACCTACAGAATGGGAGAAAATTTTTGCAACCTACTCATCTGACAAAGGGCTAATATCCAGAATCTACAAAGAACTCAAACAAATATACAAGAAAAAAACAAACAACCCCATCAAAAAGTGGGCAAAGGGTATGAACAGACATTTCTCAAAAGAAGACATCCATACAGCCAACAGACACATGAAAAAATGCTCATCATCACTCGCCATCAGAGAAATGCAAATCAAAACCACAATGAGATACCATCTCACACCAGTTAGAATGGCAATCATTAAGAAGTCAGGAAACAACAGGTGTTGGAGAGGACGTGGAGAAATAGGAACACTTTTACACTGTTGGTGGGATTGTAAACTAGTTCAACCATTATGGAAAACAGTATGGCGATTCCTCAAGGATCTAGAACTAGATGTACCATATGACCCAGCCATCCCACTATTGGGTATATACCAAAGGATTATAAATTACTCTACTACAAAGACACATGCACACGTATGTTTATTGCGGCACTATTCACAATAGCAAAGACTTGGAATCAACCCAAATGTCCATCTGTGACAGACTGGATTAAGAAAATGTGGCACATATACACCATGGAATACTATGCAGCCATCAAAAAGGATGAGTTTGCGTCCTTTGTAGGGACATGGATGCAGCTGGAAACCATCATTCTTAGCAAACTATCACAAGAAGAGAAAACCAAACACCGCATGTTCTCACTCATAGGTGGGAACTGAACAATGAGATCACTTGGACTCGGGAAGGGGAACATCACACACTGGGGCCTATCATGGGGAGGGGGGAGGAGGGAGGGATTGCATTGGGGAGTTATACATGATATAAACGTCATGCACATGTACCCTAGAACTTAAAGTATAATAAAATAAAAATTAAAAAAAAAAAAGAAATTTCCTCACTGGGGTGCTTCCCAAACCTGATATTTACTGACCATACCTATATTCTATTGAATGAGGGAGTGTCATAATTCAATTACTTATAGTTTCCAGAAACGTTGTGCTCACTTATACTTTCCTTAATAGCATATGAGGGTGCATGAATTCCTTCATCACAACGCAATGGAATTAGGGGGAAATGCCAGTGAAAGATGAAGAGAGAGGGGGCAGGACTAGCAGGCGTGCCTCAGACACGCATTTCGGCAGGCAAGAGAGGAAAGGATCCTGTGGAAAGGTCTCCCACTGCTGTGGGATTCTAAAAGCTTTGGGCAGGGGATAGCGAGTCCCCAAACCAAAACCCAGTGGCCATTCTGTGACAGGCAGGAACGGGCTGCTATGGGACCCTGGTCATATTGAAGCTTTGGCTGGGGGTCACCAAGACGTGGATAGCTGGAGCTGTCAGTCAACTCTGCTTCCCAGGGGCAGATTCTCTCAAAGGAGACCAGAACTACATACCCCCTGCTCCCCCATGCCTACCCCATTTCACCTGATAAACAGGGAATATAATTAAAACATACAATTATGAACTGTGAAATGGTCTCATTTTGCTGGTTTGCGTTCTTCTGATTGACCTCGATGTCAAACGTTTCTCATGAATTTTGTTACTTACATACTTGTACTTCTAAGAATTGTGTGCCTGGGTTCTCTGTTTGCCTGTGATTGTTTTCCTTATTGATGTTTTAAGAGGATCTGCGGCTTTAAGCCTGTTAACTCTTTGTCCATTCTCTTCAATATTTTAACCAATTTATCACTTCTCTTTATATTTTATGTAGGATGTTTGGATGTTTTAAAATAACTCACTCTTCTGTTAAGATCACTTTTATTTACTTCATGTTCTGAAAATTCTTGCTCATTCAAAGTTTAGTTAAATATATGCCAGTATTTTATTCTAGACACTTTTGATTTTTTTTTTTTTTACATTTAATACACTGGGGTTTTATTTCAGTGTATGGTATTAGGGAGGGATCAAACTTGATTATTTTCCCCCCTTTTAGCCACATTTTCCAATTTTACTTTAAGATAATCTAACCATTAACCATTTCTTCCTGGCGATTCCTTTCTCAGATTTAAATTTTTAAAATATGTATAATAGATCTCAGGACTATCTGGTTCTACTTCATTGGATGATCTAAGGAATCTTGTACCACCAGCATCACACTATTTTAATTACTGTATCAATAATAATACATTAGAGATCTCTTAGAGACAGTGTCTCCTTGATATTCTTTAAGCAGTTCTTAACTCTTCTCATCCTTTTTTTTCCCCTTCCAGATGGGCTTTCATCAAATTCAAGAAAAAAAAAGATTCCCCTGGGATTTAATTCAGATTGCATTTCACCTAAAAATTGCAAGGATTAACAACAAGGATTAATAGCATTGCTGCATTCAATATTGCAACCCAAGGTTACGTCTATTAACTATTCTCTTTAATCAATCTCTGTAAAAAGTTTGCATTTTTAATATAGGTCTGGGATATTTCTTATTAGTGTTCTTTATATTTTTTTCCCAATACTCTTATGAATGCATTTTCTCCCTATATTTTCTGCTTGTTGTTAGAATAGAAACAGTATTTATTTTGGAGATTTTTGTATTTTTATCTTGCATCTGACCCCTTCCCTAACTTTTATTAATCCTAAGGATTTTGCAGTCAGTACTTTTATATTATCTTGGTGCATAATCATACTATAGTCTGTAAGTAACAAACATTTTGTTTCCTTCTTTCTATTGTAGAGTTTGAAAAGTCGTCAGTGTGTAGTCCTGTTGCCTTACTTGTTTGAGTTATGGGTTGAATTTATTTTGAAATTTCAAAAAACTTCAAAGGATGGTATGTTGTTTTTGTGTTAATCAAAATGAAAATGGGTTTAAAAAGCTTGAACAATGTCATCTTGGAGTGCCAAATGAATAGGATGGCCTGTATGTCAGGAGCATGCCCACACTTTTCCTGATGGAGTGAGTTTATTGTCCTTGATGAATCCCAGGAGTACAGTTATTCCATGACGCTGTTATTCCCTGGTGCTTTAGTGTGCAGTGCAGCCGGAGTCAGCCTGAACTTTAGGAAATGAGGTCATAAGTTGAAAGAACATGGAATTGAGAAAGCACACAGAAGCAGCCACGGCCAACATTTCCCCCTAAACAAGCCAATCAACAAAAAGCAATGCCAAACAAGCCCCTTTGAAACTTTCAAAGGTCTCATCCTAGCACCTTCCTAGCACTGTAGGAGACATCTTTCAGCTGTTGATTTATGAACCCTGAGAGGCATGTGGAGCAATTAATGGAGGTAAATGTCTAACTTAAAAAATCTTCAGTAGGCATTTTTAGACAATCCACCTTTAAAGAAAAGTGTGGATGATCTGTGCATATATTGACTGCACCTGTAGGGGTATAGCTGGAAAACACCCAGTGAGCGTCTTCAGGAACCAAGTCATGCAGGGGCTGAGCTCTCAGTCCATCGCGACAGCTGCCATGATGCCTTCTGACCTTTAAACACTTTAAACTCTTTTCTCTCATCCTCTGCTATTTGCTTTAGACCCATAACAGGCTCGTTAGTTAAAAATAGGAAGCAAAGGTAATCCTGATGTTGAATTGCAAGTTAATGCAGAGCACAGACATGAAAATAATTCTATGGATTTGCTGCAGCATATACCTTGCCAGATCTCCAAGTTCCATTGATCTAATGAAAAGCCTTAGTTTGAAGAAAATTTTGGAGAACCCTTGCATCAAGAGGTGTCCAGTACCTCAAAAACCAGTGTTCAAAAGGAAAATGCACATGCATTTCAGGGAGGTGGGAACAAAAGCCTTCCTTTGCACAGTGTGTTACATGTGGAAATGTGGAATGCACACGATCATTCTTACTGTTAAAAAAAACCCACAAAGATTATAAAACTATGTCATTTTTTTTTTGGTTCAAAAACTCACACAATTAAAAAGATTATACTATGAAATCAGCTTTGATCTATTCTTGAGTCATTTCTGTGACGTGTGGTTAAATTTTAATCTGTTTAAATTTTTTATTTGATTCTTCCAAACCAAACACAGTATCTCATTTTAAAACATATCTGCTGACAGAGATTTTTCTTCTAGCCTGAATCATGCTGAAAACAGGTGTAACCAGATGTCCTCTTAGCCTACAAACACATTTCAGAAAATCATTGTAAGACGCTCAATTAACTTTGAGCAAAGTAGTTTCCTGTATCCTTCAAAGAAAGACATGTTTTCAAAATGTCACCTCAGCAAATAAAAGTGTTGACATGCTGTGTAAGGCTATTAGTTATGGGGCCAGAATTCAAACTAGCTGATTGGAAGTAGGGCCAGTTGTCTATCAAAGTATTTCTAATTTATGGCAATGAAATCATGTTATCTGCATAGAAGAGAACTCAGCTCTCCCTACTTCTCTATGGTGGGGGATCTATACTGTATCTGGCTCATCTAAAAGTAAGTCCAAATCACTAACACATAGGAATGAGTGTTAGACTATGCTCCTATTCACCCCCACTGGAAAATCTTATCTGACAAAAGACAGTTTTGATGTCCTTTGCTTTGATGTTAAAGTATGGTCTTCCTGAATACATCAATACAGGGATCTGAACTGATCTTAGCACATTTCAAAGCATTGATTGTCAATGGGAGTCAAAACTCAATGCAAGCTACAGCCTCATGCTATTCCTTAAAGATTTATCTTTGGGGTAATAAACAGTAAGCCAATTGTCCTTAGACTACTGCACTTAAATCCTTGGTTCTTATATAAAACATTAGCTCAAGACAGCTATAATTGGACATAATCAAGAAAGAAATGGCATTAAAAATTAAAAAAATTTAGAATTATAAAGGCATGAAAATAGCTGCTTACTATAAAAATGTTAAATATGAGACTCTACATAATAAAAAGTGAAAGCTGTAATTTACCTGCTTCCCATCTCTCCCTCTCCCCAGTGCAACTCTCCTCACTGGGTCTGCAGGACAAACTCTGGTCTTCCAGCAGGGATTTATTTTATCTGAAGTTTATTTATGGCAAAGAGATTTTTATAATTAATACTGTGATAAGACATGGTACCCTTTGACCAGGAATATTTTTGGGGGGGGCGGAGGTGGGGGTTAGGATTCGAGTTCTTATGAAACAGAAGGAGTTTAATTAGAAGGCACAATCACTTGCTAGGTAGCAAGAGAAAAAATCCTGCCCCTCATTGTTTCTTGGAGATTGCTGCTGAGGGTATGTGACAAATCAACACATGGCCACTATGGCTTGGCATACTTACTTTCCTAATCATCCAAATCAAGTATTGCAAACACCTGAAAAAGAGAAATGGAGCCAAATGTGATATAATCTATGATCTCGGCCCCAGAGTAGAAATGAGGTTGGGTTTTTCAGATTTATACCATGTACCACATTGAATGTTATCAATACTGTGCATGAATACAAGGGTTGAGGGATTTTGTTTCCATTAAGAATCTGTTTCCAGGAGAACAGCCCATGGGAAAGTATTGTTGTTTTCAACTACAGATATGGAGGGCCCCATTGCCTATGTTAAAAAAGAATCTTAGAATTTTGGCTTAGGCAATAAACTCTTTAACGGAACATACAGAGTAAATAAAAGATCGCTAAAGGGAGACCATAGGCCCCAAGCAGACAGAATGGACCAAACATACAGAAGGAATGTAAATATAGCTGACTTCGATTTTTTTTTTTTTTTTTTAATGGAGAGGAGCTAATTTCTTCCTTGAAAAACCCACTTGAGCATACCTCTTAGTTATGCAGAAACAGAGTAAGCACTTGTTATATTTTATGGATTTAAAGTGTTTCTGGGACTTGCCCTGAATCTCCTGAATGCAAAGCTAGTTATATGAGGAGGTGGGCCTACTTACATAGGAGCTAGTGTCTTCTGGAAAAGACTCCAGCCCCAAGGTCCTGGTGTCCAATGGTCCAAAGTCTTTTGGAATGGATAAGAGTGGACCAGATTAAGGCACAAAATAACAGCTTGAGAAAAGACTGGTGACCCAGGCTTACTGTACAAGGAAGGTGTAAGTTGGAGGAAAGGGTGGGATTCTAGTACAAAATGTGGTAGAGGTGGATGTGACTCCCTAACCCAGTGACACAGACATACTGGATGTGCTTTGGAAATAGTGACTGTGTGTGTGTGCTCAAGGGAGCACCATGTATTGAGTTTAATGCCATGGAAGTCAAAATGCCATCTTCCTTTGAAGAAGCCTGCAGCCTGCACAGGGCCATGCAAAATCGTCTCTGCTGTATGAGCAGAAGTCTAGGCGAGTGCACAGGGTCGTGTGTGTTCAACAGCGACACCATGTGGCAGCGAGACCCAACAGCCAGAGAGAAGCTGTTGGAATGCAGGTCTCTTTCCCTGTGACATTTGAAAGCATCAACGACATTTGAAAGCATCAACACAGTCTTCGCAGGGGAGTCCAATCAGCCACAAAAGGGCAAAGCAAATCGGCCTTGTATTAAATTCCTGGAAGTCAAACTTCTTAGTCCAATGAGGAACTTCTCAAGGACCCTCGCTGGAGAAAGGGTGTTCAGCAAGAACGAAGGACAGCGTCCAGATGGATGAGCTTAGTATGTTCTGAGCGGTGAGCTTACTGGGGCCCAGGTAAGCTGCACAACAGATTCTTCTGGGGGATATCAGGGCAAATACCCACTTAGATCCACCCCAGGGAGCATTGCCTTCCTGTTCTAAATTAACCTTAGATTAGGTAGGACTAATTCTAGTTGTACAGTCACAGGGGTATGCAAGCTGTAAATTGGACACCATTTTGGACCTCAACTCTCTGGAGAGATTTCTGAGCACCTTCCTACTTAGAGAGGAAGGCCTGGGAAGAAGACTAAAGCCAGCTT
Organism: Trachypithecus francoisi; assembly: GCF_009764315.1. Taxonomy (NCBI): domain Eukaryota; kingdom Metazoa; phylum Chordata; class Mammalia; order Primates; family Cercopithecidae; genus Trachypithecus; species Trachypithecus francoisi. Next base: position 96,504,707 of record NW_022681468.1, read on the forward strand.
AGTAAAGGGTCAGGGGCAGGTAAAATGTGAGTAAAATTTTTAGAATTAGGGTCAAAGTCAGCTAGGCCTTTTCAAAAATAAGCCATAGAAATGTAGGGCAGAGAAGGGCCAAAAATGGAATAAAAATCAAGGGACCCAAGCTTTCTGCATTTGCAAGGTTGTTGGATGTCCTTGTCATGTGGTTGCTCCGTTTCCAGTAGCCTGGAGGCCACAGATGTGGGACCTTGAAGTGGTCTTGGGACACAGGACCATCCCAACCCTAAAGGCTGCTTTTAGATGGAGTAAACCTGAATGTTACTTGCAGGAGAGCTCCATTATCTCACGTTTTGGAAGGCAGCTGGAAAGAAACCATCATTCACCAATCAGCATAGCTGTTGAGGAATCACATTCAGCTGGAAAAGAGAGAACTAGAATTTTCTGGAGCCCCTTTCTCTAGTTTCTTCTAGAGATCTGGAATACCTCAGATCACCATGGGCATTTTCCTCCCAGCACTTATCATTATTAATACTGCTTTGGGTTATTACTTGATTAATGTCTGTCTCATCCCTCCAGACTATTAGTGTCCTGAGGACAGGGATCCTGTCTGTTTGCTCATCAGTTTATCCTCACTAATGCACAAGAGATTGAAGTGTGTGTCAACGTGTGTAAGATTTCGGGGAAGGAACTACCTGTCAGCCTTTTAGGTTGCAAAGTTGGGAGGGATATGGAATCAAAGGTTGGGACCAGGCAGGAAGAGGGGCTGGTTCACCTCACAGTGGAAGGACAGAGATCCTGACCACAGTAGCTGGTGAGGTGCTGTCTGGGAGCTGTGAGAGGCCGTTATATTTCAGGTCATTGGGTTGCTCAGGGTGGCACATGCTCAAAGTTCAAAGCCCATCTGTGGGAAGAACTCCCACACTGGTCCTCCAGCTGACACATATCATGTTCATTTTAGACTCCAGTATTTCTATGCCTTCTTTGTCAAGATTGACTGGGGCAGGTGGATAGACGGGAAGAAAGGTGGGGGTCTCCCAGGCTACAGAAAGGTTAGGGTGAGTGGGATGAGCAGTTGCTGTGGCTTAAAAATGTCACCCAAAAAGTTGGGTTGGTATTCTGTTGGGAGGGAAGCTGGCTGCAGAGGAGGAGGGCAAATAGAAAAGGAGAAATGAACACTCTCTTAGGAGAGCCTGGAGTGCACGCTGGCCCCAATGGGTGGACATTTCTGCCACTGTCTCTCAGGTCTCCCCCCAGTTTCCACAGTGCAGAGAACCCCGTCATCTCTACCCCCAGGAAAGGGCTGCTCAGACAAGGCGGCCCCTTTCATCTGGAGCTGGGACCCCACGTGCCCATCAGGAAATGGACTGGGGCGGCTAATCCCCTGAACTCAGTTCCAGGAAGGAAGAATAAGCGTACCTCAGCCAAAGTTTTAAAAGTTTCATAAAATCAAAAGATTCCATTCACCTCCAAACCAAAAAGCGAAACAAACAAACAAAAACCCTCAAACAGTAGCAACAACAAAAACAGAGAAAGCTCCAACGCATAAAATAAAAGCAAACGGAGTGTAGACACTATCAAATTGAACAAGGAGGAACATCATAACCTTCCTCGCCCCACGGTGGATTTTAAAATCCTTCATCCCATGCTACTACTGTGGGAGAGTGTGGGGGCTTGTGTCTGGCCCCAGTTCTTCAGTAAAGTCTACCTAATTTGGAGCCTGTTCCTTCTATGGAGCTGTCAGCCTCTGGGGATGGGTGTGTTCATGTTGCATCCGCTGGGCTGGTACCAGGTACCCACCAGATGCATTCAGTTGAAGTTTAGGGAATGAAAAGTTCTCTCAGAGTGGGAGGCCTTCTAGGGCCACCGCTTAGTCTCTATTCTGGCAAACGTGACCACAATTTTGATGCAATCATCAGGACATGGAGCTGGGCTTCTTCGTGTGGCCTCCTCCTTGCCTTCTTGACATTTAGGAGGCAGGACAAATTGAGTTGGGATGAAGAAGGAACAGCTGACAGGGCCCCGAAAAATGTGGGATTGCTAGTGCGGGAGGGTCATGTACAGCCCACTGGAGTCCAAAGACCTCATTTTAGATATGAGATGACTGTGGCCAGGGCAGGGGGTGGGGTGAGGGGGATGTGAGCTTTGTTGGTTTTTTTTTTTTTTTTTTTTTTTTTTTTTTTTTTTTTTGCCCTGCCTTCATGAGGCTAGGTCTAGTGAGCATTCACAGCCGGTGTAGCCTGGGGTGGTGATCCCTGAGACTAGTCGGGCTCAGCCTAAGGTGGCTTCTGTGGCTAGGGCTGCTGGCCCTGCCTGCCAGCCCCCGGTGGAGCAAAGGAAGATTTTAACCCTGAAGTCCTAGGCATGAAGGACTTGAGACCCAGTGTCACCAGAGGGCAGCCTACCTTTGGAGGCCCGAGGGTTGCCTTGAGGCCAAAGTATAGCAGGAAAGACACAGGAGGACTTACTACAGAATACTTTACCCTCCAAAGAACACGTACTGGGCTGTGGGGAGACCCCTCCGAGGTTGGGCTGCACTTTCCCTCTCAGATCATCTCCGGTACCAGCCCCTACCTGCTCCTACCCTTGCTGACTGCCACAAAGCCTGCTTTCCCACACAGGTGGTACTGGGGTCCAAAATGCTGGGAGAGAAGTCCCGAGTGCCTACCACAAACACTATTCCAGAGGCAGAGGCAGAGGGCGTTGAGATGGCCTGGCATCAAACACAAAACAGGAAAGAAACGCAACGACCTCCTTCCGCCGTTCACTGTGATTAGAAATGACACCTCAGAGGAAAACCTGATCACCAAGAGTGGTCCCTTGATCTCCAACCAAAAGAAGACTTGGTTTTGTGTGTTGAGAGGAACAAAAGTAGACAGAGGCTCAGACCATGGATTGGCCTCATTCCTGAGCATCACACACTTTTCTGCAGAGGTCCTTGTTGCTCTCAGCAACCTACTGATCAAGGAGGACGGCTTGAAGCACAAGGAGGTGAAGCTGCGGGGCTTCCTGCTGATGCTTACAGAGAGAAAGAGAAATGGCCCTGCTGTTTCCCAAGGACAAGTCAGCTTAGGGCCCAGTGGGGCTTCAGGCAGCACCCCTGCCCTGTGTCCTGTGAGCTACTGGACCCTGCTGCGTCAGGTGTGGCTCCACCTCTGCCTAGGCCACCAGGCATGTGGGGCGGTTGCTTGCAAATCTGTCAACTGAGAGAAATAGTAGTATTTCGCGGTGCAGAATGATGCCCAAGACCCAGAAGCAAGTCTGTGATGCCGGAAGAGAGGAGGAAAAAACAAGTAAAGAAGCAGATTTATCCCTTGGGTGGGATTTCTGTGCTAGTCCATCAAGGATGAAGCATTTTCCCATAATGCCATGGCCCAGGGCTCCAGCAAAGGACTTCGACTGTGTTCTCAAATCATGTCTGACCTTCACTGTGTCATGGGGTCCAGTTCTCCCAAACCAGAAACTTGAATGTCACTTTGACCCCAGCACACTCAACACATCCTTCTTCCAGCCTCTGCAGGGGGTTGTCCACCCACACATGCACTCTCATGTTATGGCCTTCAGATCAGTCAGATGTGGGGGGCCAGGCGCCGGGGTTTCTGCACACAGATTCCTGACTGGCCTCCCTGTTTCCAGGCTCCACCCTTTTCGTCCTTTCTATTCTCCCCTCACCATGGAGCACCTGGGGCTCCCCAGCTCACAGAACCTCCTACAGCTTCCCATTGCCCACAAGTCCTAACTCTGTGACCTGATGTGGAGGACCAGACCCTCTGAGGCCTCTGCTCCCACTTTCTTCTGCACCTCTTCTAATTCCATGCTAAAAACGGCCTCAATTGTTTCAAAACACTTCGTGTGCACCCCCACCTCCTTTGACCTGCTAGGTAAGATGCTCCCCTATTAAGAATCAGATTTCATTCAGATTCCAACTTAACTTTCCCTCCGCAGTTGGGGGTCCCTCCCCTGGACTGAGGCTGAAGATGCTCCTACCTACCCAGGCCTTCTATACAGAGCTTACAAACGGGTTAATTTCCTCTTGCTGCCTTGTATGTGTGCCTAGATTTGTGCATTTTCCCAAAGACACTGTAAATTCCTTGAGGGCATGGATTGTGTTTTGGGGTTCCCTGAGGCCTCAGCTTTGCACAAAGGGCCTGAAGACGGGGTGCTTGCTGCTAGCTTTTGGGTTTAAGATTCTCCTATGACCCCCAAGAATTATAACCTTCAACTGGAGGGCCGCAAACTCAACACAACATCAAGTTTGGATGGAAAGAAACCTGGGCTGAGATGAAGCGAGTGGGGAGAAATGGAGAGAGGAAAGAAGATGGTTGATAAGTGGCGCCTCGTATTCTTGAGGGAGAAGGGAAACTCTTCGTACTCATCCACAGGGAATAGCAACCCAGTCCTGGCCCCAGAGTGACCTGAGCGGGAATCACTATTGCTATGCAGAGTGTTGGTGGCACCAAGTCAGGCTTCGAGGACAAGTCCAGGGGCCAGATGACCTGGCTGCAGGTCAGTGAGGAAGCAGGCATGGCTGGAAATCATGTCCCAACGCAACAAATTTCATCCGTTTAAGCTGAGTGAATGCCTGAAGCCAACACAGAGCAACTTTCATCATCCAGAGAAGCGTGGAGCAAAGAACGTGGGTGCGGGTGTGCCCCTGCCTTCAGCTCCTCCTATTCTCTCCTATTTTGCTCATAGAGGGGGTGGCGAGGATGTGGGGAGAGCCAGAGGACAGCAAATTTCTTTGATCAAACTAGAAGACTCCCTCCTCAAGTGATTCCTAGGATCTCACCCTCCTCAAATGCCATCTCAGGTGTCCCCAGACCCCAGCCATTTGGAGGTGTGGGTGATTACCCAGCTTCCACTTGAATCTCAGGGCCAGGGATGGTCCCTGCTATGTAAAGGTTTTCTGAGTAGAGAAAAGAAGAATGGGATCTGAAAGACGGCGGGGCCCTCTGCCTGGCAGGGGGAAGGTGGGCAAAGACTGGTGCCCAGGTCTGTGCAGATTGCGGTGGCTGGCTGGCACTGTCCCCGGGGCAGCACCAGCGCCACACAGGAGCAGCACTCAACCTTCCCTTTCTCTCTCGTGGGCCATGTTCTCCATGCCCATTCTCTTCTCAGCTCAGCTGGCATTCACTCCTTAATCTTGTAAACCACGAGAAGAGAGAAGAAGTGGGTGGAGAGTGCTAGGAATGAGATTCAGAGTGGACAGCTGTGAAAAGGGATGTGGGCTCAGCCCTGTGCATGCCCAACCTGATCTCCCTGAGGCTTTTCTGGGAGCAAAACCTCCCTACACAGCCGAACAGCTAGCCTGCTGATGGAGAGCAGACTCTTGGATCAGTTCAAATTTGGAACTTTCCTTAGTATCCCTGGAGAATAAACTGTTTCTGGAGAGCAAGGCCAAAGAAAACACCACCTATTTCATACAGCAGAGTTTCATCCCGTCGGTCGCACACCATTAGTGGGTTGTGAAATCAACTTAGTGGTTTACTGCCAGCGTTGTAAAACAATAGATTAGAAACGAAAACCTCAGGGTATTAAAAAAGGGTATTTTTCATGATATAAATGATGAATTGATGGGTGCTGACGAGTTGATGGGTGCAGCACACCAACATGGCATAAGTATACATATGTAACAAACCTGCACGTTATGCACATGTACCCTAGAACTTAAAGTATAATAAAAAAAAAAAAAAAGAAACTTACTGGCAAAATAGAAAAAAAAAAAAGGGGTATTTTCTTCCCACTATATATACAACTATCCATACCTATGCCTATACCTATATTATATCTAAATATCTCTGTGGGGAGGCAATGCAAAGTTTGTTAAATGTATTTCTTACTATGATTTTGCACTCAAGATAGTTCAACTAACATTAGCCTGGATAAACTCATTGCTGATAGGCCCAGCTGACCCTGGAGGAGCCAGAGAGAGCAAGTTGATGTGGAGAAAAGTCAGAACTGAGGCTCTGGCTGGCCCTGCTTTGGCCTCATGGACCTGACAGCCCTTTTGGGCCCCTCCCAGAATTAGGTGAGCACCTCACTGGGCCTTGGGTGGGAAGGGCTGTTGTGGGAAATCTTCTTTAGAGGCCCCTAGGCATATTCTGGTTGTCTAAATGTCATGGCTCTTCACTGCTCTGTGCCCTCATGTTAGCGTCTGAGTCGTCGTGCAGATTGCTAAAAGACAGCCCTGCAGAACTTGGGAGAACTGGATAGGGCTAAGGTAGAATGAGAAAACAGCAATTGGTCAGCAAATGTCAGCGGTCTTCTGGGGCGTGGTGCTGTTTGAGGTCGGGGCTGAGTACTTGCCCTTGCTAAAGCATGAAATTCAAGAGCCCCTGGAAGACTGGGAGGGGCCAGGCTTGGGGACCCTCTTCCTGGAAGATCATTAGGGAAAGCACAGGGGTCTGGAGAGAGGAAGGCCCTGCTGGATGCCTTAAAGCAGTCACCTCTGACAGCTACAAGTTCTTTTCTTGTCAGAGAAAAAGAGTGCAAGGCTTTTTATCATTCATTGCCGGGATGCTCCACAAATCATCGAGGATTTGAGAATAGCATCCAGAATGCTGAGAGAGGAGAAAGAATATGAATGTGTGTGTGCACACACAGGATGCTCCCTCATGCTGCTGGGCAGCTGGGCACTGGCTACAAGGGTGTGCTGCCGAGGCCATTCCTGAGTTGGGCTGGTAGGGGTGCTACACAGGGAGATGTCATTTTTTTTTAAACTAAGAAATTACAGAGTATCTAGCACACTGTCTGGAATATACTACATATTTAATTTAGAGGAGTGATTTTCCTAAAGATTTCAGAATGATTTGTGCTTGTTAATTACTGTGGAATCCAGAAAGAGTGCTGTTCAAAGGTGTCTGTTCCTGTGGTGCGGGCAGCATGCAGAAATAACTGAAATTAGGATTTTCCTGTTAAAGGAAAGCTCCAGCTTTTAAAGCATTCATTATTCTTTGCTTCTTTCAAAATCCCTTTTATCCCCACTGATGGTCAGCCCTCTCCCTTTCCCTCCCCCATCCCTTGTTCCTTCATTCTCTTCCCTCTCCCTCCCAGGGCTACCTGCATCTATCTCTCTGGCCTTCAATACACCACCAAGAGGGAAGGAAGATTAACTGGGCAAAGAAAAGTTATGGATTCTGATGTCAGAGCTAGGGCTAAGTCAATTGTCTAGGCTACTTCTCAGACCTGGGACTCAACTGCTTTCAATTTCAGTTTACTTATTGCCATTTGGGAATAACAATAAATGATCCCAACTCAGGGATTCACTCCTGCGCTCATATGAGGGAGCAATGACCATCTATACCTTGTTATTGTCATTGCCATAATGTCTGAGCACACCCTTAAGCAGCAGTGACTGCCCAGTAGCGACCATTTCCAAACAGTGGAGGGCATTGGCTAGGGGGTGTCGTCAACGACTGTTTCTGCAAGCACTTGCTGAACACTCGTTCATTAGCTGGCACTGTGCCCAGGTGAGGGGCTCTGGGAATAATTGAGACCACAAACTTTGGCCTCTATGAGGCTTTAATCTTGTCAGGGAAAGCATGGAAACAGAGACATGGAATAGAGGACAGTGATGGCTTGGATGAGATTGAGTGAAACTATCTGAAATGCGTCTTCACTGCTATTTGTTGCTACAAAATGGGGTGCATCTTGCAGCTTTAACTTCTGTGTTTATGGGGAAAAAACGGAATCCCTTGGAAACACCCTTCGATCATTCAACTTTTTTTTTTTTTAGACGGAGTTTCACTCTTGGTGACCAGGCTGGAGTGCAATGATGTGATCTCGACTCATGGCAACCTCTGCCTCCCGGGTTCAAGCGATTCTCCTGCGTCAGCCTCCCAAGTAGCTGGGATTACAGACATGCGCCACCATGCCTGACTAATTTTTGTATTTTTAGTAGAGACAGGGTTTCGCCATGTTGGTCAGGCTGGTCTCAAACTCCCGACCTCAGGTGATCCACCTGCCATGGCCTCCCAAAGTGCTGAGATTACAGGCGTGAGCCACTGCGCCCGGCCCAGTCATTCAATTTTCATAGTGTGGACTTGAGTCAAATTATTTTTCACGGACAAAGATTTCTGAGAAGACTGGTTAGTATATAGCTGGAGAAATAAAACAACTCAGAAACCCCACTGGCTCTTTCAAACAAGTTTTACTATATTAAAATTGGAGACAAACATGTCTGCCATCTCTCACTTTGGTAGTAGGGAGTAAGGGCTGCTGTACTCAACCAGGGTTCCCAATCCACAGTTTGTGGCTCTCAAATTTTGCGCTGATGTGCCCCTAGGACACTGCAGCAAGCTCACAGGACTGCCAAAGAATGTTTAAAAATTTTCAAAGTGGCGACAGTGGCATCTGTCAGATACCATGTGTTGAGTTGTTTGGACCTAACTACGTATTAACAGAACTACTAGTTATTTCTTTTAGCTTAGGGGCACTGCAAAGCATTACTGAGATCCCAAAGGCATCCTGAACTGGGAATGTTTGGTAGGCTCTCTGGGGCTCAGTGCACCATCACCATGTCCACAATTGGATGGCCATGCGGAAGCACAGTTGTGCGCAGACATCTCTTCTATACACCCACACCTTGGTCTTATCGTTGGCCAGCTCCTTTGGACTTGGCAGTTGCTGATTTGCTTCTTTAAAAAAGGTGTGAGTTTGTCATGAATTTGATCTTGATTCACAGTGTCCAACATTCAGCACCAGAGGTAGCCATAACTCCTGCCTTTGGGGTAGGAGAGAGGTGGTTAGCTCAAAGGCTGTGAGTTTTCAACACTGGGCAGGCCTGCAAACTGACACCCAGGCTGGCAGAATTTGCCTCTGGAGCCATTGGGTAGTGGGTGGCCTCATCTTCTCCTTCCTGACTTTGTTCCCTTCTTCCTGGAAGGCCTCCAGCTCAGATCTCTGCTTACTCTTTCCCTCCCATCAGCTTTCCCCTGCAGGCCCTCATAGGGCTGATGCCACCTCTGCACCCCTCCCAGGTCTGTGTGCTCTGCTGCCTGGGGACTTTGCTGCTCCACCGTTGCTCTCAACTGCCATCGGAATTTTCTCTTCTGAAGATTCTCAGCAGTTGGTGCCTGGGTTCTGCAGCCAGGTGGACTATGAGGCTCCAAGGCTGTTGGGGTTCAGACCTTGCTATGGGGACCTGGCAGCTAGTATACCAGAAACGCACAGTGAATATGTGATGAATCAACCTAATAGCTTACTTCCCAGTAAGAGTTTCAGGACAGCAACAGCTGTGTGTGAGAGCCCCCAGTCACTGCTTCTCATTTTCCAGGGGCTGTCTCTGCCTTAACTGAAGAAAAACCTGATGGGGGAGCCCAGGCAGACCCAGCAGAGGGAGTCTGTGGCTGGGGGACATCGGCCCTCCTGTGGCCCTTCTCTTTCCTCCTGCTCTTGCTCATTCTTTGCCGTGGCTCTTGTGTCCTTCCAGGCAGGTGGCTGAGCACAGGCAGCCTACATAGATGGGGCAGGGCTGTGTGGGGATTTAGGTGCTGGATGTAATCAATGTTTTTACCTTTGCATGGCAACAGTGAGAGGAGACTAATGTCTCCAAGGCTGAGGCGCACACCTCACCCTCTCACTCTGGGGGCTGGGCCTCTGGCAGCCCCTGGCTCTACCTCCCAGGGCTGCTGGGTCCTGCTGCCCTTGCGGGGCTGGTGGGGGTATGGGAAAGGGAGCTGGAGGAAAGACTGCCCCCACCTTTGACATCCCCAGGCTCCCCACTGTTGCCGCCTCTCCTGTATCAGCTCTTGAGGCCATTTTAGAGGTGGAAAGAAGCCCTGCTTTTTTTTTTAGCACACAGAAAAATATGCTGGCCAGGTGGGACCTCACTGGATATGAGCCTATGGTTTAAGGCCTTTTAAGAATGGAGGTTCAGGACCCGGGGCCTTTCTGGCGCTCTGCTCGCCAACTCCCTGTTTTGGGTTTGGGCAGGCTTAGAGGGGCTCTCCTGCCAGAAAATCCCCAGTCCCACTCTCCTGGTAGACCAAGGCCTTGCAGATCAACTCTGTGCCCCTGGGAAGAGAAGTGGAGCCTGGCCTGGCCTCCTTGCTGAGTTTGGCTGAGCCACAGGCAGAGGGACACACAGGAGCAGCCCTGGGCACTGGGGTGTCTGGGGCCTCAGCTACTACAGGGGCAAAGGAACGTCTATGAACAGCTCTCACTGGGCCTGCTGTGCTTTCAGACACAAGAAATAGCTCCACTGCCTGGGCCAACGTTCTGCTGCCTCCTCCTTTGATGGTAGCAGTCAGGTCTTGTGGTAAGAGCTGGGCCTGCAGGGATTTACTATCTAGAATGACTGCTCAAGAGGGGCCGATAGTTGATTTGGAGAGAAAGCACACATGCATTAGTCACCTCAGTGTAACAGTGCTCTGCTCTGGCAGTGACAGGATCACAGAGGAGGGCTACCCATCCAGGGCCCGTGTCCTTGAGGTTTTGGAGCAGGGAGAGCCTGAGCATTGGAAAGCGCTGAAGTCATGCCAGGAGTGGGATGTGGGGGAATCAAGGGGTGGGGTGGGTATGGGGATCCTAGCGTGGGGAAGGCACTGACGTGTGACATAGCAAGGGTGAGGATACTGGGGGAACTGAGTATTGAGGAAACAAGTGGATGGTAGGATTGCAGAAGGAATGAGGGGCAAGGGGTGACAGGCTTGTTGGGCCTGGATTTTATTCTGTGAACTCTTCTGGGAAGAAGGACAGGCAGAGGGCCAGATGGGCATTTTGGATGGAGCTTGCTGGCTGCAGTGTGCAGGGGACAGGCAGACCCAAGTGAAGCCAGGAGTTTGGGACACAAGAGGAGGCCACTGCAGTGAATGGGGTAGGAGATGAAAAGCCCCAGTGAGGGTGGGGGGAAGGGCAGGAGGGCTAGTTGGGAGGAGGGAAGGGGTTGCAGGTTCGGGGTGGTCTTGGGTAGATGCCACCAACTAAAAAATGAGCAGAGTTGGGAGGTGAGGGTGTTCATGACATTCGGTCTCTGTGGCCTCAAGGGAGATGGCAATGCAGGTGTCTGTTGCTCCTGGCCAGGCTGGGCAGTTGGATATCAACCTTCACAGGTTTCCTAAACCACAGTCAATAGATAGTGCCAGAAGGGTGAGGGGAAAAGTGGGCAAGGACATATTCCTGAGGATAGATTATAAGAGGCAAGTGGAGAAGCAAGACAGGGGCAGAGGAGGCCGGGGCTGAAGGGCTGGAGAGCATGATGCTGCTGAAGAAGAGGGCTGTCCCTCACAAACTTTGGGGGTCTTCACCCACTCTCTCCTCTCACAGTCTATGAATGGGCTGCTGAGGGTAGTGACCAGCCTTAAGGGCTGATGTCTCCCTCAGGTGCCTAACACTATGTTTGACATATACTTGGTGCTAAATGAATGTTAGTGAAACCCACTGAACACAAACGTGGCACAGAGGCCAGTGAGAGGAAGACTGGAAGCATTGGTGGATTTGGCAATGGTCAGGGGGATGGTGTGCCATTTGGTAGATGAGTTGGGGGGACAGGAGAAGTGGGGATGGAAGCTACACTTCAGCAGGCTGAGGAGGCAGTTTTTTTTGGGTGGAGTTGGGTTGGGTGGGGGTGATGAGGAAGTGGAAGACAGTAAGTGTCTCAATTCCTCATAAGAGTTTGTCTGAGACAAGAAGGAGATAAAGTGCCGAGCTCACATTTTGTGACTAGAGCGTTTTCTAAGAATTTAAAGGAACGTTTTTTGCTCCTCTTTCTCCTCGAAACACGGCATGTTCCTTGTAGCAAAGTTAGAAAAATACATAGAAGAAAAGAAACTTCTGTAATTCTGTCCATTAGAAACATATCCTGTTCAGCCTCAGAGTAATTTCCTTCTGGACTTCTTCCAGCTTTGTGTTTTAGAAGAAATGGTATCATTTAGTGCATTATTTTGCAACGTATCTGTTTCACTTAGTAGTTCATGAATACCTTTCTCTTGTGGATGCTACTCTTCTTCCAAAACATCCTGTGAAGTTTTAATGACCTCTCTATCTCATATCTGGGATTCAAATGCTTTGAAATCCAACAGGTACAAAGGCGCGTTCGTGGGAAGGTTGTCCCTTTTATTTTCTGCCTTGGAGCTCACTCATTTTTGCTCCCTGGAGGCAACTGACACTCCTTTACAAGCAGCAAATTTAGTAGTTAGATCATATTCCATTGCATAAATGTTCCGATATTTATTTTTTAATTTTTATTCTTTTTTGAGACAAGATCTCCCTCTCCAATATTTATTACAATAGCTTTCCATCTTGAATATTTGGATGTTACTGTTTTATTTTGCTATTATACATAAGGTTATGATGAATATCCTTCTGGCTGAATCTTTGCATGCATACTTCATTTTGTTAGAATACATTTTTAGGGGTATGATCAGCTCCTTTTCCGTCGGACTCTTTGTCAACCGCTTTGGCAGGCATAATTCAACGCTGATTGTCAACCTGTTGGCTGTCACTGGTGGCTGCCTTATGGGACTGTGTAAAGTAGCGAAGTCAGTTGAAATGCTGATCCTGGGCCGCTTGGTTATTGGCCTCTTCTGTGGACTCTGCACAGGGTTTGTGCCCATGTACATTGGAGAGATCTCGCCTACTGCCCTGTGGGGTGCCTTTGGCACTCTCAACCAGCTGGGCATCGTGGTTGGAATTCTGGTGGCCCAGATCTTTGGTCTGGAATTCATCCTTGGGTCTAAAGAGCTCTGGACATTGCTATTGGGCTTCACCATCCTTCCTGCTATCCTACAAAGTGCAACCCTTCCATTTTGCCCTGAAAGTCCTAGATTTTTGCTCATTAACAGAAAAGAAGAGGAGAATGCTAAGCAGATCCTCCAGCGGTTGTGGGGCACCCAGGATGTATCCCAAGACAGCCAGGAGATGAAAGATGAGAGTGCAAGGATGTCACAAGAAAAGCAAGTCACCGTGCGAGTGTCCAGCTACTGACAGCCCATCATCATTTCCATTGTGCTCCAGCTCTCTCAGCAGCTCTCTGGCATCAATGCTGTGTTCTACTACTCAACAGGAATCTTCAAGGATGCAGGTGTTCAAGAGCCCATCTATGCCACCATCGGCGCGGGTGTGGTTAATACGATCTTCACTGTAGTTTCTCTATTTCTGGTGGAAAGGGCGGGAAGAAGGACTCTGCATATGATAGGCCTTGGAGGGATGGTCTTTTGTTCCAAGCTCATGACTGTTTCTTTGGTATTAAAGGATAACTATAATGGGATGAGCTTTGTCTGTATTGGGGCTATCCTGGTCTTTGTAGCCTTGTTTGAAATTGGACCAGTCCCCATTCCCTGGTTTATTGTGGCCCAACTCTTCAGCCAGGGCCCCCGCCCAGCTGCGATGGCAGTGGCCGGCTGCTCCAACTGGACCTCCAACTTCCTAGTCGGATTGCTCTTCCCCTCTGCTGCTCACTATTTAGGAGCCTACGTTTTTATTATCTTCACTGGCTTCCTCATTACCTTCTTGGCCTTTACCTTCTTCAAAGTCCCTGAGACCCGTGGCAGGACTTTTGAGGATATCACACGGGCCTTTGAAGGGCAGGCACACAATGCAGATAGATCTGGGAAGGACGGCGTCATGGAGATAAACAGCATCCAGCCTCCTAAGGAGACCACCACCAATGTCTAATTCATGCCCCCTTCCACCTCCCTCCCAGCATGGGAAAGCCATCTCTCCCTGAACAAGGGAGAGACCTCATCAGGATGAACCCAGGACTGCTTCTGAATGCTGCTACTTGATTCCTTTTTCATCCCACGCACTCCATGAGCACCCCAAGGCTGGGGTTTGTTGGATTTTCAATGGCTTTTTAAATATTTTATTTCCTGGACATTCTCTTCTGCTTAGGAGAGACCAAGTGAACCTATCTTCATTTCAGGAGGGATTGGCCACTTGGCATATGACAACTTTGCCAGCTTCTCCTCCCTTGGGTTCTAATATTGCCACATTAGGGGATATAGGAGAGGAAAAGTAAGGTGCGGTTCCCCCAACCTCAGACTTAACAGAAAGCAGATAGACATATGAGTGTGGAAGGCAGAGGGGGTTTATGTAAGAGCACCTTCCTCACTTCCACACAGCTTTACACAGCAAGTAAACTTGAGTTTTATTTATTTTATCCTCTGGCTTAATTACATAATTTTTTTTTTTTTACATTAAGTTCCAGGATACATGTGCAGAATGTGCAGGTTTGTTACATAGGTATATATGTGCCATGGTGGAAATATTTATTTTTTTAAGCATAATTTTACCAAATAATAAAAACAGAAGGAAATTGAGATTAGAGGGAGGTGTTTAAAGAGAGATTATAGAGTAAAAGATTTGATGCTGGAGAGGTTCAGGTGCAATAAGAAGAATTTAGGGAGAAATGTAGTTCATTATTGGAGGGTAAATGATGTGGTGCCTGAGGGCTGTATGTTACCTCTTAACAATTTTTGTCCTTCAGATGGAAACTCTTGAAGTTTAATTTTTCATAAAAGTCATATGCTTATATAATAAAGCTACTGATTTCCTTTGGAATTTTTTTCTTTAAGATAATAGTTTACATGTAGTAGTACTTGAAGTCTAGGATTATTAACTAATATGGGCATTGTAGTTAATGACGGTTGATGGGTTCTAATTTTGGATGGAGTCGAGGGAAGGGAAAGTGATTTTCTAGAAAGCCTGTTCCCCTCACTGGACGAAATAACTCCTTCTTCTTGTAGTAGTCTCATGACTTTTGAAGAAATCTGCCACCTATCTTGTGGGAACTATTCAAATGAGAAACCAAAAATAATTGATTCTTGGTAGAGAGATTCATTATTTCTCCACTTTGTTCTTTAGTAGATTTTAGGTGTTGATTTTCTGTTTTATTTTAACTCATACCTTTAAAGGAATTCCCCAAAGAATGTTTATAGCAAACTTGGAATGTGTAACCTCAGCTCTGGGAGAGGATTTTTTCTGAGCGATTATTATCTAAAGTGTGTTGTTGCTTTAGGGTTACGGCACGCTTGCGTATGTCTGTTACCAGGTCACTGTGGTCCGATGCCGAGTGCCTTAGGGGACTTGAATCTTTCCCATAAACCATGTTTGAGATAGTATGAGTCAATGTGCAGTGTAGCCACACTTGAGAGGATGAATGTATGTGCACTGTCACTTTGCTCTGGGTGGAAGTACATTATTGTTGACTTATTTTCTCTGTGTTTGTTCCCACAGCCCCTTTTTCATATGTTGCTCAATCTCCATTTCCCTTGTTGGTGCTTACACATCTCAGAACCGTTAGCGAAACCCTTGCCAGTGACAGTATTTTGGTTCTCAGTTCTCACTGTTCCTGTGGAGCCTTTGAATATAAACACACATAGCTGAGGCCAGGTGCGGTGGCTCTCGCCTGTAATCCCAGCACTTTGGGAGGCCGAGGCGGGCGGTCAGGGATTCGAGATCAATCTGGCCAACATAGTGAAACCCTGCCTCTACTAAAAATGCAAAAATTAACTGGGTATGGTGGCGGGCACCTGTAATCCCAGCTACTCGGGAGGCTGAGGCAGGAGAATCACGTGAACCCGGGAGGCAGAGGTTGCAGATCACGTCATTGCACCCTAGCCCAGGCCACAGTGCAAGACTCCGTCTCAAAAAACAAACAAACAAACAAACAAAAAACACAACATAGCTATGGAGTGGGGTTTAGCTTGAAAAGGTGACCTTGCAATTTCACGTCAACTTCTGGCTCCTCAAACAGTAGGTCGGCAGTAAGGCAGGGTCCTGTTTCTCACTGAGAAGATTGTGTATATTTCCATATGGATTTTCTATTACTAATGTTACTCTGATGCTTTGTTTTAAAATAAAAATTCTGAATGTACATAAAAAAAAAGAATACATTTTTAGAAGCAGAATTTCTGGGTCAGAAGGTAGCACAAATTAAAAAAAAAATCCGATATCAGATTTTTTACCTCCAAAACAATCTGTATCGATTGACATCCCCTAGCAATGCACAGGAATGTTCGTATCCCCGCCTAAGCCCTCTACCTGTGTTACTAAAACTCACTTCCTCAAACGGTGCCAACTTAGTGGGTGAAAGGTGCGTGCGAGGGCCTCTAATCCTCATTGTGAACTGAACTTTTAAAGGGTGTGAGTACCATCTTGGGAAAAATAGGAGACTAGGTGATGGCTCCAGGGAGGTCAGCTCTGAGTCCCCAGGGAGGGCTGACCTGTGAGAAGAGTAGAGGAGATAATCTAGTGTGGCTTGAGGTGGCTACATTGCCAGTGGGTGCAAAGTCCAGGGACAGGATTCTTCATTTTTCAGAAACCCCCAGGTGGAAGGGGGAGGGCCCCAGGCCATGAGAAGCATGAAGGCCATGAACGATTCAGAACCTGAGGTCGTGGGACAATTGGCACACAGGCATGATTTTTGTTTTTCCCCCTCAAAGAGACTATGGTATTCTTTTTCTGACAACTTACTGGTGCACTAAAAGGGGTTCCTGGAACAGGCTTGGGGGTGCTGCTGGTGAATGCTCTTGGGTGAGCAAAATGCCCCTCTCTCTAGAGTTTGCCCCGTGGACAGGCTTGGGGTAGGAGCCTGTGTCCTTGTATCCTCTGATGCTGGGCTGTGCTGCTTGGGGAAGGGAGAATAAAGACTGCTTTCATGCACCCAGCTGAGAGTGGGACAAGGGACACCAAGGGCTCCCTTATTCATAAACCCCAGATTTTAGAAAGTTTGCACTGAAGGGTGAACCTGAACATTGGGAAGAACAGGATATTCCCTCAACATTCACCTACCCTTTAGGTTTCTCTGAACAATTCCTGCTTTTACCACATCAGCCTCAAGGGCGAACTCCTTCTCTTTGGTTTTTCTACACTGCTGTAGACAGGGCAAGTCTCTAGACTACTTAGTTTCTTTAAAAATGCAGGACAAAAAGGAGAAATAAAATAATTTGACTTCCAATACGTAGTCACATGTCTTTGGGTTAGGATTGCCAGATGTCCCCCTGGGTTGTTTCCAGTCTGACTCTTAAGTTTGGGAATCCAAATTTTGTCCCTACCCCTCAGGGGCACCTACAAGGAACATAAGCCTCCTTGACGTTCACCATAGAGAGCTGGCACCAGAGTGAAACAGGCAGCTCCAGTCCACTCTCTGTGAATTTGGAGTCATACCTTGCTCTTACAGTTTTCTTGTCCCCCAGCTATTATTTCCTGTTGATTATGCCTCTCAAATATGGTTTTATCCAAGGCATAGTTTTGGGCCCAGGTGACATTACCCCATCCTGCACTCCAGCTGGATTCTTCATTAGCCTCTGCATTTGTCCCCTAGGGCTTCTGTGAAAGATGACCACAAACTAGGTGGCTTAAAACAACAAAAATTTATTCTCTCACAGTTCTGGAGGCCGTAAGTTTGAAACCAAGATGCCAGCAGGGTTGGTTCCTTCTGGAGCCTATGAAGGAGGCTTCCAGTGGCTGCCAGCAATCCCTGTTGCTCCTTGGCTTTTAGACACGTGGCTCCAATATCTGCCTCCATCATCACATAGCCTTCTTTTCTTCTTTGCATGTCTTCTCTTCTTAGGAAGATACCAACTATTGGATTCAGAGCCTACCCCAATCCAGTATGACCGCATCTTAAGTGGGAACATCAGCAAAGACTCCATTTCCAAATAAGGTTACGTTCTGAGGTGCTGGGTCGACATGAATTATTTCAGGGCAACCATTCAGCCCATTGCAGTCTCTCTGACTTCAGACTCCTCCTTCTACCTGTCCATGCTACGGACCCTGTTGGAGTCATTTTTCTTAGACCTCACGCAGTGGAAGCGCCCCACCCCTGCTCTCAAGCCCTTCAGTGACTCCCCACTGCCAACAGAATAAAGTCTTATCTCTTTAGCTCAACTTGTGAAGACTCACCATAGTCTGGCCCCTGTGATCTTTTCTACATTCCATTTCTCCATTTATCCTACACACTCCCTATCATCCCATGGGAGAAAGGTCTCCTACGTTGTTGAACATGCTGTGAACGCTCTTTTCTCCTGCCTCCTTCTGTCTGTTGCTGAGCTGCTCTTTTTCTCGAACACCCATGTTATATATCTTTCCTTGTTCATAAGGATGTTTCCAGCCAGCCCATGTCAAAGGGCTCACCTGTCTCCATAGACCAACCCTAGCCCACATGGTGCGCTGCGCCATTTCACAGTCTGTAGTGTGGCTGTCCTCTACTGGTGACATTTCTATTTTCCATTTCCATTTTACCCAGGGGCAAGCCTGTGTGCCATACTTCTTTGGGTCCTTGGTTTTGACAATGGTGTTCAGACCATGTGGCTTCATGGTCAATGATTTTGTGTGCTGCTGCTTGTGTGAGCATGCTGAATTGCTCCATGCCTGCAGCTCCCTCTAAAGCCGATGGAGAGTCCTGTGCTGAGATGAATGGGGGGAAAGGAGAAAATTGTTGCCACTTTGAGAGCCAAGGGCAGTGGTCTTTCCAAGGAAGAGTGAACTAGCAGAATCACTGCAGGAGAAGCAAATTCTGGAGGATGGATGCCAAGAGGCACCGTAGGAAAAGTTGCAAAGATATATGTGCGGGAAACCACTGCTCCCATCCTCCTTGGGAAACAACTGGCAAACAACATAGTTGGCAAAGGATAGGGACCAGGAGGGAAGTAAAAGAGGAGACAGAGTACAATGAACAGAACAGATGTCAATGGCCTTATCAGCTTTAACAGATGATCTGAAAACTTTAAAGTAACAAGGAAATTTTTATTCTCATAATTGTTAGTAGCGTCTTTTGCTAGCTCCTCCGACGTGACAGTGATTGACAATTGGCAGCTGGGTCTTCAAACTCTCTTCTAAAATGTTGCATCTCTATGGGGACACATGAGGAGCTTAGCTCTTCTATCTGGAAGTAGGTGTCCTCTAAACTTTCTTGTGTTGTGTACTCTGTTTTTTTTTTTGACTGTCTCAGCTGCATCAAAGCCCCATTGACATTGCCCTTTGGGATCAAAAGGTAGTCCACCCGAGAAGAAAGAGTAGAGTTTTAAAGAATTGGGGTGAGAATTCTGGGCAGATGGCCAAGGTGTGGGCTCCAGGCTGAGCTCACTGACACATGACATTATGTGTTTCGGGTACTGGGATAAGTTTCCAATGTTAAAATCTTTGAAGCCACCAGGGCCTTTTTTTTGGCTGCGTCTTGGCAGTACGCCTTCATAAAGTAGTAGGTTCAGAAACTCGGGCTAAAGAAAGCATCCAGAAAAGATTGTCTGCCTCTGCAACAGTTTGTGGGTAGCTTGTAATTGTAGTTCTGATCTTGCCAATCTGTCTTATAACTCTAAATGTGTGGTCTCATCTAGCTAGATACAGAAAATACCTATCTTCTTACAGAAGCAGGCAATCGTCAACTCCATTAAAAAATTATGGTTTTTGGACATTCCACCTAATAGGAATGCCAGTTTGCCTTCTGATATGTTGCCAGTCTTGCCATTTCAGCGTCACTATTCTGCACTAGAGGAGGAATTCATTTTAAGTTCCTTTGTCAGTAAGTCTTCCATGCAACATATTTGTTTCCAGGTCCTAATGGCAATTCCTCAGGAAAAAAAAAAAAAAAAGATCAGCGCTCAAGTTTGAGTTTGTCTCATTCATCTCCATAAAGAATATCCATCAGTTTGAAGTGTCTTTTTGAGAATCAGAAAGGGGAAAGGAGATAGGAGGCAAAGGTTGTATTCTTCGAGATCCTGCTCTTAAGCAGTGATTCTTCTCTAGCACTCCTTATTACTAGAATTTTCCAGCCATCTATAACAAAAGCAAAAGTACAAAGGGCATTTAACACAAACCGAAACGTGAAACAATCTTTTGATGGTTCAGTGTCATGACTGTGACTTGGAATTTTTCACTAGATTAAAAAAAAAATCGCATACGCCCAGGTAGTCTCTGCAATGTTATGAGGCTGAAGCAATTGTGGATGATTGATGTCACTCTTCTAGCCATTTCCTGTTTCCACAGAGAGAGGCCAGGTTAATCCAACTCCATTCTAACTTCGGAGGCATCAAGGATTCCAGGCAGTGTCTCCCGTGTTTCTTTTTCCAAGTGAATTCCTGGAAGGAAACAATGACGTCCATGTGTCTTCGCATCCCCAGGAACCAGTTCAGTAACTGGCACATAAGAATACACTGAAAAAAATTTTGTTTTTGAATGACAGCGATTGATAAGTAGTAAGGGCCTCATAAATATAGGACATTGTACTCGTATTTTTCTTCTGAGCATACAAGTATTTGCAATGAGGTTGCACTGCAGACTCCACAGCCATTGTGGCACCTGGGGCTCTGTGACTTGGAGGCAGAGGATATGGAATGCCGGCGAGAAGAGGGAGATTGTGGTGTGGATGTGAGGGATAAGGGTGAATTAGTTTCCTACAGCTGCTGTTACAAATTTACCACAAGATAAATGGGTTAAAACAGTACAGATTTATTATCTCACAGTTCTGGAAGACAGAAGTTCAAACTACTGGCAAAGTTCAAAGTGTTGGCAAGGCTGTGCTCCTCAGGAGGCTCTAGAGGAGAACTTTTTTCTTGTCTTTTCCTGTTTCTAGGGGCCACCTGCATCCTTTGGCTCATGGCCTCTTCCTCCATCTTAAAAGCCAGCTTCTTCAAATTCATCTCTAATTCTGACACTACTTCTCTTGCTTCCCTCTGTCATTTATAGGGGCCCCTGTGATGACAGTGAGCTCACCCTGATAATCGAGGTGAATCTCCCCATCTTAGGGTTAGCCTATTAGCAACCTAAATTCCACCTGCAACTTTAATTTCCCCCTTGCCAAGCACCGTGACATATTCACAGATTCTGGGGAGGAGGGCATGAGCATCTTTGTCGGGGCATTGTTCTGTTCATCACAGAGAAGCACTCAGATATTCTGGAGTCCAGTGTCCTCATTCTATACTTGAGGAAGCTTGGGTTCAGTGGTTTTATGTTAATTCCAACAGTTTTTGCCACAGGAGGAGGAGAATGTCTATCCAGGAGCCCTAATCAAGACTCAGCAGGAAGCTGGTGGCTTCCTTTCCTTCCTTCCAGTTCTTCCTTCTACATATGGGGCTCATCGCATTCCCACTGACTCAGATGCTGAGGGGCCAGACGGAAGGGACAGTGGTCATTGCATCAAGTCAGAGAACAGATCTGACCCATCTAGTTCTTCCTTGTACATCTGTGCCTCATCCCATTTCCACTGACTTAGATGCTGAGGGGCAGACTGAAGGTACAGGGGCCATTGCATCGAGTCAGGGAATCTGACCCATCTAGTAGAAGCTTTTGTTTTGGCAGAAGCACAGGCTTTTACAGGTGCAGCTGCAGGGTGTGACCTACTGGGGACATTGAGCTCAGTGACCATGGGCCCCGAGAGTCTGAAATCCTGGTATTTCTCCCAAAGCAAAGTCCATGTAGGGAAGCCAAAGTGTGAGTCTTACCTGGCTGGTTTACCACTGACTGACATTTGCTGCCTGGGCAGCTGCTGTAGGTGCCTGGAAACCCTGTTGGACTAGGACTGGCCCCAGCAAAAAACAAGTGTTTCAGCTGCCCAGTATCCTCTGAGTGGATGCTGGTGATTCCGGTATGGATCCCAGGTGTAAGGCAGCAGGTGGTCCAGGAGGCACCAGAAGAGGTCTCTTGTCAAGGTCAGGGCCAGAGAGGAAGGCACAGGGGACCTACTGCATGAGACTTTCACTTGCAAAGAGCAACCCATGATGAGGAGGGAGGACGCCTGGGGGCATTGAGTCTCATCCATAAGGGCACCTTTTCCAAGTTACTTCGTTTTGTATAGCTGCACAGTCCCTCACCCTCACCACTGTACCAAGAGCTGGCAGCTGACAAGAATACATCTTCCAACCAAGATCCCTTCTGGGACCAAGGACACAAGGACCCAAGACCTTCTTGCTTGGAAAGCGAATTCCTCAGAACTCCGAGATGATGCCAGTCTTGGAGGAAGATGACATGAGGACCCAAGACCTTCTTGCTTGGAAAGTGAATTCCTCAGAACTCCGTGATGATGCCAGTCTTGGAGGAAGACAAGGTGTTGCGAGATGGCTGCGATCCCTGAGGAAGGCAGCCACAGTCTCTGGTGGAGAATTACGAGGGACCCAAGCAGATGGTTGGTGGTGGAAATGTCACCTCAGTACAATACTATAGAGTTTCCTTTCACCCCCAACAGCCGATGGTTTCCAGGGGCGAAGAGTGAAAATTGAAGCAAAGTGTCTACCGTCCAGGTGAGAGCCACATCCTATGGCTGAGGCCTGGGGGCATTGGGGACCACCAAGAGTGAATACTTTTCCAATTAAGTGAAGTCTTTGGACAATATTCCTGAGCAATAGCTAATGTTCTCTGAAAGAGACAGAGCATTAGCCCCTGAAAGGGCGAGGGAACTTGTAGGAAGATGTATGTGAGTACAAACGTGAGGAGAACATGCTGAAGTAGCCCAGGGGCTCAGTTGAAGCTTAGGACTGGTGTTCTGGTGGCTGTGCTGGGGGTGAGGGTGGCAGTGTGAGATAGAGGTGAGTGAGCAGGTTGGGTGGGAAAGAGGAAGAAACCTAGGCTGTTGTGTTTCTGAAGAGACCCCGTATCAAGGAAGAATGGGGGAATTTACCAGCTGGGGGGATATTTATTTTGTGGAAATGACCCCTAAGTGGGTAGGGCTAAAATCCTGCTGGCCTGGGGGAGGAAAGAAGCCTAATGCACTTTGTCTAAACCCACAGCTGCAGGGAAGGAGGCAGGGCGCCTGCCACCCCCAAGGAAGAGTCAGTTCAGAAGCACAGCAGCTGCTGGAAACCCAGGAGGTTTCCAGTTCATTCCTGCTGGGACCTGGCGAGAGTTGCACTATCAAGGCTGCAAGAAGTGAGCCCCCTAGGGCACAGCGGAAAGGGCATTATGAAAAGGGGAGACTGCCAGCTGTTGAGTGGCTGGACAGGATGTGGCTCTGCGGTCACTTGAGGCTCTAATGCCTATTAATTCTCTCAGAGGCTGGGCAGCAGCTGCCATGCATTTTGTTGGAACCTGGGCTCTCCTGCTAGGAGTTCCTGAGGGCAGGAAGGCTGCAAGTTGAGGTTTTCTTTTAGGAATTCATTGTTCATTTGGAAAATGTACAATGACTCACTATGGCTCTTTTGGCTCCTGATGGCTTCTGATGTATACAGACTGGAATAAGAGAACCTAGCAGAAATGGAAGCAGAGGCAAGAAGTAAGACTTTGGGCCTGAAAGAAGACTGGGGGAGCAACCTCTAAGACCTTCGTCCTAGGCCGGGCGCGGTGGCTCAAGCCTGTAATCCCAGCACTTTGGGAGGCCGAGACGGGCGGATCATGAGGTCAGGAGATCGAGACCATCCTGGCTAACACAGTGAAACCCCGTCTCTACTAAAAAACATACAAAAAAACTAGCCAGGTGTGGTGGCGGGCGCCTGTAGTCCCAGCTACTCGGGAGGCTGAGGCAGGAGAATGGCGTAAACCCAGGAGGTGGAGCTTGCAATGAGCTGAGATCCGGCCACTGCACTCCAGCCTGGGCAACAGAGCGAGACTCCGTCTCAAAAAAAAAAAAAAAAAAAAAAAAGACCTTCCTCCTGGTAAATAAGAAGGGAAGTGCTCTGGGGAGCCCATCCTAGAAGCTCATGATTTGTGGGGACTCTGGGTAAGAAGAGGCCCCTGAGTGACCGATGAGCTCATCTGTATTAGGCCAGGTTTGTTCTTCTTAGAGAGACTCTGGCGACCTCTCTGCGTTATTGTGAGAGGAATGAAGATTAGACCATGAAAACAGAAAGTCCTTCAGGCTCTGGAGCAAGGAGAGTCCCTAAAAATACATGATCAGTCCAGCATTTCTTGGAGCTGGAGAGGACCTGCTTGAAAAAATCCCAGTGGTCAGCATTGCGTTATCAAGTTACTTCTGGTTTACTGGAAACCAAGAACTTACGACAAAATTGAATCCATTTGTCTTAGTCAACTGAGGCTGCTATAACATATAACATAGATCAGGTAGCTTAAAATCAACAGAAATTTCTTTCTCCCAGTTCTAGAGGCTGTGAGTCTGAGATCAGGGTGCCTGCATGATCAGATTCTGGTGAGAGCTCTCTCACAGGTTGCAGACTGCTGACTTCTTGTATCCTCACATGATGGGGAAAGGGTGAGGGAGCTCTCTGGGATCCTTCATAAAAGGGCACTAATCCCATTCATAAGGGCTCTACCTTCACGACCTAATCACCTCCCAAAGGCCCCACATCCTAATACCATAACATCAGAGACTAAGCTTCAGTGTATGAATTCTGGGAAGACACAAACATTCAGTCCATAGAACAGTTTCTGGATTTCCATCCTAAATCACCAGGTAGGTTTCTGATTTTAACCCAGTTAGCACAGGCTTTTGATAATGACTGCTAGGTAATATGTTTGTGTTTGAAAATGTGGTGTGACATTATCTTTTTTTTTTTCTGGAGATAGGGTCTGGCTCTGTTGCCCAGGTTGGAGTGCAGTGGTGTGATCGTAACTCACTGCAGCCTCAAACTCCTGGGCTCAAGTGATTCCCCTGCTTCGGCCTCCTAAGTAGCTAGGCATGTGCCTCTATGCTTGGCTAATTAAAAAAAAAATGTAAAGAGATGGTTTCACTATGTTGCCAGAGCTGGTCTCAAACTCCTGGGCTTAAGGGGCTCCTCCCATCTTGGACTCCCAAAGTGCTGGGACTACAGGCACGAGCCACCGTGCCTGGCCCATCATTATTTTAAAGTTATATGATATATCAAATCGACTATTCTTCTAGAATTTCAATATGATTTGTTAAGGTCTATAATGTAGCCTGTTACTACCTTAAACCTATGGATTCACTTAAGAAGTGAAGTCGTCATTGTTGGACCTATTCTTTTGATTAACAGAGGTATGTGTGAAGGGCAGGAGAGGTCAATGGTTAAGGACATAGATCATGGAGGCCTGCTTCTGGGGTGAGGGGTCTCTATTTTGCCTCTTAAGTGTGACTTGGGCAAGCTTCTTAGCTCTTCTGTCCCTTAGTTCCCTCATCTGCAAAATGGGGATAGAAATACTGTCATTCTCATCAGGTTATTGTGAAGATTGAATGAGTTAATAGATGTACAATATGCTGAACAGTGCTTGGTCTCAAATATTAGCTATTTTTATCTCTTATTTCACTTCTTAAAAATGTATTTCATTCATGTGGATTTTGCAATTATTTTTTGAAGAAAAATTTAGTTATTTTCCCGTTCTGATAGCATGCCCAGGAAACAAGATGGTTTCTGTTTTGGGACAGATGATTCTGGAAAGATGCTGGAAATATAGTACATTAAACAAAATCTTCCAGTATCACTAGGCTTAACCTAGTATTAAGCCCTGTCTTTTTTACAACATTGCGGTCTCAGTAAATGGTGGATAAATAACTTCAGTACATTCACCAAGTTATTTTTGGTTGTTTCTAGGTCTGGAGGCCAGGAAAATGTCAATGGAAAGCAGCCAGCATGAAGACCCCACAGTGTTCCTCCCTCTACTAGTCGGTATTAATCTGGAGCTGAGATGCTCCCAATATGGTTCGGACATTTGTCCCCTCCAAATCTCATGTGAGAATTTGATCCCCAGTTTTGGGGGTGGGGTCTAGTGGGAGGAGTTTGGGTCACGATGGAGACCCATCATGAATGGCTTGGTACCCTGCTCACCAGGAATGAATGAGCTCTCTACTAGTTCACTGGAGAGCTGGTTGTTTAAAGAGCCTGGCATCTCCCCCACTTTCTCTCTTGCTCCCCCATCTCACTGTGATAAACATGCTCCCCTTTGCCATCTATCATGAGTGGATGCTTCTTGAAGCCTTCACCTGAAGCAGATGCCGACACTATGCTTCCAGTACAGCTTGCCATACCATGAGCCAAAATAAACCTCTTTTCTTTGTAAATTACCCAGCCTCAGGTATTCATTTGTAACAATGCAAAATGGACAAACAGAAAATTGGTACTGAGGAGTGGGGCTTTGCTATAAAGATAGCTGAAGATGTGGAAGTAGCTTTGGAAATGAGTAAGTTGGCAGATATTAGAATTTGGAGGGCTTAGAAGAAGACAGGAAGATGAGGGGAAATTTGGAACTGTTAACCAAAGGATGATGAGGTTCATAAATGTGGAAAGGAGAGCTGTATTTCTCATAAATGGTTGCAGCCTGCAGGGTGGCCATTCTGAATGGCTGGGAAGCATAGCCTCTGGCCAGAAGCCAGAAACAGGCACTTGGAGTGTCAGAAAAATAAAACAAGGATTGGTGCTGAGTGAGGTGGCCAAATATATATTCAGCAAGCTATAGGAGGAGCCATGCATATTTATGAAAGAAGAAACATGCACATGTGCAGTTGACCTCTAAGCCCCTTCATGGGGTCCCATGTTCAAAAAACGGTAGTGTTAGCAAGATGTGACGGGGGAGTTTTTGGGTCTCTGACTTCGAAAGATGAAGCAGAGGACACAGAACCCCTCAGTCAGTGCACAGCCTCCCTAGACTGACCAGAAACTCTTAGTGGTTGGTGGTCTCTTATCAGGAAGGAATGCTGGTTGGTTGTTCTGTTGAAACTGCAAAAGGGAGGGCCAGTATCAGGTGGTTGGTTGAAATCAGTAGTGAGGTGACTCTTTTGAAAGGGCTGATTCCAACCTAAATGCTCATCAATGATAGACTGGATAAAGAAAATGTGGCACATATATACCATACTATGCAGCCATGAAAAAGAAGGAGTTCATGTCTTTTTCAGGGACATGGATGAAGCTGGAAACCATCATCCTCAGCAACTGACATAGGAACAGAAAACCAAACACCACATGTTGTCAAAAGTGGGAGTTGAACAATGAGAACACATGGACACAGGGAGGGGAACATCACACACTGGGGCCTGTTGGAGAGTGAGGGGAAAGGGGAGGGAGAGCATTAGGACAAATGCCTTAAAACCTAGATGTCGGGTTGATAGATGCAGCAAACCACCATGGCACATGTATACCTGTGTAACAAACCTGCACATTCAGCATATGTATCCCAGAACTTAAAAGTAAAATAGTTTTAAAAAAGAGAAAGGGCTGGTACCTGCTTAGCCTTTAGAGAAGAAAGCCTAGTGGTGGTTAGCAAGGGAGGGGCTCTAATGAGGCATGTTTGACCTCCCATTGCATCATGGCTGGGACTCAGTTTTAAGGTTTCTCTGGGGTCCCCTTGGCCAAGAGGGGATCATTCAGTAGTCTGGTTGGGGAGAAGGGACTTAGGATTTCATTTTTATTTCTCAGAACGTATTGGAGACTGGTTAAATGATTATGACCAAAATGCTGATAGAAATATGGGCAGTGAAGGCCAGGTTGATGAGGTCTCAGATGAAAATGAGGAACTTTTTTCTTTGAGACTGAGTCTCGCTCTGTCGCTCAGGCTGGAGTGCAGTGGCATGATCTCAACTCACTGCAAGCTCCACCTCCCAGGTTCACACCATTCTCCTGCCTCAACCTTCCAGTAGCTAGGATTACAGGTGCCTGCCACCACGCCTGGCTAATTTTTTGTATATTTAGTAGAGACGGGGTTTCACTGTGTTAGCCAGGATGGTCTCGATCTCCTGACCTCCTGATCCACCTGCCTTGGCCTCCCAAAATGCTGGGATTACAGGCGTGAGCCACTGCGCCCAGCCGAAAATGAGGAACTTACTGGGAGCTGGAGCATAGGTCACCCTTGTTACACCTTAGCAAATAACTTGGCTGCATTGTGCCAATGTCCTAGGGCTTTGTAGAAGGCTGAGCTTCAGAGTGATGACTTAGGGTATCTGCAAGAAAAAAAATTTCTATGCAGCAAAGCAGTCAAGAAGTGGCAAGGCTGTTTCTACCAATCTAAGATCAGATATGGGGCAAAGGAATGACTTAAAGTTGGGACTTACAATTTAAAGGGAAGTAGAGTGTAAAAATTTGGAAAATCTGCAGCCTGGCTCATGGTGGAGAAGGAAAGAACATTTTCAGGAGAGGAACCCAAAGGATAAGAATCCAAGAGGCATGTGGAACAACCACTTGCTAGAGAGATTAGCATGACTGAAAGGGAAGCAGGTGCTAACAGTCAAGACAATGGCAAAAAGGCCTCAAAGGCACTTCAGAAATCTTCCAGGCTGCTCCTCCCATCACAAGCCCAGAGGCCTAAGAGGACAGACTGGTTTCAGGGACAAGGCCAGGGGCATTGCTACTCGGTGCTGCCTTGGGGTGCTGCTTCCCTTATCCCAGCCATCCAGAGCCAGCCTCCACTCAAAGGGCCCCAGATAGGAGCTCAGGCCTCCACTTCAGAGGGTGCAAACTGCAAGCACTGGTAATTTCCACACAGCGTTAAGTCTGCAAGTATGCAGAATGCAAGAGTGGTGGAGGCTTGGCAGTTTCCCCCTAGATTTCAAATGATATATCAGAAAGCCTGGGTATCCAGGCAGAAGTCTGCTGCAGAGGCAGCATCCTCATGATGAGCCTTTTCTAGGGTAGTTCCAAGGGAAAATGTGGAGTTGGAGTCCCCACACAGAGCCAGCCCCCACCAGGGCACGATCTAGTGGAGCAGTGGGAATGAGGCCACTGCTCTCCAGACTCTAGAATGGCAGAACCACTAGCAACTTGCACCTTAGCCTAGAAAAGCCAGTTACTCAACTCCAACCTGTGAGAACAAGAACTACAGCTGATCCTTGCAAAGCAGGCACAGAGGCAGGGCTGCCTAAGCCCTTGCGAGCCCACCCCACAAACCATGTGCCCAGGATGTGGGACATGGAGTCAAGGGAGATTATATTGAAGCTTTAAGATTTAATGTCTTCCCTGCTGGGTTTCAGACTTGCATGGGGCCTGTTGCCTCTTTCTTTTGGCCAATTTCTCCCTTTTGGAATGGGAATATTCACTCAATGTCTGTGTCACCATTGTAGTAATATATTGGGAATAAATAATTTGTTCTTAATTTTACAGGCTCATAGATGGGGGGAATTTGCCTTGTCTCAGATGAGACTTTGGACTTTTGAGTTGATGCTGGAATGAGTTAGGACTTTTGGAGACTATTGGGGAGGGATGACTGTATTTTCCAATATGAGAAGGACTTTGGGGGGCAAGGAATGGAATAATATGGTTTGGATATTTGTCCCCTCCAAATTACATGTTTAAATGTGATCCCTCATGTTGGAGGTGGGGCCTGGTGGGAGGTGTTTGGGTCATGGGGGTGAATCCTCCATGAATGGCTTGGTGACCTTCTCATGGTAGTGAGTTCTCACTCCATTAGTTCATGTGATAGCTGGTTGCTTTAAAAGCCTGGACTTCCTCCCTTCCCTCTTGCTTCCTCTCTCACCATGTGACACACCTGGTCGCCCTTTACCTTCCACCACGAATGGAAGCTTCCTGAGGCCTCAGCAGAAGCAGATGCTGGCACTGCGCTTCTTATACGGTGTATAGAATGGAGACCCAAATAAACTCCTTTTCTTTATACACTGATCAGCCCCAGGTATTCCTTTATGGCAATGCAAAATGAGCTAACACACTGGTGCTTTTTTTTTTTGTTGGTTTGTTTTTTGTTTTTTGAGAGGGAGTCTCGCTCTGTTGCCAGGCTGGAGTACAGTGTTGCAATCTCGGCTCACTGCAAGCTCCGTTTCCCGGGTTCAAGCGATTCTCCTGCTTCAGCCTCCCGAGTACCTGGGACTACAGGCGCCCGCCACCATGCCCGGCTAATTTTTGTATTTTTAGTAGAGATGGGGTTTCACTACATTGGCCAGGATGGTCTCGATCTTTTGACCTCGTGATCTGCCCACCTTGACCTCCCAAAGTGCTGGGATTACAGGTGTGAGTCACTGTGCCCAGCCGGTGTATTTTAAAATCAAGATTTTAAAGCTGCAATGGACTGTTTCCTGTTTCTTTCAAAATCTTGTTCACATCCTCTCTGGTAGAGGCCCTCCCACTTCCCTGACTCCAGAGAGTCCATCCCAGCCTGTGGTTTTCGCCTTCCTAGACAGCTGCGTGATTTCAGCCAAGACATTTAATATCTGTTAAAAGGCAAAACGCATCATAGCAATCTCATTGGTTATTTCTTGCAATGAACGGGAGAGTGCATATAAACAGATTTTTGAAAGAAAAGTAGGAAAAGTGGCAAATTGATCTCCATGATAAACAAAACTTGACATTACATAATCTAAAAGTTAATATTTCAAGGAATAAAGTAATCTTTAGTGTTTTATTTCCCAGGACAAATGCTGTGCTGCATTTACACATCTTAAATGCTTTACTGGGTCAGTACTGTGATCTTAGACGGGCTGTTAAAACTAACAAGGAACCTTTAACTGATATCCAGCATTTAATATATTTGCATCTAGTGACTTCTTGTATCTCACCTTCTGAGGGTGGGGCACATAGTGGAGCAGGTGACCCTCAAGTTCCAACCCCTGGGTCTCAACCTGTTATGGCTGCCCCCACCCCCACCATTCCCGCTCCCTTACAACCCTGGGTTGCTAAGGTGCTCCTTTGAATGGGGTGTGCATATGTCAGGAGGTACAGCTCCTGAACCTTTGATGGTTGGAGGGTGGAGTGACCTCAGGGTTGTGTTCAAACACCAAAAGCCCAGTCTGGCATAGGATCTCTTTCTTTGAGGTAATGGCATGAGGGACACCCCAGCAGTGGCTGACCCCATTAATTCCCACTCCACTGCAGGACATGTGGGCTCTGCTTCTCCAGCGTCCCAGATAGAGTGTGGGCTGGCAGCTGGGAAGACACAGCAGTTGTAGCAACTCTTACCCCCAGCCCCTGGGGTTGCCTTGGACAGAAGCCAAAGGAAGGAGATGAAAATACACAGGAGGTGTGCTTTGCACATTTTTTTCCCCCTTGAGAGAGGGGGAAGATTGTGAGGGAGAGTAAGAAAGTCTGTGGAAAATGAAAGCCTTGCTTATTTATTTTAAAGGAGACTAGAGGAGGACAAAACACCATGACCTTGGGGAGAATATTGTCTGTTGTGTTTGGGTGCTCATTATCTACGTGGCACTGACTAGGTACTCCAACTCGGTATAGATTTCTCAACCCCAAGCCCCAGTGTGCATGGAATCCTTTCTGTAACTTCATTTCTATCCAGGACTCTCATTTCATCCCACAGTAGAAACTTAATTCAAGATCATTCAGCCAGTCTGAGTTTTTTGTTTTGTTTTGTTTTGTTTTTTGTTTTTTTGTTTTTGCGTGCTTGGAACTTGGCACCTTTTTTCTTTCATACCCCATCTTTCCTTCCCCAGGACTTGCCCTGAAATCTGGGGGCCTGAATATATCCCATGAAGACATTGGGGGTGGGGGCAGTGAGAGGGTGAGTGGTGGCACACAGGTCCTGGGTGCTGGTTCTTTTGGGTTCTGAGCATGAGGCCTTCTCCCAGGCACTTCTGCCTGTGCCATCTCAGCTTCACTCTCCAGAATCCCCATGAGACTGCAGGCCCACTAGCCTCACTTCAGGCCCTGGAAATTTCTGCTTTGCTGCTGCCTTCCCTGACAGGCCTATGAGCAAAAGCCCAACCCTTGCCGCTTTCCTGGGCCCCTCTGAGTAGCTCCAGCCTTGGGCTGTTCTGCCAGATCTAGCTGTCTTGCTTTCCTCCCAGCTTGGGAGCTTGCCCTGCTCTGCCTGCAGTCCAGCCCTGGCAGCATCCCCCTCTCCAGGATGTCCAAGCAGCAGGGCAGAAACAGGGAACTTTCAACAAGTCTTCTTCCAAACCCGTTTTTATGCCAAGCTTGGCCTTTCAATCCTCTCCAAAGACACTGCTTTCTTTCTCTGCATTTCATCTCTTACTGCTCACCCAGGGCAGCAAGTAGACACTTCTGGGCGAAGTGGAGTAGTTGAGACTCATAGATGTTACTGCACTTGACCAGTCTTTAAAAAAAGACTCATGGATGTGTATTTTGAAGTCTTGTTTGTTGCTTACATAGTCTCACTGCTTCAACTGTTTTGAAATGTGTGCTGAATCCCACTCTGCGGATTTCTGAAAAATTTCTCTCTGGCATATCATCTGAGAAAATGTGATATTTTGTTATTTTAGCCTGAGAATTTGGCTCCTGTAATAGTAGGTCCTACTGAAAAAATATAGGCATAGGATTTCTATAACAGGACAGTAAAAACAAGCAGATTACCAGGAAAGGACCCCCAGCACTGGGTTTCTTCAATTTATGATATTCATGTTTATTTCCTTTTTGTAAGGTTTATCTTCATCTGCGGTTATTTGCATATGTGTCATAAGAAAGACCAAAAGGATTGAATGAATCTAGGCCCCTTAATGGTAGGTAAGGTAACTACTAATCTACTAATGGTGGATAAGATACTACTTTCAGCAAGTAGACAGGCCAGGCTTCAGGCCATTGTGTCTCTGAAGCCTTTGAGGCGATTATGGCTGATGTCTGAGGTGTCTGAGATGGCAGGAAGGACTGGAAGCAGGCTCTGTGGAGGTGACATGACCCGAAGACAGTCTGCATTTTCCCCCCAAGACTGGGGAATGAGACCAGGGTTATATGGCAAGACAAGTGCCCTACTGGTTGGGCACCAGTGTCTGTCCACATGTGGAAAATTCAGGCTAGTTTGGGATTTCACAGACTTCTCCAAAATTGCAAGGGCACTGAATACACTTGATGGGTATATGTTACCAAATTCTTTCTTCCCCCATATCCCGAATTGGTTGTAGTAGACACTCTCAGTGCTCTGTCTTATATGCTGGGATGCTTTTGACCCTTTCTCTGCCTCTTCCACATGTCTTGTGGCTTTGATGTGTCTGGGAGTTTGCATTCCCCTCCCAGCCGAGGTCTGGCCTGATCTCTCAGTTCCCCGCCCCTACTTTTTTTTTTTAAAAAGCACCAGCTAGGGATTTACAGAAATACAACTAGCATCTAAAAAATTCAAAACTTTACATAAACGCTAACCAGGATGCCAAGTGGTTGAGGCCAAGGGCAGAATGTTTGACTCTTCCACTTAGCAAGCTGCCAAGTGAAAACCAACAAAGATGATGAATCAAGAAAATGAGAAACAAAGATTCGTGGAAAGCTGCAGGAGTGCAGTTGGAGAAAGTATGTCCGTGTTACACTGGGAATAGCCAATGGAGACCATGGGGGCAGATCCGACCTGGGGCTGGGAGGGCTTCACCCAATGTAAGAGCCCAGCTCCTTTGCCTGCTGTTGGGACACCTCTATGTGGAACTTATACTCCAGAATGGCCCTGCTGAAAGCTACCGTCTGTGAGCTTGGCTTCTTCCCAATCTTTGTTCTGCTTACCTCATTCTCTTAGGTGTTTTTTGGGGAGCTCTTTTTAAATACATCATCTTCACACAGATCTTTGTCTTAGGGTCTGCTCTGGGGAACTGGACCTCAGTCATTGGTTCTTCATGGATCTGAGCCACCATAGAGGGTGTGCTAGTAGTTAGATCCTGCCTGCCTCCAGGTCCACAGATACAAAGCTGGAAGATCCACTTCCAAGATGGCTCACTCACATGGCTGTCAAGTTGGCATGACATCTTGACTCCTCTCCACATGGACCTCCATAGGGCAGCTTGGGCTTCCTCACAGCGTGGCAGCTGGGTTCCAAGAGTAAATATTCCAAGAGTCAGCAAGTGGAAGCTGACAGTTTTGTAAGGCCTGAGCCTGGAAACTGACACAACATAACTTCTGTTATATTTTACTGCTCAAACAGTCACAAAGCCCAGATGCTAGTGGAGAGGTCGAAGATGTTGCCTATACATGAAAGAATATCAATATGTTTTGGAGCCATGTTTTAAAACCCCCACAAGCATTTTCTATCAAGTTCAGGCAGCTGGAAACCTGAGAGCATGTTCATTCATTCCATCTTGTTTCTTCCCCCAATCCTTCCTCACCAGCCCCTCACAATGACAAATCTGCCTTCTTTCTCTATGGATTTTCCTATTCTAGATATTTCAAAGGAATGAAATCATGTAATATATGGCCTTTCGGGTATGCCTTCTTTCACTTTGCATAATGTTTTCAAGGCTTACTCATGTTGTAATGTGTATTAGTACTTCAGTTTTTATGGCTGAATAATAGTCTATTGTGGGACATACCACATTTTGTTTACCCATTTATCAGTTGATGAACATCGGAGTTCTTTCCATCCTTTGGCTATTGCAAATAGTGCTGCTAAAAAATTTGTAAACAAGTTTTTGTCTGAACTCCTGATTTTAATTCCTTTCGTGATATCCCCAAGAGTGAAATTGCTGGGTGGTATGGTAAATCTATATGTAACTTATTAAAGAGCCACAATACTATTTTCCACAGTGGCTGTGCCATTTCAAATTACCACCAGTAATGCTTGAGGATTCCAATTTCTCCACATTTTCACCAATAATTGTTATTTTCCATAGTGGTTGTAAAGTGGCAAGTCTTTGTGATTTTAGTTTTCATTTTTCCATCAACTCATGATGTCAAGCCTCTTTTCATGTGCTTCATGGCCATTTGTATATCTTATTTGGAGAATTGTCTATTCAAGTTTTTTGCCAATTTGTTTTTATTTTTAGAGATAGAGTCTTGTTGACTTGCCCAGGCTAGAGTGCAGTGGCACGATCAGAGCTCACTGTAATTTCAAACTCCTGTGCTCAAGTGATCCTCCAATCCTCCTGCCTCAGGCTCACAAGTAGCTGGAACTATAGGTGTACCACTAGACCTAGGCTTTTTTTTTTTGGTGTGGGGGGGCGCAGTATAAATGAGATCTTGCTATGTTGACCAGGCTGGTCTCAAACTCCTGGCCTCAAATTATCCTCCTGCCTTGACCTTCCAAAGTTTTGCAATTGCAGGTGTGAACCACTGCACTCAGCTCTGTTTGCCCATTTTTAAATTGGGCTGTTGTCTTTTTGTTGTTGAACTTTAAGTGTTGATTATGTATTCTGGACACTAGATACTTATCAGATATGTATATAATTTAAAAATATTTTCTCCTATTCTGTGGTTATCTTTTTATTCTCATTGTAGTGTTCTTTGATTCACAAAAGTTTTTATTTTTGATAAAGTCTAATTTATTTTTTCTTTTGTTAATTATGCTTTTAGCATCATATCTAAGAATTGATTGCCAAATCTAAGATGATGAAGATTTACTACTTCTAAGAGTTTTATAATTTCAGCTCTTATTTTTAAGTCTTTGATGTTTTTTGAGTTAATTTTTGTATATGGTGTGAGGCAGGGGTCCAACTTCATTCTTTCACATGTGCATATCCAGTTGTTCCAGCACTACTTGCTGAAAAGATGATTCTCTCCTCATAAATTGGTCTTGGCACCCTTGTCAGAAATTAATAGGCAATAGATGTATGGGTTTATTTCTGGACTCTTAATTCTATTCCATTGATCTTTATGGCTATGCTTTTTTTTTTTTTTTTTTTTTTTGAGACAGAGTCTCGTTCTGTCACCCAGGCTGGAGTGCAGTGGCCGGATCTCTCAGCTCACTGCAAGCTCTGCCTCCCGGGTTCCCGCCATTCTCCTGCCTCAGCCTCCTGAGTAGCTGGGACTACAGGCGCCCGCCACCTCACCTGGCTAGTTTTTTTTTTGTATTTTTTAGTAGAGATGGAGTTTCACCATGTTAGCCAGGATGGTCTCGATCTCCTGACCTCGTGATCTGCCCATCTTGGCCTCCCAAAGTGCTGGGATTACAGGCTTGAGCCACTGTGCCTGCTTTATGGCTATTCTTATTCCAGTACCACACTGGGGTTTTTTGTTCTGTTACCTCAAATATTTATTATTTCTTTATGGTAAGAACATTTAAAATCCTCCCTTTTAGCTATTTAGAAATATATAATGCATTATAATTAACTATAGTCAACTTGTTGTGCAATAGAACACCAGAAATTGTTCCTTCTAACTGTAACTTTGCATTCATTTACCAACATCTCCCCTTTGCCCACCTCTTCCCTACTTCTACCATTCTACTCTCTACTTCTATGAATTGGACTTTTCTAAATTCCACATATAGCTGAGAACATACTGCATTTATCTCTCTGTGCCTAGCTTATTTGACTTAACACAATGTCCTCTAGGTTCATCCATGTTGTTGCAAATGACAGAATTTCCTGCTTTTTTAAAGGTTGAATAGTATTCTGTTGTGTATATATACCTCATTTTTGAAATCCCTTCATCCATTGATGGACACTTCATTTGTTTTCATATCTTGGATATTGTGAATAATGCTGCAGTGAACATGGGAGTGCAGACATCTCTTTGACACACTGATTTCAATTTTTTTTTGTGGCAAATATCCAATAGTAGGATTGATGGATCATATGGTAATTCTAATTTTAGTTTTTTGGGGAAATTTTGTTCTGTTTCTAAAATGGTTGTACTAATTTACAATATTATGCATAGTGTATAACAGTTCCCTTTTCTCCACGTTCTTGTCAACATTTGTTATCTTTTATCTTTTTGATAATAGCCAATCTAACATATGTAAAATGATCTCATTGTAGTTTTAAATTTGCATTTCTCTGATGATCAGAGATATAGGACTTTTTTTCATATATATGTTGACCATTTTCATGTCTTCTTCGGAGAAATGTCTACTCAAGCCTTTTGCCCAATTTGTTTTTTTGAGACGGAGTCTTGCTCTGTTGCCCAGGCTGGAGTGCAGCAGTGCAATCTCAGCTCACTGCAAGCTCCGCCTCTCAGGTTCATGCCATTCTCCTGCTTCAGCCTCCTGAGTAGCTGGAACTACAGATGCCCGCCACCACGCCTGGCTAATTGGTAGAGACGGGGTTTCACCTTGTTAGCTAGGATAGTGTCTCTCGATCTCCTGATCTTGTGATCCACCCACCTCAGCCTACCAAAGTGCTGGGATTACAGGCGTGAGCCACCGAGTCTGGCCCCCTTTGCCCACTTTTAAATTATGTTTTCTTGTTATTGAGTATTTTGAATTCCTTGCATATTTTGTATATTAGCCTCTTATCTGATGTATGATTTGTAAATATTTTCTCCCAATCTGTGGGGCTGTCTGTTCATTCTAATGTTTCCTTTGCTCTGCAGAAGCTTTTTGGTTTGTTATAGCCCCATTCTTTTTATTTTTGCTTTTGTTGCCTAGGCTTTTGGAGTTGTATCCAAAAAAATTTCTCCTCAGACCAGTGTCATGGAGATCCTCCCCTATGTTTGTTTTCTAGTAGTTTTATAGTTTCAGGTCTTACATTTAAGTCATTTAATCATTTTTTCAGTTGATTCTTTTATAAAGGGTGACGTAAGTGTCCATTTTTATTATTCCATATGTGGATATATAGTTTTCCCAACACCATTTATTGCAGAGACTGCCCTTTACCCATTGTGTGTTCTTGGCATCTTTGTCAAAACTGAATTGACTGTAGAGGTGTGGGTTTATTTCTGGGCTCTGTATCCTATTTCGCTGGTCAACATGCCTGTTTTTATGCCAGTGCTTGCTGTTTTGATTACAATAGCTTTGTAACCAAACCTTTGTATATTTTGAAATTCCATAGTTTTATGCTCCAACTTCATTCTTTTTGGTCAAGATTGCTTTGTTTATTTGGGATCTTTGTGGTTTTATATAAATTTTAGTTTTTAAAAAATTTCTCAGAAGAATGATGCTGGAATTTTGATAGAAATTGCACTGAATCTGTAGATCACTTTGGGTAGTATGAACATTTAAACAATAATAATTCTTCCAATCAATGAATATGAGATATTGTTCCATTTATTTGTGTCATCTTCAATTTCCTTTATTAATGCTTTATAGTTTTCATAATATAGCTCTTTTATTTGGTTAAATTTACTTCTATATGCTTTTTTGTAGCTATTGTAAATTGAATTGTTTTGTTAATATATTTTTCAGACATTTCATTGTTATTATATTGAAATGCTACTGATTTTTGTATATTGATTTTTTATCCTGCAAATTTACTAAATGTTT
The DNA here is from genome assembly GCF_009764315.1 of Trachypithecus francoisi. Lineage (NCBI taxonomy): Eukaryota > Metazoa > Chordata > Mammalia > Primates > Cercopithecidae > Trachypithecus > Trachypithecus francoisi. Next base: position 96,542,474 of record NW_022681468.1, read on the forward strand.
TAATGAGTTCTATCCATTTCTTTGTGGAGTCTTTGGGATTTTCTCTATATAAAATCATGTTGTCAATAAACAGAGAAAACTTTATTTCATTCTTTCCTATTTGGATGCCTTTTATTTCTTTCTCTTGCCTAATTGCTTTGGCTAGGACTTCCAGGACTGTGTTGAACAGAAGTGGTGAGAGTGGGCATTTCTGCCTTGATTCTAATCTTAGAGGAAATGTGCTCAACTTTTCATTAATAAATATGGTATTAACTGTGGACTTGTCACGTATGGCCTTTATCGTGTTCAGGAATAGTTCTTCCATTCCTCAGGTGTTGAGAGTTTTTAATCATGAAAGGTTATTGAATTTTGTCAAATGCTTTTACTGCATCAATTGAAATGATCATGTGATTTCTGTTCTTTATTTTGTTAATACGGCGAATCACATTTATTAACTTACACATCTTGAACCAACTTTGAACCAAAGGAATAAGTCTCACTTGATCATGGTGGATATCCTTAAAATGTACTATTGAATATAGATTGCTGGTATTTTGTTGAAGATTTTTACATCTATGTTCATCAGTGGTATTGGCCTGTAGTTTTCTTTTCTTGTAGTATCTGTGTCTGGATTTGGTATCTGGGTAAAGCTGGCTTTGAAAAATGAACGTGGAAGTATTTCCTCTTCTTCAGTTTTTTGGAAGACTTTGAAAAGGATTTGGTATAACTTATTCTTTAAATGAATATAAAGAATTCATCCACAAAGCCATCTGGTCTTGGGTTTTCCTTTGATGGAAGACAATTACTGATTCAGTCTCCTTACTCATTACTGATCTGTTCAGATTTCCAATTTCTTCATGACTGAGTCTTGGTAGGTTATATGTTTCTATGAATGTATCTATTTCTTCCAGGTTGTCCAATTTGTTGGCATATCATTGTTCATAGTAGTTTCTTATGTTTGTATTTTTTTGTTATCAATTGTACTATCTCCTCTTTCATTTCTGATTTTATTTAATTGAATCTTCCCCCCTTTTTTAGTTTAGCTAGTGTTTATCAGTTTTAATTTCCTAAAAAAACAACTCTTAGTTTCGTTTATCTTTTCTATTGTTTTTCCAGTCACCATTTCATTTATTTCTGCTCAAATCTGTTATTTTCTTCTTTTTGCTAACTTTAGGCTTGGTTTGTTCTTCTTTTTCTAGTTCATTGAAGTGTAATGTTAAATTGCTTATTTGAGATCTTTCTTCTTTTGTGATATAGGTATTTTCTGCCCTTGTACAACTTCTTTTGCTGTGTCCCATACGTTTTGGTAGTTGAGTCTTCTAAAAAAATACATTCAGCCACTGTATTCCTTTTGATTGGAGAATTTAATCTATTATATTTGAAGTAATGATTGATGGGTAAGGATGTACTAGTGCCATGTTATTGTTTTCTGGTTGTTTTGTAGATCCTATGTTCCTTTCTTTCCCTGTTGCTTGCTTCTTTTGTGGTTTGATGGCTTTCTGTAGTGGTGTGTTTTGAATTTTGTCTTTATATCTTTTGTGTATCTATTATAGGCTTTTGCTTTATGGTTAGCCTGAGGGCTTACATACAAATCTTATACTTGTAACCAATACCAAAATGTTTTGATTAGCATTGCACTAAGCATTGTACTAAGTTTTAAAATAGGGAAGTGTGTGTTCTCCAATTTTGTTTTTCTTTTTCAACACTGTTTCGGCTATTTGGGGCCCCTTGTAATTTCATATATTTCATTTACCAGTGAAACCATCCAGTCCTAGGCTTTTATTGTTGCTGTTGTTGAGAGGTTTCTGAATACTGATTTAATTTCCCTACTTGTTATAGATCTACTCAGATTTTCGATTTCTTCTTAAGTCAGTTTTGGTAGTTTGCGTGTTTCTAGGAATTTGTCCATTTAATCTAGGTTATCTAAGTTGTCTGTAATAAAATTTTTCATAGTATTCTCATAATTTTTATATTTCTGTAAAGTCAGTAGTAATGTCAGTACTTTAGTTTCTGATTTTAGTAGTTAGAGTATTTCTCTCTCTTTCCTGGTCAGTATAGCTGTAGGTTTGTCAAATTTGTTGACTTTTTCAAAGAATCAAATTTTGATTTTGTTAATTCTCTACTGTTTTCATACTTCTGCTGGTTTTGGGTTTAGTTGCTCTTTTTTTCTCATTCTTGAAGGTGTAAAATTAGATTATCAATTTGAGATCTTGTTTTTTAATGTAAACTTTTAATTAAGAGTTATAAATGTCTCTCTCAGACTGCTTTCAGTGAATCCCATAAGTATTGGTAGCTTGTGTTTTCATCTTAATTTGTATAAAAGTATTTTCTAATTTTGCTTGTGATTTCTTCATTGGCCCATTGATTGTTTAAGAGTGTATTATTTCATTTCTTCATTTTTTTTTAATTTTCCAGCTTTCCTTTGGTTATTGATTGCTAGTTTCAGCCGATTGTTGTCAGAGAAGATATTTTATGTGATTTCAATCTTTCAAAATGTATTGAGACTTATTTTGTGGCTTAACATATGATCTATTCTTGAGAATGTTCCAGGTCACTTGAGAAGAATATACATTACGCTGTTGTTGGGTAAAGTGTTCTGTATATGTTAGTTAGGTCTAGTTGGCTTATGGTATTTTTCAAATCCTCTATTTTCTTATTGTTCTTCTTTGTCTAGTTCCATTTATTATTGAAAGTGGGGCACTGACGTATCTAACTATTATTGTAGAACTGTACATTTCTCTGTTCAATTCTGTTAGTTTTATCTTCATGTATTTTGGGACATTGCTGTAGATGCATATATGTTTATACTTTTTATATCTTTTTGATGATTTGACCATTTTATTATTATAAAATGTTCTTCCTTGCCTCTAGTAAAAATTTTTGATATATATTAATATGGCCACTTGGGTCTTTTGTGGTCACTATTTGCATTTTAAAATTCTTTTATTTTCAATCTCTGTGTTTGGGGGTCTGAAAGGGTCTCTTTTAGATAGCATATAATTGGAGTATTTTAAAAAATCAATTCTGCCAATCTCTGCCTTTTAATTTTAGAGTGTATTAATCACGGATTTCAGAAAAAAACAAATAGGATTTGTGTGTGTGTGTGTGTGTGTGTGTGTGTGCGTGTTCCTGTGTATATGTGTGTAAATATTATTGTCTTAAGGAATTTTCCTATGTGATTGTAGAGGTTTGGCAAGTCCAAAATTTGATGGGATAAGCCAGCAGACTGGGGATTCAGGGAAGAGTTGCAACTTGAGACCAAAGGCAGTCTGCTGGCAGAATTTCTTCTTGCTTAGCGGAGGTCAGTCTTTGTTCTAGTAAAGCCTTCAGATGATTTGGTGAGACCCACACACGTTATAAATGACAATCTGCTTTACTAAAACTCTACTGATTTAAATGTTAATCTTTTCCAAAAACACCATCTCAGAAACATCCAGAATAATATTAGACCATATATCTGGGCACCATGGTCCAGTCAATTTGACATAAAATTAACCAGAATAAATCTACCCTTTGTCAGCCTGGCACCAATATGCATTTCTTTAAATCATACTTAATCTGCAAATAAAGACAAAACAATATTATGCTTCTACCTAACATGATATGACTATTTTGTGTACAACCAAAACCACACTAACTCTTCACCAGAAAAGAATGCAAAGTCCTTTGGTGATGTCTACTCCTCTCCTTGATATTCTGTAACTAAAATGCTATGATATAAAGTCAATACTTCTTATTGCATAATAAAAGGATGAGAGAAAAAACAAAGATTTTGCATATTATACACACAAACATATTGACAATGAAAATAAATAAGTACTCATGACAATTATAATAATCCTTTTCTATAATTGGTCACATGATTGTTGCTGGTATTTATAACTACCTTCTTCCTGTACCCATTCCATATTTTCTTGCTCTCAGCAAGCACCTTTTGTTGTGGTTCTTTATCTGGGGGGTGCCCAAACCTTTATTCCTGAATAATCTTAGACAGTAGTAGTCATGCCTGGATTGGGTTGTTGTGGTTTTCCATGGACCTTAATCACAGGGCATGGTAATACTAAGAGATACTCTAAGGGAGCTTCTGTATTATGAATATATTCTTCCTTACTTCCATTATGGAATAGCAGTCAAATTCCTCTTTAGTAGTCAGGATTAAGCACATTTATGCCTAATGGTCCATTATTGGAACACTAATCTTGTGGGAGTTATTTATTTCTTACTGCTCAAGGTCATCACGAAGGTCTGATTTTTCTTTTTCTTTTTTTTTTTTTTTTGAGACGGAGTCTCGCTCTGTCACCCAGGCTGGAGTGCAGTGGCTGGATCTCAGCTCACTGCAAGCTCCGCCTCCCGGGTTTACGCCATTCTCCTGCCTCAGCCTCCCAAGTAGGTGGGACTACAGGCGCCTGCCACCTCGCCTGGCTAGTTTTTTGTATTTTTTAGTAGAGATGGGGTTTCACCATGTTAGCCAGGATGGTCTCGATCTCCTGACCTCGTGATCCGCCCATCTCGGCCTCCCAAAGTGCTGGGATTACAGGCTTGAGCCGCTGCGCCTGGCTGAAGGTCTGATTTTTCACACGTCTGGAATTCAAAAAATTGTAGCCTCTGACATAAATGGGTTAATAAACCCAGCCAGAATAGTAACTCCTTCTTTGCCTGTTGATTAGAGGCATGAAGATCACAGAGTGGATGGATAGCATTATTAACTTCTGGTTTAATGAAATCATTGTGTCTCCTGGTGGAAGTATTCCTCCCTTGGGAATTAAGGCCTCTAGGTCAGCAAAGCATAAAGTCACAGGAAAAGGAAGAAAAAATTCTGCTAGTGGGCCACTAGGAGCAATAGTGAATGGTGCCATTTCTACTTCCACCCCTTGATTCCTGGACCTGTGAATCCTGGCTGTGGGAGAAACAGCACCACATATTATATGTTGATTCAGAACATATGCAGCCTCCTGGAGAACTTTGACTCTGCCATGTTGATGCATAAAATTAACTGTCACAGATAGCATAATTCATTTACATTAAAAGTAATTACTTCTAAGAAATAATTTTGTCATTTTGCTATTTTTTATACATCATATCTTTTTCTGTTCCTCATTTTCTCCATTACTACCTTCTTTTGTGTTTGATTTTTTTCTAGTGTCTTGTTTTGATTCCCTTCTAATTTTCTCTTTATATTTTTTAGTTACTTTCTTATTGGTTACCATGGGGATGACAATGAACATCTCACATTTGTAACTTTCCACTTGGAATTAGTATCAACTTAGCTTCTATTGTATACAAAATGCTGCCCCGATATTGCTCCTTCCACCTCACATATACTTGTTATCACAAATTTCATCTTTTTACATTGCATATCCATTAACATATCTCTGTAATTACTATTCTGAAAATGTGTCTTTGAAATAGCATTTTAAAAACAGGAGTTATAATCTCAAAATGAAATAATATTAGCTTTTATATGTGCTTTTGTAGAAATAATTACCCTTCTTGGTGTTCTTTTATTTTTTGATTTGGTTTTGAGTTTCTGTATAATTTCCTTTCATTTTGATCTGAAGAATGCCCTTTAGCATTTCTTGTAGGTCTACTAGTGATAAATTTCCTTAGATTTTGTTTACTTGGGAATGTCTTAATTTGTCCTTAATTATCAAGGATAACTTTTCTAGATATATATTTCGTTGTTGATAGCTTTCTCCCCTCCCCATAACTTTGTGTCATTCTACTGCTTTCTGTCATACCTGGTTTCTGATGAGTAACAGGCTGTTAATCTTACTGAGAATCTCTTGTATGTGATGTTTTTTCTCTTTTGCTACTTCACAACTTCCTCTTTGTCTTTTGACAGTATAATTATGTGTCTTCATGTGGATCTCTGAGTTTATTTTACTTGAAGTTGTTGAATTTCTTGGATATGTAGATTCATGTTGCTCATAAAATTTGGGAACGTCTCAAGCCATTATTTCCTCAAGTAGTCTTTCTGCCTTTTTCTGGTTTTTTCCTCTACCTCTGGGACTCCCATTATACATATGTTGGCGTGCTTTATGGTGTCCCAGAGGTCTTACAGGCTCTATTCATTTTTTATTTTTACACTCCCCTCATGAGGCCAGATCTGTTCATTTTTCTTCATTGGTTTTCTTTTCTACTCCTCAGATGGGATAACCTCGATTGGCCTATTTTCTAGTTTACTGTTTTTTTTTTCCCCCCTGCCTGCTGAAATCTACCATTGAATCCATCTAATAAGGTTTTTGGTATTTTATTATAATTTTCAACATCAAACTTTCTATTTTGTTCTTTTTTATACTTTATATCTCTTTATGAACATTTTTTATTTGTTTAGACATTGTTCTCTTGGTTTCCTTTATTTACTTGTACATGATTTCCATTAGCTCCTTGAGCACATTTAAGATAATTTATTTAAATTATCTGTCCAGTAAATCTAATATTTGGCCTTTCTCAGGGATGATTTCTCTGAATTTCTTTTTTCTTGTGAATGAGTCATATTCTCTTGTTACTTTACATGCCTTTTTTTTTGGGTTGAAAACTGGACATTATTAATATTATAATGTGGTAACTCTGGAAATCAGCTTCTGCTCCATCTCCATAATTTGTTGTTGTTATTTAATGTGGGATATTTGTTTACTTGTTTAGTGACTTCTCTAAATTGTTTTTGTAAAAACAGTATTCTTTGTTGTGTGTGATCACTTAAGTCTCTATGTGTTCTAATCTCCTTTCTTTATAAGAACAGCAGTTATATTGGATTAGGGCCCAGCCTAATGGCCTCATTTTACCTTAATTACCTCTTTAGAGATCCTATCTCCAAATACAATCGTGTTCTGAGATACTGGGAGTTAGGGATTCAACATATGAATTTTTTGGGGGGTGGTGTCAGGTACAGTTTAGCCCATCATAACCACCCTAGTGGGGAGGAGGAAGCCTAGGATTCCCCTGTCTAGAATCTAGGATCCTAAGTCTAGGATCTCCACTGACACTGCAGGGAAACTAGGGTTTTTTTGTTTTGTTTTGTGTGTGTGTGTGTGTGTTTTCTTTTCCTGGAGGGTCTAAAAGTTCTAGATTTTCATTCAGTCTTCTCTGACACTACCCTGGTTGGAGGGAAATAGTGGTTGGGGTACCTCATTTACAGTCTTTCAAGGGTGGATATTTAGACTTCTCATATGTCCTTTGCTGGCATGGGTTGGGTAGAATTAAGTTTTTTTATTTTCTGTGATGCTTGACTGAGTGGACAGGTTATTGTCTAAAAGTTTTCTGTCTTGCTAAGCTGCCCTTTCCTGGTCTTTTGGCTACAGAGAGCAGGCTTTTGTTTGGGCATTTTTTTTTTTTTTTGTCTGTGCCTGTTAGCATATGTGTGTGTGTATATATATAAATATGTATAAATATAAAAATATATATATATGTGTGTATATATATACTGACAGCAGGAGGAGATCAACCACAAAACAGCTTTCCTTTACCAAATGCCACAGCTTAGCTGGGGTAGCCTTCTTCGGCTGCAACTCTGATTCTTTCTAGGTTCTGGTAATCATCCCTATCATGCCCCTCAAGGTCTACAGTTATAAAGGTTCCTTACTATTGCTAGCCCTGGCATGCACACCATTCCTTGTTTATTTTCCTTAAACGTACCCACTCCTTTGAACATGTTTCTTTACTAAATTCTTTTGTTGAAGTGCTCCATCAGTATCTTGCCAGCAAACTGACGAATCATCATGTAACCACATTACGGCCAAAAAAGATGTTGGCTAAGTGTCACATGCCATCTTCCATGATCTTTCTTTAGGTGTTAGTCTCTCACATTTGTTACTTATTCCTTCCTCCTGCCTGGAACATGATGCTGGCATCCATCTTGAATAATGAGGACAAGAGCCACCTCCTAAGATGGGAATGCCACGAGCTATAAAAAGCCTGCATCTTTGAGGATTTTGTGACAAAGAGGTGGCAGTGTTCAGTCCAGAACTGATGACAACACTTACTGGCTGTGTGATATTGGGCAAATTACTTAATCTTTTTGGATGTTATCTGGAATTCTTTATCAGTTTCCATATCTGTGAAGTGATTTTTAATGTTATACTGTATGGGCTTACTATGAAGTAAAAAAGGTAATTTATATACAAGTGCTTAGCAAATGCATGCAAACAAAAGAAGTTTAATAAATATTCGTGAATTTACCTTTAATGAAAACTCCAAACCTTTATACTCCTGCAGAGAAGATGCATGGCCTGTACTTACTTTCACCGAGGGAATCATAACACCTTAGATTTGCAGTTTGCAAAGAGCTTTGATGTTCATTATCATATTTAACCACAGAACACTTCTGTAAGGAAGGAAGCAGCTCTGCATGACCATTCTTTGTTGTTGTTGTTTAATTGGAAAATGAAGAGCCACAGAGAAGGAAATAACTTGCAGGATACTTACCTAACTAGTTAACTAGTTACTAGTAACAAAACCAGGCTTAGGATTTTGTTACCATACCTCCATGGGAGAGAGACATAGGCAACTGAATATCCTTATTGGAAAATCTTGTTATGTTTTCTGCCTAACTTATCAAAAACTGTCCTGTGGTAAAATAATCAGGCCTCAGATGGCAGATTATAAGGGGCAAATTTGCTAATTTTTCACCAAGGTAACTTATTGTTGCACAATCAGTATCAGGGCAGCTGGAATACTTTTGGGAATGTGATAATGATGGGTGACATCCCTAAACAATTAGGAAGAAACTTTCAGAGTCTGTCATGCTTGATATAAAGATGTCCAGGTGGTTGTAATCAGTTTTTTCACCAGTTGGGAACTTTGGAGAAAAGAAGTAGAGAAACTAGAGTGTTGTAATTGGTAGCTACAAAGGGAAGTTCAAGTCTGTTACTTACAGCATAAGCCAGGCAATGCCTGCTTTTCAGACCACAGAGAGAAGCTAGCTTGTGAGCTGGGCAGCCTAGGAGGTCTCCACGTGCCAGTCCGACAAGCAAACCAAAGGTCAATATCCTAGAGCTGTGTACTGTTGGATAAATAGTTACCAATTAATTTTGGATGAAAGATTGTAATTAAACCATGACCAATTAGCAGTTAAGATTTAGAAGGGGAAGGTTTTAGGTGCTATCTAGCTAACAGTCCCTAAAGTAGTCTTACCTTACTAAAATACCAAGAAGCTATGGAAATAGATGAAAACTCACTGTGGTGGAGGCTGGGACAGCAATCAGTCCAATTACTGAGTTGGGAGAGCTTGTTGCTAATGATAGGGCTGGTAGAACTGGCTGGAGAACCAACCGCTAACCTCTTGCAGCTGAGTCTCCATCACGCTACTGGGCAGATGGAGCCACTAACTCAGGATCATCCATCTGGCCTCCAGTTATGTTCCTCTGCCCCACCTCCCTCCTACTCTATTCAGTGACTGGGGCTCACCATCTCTATACCCCTCACATTTCAGGCTTAACTCCCCTTCCTCTTTACCCACAGCACAATTACCCCTACTCCCACTCCCAAACATGAACTTGATTTCTATCTCACAGAGGAAAAAGAAGCCATGACATGGTAACTCCCTCAACTTCATGTATCAAACCCACAAACTCATCCTTCCTCCATTCCTTCTTGTTATGAGTGGGTGCTCTATCTCCTGCGTAAGAGGGTACCCTGTCTCCTGTATAAGCTGAAGGCATTTAACATTAACACAGACAAATTAATCAACCTTTTATATTACAAAGAGTGTTTTTACCTTCTTTAAAAAAATCCGTTCCTGCCAACATTCTCCTAAATTGTCTTGTAATAGTCCTAATATTTACTTTTTGATATTTAAGTCCTTGATCCATGTTGCAATGATTTTTATGTATGTTATTAGGTAAATTCCAATTTCATATTTTGCTGGATGAAGTCCAGTTTTTTAACCCAGCTCTTTTTCCTGAATGGTCTCTGTCATCACTGGTCTGCTGTGCCACCTCTGTCACGGACCAGCATTACCCATAAGAATGGCAGAACTCTGGCCTCTCCATTTATTCCACTGGTAATTTTATCTGTCTCTGAACCAGTTCCATATAATAGTTATTTTAATAAATCCTTCCTCTCTGTTTTTCTTCGTAAATGCTTTGGTAATTTTTTTCCCTTTGCTTTTCAGAATTGTGATCATTAAAAAATGTTTTCATGAGAACAAAAATCTGTCGGAATTTTGAGTGGAATTAAGATGATCAATTTGGGGAGAACTGATACTTTTATAACATTGTCTTACTATTCAAAACCATAATACATTTCTCCATTAATTCAGCTCTTTAAAAATGTTTCTTAATAAATTTGTCCAGTTTTTCTCATAGGGGAAGCTATCCAAGTTTTCTAAGGTGAAGGCAAATAAATATTATCAGAAATATTTAGTATCAATTGAGATACTAAAGAAAGCTGAACCTAAGTCTCCTCCAGTAAAGCATTTGGCTTCAGGTGGGCATGAAGATAGTGTGGTATTTGGGTTAGGCCCTGCTGGGAAGCAAGCCTATTTTAATTGCTTATAGATCTTAGACGCATCTATATCCTCAGTTGTTAGACTTTTCAACAGGTATTGTGGTAACTAGTACAGAGAGAATTAATCCTTTTTCTATTAAGCCTTTTGTAATTGTCTTAAGACCTTTCTTGGCTTCAATTTTAGTGGGAATACTCATGAAGTTTAAGAAAAGGTTTAGAAGAATCCATCTGAACTCACACGGCTCTGCTCCAATTAGTTTGTTTATGTTCATAGATCTTTGGCCTTCAGGAATCCAGAGATCATGGCTAATTCTTCGCTTGTTTCTTGAATCATACCTAGTGTAGGTATTTTAATATGCTTACCAGCTGTAACTTCTAGGACTTCAAAAAATAATCCGGCAGTGTATTTAGTTGAATGTTTCAAACTTGATCCTTTCCTGTTAAATGTGCAGGAGTTGTGTCACAGAGAAGAAAGAAATATTCTGCCAGGTGGGCAGCAGTCATAGGTTGAGACATGAGAAAGAGCTTAAGGTGTTAGAAATTCCCACCATTTCAGTGGTTTTGGTACCCTGAGGGAATCTGATGTTCTATGGTGGTGAGATTAATTGGAGATACAGTAACAACCATATAAACAAAAAAAGTTAAAATTTTTTTACATATATATGTACATATATATGTATATATGTGTCTGTCTAGATCTATCTATCTATCTATCTATCTATCTATCATTTCCCTTGGCAGTTTAGATGAAGGAGAGGGAATTGTTGGGTTCCAGTGTTTTTCTTAGCTTCAACACCACTGGACAGTCTTTGAACAGTAGTTTTGTATCTTAACAAATGTGTGACACTGGTTTTCCCAGTAACCCTCCTGCCTGCAATATCTACAGGTGTCTTTATCTTATAGGCTGTTGATTCTCAGAGAAAAAAAAAATAACAGAGAACTTTTTGGTTTTGTTTTTATTTTGAGGACCAGTTATTTAATTGGGATAGCCAGGAGTTGTTTTCATTTCTAGCTTGTTTACTTTCTAGGGCTTTTTGAAAATGTTAAGCCACATGTTGGAGATCTTCTAAATTGGCAATTTCCCATTCCAATTTATTTTTCTAAGTTTCAGATGTGAGTCTACTTACAAAAAGAGAGAACAAGTCTCCTTTTACTTCAGCTGCTGGGTCTATCACAGATATTATTTAAAAGTTTCCTGAAGTGTAGTTTTCATGTCTCCCATTTAGTCATCTTCATTTTATTTGCAATTTTGATTTGCTGTCCAATATTCTCTTAAGGGAAAGACTTCAAGAATAGCCATACGTAGTTCATTTCTTATTTTTCGTGTCCTCTTAAGGCCAATATCTGAATTGTGCACAGTTTAATTATTTCAGTTCTCCCTGGCCTTTCTCATCCTATTACTTTAAACTATTTCCCCCATACAAGGGGCTTGCAGTTAAGGAAACTAGTTTGTAAGGATCTGGTAATCTAGGCTAGTAAGCAGCTAATAAAATCCTTAATTCACAGGACATTTTTGTTTGTCTTCCTGAGGTTTTGGAATTCTTAACTACAGCCTTTAACACAACTTAAATTTGACTTCTAGATAAGCCTCTTATGCTAGCAATTTTGAGGAGATATTGGGAAATGTGACTTTTCCTCAGAAAAATCCCATGAAAAGGTTAGGAGGTCAGGAGCAGGCGCTAAAGGAATAGCAGATGTATACTTGGGTACCTGTGTGCAGGTAATTTGAGATAGAGAGAAAAAGAGGTGTGAGGAGGTAGATTTCAGAAGGTTTAAGTGAAAGTGACCTCTTTCTGTTGGCTTTGCCAGAGTCCTTTAGAAAGGTGATCTTAAAGTCAACGTTTAATTTTGAAGTTTTAACTGACTATTAAATATCTGTCTTTGTTAGAGCTCTTCTCAAATGTATTGTTATTTTAACATTTTTGTAGACTTTATTTTTTAGAGCAGTTTAGGCTCACAGCAAAACTGAGAGGAAGGTACATAAATTTCCTGCATACCTCCTTCCCTCTCTAATGAATAGTCCACTCCATTATCAATATCCATCACCAGAGTGGTATATTTGTTACAACTGGTGGGCATCATGGACATATCACTGTCACCCAAAGACAGTTTAGGGTTCACTCTTGGGCTTGTACATTCTATGATTTTGTAAAATGCATCATAACACATATGCATCATTATAGTATCATACAAGTAGTTTCACTGCCCTAAAAATTCTGTGTTCCACCTTGATATGGTTTGGCTCTGTGTTTTCACCCAAATCTCACTTTGAATTGTAATAATCCCCATGTGTCAAGTGCCAGACCAGGTGGAGATAATTGAATAATGGGGACAGTTTTCCCCATACTATTCTTGTGATAGTGAGTGAGTTCTCATGAGAACTGATGGTTTTATAAGGGGTTTCCCCCTTTGCTCAGCTCTCATTCTTCTTCTCCCTGCCACTATGTGAAGAAGGACATGTTGGGTTCCCCTTCTGCCATGACTGTAGGTTTCCTGAGGCCTCCCAAGCAATGCTGAACTGTGAGTCAATCAAACCTCTTTCCTTTATAAATTACCCAGTCTTGGGTATGTCCTTATAGCAGCATGAAGATGGACTAATTCACACATATTCATCCATTCTTCTTCCCAATCCTTGGTCAACACTGATCTTGATAATGTATTATTTTTAACATGTCAGAAGTTCCCATAATTGAGTTGGGTAGAGCATGTGGTTTTGACATTGCCTCTCCCAAGCTCATTTGGGTGGTGGGAAAGGGGAATGAGCCTGAATCTCAGGTGGGGATGGGGGTGAGTGGGTATACAGGACAAGGAGAGAAATAGCAGGGAAACGGTTCCAGCTTCTTGACAGGGTGTTCACCAAGATGCTGGACCAGTGGGTCAAGTAGCAGAATGAATTTTTATGATGCTTCAAGCACAAAAAGGCTAAGGAAACTATAACAAAAGACTTGTGTTTCATTGTCTTGTTAATGTCTGTAGAGGGGTCCATGGTCACTGTTATGATCTTATGGAACTCTTATGGAAAATCACCAAATACAGATTATCTGTTCTTGGGATTGCTTTGGGTTGAAGGGAAAAGCTCAGAAAAGCACCATTTGTTTCCCTCTGCCTTAACCTGTTCTCTTCTATTAGGTTTATCTGTGACAGATTTGCCAGAAGTTAGGAAATAAAAAGGTGAGATGGGGGTCCAAAATTTGTTAAAACAGAGGTGTATTAAATGAATTAATAAATTCACATTCACTAGAATGAAGAATGTAATAAAGCTCAAGTCTGCCCATCAACACTGATCATTCAGTAAATGTGAACATGCAATCTCTTTTGATGACCTAGTCAGTCCATGGTTAGAAGGCATTATTTAGGAGAAGAGAGTGGTGTTACTTTTTTTTAGTATAAAAACTCCTCTACTACCCAGATGCCCTTTAAAGCTTCCACAAAGAAACACCCAGAGTTCCTCACCAATCTGAATGTCCCTCTGTGTCACTGAAAAGGCATAGGTAGGTGAGGAAGTTCCCAGAGGACACCACCTGTCTGCAGTTCTCCACCTTGGCTGCACAGTAGAATTACCTGGGGAGGGCTAAAAAATCCCTCTGCCCAGGCCACCAATGCAGATCAATCAAATTAGAATCTCTGGGACAGGGTCTGGACATCAGTTTTATTTTTCAATTTTAATTAAGAAACAGTGTCTGGATTTTTGGCATTCAAAGTATGGCCCTCAAACCAGCAGTACCAGCATCACTTGGGCATTTGTTATAAATGTAGATTCTTAGATGTCAATCCAGACCCACTGAATCAGAAATCAGAAACTGGTGGTGGGCGCAGGGGGGGTCCCAGCAACCTGTCGCTTAAAAAATTTTACTTTTTAAGTGATTGTGAAATACACATAATATTCATCATTTCTGCTATTCATAAATATATCATTCAGTGGCATTAAAGACATTCACAGTGTTGTGTAACCATCACTGCTATCCATACCCCAAACTTTTTCATCATCTGTGACAAAATCTCTGTGCTCATTAAACAATACCTGCCCCCATTCCTCCTTGCCCCTCTTCCTCATCCCTGGTAAGCCCTAGTCTACATTCTTTTTCTACAGATTTGCCTATTCTAGGTACCCCATATAAGTGGAATAATACAATATTTGCCCTTCTGTGTCTGTCTTATTTCACCAAGCATAATGTTCTCAAGGTTCACTCATATTTTATTGTAGCATATACCAAAATTTCATTCCTTTTTTATGACTGGATAAAAAGCAACCTATGTTTTAACAACCACTCCAGGTGATTCTGATGCATGCTCAAGTCTGAGAATCACTGACCTAGGAGTAATGCTGCTCACACGTTACTTGTATAAGCAGGAATGGTGGTGCGTGCCTGTGATCCCAGCTAGGTGGGAGGATCACTTGAGCCCAGGAAGTCAAGGCTACAGTGAGCTATGATCATACCACTGCACTCCAGCCTGGAGGATAGAGCAAGACCTTGTTTCTAGAAAAATTTACTGTACATAGGAATCTCTTAAGGCTCTTGTTAAAATGCAGGCTCTGATTAATTAGCTGACTTATTAGCTGATTCATTTGTGGAGCCCAGGATTCTGCATTCCTGACAACCTATGCACGGATAGAGTTGAGAGCCATCTCTTAAGGCATCACAGATGTGCCCAGCTCACCCTAAAATGACACAAGTGAGGTTCGATCTCATCACAGGATGGAATGAGGTCTAGGCTGGTGTCTGTTTCTGCCTTATGGACCAGAAGACAAAGACCTTGGGCCCTCGTGTTCTCTGACTCAGCCTCCTGGGCTGGGAGACAGCCACAAGCCTTGCTGGGTTGGGAAAGGCTGGAATCTGGGAACTTTGTAGGAAGCTCAGGGTTAATTACTACACTGTAAATGACAATCTGATGGATCTGCAGTCACTGCCTTGAGACCTCCTGCCAGCTTCTGAAACGTGTGGCTGGGAAAGAGCCCAGCAGTGCTAAAAGGAAGAGAGGAGAAGTGAGGCTGGCTGAGTCCTGGGAAATGAGGTGTCAGGGTTGGAGTGGGTCTCAGGAGGCTCTGGGGACAGGCTTGGGCAAGCTTGTGGTGTCACAACAGGGGTCCCTGAGCTGGGCGGCAGGACGAGCTCTTCTGGCTTCTTTCCTGGTTGATTGACTCTGATGTGGTACTGGGAGCAGGGAGTGAGGGGAGCAGGATGGGCTCCAGGAGCACTGGATTGAAATGATGCCAGATTTGTATTTTCAAAGCAACAGTAATTGCCTCTGCATGAATCCAACCACAGAATATCCTCTACTCATGACTCTTCAACCTAGAGATATTCCCACAGAAGAAATCACTACCGACCACCACCAGCTGTTCCAGTTGGACCTGCCCATCTTGGATGACACAAACCATCAATTTTGTGTGGTCTTTGATTTAGAAACAGAATAATTGGGCTTAATCCTTTAGAATTTTGTCAGTTTTGTGAGTAGAGCTGCTGCTGCATAGGAGAGCAAAGGACTGAGGTGTACGATATGGAAATTATGGTTCATTTATGTGATGAAACCCATTGGAACCACTGAAAATGTGGTTTAAAAGAATTTTTAATGACATTGCAAATATGTTCATGATTATGAAGGAAAAGTCTCAAATAACATACAGTTGTCTTTCAGTATCCTCAGGGAATTGGATCCAGGACTGCTGCAGATACCAAAATCCACAGGTGCTCAAGTCCCTGATATAAAATGGTGTAGTATTTGCTTATAACTTATGCAATCCTCCTGTATACTTTTAATCATCTCTAGATTACTTATAATACCTAATACAATGTAAATGCAATGGAAATAGTTGTTAGACTATATTGTTTTAAAATTTTTGTTTTTTTTTGTTTTCCCTAAATATTTTCTATTTTGAGGTTGGTTGAATCCATGGAAGTGGAACCTATGGATCTGGAGGGCTGACTGTATATGAGTATATATAGATATATGTATGGATGTGTATATATAATATTCTTTGGATAAATTTTAGGCAATACACATGATATGGTTTGGCTGTGTCCCCACCGAATCTCAACTTGAATTGTGTCTCCCAGAATTCCCAAGTGTTGTGGGAGTGACCCAGGGGAAGATAATTAAATCATGGGGGGCCAGTGTTTCCCATGGTATTCTCATGATAATGAGTAAGTCTCATGAGATCTGATGGGTTTATCAGGGGTTTCTGCTTTTGCTTATTCCTCATTTTTCTCTTGCCACCACCATGTAAGAAGTGCCTTTCACCTCCCATCATGATTCTGAGGCCTCCCCAGCCACGTGGAACTGTAAGTCCAATTAAACCTCTTTTTGTTCCCAGTTTTGGGTATGTCTTTATCAGCAGTGTGAAAACGAATTAATACAACACATATATGTAAAGATAGAAAATATGCTAAAAATAACAATGGCTACCATTGACTGGTAAGAAAGCAATTGGTTTTTATTTTCCTATTTATTGTGTTTGTATTTTCTATATCTTTTATAATGATCATATTATATTTACTAACCAAAAAAAGTTTATAAAATCGCTATATTGTAGGGAATGACCAACAATAGAAAGATATGCATTTTTACTTGTTTTTTATCCTAGAAAACATCAGACTGTTTTAGCGTGTGATATTATTTCCAATATTCAATTGTCACCCAAACTCTCAGAAGGCTCTCCATCTCATATAGAAATCCACAGAGCCTTGAAGGCCCTTCTGACTTCTCCATGCCTCCCCTTTCCCTTGCCCTAGCCAGATCTTGATCTGCATAAAGCACACTGGACACTTGCCTGCCTCAGGGCCTTGGCACTGGCTGTGGCCTTGGCCAGCAGTGCCACCCCAAGACGTTGGCTTCACTTCCTTCACTGGAAACCTTCACTTCCTTCAAGCCTTTCCTCTGAATGACCTTCTCAGTGTAGCCTTTTCTAGAGATGCTACTTGAAATTCCCCAACCCCTGTAATTTTTTTTTTGTTTGTTTTTTTGAGCCAGAGTCTTGCTCTGTCACCCAGGCTGGAGTGCAGTGGCACGATCTTGGCTTACTGTAACCTCCACCATTTGGGCTCAAGGGATTCTCCTGCCTCAACCTCCCGAGTAACTGGAATTACAGTCATGTGCCACCATGCCCAGCTAATTTTCATATTTTGAGTAGAGACGAAGTTTCACCATGTTGGCCAGGCTAGTCTCAAACTGCTGACCTCAGGTGATTGGCCCACCTCAGCCTCCCAAAGTGCTAGGATTACAGGCGTGAGCCATTGCGCCCACCCCCCTATAACATTTTATATTTTCCTCCTGCTTTTGTTTTCCTGATTAGCATGTGTCACTATTTAAAATCAGTGTGTTTTATTTCTCTATTTTCTTATTGCTTGTCCTGTGCATTATCATGTGGACCTCACTGGATCAGATATTTTTGTCTCTGATTTCACCCCTAATGCTCCAGAACATTCTACCATAATGCCTGGCACTGTCTTTTGAAAATTAGTTCCCGAATGAATGAATGACAAAACAGAGGATGCTATTTTTGACCTACAAAATCGTAAGGAATAGAAAGTTTGTAAATATATCCCAACTCTACTAACAAATCAAATTGAAACCATTCACAGCCAAGGCACTTACTGCCACTTAAGGATAGTATCCCATAGTCACTTCTGCTATTTCAGTGGTTTATAGATTTAATTTTCAGGAAAGCTGAATATACACAGCAGTGCCAGGAATATCACATTATCTGGCGGGTATGCACAAAAGAAAAGGCAGCTTAGTTTTGGAATGACATTATGGCGTGATAGCTGGGAGTAGATAATTACTTCCTGGAAACCGGTCTAGAGAAAGCTATCAATATCAATGAAGCATTGATTCATTTAACATGTATTCATTAAGCATCTATTATGTGATGGAACCTGGCTACACCTAGTGAACAAGACATCACTTCTTCCCTGCTGCAGTTGTCAGTCTAGCAGGGGATCCAGGTAAGTAAACCAAAATAATGAGAAGAGATTGTGAAAGCAGAGGAAGGACAGCTAACCCAGACTTGGGATGGGAGGGCTGAGAATGTTTCCTGGTGGAGGTAACATTTGAGAAGGAGGAAAATGAATATGTCAGGTAGAAAAGGGTTGGGTGGTTGTGTGGGTAAAGAAAGGGCTGAACAACACTGCTCCAGGAAGGGCCTGGAGGGAGCAAGGTCCTTCTGAGGAGCTGAAAAGCCAATATAGTTTGAGTGAGAACTATAACCATCCATGTGTCCTGACTCCAATCACTTCTCATCACCTGCAGTCACCCTAATGCAGGCCACCATCGTCTCTAACAGGATTACTGCAGCATCCTCCTAACAGCGTCTATGCTTTATCTTATTAGCACTGAGACAGACAAACGCAGCCCCTGACAGCTGGGAGCCGTTCTGGCACTGCCAGAGGGCCGTGGTGTCTTTACGACCTGGCCAGGTGCTCACAGCTGGGCCTCTGGCATTCTTTCATCCAACATAAAATGTCATAAAACCCCAACATCAAGCAAGGCCACTCTGTGACCCTGATAGATCAAGACAAAAACAGGACCACTATGTAATCATGTCTGGAGAGAGACAAAAATGTAAACATTGTCCAAACCACAAGATGAGCAAACAGACTTCCATTCTATCATGAGTTACTGTTTGACCAATCACAGTTTTAGCCTCATTCTTTTCCTCTCATCTTAAGATAAGATTTATTAGGCCGGGCGCGGTGGCTCAAGCCTGTAATCCCAGCACTTTGGGAGGCTGAGACGGGCGGATCACGAGGTCAGGAGATCGAGACCATCCTGGCTAACACGGTGAAACCCCGTCTCTACTAAAAAATACAAAAAACTAGCCGGGCGAGGTGGCGGGCGCCTGTAGTCCCAGCTACTGGGAGCTGAGGCAGGAGAATGGCGTAAACCCGGGAGGCGGAGCTTGCAGTGAGCTGAGATCTGGCCACTGCACTCCAGTCCGGTGACAGAGCGAGACTCTGCCTCAAAAAAAAAAAAAAAAAAAAAAAAAAAAGATAAGATTTATTAAGAAATCGAATCACAGAATTACCTCTGCTTTCTGACAGCATCTATTCCAGAGCAAGCCTTCCTTGAATCTTCTAAGCACAATCATCTAACATAAGCCCAAATCCTGTAACTGCAAATACCCTCTTACTGGGATACCCTGCAGTTCCCCATGACTGCAGTGAATCAATAAACCCAACTTGTTTAACCACAGATGTGTTCCTGGTGGTCTTGGCTGGAGAACACTGACAATTTATAAACCAGGTTAAGACACTCTTCTACCCAAAACCCTTCAATGGCTTCCCATGACTCTCAGAGTCAAAATCAAACTCCTTTCCAATACTTAATTCATTTGCCTCAAACATCATTCATTTCCTCCACAAATTTTTATGAGGATGTACCATGTGCTGGAAATGTTTCTGGACATAGGTGCATCACAGACTGCTATGTGAAGAATGGATTGGAGAAAGAAGCTGGGGCAGGAGATAAAGCACCAGGTACGAGACTCTTTTTTTTTCCAGTGACACAACTAGACTGGAATCAGGGAGAAATAAGAGTAAAAAATGTCAGATTTATGGTTTGGGGAACAAGGGTCAAGAAGGTGTCCCTTGCTGGGAGAGGAATGAAGCAAGTATGCTAAGAAGGGTTTTAGAACGGGCTGTACTAGAGAGCATCTCATTTGCTAAAGAGGGCTCTTCCTCAAATATCTTCAGAAGGGGGCCTCACCAGAGCCCAAGTGGACTGCAGGATTTCTTCGCCTTTGGCCTGTGGGTTGGTGCTTGTTGCTGCAAGGAACTGTTTGAATAATGTACCTATTGCAGGTTCTACTTTATATGTGTAAGGGAGGCATATTTCAGTGGAGTCAGTAACTTATTTCTTATGGCCTTCTGGGCTTAAATAAAATGATAATTGGAGTAATTCAGGGTCCATGAAGTAGTGCAAAAACAGCTGCCATCTGCCGTCACTCTCATTGGTAACTCATTTCCTTTTTATAATGGGCTTCCACATACATGAATTAAATTAGAATGTGCTGCTCATGTTCAGAGGAACCCGTAAATGACTTGCTTTTGTGTTACAATTCTCGGAAGTAAATTATTCAGCATTCATTGCTTGTAGGGTTTAAAGAGAAACTAAATTTATTTTGGTTCCTCCACCCTTCATTTTAAGGCATACTTTAAGGATCCCATCACAGAGACTTGTCAGAATTGACTAATTGTGTGTTTTGCATATTTATAAACACTTTGTTATTTATTAATGGCCCACTTCAGAGATAAAATTAGCACTTTATTCACATCACCACCATTTCTCAAAGGCACTCCGACGCCTGTCTGCTGATTGAGATTGGACTGTACATATGACAGCACAGGTGATTGTCTTCCCGGTGCATCTCAGCGAGGGGCAAAAGCTGCCTGGACTCAATTTATCAGACTGATTCTCTAGAGCTGCACTGTCCAAATGGTTTAGTAAAATTTAAATTAGTTAAAAAGTCAAGTGAAAAATCCAATCCCTCATATTGGCCACATCTCAAGCACTCAATTAGCTAGATGTGGCCGGTGGCTACCATATTGGACAGTGAAGAGCATTTCCGTCATTGCAGAAAATTCTGTGGGGCAGGGTTACTCTGGGCTGTGTTGATGCTGGGGTCCTTTTGTGGCTACCTGAATTGATAGAATTGGGTCCTTGTAAGTGGATTGGCCAGAAAGGGTGAAGGGTAAGGTGTGCCTGGCCCTATTGCATACCCTGAATATATGCAGGATTCAATTACTTTCTACCATTTACCACCTGGTTCTATTACTATTGTGAACCCTGAAAATTTCAGATGGGTCTTAGTTAATTTAGAAAGTTTATTTTGCCAGAGTTGAGAATGCACACCCGTGATAGCCTCAGGAGGTCCTGATGACATGTGTCCAAGGTGGTCAGAGCACAGCTTGGTTTTATACATTTTAGGGAGATATGAGACATCAATCAACATATGTAAAATGAACATTGGTTTGGTCTGGAAAGGTGGAACAACTCAAAGTAAAAGCAAGGCAACTCAAAGTGGGGCGGCGGGGACTTTCAGGTCACAGGTAGGTGAGAGAAAATTTGGGCAAAGGAGAGTTTCTGATTAGCCTTTCCAAAGAAGGCAATCAGATATACATTTATCTCAGTGGGCAAAGCGATGACTTTGGATAGAATGGAGGCAGGTTTTCCCTAAGCAGTTCCCAGCTTGAATTTTCCCTTTAGCTTAGTGATTTTGGGGGCCCAAGATATTTTCCTTTCACACTCTCACCTCCTACCTGGACTTACTGTAAGGGCCTTCTAACTGGTCTTCTAGCTTCCATCCTTGGCTGTTACAATCTCTTGTCCACATAGCCAGAGTGATCCTGCTCAGAACCTTCCAGTGGCATTGAGTCTCACTCAGAGTGAAAGCCAGAGTCCTCACATAACCTCCAGGCCCTGTGTGTCTGACTTTCCACTCCCACTGACTTGCTGATATGGTTTGGCTCTGTGTCCCCACCCAAATCTCCTCTAGTAACTCCCATAATTCCCAGGTACTGTGGGAGGGACTGAGTGGGAGATGACTGAATCATGGGGGCAGGTCTTTCCCATGCTGTTCTTGATAGTGAATAAGTCTCATGAGATCTGATGTTTTTAAAATGTGAGAGTTTCTCTGCACAAGCTCTCTCTTTGCCTGCTGCCATCCATGTAAGATGTGACTTGCTCCTCCTTGCCTTCTGCCGTGATTTGTGAAGCCTCCCCAGCCATGTGGAACTGTAAGTCCAATAAACCTCTTTCTTTTGTAAATTGCCCAGTCTCAGGTATGTCTTTATCAACAGTGTGAGAACAGACTAATACACTTGTCCCTTGCTGCATCCCCTAGTTTTCTCTGCTCCAGCCACACTGGTCTCCAGGCATGTTCCCCTTTGCACTGGCTGTTTCCTTTGCCCAAAACATTCTGCTCCCAGATGTCTGTATGTCTTGTTCCTTCACTTCCCTCAGATCTTTGCTCAAAAGACTTCCCTGACTACCCTATCTAAAATCCCAGCCCTTCCTCAACAACATCCTACCTCTTCCAAGCTTCCCTGACCTGTGGCAGTATCTGTGTACCACATGTTTTACTTATCAGTGTTGTTTATTTTCCAATTGCTTCACTAGAATGTAAACCTTACTGGGCAGGTTTTTGTCTGTTTTGCTCACTGTTGTATCTAGTGCTTAGAACAATGCCTGATACATGGTGGGTGTATTAATCTGTTCTCATGAAGAAATGCCTGAAACTGGGTAATTTATGAGGGAAACAGGTTTAATTGACTCACAGTTCTGCATGGCTGGTGAAGTCTCAGGAAACTTACAATCATGGTGGAAAGGGAAACAAACATGTCCTTCTTCACAAGGCAGTAGGAGAGAGCAGTGGAGAGTGAATGGGGAAATCTCTTATAAAATCATCAGATCTCATGAGAACTGACTCACTATCAGGAGAACAGTATGGGAGTAACCACCCCCATGATTCAATTACCTTCCATGGGGTCCCTCCCATGACATGTGAGGATTATGGGAACTATAATTCAAGATGAGATTTGGGTGGGCACACAGCCAAACCATATCAGTGAGTGTGAATAAATATGGAATGAATTAATGGATTTTGCAATCTAACTTCCTCCATAGGAAAGAAGAGGAAATGAGGTGAATGAAGAGGCATAATACAGATTTGAGAATGTGAGAGCCTCTGCCTCCTTGTAGAGACTATAGGTAAGTCACTTAATTTTTTTGAGCTTGCTTCCTCATCTGTAAAATGAAAATTATAATACCTGCCTTGAAGGATTGTTGTTAGGATCAATTAGGGTGTCCCTGGCACATAGTCTGCACACAATAATGTCAATTTAGGAGCTGTGAAATTTGGCCCAGGGCTCTTCTCCACTTCTGACTGTCTGTGTGAAAACCACATCCATGTTTCTCTCACTGCGCATTTTTAAATGTCATGTTTTTATTTTAATAGTAAAAATATTATAGATACAAATTTTGGAATATCTGGATGATGACCTTGTAACTAAGTTGGACTATAAGTTTTCAGAGCTCATCTTTACAATGTTTTTTTTGCATGTGAAAGCCAGCAATCAATGTTGATAGTCTATGAATAAAAGTTTTACAGAAATTCAATAGAGAAAAGTAGTGGAAGAAACAAGTCATGTTGTATAACATTGGTGGCATAAGCCTGCTGAGCTCAGAAAGAACCTGCACTACAGTAGACAGACTTATGCACATTTCAAGAGGGAATTTGGTTTCAGCCAAATAATGTAGTCTGTAAGGTCTATCATGTTGTGTTAATGTTAATTTGAATTTTATTGTGCTTCTGTAAGAGTCCTATGCATACAGAGCTTATACCTGGTTTGATGTTTGTCATATTTAGGAGTGTAACAGAGTTCCACCAGGAAAACAGAAACCATTCTAAATATTTGGGGAAAAAAAGGCAATTCCACACTAGGAAGTGGTTACAAAGGTGGTGAGATTGCTGATGGCAAGACACTTAGGAGACTACCAATAGGAGGAAGTCACCCCACCCCTAGGCTGGAGGGACAAAGGCAAGCCCGGAGGCTGGGGTCACAATGAGGAGCCTGTCTGGGAGAGCTAGAGCCTTACAGGAGATGTAGCTGTCTCCAGAGGAACTGCCTGAGGCTGGCAGAGAGGGGGAGAAATACTCCAATTTCTCCCATCCCCCTGCCCTCCACTTCTTTAATAATGCCTCCATTGGCTTAATCCAGCAGAAGCCAGCTGAGGTGAAGACTGGGAAATGCAGCCTGCAAGGATCAGACCCTCTCTGCTGCACACGTGGGTGCATGTACACACATTCACACGTACACAACGCCCTGGTGATACAAAGCAGAGCAGAGCAGAGCAGGGGCAGGCTGAAGAACGCACCTGTGTACAGACTCACCAAAGTCCAGCACATGGTGATTACATGGACACGTGGTTGGTGCCCCAACATCCCTATTTCTCCATCCAACTCTGTAGCAGCTGATTGGTTGGGTGGGTGTGGCACACCTCCAGCTGCAGGGGTAGGCTATGATTGGCTTAGATGCCTAGACCAAGCAGGGGGACCCTGCTCCTACTTGCCATAGTGATTGGTTACATAAGTGATGTCCTAAGATATCACCTCCAAACATTGCTCAGCCCTCAGTGACTGGTTTAGGGGTAGGCAACAGGGTTCTGTCTCATGGATATGAGCAAAAACAAGCCCAGGGCCCCCTAGTGCTCCTAGCAGCCATTGTGTGGCAGGGCTGGGACAAGCTGGAATGGAGGATCACAGTGCTGAGTCACAGAAAAGGGAGCTAAAAACTTATCTGCACTGTCCTGATAGCTAATGTACCCCAGGGGTGCTCATTTGTTTGAATCTGAATATCCCCCCCTTTTTTTCAAGCCAGTGTTGGGTTTTTTGATTGCAGCTAACACAATGATAAAAACAGGTCAACACTAGAGGGGTTCAAAAGAAAAAAAATGCATTTCAAAGGGGGTACATATATTATTCAAGTTTGAGAAACACTAATAACTCCTCCACAGCTCCACATCTTGTTTCCCCCACTAAGGATGACCACGAATACTGCACAAAGCATGGGACATATTTCCTGGAGGCCTTTGGAGGCCAAGCTGAGGAGTTTGTGAGGCTTCTGCAACAACTCTAAGAGGCACCCAGAAGTAGACACATGTTTGGTGAAGTGAGAGCCTTCTGGAAAGCTGTGGGTGGACAGAGCAAAATGCATGGAGAGTCTGGGCTCTATTTTAGTAGTATGGGCCAAAACTGGGGCCAAAACAAGTGGAAAATGAGTCCCTGCTACCATGTGGCCATTCTCTCTTTAGGTGAAGAAATCAATTGCTCAGAACTTAACAGGTTAAAGAAACTGTCTCAATAGTGGGTGAAGCTGATGTTAAATATATTGGCTAGAATGTCAGCCCTGAAATTCATAAAAAGAAAAGTCCTGTTGAAACAACTCCCTCCTACCAAGCAAAGCAATATGTCCTGTAATTCCTGGTGAAAACCACTAGGCTCAGCAAGAGGTTAGGGAAGGCGAGCAGGTGTAAGCATTTCTGAAGCTTATTTCCTCTGTCGGTGTTTGGTGGTAAAGAATTCTAAACTCTGAAGATTCTGAATAGCGTCCTTTGGATTTCTGCAAACTGATCAGCCTGAGTCCTTTGTCTCCTCCTGAGTTAACTTGTGACCAGAGGTCAATATGGTGCAGGAAAATTTAGAGTGCACCCTCCCCAGTCCCTCTGATCCTCTAAGGCTTGTCTGCTAGTGAGAATAGAGGATGTGTATTAGAATCGCCACTTCAGACTGGACAGGCTGGACTACTGCTAAGAGTTGTTCTTTCTGAATCCTTAAAGGTTGACATGAGCCATCTGGGTTTCACTTCAGTCCCTTCAGAAGAGTAAGCACAAGTGTTCCACTCTTCCCTGACCGGGGTGCTAGGGGTTTTCTTGGGAGCAGAGACTGAAGTTTGGCAGGACAGGAGAGCAGAGAGGTGAGGCTGATGTTTCCCTGGTGCAGGCATTGTGGGGAAAGTTTTTCATGGAGTACCTTCAGCCTTAGCCTCAGAGATGTGGGGTCTCTTGGACTTTAGGGTAGTGGATTTGCCTTTGACCTGTCCAGAGCACTTTCCACTGGGAAGTTTTGCATTTGGAGCTATCTCTGAGACCTCCGTCGTCCCCCAATATTTGATTTTTATTGTTCAGGGAGCAATTTTAGGGCAACCTGGTTGATGCTTACATTAGATGTGCTGTCAGCTAGAATTAATTTTCTTCTTTCTTTCTGGTGGTGGTGGGGACAGCAGGTAAACTGGGGATGTGACTGGGAAAAGGATATAGGACTTTTACAGGACTTCCAAGGAGCAAGTTTTTCAGTCTCTTCTTTGGCTCCATGTCTGAGTTCCCAACACATTGTCCTGGTGTTTTTGCTTAGATTCTCAAACAATTCCTTAGTATCTCTTTGAGCATGGAGTCATCTCATTTCTGAGGCTTAGGAAAAATGTATTGACTATATGAAGGGTTTTTCAGAAGGTCTCAGATAGCAGGGGGATATCTCAGTCTGCTCATTTCACACAAACTGACCAAGACTCTTCACATCATTCTGAATGAGGTTTTGAACTGACCATGATAACCAGCAACTCAGTCATGATGTTGGGATGGTCAGTACTTGTCACTGGAGGCACTGGAGGCAAGAGCCTTCGGATTGTGCTGCTACCACATCAGGAGAGACAGACTTTTCGTTCTGTGGTATGGTTACTTCAGTAAAACTGTGCAGTGTGATAATATTTCTGAACTCCCAACCTTTATGTTTTTTACTCTCCTTGTATCTCTTAGTAACTTTTTACCCCACTGAGGTGGCCAGACCTTTCTGGGTCCTTTGCCCCAGGGGCATGGACAGGGTTTAAAGCCAAACAAAGAGGAACTCCCTGGATTTTAGCCTCCCAAAGCTGAAGGCCATAGTGAAAGCCTGCTAGTGAACAAAGTGTTTTGGAGGAACATGAGAAAGAGTAGGGCTTATCTTACCTAGTCTAGAGAATATGTGGTTGGGCTTGGGGAAGGAAGGAGAGATGAAGGGAAATCCAGATTGTCTAGGGATCCTGCTCCTGTGCCCTTCCTCCTGCTGGGGAAGAAGTATGTTAGCCTGTTCTTGCATTGCCATAAAGAAATACCTGAGACTGGGTGATGTACAAAGAAAAGAGGTTTAATTGGCTCATTGTTCCACAGGCTGTACAAGAAGCATGGCAGCATCTGCTTCTGGGGAGGCATCAGGGAGCTTTTACTCATGGTGGATGGCAAAGGGGGAGCAAGTGTCTTACATGTCAGGAGCAGGACTGAGAGAGAGGGGAGAGGTACTACATACTTTTAAACAGCCAGATCTCATGAGCCCTCACTCATTGTCATGAGAGCAGCACCAAGGGCAGGCTGGATTCCTGCAAAGAGCTGCACCAAGCGAATAGTACTAACCCATTGTATTAGTCCATTTTCACACTGCTAATAAAGACATATACAAGACTGGGCAATTTACAAAAGAAAGAGGTTTAATGCACTTACAGTTCCACATGGCTAGAGAGGCTTCGCAATCATGGTGGAAGGCAAGGAGGAGCAAGTCACATCTTACATGGATGGCAGTAGAAAGAGAGAGGTTGTACAGGGAAACTCCCCCTTATAAAACCATCAGATCTCATCGTGAGACTTATTCACTAACACGAGAACAGCACAGGAAAGACCTACTCCCATGATTCAATTACCTCTCACCAGGTCCCTCCCACAACATGTGGGAATTCAATATGAGATTTGGGTGGGGACACAGCCAAACCGTATCATTCTGCCCCTGTCCTCTCCCAAATCTCATGTCCTCACATTTCAAAACCAATCGTGCCTTCCCAACAGTTCTCCAAGGTCTTAGCTAATTTCAGCATTAACTAAAAAGTCCACAGTCCAAAGTCTCATCTGAGACAAGGAAAGTCCCTTCCACCTATGAGCCTGTAAAATAAAAAGCAAGTTAGTTACTTCTTAGATACAATGGGGGTACAGGCATTGGGTAAATACAGCCCTTCCAAATGGAGGAAATTGGTTATAACAAAAGGGCTAAAGTCCCCATGAAAGTCCAAAATTCAGTGGGGCAGTCAAATCTTAAAGCTCCAAAATGATGTCCTTTTACTCCATTTTTCACATTCAGGTTATGCTGATGCAAGAGGTGGGTTCCCATGGGCTTGGGCAGCTTCCCACTGTGGCTTTGCAGGGTATAGCCCCCCTCCTGACTGCTTTCACTGGCTGGTGTTGAGTATCTGCAGCTTTTCCAGGTGAACGGTGCAAGTTGCCAGTGGCTCTACCATTAACTGGGATCTGGAGGATGGTGGTCCTCTTCTCATAGCTCCACTAGGTAGTACCCCAGTAGGGACTCTGTGTGGGGGCTCCAACCCCACATTTCTCTTCTGCACTGCCCTACTAGAAGTTCTCCATGAGGGCCCCACCTCTGTAGCAAACTTCTGCCTGGACATCCAGGCGTTTCCATACATCCTCTGGGCAAAGGTTTCCAAACCTCAATTCTTGACTTCTGTGCACTTCTCAACACCATGTGGAAGCTGCTAAGGCTTGGGGCTTGCACCCTCTGAAGCCATGGCCTGAGCTATACCTTGGCACTTTTAGTCATGGCTGGAGTGACTGTGATGCAGGGCACCAAGTCCCTAGACTGCACACAGCATGGGGACCCTGAGCCTGGCCCCAAAAAACCATCTTTTCTTCCTAGGCCTCTGGTCCTGTGATGGGAGAGGCGGCCATGAAGACCTCTGACATGCCCTGGAGACATTTACCCCATTGTCTTGGGGATTAACATTTGGCTCCTCATTACTTATGCAAATTTCTGCAGCCAGCTTAAATTTCTCCTCAGAAAATGGGATTTTATTTTCTGTCACATTGTCAGGTTGTAAATTTTCTGAACTTTTATGCTCTACTTCCCTTATAAAACTGAATTCCTTTAACAACCCCCAAGTCACCTCTTGAATGCTTTGCTGCTTAGAAATTTGTTCAACCAGACACCCTAATCATTTTTCTCAAATTCAAAGTTTCGCAAATCTCTAGGGCAGGGGCAAAATGCCACCAGTCTCTTTGCTAAAACATAACAGGAGTCACCTTTGCTTCAGCTCCCAACAAGTTCCTTATCTCCATCTGAGACCACCACAGCCTGGACCTTATTGTCCATATCACTATCAGTATTTTTGTCAAAGCCATTCAACAAGTCTCTAGGAGGTCCCAAATTTTCCCACATTTTTCTGTCTTCTTCTGAGCCTCCAAAGTGTTCCAAACTTCTGCCTGTTACTCAGTTCCAAAGTCATATCCACATTTTCAGGTATCTTTTCTTCAATGCCCCTTTTTACTGGTACTGATTTACTGTATTAGTTCATTTTCACTCTGCTGATAAAGACATACCTGAGACTGGGCAATTTACCAAAGAAAGAGAGATTTAATGGACTTACAGTTCCATGTGGCTGAAGAGGTCTCACAATCATGACAGAAGGCAAAGAGGAGCAAGTCACTTCTTACATGGATGGCAGCAGGCAAAGACAGAGCGAGAGCTTGTGTAGGGGAACTCCTCTTTTTAAAACCACCAGATCTCATGAGACTTATTCACTATCACGAGAACAGCATGGGAAAGATCCACCCCCATGATTCAATTACCTCCCACTGGCCTGTCCCATAACACATGGAAATTCAAGATGAGATTTGGGTGGGGACACAGCCAAACCATATCATCCATTCATAAGAAACCATCCCCATGATCTAATCACCTCCCACCAGGCCCCACCTCCAGCACTGGGGATTAGAATTCAACATGAGATTTGGGTGAGGACACAGGTCCAAACTATAACAGGCAGAGAGTTTGGAGGGGGAATGGTTGCACAGAGCTCATGAAGATATGCAGCTTTATGGAGATATCCATGCTCCACCGGGACAGGGTGGGCCAGAGGGATTCTAGTGCTCCCAAACTTGGCATGAAAGGAGTACAGAAAGTTGCAGGGCCAACAGCATTAGATAACAGCAAGAGGGGTGTATCCATGAGCATTTGGAAAGACAGATGTCTGAGAGACAGACAGAATGTAGCATGAATCAGGGATGTTTGTAGGAACAAATGGCTTAGGTTGATAGCAAGGACTTCTCTTCTTTTCCCTCTGTTTTGCCACCCACCCATTAGGTACCTTGGCCAGGAGTCCCATAGAATGTTGACTCCACACTGCCCAAAGCCAAAGCTAGGGATACCCGCAAATGGCATTAAATCTGGGCTACCTTAGCTGCTAGCATAGTTCCATGTAGTTGTGGAAACTTCATAAAAATGCCTCTTATGGCTCGTCAAATGCTAAGATGACGCATTTCCCTGGGCTGATTCAGCGTGGCTTACCATGCAGGGCACAGGCTGAATTTCAGCTCCTACAGAAGCTCTCAGCTGAACAGGGCTTAACCTGTGCAGTCAAATGTGATGTGGAGGCCCTGTTTAGATTGAGCTTCAAACCCTTCAGGTGACTTTAGATCACCTACAGCTGTGTGGAAACAAGCATTTCTCACCCAATAAGAGAGAGCGATTCAGTGATGTGTCAGCAGTACCCTGGGCTAGACATCAGAAGATTCACTTCTGGGAAATACCATTTGTTCTCTGTGTGAATCAACATTGAAACTTGGAACCTCAGTTTCTTCATCTGTTAAATGGAGGAGAAGAGCTCCCGCTTTTCCTTGCACAGCTGTAGTTTGGGTCAAATTCGGAGATATCCTGGAGACCGTTTTGGGAGTGGTGACTAAGGCTGAGCCACTAAAGTTCAAGAAGCCATGGAAGGAGGTGAGATTATGGTGTGAATGCCTTTTTTTTTGAAGGGGTCTTGCTCTGTTGCCCAGGCTGGAGTGCAGTGGCGCAATTTCGGCTCACTACAACCTCCACCTCCCAGGTTCAAGTGACTCTCCTGCCGCAACCTCACTTTTTGTATTTTTAATAGAGACGGGGTTTTGCTATGTTGACCAGGCTGGTTTCAAACTCCTGACCTAAAGTGATCCGCCTGCCTTGGCCTCCTAGAGTGCTGGGATTATAGGTGTGAGCCACTGCGCCCAGCCAGTGTGAGCACTTTTGAGCAAGATGTAAAGGTCAGGGGCCAAGGAACCTGTTTTTGTGGTAGGCGGAGACTGCAGTTGGGGAGCAAGTGCAGGAGAAGAGGCCCTGGGCTGCACAGCGACCCAGGGGCTGCCCCAGGAGGGGCCTAAAGGGCATCCTTTAGAACACTGTGGGTGGGAGGTAAGATTTTGCTGGGGCAGATGAAGTCTGGGTCCGCCACCATTTGGGCATTGGTATAAATGGGCCCAATTTGGGCCGTGTGGCTTGTCACATGCAACTGCAATGTTAGAGAGCTGAGTCAGGAGCCTGACTGTGACAGTCCAGGTCCAATCAGGAAACTACACAGCAGATCAAACAGAGAAAGTCTAATATAAAGAATGATTATGACAAAGGAGTAACTATAGGTGAAAGCAAACTTGTCACGGCTCCTTGTGACTAAGGGCGCCTATGCGAGGAAAGAAAAACTTGCTAGGGGTTAGGACTTCAGAGGTGAAGGGGTGGGAAGCAATGGAGTCTTCTGGTTTGCTCTGGAGTTGCTGGACAAGCAACAGGCCTCCGTTTGAAGTGCAGAGAAGGGAGCAGCAGTGGCTGGGTGTGCACACAGAGACCAGGCACTAGTTGGCTGGAACTTTTGGAGCATGTGACTCACGCATGGGCTTTCGTTTCCATGTCAAGGGGGCTGCAGAAAGGTGATCGTCCATCCAGCAAGGCTGCAGAGTCACAGAGGGACTTAAGGTGGGTGGAAAAGTTGGGAGAGGCAAGGACACAGGTTCATCAGATGCCCTCACACACCCTCCAACTGGTGCGGGAAATAGCAGGAGAGCCAGTTTCTCCTGCAGTGCTCCCTGCTGAGGGGGCTGACCTCATGCTTACTACGAAAAAGACCATGTACCTGGCACTTACCCAGGCTAAGGTCCACTAGCTGCCTGCCTGAATGTTTTATAAAACCTAAATGAAACAATCTTTAAAAAATGATGAGCTATCTCTTTCAGGTTAGAATTTATTTTACATAATTTTGTTATTTTAGAAAAACATCCCAAGGTAATGTAAATTAGTGCAACCATTGTGGAAGACAGTGTGGCAATTCCTCAAAGATCTAGAAGCAGAAGTACCATTTGACCCAGCACTCCCATTACTGGGTACATACCCAAACGAATACAAATCATTCTATTATAAAGATACATGCATACATATCTTTGCAGTGCTATCATAATAGCAAAGATATAGACCCAAATGCCCATCAGTGATAGACTGGATAAAGAAAATGTGGTACATGTATACCATGGAATACTATGCAACCATAAAAAGGAACAAGATCATGTCCTTTTCAGGGACATGGATGAAGCTGGAATCTGTTATCCTCAGCAAACTAACCGAGGAACAGAAAACCAAATACCACATATTTTCACTTATAAGTGGAGCTGAACGATGAGAACACATGAACACACAGTGGGTGGAATGACACACACTGGGACCTGTTGGGAGCGGGATTGGCAGAAGTTAGAGCATCAGGAAGAATAGCTAATGCATGCTGGGCTTAATACCTAGATGATGGGTTGATCTATGCAGCAATCCACCATGGCACGTGTTTACCTATGTAACAAACTTGCACATCATACACATGTACCCAGGAATTTAAAATAAAAGTTGAAGAAAAAAATTAAATTAAAAATTCTTTAAAAAAATTCTCAAGGTTACATATGCACACACACATACGTAAACTGACCAGAAAAAAGCATGACAGTATAGGTTAAGGGAGCAAACCGGACCACAGACTATTATGATCCAAACTTTGTTAAACATAAGTCATTGTCAGTATATACATATAGCCAAATACCTGGAAAGATGCACAAAGAAATGCTGGCCTGTTTTTTCTCTGGTAGTATGGATAATTGTTTTTCTTTGAGCTCCTCTGTTTTCCAATTTTCTTTTTTTTTTTTTCTTCCATTTTCTTTTTTTTTTTTATTATACTTTAAGTTCTAGGGTACATGTGCCTGACGTTTATATCATGTATAACTGCCCAATGCAATCCCTCCCTCCTCCCCCCTCCCCATGATAGGCCCCAGTGTGTGATGTTCCCCTTCCCGAGTCCAAGTGATCTCATTGTTCAGTTCCCACCTATGAGTGAGAACATGCGGTGTTTGGTTTTCTCTTCTTGTGATAGTTTGCTAAGAATGATGGATTCCAGCTGCATCCATGTCCCTACAAAGGACGCAAACTCATCCTTTTTGATGGCTGCATAGTATTCCATGGTGTATATGTGCCACATTTTCTTAATCCAGTCTGTCACAGATGGACATTTGGGTTGATTCCAAGTCTTTGCTATTGTGAATAGTGCCGCAATAAACATACGTGTGCATGTGTCTTTGTAGTAGAGTAATTTATAATCCTTTGGGTATATACCCAGTAGTGGGATGGCTGGGTCATATGGTACATCTAGTTCTAGATCCTTGAGGAATCGCCATACTGTTTTCCATAATGGTTGAACTAGTTTACAATCCCACCAACAGTGTAAAAGTGTTCCTATTTCTCCACATCCTCTCCAACACCTGTTGTTTCCTGACTTCTTAATGATTGCCATTCTAACTGGTGTGAGATGGTATCTCATTGTGGTTTTGATTTGCATTTCTCTGATGGCGAGTGATGATGAGCATTTTTTCATATGTCTGTTGGCTGTATGGATGTCTTCTTTTGAGAAATGTCTGTTCATATCCTTTGCCCACTTTTTGATGGGGTTGTTTGTTTTTTTCTTGTATATTTGTTTGAGTTCTTTGTAGATTCTGGATATTAGCCCTTTGTCAGATGAGTAGGACTTGTGCATTAAAAATAGAAGGAAAAAGAAAGAAAGAGAAAGAAAGAAAGGAAGGGAGGGAGGAAGGAAGGAAAGAATGAAGAAAGAAAGGAAGAAAGAGAGAAAGAAAAAAGGAAGGAAGAAAGAAAGAAAAGAAGGAAAGAAAGAAGAAAGGAAGGAAGGGGAAGAAGGAAGGAAGAAAGAAAAGGAAGGAAGGAGGGATGGAGAGAGAAAGGAAGGAAGGGCAGGAGGAAAGGGAGGGAGGAAGAGAGGGAGGAAGAAAGAAAAGGAAGGAAGAGAAGGAAGGAAGGAAATAAGAAAGGGAAGGAAGAGAGGAAAGAAAGGGAGGAAAGAAGGGGGAAAGAAAGGAGGAAGGAAAAGTGTGGGGAAGGAGAACGACCTTGAGCTAGTGCGGACAAAATGAAATGTGAAGAAGTCCAGAAGTGCCCAGCATGGGTGAGCACCTAACAAACCTTAGTTCCCTCACCACTGCTTTGCCGGGTGGAGTGAGAGCTGCCCCTTCTCCTTTTTAGGCTCTGTCACCTGTGACCTTAGAGGCACGTTCTGGCCCTCAAGCTTCTTTTTGAGGATAACTGTGGCCTTGGACAATCCTAAAGCTGCAAAACCATTCAGCAGCTGGGCGGACAGGAGGTCAGAACTCAGTTTGTTTGGCCTGGCTAAGCAGGTTATACTTTTATTAGACATAAACCTAGAAAAAAGCCTCAACCTGGGGAAAGATTTCTATTTAGAGCCAGGAAACTAGGCCACCTGTAAGATCAGTGACCTACATTTTCTGCTATAGAAATTTAAGATGAAATAGCGATTGTTGCCATGCATGTGGGCGCCGAAACTCCATCAAAGGGCGGGGAGACAAGAAGGGGAGGAAGAAAAGGGAGGGAGGCAGGGGATTTTAAAGAGCCGCCGTATTTGAAATCTTTTAAAACCAAGCCAACAATATTTAATAATGGAAGAAAAATGAGTATCCCAACTGTGTATTTGTTTTCCTGGAAGAGCAATGTTTGCTAACTGGTAGCTCCTTCAGCAGGTAAAAAATCCATTTTCTT
Source organism: Trachypithecus francoisi (assembly GCF_009764315.1). Taxonomy (NCBI): domain Eukaryota; kingdom Metazoa; phylum Chordata; class Mammalia; order Primates; family Cercopithecidae; genus Trachypithecus; species Trachypithecus francoisi. The sequence continues at coordinate 96,577,323 of NW_022681468.1, forward strand.
GTGAGGCCTGTTAAAAAATGACATCTCCCCCAGGCCCCTGCCAGCCGCCCACAAAGACAGATCTTGGTGTCTCATGCTGGCTGCCAGCCGTCTGCTTTTTGTTATAGACTTCTGAGAAACTGTTTGCTTGATCTCATTGATCTGGGCTCTTTAGACTGGACCCTGTGGAGCCTCTAAGGTTAATGGGCTCTTGGGGCCTGAATTCCCATGAATCTTGGTGGTTGGGGGGAGAGGTTGTCTGGAAAAAGAAAAACAAAATGACAATAATGTATAGTGCCTTCTTATAATCCATAAAAGCCACATTGTGGAGTTGGATGGGTTAGGGCCAACATTTAGGTTGTAACAACCAGATAGAAAGCTTCCAGGCTTGTGATCATTTCATTCTTCTTCAATTCATACTGGGATTCTCTGTGATGTTTATAATGTGGACGCAAAGAGACCATTGCATCCATATCTGTGGTAGAATTTCTAATATTCCGCAATATCTAGCTCTCCTCTAATTCTGGTTCACCGAGCATTGGAATTTCCCATGTCAGTGGTTCTGGTCATTGTATGTAGCAGAAGTAACTTGATAGGCATAGCATTAAACGCTGATGCTGGATCTCTTAGCTCCCACTTTTCTGCATACCCAACAGCCTTATGGAAGAAGTCAAAATAATGGGAAGGTATAGCCCTTGTTCTCTGGGTCTCAGAGTGAGGACGACGTGGAGCCAACTCTCCTTGGGCAGGTAGCATTAGTGAGAAATAGTCCTTTGTTGCTTTAAGTCATTGAGATATGGAGGTGGCTTGGAAGCCTGTCCTGACTCATGAAGTATCATATTAACTCATTCTTGGGACCAGTTACTGGCTTTGCCAATCAACTAACAAACCAAAACAAAGAAAAAAACAAAACAAAAGAAACAAATGAATGCCTAATGTGTGCTGTGCTTGTTGCTGGAGACAGTAGGGATATAACATTCGCTGCCTGTGGGGTCACATGGCCTCCTCTTTTCTGTGTGTGTCTCAAATCTTTCCTTGCCTTTCTCTTGGAAGAACACTTGTCATTGAATTTAGGGTCCACTGGGACAACCGTGGATAATCTCATTTCAAGACCCTGAACTTAACTACATCTGCAAAGACCCTTTTTCCAAATAAGGTCATATTCATAGATTCTCAGTGGACATGTCTTTCAGTGGTCACTGTTGAATCCACTACATGAACACTCTCCCAGTGCCAGCTACTAGGCCAGGCAGTTTAACTTTTCACCTAACTTATTCTCCTGTTAAATCTCCAAAGTAAGTACTATCGTGTTCATTTTAAAGACTGTGAAACTGAGTTTTAGGGAAGTGAAAAAAATGTGTCCTAGGTTACACAAGGTTGGGAGCCAGGAGTTACACCCAGGTCTTTTTCCTAAACTGGGGGATTTCATATATCAATATATCTCTCCAAATGGATGTCATCTTCTTCAAACCACTGTTGCTTAAAAGATTTCTGGAACTCCTCTGCTTCAGAACCACTTCACAAATCATGAAAGAAAAGCCTGCCTGCTTGCATTACTAACACCATGATTTGAATGTATTTAGTTTTAGGCAACTTTATTTTCATGTGATGTAGCTCACAGATTAAATTCTGCTTACAGTGAACAGGCCATAGCATTTGATGAATCATATCCTATGGTTTCCTCAAAGCACTAATTACTCAAAAGCCTATTACCTATTTAAACCCAGCCAAAAGCTTTGATATCCGATGGAGAGGCCTAGGTAGAGATAAGACAATTTGAAATGCCCCAGTACCAGGTGGGTGGTCCCCTAGTGTGACATTTCTACTATGTTCCATGATGTCTGGAATGCATCTAGATGTGGCCTATTAGCCAAACATACATGAGTGGAGTCTGTATGTGTGCCTGTGTGCACACAATATGTCTTTCTTTTCTCCATGAATCCAGTCTGAGTCATCATACACTATTGACTCCATCCCCCACAGCCACCTCCTGTATCCTTTGCTAGAAATGCTTCCTCCCCTTTCTTTGCTAGAGGCTGCATGACATCTAGAGTTGTGAAGTCAGCTCTACTGGTGAGGAAACAATTGCTGACCTGGAGATTCAGAACAGAATGAAGAAAAACAGCTGTGATTTAACCAGCTGTGCCTGGAACGTCCTACCTCTGGACTCAATGCAAGATCATCAATGCCTTTATCTGATTTTTGTGCTACCTACTCCAACAGCATCCTGTCTGATAACAGGAATTATAACAACAATAATGTAACATTCGGCCAGGTGTGGTGGCTCATGCCTGTAATCCAAGCACTTTGGGAGGCCGAGGCGGCAGATCATGAGTTCAGGAGATTGAGACCATCCTGGCTAACATGGTAAAACCCCGCTTCTACTAAAAAATACAAAGCAAAACAAAACAAAAATTAGCCGGGTGTAGTGGCGGGCGTCTGTAGTCCCAGCTACTCGGGAGGCTGAGGCTGGAGAATGGCATGAACCTGGGAGGCGGAGCTTGCAGTGAGCCGAGATTGCACCACTGAAATCCAGCCTGGGTGACAGAGCAAGACTCCATCTCAAAAAAAATAAAAAATAGATTTTAGGGTGAAGCAAGATGGCCGAATAGGAACAGCTCCAGTCTCCAGCTCTCAGCGTGAGCAACACAGAAGACGGGTGATTTCTGCATTTTCAACTGAGGTACCAGCTTCATCTCACTAGGGCATGCCGGACAATCGGTGCTGGTCAGCTGCTGCAGCCCAACCAGCCAGAGCTGAAGCAGGGCAAGGCATTGCCTCACCTGGGAAGCGCAAGGGGGAAGGGAATCCCTTTTCCTAGCCAGGGGAACTGAGACACACAACACCTGGAAAATTGGGTAACTCCCACCCCAATACTGTGCTTTACCAAGGGTCTTAGCAAACGGCACACTAGGAGATTATATCCCACACCTGGCCGGGAGGGTCCCATGCCCATGGAGCCTCACCTCCTTGCTAGCACAGCAGTCTGCGATCTAACGGCAAGGCAGCAGCGAGGCTAGGGGAGGGGCGCCCACCATTGCTGAGGCTTAAGTAGGTAAACAAAGCCGCTGGGAAGCTCGAACTGGGTGGAGCCCAAAGCAGCTCAAGGAGGCCTGCCTGTCTTTGTAGATTCCACCTCTGGGGACAGGGCAAAGCTAAACAACAACAACAAAAAGCAGCAGAAACCCATGCAGATGCAAACGACCCTGTCTGACAGCTTTGAAGAAAGCAGTGGATCTCCCAACATGGAGGTTGAGATCTGAGAACGGACAGACTGCCTGCTCAAGTGGGTCCCTGACCCCTGAGTATCCTAACTGGGAGACATCCCCCACTAGGGGCAGACCGACACCCCACACCTCACACGGCGAGATACACCCCTGAGACGAAGATTCCAAAGCAAGAATCAGACAGGTACACTTGCTGTTCAGCAATATTTTATCTTCTGCAGCCTCTGCTGCTGATACCCAGGCAAACAGGGTCTGGAGTGGACCTCAAGCAATCTCCAACAGACCTACAGCTGAGGGTCCTGACTGTTAGAAGGAAGACTAACAAACAGGAAGGACACCCACACCAAAACCCCATCAGTACATCACCATCATCAAAGACCAAAGGCAGATAAAACCACAAAGATGGGGAAAAAGCAGGGCAGAAAAGCTGGAAATTCAAAAAATAAGAGCGCATCTCCCCCTCCTAAGGAACGCAGCTCATTGCCAGCAACGGATCAAAGCTGGATGGAGAATGACTTTGACGAGTTGAGAGAAGAAGGCTTCAGTCCCTCAAACTTCTCAGAGCTAAAGGAGGAATTACATACCCAGCGCAAAGAGACTAAAAATCTTGAAAAAAGAATGGAAGAATGGATAACTAGAATAATCAATGCAGAGAAGGCCGTAAACGAACTGACAGAGACAAAAACCATGACACGAGAAATACGTGACAAATGCACAAGCTTCAGTAACCGACTCGATCAACTGGAAGAAAGAGTATCAGTGATTGAGGATCAAATGAATGAAATGAAGTGAGAAGAGAAGTATAAAGAAAAAAGAGGAAAAAGAAATGAACAAAGCCTTCAAGAAGTATTGGATTATGGGAAAAGATCAAATCTACGTCTGATTGGGGTGCCCTAAAGTGAGGGGGAAAATGGAGCCAAGTTGGAAAACACTCTTCAGGATATCATCCAGGAGAACTTCCCCAACCTAGTAAGGCAGGCCAACATTCAAATTCAGGAAATACAGAGAATGCCACAAAGATACTCCTCAAGAAGAGTAACTCCAAGACACGTAATTGTCAGATTTACCAAAGTTGAAATGAAGGAAAAACTGTTAAGGGCAGCCAGAGAGAAAGGTTGGGTTACCCACAAAGGGAAGCCCATCAGACTAACAGCAGATCTCTCAGCAGAAACTCTACAAGCTGCAAGAGAGTGGGGGCCAATATTCAACATTCTTAAAGAAAAGAATTTTCAACCCAGAATTTCGTATCCAACCAAACTAAGTTTCATAAGTGAAGGAGAAATAAAATCCTTTACAGATAAGCAAATGCTTAGAGATTTTGTCACCACCAGGCCTGCCTTACAAGAGACCCTGAAGGAAGCACTAAACATGGAAAGGAACAACTGGTACCAGCCATTGCAAAAACATGCCAAAATGTAAAGACCATCGAGGCTAGGAAGAAACTGCATCAACTAACGAGCAAAATCACCAGTTAATATCATAATGACAGGATCAAGTTCACACATAACAGTATTAACCTTAAATGTAAATGGAGTAAATGGTCCAATTAAAAGACACAGACTGGCAAATTGGATAGAGTCAAGACCCATCAGTTTGCTGTATTCAGGAGACCCATCTCACATGTAGAGACACACATAGGCTCAAAATAAAGGGATGGAGGAAGATCTACCAAGCAAATGGAGACAAAAAAGAGCAGGGATTGCAATCCTAGTCTCTGATAAAACAGACTTTAAACCATCAAAGATCAAAAGAGACAAAGAAGGACATTACATAATGGTAAAGGGATCAATTCAACAGGAAGAGCTAACTCTCCTAAATATATATGCACCCAATACAGGAGCACCCAGATTCAAAAAGCAAGTCCTTAGAGACTTATGAAGAGACTTAGAGTCCCATACAATAATAATGGGAGACTTCAACACTCCACTGTCAACATTAGACAGATGAATGAGACAGAAAGTTAACAAGGATATCCAGGAATTGAACTCATCTCTGCACCAAGCGGACCTAATAGACAACTACAGAACTCTCCACCCCAAATCAACAGAATATACATTCTTCTCAGCACCACATCACAGTTATTCCAAAATTGACCACATAGTTGGAAGTAAAGCACTCCTCAGCAAATGTAAAAGAATAGAAATTATAACAAACTGTCTCTCAGACCACAGTGCAATCAAACTAGAACTCAGGACTAAGAAACTCAATCAAAACCGCTCAACTACATGGAAACTGAACAACCTGCTCCTGAATGACTACTGGGTACATAATGAAATGAAGGCAGAAATAAAGATGTTCTTTGAAACCAATGAGAACAAAGATACAACACACCAGAATCTCTGGGACACATTTAAAGCAGTGTGTAGAGGGAAATTTATAGCACTAAATGCCCACAAGAGAAAGCAGGAAAGATCTAAAATTGACACTCTAACATCACAATTAAAAGAACTAGAGAAGCAAGAGCAAACACATTCAAAAGTTAGCAGAAGGCAAGAAATAACTAAGATTAGAGCAGAACTGAAAGAGACAGAGACACAAAAAACCCTCCAAAAAATCAATGAATCCAGGAGTTGGTTTTTTGAAAAGATCAACAAAATTGATAGACCACTAGCAAGACTAATAAAGAAGAAAAGAGAGAAGAATCAAATAGATGCAATAAAAAATGATAAAGGGGATATCACCACTGACCCCACAGAAATACAAACTACCATCAGAGAATACTATAAACACATCTATGCAAATAAAGTAGAAAATCTAGAAGAAATGGATAATTTCCTGGACACTTACACTCTCCCAAGACTAAACCAGGAATCCCTGAACAGACCAATAACAGGCTTTGAAATTGAGGCAATAATTAATAGCCTACCAACCAAAAAAAGTCCAGGACCAGATAGATTCACAGCTGAATTCTACCAGAGGTGCAAGGAGGAGCTGGTACCATTCCTTCTGAAACTGTTCCAATCAATAGAAAAAGAGGGAATCCTCCCTAACTCATTTTATGAGGCCAACATCATCCTGATACCAAAGCCTGGCAGAGACACAACAAAAAAAGAGAATTTTAGACCAATATCCCTGATGAACATCAATGCAAAAATCCTCAATAAAATACTGGCAAACCGAATCCAGCAGCACATCAAAAAGCTTATCCACCATGATCAAGTGGGCTTCATCCCTGGGATGCAAGGCTGGTTCAACATATGCAAATCAATAAACGTAATCCAGCATATAAACAGAACCAAAGACAAAAACCACATGATAATCTCAATAGATGCAGAAAAGGCCTTTGACAAAATTCAACAGCCCTTCATGATAAAAACTCTCAATAAATTCTGTATTGATGGAACGTATCTCAAAATAATAAGAGCTATTTATGACAAACCCACAGCCAATATCATACTGAATGGGCAAAAACTGGAAGCATTCCTTTTGAAAACTGGCACAAGACAGGGATGCCCTCTCTCACCACTCCTATTCAACATAGTGTTGGAAGTTCTGCCTAGGGCAATCAGGCAAGAGAAAGAAATCAAGGGTATTCAGTTAGGAAAAGAAGAAGTCAAATTGTCCCTCTTTGCAGATGACATGATTGTATATTTAGAAAACCCCATCGTCTCAGCCCAAAATTTCCTTAAGCTGATAAGCAACTTCAGCAAAGTCTCAGAATACAAAATTAATGTGCAAAAATCACAAGCATTCTTATACACCAGTAACAGACAAACAGAGAGCCAAATCAGGAATGAACTTCCATTCACAATTACTTCAAAGAGAATAAAATACCTAGGAATCCAACTTACAAGGGATGTAAAGGACGTCTTCAAGGAGAACTGCAGATCACTGCTCAGTGAAATAAAAGAGGACACAAACAAATGGAAGAACATACCATGCTCATGGATAGGAAGAATCAATATCGTGAAAATGGCCATACTGCCCAAGGTAATTTACAGATTCAATGCCATCCCCATCAAGCTACCAATGAGTTTCTTCACAGAATTGGAAAAAACTGCTTTAAAGTTCATATGGAGCCAAAAAAGAGCCTGCAATTCCAAGACAATCCTAAGTCAAAAGAACAAAGCTGGAGGCATCACGCTACCTGACTTCAAACTATACTACAAGGCTACAGTAACCAAAACAGCATGGTACTGGTACCAAAACAGAGATATAGACCAGTGGAACAGAACAGAGCCCTCAGAAATAATACCACACATCTACAGCCATCTGATCTTTGACAAACCTGAGAAAAACAAGAAATAGGGAAAGGATTCCTTATTTAATAAATGGTGCTGGGAAAATTGGCTAGCCATAAGTAGAAAGCTGAAACTGGATCCTTTCCTTACTCCTTATACAAAAATTAATTCAAGATGGATTAGAGACTTAAATGTTAGACCTAATACCATAAAAACCCTAGAAGAAAACCTAGGTAGTACCATTCAGGACATAGGCATGGGCAAGGACTTCATGTCTAACACACCAAAAGCAACGGCAACAAAAGCCAAAATTGGCAAATGGGATCTAATTAAGCTAAAGAGCTTCTGCACAGCAAAAGAAACTACCATCAGAGTGAACAGGCAACCTACAGAATGGGAGAAAATTTTTGCAATCTACTCATCTGACAAAGGGCTAATATCCAGAACCTACAAAGAACTCAAACAAATTTACAAGAAAAAAACAAACAACCCCATCAAAAAGTGGGCAAAGGATATGAACAGACATTTCTGAAAAGAAGACATGCATACAGCCTATAGACACATGAAAAAATGCTCGACATCACTGGCCATTAGAGAAATGCAAATCAAAACCACAATGAGATACCATCTCATACCAGTTAGAATGGCAATCATTAAAAAGTCAGGAAACAACAGGTGCTAGAGAGGATGTGGAGAAATAGGAACACTTTTACACTGTTGGTGGGACTGTAAACTAGTTCAACCATTATGGAAAACAGTATGGCGATTCCTCAAGGATCTAGAACTAGAAGTACCATATGACCCAGACATCCCATAACTGGGTATATACCCAAAGGATTATAAATCATGCTGCTATAAAGACACATGCACACATATGTTCATTGCGGCACTATTCACAAAAGCAAAGTCTTGGAATCAACCCAAATGTCCATCAGTGACAGACTGGATTAAGAAAATGTGGCACATATACACCATGGAATACTATGTAGCCATTAAAAAGGATGAGTTTGTGTCCTTTGTAGGGACATGGATGCAGCTGGAAACCATCATTCTCAGCAAACTATCGCAAGAACAGAAAACCAAACACCGCATGTTCTCACTCATAGGTGGGAACTGAACAATGAGATCACTTGGACTCAGGAAGGGGAACATCACACACCGGGGCCTATTATGGGGAGTGGGGAGAGGGGAGGGATTGCATTGGGAGTTATACCTGATGTAAATGACGAGTTGATGGGTGCTGACGAGTTGATGGGTGCAGCACACCAACATGGCACAAGTATACGTATGTAACAAACCTGCATGTTATGCACATGTACCCTAGAACTTAAAGTATAATAATAAAAAATAAAAAAATAAAAATAAAAATAAATAAATAAATAAATAAAAAATAAAAGTAACATTCGTTGAGTATGTAATATATGCTAGAAACTCTTCATAGATGATCACATTTAATTTTCACAATACTATGACACAAGTATTATTATTTCCATTTTACAGATGAGGAAACCAAGGTGAAGAGAGGGTGCATAATGTACCCAAGGGCACATAGTGTAACGGAGGCAGGATTTGAACTCAGAGATATGTGATTAACCCCTACACTAGACTGGCTTTCATTGAATGACCATCTTGAAGCTGTCCTCATAGGGTTAACAAGAATTCCGGATGTAAATATATTTATAATTAAGCTCGAATCAGGCTGCAATTTGACCCACTTGCTTGTAAGTAGATACTGACCATTTGCTTCCCCGTAGTTCCTATAGACAGGATTGCTGAGATGAGAATCATAAGAGTTTTGTTTTAGATAGATATGATTTCTGATCTTACATTCATAAGGCTTTTGCTTAAGAATTGCTTAAGATGTGTTTTGAGATCCAGAATTCCAGTGAAATAGCTGACACCAACTAGTTTGAAGACCCCACAGAGGAGTGGAATCAGCATGAGAATAGAGTTTCTTCATCTCCCCGTCCCGTGACTTCACCCTATACTCTTCAACCAATCACAGTTTGCGGACCTATCTCCACACTTCCGGCCACTCCAAAACACTTAAAAACTTAACCCCAAACTCCACAGGGAGATGGATTGGAGGTTTACTCACAGCTCCTCATTTGGAGGCCCTGCGATTAAACCTCTTTCTCTGCTGCAACCTGGTGCCTGGCCATGGTATTGCCGTGGTATTTACTTGCCATGCATATCAGGCAACAGACCTATTATGGTTACAGTCTGGAAATCCTTCTCCCCCACTTCCCCTTGTCATTTTGTATTACTCTGCTCTCCTCTACCCCTTCTTACATCCCTGATTGTATTAGTCCATGTTCACACTGTTATAAAGAACTATCTGAGCCTGGGTTATTTATAAAGAAAAGAGGTTTGACTCATAGTTCTGCATGACTGGGGAGGCCTCAGGAAAACAATTATCATGGTAAAAGGTGAAGGGGAAGCAAGACAGGTCTTACACGATGGCAGGAGAGAGAGAGAGGGGTGGAGGGGAAGTGCCATAGTTTTAAACCATCAGATCTTGTGAGAATTTACTCACTATCATGAGAACAGCATGGGGGAAACTGCCCCCATGATCCAATCACCTCCCAGCAGGTCCCTCCCTTGACATATGGGGATTGCAATTTGAGATGAGATTTGGGTGGGGACACAGAACTAAACCATATCACTGCTGTAGCCTAGGGACATGCCAAGTGTCCAAAGAGACCTTCACTCAGTGTTCACTTCTTCGTAAATGAGTGAGGGAACAGGAAGTCTTATCTTACCACCTGTTTTGTCAGTTCTTCCTGAAATGAGTAAGCTATTTCCACTGGGTAAGTAACCTCAGTTCTTAGGCCCTTGGGCACAGAATAGATGTTTTCTCCTTGGAAGGAGGATATCAAATTTATTAATTGAGAGGAAGGAATGCTTGGAATCTCTTCCTTCTTTTGAGGCACTGGATTGAGAAGGATCCTTACTCTCTTATCAGCTAGTCATGCCTGCAGAAGGCTTGGGTGAGATGGAGGGTGTGTGCTATGTGTTTGCCATTCTTGCCGTGGCAAATAAAGAGACATTAAACTCAACAGAGAAAGGGACTTTATTTCTAGATTGAGTGGCAGTGGAGGGTTCTACCTTTAAGTTAACTTGGCTTTGAATATCACCCCATGGGTGAAAAAGAAAATGTGTGATGTAAATGGTAAGGAAGAAACACCTGTGTGAGGTGGTTTTCCAAATCTCTTGGCATCCTAATTACAGGGTTAAATTGGTGGAGAAGCTCTGTTCCCATAGGTTAAAAGTAAATTTTAAATTAGTCCAAATTAAATGGCCACAGATTCATGATCAAATGGTTTTCATTTAATGAGATTTTACTATCTAGCATCTATATCTATAAATGTGATTTTTTAAGATTTTATTTATTTATTTATTTTGAAATGGAGTCTGGCTCTATTGCCCAGGCTGGAGTGCAGTGGTACAATCTCAGCTCACTGCAACCTCCGCCTCCCAGGCTCAAGCGATTCTCCTGCCTCAGCCTCCTGAGTAGCTGGGATTACAGGCATGTGCCAGCATACCTGGCTAATTTTTGTGTTTTTAGTAGAGATGGGATTTTACCATGTTGGCCAGGCTGGTCTCAAACTCCTGACCTCAGGTGATCTGCCCACTTTGGCCTCCCAAAGTGCTGGGATTACAGGCATGAGACACCGTGCCTGGCCTATATCTATAAATGTTATTTTTAAATGAATGCATTCTGTGAGTAGAGGCTTAGAAGAAAAATGGATCAATAGTTTAGCGCAGTCATTGGATTTCAATAGAAATCCTCTCCAACTCCTGCCTGTATTACCGTTCCCAGTTCTCAGCGCCGTCTTTGAAGCTGTCTTTGTTTTACTTGTGGTCACAGGGAGTTATTGGCTCCTTTGTTCACCAGGAATATGAGACTCACTGTGGTCATTCCTATGGGAACAGCTTCATCAGAAGCTTGTCTGGAGAAACTCCAAGAATGTGGTGTACTTCAGTGTCCTGAAAGTATGCTTCTTGATGGGGGTGGGTGGGCTGGCCACTGGAGGTTGGGTGGTTTCCCCAAGCCTCACAACAGTGTGCTCTTAATGAATTACAACTGCTCCCATTTTGCTGCCATCAGGTTTTAGGGTACTTGTCAAAGAAGCACAGTGCCCCCCAAGGCTTGTCCAAAAAAACAAAAACAAACAAAAAAACCCAAAAACAAACAAACAAACAAAATGCTCCAACCTGTTTTTCTATTTCTTTCTTTGATTCCCTTTCTGCTCAAACGATCTTGGCAAGATTATGAAATAACTGGTACTTTTCTTTCCAGCCTTTCTTTGCTGCATTCTATTTGCTCTCTGTGGAAACTCCCAAAAAAATCTACGAGGAGCTTTCCATTTTTGCACACTTCCTAAGATTCAGGCCTGCTTGGGCAATTTATATTCATATTAGCACTCATTTAAATTCTCAGTAAGTTTCTATGCTATTTTAAAGAGAAGGGAAACTGAGGCTCAGGGAGGTTAAGTAAGTTTGCAGTTTCCTCCTATTCAACTCAGGTCTGAAATCATCTCTGTGGCATGTCCTCCCCAGGCTGCCTCTTGCCTGCTTTGAGGCCCCTGATTTCTCCTCCTGTCCCCTACAGCGTCTGCTTTCCGCAGGCTAGATCTTCCTAGCCCTTATCCTTTGTTCTTATTGGTTTTCGATTCCATCATTTCCCCTGATGGCAGAGTGCTGCCTCTTTAAAATACAAATCTAATCACACTCTCTCCTGGCATAAAATTATGTATAGTTCCCTATTGCTTTCCAAGAATCCAAGCCCAGCCTCTCTTGGCCTGGCCTGGCTTTTGCCCTTCACACTCCCTGCCCATTGCTCTCTCTCTCTTCTCTCTCTCACACTCCCTCATCCCCACCAGTTACATTCATCCTTGTGCTTTGCACAGAATTACTGGCAGCACCTAGCATTCCCTCACTTCTCTTTTACCATCATTCCTTTGCTCATAATATTCTCTCCTGCCTAAAATGAGCAAGTTTCTACCCATCCTTCCACCCAAGAGTCACTGCTCCCAGGAACCATTCTCATTCCAGGTGCCCAACTGCCATAGGCCATACTATGCAGGACTCCCTTACAGCAGGACAGCCAGGTCTCTGACCTGGGCTTGGTGCTGCAGATTCCCCTCCTCCTGCTGAGCCCCTGCCCACTTAGCACCTCTACCCCCTCATCTAAACCACAACCTGGCTGTCAGGATTCAGGAATTATCTGCCCAAATGGACCTAACCTGTTTTCAGGGCCTGAAAGGTCAGGCTGTGCACTCTGAGGTCAGAGAGACGGCCAAGGGGTGGTCACTTTAGGGAGAGAAGTTCTTTGTATGAACGGAGCTTGGACTTACAGACTGGATTGGACACAAATGTGCATTTGAGACCTTTTTCTGATGTCCTATGAAGCCACAGTACGAACAGAAAGGGGTGAAGCTAGGACTGAAAACATCCCTTTTCTTGGCACTACAGACATTACATATGTCACATCCTTACCGCTGGGCTTCTTTTCCTTTTTCTTGAGAAGGGACACTACAACCTGAGGTGGAATCTTGTTACAAGCTGCACTGGAAGAATTCTGGGGTTCAGACTAAAGAGGAGCATCTAGAGCCAGGAGTTTTATTTTGTTTGAGAAAGAGTTAAGTCTGGAGTGGAAGGCCAGTCTGGGATGGGGTTGGTCAGAACGCATGGTCAAAAGACAGTGCCTTTGAATTATTGTCAGCGCCACGAGACTTTCAAGTGGCACTTCAGAAGGTTGAGTTGAGGGCCACATCTTGCCAGGGCCTTTTGCTGAGTGCTACACCATGGAAAATCACCCCCTCAAGTGCCTGTGCTCACTTCCCATGGCTGAAGCAGATATATCTCCTGCCAATACACTTTAAGAGGGACAGTGACAAGCTGGAACTTTCCAGAGTAAAGCCAACAGGAGTCTGGGTGTGTGCCATAGAAGGAGCTGGAGATGTTTGCTTGGAAGAGGAGACCCAGTGGGCAGGGCAATTATCTTCAAATCAATGTTATATATAATTCAGATGGTGAAATACTACTTAAATAACTGGTCAAAGAGTTCATGATGCACTGTGAATTGAAAGAAGCAATTTGCAGAATAGTATGCTTAGTGTGTTCTCATATTTTGTTTAAAAATGTTAACAAATGTGTGTGTGTGTGTGTATGTGTGTATGTTATCTATCATCTATCATGTATCTATGTATCTATATATGTATGTATGTATCTATCTATTTCTCTATGCACCCATTGGATATAATGTTTCAGAAGTAGAACAGTTTATAAAACTCAGTTTTTCAGTTTATGAAAATGAATTTCTTAAACTTCTACATCTAAACAAAACCAAACTCTCCTTTTCTATGAGGTAAATCTGTAATCTTATAATCACAGGGCACTTATTTCATTTCTGGCCTTAACTTTTATCTTTTTGGGGGAAATGTCAGTTAATTGTCTCTCACCTTGACACTCTCTCCATCACGTGGCATCTGGGTGCAGGTGGGCTGCGTGTCTGTTTAAGGAGTTTCTCTGCTGGCTCAGTTCTGGGTGTCCTGGTGCTGGTCTCAGGATGGGAGGTGCCAACCTTCTTGATTTAAATGGACCTGGGAATGGTGTCTGTGCCTGTGCAGTGGTCTCTGCTAGGTGAAACATGCAGATTTCCTTTGTCACTTTGACTGCATGTTGAATTCCTATTGTCGATGCCTCTCCGAGGTGCCTCGTTGGCCACTTTTGGCCTCCAACAGTGTTGTGTGTGGCACTGCTAGCTTACTCTTGTGCTTTAGATAATCATTGACCCCTTGGGGTAATCAAGAGAAACTGAGTCCTTTTTCATGGCCCTTGGACCTCAGGGAACTGATGGTTATTGATGTGATAGGGCAGAGTAGTCAACTCTCTCATACTTACTGGCGAGGGAGGCACTTAGGTGAGACTTCTGCATTAAAAAGTCTGAAATCAAGGTTAACGCACAAGTTCCCTACATTTGGAGTCACCTCTAATCTCAAGGGAGAGTCTTCTGATCCACCACTAAGGAAGGCGGCAGAGGCACGTGGCTCTTACTCTTCCTTTTCCAATCAGTAACTCCACCACCACCATCACCACTGTATATACAGTATCACACTGTAGGAATTTATTGCAGTACACCCAGGAACATGTAGACTGTTTCCTCTTTTGTTTATTACAAGTAGTGCTCTTAAACATGTCTCCTGAGGTACATATGCAAGAGTTTCTCTAGGGCTATTATATAGTAAAGAATTTGTCTGGTCTTTGTTCCCGGTTCCCAGCACAGAGCTTCAAAAACTCTTGGCAATTCCTGAGTGATAGGAGTGTCTTTGTTATGGTAATGGGATGACTCAGAGTGGATTCTTACACAGCTTCAGGATGGAGCTGATCATCAAAAAGATTAAGCATTAGAGGGTTGGGGCTTTCAGCTGCCTGAGCTCTTGGGAGAGGTAGGGGGCTGGAGACTGAGTTCAATCACCTTGCTGATGGTTCAATCAAACTTGCCTGTGTAATGAAACTTCAGTAAAAACTCAGGACAAAGAAGGTCAGTGGAGTTTCCTGGTTGATGTGCTGGGAGGGTGGTGTGCCCTGACTCACAAGGAGAGGGCATAAGATCTCAGTGTGGGTCAGGGTCCCAGACCCTCCCTATGCATATTTATTTTATTATAAATAAAACTATAATTGTAAGTATAATGCTCTTAGTGAGTTCTGTAAGTTATTATTACAAATTATTGAACCCGAGGGGGGCCACTGGGAACTCCTCAATTTATAATCACTTTATCAGAAGTGTATGTGGCATCTGAATGGAGGGTAGTCCAGTGGAGAACTTTGCCCTTGGCCTGTGGGGTTTGCACAGACTCTGGGTGGTTAGTGTCAGAACTGTATTGCAGTACACCCAGCTGGGAGAGAAACAGCGCAGGGTATATACCTAGGAGTGGAATTGCTGCCATGTTGTTTTCCAGAGTGACTGACCAATTCACACCCTGATCAGTGCAGTGTGAGTGTTCAGTTAATTCCTCCTCACTCTTGACAAATGGTCGGCTTTCTAATTTATGCCAGTCTGGTGACTCTTATGACTTTCTCACTGTAATTTTACTTTGAATTTCCCTTTTTCCTAAAGAGATCAAATATCTTTTCATATGTTTATTGCATTCAGGTTTCCTCTTTTATAAGGAGCTTATCTGTTTTCCTTATTTTTTTATTAGATTGTCTTTTTCTTACTGATTATATATGTATATTACTTTCTGTCTTTTCACTTTGATTTTGATGCCTTTTGAATAATTGTAATATAGTAGTATTATTCATCTTTTTTTTACATGGTTTATGCTTTCTAGGTCTCGTATAAGAAATAAATCCTTACCCTCAAAGTCTTAAATTTCTTTTTCTGTATTTTGTTCTTAAATTAAAATTTTGTTCTTCACACTTGTGTTTAATCTCTATGGAATTAATTTTTCTGCATTATATAAGGTAAGGGGCCAATATTATTTGTTTCTATATAAATAACCAATTACTCTAGCACCACTTATTGATTAGTTCTCCTTTGCTACTGAAATGTTAGGTCTGTAATAAACCAATTTTTTGTATGTGAGAAAGTTTACTGATGGCTATTCTATTTCACTGGTCCATTTGCTCATTTTGTGCTAATACCATACTGACTTCATTGGCATCTGCTAAGATAAATTATTCAAATTCATTCTAATGTCTTAGTTATGTTCAGCCCTTTGTTCTTCCATATATACATACTGGAATCAGCTTAGCGAGGTCTATTAAAATAAAAACTTTGAAATTTTAATTAGAATTTTATTTACTCTGAAGGTTAGTTTGGGGATAATTGACCATTATATGATATTAAGCCTCTCAATCCATTAATATGGTAAGGCTTTCAATCTATTTATTCTTTAATAACTTTCAATATAGGTCTTGCACGATTTTTATTAAATTTATTCTTAGGTACTCTATATTGATTTTTGTTGTTTAAAATTATGTACTGTTATAAATTATATTAATTTGTCAGTAATGAACACTCAGAAAACCTTTTTGACACACAAGTAGAACTACAATAAACATCTTCATCTCCGTGTATATTCCTTACAGACCTTCATAAGAGTATATTTGGGATCTATCCCTGGGAGTGGAATTGTAGGCTCATGAGGAATGCATATTCCTAATTTGATGAAGCAATCCCAAAGGTACTTCTGAACAGTTCTCACCAGCAGTACATGGGGTTTCTGTGTCTCCACTTCTCCAACACTTGACCCTAGCCACATTCCTATTTTTTGCCAATCTAATAGGTGTAAAGGGATATCTCACTGTTATTTTAATTTGCTTTTCTTTGATTCCTAATGAGTTTGAGCATCTCTTCATATACTTATTAGTTTTTTCTCTTGTAAAATGTATTAAAATATTTTTGCTCACTTTTGGGTTTCTGTTTTTTTTCTTTGTGATTTGCAGTAATTGTATAGTCTAGATATTATTTCCTTGTTGATTTCAGTCATTGCAGAGATCTTCTAATCTTTCTGTTGTCCTAAATTAAACAGACATCTTTCATTTTGATGTAATTAATTTAATCCTTTTTTGCCTTATAAGTTATATTTTTGAAAATGTTTAAAAAATCCTTCCTTTGCCTCTATTATGATCACAAAAATGTTCTGCATTTTGTGAAATTAATTTTATATTTATATTACCTTTCATATTTAAGCCTTTAATTAATCAGAAATCCACCTTTGCTTGCAGTTATAGGTTTAAATTCAGTTCTAATGACCCCTTCTTTCTAAATTGATTCATGGTATCACCTTTGTGACATACTCAATTTTGATACATACCCATGCACATGCATGTATACATAGGTTTGGCTCAAACCTATAGGTTTTACTCTCCATCTTCTTCCATTGGTCTGTTTATATATTCTTTCTCCACTACAAAAATGTTTCTATTATTATATTAATATGGCTTTGTGTACCGTCTTACTATCTGTTAGGAAAAGACCCTTTATTTTGTAAAGGTTTTTGTGTTGACATGTGTTTTATTTCTTTTAAATAAATATCCAGAAGTAGGACTTCTGGATTGCAAGCAAATGTATATTTAACTTTATACGAAACTGCCAGAGCTTTTTCCAAAGTTGCCATACCATTTTGCATTCCCACTAGCAGTGCATGAGAGCTCCAGTTGCTCCATATCCTTGTCAGCACTTGATATTGTCAATTGTTTTAAGTTTAGCCATTGTAATGGGTGTGTAGTGTTTGTGACACGTATTTTCAATTCAATTATTATATTTTTCATTTCTAGAAGTTCTATTTATGCTTTTTTTCAAATCTGCTTAATTATTTTTAGATACACTTGCTCCTTATTTATCTCTCCTTTACTTTTTTCCCTTTAGATTTTATTCATTTGTTTTTAACAGACTTTAGTTTTAAGAGCAGTTTTAGGTTCACAGCAAAATTGTACAGAGTTCCCGTATTCCCCCTGCCCTCACACATGCACAGCGTCTCCATCATCAACATCCTACACCAGAGTAGTACTTTTGTTACAATCAACAAACCTACATTGGCACATCATTATCAGCCAAAGCCCATAGTTTACAAGAGTTCACTTTTAGTGTTGTACATTGCATGGGTTTTGAAAAATATATAATAACATGTATGTGCCATTACAATACCACACAGAATAGTTTCACTGCCCTAAAGATCCTCTGTGCTCTGCCTATTCATCCCTCCCTCCTCTAACCCCTGGCAACAACTAATCATATTACTGTCTCTATATTTTTGCCTTTTTCAGAATATCATACAGTTGGAATCACACAGCATGTAGCCTTTTTAGTTGGCTTCTTTCACTTAGTAATATACATTTAAGCCTCCTTTATTTTCAAAAAAAAATATCAAACCTGCTTTATATTCTGTGTCTGATAACTCAGTAGCTACCATGTTTGCATGTTTCATTCTGCTGTCTATTTTTCATCTGGCTTTGGTTCATGACTTCCTGTTGATTGTGAACTCGTATTTCATGGAACTTTATCTGAAGAAATGTTTTGAAGGCTGTGTTGAAGATGACTTCCTTCACATAGGGAAGCCATTGTTTGTTGTCAGGTGTCTGGGGGAACTACTAACCCAAGAGTATTTGAAACTGTCACCTGGAGGTTTTTAAAAATCAACCAGGTAGTTTGAATTCAGCCTGTGCCTGCATGAGTATGACTCAAGATCATAGACTCTCGAGGGAGATTTTTTTCTTTTCTACTCACCACAAAGGTTTGAGACAGACAATTTTCTTTGAAATTCTTGGAGAAGTAGGATTATTTCTAGATCACTTTTTTTTTTTTTGAAACAGAGTCTCGCTCTGTTGCCCAGGCTGGAATACAGTGGCCCCATCTCAGCTCACTGCAAGCTCCACCTCCCGGGTTCACGCCATTCTCCTGCATCAGCCTCCCCAGTAGCTGGGACTACAGGCGCCCATCACCACGCCCGGCTAATTTGTGTGTGTGTGTGTGTGTATTTTTAGTAGAGACGGTGTTTCGCCGTGTTAGCTAGGATGATCTCAAACTCCTGACCTCCTGATCTGCTCGCCTCGGCCTCCCGAAGTGCTGGGATTACAGGCGTGAGCCACCGTGCCTGGCTCTAGATCACTTTTACGTGGAGGGTGTAGCGTTCAGCGTCCCAACTTTTTGTTGGGGGTCTCCTGTCACACTTCCCATTTCGAAGAGGCCCTCAAGTTTGCTCTGGTATCAGGAAATAAGGGAAGGAAATCGGATTGGGCAGGCAACTAACACTGTCTACTACAAAACACTATCTTAAATAACAATGTCATTAAGGTAATGAATGTAAAAAGTAAGGGCAAAGGAACAGGAACAAAATCCTTACAGGTTTACCTGAAGACATGGTGTGAGTTGACTCTAAGGCCTCTTTCTGCATTAAGATTCAGACATCGTTTTCTCATTCTAGAAATGTTCCTTGTGCTTTTGGCAGTATGCCTGTAGAGGTCAACTAGCAAAGCGTTTAATTTACCTCCTTTAAAAAACAAAACTATATAATAAATACATATATAAATGTATATGTTAATTTCTGCCATATTTCTAATAGTACACTAATAATACAGAATATACACTATATAATATATTACATATATTTACTATATATAATGTATCATATATAGAATATATATACTACATATAATATATTATATATTATTAGTGTCAACATAATTACATTATTATAAATATTTTATGAATATATTATATGATAATATATCATTAACACAGAATATATTAATATATTATATATTATATTTAACATATTCATATTAGTATTATAATACATTAATATATAACATATTAATATATGCATAATATATACTATAATGTATAATTTCTCATAATTATTATATTTAATATATTATAATATAAAAACTGCATTATATTGTAATTAGTGTTTATACTATATTATGATATATAGTATATATTATACTATTAGTGTGCTGTTAAAAATATGGCAGAAATGAACACACTCCAACTCTGATGTGAACAAACATCTGGGAGTGTCAATTCTTGCCGGTACTGACAGAGACTGGGGGCTCTTTCCCTGTAACGATACTCTGTAAGCATTCTTGGTTTCTTTCTTCTTGCTGTCTGATGAATTCATGAGGATAAATTACTGGAAGCAAAATCACAGGAGGAAATGCATGCTGATTTAAAATCTGGAGAGGTATTACCTAATTTTTATGCAGGTACTCTGTCACTAGCAGAGTGTGAGAGTTCTTTTTCTCTCATACCCTAGCCAACACTGGATATCATACAAAAAAATCTCTTGCACAGTCTCTAGTAATCATGTAGAACTTCTTATAAGTTAGTTCTATCTCTCATCTATAAATATCCAACCAAAATCAATGTTCAAACGTCTACTGGGCCAGTTTTTCTTCTCTCAAATGTTTTCTCCACTCCCTTCAATT
The DNA here is from genome assembly GCF_009764315.1 of Trachypithecus francoisi. Lineage (NCBI taxonomy): Eukaryota > Metazoa > Chordata > Mammalia > Primates > Cercopithecidae > Trachypithecus > Trachypithecus francoisi. Next base: position 96,597,649 of record NW_022681468.1, read on the forward strand.
TTGAAAGATGGTGTTTGGGTATAGTGAAGAAGCTATGTGATTTCATGGCAAAGCGCCTGGTTAATGGAGGGGAGCTTTTGCCCCTGGATTCTTGCTGACTTTCCTGCAGAAGGTCTTTGTCCTGCCTGCTCCTTGGGCATCCTACTGGCATCTGCTACTTACCTCTGCCACAGGTGGGGTTTAGTTCTTCCCTTACCTGCACTGGCTAGGCTCCATCTAGGTTCTTGTTGCAGATCTTGAGCCTTGGTCGCATTTTCCTACCGGCCGCTGGATTAGGCCTTCCTCTCTGCAATGCTGGCCTTCCCTGGGCTCACCTTGCCCCTTCCAACTGTCGTCTCACTTTGGACCTGCCAACTGTCATCCTGCACTCCCCAGTGGTAAGTGAGTGTGAGGGTTCTGGTGGCTTTCTCACTGGGGAAATATCTTCAAAGTGTCCCAACCTGTATACACTCAGGCTAGGTAGATAAACTGCCCAGCACAGATATCCATCACTCCAAAATTTCTTCTGTGAATATATATCTATGGAAGGATTGGAGTTGGGGAATCTTCTCTCTCCTCTCTTCATGTTTCCAGGTGGTGGGACCTCCATTAAAGTTACACTCAGCTTTTCTCTAATGCCTCACTTAATCCTCTGGACTAGAGGGGTTTGGAGAAGAAGGTGGGCCTGTGAAGCTCTGCAGCTCCTCCTCCTTGGGATCTGCAGTTTGCTTTGGGTTTCCCTGCTGTGAGTTTTACAAGAACAGGCTGTGGTACTGTTGAGGGAGCCTGTGTTTGTTCGATGCTGCCTGTGGCTGGGTAGGCAAGGTAGTGAGTTGTGAGGTTCTGTATTGGGAAGCCCATAGTATTCCTTCCTTTCTCTTTCTCCCTCTCCTTCATATATTGTTTAATTCCCTATGGGTGATCATTAAGTTGTTTCCATGTTTTACTACTAAAACATGCTGCTTTGTAAACATTTTTGTACATATTTTTTTTCCTGCTTCTCCGATAAACTCGTTAGGATGAATTACTAGAAGCAGAATTGCAGGGTCAATGTAAGCTAATTTTAAATTTGAGAGGTATTATCTAATTTTTCTTCAGTTATTCTCTGATCAGAGCACTGTGGGAGTTCCTCTTCCTCCATACCCAGCCAACACTGCTTATAATTAATGTTTTTTTTAAAAAAAACTTTGCTCATCTGCTAGCTGAAATACTGTTTTAATTTCCATTCGTTTTATTACTAGTGAGGTTGAACATCTCTTTAAATTTGTTTTTCTTCTTTAATTTCCTTGTGCATGTTCTTTGCAAATTTTTCCATTAGGGTGGTTTTTCCTTCTCCTTTGATTTGTGCGAGCTATTTTTATGTTAGGGACCTCAAACCTTTGTTGGTGGCAGATTAGTGTAGTGGTGGAGAGCTTGGGTTCTCCAGATGTGATTTTGGACTAAGTTACTTAAACTCTGTCTTCACTCTTTCATCTCTAAATTAATGCATATTTCATCAATACGAAATTTCACTGCTTTCTCTCACCCCCCAACCCGCCCCCATCTCAATTATGCCCCTCCAGAGAGAGCTGGAAGAGGCAGCATTGGTAGCAGCCTAAAGAAATGGGTGGCTTATGTAACAGCAACTTATTCAGAGAGCAGGAATCATAAGAGAAGAACCTGACCAAGTTTTGGAGGACAGATGTAAAGACAGAAGGTTGAGAGCAGCTGCTCCACTCTGTGGGACGTGGGGAAGATAGATGGACTAAACATAGTTTTTGTTTGTTTGTTTGTTTGTTTTCCCTAAGGAATATATTTTTTTTCTGGATACTGTAATCTTCCCTTTGCGGACTCTGACCCGTCCCTTTGCCCCTTAGAAACTATTTATTAAATAAAGTTATTTTTTCTGAGCTTTGATTCAGAACTGTATTTCTTTAGTATCTACCTCTGTGTGGCACCAGATTTAAAGAAGCAAGAAGGCTCACTGGACTAGGCTGTTCAACTTGGCACATGGGGTAGATGAGACTCATGAGGTTCATGCTGCAAATATTTCCCCCAATCTGTTATCAGTCTTTTTCCTAAGTGTATGGCATTGTGCTATTTAGGAAAAAATTGTTTTAGTTTTAAATACTTAAAAACAATGTTTATTATGCTTGTGTCAGGACGCATTTGTCTGTAGGTAACAGAAGGCAACACAGAGGGGTTTAACCGATAACCAAATGTGTTGTCTCATTTAAAAGGAACTCTAGCGGTCAGGGGCCTCAGACAAAGGACTCAGATCTTTCCATCTTTCTGCTTCGTCTTTCAGAGTATTGGTGACATCTTAAGGCTGATTCTTCTTGTGGCTGCCTGCCAGTAATAGTCAGGGCTCCATTCCCCCTTGCTCATGTTTGGGGGAAATAGAAGAGGAATCTGGCTTGTCCTGTCGCTCTCTTTTAACAGAAGAAAGTTTTCTTCCAAAAAACCCCCATTAAACATCTCACCATGTCTCAGATGGTGTTGGCATCTTATCTCTGAAGCCATCATTGGACAAAAAGAGGGGATTTCTGCACTTGGCTTAAACCAGGGGTGCTCAAAATGCAGTCTGCAGACCAGCAGCAACAGCCCCATTTTGAAATGAAAATTCTCAGGTCCCCACCCCAGGCCTGCTGAATCAGAAACACTAAGAATGAGAAACTTCTGGTGGTTCTGATGCCTGCTCAAGTTTGAGACTCTCTGGTTCAGAACCCACTGCTGGAGCTGGGTGAATTTATACTCCTTGAATCACACCAGCTGCTCAAGGGAGGGATGAACAGCTAAACACAGCTGAGGTTCTGCAGGGAGGAGGGGAGAAACATACGCTTTGTTGGGAGGTACCAACAATGTCTGCTATGTAGGACAAATGATCCCTAAGTTAAAGGCCAGATGACATTTTATTTTTTTTCTTTCAACTTTTATTTTAGAATTGAGGGTAGATATGCAGGTTTGTTATAATACATAGATATATTGTGTGATGCTGAGGTTTGGAGTACAAATGATTTTGTCACCCAGGTGGTGAGCATAGTACCTAATAGGTGGTTTTAAAATTCTCACCCTCTTCACACCCTCCACCCTCAAGTAAGCACTAGGGTCTCTTGTTCCCCTCTTTGTGTCTATGTGTACTCAACATTTAGTTCTCACTTATAAATAAGAACATGTATTTGGTTTTCTGTTCCTGTGTTAATTCACTTCACATGATGGCCTCCAGCACCATCTGTGTTGCTGCAAAGGACATGATCTCATTCTTTTTTATGGATGTGTAGTATTCCGTGGTGTATACATACCGCATTTTCTTTATCCAGTCCACTGTTGGTGGACATCTAGGTTGATTCCATGTCTTTGCTATTGTGATAAGTGCTGCAGTGAACATATTCATGCATGTTTCTTTATGGTAAAAATATATATTTATATATTTTTGAGTATATGCCCAGTAATGGGATTGCTGGGTCAAATGATAGTTCTGTTTTAAGTTTTCTGAGAATCTCCAAACTCTTTTCACAGTGGTTGAACTAATTTACGCTCCCACCAGCAGTGTATAAGTATATGAAGGTCTATTTTCAATTTTGATAGCTATTTGTAAATTGTCCCCCAGTGGAGTGGCACTGCTTTACACTCCTACCAAGAATGTATGAGAATTCCTGTTTTCCCACAATCCATACCTCATCAACTCTGGGTGTTACTACACTTCTAGATCTTTGCTTATCTGATAAGCAAAAGTATTATTGCTTCAATGTGCATTTATTCATTTCTTATCATTTAAATTGGCTTTTACTCATTTGTGAGGAAAGTTGGGCAATTTTTCACATTTTATTATGCTTAAAATTCATTTTTACATATTTTTGTAGAGACTGACCACAGAGATATTTATATTTACGTTGTTTCCTTGAAGGCTTCTGGCTTCAGCGTCATGCAAAGAAAAGCCTTCTCAACTTTGAGGTTTTAAAGTGATACTCTAAGAGAAAAAAGATTAAATAAAGCATTTCTGGAGTGATAAAGAAGGTCAAGGTGATTCCATCGGCAAGCATTTGGCTTGTTCGGAACTTTGCAGGAATGCATGTCTTGCGTGTAGAATGGCAGAAGTGTATTTCTTTCCCATCGGGATGCCTGGTTAAAATGGTTGTTCACCCTTCCATTGAACAGTTACGAACAGCTCCAATCTCAGCTTCTGGTGAAGGCTGGAGCTCCCTGTCTGAAGGGCGAGGTCGGGGCTCTGGTGGAAGCCCCTGCAGGATGTCCCCCTCTCTCCTGATGTTGTTTGCCACCCATTCCTAGGGCCTCGTCGATTCTCTGTAGGTAGCTTCCAAATACCAGCTCCTCTGGGTCTTGTTAAAATCCTTTATCAATGCCCATCTTTCTTAGCAGGGGTGACCTTTAACTCAGCTTTGCTGTCACTACCTGACTTGGATAACCTCCAAAGGAAGGTTGCCATGGCGATCCAGCATTCAGCTCAAGCAAATCTGGCTTCTGTATCTTATTAAATGTTCCCTAAAAAGGAAATCACACCGAGACACGGAAGACGAGGTCATTCGCATGGAGCCATAATGTTCTGTCACCCTCTCCCCCTCCCCAATTATCAGCCTGTCCTCTGCCATGAGTTGAGTCATTGCCCCTCTTCTTCTTTTCCTAATCTCAGTTGTCATGGAGAGTGCTTAAATTTTAGGGGGCGGGAGGGGGTATGGTTATGGCAAATGTCAATCTGCCTTTCAAAAGACATTTTTATAGCTCAAATCTAACACCACTGGCAAATGTCAGAAGTGGGTGCATAATGAGGTCGTGTTAGAGATGCTGATTGGATGGATGGATATGCTTTTCTTCTTTTTATTGTGGCGTTTTCTCCCTTTTCCTGGGGACGCTGTTTTCACCATGACTCTCATTAAATTGAGAGATAATCTCCTTTAAACTACAAGCTCAGTGCTCCTTGCTCTGAGAGAGCAGCTGGAATGTACAATTGCTGCTGGTGGCTTTCAGAAGGTTATTTTGTATTCACCCCGTGATTAAAAGAAGAGAGGAAAAGGCAGGCAATATGGGCACCCACGGAGTTTGTGGGAGGGTGGACCCGGCTTTCAGTCCTTTGGTGATGGTCAGCCTGGTGAAAGGGACAATCGGGTATCAGGGAGGATAAAGCCACTCTTGGAAAGAGTAGGGGCTGCGGTCAGTCCTTGGGCACATCAGTGGCCTTGACCTCTAGAGGCGGAGCCCCACATCTGCTCTGGGTGGAGAGGAGCCTGACCAGTGGGGGGTGCGGGGGAGGCAGAGGAGGGGGCTCTGCTGGGTGGGGGCCTTACATCCTTCTGGAAGGTGGTCCCCATTGTATTTGTCTGCTGGGGCTGCCTTAATAATGTATTGCAGTCTGAGAGCCGCCACAACAGAGATTTATTGTCTCTCAGTTCTGGAGGCTGCAAATCTGGGATTGCGGTGTCAGCAGGGTTAGTTCCTTCTGGGACCCCTCTCTCCCTGGCTTATAGGAGGCCATCTTCTCCCTGTGTCCCACATGGGCTTTCCCAGGCATGCCCATGTCCTAATCTCCTTTCTTTTTTCTTTTTTTGAGATGGAGTCTCACTCTGTCACCCAGGCTGGAGTGCAGTGGTACAATTTCAGCTCACTGCAACCTCTGCCTCCCAGATTCAAGTGATTCTCCTGCTTCAGCCTCCTGAGTAGCTGGGACTACAGGCGCCCACCACCATGCTTGGCTAATTTTTGTATTTTTTTAGTAAAGACAGGGTTTCACTATATTGGCCAGGTTGTTCTCGAACTCCTGACCTTGTGATCTGCCTGCCTCGGCCTCCCAAAATGCTGGGATTACAGGCGTGACCCATTGCACCTGGCCTCCTAATCTCCTTTCTTACACGGTCACCAGTCAGATTGGATTAGGGCCCACTCTAATGGCTTCATTTTTACCTTAACCATCTCTTTAAAGGCTCAGTCTCCAAATACAGTTCTATTCTGATATATTGGGGGGTAGGAGTTAGGGTTAGGTTAGAGCTTTGGCAGAACACAATTCTGCCTGTAATTCCTAACCGCTTCTGCCCAGCCCTCTGTTCTGGGCCACTCTTGGCCCCATGCTGTATTTGAGGGGAATAGCCAGAAGTCTGTTCTGCAAGCATGCCTCAGCATTGTGCAAAACCAAACAGTGTCTGGGACTTCACATTTTCTAGATGTCGGCTGCTGTCATGACGAAATGCCAATAACATTTGATGTTCAACTAACACAATAATCTGCTGTTAAAAATATAATAAAATATAATATTCTAATAAAATAATAAAAGTTGTCGGTTCGATCACTTGTTATAGTATCTCCTAGCCCTCTGTTCTTCTCTTCTGCTGCACTCCCTAGAGCCATAATACCCTGCTTGTAGAATGATTAGGTTATTGCTCCCCATTTCCACTTGATTAGAAGCTTCATCCAGGCCTGTTTTCCTCACCCTGTATTAGGATCCCCTTGCACGGGGCCTGGTACATAGTGGGTGCTCAAAGGTACATGGTGGATCAATGGAGTGATATGTATTCTTATTTCTTCCTCTAGGAGGGAATGAATGACCACTTGCATCAGACACTTTTTTGACAAGTCAGTGTCCAGCTTCCACACATATCTGGAAAATCTACCCACAAACAACAAAGGGGCCTTCAGTTGAGGGGGAGTCCATCTCATCCAGCAGTCTGCCCTGACCCCGGAAATCAACACTGGTCCTTCCCTTTTTTCTTTCATTTCCAGTTGAAAAAAATTTCATTTCCTGTTATTTTTTAATTGGAAAATAATAACTGTACATATTCATGGGGTGTAGTTATTGTACCCCACGTATTGAAATAATGATATTTCAGTACATACAATGTATAGTGATCAGATCAGGGTAATCAGCTTATCCATCATCTCAAACATTTACCATTTGTCTGTGTTGGGAACATTTGCTATCCTCTTTCTAGCTATTTGAACCTATGTAGTATATTATTGTTAGCTCTCGTCATCCTGCAGTGGTTTGGAGCCCTTGGACCTACTCCTCCTATCTAGCTGTAAGGTTGTATCTTTCCCCCGATTTTCTTTTCTTTTTTTTTTTTTTATTATACTTTAAGTTCTAGGGTACATGTGCATAACGTGCAGGTTTGTTACATATGTATACTTGTGCCATGTTGGTGTGCTGCACCCATCAACTCGTCAGCACCCATCAATTCATCATTTATATCATGTATAACTCCCAATGCCATCCCTCCCCCCTCCCCCGTCCCCATGATAGGCCCCAGTGTGTGATGTTCCCCTTCCCGAGTCCAAGTGATCTCATTGTTCAGTTCCCACCTATGAGTGAGAACATGCGGTGTTTGGTTTTCTCTTCTTGTGACAGTTTGCTAAGAATGATGGTTTCCAGCTGCATCCATGTCCCTACAAAGGACGCAAACTCATCCTTTTTTATGGCTGCATAGTATTCCATGGTGTATATGTGCCACATTTTCTTAATCCAGTCTGTCAAAGATGGACATTTGGGTTGATTCCAAGTCTTTGCTTTTGTGAATAGTGCCGCAATAAGCATATGTGTGCATGTGTCTTTGTAGTAGAATAATTTATAATCCTTTGGGTATATACCCAGTAGTGGGATGGCTGGGTCATATGGTACATCTAGTTCTAGATCCTTGAGGAATTGCCATACTGTTTTCCATAATGGTTGAACTAGTTTACAATCCCACCAACAGTGTAAAAGTGTTCCTATTTCTCCACATCCTCTCCAACACCTGTTGTTTCCTGACTTTTTAATGATTGCCATTCTAACTGGTGTGAGATGGTATCTCATTGTGGTTTTGATTTGCATTTCTCTGATGGCCAGTGATGTCGAGCATTTTTTCATGTGTCTGTTGGCTGTATGAATGTCTTCTTTTGAGAAATGTCTGTTCATATCCTTTGCCCACTTTTTGATGGGGTTGTTTGTTTTTTTCTTGTATATTTGTTTGAGTTCTTTGTAGATTCTGGATATTAGCCCTTTGTCAGATGAGTAGGTTGCAAAAATTTTCTCCCATTCTGTAGGTTGCCTGTTCACTCTGGTGGTAGTTTCTTTTGCTGTGCAGAAGCTCTTTAGTTTAATTAGATCCCATTTGTCAATTTTGGCTTTTGCTGCCATTGCTTTTGGTGTTTTAGACATGAAGTCCTTGCCCATGCCTATGTCCTGAATGGTACTACCTAGATTTTCTTCTAGGGTTTTTATGGTATTAGGTCTAACATTTAAGTCTCTAATCCACCTTGAATTAATCTTCGTATAAGGAGTAAGGAAAGGATCCAGTTTCAGCTTTCTACTTACGGCTAGCCAATTTTCCCAGCACCATCTTCCCCCGATTTTCTAAAGGACCAGCACAAACATTGATCTGTTTACAAAACATCACCAAGGTTTGAAGAAATTACACAAAACAAAATGAGACCTTAAAACTGACCCTGGGGTTTCCTTTCCATCAAAGCCTATTTCTGCTGTGGGCCCACAGTGCTTCTCACCTGCCGTCATCCTCATAGCAGTCTTTGGCCTGAGTCCAAGTTATGAGGCCTCGCCCTCCACAACTGAGTCAGCTTTGTGTTCTCATGCCCTCACCCTCACTCCCACACACCTCACCCCTATTCTAGAGCCCCCAAGCCCCTGTGGGCTTGTCTGGGCCAGGTTGGAGCTAGCAAAAATCAGCTAGCCTCAAAATCCTTTTTGGAGAGATGTCCCTGACCCTGTGGGACTGATCGCCTTTGCCTTGATTCTACCCCGAGGTCAACATCCCAGTACACCATGCGCATCTAGTTGCTCATCAGGCCCAGCACGCCTGCCTCAGGACACCTGCATAGGGGCTTAGTCCTTGCCCTATAAGAGAGCCACCAGAGTGGCCTCTACTCATGGCATGGGAGGGAGACTGCCCCTAAGGAAAACCACAGTGTCTCTCCCAGAGCCCCTGGAAAGAAATGCCTTGGTCTTTGGCTTCATGTATCGGAGCATCAGAAATACTGGGTTCCGTGCCAGAGATGCCTATATTGTAGCTCTTCTTATCCATAACCTGGGACCAAGGTGACACTCTGAGACACTAGTGGACAGTGACTTGGCAAAGGGCGGTAAGATTGCTCAGTGAGGAGTGGCTGGCACAGGAATGGCATCAGTCTCTGATGCTTATCTGGGTGACCCAGAATATGTACCGAGAAGCCCACCGATAGGCTAAGTGGAGTAGGGAGAAAGAGAGGGTTCCAGAGTCGGCCCCAGGTGGTCACTACACTTCCCATCCCCTTCCCTTCACTCCACAAACCTGGGATAAAATCAGTGCCGCTGGGTCATACCAGAAAGACAGGGCTTCCCGGGGACAGGGGCAGTGGAAGCCCGTGCCTCTCCCTCCCCCTAGGCCTGCCTGCCTGGAAAGAGGGTTGAGGAACTGGGCTGAGGTGAAGCTGGTACTTGTGGTGATGGAACAGACTGAATTCTCCACGTCACTCTCTCCCACTGTGTGCTAGGCACTACACTAGGGATTCCACACAAATGTTTCCATCCAGGTCTTATGGGCACCTGTGAGTTTACAAACAGATCAATGGGAGCTTCTGGGAGGCCCAGATCACACTGCCGGGTTGAATCATGGCTAGAATTTGAACCCAGATCTCCTGACTCCAAACCTCACCTCTCAATGACTCCCACTTCTTCACCACTCTCTTTCCTAGTGGGCAGGGCCCTGAGGAGAAGGTGCTCCTGTGTGGTTTTGAAAAGCTCACACCTGAGAGGTGATGACTGAAAAAATATTTTAAAAGTCTTCATAGCATCAGTAGCAGCAAACTCGACTCTCTGAGTTGCTGGAAGGAACCTAGAATTCTTGGGGCTCCCCTCCTGAGCACATGGTGAGAAAAGCCAGCAGCTGTAAGGATGGTAAGCTCCTTAGGAGCTCAGCACAGAAATGTCCGGGACCTGTGGGGAAGGCCAGCCCTGCCTGCATGGGGAGGGTATTCTTTCCAAAAGTACCTGCACCTCCTCCAGGTCACCTGCTGCTTTCTAAGGAAGGTTCCCGTGCTGTCCCCACCATGACCATGGGCTTCCCTGTCTCCAACCCTCTCAAGCTCGGCTCACCTTCCAAAGAGGGTGGACAACAGACCACACCACCTTGGACTGCTGCAGGGTGGTCACTGCGACACTGGTGTCATGTTTTTAAAAGGTGTTAACTGTTTTTGTCCCTTGATAATTCCTGCCTTTGCCTCCCATACACCACCATGATTATCCTGCATCCCACAGCAGCAACAAATCACATCCAATAAAACAAAACCAATGAGCGGCGAAGGCTGCCTGAGCCTCTGCCTATGGGATCCCACTGGTGACTGTGTTTCAGGAAAGGGCAAGAATCCCAGGCAAGCATCAAGAGTGGAATCTGGAAGCTGGGTGAAACAACAACCAGCCCCACCCCAAACCCCAGAAGAGCAGAGTAAGAATCTTTCATCAAGGCATGGGAGCAGGGGAGAGCAGCCTGAAGGGCATAAAGGAAAGGAATGAAGGTGGTGCTGGTAAACGTCTAAGTTGACAGCTGACATCACGGACCAGATGGTGCCCCTGCAGTGGCACTACCTAAGTCTCAGAGTTTAGATGTAGTCACAGGGAGGCAAGAGAATCCTGCATTGACTGAGGAAGACCTTTCTCTAGCCCAGTGGAGATGGCCCCAAATAGAAATAAACTTGAGTTATGGAAAGAGGAGGCAAGTCTTATTACCCACACACTGAATTGGGGACTATGATTCATGTCAGCCACACATGTTACAAGATTTAAAGGCCCTTTCTTCAGGCAGGAGAATGCTGGGCTTGTTTGCAGAATGGATGTGGGAAAGAGTGGAGGGGCCAGTCCCAAATCTGGAAGTGTGTGTATTGGGGCGGGGGGCGGTGAATACAGGCTTATAGAGGGCAAAGGGCAGAGTGGGGGCGGGGAGGAATCATGTGGCCAGAGGACGCTGTTTGACCTCTTGTCCCAAGGAAGGGAGTGAGGAGGCAGGGATCAAAGTCTGAGCATAGAGAAAGTTTTCCAGGACATGGGCTCTGTTGCTAATTTTCTTTTAGAGGCAAGAGCTGGCTCCCAGCCTGGGCAAGCAGACCCCTCTCCCTGGGAGCACGCTCAGCCCAGCAGGGTATCCTTGACTTCACGTAGCTCTTTACTTATGCACCCTGGAACTTGCCCACACTGGCACTTGCTGGGCCAGCTGCTGACAAATAGCTCCTCAGTGAAGAGCTCTGATGTGTGTGCTCTGAGATCAGGGAACCAGAAAGAAATTGTGCTCAGCCTCACACTGGGTGTCGAAATGAAGACAGAGAAGAAACCAAAGGAGAACAAACAAACAAAAAGAACCTTCAAAAATGTCCCTGATTCACCTTTTCAAGAAATCCATATGTTATTGTTTTACTTAGAATAGATACTAGAAAACTAAATAGTATCTTCTTTTAATTTCCTGATACGTTTCATCCCCATCTTGAAAGTGGCAGAAGGCACAAAGCAAGCAGATGTGACGACTTCATGACCTCCTTCCAATCAAGCAATAAACAAGGCACAATCCCTGTGCACATGCTTTGTGATCTGCTACAAAAGAAAGGCCACTTCTGTCTGAAGGGCTCCACTAATTCTTTCTCTTGGAAATGATTCAGGCTTGGGTTCCCTTGACCTCCACCATATGTGATTATCTAGGCTGGTATAGTTTGCTTAATGTGTGCAATTATAAAAATGGCTCTTGTTACCGATAAGCCTGGTAGCTTTCCACAATTCTGCTTCCAAGCAAGAAATACGCATCCATGACTCTGAATCTGGCAGGACATTTACAGATGGAAGGTGAAAAATGGGTCTAAAACAGCAAATTTCCAACAATGGTGCATGGATCCCTTAAATTTCTTAGACTTTTCAGGGTTTCTCCTTATGGGGAGAAGAAGAGCCATGAGTCTCCCCCACCGCCACCTCCCCGCCCCATGCTCTCTTCAAATGAAGGAATTCTGTTTGCTAATTTCATTTGGGGAAAAATAAAATAGGTTGCCAAAATAGTCTTGAAAACCATGTAACTAAGACAACCAAGAATGGTTCGTTAGAAGCACAAAGTCTTCACTCCATATGGAAAAATGGGCAGTATGGGATTTTGGGTACATTTTGGACTTAATCACTGCTGTCTTGATCAGAGTTATGTAATAAGATGTTAAGAAAACCAGTGTGAAGATCATAATTTTAAGCTCGGTCCCACCCAGGTGGGAATGATACCATCAAGGTCCATGCAGGGTCTTGCCCTCTTCTTTGAATAAGGGTCATGCCTGGGGAGGAGTTGCTTTTCCGGGCAGCCCCACTTTGGGCTCACTAGCACTTCAAACAGCAGGCGAGGCCAGCTTATCCAGAGATGCCACAGCTCAGATGGGTGTTCAGAGGGACAGCCATGCCAACATTTCCTCTTTAATCTCCGCATGGGCTGTGGGGCAGGAACACTGGCGTGAACATCCTTGGCTGCCCCTTTCTGTCTTCATGACCTTGACAGCTTACTCTTTGAACTCCAGCTTCTTCATCTGTAAAGTAGGGAGGACAGTGCCAACCTCATGAAGGGACTGTAAGAATGAACTCGGACAACTGGTGTGTCACGTGTAGTGTGATGCATGGCACAGAGCAGGCGCTTACTGCTTTGCAACATCTCCATCACCATCATCATCATGACCAGGAACTGGGAATGGGTAGGGTGTAGTTCAGTGACTGAGCAGTAGCTGGGTCTGCATGTGTGTCCTTTGTGATATTTCAGTGCAATATGTGGCCTGGAGGCACAGTGCAATCAATCTAGGATGAACTCCAAATTCTCTAGTTCTTTCTTCATTTGGGAAGGGTCAGGTGTCCTGCCCACTGGCCCTGGTGATGTCAAGTGTCCCTTGGAGATTAACTGGAAGGGCATGAACTGGTCTTCCACTCACAAGATAACCACATGAGGCAGTTTTACAAAGAGCATCTCCTTGAATTCTCCCTCCCATCCTAGACTTGGGGTGTCAAAGCAGGATCGGCTGTGTCTGGTGTTGTGAACCCCTTGAAATCTGACCTGTTAAAGAAGTCGAAATGCTTAATGGATTTCCTGGGGGGAATGGCTCAAAATAACTTAACAGAGGGTGGTTTGAAAGATGGAAAAAAGGCATTTTGTTCCTTCAAGGAGACTGTCAAATATTCAGTCCAAACACCCCCGTAACTAATTCATTACTTTGCACCAAGCAGACATCTTTTAAATTAGGCAGAATACAAATGAGTCTTGTTTTGTGCCATTAATTTCAATGGTTTTACACAATATTTGAATCACTGGCTTTTCTTCTCCTTTGGAGGCAGACCAAATCAGGCTGAATCTACTTGCATTAAAAGCCATTCATGGGACCCAGCCAGCCCCATCCTGCAGATGGAACGCCATATGTTTTGGCTCACCCCCCCATATGGAATAGTAATATGCAATCCAGGAATAGAATGCACTATTTCTTTACATCTGCATTCCCGGTCACCTCCAACCCACAAGCACTTTCCATTCTGGACAGAGGTAGGCATATTAGTCAGAAAAAGATTCAGAAAGATGCTGAGCATCTAAACAGATGGTTTTGTTAACTCTGGTTCCTTCTAGACTCAAGACCTTAAATGTAATCAGCTCCAAAAGTTTAGTGCTCTATGATATGGTATTTGTAAGTATTCCATTTTCACTTTTCCAGGAATATGTTTGGCCTTTTAACTTGAAAGCATAATATTTGACTTTTTGCTATGGTTCTGGAGGCTCTAGAAATTGTGAGTTAAGTAGTCCATGCAAAGGCATTTGAACTTGATTTGATATTTTTGGGGAAGATCTCAGGATGGAAGAGCAGGAGCATTATGGCTCAGGAGATACTCTGTTAAAAATTGGCATCTTGTCACATCTACAACTAGAATAAGGCTTCAGTTTTTGAAAAGACTTGATGGGAAGGATGGGCCAAAGGTAAGTAAGCGGCAAGGGCTCCTTCTCCCATTAATTCAGGGTGGGGTGGTTGAAAGAGCACTGAACTGGGAGTTTGGCCTTTGTTGTTGACCAGCATCGTGACCTGGAGCACACTGCTATGATATGATAGGAACATGATATAATGATGTTCCTCACCAACCAAATAAAGGAATTAGGTAGAACTGGTGATGGCAAGTAGATTTTATCCCTCATGCCATCTTTCACTGGTGGGTACCATTGAGGCTAGGCTCAGAGGCAGGGTGGTGAGATGAATTAATGATTGCCATGAATATGGGGTCTGAGAATGAGTGTGCTCCCCACTTATCCAATTCAGAATAGAATGTGTCCAAGGTCCCTTCTGGCAACACCATTTTTCAAACTATGATTCAGTTACTTCAGCAATTGACCTTAAGAAGCCTGGGCACTATTTGGAAACCTCTTAATGACTGAAGAAGGGCGTTTCAGCTTCCACATCACTCTGTCACACTAGGAGAGCCTCTGTAAAAAAATTCCTATATCCATCTGTCCATTGCTGTGAAGTTTTACTTCCTGGCTAGGGAAGAGTTCTAGCAACAGACCATTCAATGTCATGAAAACACAGATACTGCTAATCTGGAATTCTGGTTTTAATGCAGTTGTAAACCAGAAGCGAGGGGCAGATAATGGAATTTCATTTAGTTTTCAGATTGCCAAGATGTGGCTCACATTTCTTGCAGTTCTCTTAAGTTTTAATCAGCTATAATAATGGCTCTTAAGTTACCAAATATCTATTTTCTGGGATCTTAGAGATTGTGCTCTAAGAAATTTGGCTTCTGAGATTGCCTGACCTTTATAAACTGTCACTGTAACAGCATGTTAAAACGAGACTCTCTGCTTCTCTTTTAGGCAAGATGACCAAGGCCAAGATCTAAAACACTGCAGGCACGTACCCCCACATTTCAAAGCTTGCTAAGCATCTATGCAGGACTTGCCAATGGGGATGACCTAAAACCAGTGTCCTGACCCTTAGACTGTCACCCATCTCAGCATAAAACCATCAAACTGGCTACTGGAAAGGGAGGATATTTGGGGAGAGAGTTGCTAGTATGTGGTATGATTTGCTACTGAAACATGGCCCTAATCTATGCACTGTAGGGGAGGGGAGGCAAACGAAGTGAGAGAAGCCATTGGAAGGGCCACCTGGAAAGCTAGAGAGGCATCCATGGATTGAGCAGCCTGGAGTCTGACACGTCTCAGATCTACAGACAGTTTTTCAGGCTGAGGCACCAGGGCTGGGAGAACTGGGACTGCTGGGAGGCAATGTTGTGAATTTCCTCTGAGTCAAATGGTCATGAGGGGGAGACTTGGCCTGGAGGTGCCTTGAAAGGGACTTTGCCAAAGAAGTTCAACTGGAAAGATAATGAGATCCTAGCAGAGAGCATCTCTGAAGGGTGGCTTCTGAGTTCCCAGAAGCCAACAACTGGAATTGTTAAGTGGCCAGTTAGAGGAGGCATCTGCCATGGCTAGACGCATAGGAGGAGAAGGTGGAGCTAGGAGAGAGAAAAATGGAGTCTTCCTTTCCTTTTCCACTCTCTCACACTCAGGCTTGAAGGCAGCAAAGATTTGAAGGATGGAAAACAATCTAAATTCATTCACCTATTAATAGTTTGTATTGCTGAGTAACATTTTATTGTATTACTATTTCACAATTTGATTATTCATCCTTCTGTTGATAATGATGTGGATCGTTTCCAGCTTGGGGCTATTAGGAATAATGCTGCTCTGAATGTTCATGTACAAGTCATTGTGAGAATGTATGTTTTCATTTCTCTTGATTAAATACCTAGGAGGAGAACTGATGGCTGACAGAGTAACTGTATGTTAACTTATTAATACGAGGAACATGCCTTTTTTTTTTTTTTTTCTGTATTGTTTCATTTCAGTACATATGCTGACAAAGTGAGCACTGCTTGGTTATTTTTGACTGGATGCCACTCATTTTCTGGAAAACTTATTTGTGAGAAGTCTTTTTTGGGCTAGGATGAAAGTGTCTTGCTCTGGAGAGTGTTCACTTTGGCTTTTGCAAGGGGCCTTAGCAGCCCAGGATCACTTTCAACTACATTTATGGCTGGAAGTTTATTTTGGACTATCTGTGTGATGAACATCTGGGCTGAAAATTTACATATATGCCAGCTTTTGGTCATGATTGCTCCAAGAGATTTTTATCCCTTGGAGGGATGCTCTAGATTTTTATCCCCTGCTTTTCTGAGTGCCAGAGCACCTGTCCTTGCAGACCCCTGGGTATAAATGGAAACTTTATGGAATGGATTTCTTCCTAGTCCTCTCTTATCCTGGTAGTGTAATGTTTGTTATCTCACAAAAGGAAAACTTAATTTCACTCAATTTGGTGATGCCTTTTGTCAAAACTGACCTCAGTGTTCAATTTACCTCCCTAGATTTCTGCTTTCATTTAGGTTTTGGATGGGACATTCATTACACTCCCATTAGTGCTTTTATGTTTGTAAGATGTTTTAAATATTTTATCTAGCATTTTTAGTTGTCTTCAGAAAACTTCTCCAGATGAAAGGTATATTCCCAGATAAAAAGTATATCAGTCTTTTTTCATCTATTTTGCTGGACACTTTGTGAGCTATTTTTTAAAAATTAAAAATTATTTATTTCTGTTCTGAATTATTTTTTTCAGTTATTTGATACTTATTTTTCTACCTTTACTTTTCTCCACTTTCTTTTGGAACTGTAATTATTTGGATGATAGACCTCCTATGTTGATCTTAGTCTTTTTGCCCTATTTTCTGGGAGAATTCTTCAATTTTTTTTCAAGTGCTTCTATGGAATTTTATTTTTTGCTATTATATTTTTAATGATAAGAGCTCTTTTTTGTTCTGTGAATGCAGTTTTCTTTTTTATAGCATTTTTGGTCATATCTCTTGAGTGAAATACTTTATTTTACTTCATTGAAATATTTAATCTCAGTGCTTAATCTTCTCTTGATTAATCTTTGTTCTTCCAAGCTGCCATCTTTGACTTGTTCTAGCCTTTATTTTTTATATTAGAGATTTTTCTCAGAACTCTGGTGATCCACGAGTACTCATTTAACATTATGCACCAAAATGGTGATTAAAAATTCTGTGTGTGTGTGTGGTTTTGTGTTAGCAAGGAAAGACTAGACTTATGTTTTGAAATAAACAACAACCAGTTCTCAGTGGTTTAACAAAATAAAGGTTAGTTTCTCACACAGCATATCTAGTGATGTTTTCTGTAGAACTCTACTCCACACTCAGGGGACCAGGTTCATGGAGATGCCATCATTTTATAGTTGCTTCATTTGGACCATGCAGTTTCTTTGGGCACCTCAGCAGGGACAGCCAGACAATTGTATACTTGTTCTTATATGTTCCAGTCCATGCCACTTCTGCCTACAGTCAGCTGGTCATATTAAGTTACAGGTAGGCTCCACCTAACTGCAAGTGGGTTGGGAAATGTGGAGTTACAAATGGAATGCTTATTAACCACTGCTGCCTTTGCCACAAGCTAGCTAGCTTTCTTTCTTTCTTTCTTTCTTTCTTTCTTCTTTCTTTCTTTCTTTCTTTCTTTCTCTTTCTTTCCTTCATTTTTTTCTATGAGCTTCAGTATACAGTGATCTGGCTGGCTTCTGGTATCAGTATCTTAATGGTTTTTCCTCTTGAGCTGCACAGAAGCCTTAAAAAAAAGTCTCTTCTAATTGCTTACCGAAGGTGAGTCCTGGAAACCAAAGTTTTGGAAGCTGAGATGGGAAAGAAGGATAGAATCTGGGTTGGCGATGGGGGCTCTATCAGCATTCAGTATGGACATAGTCATTCAGCCCCTGTTTTCAGTTGGTGCTGTTGTTCTATACCTGTCCCTGGTCTTCACAGTTTTTTGGCTTTAGCTTTTCCAATGTTGGGCGTGTGAGAAGTCATCTTCAAGTTTCCCAGAGGGGAGAGGCAACCTGAAGGCCTAATTGCTCCTTTAAAGTCTTTTAATCAGTTTTTCTGCTTTTAGTCTCATCTTCATCCTCACATTCATGGGCACCTGGTGCCACCTTTCCTGAAGCCAGCTTACAACGTAGCCAAGTCAGTTCCCACTCACCCATCTGCTTTTTTTCTTCCAAATGTCTCTTCTTGTTTTCTCTCCAATTCTTTATGTGCCAGTGGATTTGTATTCCTTTTTATCATTTTAATGGGGGTTCTGGAGGAAGTAGAGGTAAGTGGATGCTTTCCATCCCCATCTTTATACAGTCCTGTTCCCACAATTCTTAGAAATTGGCTTTTTAGTTGGATGACTATGACTGGAATCCTACATATATCTTATCATTTAAAATTGTTTTTACTTGGAACTTGGAACAGTTTTGTACCACTGCTATTCATGACGCCAAAAAAAAAAAAAAAAAAAGCATTTTTTATTCACCCTATATTCCTCCTCATTAGTGAGGGTGATAAGCATATTTCTTAGCTTTGAAGCATTTTTGTAGATGACAGATCATGGTCAGTTGGAGGAAGCTTCATTGAAGAGGAGTATTGAAAGGAGAAAGGTAGTTTTCTTTTTCATCATCCAAAACAAAAATTTATCCAGCAACTATCCCCTCAACACCTAAAACTATTGTACTGTGACTCTGCTACCATAAGCCTTAGAATGTGAAAGAATAGTCTACCATGGCTTTATCATGGACTTTTTCAACTCAGAAGAGGCATCTTGTTGCTTAATGTTTAATAATTTCTTAATTTTTTAAAAAAGTTAATTTTTTTAGATGTTTAATACCTATATACTTACTACAATTTAGCTAATCCAAGAACAGTGATAGAACCTGCCTTGTTTCATATGCGTGTGTGTCTGTGTGTGTGTATTTTTTGAATCAAGACATAATTGTACATATTTATAGGGTACATATGATATTTTGCTACATACATGTAATGCATAATGATCAAATCAAATACTTAGGATATCTATCACTTCAAACATTTATCATTTATTTGTGTTGGGAACATTCCAAATCTTCTCTCCTAGCTGTTTAGAAATATATAATAAATTATTATTAACTGTAGTCACCCTACTGTGCTATTGAACACTAGAACTGGTTTCTTCTATCTAACTGCATTTTCACACCCTTTAATGAACCTCTCTTCATTCCTCCCTCCTCTCCACCCTTCCCAGCCTCAGGCAACCATCATTTTACTCTCTACCTCCGCTTTTTCAGTTCCCCTATATAAATAAGAACATGTGATATTTATCTTTCTGTGCCTAGCTTATTTTACTTTAACACATAATCTTCAGTTCCATCCATGTTGCTGCAAATGACAAGATTTCATTTTTTTTTTTATGGCTGAATGACATTTCATTGTGTATACATACCACATTTTCTTTATCCATTCATATGTCCACAGACACTTAGGTTGATGCCATATCTTAGCTATTGTGAATAGTGCTGCAATAAACATGGGTGTGCAGCTATCTCTTTGATATACTAATTTCCTTCCATTTTAATATGTACCCAGCAGTGGGATTGCTGGATCATATGGTAGGTCTATTTTTGTTTTTTTTGAGGAACCTCCATACTGTTTTCCATAATGGATGTTCTAATTTACATTCCCACCAACAGTGTGCTAGCATTCCCCTTTCTCTGCATCCTCGCCAGCTTTTGTTATTTTTTGTCTTTTTGATAATAGCCATGTTAATTGGGGTGAGATAATATCTCATTATGATTTTGATTTGCATTTCCCTTATTTAGTGATACCGAGCATTTTTCTTTCTTCTTTTTCTTTTTGTGAGAGGATCTCACTCTGTTGCCCAGGCTGGAGTGTAGTGCTGCAGTCACAGCTCACTTGTAACCCTGAACTCCTGGGCTCAAGTGATCTTCCTGCCTCAGCCTCCCAAGTGGCTAGGACTATAGGTGTGCACCACCATGCCTGGCTAAACATTTTTTCATATGCTCGTCAGCCACTTGGATGTCTTATTTTGAAAAATCTGTATTCAGCTAACATTCCACGGTGTACATATACCACATATTTTAATAGAATTATTTGGTTTTTTTTTTTACTATTGAGTTGTGTGCATTCCTTATATATTCTGGTATATATAAATTCTTTATATATTCTTGTTGGATGGATAGTTTGCAAATATTTTCTCCCATTCTGTAGGCTATCTCTTCACCCTGTTTATTGTTTCCTTTGCTGTGCAGAAACTTTTTACAAATTTATTTATTTATTAATTTTATTTTTCTTTTTTGAGACAGAGACTTGCTCTGTTGCCTAGGCTGGAGTGCAGTGGCACGATCATGGCTCACTGCAGCAGCCTCGACTTCCCCAGCTCAAGCTGCTCTCTCACCTCAGCCTCCTGAGTAACCACAGGCACATGCCACCACACCCAGCTGATGTTTTCTTTTTTTTTTTTTTTTTTTTTTTTTTTTTTGTAGAGATGGAAGTCTCACTATGTTGCCTGGGCTGGTCTTGAACTTCTGGGCTCAGGTGATCCTCTAGCCTCAGCCTTCCAAAGTGCTGGAATTTCAGATGTGAGCCACTGCACCAGGCCAGAAACTTCTTAGTTTGATATAATCCCATTTGTTTTAGTTGCCTGTGCTTTCAAGGTCTTATACACACAGAAATATTCTGTTCTGGCCAATGTGCTGAAGTGTTTCCCCAATCTTTTCTTCTAGTAGTTCATACTTTCAGGTCTTATATGTAAGTTTTTAATCCATTTTGATTTGATTTTTGTATATGGTGAGAAATAGGGATCTAGTTTCATTCTTTTGCATATGGATATCCAGTTTCCTCAGCACCATTTATTGAAGAGACTGTCCTTTCCCTAGTGTATCGTCTTGGCATCTTTGTCAAAAATGGATGGGCTGTAAATGTGTGGATTTATTTCTGAATTCTCTATTTTACTTCATTGGTCTATATGCTTGTTTTTATGTTAGTACCATGCTGTTTTGGTTACTGTAGTTTGTAGTAAACTTTAAAGTCAAGTAGTGTTTCCAGCTTTGTTCTTTTTGCTCAGGATGCTTTAGCTATTCAGGTCTTTTGTGGTTCCAAATGAATATTAGGATTGTTTTTTCTATTTCTGTGAAGAATGTCATTGGTATCTTAGTAGAGACTGTACTGAATCTGTAGATCACTTTAGAAGTATGAACTTTTTAACAATATTAATTCTTGCAATCCATGAGCATGGAATATCTTTCAATTCTTGTGAGTGCTCTCTTCCACTTCTTTTTAATCATGTTTTATACTTTTAATTATAGAGATCTTTTACTTCTTTGGTTAAATTTATTCCTAAGTATTTTAATATACTATTTTTGTAGCTGTTGTAAATGAGATTGCTTTCTTGATTTATTTTTCAGATTGTTAACTGTTGGGGTATAGAAATGCTACTAATTTTTGTATGCTGATTTTGTAACTTGAAAAATCACTTTACTGAACTTGTTTATCCATTCTAACAGATTTTTGGTGGAGTCTTTAGATTTTTCTAAATGTGATGTTATATCATGTATGAACAAGGATAATTTGACTTCTTCCTTTCCAATTTAGATGCTTTGATTCATTTAAAGCTTGATGAAAGCCAAGTTGGTCTTCCTTATAAAGAGTCATAAGAGACCCCATTCCAGAAACACATTACAATGTAGCTAATATTTCGCATGGAGAATATGGAAGAATAAATGGAGACGTCAGGGGAGTGTATTGGGACACAGGGACAGTATGTCGAGATTGTAGCCTGGGATAGGCTCTCACAGGCTTCATTGTGTCTCCAGTAGAAGTGTGTCATTGTTTTGCTTTCCAAAGGGAGGACAAACACAATGCTTTGTGCTTGGGATTTGACTTCTGAACCCTGGTATAATGTTGAGAAGATTATTGGGACTTAGTTAATCCACGCCAATGTTAAGTCTACTCTGGGTGTATGTTAGGCATCTTGGACCTACTCCATATATACACATATGTGAGAACACTTGACATCATTTAATCCTCTGGTATAGAGCCAAGGCCTTTTGAGTTAAGCCCTGGTGGCAGTGCCTAGTGTCATGCATAGGAATAAGGGCCAGAATTATAAATCCAGAACAGTTCTCCTTGCTATCTAAATCAGTTTCCTGCCTTTAGAACATCCAGATTTGAGTCTAGCCTGTGATTGAATGTTTCCCTGGGAAACCCCATAGCAATTCCAGAATAGAAATCATGTTGTTCTCAAAATTCTCTCTCAGGACTGGTAAGGGCAATGCCTTACTCAAAAGCAGGCAGGGCTCCTCTTTGTGCCCCAGCTTCTAGACACTCAACATTGTTCATGCTATTTTAAAATAGGCTGAGTTCAAAGTCAACACCCAGTACAGCCAGAAGTATGGCTAGTGTGTCCCATGGAGGAGTGAACCCAGAGATGAGCTCTGTTGGTGTCTATGCTGTTGAGTGTGAGGTTATAAGCACTGATAAAACAATACCATGTCGTTATGTGTCATTATGTCTTGATTTCACCTGGCTTCATCTTTCATGAGTCTTAATGATTGTCATGCCAACTTACTAAATACTTTTGAAAAGTCATCACTTTGTAGAATGGCCGTCTGTGCTGTCCTCTTCCATGACCTCCAAATAGTGGTGGTAGACCCTGGGTGAGTACTTCTGTTAATACCTCCCTCCAACCCTGTACATTTCTTTTTAACAGAGAGGCAAATTGTGGAGCACCTCGCTGTTTTGAGTGCTGCATTTCTTCCTGTCATTCATCTCTTCTTGTAGTCGGGAGTGAGCGCTGGCTTAGGACTTCATCACACATCCTTAATTCCCATGGACAGGGTGAGTAAGAATTATTCCTTTGTTTGGGATGGAAAACCAAGTCTCCTGGAGACTGTAAGAACTTTGGTGGGATTCTAGCTGAAGACGTCATGAGATGCTTAGACTCTGCTCTTCATGTCAAAGAAAAGTCCTTTTCTCTCCAAGCCAGAATAAAAAATACTGGGTCCTGTTTTCCTGGCTTGGTTATCTATGAAGCTGCTACTGCTTTTCTCCTCAGTCTCTCTTCTCTGTCTAGTTTGACTCCATGAGATAATGGCAAGAGACTTCTATTGTCCCTGAGGAAGACAAGGAGAAAGCTGATCAGCACCTCAGTGGTCTCTGCAGTTGATAATAATCCTGGGAAACCCCATAGTATTTCCTGAAAGACCAGACTGGTGACTAGCCAACTTTCAATGGCCATCTGCAGAGCTTCTGAAGAGGCACCTGGGAAGTTAGAGCAGAGGCTTGCCAGGACTCCTCCTCAGTGCTCTAGCTTGAAGATTAACAATGTCAAGTTGAGAGTAGGCAAAAAGTGTCATGCTCACAGACAGCACCAGACAACTAGGGCTCAGTTGCAGTTGGTGGGGGAGACATGCAGTGCCAGCATCAGGACCATCTGGGAAAGAACATCTAGGGAGCAGGAGACATAGCTGCATGGAAATGCTGAGAAATAAGGACACCCAAACTGCGGCCCCTGGATTGGGAGAAACTTGTCCTTGGAGATGCACTGCAGGAAGGACATGATAGGTTGTAGAAGTTTCCTAGACTATTGCATGAAGCAGGGCAGTGTTGTGGAAAGAGCATGGGCTCAGAAATCTGACTCATGATTCCCTGGACAAATTACCTAAGAAGTCTGAGCTCTATTGCCTCATGTGAAAAATGTGGGTAATATATATAAATCTGCTCACTGTTCACAATAGCAAAGACTTGGAACCAATCCAAACGCCCATAAATGATAGACTGGATAAAGAAAATGTGGCACATACACACCATGGAATACTATGAAACCATAAAAAGGATGAGTCTATGTCCTTTTCAGGGACATGGATGAAGCTGGAAACCAATATTCTCAGCAAACTAACACAGGAACAGAAAACCAAGCTCCGCACGTTCTCACTCATAAGTGGGAGTTGAACAATGAGAACACATGGACACAGGGAGGGGAACAACACACACTGGGGCCTGTCAGGGGGTGGGGGGTTAGGGGAGGGATAGCATTAGAAGAAACACTTAATGTAGATGATGGGTTGATGGGTGCAGCAAACCACCATGGCACGTGTATACCTATGTAACAAACCCGCACATTCTGCACATGTACCCCAGAACTTAAAGTATGATTTTTAAAAAATCAAATTATATATATATATATATATAAAACTGTTAACATAGTGCTTAGAGAATTGTGGACCTCCGATGTACTGGATTTAGGAAACTAACATTCATTGCCACTCCCTTCAAAGCTCTTTGCCACATTTATGTGGTTGGAATTCTGGGAACTGTTGCATTTCCTGGCATCCCATGCCAGCAAGACTCTGATTTGGACTCCACCAATGGGAGGCACCCATGCATGATTTGAAAAGTTGAAGAATAACAGAGGTCTTTCTTATTCCTGCAACAGGATAGAGAATCACCTGGGCATCAGGAAACAGTAGACCTGCCGGAGGTTTCGCCAGTGGCTTACGGGACCTCCTGCTACAGTTTACCCACTTTGGGGTGGTGAGATACACAGGCTCTGGTGGCAGCTTCCTGAGGTTCCTGTATGCTCTAATTTCCTGAAATTAATGGTAGTTTTTTCTGACTTTCATTCTCTTAGTTCATCCAACAATGTGGTAAGCTTCTAATTCTCTGCATTAAATCCTTTTTTATTTGAAACACTTGAAGAAGTTTCTGTTTTCCTGATTGAATCTTACTAACATATCTATAGAATAAAATGCAAAAAAAAAAAAAAGAAATGCACAAAAAGGTGAGATTGAGTCTTCTTATATTTTCTTAGTAAGAAAGAGAAACATTTGAATATCTGAAAGATAGACTCTGGGGACGCTAATTGGAACAATTGAGGTTGCTGTAAGAATGGGGAAGTCTTGGCTCAGGTTTAGCTAGGAGAGCTCGAGGAATAAAGGATGGGAAATCATAGGCATCTCGATAAGAAGTGAGATTTCAAAATATCTATAGATATTACCTATATTATCTTTATTTATCTTACTTATAATCTTATTTATAAATGAGATAATTAAAGAAATATTTATCTTTCCCTGCTGCTGGACAAGGGATTCTTAACAGCAGAATGATCTCGAGCAGAATAGACTGAACAAAGAAAAATGTAACTCAAATGGAAAAATGATCTTCCTAGTGCTGATGCACATGAGACTGTAGCCGGAGAAGAGATGATTGGAATAAAGAGATTTACTCCATAATAGATGTGCATCCATATGACCTGTGGGGAGAGGAAGAAACCTATAATCTCAACAAAATGATAGCTTTTTAATGTTTTGCTGGACAAACATCCTGACCCGTTTTAAATGAATGTTATCCAAATCCCATTCAACTAGCCTTTTTGGAGTTTGCTAAATTATACAATTTGTCTTCCCCTTATCTGTAGAGAAGCATGAAACCCCTCCTCCTGTCCAGACCACAAGGCACTTCTCAGAGAGGGTCTTAGGTTGTACACTGGCATAATAGAAAGCCCATAATTTTGATACATTCAGCAATGTGATTGTCAATCAGCTCCTGCTTGTGAATGTTCCCTTCACCTCCTTCTTCCATGCAGGTTTTAGGTAAAGGACAAGCCTTATTTTAAACTCTGAGTCTTTATCTTATTTTCTACACAAAATCAATCAAGATAAGGGAGCAAATATGAAGAGAGACTTCATCAAGCAACAGGGATGTGTCTTTTCCATTATCAGTTGATGGTTACTCAGATTGGGATTGAGAGAAGCAATTTCAGTGTTACACACTATCAAGTTGGTTCCTCATATCTGAGCTTTTATTTTTCTTGGAGACTTGAATGCATTTCCTTCTGCACTAACACCAGCTGGAATGGAGTGCCTAGGGATTGGGGCCCAGAAAATTCCTGTCTTTACCCATCTGGAGTGCAGCAGGAATGATTTCTTTGGAGACTCCCAGAGAAGAGCCAGGGGTCAGCCACTCTGGGGTCCACTTGGTGTGCGGGGTCAGAGAGAAGAATCACAAGCAGACATGAGCTCTGGGAGGTTATGGCAGGGTAAGCCCAAGATGGGCAGGCAAATGAAGCCACTGCATCTGAACCCTGGGCACAGTGAAGCCCATGGCTGAGGAAATGAGAAGCAGCAGACTCCGTGCCCGGGAAGATGGGAGGGACATCTTGGATGTAGTCAGAGGAGCTTGTGGTTGCTGGGTTGGGCTCTGACTTTTGTGTGTCTTTTATTAGTGACCGTGGATTCCCATGTCAGGCTGCCAGTCATGACTTAAGGGCACCCAGCTCTCTCTAATGCCTACTTTTTCTGTAGGCAAATTTAGTTTTACTGAAATCTACTGTTGGGTAGATTTGATGATAAAAGCTATTATTTTGGAGGAAGCATGTATATTAGGACAAGTAATGAACACGTATTTGTTTAGAAATGATTTAAGCGGGTTGTAAAGGAATAATGTTATTTTTATATGTGTGTGGGCATAGTTCTGTTATGTTGGTAGAATTAAAATTGTTAAGTAAATCAAGAGAGCGGGTCTCGTTCTATAAGGACTAGGAGAAAGTGATGTGATGAAGAGAGGGGAGCCACGGAGCAAGGCCATGGGTGAGGAGACCCAAAGCACAGGTGGATGTTGAAAGTGGAACAGAAGTTGCAGCTGAGAATATGCCAGGCAGCCCCCACCCCATGCTGGTGGCTGTGGTTAGAGACAGGGCCGGGCCCCACTTGCCCAGCTCAGTGATCTATGGAGCATCCACCACTTTCATCCTCAGCTCCCCATTTCTGTCCAGTTTGACTCCAACAGGAGGGTGGCTGGAAACATCCATCCTCCCCAAGAAACACCAGGAGAAAACTGATCTGCATCTCAATTGCTTATGCAATTGACAGTATAGGAAACTATAGCACTCCCTCAATGGCTGGCCTGGTGACTGGTATTACAATCAGGAGATTCATAAACAAACCATGAAAACTATGATTAGAAGTGGAGCATGGAGGTCTCATTATACCCTGGGGGAAGGTGAAGAGGAAAGAGAATGAAGGCATGAAGGGGTGGACTTGGGTTGGACAAAAACAAGGTGAGACTGCAGGTCTCAATGTTGACTGTGTGGGCACCTGCCTCTCCCTCCTCTGGCATCGCTGAGACCATTATCCACAAATCAAGGGCCTCGTGAATCAAGGTGGCCTCACCCAGGGCATCATCACAACCTAGTAGGGAGGCTGGGCAATGGTGGCAAGGCTTATTCCCCTGGTGGCTTTTGTAAATTGGCCAGGGTTGGCAGCGGTGTGATAGCTAGCAGCTTGAATGCTTCTTCTGTTCCTTGCTGCCACTGAAGAGGGTGGAGATTTCCCAAAAGGGTAGACCAGAAAGTCAACATCCCACTATCAAAATCCCACTCATTCTTCAAGGTCCAGCCCGTCTATCACCTTCTCTGTGAATCCTCTGAATGCCCCCAGTTGGTTGGATTGGCATTTCCTCTTTATTTCATTCTGTCATTGGCTGTGCATAATTGTTCCCCCCTTAGATTTGAGCTTCCTGAGGCAGGGACTGTGTGTCCTACAATGTCCACAGCAGGGCGTAGTTCATTGCTGGCTCTCAGTGGTGTCTCTGAAGCTGGATGAATGAATGGAAACACATACTCTTTGACACACACATGGAGACCTCTTCTTGACCTATTCTTGTTGAGATCTATTGGGTGGTGCATTGGTGTAGGTTATGTACTATGCATGTGTACTAAACCTCACAGCCCTGGAACTGGAAGGGTGCCAAGCTTTGGATATGGGGTTATGAGGGTCAGAGTGTCCCAGCCTTCACTCTTCCCCTGCAGTCCATGTGTCTGTAGAGGAAAGGAGAGCTCCCTTCATGGACACATGAACTACGTTCCTAAGGCTTATTTCAAAGTTCTGCTTCCATTTGGCAGTAAAGATGATCCTAGATAGAATGGATAAGTTAAGGAGGAAGGCATTGAAATGGGTGAGTTGGAAAACTAGCAGCAAGTATTCAAAGGCTACTCTCTCCTCTGTGAAGCTTCCCCTGAAGTGTCCTCTCTGGTGTAAGCTCCTGCAAGCAGAGTTCCGGGCTCCTTTCTCTCTGTGCTCCCTCTCTCTACACAGCAGTGTGCCCATTGTTCTACAACAGCTCTTACAGCGCTCTCCTATGTGTCTGCTCCCCCTTCCCCTCCTACCACTGCACTGCGAGTCCCTGCAGGGGCAAACACAGGGTGTTCATGTGCCAGGACATCTAGTGGACACTCCCTCATGTTTCTTAAATGAATGGGCGAAGAAATCCCCTCGAAATTCATAGGTTGAAATCCTAGCCCCCAGTGTGATAGTATTAGGAGGTGTTAGGAGGTGGGGAAACAATTACGTCATGAGGGTGGGGCTTTCTTGAATGAGATTGGTGATTTTGTAAGAAGAGACCACCAGAGCTTGCCTCTGTCTGTTTTCTGCCATGGGAGAATATGGCAACAAGATGGGTATCTGCAAGCCAAGAAACAAACTCTCACCAAGAACTGAACCTGCTGGTACTCTGATGTTGGACTTTCCAGCTTCCAGAACTGTGAGTAATAAATATTTGTTGTGAAGCCACCAAGTCGATGGTATATTTGTTATAGCAGCCTAAACTGACTAAGATGGAGACGAATGAATGAACGAATGAATAGGCTTCAATTGCTGTATAGATTAGGGAGGCAGAGATCCCTAGAAGCAAATTTCAACCTGAGTTTGATCCCTGTTCTGCCACTTACTAGCTATGTGACAAGCCATGGGCCTTGTCCATCAAATAGAGATAAATAATACCAGCCTCACACGGGGTGGTGCAGGAATGAACAGCCTAATCAAAATGCTCGATGCCATGGCTGGCACACAGCACTCAACAAGTGGAAGGTATGATGGCTGGCTACTTGACTCATTTAGGGTGCTGCAGGAACACAAAGCCATTTCAACATTAAATGAGGTGCTGACATTAAATTGAGGGTGCTTTCTGTTCTATTGCTATGCTCCTAACTGCAGCTCTCAGGTAGAGGGAGACAGAGAAATGTACCTATTTTGTTCAGGCCTAGAAACTGAGGCCTGGGGAGCCCACTTGTTGAGTAGCCAAAGATGAAAGATTTCAGTAAACTGGAAAGCATTCATCCATTCATTCAAGAGGGATTCATTCATTATTGGGCACCTACTGCATGCCAGGCCATGCCTGCTTGCTTCAACAGTGAAGAAGGCCTGCTGAGCTAGGTAGAAACTGAGCAAAACTTACCACAAACTAGTCCTTGTCCCCTTGGCCCGAGAAAGCAGCCCCAGAGGAGAAGCAATGAGTTGCCAAGCATCTAATGCTCTGAGTGGGTGAAGAACTTAAGGCTTTTTTATCTGGTTTAATCACAAGAGCAACCCAGTCTGGCAAGCTTTTAATTTCTACTTTACTCATCATTGAGTGGCTGAATCCACTCTGCTGGGTCAGGAAGCTGAGGAGGCAGAGGTAGGGCCTGGGCCATCTGAGGTCCCCTATTTTCCCTGATGCTGCAAAGGAGGGCCTGATACCCCTTCCCTGCAGTAACCTAGCCTGATGCAAACATTTAATTTCAAGGCAAGCTGTTGGAGCAAGGGTGCCGATTAGGTCAGCTGGTAGCGTCTTGTAGCATTCAAGGACAATGCCCCACACTTTTGCAGCCCGTTTTGCACTCCTGCTCTTCATTCATTTGTTCTGTCCTCTGCTTTGTTGGTTTCACTTCTCACTTCCAGGCTGGCCTCTGCCAGAGAGCGATTCCACATTTTCCCGGCAGCCTGGCTGCCTACCATCTCATTCTCAGACACTGAGCCAAGTGGCCCCGTGTGTGCAAAGAAGCATGCTCAGCTTCCCTGGCAAATTCAAAAGGCAGCCGCAGCAGCCATGGGCCCAGGGCTATGCAGCTAGAGCCTGTCGCTGGTGCTGCACTAGGAGCATTTCCACTGGGTGGACATGGGTGACAGCTGGTGTTGGAGAGGCGCTGGCAGCTGAGCCGGGTGTGGGGACAGCAACTGTGGAAAATGGCTGGATCACTCACCTACGAAATCTAATGCCATGAGTTTGGCTTGATCTCAGGCCTCAGTTTCTAGACCTGAGCCAAACAGGTACATTTCTCTGTCTCCCTGTACCTGAAAGCTGCAGTTAGGATCATAGTGATAGAACAGACTGCACCCCTAAATTAATGTCAGCACCTCATTTAATGTTGGCATGGCTTTGTGTTTCTGCAACATCCTGAGTCGAGTAGTGAGCTACCATCCATTAGTTGAATGTCTGCCGTGTGTCAGCCACTGCACTGAGCACTTTGACTAGACAGCTCCTTCCTCCATCACCCCCTCTGAAGCTGGTGTTATTTATGCCCATTTTATGACCTTCATCAGCTTCAGTGGCAGCAGATCAAGGTCAAGCTTAGAGACTTCCTTCACCACTCTGGAACCTGAGGGCTTGATTTTAAATCCCAGCTAAACCACTTCCTAGGTTTTTGGTCTTGGGCAAGTTTATCAACCTCTTGCTTCAGTTTCCTCCTCTGCAGAGTGAGAATAATAATAATGTCAACCTCAAATGGGTAGCTATGAGAGTTAAATGACCTAGCCCATGTAAAGCATCTAGTTAGTGCTCAATGAACATGTCCTGCTCTTTTCTGGTCATCCTCTGACCCTTTTTCTGTTTCTGTCATCCTCTGGCCCTTCACTGTGTACCTCTCAGAGGCTATTCAAGGTAAGGGTTTGCTCATTACCAGTCCTGGCTGACTCTCATAAGATGCCTCTTCCAGTACCTCTCTATGCTTCTGCAGTTGAATTTGTAATCTGTATGCACATGAGCTACACAGAATATCTGCTTTGGGAAAACAAGAGAGGAAAGCCAGTCACCCAAAGTAACTGCCACAGAAACACCAATGCAGTGAGCCTCTGGTGTCCTGCCCAGTGGCCCAAATGCCCAAATCGGCCACCTGGCTCCTAGTTTCTTGCCTGGAGAACCTGGGAGCATGGGTGATATGCAAAGTATTTACCAACACAGAGGGACCTGAACCAATCAGAATGGACCTTGGCCACAGTGCTGGAG
Source organism: Trachypithecus francoisi (assembly GCF_009764315.1). Lineage (NCBI taxonomy): Eukaryota > Metazoa > Chordata > Mammalia > Primates > Cercopithecidae > Trachypithecus > Trachypithecus francoisi. The sequence continues at coordinate 96,628,520 of NW_022681468.1, forward strand.
CACGGGGCACATGGAGGGCTTAGAGCCATTGCTTTTGACCACCTGGCAAGGAAGCATCTGAACAATTGGCATTGCTACACAGGTGTGCTCTGGGTCTGTATCTGCTTTGCCAGTGGGAAGAGCCAGGGTGCAGCAGTAGCCTATGAGGAGTCTGGGCTACAGGAAGCTGAGTTCCGTCTTCCTGTCACTCCTGAGTGCAGGCTCACCTTATGACAAGATGGTTGAAGGTTGATAGAATTAAGTGGCCTTCAGGGCTTTTGAGCTGAGGTGGTATTAAAAATGTTGGCTTCAGCATCAAACCATCCACTCGTGAACTTTGGCATCTTAAATGAGTCTTTAATTTCTGAGAACCTTGGTTGTTTGATTGTAAAATGGGTGCAACACCCCAACAAGGGCTAGTATACAAAGCATCTCACACAGGGTTCAGACACATGGCCTCCTTCTCCTCTTGGGGAAGTCTTGGTGTTCTTCTTATTAGGTGGGACCCCTTCCCACTCTGAGGGTCAGCTGGATGCAAGTCTTCCTTTGAAGCATCCACACTTGTTCTTTCGTTCATGCAGCAGGAGTTTATAAAGTACCTACTCTGTGCCAGGCACAGTTTTAGTGGTCAGGAATGCCTCAGTGAACATGCCAGACAAGGCCCCTGTCCTCACAGAGCATGGAAGGGGAAGTAGAGAACATGGTAGACAGGCCTTTCCTCCCACTGCAAGCATGCAGCAATCCAAAGGCCTGGATGCCACTAACACAATGGCAGTGGCAACAAAACCCACCAGACAAAACAGAGCCTAACTTGGAATCAGGGAAGGAAACTCTCAGAAGCCAGAAGCAAAAGAAAGACTTCACACCAAGGGCCTGAGAGGGGCTGCCATGGAAGTGACAGAGGTTCAGGAACTGGGTCTGGGTCAGTGGTTCCCAGCTGGGGCTGCACCTCTGTGTGACCTGGGGAGCTTCAGGAGATGCCTGGACCATACGCCAGACCAAGGAATCAGATTTCCTGAAGGCCTGGCATAGGTTTCAGGAGGTTTTAAAGTTCTTCCAGTGGTTCCAATGTCCAGCTGTGCTCGTAAAGGTCTTCGGGGTGGGGCTAGGGGGTGGGGTTCTAAAGCCTGCACAACCCTGTGTAAGGCAAGGCTCATGAAATTCTCTGAGCGGGTCAAATGGGGACTGGAAAAATTCCACCCACTAGCTCAGCTAATGGGTAAAAATGCTGGGCATTTATCTGGAGCTGCAGAGGGTAGTGTCACCCTTGGGAAATTCAAAGCTGGCCTGTGCCTGTTGAGAGCACCAGCGATATGGTCACATTGCTGGTCTGTTGCCAGCACCCCAGGCAGAGTCATCAACAATTACTTTGGAGGAGGCCACTTCCACCTTCCAGGGCATAGGTGACCACTGTGGAAAACACGTCCCCCTGGAGCATCCGAGAAGGGCAGGCAGACCATAAACTAGTGAGCAGATATGTCATTGTTTCTCAGTTCTGACCATGAGCCAGGAAGATGTCCATGATCAGCCAGAGATGTTGATTAAACTTGTGTGGAGTGTGGCCTGAGCATTGGGATCTTTTAGGAGGGTTCTTGGGGTTGAGAACTACGAAACAAATGAGATAATTTAGTTTATGAAGACCACCTAGCAGGATAATGTGTCATATAATAGAAAGTAATTAGCTGAGGGAGACCAGGAGCAGGCTCCCCAGGAGGTGACATTCAATTTGAAGCATGAAAGATGAGGCAGAGGGGGCAGACAAGGAGCTGGGAAGCAGATTTCCAGGCAGAGGGCACAACAAATGCAAAGGCCACGACACTAGAATGACAGGGAGCCAGAGGGAGGAGGGCTCAAGGTCTTGTAAGCCATGGTAAGATGCTTGGAATTTTCTTGCAAGGATGAAGGAAAGCCACTGAGGGTTTAAGCAGGGCAATGATGTGATCTGATGTTAGACAAACAGAATACTGAAAACTCACAGCTGCATACATTTCATTTGCTTTATAACACTGAGTTTCCCCACTCCCTCTACTCAATTTCTCTATCTACCTTGTCCTATATTTGCATTTTTGCAATAACTCCATACGGGAGGTTGGTAGCTGTCTTCGCCATTTTACAGATGGAAAAATACCAGAGCCAAGTCTCATTTGTGCCCTCTAGGTTCTTGTGTGTCAGGCTTTCAGATTATCTGGTACTCCTTCCAGAGCTCCTGCCCAGAGATGGGACACTTGTGAACACAAGATGCAGTTAACCTGTCCCGCTGTTGTTATTACAGTGAGTTATATTCTTGCCCACCTTGGCCACTGGAATGAGAATGCAGTAAAACAGCTTGCCCCAGAGTGGTCTTCCCTGCAACACACAACTTCTCTTAAGCATTCATGATTCTGAGGGCCCAGTCATCCCTTCATTGACTTTGTCCAGCAGCTCCACCATTACAGTCTCATTTTAGAAAATAAAGACACCTGGAAACAAATTGAAAGGGCTTTTTCCTGCACCAATCCCACTTGACTTGCCTCAGTATGCTGCATGGAGGGCTGCACTCCCCCCGTGACTGCCTGGACCCATCATGCTAGGGTCCATGTGGGTTGCACAGCAGTCCTCCTACTTCTTGGCCATTGGGTCCTCATTTTCTATTAATTCCTTAAGGGATGGCTGCTCATAGCTGGTGCTGGGTCAGTTTTGGAGAACGCTCCTAAATATTTAAAAATATTGTCATGGCTGGAGAACTCGAGATCTTTGTTGGCATGGTTCTTGGAAGCCCATAGTAGCCCCATTCCCCATCCCCCAGGTTCTAGGGAACGGTGGCTGAAGAAGTGGTAAGGAAGACTGAGAAAGGCCACAAGGAAACTTTAGTGCTCTTTGTTGGGTGGTTCTATTGGGCTTTGGCTGCAGACAACTAGGATGATTCTAGAGAAACTACGATCTGGGGCTGGATGGCTCAGTGGACTGTATATGGAAATTGCTCTATCACCTGGATTGCTAAGAATAGAAATTACATTACCCCCATCATAAATCCCCAAACAACTAAGATATTGCTTCTAGATGGTAACCACGGAAACATCCCATTGTTGTGGATGACCTGCCACCAGAACAAAAGCCTGTTTTTGTTCTGCTTCCATGAGGAGTGGCATAGAGTGCTCCCCACTCCCCTCCTTTCCTGCTATCTCACAGCATTGCTCCAGGTCAGGGCTCAGGGACCCAAGAAGAAGGGATGCCACTCAGCTCTCTGGGCTCACTCTCCTCTTGGTGAATGTCAAGGGAAAAGCCCCGAAGACAGGAAGCAAAGAGTGGAGATAAAGATGAGAAGAGATGACATTCGGCAGTGTTGGTGAGAGACAGAGGCTGGGGCAGACCGTCAGTGTCATAGGGGATACCATTAAGGACATTCATGAGGCAGTATGCTTGTCTGGAGTCCCATCTGACTGGCATCAGTAAACATCCCTCTTCCATTCCTTCTGGAAAGGGAGCCTTAATTAGGCATGAAGAGATTTATCAAATGGCAGCCCCTTGGAGTTGTTGGTCTCCCTGCCATCTGGAAGGATGGTTTCCTACCCTGCAACAAACAGCAGTGGGAATGATTGATGGGGTCCTACAGCTCCACCTCCCAGGCCTCGTAAAACCCAAATGGCTTTTGTCCTTCCCAGAAAGGAGTGAGATTTTGCCTGTGTTGATGGGGTTTATGCTGAGGTCTGCCAGGTCTCTGTGTCTAGGCCTCTGCATAGGGCTAGTTTTCAGTTTACAGTGACCCCACCACAAAGATGAACAGAAAAAGCACTGAAGTAAGGATGAGAAGACCTGGGTGGACATTCTACCAGGAAGCTATGAGGCTTCATGCAGGGTTTTGGCCTCAGTTTTAAGACCTATACAATGGGGATAATGACTTCTGCTTTGGTCCAACCCACATGATTTTTCAGAGGTTCTTGTGACATTATAGATGCACAATGACTTCATTAACTAAAAGCCCTCTACAGGCATTAAGGATTTAATCCAACAAACATTTATTGAGCAACTGCTGTGTGCTATGCACCATGCCTAGTGCTGTGATGGATACAGATGAATAAAACACAGTCCCTGCCCTTGGCGAGCTTACAGTCTAAGAACAGTCATAGGACAAGTGCACAAATAACTATAATACAAGGCAGAATATGGTAAGTGCCATGAGAAAGGTACAAATAAAGTGCTACGGTGGTTCCGCAGAGGGAGAGATCCCAGTGGTTGGTAGATCAGGGAGGGCTTCATGAAGGACGTGGTTTCCGCATGGGCTTTGAAGGGAAGAAAAGGGAGCATTCCAGGGGATGGGAACAGCAAGACCAAAGGCACAGAGACAATAAAACGCAGGCACCCTTTCCAGGAAAAACAACTCTCCTAGGCTGACCAGGGGAGGGTGGAAAGGAAGAGTGGGGCCTTATCCGGTGGTCTGTAATGTCAGAATAGAGAATTGTACATTTGTTCATGGGCCGGGGAACTTTTAAAGGTTTGTGTGCAACGGGAGAGAAAAATCACTGTGCATGTTCAGGGTGGACTGGACAATGTGTCAGCGTGCACAGAGGTAATCTGGGAGATGAGGCTGTTGCTGAAGTAGTCCACAAGACAAGTAAAGAGGTGAGGTTAGAGTTGGTGGGAAGAATTAGCAAGGCAGGACATGGGAGAATAGTCGAAGATAACGTCAGCATCTCAGACTGGGTGGCTGATGGGATCACGGGTCTTTTAGTAGAAAATGGAGGGATTGTGGGGGAAGGGGACACAGATGATCCACTTGGCTTCTGACATGTTGAGTTGATGGTGCTACCGTGGGAGCAGATGGGGTCAGTGTCCCCCGAGCAGGTACAATCCCAGCCTAGAGCACAGGAGAGGGCTGGGTTGCAGAGAGGGGTTGGGGCAGGGGCAGCTTAGGGAGGTGCAGCCTGGTCTGAAGGCAGGTGTGAGGTTGTTGATGGAGAGCGCAGAGGGACCCAGGAGAGGATGCCAGTGTAAGGCATGTCCATGTGGTGGGGCAAGGAGAAGAGAGAGGGATACTGGTCAGATCTACCTTGATTCCTTTGTCAATCAAAGTAGGGGTGTCAATAAATAAATCATAAATAAATAAATAAATATATAAATAAATACATGGCTGAGAGGGATTGGGAAAGAAGGAGTTAAAAAACACAAGAACATGGCATTCTGGGTGCCGAGGGGCCAGGGAGTGTCCAGCAGAGGTCGCTGCAGAGCCAAGTGGCCTGGAGAACTGGGAGGTGAGAGGGGCAACGTGGAGGCGCTGGGACACTGCTGCCAGGAGCTGGGAGGAAGCTGAGAGGCATCAAGAGGAAGGGCAGCCGTGGGTGCTGGAGGCCCTTCCTGGGGCTGGTGGAGGTAAGGGAAGAGGCTGCAGGAGCCAGTCCAGGTGGAGTGAGTGTGTGCTAATGGGCAGAGGTGACAGAGGTGGAGGAGAGAGGGTGAGGGTGTACAGGAAATGTAACTGGTGGGACGATGTTTTCTCAGAAAGGGGAAGGAGAAGAGAAGAGATTTTAAGGGCAGATCTCATTTCAGAAGGCTCTGTCTCTTCCATGAAGCAGAATGATGGGGGCCCGTTGGGGCTTGAGGCGAATGGAGGTCAGAACCACTTGGGTGGCTGATGGCGGGCGAACCGGGCATCTGACAGGTGGCAGGAGGTGACAGAGGGGTGCCTGTCAGCAGTGAGGGCCAGCTGAGGCTGGAGGCCCATTCTCCCGGGATGCCTGTGACTCTGCAGTTACAGCAGCGGATCTGGGGGTCGGGTACAGGCTGTGTGACTCCCTGGGGCCACCCAAGGCCAGCTGGCCCACACCAGGAACTGCAGTGGAGGCTCAAATTGAACTCCGAATGGGCAGGGAAGGACAATTGGCCCCTGACTGTGCATGCCCAGATGGAGAAGGGCAATGAGCCAGGGAAAGCCACGGCCCCTGGAGCTCCGCCATCACATGGCCAGGCCATTTTGGCAGTGCAGGACTCAAGCCAAGTGGGGGAACAGTGCACATGTTGATTGTCCTGGGGTCTCTAACCTTTCTCCAGAGAGAACCTGAAGGCAGGGTGGAAGGAATCGTTGCTCTCCAGCTCACATCAGCTTTAAATTTAGGAGCCATGACTAAGATAGGCAGAAAGAAAACCATGTTCTGGTCCCCCAAAGAGTTCTGGCCCTTTGACTCCCCTGCAAATGGATGGTGGGGTGCTGGCTTGGTGGATAGAGCTCAGGGCCAACTCCAGAACCTGACATGTGGGTTCCCCGCAGCGCTTACCATGAAACACTCTGGAATCCACTGAGGCCCTGCTGGAAATTCTACCTGCTCCCCAGGACACTTCAAGCTTTAGAAATTAAATGTCTTCTAGGGTCTTTGAGATCCTCAAGATGAAAGGCTCTGAAGACGTATAAAATATGGTACTAATTATTTCCACTGCCTGTGAGGAGTTCGAAAGCACTCAGTTCCCACAGAGGCTATTAGGGCTGTTGCTTTTTAAAATATTCAATTTATAATGCAAATCCCCCATCACAGACTTTAAGCAACAACAAGGGAAAATGCAGAGATACATCACCTTCCTCACGGTTTTGGGCTGGAGTGTTCTTGTGTAGGGTTAATGGTTCTGCCACCTCCACTCCCTTCCCGTCAACCATTAATTTAGAGCCAAGGTCCTGTTCTACATTGCTGTTGATTAATTACATCCGGTCTCATATGCTTAGGAGCAGGTCTTGATTACTTTTCTTAACTCCCTTCACCTTCAAGATAGTAGTTTTTTACTTATCTTTCAAATATGTTTTAAAACACTGTTATTCATCAGGTGAAGGAATACGACTAACAATCAAGTCGGCTATTTCTCTACATGAGACCTGTGATTCCAGCTCCTAAGTTGTAGGCATCGAGCCTAGATTTCCCTGGGATATTATGTCCACTATTTGGAACTGCATTTGGCTTCGGGTATTTTTTTTTTTTTTAATCTTAAATATTAATCTCAATAGGGGGAAAAGGATTTTGCAAAATTCTAAAATTGCTTCTGTGAGAAGAGGTGGTGCCCAGAGGTGGGGTGGACATTGGAACCTCTCTCTGCAGAGTTGAAAACCTCAGCGTTGAAGCTTGGTGTGGGCTAGTGTGACCATCAGGGTAGGAAAGTGACAAGAAAGTGACATTGACACAGCAGTCTGGCTGCAAAGGCCCTGCAGAGTGCAGAATGCAGAAGGCAAACAGAGAGTGGTTGCAGGGACATGGAGCTAGATGCTGAACATTCTTTCAGGTCTCACACTCTGGGGCTCTGTGAGGCACCCAAAAAGGCAATCATATGTATTTTAAGAAGGATGGCATTTATCTTGACAGCACCCTTTCAAGCTCTCATTGTGGCTTCCCTGGTGGCAGAGGGGACAGCGCAGTCCCTCGTGACATTCTAACAGGGTGAGACAGAGACTAACCCAGAGGGTGAAATCCCAGGGTCTCTTTCTCCTCGGTGGACTTACATTGCTTTAAAAAACACCCAAAGCAACTAGATTTTAGACACTCTCCTGCCTCATTCTAGTGGGCCCTTAGCAGGAGGTCTTGATTTTTCAAAAACATGATTCGGAACATTACTCCTCTTCAGTGTCATCTGCTTGCTTCACCCAAAGTTCTTGGTGGTTCTTGCTAGGCCAGAACATGAACCATCCATTGTGTCTCCTCCAGCCTTCTCTCCGTAGTCATAGAGGCCTGTCTGAAATGTGTGAGTCAGTCGTGTTGTCCCTTGGGCAGTCAAACTCTAAGTTCTTGGAACGAGGCCCTCTGTGCCGATGGGGCCTCTGCTGCTTGGCTTCCTTGTGCTCCTTTGTCTGGTTGAACTCTCCAACCTCCCTCTCTTCTGTGAATAGCACCCACTTTAGACTGGGTCAAGTGTCCCCTCTGGGCCTCGGCTCTCCCCGAATCCACATATCCCAGAGGCTTGGGGTAGCTGACAACAGGTGGCTCTCCATTCATCCATGAGCCCAAAGATCCCTCCAAGTCAGGAGGCAGTTTGTCATCCAAAGTCATGGGACTGGCTTCTTTTCATGTCAAGTCCTTCCACCCCCAAAGATGGATTGAGTCTCAATCTGGTTCAGGTGGGTTCTCCACACCTTCTTCCTGTGGCCTATCTGCCTAATGCTAGATGAACACCACACAGTTATAAATACTCAGGTCAATATATATATGCAGGTATAGATATATATATTCTGGTCACTGTTTTACACTTTAACAAAGAAAACCACTAGCCTGCTTGTTCTATTGTTTGTGCCACCCCGACTCCCATCTGCCTGTGGTGTAGCTGGCAGGAAATGTGAGCCACTGAGTCCCATGGGGTGCCCACCCTACGTGGCCCCATCACACTGGCCGACAGTCAGTTTCAAAGCCCCCTGCTCATGTAGGCTCTTGAGGGCCTTAAACTCCAAGGGCATGGTGTGGGGGCTGGCCTGGGAGGTGTAGCCGTACTTGAGGCTGTCATAATAGTGGTACTTGACTGGGTTCTGGTTCTGATCCAGTGGAAAGGGCCAGAAGCCATAGAGGTAGATTTGGTTGCAGAAACGTGTGGCCAGGGTATACATCAAGAGGCCGGTGGTGGGTCTTTTGATGTGGACTTTGTTGGTCAGCCAGTATCTGGAAAAAAGAACAAGTAGGAAAAAAAAAAAAAAAGAAACATGGGTTTGTGAGTCATCCCTTCCAGGAAGACAAACATTTTATCCTGCCCAGCAGCCTGCCTTCTGCCACTCCAGGAATCATAGGGACCGATCCAGCCACACATCCCTGGTTCCCTCCACAGAGGACTGACAAGCACATGAAGCAACTGAACTGTTCCTGAGCCTGGGTGCGGTCACAGGCATAAGTTTATGAAATTCTCAAAACAAACCTGCTGTGGGTACAGATGCAGAAATGGGGCTCTGAGGTGAAAAGTGGCTTGCACAAGTTACCTGGGTAGAAAGGGGCAGCCCTTGACTTGAACTCAGGCCTGTGGTCAGCTCAAGCAGGAGTTGGCAACCTTTTTCTGTAAGGGGATAGATGATCAATATTTTTGGCTTTTGAGCCACAATGATCCCAATACTACTTGACCATTGTGTAGCTGTAGCATGAAAGGGCCACAGACAACACACACGGGTGTGGCCAGGCTTGACCCTCGAGCAGCAGTTTGCTGACCTCTGAGAAAACACTGGCTCTTGCGTGGTGCCTGCTGCCTTTCTGAGAGCTGCATGGGGTGTCCCCTTGCAGATCTGCATTCCTGACTCCATCCTTGCCTCCTGAGTGTCTTCAGATATCCTTGCTGTCCCTGCCGCAGGACTCACTCTCTGATACCCATCTCTGACTGCGGGTGAAAACCCTGGGGGCCCTGGACACTGGTTTGCCTTGCCAGGCAGGGTTCTGCCCACTCTCTTTCTTCTAAAGACCGCTCACTACATCTTGGTGTATCCACTTCTGAAACAGAGTCCCTGCTTCCTGCCTCAAGTCCTCTGTCAAAGGGTTATAAGAGGAAACACAGAGAAGTGAAGACAGCAGGGTGCAGGGTGCACCTTAGCCAAGAATGCAGTGAGGAAGAGACTATGTCCATTCCACGGACTAGGAAACAGGCTCAGAGAGGGTAAGTAACTCAAGACCTGAGTGTTAGTGACAGTTCGGCCACCAACTATCTGTGTGCCTTTGAGCAAGCCACATCTCTCTGCTGAACCTAATGTTCCACATTTATGCACTGATGGGGCACAGTCTAGATGATCTCTAAGATATCCTCCAGGTCTCCACATTCCAAGAAAATCTAGAATTTTCTCCCAAAGTGGGAAAACATCCATTCTACTTGACATCGTCTTACTTTCCATAGCAGTTATTCTCCCTCTGGGACTCAGAACGCATGCTCATGTGTGGTCAAATGTCTTTATTTCTAGTAAAAGCTTCCACTTACCCTAGGCTGAATCCCTTAAAAGGCAATGCGTATGCCTTGGTGGGAAGACATTTTCCTTACCACAAATTTCTTACCATTGTGTCTCTAGACCAGACACAATTCACATCTTTCTGTCCTCAAGCAAACTCCATGGCTTCCCTCCCTAACTAAAACGAAGGCCAGCATGGTTTCTGTTGACATCTCTGCAGAGATGCATGTGACTGTATTATCAAACTCACCCATTAAATTCAGGACAGAAGTAAAGATATGTTAAAGAAAACATTTACATATTACTGAAAGATGAAACTGTTTAATATGATTCAGTGCTTTTAGCTGAAATGTTGGGGTGGAGGGACAGGTTTTCTAGAAGCCCAAACACTTCTTTGTTTTTGCAAAATTGTTCCTTTTACTGCTCATAAAAGGAAACCCAAAAAACAGCCCAGAGTGTCGACCTTAAATCCTTTTTGTTTGTGTGTTTGTAGGAGGTGTTAGCCTGTGAATCAGACGAGGTTATAGATTACCAATAATCTATGTAAGTTCAGTGAGTCACCTAATCATGTAACATTTGATAAAATAAAACGCATTTCGAGAATCCTCATTCTCACATCCCCCCATCCCGACTATGGGGCTGGGGTGACTTGAATCTCCCCTTCGACACTGCTGATGAAGGCTGTGGTCCTAGGTGGCCAGAATCAGAGTGAACACGATTCTCCCGGGCACGGCAGGAGCCTCCTGGGTGGCCCCTAGACAACCGCAGTTGTTTCATAACCCTGTCCTTTGAAGACCCCTTTCCTCGCACTTTCTCTGATTTCATCCTGTCTGGGCCAAGAAACTTCCTGGCAGCTGAATTTTCCAACTGGAAACCCGAGGGAGGGACAAAGGCAGACACAGAATGGGGCAATGGTTCTGGCTGGTAACGGCAAACACAGCGCAGTTGAAAAATAACAGAAGCAAGTGTTTGTGGACACTGAGATCTTCATCATTTCTTCCCCGCTCTATCTCTCAGAAGTCTCTGCGGGGGGCAGCCCATCACCGTGATCTGTCCTCTACCTAGCGGCCCCCCAGGCATTTCTCCAAAATCTCTCCCTGCTCCACATATAATCCAAGTTCATAGTTCAGAAAGTCTGCAAGACCTGGCCCCTGCCACCCGCCAGCATCAGCTCCCACCAATACTTGCACCCTCCCCAGAAGGTCTGGCCCGTAGATACCACAGCATTGTGCTGTTTCCTAGTGCCTCCTGCTACCAAGGCTCAGATAGAGACTCCTTTGAGCTTTCACCTATCTCTGAGTTGTGCTAAGTATGTCCCTCTGGGCACCCATTGAGACCTGCGTGCCAGGGGTTGAGGTGTGCATGCCTGCCTTACACACTGAGCTGTGGGGTCCTGGAAAGTTATCTCTCCTGCTGTCTCTGTGCTAAGGCTCATGACAGCTGAAGAAGTGGATGGTTATTTTAGTATGGGAAAGGATGCTTCCCAGAAGAGGCATGTGTGTTTGGCGCTTTTTCCTCTTATATTTGTGATACCAGGGGAACACAGCCAATTTTCTATGGGGTGGGTAGAGGGCTGGGGTGGGGTGGTACCAGTTTCCAAGAAGTTCTGGGAATGTGAGGGGCAGACTGTGGGTGGGGTGTCCCCCTGGCTATGTACAGAACTGGTGCCACTCTCAAGAACTCCCAAGATGCCTTGGAGTTTTTAAGAGGCTATGTTGTGATCAGGGTTATTAGATAACTGGCCCATGTCTCCACTTTGCTCTGAGCTCTGGGCTAAATGTCTCATTTGAAAGGCCCATTTCATGCCCCTTTCTCTCTCTCCAAACCTTCCTAACCACACTCCACAGCATCTCCCTTCCCTCTGTATCACCCAGCTGAGATCTGGGCCTCTCTCAGCATCTTACCCTCACCTACCACTTTACAGGGTGTCCTCCACTCAGGCCCACACTTCAGACCCAGGTTCCACACAGGGCATGAGGACTGAGCAACCCGCCCAGATGGCAAGGGGTAGAGCCAGGTCCTCCTTTCAGGCCTTCTGACCCCAAGTCCTTGTTCTTTCACCTTCATGAAGCAGACCCAACAGATAGGTGGGTGGCTAGGAATGTGGCTGGTCTAATAGGATTGTCCTGGGACTACCCCACATGGCCATCTGCTTAGTCATCAGCTAATATGTAGGAGGCAGGAGGGACGGTGCTGGTTCGGGGATGTTTGATGCTGAGCTTGGGGTTTGCTGGATAAGGAGCCGTTGCCTAGACCACCTCAGCACCATCTATGCTCAATCGGAAGCCCAAGCTAAGCTTGGGAGGCTCTGAGGGGCAAAAGCAGGGGGACTGTAAAGAGGAGAAGAATCCCAGAAGGGCAGCAGCTGATGCTGGGATCCTCCCACACACCCCTGTAAAGTATTCATGCACCTTGGCTAAACTACGTCCCGTAATGGGGAACTCACCCCCTCCTAAACTAGCCTATTGCATTTTCAGCTCTAATGCAGAAGTTCTTAACCTATGCTGCACACTGGAATCACCTGGAGCCTTAAAAGCTGCCTGGATCTCACTATCATGTGTGGCCTAGACCCTGGGATTCTCACAGCCTCCCCTAGTAATTCAAATGTGCAGCTATGCCTAAGAACTCCTGTGATGACTGGTAGGTGGTTCTACCAAAAGGACCCAAGAATGAGATATATTTAGAGAAAAAGAAGAAGTGTCAGGACTATAGTCAAAGAGTTTTAAAGGTGATTGGGACTGAGGAGCTCAGTTCAGCAGCCTTGCAGGGGATGTGACTGAGCAAGCGGGGATTTGGGACATGTGTAAGAAAAACGAACACCCAGCCTCAGTGTTGTGAAGGCAATAGGGAATGGTAAGGACTGGGGCATCGTGACAGGCAGCCAGTCTTACTGTTGTTGAGTATGGTGGTCCCAGATCTTCAGTTTTTTTTTTTTTTGAGTATTAGAAATCGGGATTTTTATGCAAATTCTCCAAATTTTTAAATGTTGGCAACGAATTAAAATTTTACTTTGAGAGGCTGACGTGGGCGGATCACCTGAGGCCAGGAGTTGGCTTGGCCAACATGGTGAAACACCGTCTCTGCTAAAAAAAAAAAAATTAGCTGGGCATGGTGGCACGCACCTGTAATCCCAGCTACTTGGGAGGCTGAGGCAGGAGAATCGCTTGAACCTGGGAGGCGGAAGTTGCAGTGAGACAAGACATGCCATTGCCCTCCAGCCTGGGTGATAAGAGCGAGACTCCATCTCAAAAACAAAACAACACCATGAGCCTTACTGGGTGATCCCACAGGCCATGTCTGTGTGGTGAATGCATAGGCCTCCTAAACTGAACTTGTCCTCTTCTGTCATTTTAGAGAGGAACACGCGGGGGTCTGCTGTGACTTGCTTGAGAAGAGACAAGCTTCTCAAATGGCTGGTTAGACAGCCATTTTGGATAAAACACAGGGGTCTGAGGCTTCTGATTCTTGAGCATTTTTCACCCCATGGCAACTCCCCAGGCTAGGAATAAGCTGGCTGCAGCTATGGGCTGACATTACCCAGGGATCGTGGAGTCACCATGGTCCCTGCATGAAACAGCCTCCCGATGTTTACTTCCTAAGTGAATTCAAGCCCTAACACACGCCAGATAAACAATGGTTTGTTTATTTTCTGATAGCAAGGTCTTAGTAGGGGAAGGCTTTCAGAAATGAATTTCTTTTCAGGCCATCAATGCTATGCCCAGAAAGGAGGAGACGGGAATCGAATCAGCGATGAAACGTCCAAGTGGCCCATAGGTGCTTCTGAGGTTACTAAGGCATGTGCTGGGCCTCCACAAGTGCTGGGTGCTCCCCTAGATGCCTTTCCCCACTGATCCCTGTGGTGAACTCTCTTTCCCACCTCCAGAAACTAAGCACGTGCATCCTATCTTCCTGGAAATATTCCCTTTGTTCTACCGTCACCTCCCCAGTCAGACCGAGTTAACCACCTCCAGCTGATTACCATCAGCTTTGTTTCTACTTCTCTTATTGTGCTTAGCAACCGAGGCTGAAAATTCATTACTGTGCTATTTCATGGCACCTCCTCCTATCAAGGCTCAGATCAACACTCCTTTGCACTTTTGCCCTGTCTCTGGGCAGTTGTGGTCACCTGCACACCAGTGTCTTCCCCTGGCTACAGTCTTATGCATTGTGCACACTTGCCTTTCCCACTGAGCTGTGGGCTCCTGGGAAGGTCGTCAGTCCTGCTGCCTCTGTGCTAAGGGCCTTGAGAACCATGACTGCAGAAGAAGTGAATGGTCATTTTAGAGTTGGAAGGGATGCTTTCCAGAAGAGGAACATGAAACTGTACTGTGGTCTCCCCAAGCGCAGGGACCACACCTTACACCCCTTTGTAGTAGGATTCAAAGGCGTCTTGCTCAGTGCGTGCTGGGTCCAAAGCACTGTTGCAGAGACAGCAGCACTCAACAAACATCTCCCGGCTTCTCTGGTAACTGGGCTGGGGTCAAGTGACTAGTTCTGGCCGGATAGGCTGCGACAAAAACAATGTGTTCTTTCTTGGTTGGTGTTCGAGAGCAGGCTCCTCCCACTTGCTCTTCCCCTGCCTTGGAGAACTTCAAAGTCTCCTGGTCAGAAGATGTCAGCCTAAGATGGAAGAATCGTAGGTCCCCGAATCACTGATTGGAAGAGAGCCCCTGCCAGCTCACATCACAGTTTGTGAGAGTGAGAAATAAACTTCTGTTGTGCTAAAGTGCTAGAGTCTCAGGGTGTGTTACTGTAGCATAGCCTAGGATTAATCATCCTGACTTCTGTTGCACTCAGCAAACATTTGACTCAAATGGAATTGAAAAATGGGAAGATGTAGGTAAGAAGAAAGGAGGAAGCCAGCAGTGCATGCAGCTTAGTAACTGCGGCCAGTTGGGACGGGAATAGAAACGCCCAACCTCTCAGATCTGGGGCCAGGCTTTTCACCCAGAATTGCTAACTGGAAAAGGTGTTAGCAAATGAGGCTCCGGAATGAATCCAGAGCTCAGTGGCACAGAGGGACCCATTTATTTCCGATTCTGCCTCCATGGGTAAACAAGAACTCCTGAGCGATGTCTGACAGGGACACGGGAGCACCACTTAACAGGCAGCTTGTAATAGAAGCTGACTGAGTTACACAGGAACAAATCACTCTCGATTTCCTTTCTCTCTCCTCCGTTGCTCTGGCCAATTTAGAGACTGTGTGCATGGCCGACTTGTAGACTATTCCTTTCCTTATGATAACAGCTGGGTGTTAAAACACAAACTAATTAATTTTGCCTTCCCAAATGAGGTTAGCAGGGTGCATCCGGGACGTTGTATAGACAATGCACCTTTAATACCCCAGTCTTGAGATTTTAATTAGAAGGCAAAGTAATCTCAAAGAAGGCAGTAATTATTTTTCAAATTGGCTACCCCAATTGCTATGACAATTAAGCACTGTATTTTATGAGCATGGACAGCAATCAATGAGGATCGCCAAAATAATCTCCAAAGCACATTCGTCTTTTTCCCTGGGTTCCTGGGCTGGGTACGTGGAAAGAATAGTGGCTGTCACTGTTGGAAAAGGGGACCAAGAGGGCTTTCTCCAAGAAGCTAAAAGCACTATGGGATAAAGCTGATGATGTCCCTAAGAAGCAGGAATGCCTCACAGCTGGTCATCAAGGGAGACTCAGTGATGCTTTGTGCAAGATCAGCAGCAAAGCGGGGAACAGAACTTTCAGGCTCCTGGTCTCCTGTCCTCTGCATTGGCAGCCTCAGCCCTGATCCAGGGGCCCTATAGCCCACGGCTGTCCTTTCCTTGGGAACACTGTTGAGGGCTCTGGTGTGCTGCAGGATATCTCAGAATGAGAGGCCATCTCTGCAGTATTGGAGAGCTGAGGCTTTCGTCTCAGAATTTGGAGCTGTTGGGAAAGGTTGGTCAAGCCATGAGGATGCTGAGTCTAATTCCAGATCCCTAGGCCTCCGTGCCTGCCTAAGCCAACACTCTTGCTCAAGTAAGCCAGGCTAGCCTCAAATATGGACATGCCACTGAAAACTCTCGAATGACTCCCTGAGTCCACAGGATAAAACCTGATGGCCTCCATTGGGCTTGTGAGGCCCTTGGGATCTGGGCCTGCACATCTCTCCCAGTACCCAGTGTGCACAGCCACATTGTCATGAGGAACATCTTGGTTTCTTCCACGACACCTCCTATGTGGTCCTGGCTAGCAGTCCCTTCTTAAGGTCTTGGCTTTGAAGCCACTTCCTGCAGGAAGCCTCCTGGACCTCCCTGGATGGTTTTGTGTTCGGTATGTTGTTCTTCCCCTATCACAGCACCTATCACGCTACCCTGGAATTACTTGTCTACCTGTCTTTTCCTTCTCTACAGTTTTATTTTTTATTTATTTATTTTTTTTTGGGGCAGAGTCTCACTCTGTCGCCGGGACTGGAGTGCAGTGGCCAGATCTCAGCTCACTGCAAGCTCCGCCTCCCGGGTTTAAGCCATTCTCCTGCCTCAGCCTCCCGAGTAGCTGGGACTACAAGCGCCCGCCATCTCGCCCGGCTAGTTTTTTTTGTATTTTTAGTAGAGACGGGGTTTCACCGTGTTAGCCAGGATGGTCTCGATCTCCTGACCTTGTGATCCGCCCGTCTCGGCCTCCCAAAGTGCTGGGATTACAGGCTTGAGCCACCGCGCCCGGCCTCCTTCTCTACAGTTTTAAATTCTAAAAGCAAGTGGACTGACTTCCTGCTTCTGTATAACTCCAGATCCTAGCATGGCACATGTATAAAGTGGGCAGTTCACAAATCTTTAATAAAGCAATGAATGAAAAGCAGCAAGCAGAGACTAGAGGCTCATTCTGGGGACATTATCAGGAGAGATAAATTACCCCAGCTTCACTGCAAGCCCTTCTTGGCAGCTGCCAGGACTGCACATGAGAAAGGCAGGCTCACACCATCCTAGACAGCAAGTTACCAAAAGAAAGGAGAAAAGTATGGCACTGGGGGTTTTTTGGCAGGCCCCGCCGGGAGTGGTGAGACTGCTGCTCATGCCCAGGTATCAACTCTGTTCCCTGTGGCCCAGCAGGGGCTCCAGCAAGACCATTTCTTGGGGGCTTAAGCCTTCTGGCTGGATTCTGGAGTTTCAACTGACGCCACTCCAAAGAAACAATTATATTCAATCTCATTCATAATCAAAGGAATCCAATTTCAAAAAACAATCAGATACCATTTTTCACTGGATTGGTAAGTATAACTAATGTTGATAATACACCCATTGGTGAGGTTAAGAGAAAACAGGTATTTTCAATAATTGTAGGTGAGGGTGTGAATCAATACCTACCCCTAGGGAGGGTAATTGGCAGTAACTATACAAATTAACAATGCAAACTGGCAAAGACTTCTAAAAAGCAAACCTATAGATGTGCATATGTCTGCAGATATCAGCACAAGGGTGATCAATGTAGCATTGATTATACTGGCAAAAAATTGGAAACACCCTCAAAGCCCACCAATGGCTTCTGCTCACATAAATTATGATCCGGACACACAGTGGACTGCCAGGCAGCTGTGAAGGAGAATGAGGTGGTGTGTGTCGATATGGAATACTTTCCAGAATTTAACAAGGTGCAGTACTTAAAACATGTTCCGTCTGTGTAAAAAGTGGGTATTTTTGGAAGGATCCACACACAGAAAGCCGGTTTAACAGGTTGCTTCTGTGGAGGAAGACAGGGGGTGTGGAGTGGAGTTTGCTTTTTACTTTAAATCTTTTAATCCAATTTGGATTTCTTTTCACTGTATGCATTGCTATTTAAAAAGAAATTGGAGAGAGAGAGGATCCATTACACACAAATGCCAGGAGCCACCTATGCCTTAATACCACAGACCTCCCTCCTTTTCTCTTCCATGGAGCACACTTCCAGAAAGGTGAATCTAGTTCACCTCACCCTCTGTCAACCGGAGGAGACTGGGACCAGCACGGGGAAGGGACCAGCCCTAGGGACACACTCTCTGGATTGCCAGGGTCCTGTCTGGGAGGAGCCACCAGCAACCTGTGCTGGTCTCTCCCTATCTTTTTGCACTTTCTTACTCTTCTCTCACCTTGGGTCCTCAAGTCTTTGCAGCAGGGCTTATTTTGCTGACCTGGCCCCTCTGGCCGTGGCCAGAGGCAAGCTCAATCAGTGCCATCCTAAAGCCTAAATTAGGCTCCTGGTGCCTAATTAAGCACCAATTCACAGGCCTTGTCTGCACCAGGGCCAGCGGGCTGATTTCCTGCCTGAGGGGCCACCTTCTCTGTGGGTTGCAGCCTCCTTCTATGTTGTAATTAAATTAGAGCCATTCACCACCAGCTGCCTGAGGCCATACTCAATTGCCATGGTGTCCTTCCACTCCATTGCTCACCTTCCTAGCCAAAGCCAGCCAGGGCTCCGTGCCACCCCACAGGCCAGCAGAGCCAGGGGCCCCTGGGTAAGCTGCTCAGGTTGGGGCCTCTGAAGCCCACCCTGTTGGCACCAGAGGCTGGACCCTGCCAGCTGCTGGTGAGAGCGGAAGGATAGGCATTCTGCTTCGGTTTCAGAAACATTCCCCCCTCTCCCTGCTCACTGCCTCAGATGGGCAGAAATTTTGTGAGTACACTGCGGGGGCAGAGACTCAGATGTGTTGAATGAGAGAGTCTCAGCGTGGGAAGGGAGGCCATCTAACCCAGCTGTTATGGGTTGAATTTCTCCTTTCCCCCAAACTCATAAGTTGATGTTTTAACCCCCAGTACCTTGGAATGTGACTGTATTTGGAGGGAGGGTATTCACAGAGGTAATCAAGTTAAAATTAGGTCACTGGTGGGCCTTAATCCAATATAACAGATGTCCTTGCAAAGAGGGGGGATTTGGAAACAGGCATACAGGTAGAAGGCCATGGGAACAAGAAGATGGCCATCTATAAGCCAAGGTGAGAGGCCTGGTGCAGATCCTTCCCTCACAGCCCTCAGATGGGACCAACCATGCTGACAATTGAGGTTTGAACTTCCAGCCTCCAGAACTACGAGATAATACATTCTGTTGGTTAAGCCACCCAGTCTGTGAGACGTTGTTATGGTATCCCTGATTAGTGAGCTAATCTGCCAACTCTGTATGACAGGGATTTCCTCTCCACCATCCCAGTAATGGGAGGTCCGCTGCTGCCTGAACATCTCCAAAGATACTGAATTCACCACCTCCTAAGAGGCAGCCAAGCCCACTTCAGATGATCTTATTTGTTGGAATATTCTTCCCAAAGTCTGGATGGAATCTGGCTTCCTCCCCCAACCCTAGTTCTACACCTGGAGCCTCACAGACCAAATCTATGAGCCACTGGAGGGCAGGAGCCTTGTTTTATTGATGTTTTTATTCCCCCAGCACAGGCCTGGAGCCTACTGGTGCCTAATGAGTATTTGCCGAGTAAATGAAACTCTTGTTCCTTGGAGCCTTCTCTCTCAAAACCTCTCAGCTTCCAAATTTCTCTGCTACTGTGGCCCCTCTCTGGCCTCGCACCTAAAGAAAAATGTGATTCTCTAAGTGGGATCTGGCCAGGCAGAGAAAAGCAAGGCCATCACCAACCTCCCTGACTCCTAGAGATGCTATGCATTCATTGTTGTGACTCAAGACCATGTTATCCTTTTGAGCAACCACACACCACCGATGGTTGGTGCTGTTCATCTCTCTGTACTTGTACACATGTTTGGAACCTAAGTACAGAATCTTGCATTTGTCCATGTCAAATTTTTTCCTCTTTGGTTGATTTGGTTCTAATTCTGAGACCTTAAATATGGAGAATCCCCCAAAAGTCACATCACCAGTGAATGTGCTAAGCAGACCACTGATGCTGTCATTTAAGTTATTGGTAAAAATGGGGACAGAGACCAAGCCCAGTGGCTGGTTCAGAGAGGTCTCTCTGTGGTCCACATTAATCTAATTAATTAGCATCCTTTGGGTGTCAATGGTCAGCAGATAGTGGTTAAACTATCTGTCAAGATACAAGGAAGTCACAGTGGAGATAGTAGAGATCACTGACGGCTATATATGTGGATTTAAATTCCAGCTTCCTTCCTTTCATCTGCAGTTTACAGAAGGGCAGGCCTTCTGTTTTGGTTTCGGAAACATGCTCCCCTTTTCCTGCTCACTGCCTCAGATAGGTGGAAATTTCATAAGTACACTGTGGGGCAGAGACTCAGATGTGTTGAATGAGAGAATCTCAGCGTGGGAAGGGAGGCCATCTAACCCAGCTGTTATGGGTTGAATTTCCCCTTTCCCCCAAACTCATATGTTGATGTTCTATGAATTCCAATTGGGCAATTTACTTTGCATTTCTGACCCTTAGTTTCCTTATGAATAGAAACGAGAGGAAAATAATATCTATTTTATCAGGTTGTTCCGAGAAGTTAACATTTGTCCCATTCAATTCTCTAAACTGTCCGTCAAGTTCAAGTTGCCCATGAAATGCTTTGTCAAGGTAGCTGACTTATGTCCAGATGTGAAATGACTATACTGATCCCTGGTCTACCTGTCCGCTGCCTCCCTCACAAAGGAACATCAGAACAGTGTGCCCAAGTATCTTCCAGTTTTACGTCTCCATCTTTAAGCATTCATCAGCCATAAGACTGATAACCTATTTGAAACTCTGGCTTGGTGTTGACATTAAGCTCACCGTTGTCCATCCTTTCCTCATGTTTAGAAAATTGGGACGGAGATTGCCTGATTCCCTTCTCTAATTCTGCATGAGTTGGAGAAGATCATGGCCAGCTTGCTCAGTGGTCTGACTGCAAGTCTGCCCCGGGAGGTTCACTGGTTTTGACTCTGTGGATAGCAGTGGTTCTCAGACTTATGCTGTGCATCCAGATTACTTGGAGCACAGTTGAAACACACATTGTTGGCCCCACTCCTAGAGTTTCTGATTCACCAGGTCTGGGGTGGGCCTGAGAATTTGCATCTCTAACAAGTTCCCAGTGATGCTGATGCTGCTGGTCTGGGGACCATGAATGTTAAGAACCACTGCTTTAGAGCAGGAAAGTGGGACTGTCGGTAAAGAACCCAAAGGCCCTGTTCTCCTATCCAAGTAAAAGGCTCATCTTTGCTGAAAAAACAGATATAGGAGTTGAGGAGTTCATTATACGTTTGCCCTTCATAGCCCCGATGCCATCTGCTCCTAACCCTTTGGTTCTTACTTGAAATATAAAGAGACTTTTCTGTTTTTCTTAATATTTGCATAAACTCAAACCCATCCTGACTTTGGCCTTCCTGACATGATTCTCTAGGGTGCCATCACTATTTCCTAGTTATGTCTAATAGGGGCAAATGGATGGTGATCAGGAGGATCAGGAGCAGGGAGGAGACCTGGATCTGTCCCTAACCAGCCGTGGGACCTTGTGCAAGTTACTCCTTGAGGCTCAGTTTTCCTATCTTTAAAACAGGGATAATGGCAGTAGTCCTCTAGTGACATGAGATAATGCTTAGTATGGCATGCAGCATGTAAGCATTTACTATGGTAATCTGTACCCCTCAGCTGTTTTCCCACATGTCCTGTCGCAAGCCATTGAGAGCGGCATGCAGGTGTGACTGCATTTCTGAGCCTTTCTGAGTCACCACCCAAGGATGCCTGCTTTTCTTCTGGAAAAAAAAAAAAAAAAAAATGCCTTTGTTGTGAACGGGCAGCCAAACAAATTAAGAAGAGCGAAACCAAAGGCACATTCAAGGGCAAGTGGCATGGAGAGCCTCAGCTGGGGTTTCAGCACGACTGTGTCATGCCCAGGTGCTGGCTGGTGTTTGATAGGATGCTGAGGAGCTCTGACCTTTCAGCTTGTTCTCCCTGATAAGGCACTGCCCCAGGCTCTGAACAACTGCAGTGTGCATGTGTAGCCTTGATGCGCTGCTACCTTCTAACACTCCTTCTCCAGTGTGGCAGCTCCTGGCCCACTCAGCTCATTGCCATCCCTGTCTCTAGCCCAGTACTAAATGAGTGCAAATTTCTGCTGCACCTGGTGCACCACATTAGAGTAAGACAGTGCAGTTCAGTTCTTGGTTGTGCCACTTAAATGCTGGATGGCCTCATACAAATGACCTAACTTGTCCGAGCTTAAGTTCCTCTTTTGCAAAATGAAGGTAACAAAATGAAGGTAACAAGTTAACATTTGTCCCCTTCGATTCCCTAAACTGTCCGTCAAGTCCAAGTTGCCCATGAAATGCTTTGTCAAGGTAGCTGACTTATGTCTAGATGTGAAATGACTATACTGACCCCTGGTTACTGCCCTAAAAGTGAATTCTTATTTGAAATTCCCACCAGCAAAGCAGAAGGGTTCCTATTTCTCCACAGCCTCACGAACACTTGTTATTTTCTGTGTGTGTGTATGTGTGTTTACTAATAGCCATGCTAGAGGGTATGAAGTGATATCTCATTGATACGGTTTGGATCTGTGTTCCTACCAAATCTCATGTCGAATTTTGTAACTCCTAATGTTGGAGGTGGGACCGGTGGGAGGTGATTAGATCATCAGGGACAGTTTCTTGGGAATGGGTTAGCACCATCCAATGGATGCTGTCCTCATGAAAATGAGTGAGTTCTCTTAAGATCCAGTTGTTTAAAAGTGTACAGCACCTCCCTCTCTCTCTTGCTCCTGCCATGTGAGACGCCTCACTCTCCCTTTGCCTTCTGTCAGAACTGGAAGCTTCCTAAGATCTCCCCAGAAGCCAAAGCCACTATGATTCCTGGAGAGCCTACAGAACTGTGAGCCAATTAAACCTCTTTTCTTTATAAATTACCCAGTCTCAGGTATTTCTTTACAGCAGTGTGAGAATGTACTAATACATTCATGTACTTAATTTGTATTTCCCTTACGATCAGTGGAGCATCTTGTCCTGTATTTATTGGCCTGTAATTATTGAATATTTTCTTTGGAGAAATATCTATTCCAAGTCTTTTGCCCATTTTCAAATTGAGTTATTTGGATTTTCTGTTGTTGAATTGTAAGAGTTCTTCACATATCCTGGATGTTAATCCCTTATCAGGTATAGTATTTGTAAATCTTTTCTCTAATTATATGAGCTGTGTTGATACACTGTCCTTTGATACACAAATGTTTTACATTTCTAGGTAGTCCAATTTATCTATTTTTTTCTTTCATTGCCTGTACTTTTGGTGTCACACTTAAAAGACCATTGCCAAACACAAGGTGATGAAAAATTTCTTGTAAGTTTTCTTCTAAGAGCGAATTTCTTCTAAGTGAAATGTACAATTAACAATGCTTTAAATGCAGACAACCTACAGAATAGGAGAAAATATTCACCAACTATGCATCTGACAAAGGTCTAATATCCAGAATCTATAGGGAACTTAAACAACTCAACAAGCATAAAACAACCCCACTAAAAAATCAGCAAAAGACATGAACAGCCATTTCTCAAAAGAAGACAAATAAGTGGCCAAGAAATACCTGAACAAATGCTGCTCATCGTGAATCATCAGAGAAATGCAAATCAAAACCATAATGAGATACCATCTTATACCAGTCAGAATGGCTACTATTAAAACGTCAAAAAACAACAGATGTTGGTGAGGATGTGGAGAGAGAGCATGCTTATATATTGTTGGTGGGACTGTAAGTTAGTTCAGCCACTGTGAAAAGCAGTTTGGAGATTTTGCAAAGAAAGTAGAACTACCATTCCACCCAGCAATCCCATTACTGGATAAGTATCCAAAAGAAAACAAATCATTCTACCAAAAGACACATGTACTGGCATGTTCATAGCAGCACTATTCATAATAGCAAGGACATGGAATCAACCTAGGTGCCCTGCAATAGTGGATTGGATAAAAAAAATGTGGTACATACACACCATATTAACAATACCCATTCACAAGAAACCCTCCCCGACGATCTAATAACTAGAGGCCGTAATCCTAAATGAATTAACACAGGAATAGAAAACCAGATGCCACATGTTCTCACTTATAAGTGGGAGCTAAACATTGGGTATTCATGGACATAAAGATGGCAACAATAGACACTGGAGAAGAAGGGAATGGGGAAAGGGTTGAAAAACTGTTGGGTACTAAGCTTAGTACCTGGGTGGTGGGATCATTTGTATCACAAACCTCAGCATCATGCAATATACCCAGGTAACAAACTTGCAGAGGTACCCCCTGAATCTAAAATAAAAGTTGAAAAAGAAAAAAAAATCATTAAAATGGTAAATTTTATGTTATGTATATTTTATCACAATAAAAGTTTATTCATACCTCCCCCACATATCCTATAAATGGGGGGTTTATTGGGCAACATATCTTAACATAGGAAAAAAGATTATTTTGCAAACTGCAGTCCATTATTGGGACTTCAAGGTGAAGAACTCATGAGTGGCTGGTTTGACTTAGTCCACTGTTCTGACTACTACAGAGTCCTGTCTTAAATTCAGCCTATTGCACTTTCCTCCTTGTGGCTCCAGCCCCTGGAACTCTTGAGTCCATGGGACAAGTCTTATGTCTTTCCCACATTGTAGCTCTCCAAGTGGCAGGTGGCAGCTGCCACAATCACAGTAGCCACGATTGATTGATTACATGTATACTCTGTGGGGCTCTGGGGGAAGGGGGAAGGCAGGTGATACAACCAAGCCAGTCACAGAGCTGGGGTCTGGACCTTTTGGAGGCGTCGCTACTGCCAAAGCCAATGGTTTTGATGCTAGGCCACAGTGCCTCTTGGCCAGATTCCTCCTCAGTCTTCCTCTCTACAATCCCTTGGTCTTTTCTTGTGTGACTTTGTACTGCATCCCTCCCCAGCCCATTCTTCCACTTGCAGTGAACACCAGGTAAGGTCCCACCAAGGCAAGGGCTAACAACACATGCTTCCTACCTTTTCATTGGTGTCCTATTAGACCCAGCACCCTGCAAGGTCCAATGGCCCCACGGAGAGAGAGGATCATTGGCAGAAATCCATTCCAAACCCCCTTCTCCCCTTCTTTTCCCCCTACTAAAAGCAGAGGCTAACCTCACCCATCCTGCAGTATTTCCTCCCGGGGGCTCCTGCAACTGAAGATGCTGCAGTCTCAGGATGAACAGCCTGTTTGTTTAAAGGGTTTATTACTGGTGCTTAATGCTATTTTGACAGATGAAAGTGAGTCAATTATAGCTGGAAATAGCTCTGGCTGCATCAGTTTCTTCCAGGTGGTTGCCCATTCCCCATTCAAGGGACTTTTTCTCTCCTTAACAAAAGGCAGTGTTTCTCCTCTTATCCCCAAGGACTTCAGAACCATCTCAAGAGTTTCCTCCTTCTAGGAAGAAACAATATTTAATATTTAAACAGTCCATGAGAGGAGGGTTGCCACTGCAGACCTACTCTGACAGGGATGAAGTGAAAAGATGGTCCTGACAGGCCAACCTCCAGGATAAATTATGTAGCCCCATTGAGCCCTGTGTCCATATAGGTATCATTCTGGCTCCATCAGACACACATGTGGCTGCTCCTTATTGAATGTCTCTCTAGGGCTTTCTTGGGGGCAATGAGTTTTCCCTGTTGATATCCATCTTAATGATACCAGTGTTGGTCACAGGCTTGGGTGACCACACTCACCTTCATGAGGACAAGAATCCTTTGTGGGTGGCTCAGAAGGCTTCCCAAGGTCACACTGATTTATGCTAAGGCCCCAATGAAGAGCATCCTGATGCCCCTCAGTCAGTGGGGAGTCTGTACACTGGGCTCTTTCATGTCCCTGCTGATCTGCCATGTGGTTGGATGGGCAACTGGGTATAGGGCCTGACCCCAAGCTGGGAGGTCAGGAGTGTGGTAGGGTATATATTTGTAACAGGCATCTCATACTTCATATGCTCAAGAAAGAACTTCCTTCTGCAATGCCCCCAAACATGCGTGGGCTTTTCTAAGCTCTTCTATCACAGAATATGGCACTGCCACATTAAGCTTGTTTGCTTGGGCTTGTTTGCTCAAACTCTAACTCTAAGAGTCATCCTGGATTTTTCTCTTTCTCTCCCCCATTATGGTCCTTAAACAGAATCCACCAGTAAATCCTGCTGCCTTTACCTCCAAATTTTATAGCAAATCTGACCAACTCTTAGATATCCCACGCCATAATCCTAGTCTAAGCCATCATCATTTCTTGCCAGAGCTATTGCAACAGCTTCCCAACAAATATTCCAGCTTTCATTCTTGCTGGAGGGATCTTTTAAAGACACAACTCAGATCTTCTCCCTCACCTCCTTCACTGCCCCTCAAACTTAGAATCAAATCCAAACTCTTTTTTTTTTTTTTTTTTTTTGAGACGGAGTCTCGCTCTGTCTCCCAGGCTGGAGTGCAGTGGCCGGATCTCAGCTCACTGCAAGCTCCGTCTCCCGGGTTTACGCCATTCTCCTGCCTCAGCCTCCCGAGTAGCTGGGACTACAGGCGCCCGCCACGTCGCCCGGCTAGTTTTTTTTTGTATTTTTTAGTAGAGACGGGGTTTCACCGGGTTAGCCAGGATGGTCTCGATCTCCTGACCTCGTGATCCGCCCGTCTCGGCCTCCCAAAGCCCACAAACATATGTGCATTCTAGTTCCTACCTCTCTCACTAACATCATCTCCTCCCCTTTCTCCTTGCTCACTTTGTTTCAACCACATTTGTCTCTTGGTTGAACCTTGAGCACACCCTCCCACCTCAAGGCCTTTGCACTTAAGGTTCCCTCCACCTGGAAGGTTCCTACCCCAGATCTGCACATGGCTGGTGCTGTTTCGTTCCTTGAGACTTAGCTCAAACCAACTTCTTTCCAGAGAAGACTTTCCTGATAGCACTATTTAAAAATATCTTATTTATTTGTTTACCTGTAATTTATCTTTCCCTATAAGAAAACATAATTGTTAATGAGATCTGGGACTTTATTTTATTCACTACCGTATCTTAGTGTCTAGAACAGAGCCTGGCACATAGTAAACACTCAATAAATATATGTGGAATGAATATGTGTAGGTTTTAAAACGCATCTACAAATGGGCACTTTCCCATTGAGAGGCAGGGTCTATGTCTACTTCCCTTGATCCTAAGCTAATTTAATGACTAGATGGCTAGTAGATGATAATAGAAGTGACACTATGTGGTCTTAAAATGTGATGCAGCTTCTGCCTTGGTCTCTGGGCCACTTGTGCTAGAGCCTGGGCCACCATGTACACGTCTTACCACTCTAAGGCTACCATGCTATGAGGAAGCCCAATGTAGCCCACAGAGAGAGATCATTTAGAGAAACCCTAATACAACATAAAGAGAGGGAGAGAGACGCATGATTAACCCCAGCTGCTTCAGTCCCCCACTGTTTTACTTCTAGCCAATCTGACTGCACCTGACCTAAGAACCATCTGGGTGAGCCCTTCTCAGATTCTTAGCCAATAGAAATTGTAAACAATATAAAATGAATGTTGCTGTTGTTTTTTTAAGCTATTAAGTCATGAGATGATTTTTACTGCAACAGAAAACTGGAAGAGAGTGAATGAATGATTAATATTTAACTATTTTTCTTGTGGTTGCTCTAATGGGCACTAGTAAATTCCTAGCCAATTTACTGATCCAAGTGCCAGGGAGATCTATGCCAGGTCACATGAATGGGAGGAAACAAGGAGGAGATTGGGAACTACTACTTGTTTGGCTGGGGCTGTTTAAGAATGCCATCCAGGTTGACATGGACTTCTTGATAGGAATAGTTCAACCCTCCTCAACATTTCCTATTTGTTTTCCTTAATTCTTGGAATCTCTTTCCTGGAATTAGAGATCTAGGCCTAACCAGGAGAATCTTTAGCTAATTAGTTACATCAAAACTCTTCTTAAAGAGAGTGGATTCCATTGCTTTAACTCTCCCTATCTCTTTCATATTCCTAGGTAAAGTTCCCTTCCATCTTATAGAGAAGAGTGTGTGGACAAAAACATCCTAGGAGACGCTCCTTTGAAGATCTCAGCCCAATCAACAAGATGTGCTCTGCAGAGTTAGAACATATTGCACTGAGACATAAAGATGGCGATGATTGATGATAACATTAAGTGTTTCTACCGAAATATACTAGGCATTTCACATCCATTATCTCATTTAGTCTTCACATCCTCCAATGTTACCATTCCCATTCATATTTCACTGAAGAGGCAACTAAAGTTTAAAGAGATTAAGGTGAATTACTTGAAGTCAAGTGCGTCTGATCCTGATTTTCTTGAAAATCACACACCTGGGATGGTATGTGACTTGCCAGCCACCATCTCTCTTCCCATGTTCATGGCATCTGTTCCCACTGAGCCTCGAGACAGCCCCACCCCCAGGATCATTCTCAACTCAGCTCTCTAGGCAAGCACTACCCATTGGTCAAAATTGGCATGCCAGATGAAACCCACTTGCCAAACCCCCTCATCTCTCAAGGAGTGGAGGCTCAGAAAGGCCAGGTGACTTGCTGAGGCCATCCAGCAAGTGAGTGGTGGAGCTGGGGTGGAAATGCACCTGGGAAAAGGATACTGCCTACCAAGAATCTCCCACACTTAGTGACAGTCCTACTGGCCTGTAGGGAGGCCACTCACCCGCGAACAGCGTGCAGCAGGCGCAGCGAGGGGTATGCAGTGCGCACGTTGACGTGGTGCTTCAGGATAAGCTCGTTGACCCACTCAACACGCTCCTTGCCGCCCCTGGCCATGAAGGCAGGGATCCACAGGATGCTGCCATTGAGGCTGTGCAGCCGCTGCAGCAGCTTCTCCCGCCACGTGGCATTGACCAAGTCCTCAAAGGCCCGCTGGATGACCGAGGGGTTCATGGTTACCAGGTCTGTCTTGAGCCCCACATCCCGGGCATACTCCTGGACTGGGGCCAGGTTGCACCTGCCGGAGAAAAAGGCAACATGATCCTTTTGGGAAAGCTGAGACCCCTTCTTCTATTTAACTTGATCCCATCCTTTGCCTCTCCTTGCTTCTTTCTCATCCCCAAACAAAGACCCAGGGCATCTCTCCACACTCACAGGCCCCTCCCGTCATCCTTTCTCCTCCTTTTTCTGCCACAAATGTTTACTGAATTCATACCATGTACCTAGAACTTTGCTAGACCCTGTGGATGTAAATGCCTGTCTTCTGGAGTTCAGGATCTAGGAGAGGAGGAAAGAAGCAAGTAAGCCAGTCCTCAGTCCACAAGATGATGATGCTGTTGCCGAGAGTGACCTGGCCCATCAGTTGACAGAGTGAGGGATCCGAAGGCAGACTTCCAGGCTCTAAACTCGCTTTGACACTTTCTACCTGTGTGATTCTGGGAAACTTGCTCAACCTCTCTGTGCTTCCTGAGACCTTCCATTACTTTAAGCTATGATAGAGATCACAACAGCATCCCTCCCAAGGATTAAAAGAATTGCTAGGCCGGGCGCGGTGGCTCAAGCCTGTAATCCCAGCACTTTGGGAGGCCGAGACGGGCGGATCACGAGGTCAGCAGATCGAGACCATCCTGGCTAACACTGTGAAACCCCGTCTCTACTAAAAAAAATACAAAAAACTAGCCGGGCGACGTGGCGGGCGCCTATAGTCCCAGCTACTTGGGAGGCTGAGGCAGGAGAATGGCGAGAACCCGGAAGGCGGAGCTTGTAGTGAGCTGAGATCCGGCCACTGCACTCCAGCCTGGGAGACAGAGCGAGACTCCGCCTCAAAAAAAAAAAAAAAAAAAAAGAATTGCTACATGCTCAGTACGTAGAACACTACTGGATATAGTAAGAGCTTGATAAATGCTAACTGTTGTCATCATTTTTATGGGAAGGAGGAGTGTCAGGTGGACTTCCCTGAGGTGGTGACCACTAAGCAGAAGTCTATTAGTGGACAAGGTACATGAAAAGAGTGCTTCTCCAGTTTGCCAAGTCAGAAGAATCACCCCAGGCACTCATTAAAAATACAGATTCCCCAGTTCCTCACCTGGAGATTCTGATTCAGCAGGTGAGCCTAAGCATTGATACCGATTTTTCACAAGCCCTTCCTCTTCAGGTAGTGTTATAGCCAAGCAGTTTAGGAATACCATGCTATAGCACTGTGGGCACAAGAAAGGTATCCAAGGGCAGAGAGGTGGGAAACAACATGGGTGTTTAGAGAAAGGCAAGTGATTTGGTCTGACTGGAGTATATTGCGTGGAGGAGATGGGGTTCGGGAGGCAAGCAGAGTGAGGTATCAAAGGACCTGTGTGCCAGGGACTTGGTTCTGAGGGCAATAGGGAGCCACTGAGGGTTCTGGAGCAGGAGAGTGACAGGGATGGTTTAGAAATTTTGGCCACAATTAGAAAGCAATGAGATGACGTTGCGGTATGGATTGGAGGGGATGGAGTTGGGTACTGGAGGGCAAACTAAGAGGCCACTGCAAACTCATGTTGACAAGTCAGGCTGCCTGGGTTAAATAGCAGAGGCTATTTAACCTGACGACTTCCTTGTGGGAGACCCAGCCTGGGTGTGCATATCTGGGTTTCCTGCCTATGCCTGGGACTGGGATGGCAGCAGAGGGCATTGCAGGGGAGGTCTGGCTGCTGTCTGGCACAGAGGATTTAATGGTGGAAAAGCCCTTTGACCAGTGAAAAGAAGTCTGAGAAATCCAGTTAAAAGTGTAAAAATAGAGGCTGGAGACATGAAGACAAGGGATCGCAAGTCATCATCAAATGAAGAAATCCAGGAACTTTATTTATCCCTCCCTTTAAGCAAGGACTTTCCTTTTTCAACAACTGGGGAGAAAAAGTGGGTTAATCAGAAAGAAAACTCCTATTTTTTGAGCCCCTGGTGTGTGCCAGGCACTGACCGGTCCTTTAACATAGGTCAACTGATTTTATTGTGACCCAGTTTTAATGACCCTCCTGTTACAAGTGAGGAAATGGAGGCTCAGTGTGTGAGAATTAACTTGCTCAAAGGCCTGGAGCTAGAAAGCGAACCACCAGGAGTCAAGCTCAGGTATATTCGACTCAAAGAGCCTGTTTGTGATTTCAGACTGAACGCCCTAAAATATCCCCTCTTCTCATCCCTGCCCCAGGTCTTGCTATCTTTAACTGTGACTAAACACTGCAAAGGGATAGGATTGCCTTGGGTCAATTCCCCTTCAGAAGCCCTTGCCACAGGCCTCAGAGACTGAGGTGTCACTGGAGTACATCAGTCAGTGTGGGGCTGCCCAGGTCTCAGTTACTCCTATTGCCTTGAAACCCGGCTGAGCCAGGCTTCCAAGGCCTTCCTGAGGGTCTGGGGCCGATTCTAGGCCAAGCTCCAGGTCCCGAGGCAGGGCCAAGTGGACTGCATGCAGTTCAGATGGACTGGAAGCAACCATGGGGCAGGAGGGGCTGTGACAGAGGCAAGGAGAATGAAGGGGATGTGGCACCTAACCCTGGCGGCTCACAAGGTGGCCCAGAAGGGTGAAGCAGGAAACACACTCTCAATTACAATGTTGGCCAGTCTGGGATGCCACCTCCTGGAAGATGTTGTGGGCAATGGGAACAGGGGCTGTGTGCTCCTTGTAGGCAGGCCCCAGCCCTCATTCAGTATAGGACTCGGCTCACAGTAGGGGCTTCATACCTTACCTGCAGAGGCACAAGAAGAGGGAGGCAGGGAGGGGCTGTGAAGTCCAAGCTTTTCCAATGACTGTGCCTCAGTGAGGATGCTGGGGTAGGGGAGCTCTGCCCTAAGTGGACTGTCTAGACGTCTTCCTTCCCCACCAGATGTGAATTGCTTCATTTAGGCGAGAAGGAGGCGTTAGGAAGGGGTTCAATCTGATCTAGGCTCTCTTTTGTCCAACAGTAGGCCAGGCCTCCCAAAGTGACTTCTGGATTGCCTTGGCTCCGGGCAGGAGAGGAGTCACTCCCTTCCAGAAACCACCACACCCACAGGTACACATTGAGGAATACTCTGCAGGGTGAGAGAGGCAACTTGGGCAGACTTTGGAAGCCAACTCCCCGGTCTACAGCCTGGCTCCAGCCCTCACTAGCTGTGTGGCACTTGCCTCTCTCTGCCTCAATTTCCTCACTGCAAAGCCAGGATAAAAACAGAGCACTCCATACACAGTAGTTGTGAGAATTAAATAAGTTAATAAACAGGAAGTGCATAGAATAGCACCTGGTACATTCCAAGTGGCCAACATATGGTAAGGGATAACAATGATGATAATGTGGTTTATCCATGGAAGGGCATTTGTTCATCAGATTCTCCTTATGGAAGAAGTGCGTGCGTGCGTGTGTGTGCATGCGTTTGTGTGTGTGCCCAATGAAGTTCTGATCCCCAAACAGCTGGGAGCTTATACTTTGCGCACAGGATCCCAGATAGACACAGTGTCCTTAGCCTGGCATTGCAGGATCATGGGGCTCTCCTGGGACCAGCCTCCCATCCATTCCCAGCAGCACTTTGTGCAGCTGATGCTTGCTTAAGCAGTGCCCTGCCTGATCCATGCATCTGCCTTCTTGCTTCCATGCCTCTCTTCATGCTGTTTCCTCCTCCTCACCACTTTCACTGGTCAAAGGCAACTCACACTCCAATGCCGCTTCTGCCGGAAGCCTGCCTTGAACTCCCTAGGAGGCACTAGGTTTTGCAAGATCGTTGCATTTTGCGTGCCATGTGTCCCACCAGGACTTACAAGCTTGTCTTCCCCACATAGAGTTTTCTGAGAGGGGGTGAGGTCTTGCGTGTCTGTGCGTTTCTCCCACAGAAGAGGTAGGGTGAATGGATTGAAGACTTGGACTGGCAGAGACAGAAACCTCTATCAGGAGTTTCACAGTGTCTGCCATTCTAGCAAAGCCACACGG
Organism: Trachypithecus francoisi; assembly: GCF_009764315.1. Taxonomy (NCBI): domain Eukaryota; kingdom Metazoa; phylum Chordata; class Mammalia; order Primates; family Cercopithecidae; genus Trachypithecus; species Trachypithecus francoisi. The sequence goes on from NW_022681468.1 coordinate 96,661,092, forward strand.
AGGCCTTCCTCTGGCCTGGCACAGCCTTGGACAGGAGGCCTGGAGATGGACACAGCCACTCTGGTCTGGAGGAGCTCACCACTTGGGGGTGAGGTGGGTGGAGTGGAGACAGAGTCCCCAGGGAATTAACACTTAGTGTCCCTGTTGTGTGGGAGACACCATCCCAGGCATATTCCCATATGCCATCTCATTTAATGCTTGCAACATCACACTCACGCTCTCTTTATTGTGAGTGTGGGGCTTTGGCCTGTAGCATATTTCCAAGTGCAGGGCATGGAACAAACTCCTAGACTGGAAGAACCCAGAGGAACAGTCCCAGCGGGGTGGAGGAGCTAGTGCCACTACTGGGTACCGTATCCCTGATGTCAAACGTTAGTCTGTACACAGTGGGGCTGCAAAATCTTGTCCTAAAACACCCCTCAGGTCCACCCCAGAGACACGTGGGAGTTTCAGAGCCATGAACATAGGCCTAAGGGACAAAGAACAACTGCACTTTTTGAAGTAGCTTGCTCCTTGGCACTTTTGATCCATATTTTCCAAGTATGTGTGGATGGGTGTGGACATGACTCCCAGGAGTGAGGCAGAGTACACCCCGGCTGCGCCTCTCCACGTGCAGTCACACACCAGCAGTGGCGTCCCCTGGGGTGCTTGTTAGAAATGCTGAGTTGCCGGCCCCACCCTAGACCCCAAAACTCTGCCTGTCAATAAGCCCAGGAGACTCCTGTGCACGGTAAAGTCTGAGAAGCACTAGGCTAGAGCACAGACCGTATTCATAATGAAAGAACCTCAAGGCCAGCCAGTCCACCCAGCCCGTTTTACAGATGATAAAACTGAGGCCCAGAAAGGCAGAGAGATACACCCCAAGTCATGTGACAAATGGGTAGCAAAGCCAAGGCCCAGCTTTGAACCGCGCACTGCTGACTATGTGAAAGGGTTCCAAAAGGAAACTGTGGCCAAAATCTGCCTCCAAAAATTCCTGGGTCAGGACTTCATGGGCTGTGTGATGCTCACTGTGGGGACTCATGACTTGTGACAATGGAAGAGGCATGGCTTAAGTGTATGGCATTAGGTCAGAAAGCCCCCACCGGATACTGCTGGGCACTCCTGGAGGGGATCCGACCCCCTGGGAGGAGGCATTGGCCCCCACACCCTCACCTTTAACGCCCAACCGTCACTCCTTCTCTGACTTCCAATCAGACAGACCTGCCACACTTTCTTCTTCCTTTCCCTCCCCTCACCCTCCCTCCACTAGACTTTAGACTAAAGGGCTCTGAAAAACAGGGACTGAGCTGTTGGATGTGCCAGGGCCAGACGGACCTGGCAGAGGATGACAAAACTCTGGCTGCCAGGCTGCGGTAGCATTTCAATCCCAGCGGACGCAAGAGTAAAGACACGGTTTCTTCCCTTGTCCCAAGGTTTAGGGAACTCTACGATAAGGTGGCTTCCCAAAGCCCCAGGACAAGGCTGTCTTTGCCTCGAGTTGGTCCCCACAGAAACATGAGAACGTATGCAGTTCTGCCAGGGCTGGGGAGCCGGCTGCAATGAAACTCGAGGCTCTGGATGCCCTAATTTTGACCGGAGACAGCAAAGCCTTGTTTCCATGACTGTGGTGGGTTGGGGGTCAGGTGTCAGGGCCAAGGGCAACCTTGTGTACAAATGTCCCAGGCAACTGGAAAATGAGAGCAGATATTTTCAAGAAAATAACGGTCAGGTACAAAATCCAAGTTTCTCTGTTACTCCCGCACTTCCCAGATTTTGAGAACAGGGTAATAAAGTCACTAGTAGGGCACCCCCTTCCAAGACACTTACAAGAGTTTTGCAAAGTTGAACCAACAACTAGCCAGCCCAGGAGATTTTCTTACCAACCTTTTGTATCAGGCTCTACCTCAGGGGATCAGCAAACTTTTTCTGTAAAGGGCCAGATAATAACATTTTCTGCTTTGCAGGTGATATGATCTCTCTGTTGTGACTCTGCAATTCCACCCAATGACTTAACCGTGCCCAGTGACTCCACACTCTTTGTAGTGAGACAACAGCCACAAATGATATGAAAATGGGTGGCGTCGCTGTGTTCCAACCAAACTTTATTTACAAAAGTAGGCTGCAGGCCAGCATCTGCCCACCTCTGCTGTGGATCAGTGATTCTCAACCTTGGCTGTAAATCAGAATGACCTGTGCTCCCTGGGTTGCCCGCACCCCTGCCACGCCTCTCTTCCCCTCTCCTCCATTGATTTAATTGGTTTGAGGTACATTCTGGACATTGGAGGCGAAGCTCCCCAAATGATTCTGATGAGCAGTCATGGTTGAGAGTAGGGGCTAACTCTGTCAAGGCCTCATTTCAGTCTCTTGGGACAACTGGCAATGCTCCACTGAAACTCAGCCTGCCCGCCGCTCTGGCCCCAGAGTGCCTGCTGGGGCGTGTTACCTGATGACGAAGCTGTGGGCGTCAATCTCCTGCCCACAGCCGCTGTTCAGCAAGACCCCCGAGTTGCCCACGATGGCACAAGTCCCAAAGTGCTTGTTCTTCAGTGGTGAAGTCCGGGGGAGGAGCTCGTAGAGGTTCTGAGACACATTCATGGTGCTGTCTCGATCGAAGATGTAATGAATAATGTCTCCAGGCTTCAGGGTTCCCTTTAGGACAGAAATGTCCTTTTCAGCATCCAAGAACTTTAAAATTTGCTTCCTGTGAAAAGCAAACACGTGTGAGGAAAGTCTCCATGGTGCCAGCTGCCCTTTGCCAGCCCAGCTTTTCCTATCCGGGGTCGTCCTGCAGGGTGGCTGCAGCCCAGCCAATACACAGAGTATGCTGAGAGTTCAGATGCCCTTGAGAACGGGTTCCAGGCAGGGACGGCCAGAAGTGGCCCAGAAGCAACTATGGTGGCGGCCAATATGGGGGTTGCCAGGGTTACACCCTCTTCCTTTGTGAGGCGAAAACTGCTCTGGGAAATCACTCCATTAGGACTGGAGGTGAGCTCCTCAAGCGGGCCCCAGAAGGAAGGGTGGCCCATCACCCGTTTCCCCAGGACTGCCTGGCCTAGGCACTGAAAGTCCCATGTGCCTGAAAGCCCCTCAGTCTGGGGCACACCCAGACATTTGGTGACCTTACATTACTCTCACTCTCTTAGGCGGATATAGGGCCACCCTCTGACAGGGATGAAAGTGAACGGTTAGGTACAAAATCTAAGTTTCTCTGTTACTCCCACACTTCCTAGATTTTGAGAAAAGGATACTAAAGTCTAGGAGCAGAAAGCCAGATGACAGGTGCCTCTCACTCCTTACTGGCCCATTTTCTTCCACGGAAGCTTTCTCTGGGCAAAGGAGCTTTCTGGGGGGATGGATACTGTGACGTGTATGGACATTTTCCGCCTCTGAGACACTGAGAGGATGGCCTGCCATCCTGCAAGCTGGAGCATGTCCGCTTGCTGCCCTCCTCAAGTTGCTATCTAGTGTTTATGGGGGGGGATTATAAATATGGACCCCTTCCTGGTCCCACAGAGACCAGGTTGTTTCAGAACGAAGGACACCTCTCTAGACTCTAGGGTAGCTTTGATTTAGAGAAAGTTCTCGAATCGAATCATCTAGCAAAGCACAAAGAAAAGATCGAGTGGGGTCAGGAAAGGGATGGGTGTCCTCTTGGACTTGCCAAAAAAGCTTCACCTGAAACACACAGCTTCCCCTAAGGAGCCTGAGAATCCTAGCTGGGGGTTCTACTTAAAGAACTGTTTAAATCACCCGAGATTTTTAGAAATGATTCCAGTCATAAAGATAAAGAAATTGGGTACCTAGATAAGCTGAAATTAATTTCATATTCTGCTGCAAATTCCTATCTAGAACAGATACAAAGATGCTGTTCTTTGTTTTCAGAGTCCTGGAGGTGCAGAATTTTCATGCCCTTTGCAAATGTGAGACGCTGCAGGATGGCTATCCCATCTCACAGATAGTAACACTGAGGCCTGAAAGCCTGCTGGATTTGAGATGTTCACAACCTGTGGTACATTCCAGTAGGCTGCACATTCAGTCACTTGGGGAACCTTTAAATCCTTCAAATCTCCAGGCTTACATGTGAGAAATCTTGATTCTGAGAGTGGCCCAGTTGTCAGCATTGCTCTCAAAAGCTCCCCAGGTGACTTTAATGTGTGTCCAGGTTCAAGCGCCTCTGGGGAAGTCAGGGGGCAGCTAGAATGCTTGGTAAGCTTGATGCTTCTCATCCATTATCTTTCTCTATTAATGACTGCATCTCTTGCTATCATGTAGGGGAAACCACCCTTGCAGAATAATTCATATCTGTTGATGGAAAACAGAGGCATTGTTTTTATTTACTGTGCTTTACCAAGGATTATATGACTTGACAAACTAATAGAGTTGGGAAATTGCTGAAACCTTTGCAATTACTTACCCCAAGGTATTTAAAAACAAAGAGAGCCCCTAGAAAGCCCATAAAGAAACACCTCTGTGAGTGAATTAATTTCTAACTAATTATGAGAAATTACCATCAATTATTAAACATCATTCCAAATCACTTGCAGAATCTTTTATTATGAATAATCTTGGTGATTAATTGAAGCTGGAGGAAATTCTTTTTCCCTCTGGGGGAAGGTACACTGTTGCTCCTGAGGGGACTGTGTTTGCAGGGTCTTTATGAAGGACAGTCTCATCTTCACGAGGGGTGGGGGAGCTATTTCTCTACCCAATGGTTGGAGAAAGGGACATTGGGGACCATGGGTAGCTCATACTGGCAGGAGGATTTCATTCACGGTGGTGTAGTGGGGAGAATGGTGACCCCCCTAAAATATATGTCTACCTCCTAACCCCTGGAACCTATGAATGTGACCACATTTCAAAAGAGCATCTTTGCAGATGTAATTAACTTAAGGATCTGGAGATGAGATTATCCTGGATTACCCGGGTGGGCTCTAAATTCAATGACAGGTGTCCTTATAGGAGACAGAAGAGAAGAAGACAGAGGCACAGAGGAGAGGGCCACATGAAGATGGAGGCAGGGGTTGGAGTTCTGCGGCCACCAGAGGCTGGAAAGGGCAAGAGGATGGGTTCTCCCTTGGAGCATGCAAGGGGGTGCTCAGAATTCTGGCATCCAGAGCGGTGCAAGAATAAATTTCGGTTGTTTTAGGCCACCATGTCGGTGGTAATTTGTTATAGCAGCCCTAGGGAACCAATGCAGTTGGGGTTGCTGACTCCACGGTGCCCCTGATCAAAGCGGGCAGCTGTTAGGGCTTTGTGAGGGGGTGGAGGGCCACCAGGAGGCCTCTGAAGAGGAGCTGAGTAAGGAGTGCAGGGTGGCAGGGAGTCAGCTACTTCCAATGATTTCTCAGCTGCCAGGTCCCCAGAGCTCATGCCTTTCAACTCCCCAGCCCTGCACAGGTCCCAAAACTAAGCTTCAAGAACTAGGGTGCAGGGGCATTTCCATTCTGATAGTGAGCCTCGTGGCAGGGGCAACTCCCTGCTCTGCATGGTGCCATTGCCGGTGGCTGCTCCCCTCTCTCCCCATGGTATGGCCTGGGATGGTCATCAAGGCCTTCCCCATCTGGTCCTGGCTACCATCCCAACCTCACCCTCCTATTCCCTGCCCCCTGCTTCCTGCTCCTGCAGCACTGTTCACAAGCACCAGATCACAGACTCTGTGCATGTGGGAAGCAGCTTGGTGAACTTCTAATTATCCTTCAAAACCCACTGCTCCTGGCCAGCCTTTCCTGACCAGTCCTCTTAGTCCTCTTACAAAATGAATGGCTCTTTGCTCAGCATGGCCTCTTTATTTCCATCTATATATATGTAAGATGCAGCACCACCTAATGTGTATGTCATACCACGTTGTCTTGTCTCTGCTTATATTCGTGTCCCCACCTAGCATGTCTGATTCACGCGAGCACCCCCGGGGCCCCAGCATGATGCCTGGAACTGAATAGTTGGACTATACTTACAAATATTTGCTGGGTCAATCATGGCTACATCTAAACTAAGTGTGCAAAATGCTGAAGTTGTAATTCCTTCTCTACAGTTCCCCATTGCCACTACCCCATGACGCCTGCAGTGCTCTGAAAACATCACTCTGCATAGATCAGGGCGAGAGCTGCTCTCTGGCTAAACAGACCTCTGCTTTCTGGTTGGGTGTCCTGTCAGTTCCTGGGTTCTCCGGATGCCCCTGTGGCTCTAGGTTTTCATTTTCATGTTGTGGGGGAGGAGCAGCCTACGCAAGCCACAAAGGCTGAGGAGGGAGCAACTTTCCAAGAACAAACTGGAGGACTGTCACTGAAAGGGGATGTGAATCCCGGGCAGGCCCCAATAAGTAAGGACTCTTTATGCCTGGGAAGAAGCAGCCACCTGTGGCCTCCACTGCCCAGGCTCCCTCTGCTGCTGACCCGAGACTCAAGGTTTGCTGCTTCTGAGTCCAGGACCTCAGCGGGTGTTCCTGCCACCGCCTGGCCCCAGTCACCACAGGCTGGGCTGCTAGGCTTGTCTGGGGTTTTTATTTCCAATTGATCACTTACAGATGAAACCTGCCTCAGCGGGAGGTAAACATTTTATTTCTATCCTGACTTCTTTAGATGATGAAGAGCGGCAATTTGCCGGTGTGTGCTGAAGACCAAGTCTACTTCTTGTCCTGTAGGTAATTACCAGTACCTGATCCTCAGAGAGAGTGTCTGGTTATGTCTCCATTTGGATGAGGCTGGCTGGATGTTGTGCTTGATGCTTTCATTACTTCTGTCAACAACAGCTGGTGATGAGGAGCCGTTTATTACAACTTCAGCTCTGGAAGGAGAAAAAAAAAGGAAGAGGGTAGACATGATGTGTTAGCAAGCCGATGACAAGTCTAATAGTTTTGTTTTTGCACGGGCTTGAATGTAAACTTCTCCAGAAGAGCAAAATTGCAGTTATTACCTGAGAAGAGAAGGAAGTCTATTTATCTTCCAGTAATGCACAAACTCTGTCCCTCAGGTATAACCTACATACATTCTTGGAGACAGGAAGGAAGGTGATAAACCTATTTTTCTTCCCCCGCCCCCAGTGATTTTTTTTTTCCTGGTAAAACCTCGCAGTCACTGTCAGAAGAGTAATATTTCTTATTCAAGCTATTGATAAGAAACTCTACAAGAAGCAGGTATATGAACCACAAAGTATCAAATCATGGGCTTCCAAACTTAAAGAGAAAACAAGAACTCATACCAGGACAATGTAATTGTAGCCTGTGGCTTCCCCCTCCTCCCTGGCGGCCCCATCACTCTCTTGAGGGTAACTCTGAGATGCTCCTTGAAATATGGACCTTGTTACACAGTCATCTGTGCTGTGTCTGTCCCTCATAGGAGACTGTAAGCAAGAGATCTCCAGCATTCACTTTATATTCCCTAGTGGTCTCACATAGCAGGTACCCGATAAATAAGTATTGTTGAATTTAGGTTGAAATCGATCCTGGGGGAGCCTTGGGTGAATGAAAGAACTGGCTGGCTTCATATTCCCTGGGTGGATCATGATTCTGGGTAAACACCCCCTTTCCATCTGACTCAGGAACACCAGGTATTATAGGATTGGCTTGAATTCAGAGGCTTGAAATCTATGCTAGTAGGTTTCTATAAACTGGGTTACAATTCTATCTTTGAAGGCAGTGTAAGAGTCAGCCGGCTTGCTGCCGGATGCACACAGATGTATGTGGGTCACATCCAAAGTTCTTTTTGTCTGTGCTGACAGCAGATTCTCCCAGTTAGAATAAGTGGATTTGTGATGACAAATTCTGAAGCTTTCAAGAGTTCAAACCAAACATCTATGTCCTCTTCATTTATCTTGAAACAGCCAAGTTAAAAAAGATGAAATCCTGTTAGTGAGTTCTAAACTCGACGCTCTATTTTTTTTTTGGAGACAGAGTCTCACTCTGTCACCCAGGCTGGAGTGCAGTGGCACAATCTCAGCTCACTGCAACCTCCCCCACCCAGGCTCAAGCAGTTCTCCTGCCTCAGCCTCCTGAGTAGCTGGGATTACAGGTGAACGCCATCACACCCGGCTAAGTTTTGTATTTCAGTAGAGATGGGGTTTCACCCTATTATCCAGGCTGGTCTTAAACTCCTGACCTCAGGAGATTTGCCTGCCTCAGCCTCCCAAAGTGCTGGGATTACAGGCATGAGCCACCATGCCTGGACCTACTTTGACTTTTGTAGGTAGAGAAGGAATTCGTTTAGGGGTGCATGTTGTCTCACATGTTCCCTTCACCCACCCACCTCCATTCCTCAGTATTTCTGACTCCTGGCTGATATCACTTGTCTCGAACTCAAATATCTGTAACTTTGCAGAGGATAGAGAATTGATGAGTTTTGAGTAAGGCAGAGGAACTCTTCCTAGCATGCAGGCTTAAGGGAGCTTCTGAGAGGGTACACAAGACCTAACCCTTTGAAATTTTTACTGTTTTCATACAAGCAGAGGGTACAGTGGAAAGATTTCATAGGCTGTGTGACTGTGGGTCAATCATTTTACCTCTCTGAGCCACAGATCGCCCATTTATAGAAACAGGGTGTAGAAGAGACAGATACCCATCTCGTGAGGTTCTGGAATTTTCAAAGGAGCACCGATGTTTCTGGCATGACCCACTGGCTGCCACCTCATGAGGTTCTAGCAGGAGCTGGCATTGCTGCATCCTTTTGGTACCACCAACTTCTATGCAGACCACAGGCAGGGGCACTGACCTCAGGGACACAGAATTAGTGGCTTTGCCCAAGCTTCGTTGAAGCCTACCTCAGTAGGTAAGTGCGTAGGCATGCACAACAGAAATGCTTTAACGCTGGTGATGAGGAGTTATCGTCCTAAGAGGCTAGCTGATGTGCTCATCAGAAATCAGTGATTGGGCCCTGGCATCTCATGGCTTAAAGTGGATTCAGTCTAGGGCGATGCTTCTCAGAGACTGGGGCACATGGGATGGCACCAGGCTCTCAGGAAAGAAGGAGCTGCAGAGGAATTCTATTGTGGATACTTGTAGAGGGGACCTGCTCGGAAACCTCCAGGAAAGGTTTCCAGACTTCTCCAGGACACAAGATGGTAAAGGTTGGAAAGGGAGAGAGATAAATGCTGGTGTGGATAATGGTAAAATTCCCTTTCTCTCTCCACCTTCCAGGGTGAATTTGGATGGCATCCTGCATAGCCCATTATGGTCTTAAGGGATTTTAACCCTGGCTCAGTTGCAGTCTACCTTGGTGGACTTGGAAAAGTCACTTCAGATTTCCAACCTTCTTATCTGTAAAATAAAGGGGATGGATCAAATAACTCCAGGGTCCACCTTGGTTCACAGGTTTTACACGCTCTGTGCTGCACAAACATGCTGGATTGGTGAGTTGAGGTATTCCTCTTCAATGAATGTGTTCTCCTGTTTCCAGTCCCCTCTCCATTTCCAAAATGACACTAGAGGTACATCTCAAGCTTAAGTTGCTTCACCTCCCAGCTCCCGAACTTCACCCCCAGTGATCTTCTTATGATGCCACAGATATATCCACAGTGGTAGTAACAAGCATCAAATAACTACCTTTAACATATCAGGTGCTGGGCTAGATAGATCCTTATATTTGGTGGTTCTAGTCCTGAAACACTCCACAAAGACACTGCAGTATTATTCTAATTAAATGGGTGAGCCAAGGCTCAGAGGGGTAAAATCGCTTGCCTAAGGCCCTGGCTAACAGACACCGGGGGTGAAGCCAGGGCTGCCTGGATCCCAGGACTGTTTTTTCCACTTCTCATACTTGATTAATATGAGACTGTGGCCCCTCAAGCTACCACGAGGATTTGGGCTTCAGGGGCAGGATCTTTCTCCAAAACGGGGCTATCATTTCCTAATAGAACAGAGAGGGACTTAGGAGCACATGGCCTTCTTTCTTTCTGTCATATTTGCATTTCACCTGGCATAACACAGGCTTCATTGATAGCTCCAAGGTGGCTAAGAGGTAATTAGAGAGCTAGAAGCAATGATGTCAGGGACCGAGGGAACAGTTTCTCGAGTCAGTCATGCAGAGTCAGGGACAGATGTACTTCACAGGTCTCATACAGAAAAGAGAGCTAAAAAAATATGGAAGGGCAAATAATAGACTATCCTCTGCATCATATGGACCTCTTATTTCCACAATGACCAAAATAGGATATTTAGAAAGCAAAACGAGCCCCTGATTTTGAGTAGTAGCCTTTGTTTACATCATATAACTCGGCACTTCCTTCCACTGCTCCTTAAGCTCAGGCTTGTAAGACTACAGGTCATAGCTATGGGGCACTTGTCATTGATGGAGAATGGGGACTCAGAAGCATGGTGTAGCCATAGCCAGGGGCAAGCCTGGCTTTGCGTGCTCTCCTGCATCCAGCTGTCCCCTGGCAATGACTGTTCTGCACCATTACATGAAGTAGAAACACTCAGAATTTGGAGCATATGTTCAACAATTGGGGTTAACATTACTGTGTTGACTCCCTAAATATTTTAAGAGGTCTCAGCAAAGTTTCTGAATGCTTTATTTTCCATCTTAACCTCCTGGACAAACCATTTACCACAATGAAATTGAGTGAAAATCCTGGTTCCCTTCAGGGTCTCCATTGCTTAGCAAACATGCAAGTTTGAGTAAGCTCATTGGCGTCCTAGGCATTGCAAAGTGGGTGGGCTCTTTTCCAGAAAGTGACTCTTACCCATCTGCATTTTCCATCTCTGCAGCCTCTAGACCTTGGGCCATTTCATGTGATCTTCCATTGACAGCTCCCCCCAAAAGTGATTAGGGAAATGCAAAGCCAAAGTGAAACGAAACAGATCTATTTGCTAAGTAAGAAGGGCACCATCCAGCAAAGAAGAGAAGCAGATTAATAGCTGCCTTACAGCAAAAACAAATGAACACAAAATCTAATTTACAAACCTATTAGATTTGCTATGTAAGCTGTTCACAGCTGATCTGATTGTACCTCTGCCTCCCGAATTCCTGCAAGACAAAGGAAATGCATTATTTATAAACCCAGCGCATCTTTGCAAAGCCCTCTTCAATTGCCAGGAGATCCCACAGCCCACCAGGAAAACTACAGAGGGAGGAAGAGACCTCATTCTGGACTCTCCAGAATGGGCAAAGTCCTGGCCCCAGACACAGCCCAAACATTTTATAGGGTGTAGACCTCCTGGATCCTCCCCTGCCTCCCTCCCCACTTGAATATTCTTCCAATTGGTACCCAGGTTCTCATTTGAGACCCGCATTTAAGACAGCAAATAAACTCCCTGGGGATTAGTCTCCCCTGGTGAATCCCACAGGATAGCAAGATTCAACATGACTCAGCATCTGCTCTAGCATGACTCAGCACCCACTGGCTGTCTTCTCTGGCTTTCACTTACATGTAGTGAGCTGTTGTCCATTGCATTCTCTCCAACTTTGAGACTCCAGAAATTCAACAGAGGCAGCAAGGTTATCTCAACAGTGCCTCCATTCAAAAGTGATCGCAATTTGCTCTTTGGTGGCAAAAGAAATAGTATTAAGTGGTGTCACTCTGCTAGGAAGTGAGAAGGGTGTATGTGTGTCATGAGATCCCTTGTTTCTTCCTCTGTAGGATAGGCTTTTGAAGTAAAAGCACTCTAAGGTCCTTTCCAGCCCTACTCTCTATTTGGTTCTGCCAAATCCCATTCTGTCTGGCCACATGGTTTCATCCCACTTCACTGACACATTAGGCGTGGGGAATGGATAAATACATGTGCCTTGAGAACCCCCCACTTTTTGCCCTGCATGTTTTAGAAAAGTTGTATGTGAGATTCATTATTTTTATTAATTAAAAAATGACGGGGTATGCGGTTTGGGGAGGTACTCGGTGCTTTTCTCATTTTTTAAAGTTCCATTTAGCCTTTCAGTCAAGGTGTTAGCGGACTCCAAAGAAATAATTAAAATCACTGGGGAAGCTGTGTATTGAAAGGAAACCTTGTCATTAAATGAGAACACTGCAGGGGGACTTAGTACCTATCCACACACTGGTTATAAGTCTGGATTTTTGTATCTGATTTCCTTAGGATTCGCATACTTGTATATATCACATTGTGTGTGCACACACATGTGTGTGCATGCTTATATGTACATGTCTTTTCCAGATAAATTGTCTTTTCAACATTATTTGGCAACAGGCTATATTCACCCATTTCATAGGCAGATAACCAGACAACAGAAAGGGTATGATGACCTACCCAGTTTCTCACTTTAGTTCTCCTTTACTTAAGGTTCCAAATTTCATCACTACAAATCTAGTTCTCAATTATAAAGAGTATCACTGGGTCTTCTCATTTTAATTTGATGCCTAATATTTATTTTTGTCCCTCCTCATTTCCCCTTGGAAATATCTCCTTGGGATAATAGCATTCTTGTACTTCCACGCTGGGGTCTGGGAATGTTGGGTCAGCTCCGGTCCTGTAACCCACATTCATCTGCGTCAGGTCCCAAGGGCATTGCTGGATGTGCTATGGCCCATGGGTCACTGTCTGCTCGCATGCCCCCAGCTGGACCCTAGAACTCCTTGCCGGGAGGGGAGACCTGCTAGGCTAGACATTAAGTCAAGCACAGTAATTCAATAAATGGTTTGGAATGGTTGGTTAATGATCTGGTGGTGAGTTGGGAGAAAAACAGTTGAGTGTTACCTTACTCTAGACAGAAAAAAATGGATTTAACAAATGTTTCCCAAACTTTAGTAATTTTCAGATCCCTATCACCAGTTTTTCATATTTATCAACTGCATACACTATTATCCACTTAAATTTTAAAACAGACCCATCTTTAAAAACTTACCCTTACCCTAAGCAATATCCTCTGTGAAATACAGGTTTGATGTCTTGATTACAAAGTTATTAATAAAAACCCTACACAACCATTACCACAAGAATATTTATCAATAGAATTCCTAAAATCATCTTACATTATCACAAGGAGTACCATGGGTACCTGCACCACCCTCTGAGAAAGATAGAATGAAACAGTTAATTTTTTTTTTTTTTCTGAGACCGAGTCTACCTTCGTCGCCCAGGCTGGAGTGCAGTGGCATGATCTGGGGTCACTGCAACCTCTGCCCCCCGGGTTCAAGTGATTCTTGTGCCTCGGACCCCCAAATAGCTGGGATTACAGGCACCTGCCACCATGCCCAGGTAATTTTTGTATTTTTAGTAGAGACAGGGTTTTGCCATGTTGGCCAGGCTGGTCTCAAACTCTCAGCTTCAGATGATCTCCCCACCTCGGCCTCCCAAAGTGCTGGGATTACAGGTGTGAGCTACTGCACCCAGCCATCCTGGCCAAAACAGTTGAATATTTAAAGAAGGAAACCCACAAGAAACTGGTAAGAACAGAGAAGGGATATTCATCAAATCTTTGATAAGGGCTGAGGAGTGGATGGGAGGGACTTTTTAAATTTAGAAGAATGAGAAGAAATTACCAAAAAAAAAAAAAAGTCAACAGATTTAACTTTATAAAAATCCAAAATTTGGCTTGTACTAAAAGCAAACCTCAACTAACCAAACCCAGTTTCTGTCATGAAATCTAAGGTGGCTCTGGATGAGGATAGCAACATATCTAAATCATTTATTTTCTTATTCATTCAACAAAAATATTTTGAGTAATATTATATTTCAGGCTTTGGCCAAGCTAGATACATATAGTCCCCATGCTCGTGGAGTATAGCTTAGGAGACAGTAGGGATGCATTAATCTTTTTTTTTTTTTGCCAAGTGCCCAACCTCCCCCCAGCTTTATTAAGACATAATAGACAAACAAATTAGACAAATTGTGTATATATACTATGTGTAACATGATGTTTTGATATCTGTATACATTGTGAAATAATTAAATGAAGGTAACTAACATATGCATCGCCTCACACACTTACTTTTTCTTTTTGAGATGGTGTCTCGCTCTGTCACCCAGGCTGGAGTGCAGTAGCCTGATCTCGGCTCACTACAACCTCCACCTCCTGGGTTCAAGCAATTCTCCTGCCTCAGCTTCCCAAGTAGTTGGAGTTACAGGTGCCTGCCATCATGCCCAGCTAATTTTTGTATTTTTAGTAGAGACAGGGTTTCACCATGTTGGCCAGGTTGGTCAACTCCTGACCCCCTGATCTCAGATGATCTGCCTGTCTCGACTTCCCAAAGTGCTGGGATTACAAGTGTGGGCCATCGTGTCTCGCCCATACTTACCATTTCGTGTGTGCGTATTAAGAACATATAAGATCTACTTTCTTGGCAATTTCAATTACACAATACAGTATTATTAACTGTAGTTACCATGCTGAACAGACCTCTAGAACTTACTCCTCCTGTCTGAAACTTTGTACCCTTTGCCCGATACCTCCCCTCCTCACAGCCCCAGTCCCTGAGAGCCAGGCTTAGAGGAGACCAAATGACTTGAAATAGCTGGTTCCTGCCTTTCTCTTCTCCTGCTTCCAGCCAGGTCCTGGAGAACATCGAGTCCTGCTGACTTGGGATACTACAAATCCATGCACTTTTTCCATGCCAGTTCTTACTCAAACTCAGGGGTTCTCGACCTCGGCACTGGACATTTTGGTGGAGATATTTCTTTGCTGGTGAACTCTTGTTTTCTGCTTGGTGACTCTCAGAAGAGGAATCCCCCATGCCTCAACCCCGGCCCCACCAGCCCGCCCATCCACATCACCTTTCCATGCAAACTCCCTAACCCAGCATCGGTGCCTCCTTCCAAACCATCCCAATTTTCAATTCTCAGCCACCATTTCCTTTTTTTCCCAGAGCACTCAATTCTATTACAGCATTTGCCACCTTCTTCTCGTATTTAATTACTTCATGGAATCGCGGATGAGAGGCTTTACAGAAATCTTGTCATTTACACAATCTGAACTCCTCCTCATACAATCGAAGAGACCAAGGCCTGGGGATTTGTGTGTCAGGTTCAGCTTCCTCCTGCGGGCCACAATAAAGTGTAAGTCCTTGGGTGGGGTGGGGGCGTGTTAACCCTGTCTTTTATTTTCTGTATTCCAATGCTTTGACATCTGGGGCTTTTCTGACCCTGGAGAAACTGCCCCTCCCAGGGTTAGCCAGTTTCTAGAGATGGCAAACGACTGTCCTGGGAATGCTTCTGTCAAATTGCAATCTTGAATCCACGCTCCTACTGTCTCATTTATTGGGGGCCAGTATTCCCCTACCCTGATGTAGGGCCAGGTATTCCCCTACCCTAATTACCCCTGGCTAGGTACCATGCAACTAGCGACAGCTCCTACCCTGCAGAGCCTGCTGAAATCATTCAAACTAGCCAATCCTAAACCTGCTCTGGCCCCACCTTGCCCATTCTTTCCTGTGCAAACCACAATAAAGGCTCTTGCCAGTTTCCCCCTCCTCCTGCCTCCGGACCAACCCCAGTAACTCCTTATGTAGAGCCCCGTGATATGAGTATAACAAACTGTCTTCTTCCTGGCAGTCATCGCTTCATCTGTTGGCCGTGACATATGTAAATAATAACAGAACCTATAGTAAAACAGGATAGAAGCCTGTCTTGTTCACTTTCTTAGCCTTGCACAGGGCTTTGCCCCATTGGGACTCAGGAAGCAAATCAAGAGTTAAGCGGGGGCTTTTCTTCTAAAGTGGTCCCTGCAGTTTTTGTGCTGTGTTCCCGCATATTGTTTACACCTGTACAAGACACCGCTTCAACTCTCAGTTGTTCATAGGACAGGGAGACTATCATTCAAAGAAACTGGGCTGCAGATGTTTGGCTCTAGAATAAATCACAGGAATTGATGAGGGATTTGTTTTTTCTAATTAGGTTTTGCCTCAAATGTTATTAAAATAAGCTTACATTCCTTGTGATGGGGAACTGCTGATTCCTGCCTGGTTGATTGATAGAAGACGATCGGGTAAGAAACATTTGCTAAAGATAATTCACAGAGTGCTGAAATTGTAGAAACAGAGATGCTTAGATCATCCAAATGAGAAAATACGTGGGGATACACTTTGCACACTATAAAGAACTCTATAAAATAAGGTATAATACTAGTAATAACAACTGTCCGTTTGACCCTGCTACAACTTCTCAATCATTGTAAGGGTAGAGGTCGACGACTTTAAAGATCTACATTTTAGAATGCCAGTTTTTACTTTGGGAGGCCGAGGTGGGTAGATCACAAGGTCAGGAAATCGAGACCTTCCTGGCCAACATGGCGAAACCCTGTCTCTACTAAAAATACAAAAATTAGCCAGGCGTGGTCATGCGCACCTGTGGTCCCAGCTACTCAGGAGGCTGAGGCAGAAGAATCGCTTGAACCCAGGAGGCGGAGGTTGCAGTGAGCCGAGATCACCACTGCACCACTCCAGCCTGGGTGACAGAGCGAGACTCTGTCTCCAAAAAAAAAAAAAAAAAAGAATGTCAATTTTTGTTCATACTATGGACATTATATTCTCTCCTCGTAGAATCTACACAGTAAACTATGATAGTAAATAAAAATGGTATGTTAAAAAATCTAAAACAAAATCACACCACACACAGCTGGATCTATTCTAGTGAAAAGCAAGTAGCAAAACCTAAAAACTGCATTTTTGCTTAGCCTCTTCAATCAAGCCCAATCGTTTATTTTTATCTTATTTTTAATAATTTTTTAATTGAAAATTCATAATTGTGTATATTCATGGGGTACATCATGATGTTCTGATATATACACCAAGCCCAGTTGTTTATAGGTAAGGTAAGGTCCAGTGTGCTGGAACCTCCTAGCTGTGTTAGAATTTCCCACGTTTACAGTTTCTCATGAGAGAGTCAGGCTCAGAATGAACTTTCAGGAGCTGACAATTTTAATTGAGTCTAGACCCAACTTAAACAGGTGATTAGTATTAAGAATAGAAGATGAAACTAAAGCACAATGCATGAATTTGCAGATGGTTCTTCCTTCACATTTTTGGGAGACTACTGAATGCTTTCTTTCAATTTGCACCTTAAAACCACTGGGGTTTATGCCTGTTGACAGCCCAGGAACAAAATCCAGGGACACATGGACAGGAGAAAAGTGAGGAACAGGATGACTTGGGGTCGGTCACATGAGTAGAGCCAGGGCTGTCAACAGTGGTCAAAGGCTTTTGTTTTAAGAATTCTTCCCCCGAATCCCAACTTTTAAAATTGTGGTAAAATACATATAACATGAAATTTACCATCTGCTATGCTTGAATGTTTTGTCCCCTTCAAAATTTATGGTCGAATAGGAAACTTAACCTCCAATGCAACAGTGTTAGGAGGTGGGGCCTAATGGCACGTGTTTAGTTCTAAGGGCTCTGCCCTCATAAATGGATTAATGCCACTATAAAGAGGACTTTTGGGAGTGGGTTCACTTTTTTCTACCATTCTGTCATGTGAGGACACAGTGGTCCTCCCCTTTGGAGGAGGCAGTGCTCAACATGCCATCTTGCAAGCAAAGAGACTTGGCCCTGTGCTGCTGGTGCCTTGCTCTTGGACTTCTCAGCCTCCAGAACTATGATAAATAAGTTTATTCCTTCTAAGTTATCCAGCCCGTGGTGTTCTGTTATAGCAACACAAAATGGACTAAGACAACATCTTAACCATTTTTTTTTAAGATGGAGTCTTGCTCCATAGCCCTGGCTGGAGTATAGAGGCGCCATCTCGGTTCACTGCACCCTCCACTTCCTGGGTTCAAGTGATTCTCCTGTCTCAGCCTCCTGAGTACCTGAGATTTCATGAGCCCCTGTGCCTGGCCCATCTTAACCATTTTTAAGTGTACAGTTCAGTGTTGTTAAATACATTCATAATGTGCAACCATCACCTGTCTCCAGAACTTCTGCATCATCTAAAGAGAAACTCTGCACTCACTGAGCAAAAACTCTCCCTCTTTATATCTTTTCCCCATAACTACTCTCTACTTCCTATCTTTGTGAATTTGCTTATTTTAGCTATTTTATGTAAGTAGAACCACACACTATTTGTTCTTTTGTGTCTGGCTTCTGTCACTTAGCATATGTTTTCAAGGTCTCATCTGACACATAGCATGTATCAGAGGATGTGGCATTTGATGCAAAAGTTGATACGGCAGTTCTAAGGAGGCAGAACATCACAGAGATGAGCAAGGAAAGACCCCTCCAAAGTGGTAGTGTCTAAAGTCTTGAGCACAGATAATTAGAATAGCAGTAGAGGTCCTACAAGCTGACAAGTGCTTGACTGGCTCAGGCATTCGCCTGCCCCAGAACTTACTTGGCTAGAGCTTTTTGAATTTGTTGTCTGCAGAACAACCAAAGGTGCTACCCATCTTCTTTTCCACCTGAGGAACTGGCTGTACTTGGCCAAGTGCTCAGATGGGCAAGGGGCCCCAGCCTTGGTTGACCTAGTACAGATCCTCACCATGAGTTTGGCAATGCAAGAATCTTCAGTCACCCCAACACAGTGGGAAACAGTGCCCTACCCTTTGGCCTGCGCCACTTTGCACTTCTGAAGAGATCCCATCATGGGGTCTCTCTGATTCACCTTGAGTAGGAGGCAGTTGCCTGAGTCCTTATCTGTAGTCTTGGTATAGTTCCTTTCTGGCTGGGCACAGGGAGATGATTCCCTGTCACATGGATATAACCTGCACTAGCAGACAGCTGCTGCCAAGTTTCTTAGTTATCCTGGTCCAAAGCATCTTCAGTAGACACCATTGAGTAGCCCTTGATGAAGGACTCGTACCTGCCTACCAACTGGTCAGAAGTGATGTAACTGCTAAGGACATCTGCAGGCTTGAACTTCAAGGTCATATTTCCCAAACTGTAAGAACTAGAGGCTATTGTCCATGCCATTCACTACTTATAATATAGTCAGCCTTTCTAATCACATTCCATAGCAGCTCCAGGGTTCTGTATTCTCTAGGATATGAGTCAACAAACTTTTCCAAGAAGGCCAAATGTAAATATTTTAGGCTTTATGGGCCAAGAGGAAAAACAGACGGTACTATGCAGATACTTAAGTAACAAGAGAGAAAACAAGTTTCCACCATTATTTATTGACAAAATTTAAGCTATAATAATAATTGAGACCATGTTTTTGTCATAAAAAACTTCATTAGGACTGCTAATGAGAATAATGTAATTTTGCAGGGAGGGCATATGATTTTGCTTATTAGGATTCAAAGTTAGTATCCAGCCATCATGATGGAAAGGTAGCCTTGTTCTTCTACAAAGCTTGCTTTGTTCCTTGCTTCTCTGAGACACTGTTATCTTCCCTCTTGTGAACACACCAGAATGTGATACTTGAATCTCTCTTTAGGAACTTACCCTCTACCTTTAAAGCATTGGGGAACTTTTCATACAAGGAAGCAGGTTAAGAGAGTAAGCTCTGAGCTAACGCTCCCTGGGTCTGTAATTATAGCTGAACAAATCATTATCTGTATGATCTTTGAGTATTACTTAACCTATCTAGAAGCTTCCATCTGTTTTCTCATCTATAGAGTAATAAATAGTATCTACTTCATGGGTTCGTTGTAAAGATGACATGAGTTAATGAATGCAAAGAGTTCAAACAGTGTTCGATGTATTGTAAATCATTTGATACTAATGTTATTCTTCTTTTGAATTTTTCTATTTTTGACTGGAGGACAAGCCATGTAATAACAAGGAGCTGGCTGGATTTCACCTGTGAGCCAATGTTTGCTGATTCCTGCTCTAGGACGTGAAAAGCAAAACACCCCTTGTCCTCACTAGGAGGAATCTTTGCCATATTTCTGCCTGATGACATCCTTCTGGTAAAGCACGACTTTCCTGAGGTTACGGTTCCAGCAGGGAGAATCATGAACTCCTGCACTGCCAGCTCATTACCAGTGTGAAAACTACCATGGATCTTGCTGAAAGCTGGCATTGGCTACTTTTGGATTGCCAGCCAGGACCCATCGTGACAGTACAGGTGGCTCCTTGCAGCAGCTTCAACATTACAGATAGCAAGCAGCACTTCTAGTAAGGTCTTTGCACCCAATTTAGATGTGTTCCCAGTTAGATTTAAACTCAGGCCTTCTTCCAGTTTGTTACTCTCCCCCAATTTCACACACACAGCTCTTGCTCCCCAAGACGGGCAGAATAGCTTTAGTGAAGTGCTCAACAGACTTTGAGATACTTTTCCTATACAGCAAGTCTTAGCCTTGTACTGAAGCTCTTGAACCTCACAGATACTGAGATACCGCTGGGCACAGCAGCTCTGGAGACCTATGTTGGTATCAATCTTGATAGTGTTGTTTCCACGACAGTTGCCATGTCTGGTATTGGGCTTCTTAGGGTGTTGCAGGGTCCAGTTGGGGAGAATTTTTTTTTTATGATGACCCTTGAGCTCTCCTTATTGACTGCTCAGTTATTTTCTTGCCATCCCTTCTGCCTTCAATTTAAATATTAGCTTGATTGGATTTATCCTTTTGCTTTGATTCCAGCAAACTTTTGCTTGTTAATCAGCTTTTATTGGTGTACAAAAGGTACCAGCTCACTCTCGGCTCTCTCCTTTGCTCAACTTCAGAAAACATCCCTAAGAACTTTGGGCTTTGATTATGTTCCAGTCAATTTCCCTAGTCTTTATATAAAAGTACTTAGAGGCATCTGCACATCAAAATGTAAGTAAACAAGTCACTCGGATGCCAAGCATTTCTCACTGCAATTGTTCCTGATCCTTCCTCTTTCTCATAATGAAATTGTGGGTCACCTATAACCAGCGGGGGACAATATAACTTATCATCCAAACCAGAACACTTTTGGCGTGAACAGAAATGCCAACTAGAGAGGATTCATAAACAGGTTCTACCAACTGAAGCAGGACTCATCCTCTGATCTGCACCTATCTTATAAAGGAGACAGACTTTAAAATACAGACTTCTGGCTGTGTGCAGTGGCTCACACCTGTAATCCCAGCACTTTGGGAGGCCGAGGTGGGCGGATCACAAGGTCAGGAGATCGAGACCATCCTGGCCAACATGGTGAAACCCCATCTCTAACAAAAATATAAAAAATTAGCTGGGCGTGGTAGTGCATGCCTGTAATCCTACCTACTCCGGAGGCTGAGGCAGGAGAATCACTTGAACTCAGGAGACAGAGGTTGCAGTGAGCTGAGATTGTGCCACTGCACTCCAGCCTGGCGACAGAGCAAGACTTCACCTCAAAAAAAAAACAAAAACAAAAACAAAAACAAAAAACAAAACAAAACCAAAACCAAAACCAAAAACAAAACCCAAAAACAAAACAAAACCAAAAACAGACCTCTAAGATAATGCTGCATTCTGAAATCCTTAACGCTCAAAACCCCAGAAACCAAAGCAATTAAAACCCAGGACAATATATATATGTATGCTGTTGGTTGAACTGGACCTAGTAAAAAGCTGTGGGCAGAGAGGACTACTTCTCTATGGTGCTCATGGCTATAGAGCCGCCTTTGCTGAGTTCCCCCATGCCGATTTTGGAGCTCCCTGCTATACAATGAGCCCGGGCCTGTCACCATGCCTCGACGTCCGGGACATACCTGCAGAAGGGTGCCTCCTATATTCAGCCACTATTATCTCTATGCATTTGGCTTCAGCACCCTTTCCCCAGATCATGGCCAGGCACAGGACACCGGTCCTGCTCATCTCTGCCTTGCTGTGGGAGGGCGTATTTTCTGCACATCCAGTGTGTTCTAGAGAGGACCACTGAATGAAGAGATGAGCCCAAATCACTGAAGATGACCCTCTTCTGTAGAAGAGGATTCAGAGATGCCCATGTTCCCCTCAGCGACTTCTCTCTCGCCAGCTCTTTGCAAACTTTCGCAGGTTCGTCTATACTAGCTGTCTCTGTTTCCTCACTCCACCCCTGCTTCTTCCGAGCCTGGCTGGTTTGTGTTCCTGTCACTGTACCAAGAGAGCTCTGATATGGCCACCTTGTAATGACATTCTTCAGCCCCCAGATGGCTCGAACCGCATCGGTGTTGGATGAGGGTGGTCACTCCCTCCTTCCTGGAGAGGTGAACTGGGGCTCCCTGGGTCTGGTTCCCAGCTTCTGCCCAGCTCACACATGGCCCTGGAGAGACCTTGTCTCTGGGAGTGGGGAGGCAAATGTCCCCTTGGATGCCCCCTGGAGGAAACATGAGGTGGCTGAGAGACATGACAAAGGATCCCAAATGAAGGGATGGGTTAGAGTCCCCAGGGCATCTTTAAGAGCCTTCTGACCCAGAAAATCCATTATTTTACATCATCCCCTTGCAACATTTAAGACTTCATTTAAAATGGCATAAAATTCCTCCTTGATCCTACTGTTCCCCTGGCAGAGGTGCCACAATTAAAAATTGTGATTTTTCTCTATATTTACACCCAACAAGATTTTGTTCAGCATTTCTTTCTACAGTTTTTCTTACTAAATGAAAATTTTGTAAAATTTCCAAATACACAACACCATTTGAATATATACATATATATTTTCAAAACAGCTTCTCTCCCCTTCAACCTAAGTTCACTCTGTAAGAGTGATGCCTCCACCATCCCAAGTGACCATTCTTGTTCCAGACAGGACAAAAATTCTCTTGCCTGTCTGTTCCTTAGACAGGGATGTAGATTCCAAGACATCAATTAAAAATAGTAAGAACTTCATTCCCTTGAGCCCCTCCATGTGCAAGGCACTCTACCAAAGGCTTTTTTTTTTTTTTTTTTTTTTTTTTGAGGCAGGGTCTCACTCCAGTCACCCAGACTAGAATGTAGCGGCGTGATCACGGCTCACTGCAGCCTCGACTTCCTGGGCTCAGCTGATTCTCTCACCTCAGTCTCCCAAGTAGCTGAGACTACAGGTATGTGCCACCATGTCCCACATTTTTTTTGTTGTTGTTATTTTTAGTAGAGATTGGGTTTTGCCATGTTGCCCAGGTTGGTGTTGAACTCCTGGGCTCAAGTGATCTGCCGGGCTCAGCCTCCCAAAGTGCTGGGATTATAGGTATGAGCCACCACACCTGGCCCATAGAAACTTTCTTATTTCTGACTTGATTTTAGAAATAGGACACCAGGCTCAAAAAGGTTAAGTGATTTGCCCAGGGTCACCCAGCAAGCAAGGCAGCAAAGCTTTGATCGTGATCTGCATGAAGCCCAAACTCCTATGCCTGCAGAAAGTGGCCCCCTGCATCCTACCCTTCACCTCCTGCCCAGAAGGATTTAATATATGTCGAGGAGGCCCCAGAGAATTAAGAGGAAGCAAGGGTTACTCAGCAAATAGTTGTGAGATGGCAAGTGGGAAAATATTCAAGCTAGACTCTCCACTCACATCACACTACAAGGATAAGATGTGACCCAGCCATTCAAAGCGATGCATAGGAGCAGTTTTATATGAAAATTCATGCAATCCTCCACTGCTCAGTTATTCAGCGTCCATTATTGACAGTCACGGGGCCTTGCACTGCAGATATATTGTTAACCTCAGATGTTATTTTTCCTTTTTTATTGTAGGAGAAATATACTACACAGAACCTTAACCAAGAGGTTGGCAGCACTGCAAACTCCTCATTTCATTCATGTCGCATGGTATGGATAAATCCATGCTCTTTAAAGAGAAGCAGAATGCCCATCCAGGATGCCATGCTTTGCTCTTGAGCCTGCCATGAGGGGACTTGAAAGACCTCTGCCTTCAACCTGGCTTTCTTCCCTCTCTTTTGTTCCCTTCCTGATGTACCTGCATTCAGACACAGCATCCCTGTGAATGCCAGCTGCAGCCTCTTCGTGAGAGAATTTCTGGGGGGCACTCATTTGGGGAGGGCTTTGAAGTCACTTTTCTTCTGGGTATTTGATGTGTCCCCCTCCCCACCTGCCCGGTTCTAAGGCAATGGCAACTCCCTCTGATCCAGCGGCCATGGTGCTTACCACTCAGGAAGCCTTGGTGTCAGATGGAAGGAGGATGGATGGGACTACCAGGAGGGGACTGGAGTTCTGGTTCCTGATGGGTTCTAGTTTTGTAGCCCTAGACCTCTCTCAGTCTTGATGTCCTCCTCTCTTAGTTGGAATCCTGCTATAGGATTAAAATAAGGACTGGACAGATGTGGATGTTAGTTGCAGTATTGTTGAAGGTGATGGCTACTGCCCTTTGGAAAGGAACAAACCAGTTGCTGCCTGTGGAGTTTGACAAGTCCCCTTGGAAGAGCTGTCCTTGGGGAAGTTGATTTTGAACAATGCAGTCCATTAGGGAGAAATAAGAAGCAATGGAGGAGAGAAAGTGGAGTGTGCTAGCGTGGTAGAATCGCACTGCCTGCTGTTGCCCCTGTAGCTTTCATGGATGGAGTGCTGGGGGCCCGTTCAGAGGCGGGCCCACTGGGGAGTGGACATGTGCATTTTCTTTTCCTCACCAAAAGAGGCACATCTGAAGATCACGTGGCCAGGAGGTGGGTGAGGCCTGCCCACAATCCACGGGGCTGTGCAGGACTGAACCCCGGCGGGTCCCTGGCATGGAGACCCTTGCAGCATGTCCCTATCTCTCCTGGAGCAGGTCCAATGGGACATTCTCTCTGCTCTGCCAGTGACCTAAGCACGACCCCAAAGTACCCTTAGGCCATAGACTCCTGCCTCCTTCATCCTCTGGCAACACTTTCTCCAGGTTTTCTTTGAACTTCTCTTTCCCAGCCTCTCAGGATGCTGGGGTTGGTGTGAGCGTGCCCTTTGCATGCGCCGCTTTTCCAAACCCTGCTTCCATTGTCCCTCTGTGTCTGATCTACCTCTGGACATCTCACTCCTGGTTCCAGTCACAGCACATCCTGGCTGCCTCCACACACCTCCCACCCACCTCCACCCCTTCCACCTGCCTCTCCCGGTGTCCTCTCAGGGAATGGCAGCTGCCCCTAGTTCATTCAGAATCAGGGTGATGTCCACACTCTCCACTCTCCCTCACCACACCCCCCATCTTCAAGAGTCCCCCAGCCTCCAGATTTGAGCTCTCCCACCTGAGGAGGGTGAGTGCCAGTGCCCTCGTCCCTCTGCCCTGAATCTCTCCTGTGCCTCCCTCTAATCTGCTCATGTGCAGAGACTGCTTATCTACCAGCCCCTCCTACACAGACACAGCTTTCCGAAATGCAGTGTGCCATGTGCCTCTCTCTCCTTTAAACTCTTCAGGGTATCTTACCAACCCCTACAGCCTTCAGAATCAGGTTCAGATTCCTTAGCATGGCACAGAGACCCTTTCTGAACTGCCCCTTCAGCCTCATCTTCTTTTCCACACATCCACCTCCTACCCCCACAAGGCAAGGGGCAGCTTCTGGAATGTGTGACTCAGTTCACAAGGCTGTGTCTTTAAATATCGTGCCCTCTCTCTGGAATCCCTTGTTCTATTTTTCATTTGCTGATCTCAGAGTTTATAAACTGCCAGCCCTGGGTCATATCTGGCCGAAATATGTGTTCAGGCGCTTGCATGTTCAACCTTTTTAAAATCAGAGGCTACTGTTTAAAACTCAAGAGACTAGTCATTATAAAATATCCTCATTTCTGGCTCCTTTTAAACAGTCAAAAGATCTGATAACACTGAACCATAGTCATTGCTGGAGTTGGGAAGTATCGGTGTCCTCTTCTTAGGGGGGCAGGGGAGGGGTGCATATGCTACATTTTTCTACAGTCCACACTACTCCCTATTGTCTCACTGAGCGTCATCACTTATGTCTATGACTTGCCTGGACCCTAAAGGCATTTGAATTTAAGATCCCTAGACTCATCTTCCTATCAGATACAAAATTCAGCTCATGTCACTTTCTCCACAAACTTCTGACTCAGAAGCCCCTCCTGTACCAGATTCATTAGGACTGCAGGCCCTAAGGAAGTGGCAGAGGTGCTAGTTTCTTGCCCTTTCTCAGTCTCAGCTGACCAGATGCTTATTGATAAAATCAAGCAGAAGCAGGAGGAGGAACACCTAGGGGCATAGTCTGTGTTCTGTGATGTTCAGAAACAAATGCTTAGGAGAAGGAAATTCAGGAGCTCCATGCTTCCTAAGATGCTTGATGAGGCTGCTTCTTGAGCTTGCTGATGACCAACAGATAGAATAGGAAGAGGAAGCCAGCCCTGGCCTCTGGAAGGGTAACAGTCCCAGGTGTCTTCTGGCATCAGCCGTGACCTCTGTCCCCACCTTTCCCAGCCCAAGAACTTTTAGGAGCCCACGGCTCTGGGGAGGAAAAGGGGTGGAGGAGAGGTTCTGCCCCTTGGGTCTTCCCTGTGAGCCACTTCCTGATTGGCTTGGGGAAAGCCCAAAGATGGGTTCAGGGTGGAAGAAATTAACTCCAGCCATGTTGATTTAGGGCATGGGAAATGGCTGCATCCAACTAATGCCACAATAGCTTGTGGTGGGTGATGGGTCATAGAGAGGATGGTGGCCCCAGGGATGTGACCAGCTTGATGCTAGAATCAGGTGTCTGGATGCAAACATGAGAAGAACCTTGCTCAGATGGATGGATGCTGAGAACAGTAATTATTACCAGAGTTAATGCTGGCTGGGCCCTTGCCACATGGCAGTCCCTGCTGTGGATTTACTCCTTTCATCCGTGTCCCAACCCTATGAATTGGGCATTTTTCTTCCTCCAATTTACTTAGAGATGTTAAGCATCATATGCCAAGATTGACAGTGAGGAGGGAGCTCTAGGTGGAATTTGAATACAGCTCTGTCTGACAGACTGTCTCCAAATTGGGAAGTAGGTACAAAGTTGAGGTTGGGGTGGGGGCTTGTTAGAACCTGAGCTGAGTCAAAACTGGAATGTAGTGTCACAGGAACAAACTGACAAGAAGCCAGAGGACAGGGCCAGGCAGCCAATGTACCTGGGTCACTACACCTGACTCCAGACAGACGCCAGAGCTTCACCCAGCCAGATCCGAGAGGCAGAGGTACGAAGCCAGGTCAGGGCAAGGGGAGTGTGTGCAGGGACCTGGGGTTGTCCCCTGTGATTTTATTCCTAGGCCTTCCTTCTTGGCAGTTCTGGCCCTGTGCTTTTAATATTTCCAGCAGATTCCATCAGGACATTCAGGCTGTGCAGAAGGCAGGGAGGCTGGCTTCTGTTCTGAACACCCACAGAAGAGAGGTACAAAGAAGAATCAATGGGTCCTTCCCTCCTTTGCTTTTCCTGTTGCCCAGAGTTCCAGCACAGACTCCCACTTTGGGCTGAGCCTGGAGGGGGCATGAAAGTCACAGCCTATTAGCCCCCAGGGTCTGGGCTGGTGGCTGTAGATGGTGCCCTGAGGGCAATGGCTGAAGGTGTCACTGAGGGCATCACATTCGGGGTGCCTCAGAGCCTCACCCTCTCCCCACACTCCTGCCATCAATTTCTTATAGAAAACTTCAGGAAAGAAGGCTGGAGTGAAAGGGCATTGTCTGCTGTTCTCTAGGGATTAGAAGAATCCAAAGGCAGAGAGAATTCTTCCCTGCTGACTTCTCAACATGACCACAGGGGCCTGACAAGTGGACAGGAGATTTAACCCTTTTGTCCTGGGCAGATCACATGCATGTGTGAAGCAGCACCCTGGCACACAAAGGGCTTCCCAGGGGTACATCTGGAACAGGGCAGTACTTCAGTAAGTGTGCGGTGAGGATGCACAGAAACTACCCACCCCCTGGCCAGGAGGAGGAGGGAAACGGGATGTGGCCTCCCTGTTTTCTTGACAAACATGCCTCTTTGATACAATACTATAAAAATAAAATGAGGTGGCAAATGAGAACACAGGCTTCAGTGTGGTCCCTAGCTCCACCTTAACGCGCAGAACATCCAAGACTGAGTTTCCTCACTCCTTCAAAAGGGTGAACTGTGAAGAGTAAAAGAGGTAATGAAAACATATTAACAGCTGGCAGATGCTGTTTTCATTTTAATGTAATTATTGTTCTGATTAAAAGTTTTTTGAGAGGAGGATAGGTTATGGCTGAGTTCTACCTTCCCTTCTTTTGGTTTCAATTCACATGCCTTTCTTTATTGAGCATTACGGAGCACCTACTCTGCAACAGGCAGTGAGCGGGGCTCTGGGGTCACAGTGGGAATGGAGACAGATAGTCTCCAGTTTGAAGGTGCTTAAAACAGAAATTTGGGGACATGAAACAAACACACACTCACTGCCTCCCCTGCCCCCCACCCACCCCACACCAGACAGCAAAGGAACAGGGCTGTAAACACCTACCCATTACTGGGCAATGCTAAGAAGAAAACAGAGGCAAGGGCTGGGTGTGGTGGCTCACACCTTTAATGCCAGCACTTTGGGAGGCCAAGGTGGGCGAATCATGTGAGGCCAAGAGTTCGAGACTAGCCTGACTAACACGGTGAAACCCCGTTCCTACTAAAAATACAAAAAATTAGCTGGGTGTGGTGGCATACGCCTGTAATCCCAGCTACTTGGGAGGCTGAGGCATGAGACTTGCTTGAACCTGGGAGGCAGTGGCTGCAGTGAGCCAAGATCACACCACTGCACTCCAGCCTGGGAGAGAGAGCAAGACCCTGTCTCCAAACAAACAAACAAACAAACAGACAAACAAACCAAAAACACAGAGGCAAGTGGTGGTGGATACCAGACCGCATGGATACTCAAGAGTGGACAGGAAGGGCTGTTTCAAGAGATGGCATTTGTTAGAACTCTGAAGGAAGACAGGGAGCCAGCCTTGCGAAGTGCTGTGGGAAGAATATCAGGCAGAGAGGTCTACATGGGCCACAAATTGAAAGGCAAGAAGAGCCTAATGAGTTAGAGGATCTTCCCTTTAAAATTTACCATGTTTCCACGCCCCGCTCACCCCGGCAGATGGTCTCTGAACCTTCATCCCTCCTCTTCCCCTCCCCACTTCTGCCATTTGGTCTCATTTTCACCTGACTGTGACCATATCATTGAACCTCTCCCCCTTTCCTTCCCTCCTCTCATTTCTTTATTTTTACAGATGAACTATTTTATTTGTAAAACATTCTTCTCCTGCCTGCCTCCACCCCTCGCCTGCTTCTACTTCCTTTTCACACCTCTGGCAAGGCCAGTCTGCTCTCACTGGCCCCTTTATCAGGGACCTCTCTTTGGAATCTCGCTTCACCCCACAATTCCAAGAAAGGAGGTCTCTCAAATGCCACTGGGGATATGCTGACAACCTGGCCTGAGGTCCTCCTCTGTAAGGAGCCTCCTGCCGGGAGCACCCGCCCGTCTTGCCTTGCTTCTTCCTCTTGGTTGTCTCAAACTTCTCTCACTGCCCTTCTGCATGGCCTTTGCTACCTTGGTTTTCTGTTTCCAATTCTCCAAATCAGAGCAAAGACCCAAGCTTAATCCTGGGGTCTTTTCTACTTTAGAGATTTTATCTACACTAAGAGCTTCAACTGCCATCTCCCCCCGATAGCTTAAGATCTCCACCTCCAGCCTAACTTCTTCTATTATTCTCTTATGAAGTGGTCCCCAGCTGCCCACCATCGAGGTGACTGTGGAGAAGTCACTTCCTATTTCAGGGCCTCAGTGGCTGTACCTATAAAATGAAAGAGGGGTGGTTCTGTTGCTCTCTCATCCCCTAGTTGCTCCTGCAAGTGGTGGCTTCATAATTTTTAAATGTCTTCATTTCCACATAGATCAACTCGGCCTCTTAAAATAATCATGTTTAAAACCAAACTCACTACAGGACCATAACACACAGCTTCCCCTCTGATGTCCTGCGCCCACAGTGGGCTCAGTTGTTCACACAGGCGTTACTGACTGTCCCGAGAGTGTTGGAGAGCTGTCATGTCTTCTTCATGATCATGGCTTCCTAAGTCCCTCTTCCTTTTCAACACCCCAGCCCAGCCCTCAATGCTACTCCCCTGGGTGATCTTCCCAGCACCTGCCCCCTCCAAGCAACTGACGCATCGTCTGCACGTACCTTTGGTCAAAGCACTTCAAGAGCCCCAACTGTCCACAGTGGCTCCTCTTAGCTTTTGTGGGTCCCTTTGGGAATCCTTTGTAATGTCTGAACCATCTACTCAGAAAAATGCCTACAATTTCAGGGGGTTCATGGATCCCCTGAACCCCATCACAGATTCTTCAGAGGTCTCTGGACCCCATGTTGAACCAAGGAAACCCTCAAAGAATCAAGTCTGAGTTCTTCGGCCCTTGACAGCCTGGCTCCAAGCCCTCCGTCCTCCCCCACTTTCCTCCACCTCTAGGCACTGCCAGAGTCTGTGGCAGCCACATCACAAACGTGAGAACAGCTCCTCCTTGTATGGGGGAAACTTCCTTGGTTCTGGCCATTCTCTCCATCTAGGTCACCAATGTCATTCTTTTCCCAGCTCAAGTCCTTGGGCCCTTCCTTCAAGCCCCCAAATCCTGCCTTCTCACATTCCCAGTCCTTGGTGGGGAACCCCCGCTTTGGAGCTCCTATGGTACGAATCACCAGTACTATGAGCACGCTATTGTTATTTTTGTTTTTATTACCTGTCAGAGCTCACTATGGGAGGTCAGGGATGGCATTTAGGCTGATATACTACACTCATAAGATGTTTGTTGGTGATAATGAATTTTCCTGATAGGTAAGTGAAAAAGACTTCCAAAATCACCACATTTAACTATGCTTGAAAAGAGCTTTTCTACATCCTTTTACATGCACTCATGTCCTTTTCTAAAACTTGGTGTACAGGACGTCATTTGACGGGAACACCAATCCTGCTGTGATGCAATTGTCCTCTAAGTGGAACTGAGGGGTGCAGCAATGATGATGCTATTACTCCCCGTCCTGCAAGTTTATCAGGACATTCCAAATGCAGTGCCTGGCAAACAGCAGATACCCAGTATATTAGCTTGTCTTCCTCTTGCCATATAGCAGCTTTCTTTTCTTTTTAATGTAGAGCAGGTGGTAGGTGAAAATAGACCAACACCTATTTATTGCCCTGCTCTAAAATTTCAGGGCAAGGAATTTAGAGGCATAGCAGCAAATGGATTTTCTATTTCCAGTGAGGCTGAACTCCACTCCACAGGAAAACTCCTTGAGACAGCTGTCCAGTTTTGTTGCTCTAGAGCAAGTGAAGACCTGTGGGTTCATTGAGTCCACTTTTTATAAATGGGAAAACTGAGGCCCAAAGAAGTTAGGGCCTGCCCTTAGGGCAATGGCCTGGTGGTGGCAAATCCACAACCAAAGCCCAGACACCCAAACTCTCACCTCCAGACACATTCCTCATCATCGTACAACAACTCGCTCCCCCACCAGATCACAAACTCCATGAGCACCTTCTCTATGCTGTACTCATCTTTTCAGTTGTCAGCGCCCAGCACAGGGCTTGGAAACACCTGTAAAATGGATTGGATGCATTTTGCTCACACACAGTTTGCAATGACTGCACAAAGCTCATGGTAACCATCACAGAAACCAAGTTCCAAGAACCTGTCCTGATGCCTTTCTCCAGGGGCACTGTGAGTGCCTTATAAGGCTGCTGTTTTTGCACCTAATCGGGAGAAGATTGGCTTTTCCAGCAGGGTGGCTCACGGCACACAGTCTGCGCTGGTGACGCTGCAATGCTGCATTTGAGAAATAGTTACTGAGCATTTGCCAGGTGTCATGCACTGACTATATAGAGATGAACAGGAAAGAAATGGGCCTTTCCCTCATGAAGAATCATCGAGTGGAAAATGGAAAAAAGCAGAACAAAAGTAAATAGACCACCTAGTCCAGACAGAACAACCCTCTCCAGCAGCTAATCTCTGCCTATTTCCAAGACAGAAAATAAAAACAACACTACACAATGGGACTCTGATGAAGACTAAAAATCCCAAAGTCAATACATTTTACTTTATTTTATCTCAATTGATCTCAACTCCCAAACGCATGAGCTTCAAAAGGTAAGATTAGATATGATTAAGCCAGCCAGACCAGCATTGATTTGAAAACCCTCCTCCCTAAAACAAGACTGAGGAGGTTGCAGGCCCTTATTAATCTCCTTGTTATCAGCTTGATCTCAGCCTGCCTGGAGCCAGCTCACCTGATTCCCAATTCTGGACACATCCCTCCAATCCTCTGGCTTCTATGCACGAGACCTCAGAGCCCATATAGAACTGTGGATTAGCCTGTTAGGAATACTTCCTTAAACTGTGGGCTGGTCTTTCTTCATGAAATGAGGGGGCAAAAATGAAATGCCTGTAATCCCAGCACTTTGGGAGGCCAAGGCGGGCAGATCATGAGGTCAAGAATTCAAGACCAGCCTGACCAACATGGTGAAACCCCATGTCTACCAAAAATAAAAAAATTAGCTGGGCATGGTGGCGCACACCTGTAATCCCAGCTACTCAGGAGGCTGAGGCAGGAGAATCGCTTGAATCCAGGAGGTAGAGGTTGCAGTAAGCTGAGATCGCACCCCTGCACTCCAGCCTGGGTGACAGAGCGAGACTCCATCTCAATAAATAAATAAATAAATAAATAAATAAAATGGAACTCAGTGAATTTCAAATCAGACAATTGCACAGGGAGCTAATATAGACCCTACCATATTTTTTTTCTCCTTTGGCCACAGAGAGAAATATGTAAGTGATCCCAGAATATCAGTAACTGGGGCCTATCTCATCCTCCCTCAAGGAACTTACTCCCTCCCCTTCATCCCTTCCCTCCTTCCTTCCCTTCTTTCTCCAAAAGAGCACCTACTCTCTACCAGGCACTGTAGCAGGAACTGGAAGTACAATGAGGCACACATCTGAAACAGTCCTAGCCTTCAAGGAGCTACAAGCTAACAAGCAGGAAAGAAACCATGTAACAAACATGGTGTGGGGAGATGTGCCAGAGAGAGGCAGGGAGCTTCAGAGGACGGTGAGAGGAGGGTCTAATCCAGTGGTGTTGCAGGGGTGATAGGTCTTCTTGGGCCTAAGGCATCCACTCCTCTTGGTGGGACCACCGTCTCTTGGAGGAGGGTTGGTGTACACTGTTTCAATCATTCATAAGGCTGTTTTATTCAAGGATTCTTTTGTTGTGTGTTGGGCCGTTTCCAGACACAGTTATAAATGGCTTCCGTTAAGTAGGTATTTTCTGAAGGATTAACTCACTCACTCTGGAGAGAAGTTCTGCAAGGAGTTGTCGTGAGTTTGCTGTCATCCGGGGCAGATAATGACTATGGGGAAGAAGAAAGGCTGGGACGTCATTGCATAAACTTCAAACATTTTCCGGGTCTACCTTCATGCATTTTGCTAACTAGACATTATTGACTTAATACTTTCCTTTAAATTGACTCACTTAAAAACTTAAATGAATTCATCACAAAAGGAATCTTTATACTACTACCATAAATAGAATACCAATATCCCTTGCCCTAAATGGAAGGTAATAGCAAAAATAAATACAGTTAAATTCTTGGCTTCCAGCCTGCTTGGAGGCTTTCTTTATCTGGAAGAGCAGATTGGTTTTAAAAGGCTCCTCTAGACTTGCCTTCCGTCACCCCTAGAGGCCTCCCCTCTCCATTCCCCTGCTTTTTATAACTGAGAGTGGAGTTTGGAATTGGACTGCAGGTTGGGCAGTCCACCAGATCCACTCAGGAACCCCCAGAACTCTAGGGAACTGTGACTACGTACGCCAACTGTGAAGTGGGGCCCTGTGCTGTGTGAATGATCACATCCTAGCCAAGCTCATTAGAGGGCTTAATGACACAGCTGATGAGCGCTTTGCTGTCCAGCTTCTCTAGAAATTTCCTTCAAGTGCTCCAGCGCCAGGTCAAGCTTGTTTCTGGACACACTGTATCCTCCTTGGACTCATGTAATAAATCACTTCAACCCTTGGTTAAGATTTCTGCTCTCCTCATCTTACACCTTGGGCCTCATTTGGGAGGATAAAGGAAGAGAAGTAGGCTAATAGCTAAAAGCTAAACCCCTGGCATCTAGGAACAGAGCCAGCTAGATCGCCAAACAGTTTAAGTGCTTTTCCTGTTTCCTAAGCAGTCACTCTGAGTCTGTTTACTTGTCCATAAAATGGGTTTTGAAGGGGTTTTATAATAAATGTGTGAAACAATGTATAAAAAGCTCATGGCATACACTCAGGAATCCAACGAGTGGCTGTAATAAGAATCATTATTTATTTTTATTTGTAGTTTTTTTTTTTTGAGATAGGGTTTCATTCTTGATGCCCAGGCTGGAGTGCAATGGTGACATCTCGACTCACTGCAACCTCTGCCTCCTGGGTTCAAGCGATCTGAGTAGCTGAGATTACAGGCACACACCACCTGCTTCAGCCTCCTGAGCAGCTGAGATTACAGGCACACACCACCACACCTAGCTAATTTTTGTATTTTTGTAGAGATGGGGTTTAGCCATGTTGCCCAGACTGGTCTCGAACTGCTGGGCTCAAGTGATCTACTCACCTCTGCCTCCCAAAGTTCTGGGATTACAGGCACGAGCCACTGTGCCTGGCCAAGAATCATTATTCATTTTTCTGATATCCATTTGGAGGTCACTCTAGGCTGACTCTGGGATGGGCAGTGGAGCCGCACTGACAGGCTACCCCCGGTGTGATGGGCCAAGGTCACTGCTTAGGGCAGAGGCTCTGTAGAAGGCAGGGAAACCAATCATTCCCCCAGCAGAGTGTGCATACATTTCACCTGGGAGCTTGTTACTGAGCAGATTCAGATTCTGCAGGTCTAGGGTCTGGAGTAGGGCCTGAGACACTACATTTCTACCAAATATCCAGATGACGTCCATGTTGCTGGTCTGAGGACCCCACTGAGTGACAAGGCTCTAGCCCAGTGGTTCTCAAGGTGTGGTCCTGAAATGGGCCAGCAGTGTCAGCATCGCCTGGAACCTGTTAAAGATGCAAATTCTCAGGCCCTGCCCCAGGCCTGTGGAAACAGAAACTCCAGGAGGTGTCCAGCGTTCTGTTTTCAACAAGTCCTTGAGGTGACTGTGATGCTCTCTCAAGTCTGAGAATTGGCTTTGGCATCTCAAGCCTCCTGGAATCCACCTCACTTGCTCCTTCCTGCGGTATTACAGAGATTGTGCGGCTTGAGCCTAAAAGGGAAGAGACAGCTGTGTCCTACCTCTTCCCAGCTCAGCAGGAGCCAAATCTTGGGATCAGTATCTTGGACTCTTTTCTTTTCAGGTTCACCCTTGAGCCAAAAACAGTTTAGAGGCCACCCCTAGGCAGGTGATAAAGAAAGAGACTTCGCAAAGCTGCGTCTGGGAGGGAGGGGGCTCTGGACCGTCTTGGCCTCCCTCCCCCATCACTCTGAGCCCTCCTTGCAACTTAGGTTTTGGCGAAAGCTTATGGACCCCTCCACTAAACTTAGATGGGCAGGCCAGCCAACAAGAATTCAGAGTGGACACACAAAAGTATGCTTGCCCTTTCCATAATCCTAAATCCCAAATGTTGGGGATGTGGGCTGCCTCCAGCTTGTGTATCCAAACATACAACAAAGTGATGATTTGTATTTTTCTAATTCTGTGTCTATAGCCACACCTCCCCCGTTTACTCCCTCCATTTCCTCTGTATCTGCTTTTCAGCACCGTATTATTTTTAAAATTAAATAATACCCACATTGATGCTGCTTTGTTTAAAATCACAACTGTGCTCTTAAAGTAAGTCAGCGTGTCCTGAGCACCTGCCAGGCACTATTCTGGCTGCTTGTGCATGTGTATGTTTCAATTGTGGTAAAATACACATAACATACAATTTACCATCTTAACTATTTTTAAGTGTACGGTTCGGTGGCATTAAGACATTTATATTATTCTGCAGCTATCATTACCATCCGTCTGCTAAACTCTTTTCATCTTTCAAAACTGAAACTTTATACCCATTAAACAAATTCCCTTCCCCAGATCCTGGCAACTGCCATTCTACTTTCTGTCTTGATCAATTTGACCACTCTAGATGCCTCATATAAGTGGAACCACACAGTATTTGTCCTTTGACTGCTGGCTTATTCCACTAAGCATAATGTTCTCAAGGTTCGCCCATCTTATAGTTTGTGTCAGAATTTCCTTCCTTTTTAAGACTAAATAATATTCCATTGGATGTATATAGCTTTTTAAAAAAAATTTTAAGAACAGGGTCTTGCTACATTGCCCAGGCAGGTCCAAACTCCTGGGCTCAAGATATCCTCCCGCCTCTGCCTCCCTAAGAGCTGGGATTACAGGTGTGAGCCACCATGCCCGGCATCTACCATATTTTGTTTATCCGTTTACTCATTGATGGACACCTGGGTTGCTTCCCCCTTTTAGCTATGGTGAATAAGGTTACTATGAAAATGGGTGTACAAATACCTGTTTAAGTCCCTGTTTTCAATTTCTTTTGTTTTTTTTTTTTTTTTTTTTTTGAGATGGAGTCTTGCTGTGTCACCCAAGCTGGAGTGCAGTGGTGTGATCTAGGCTCACTGCAACCTCTGCGTCCCGGGTTCAAGCGATTCTCCTGTCTCAGCCTCTGAGTAGCTGGACTACAGGCCTGCAGCACGACACCTGGCTTTTTTTTTTTGTGTGTGTAATTTTAGTAAAGACAGGGTTTCACCACGTTGGCCAGGTTGGTCTCAAACTCCTGACTTCAGGTGATCCACTCACCTCGGCCTCCCAAAGTGTAGGGATTACAGACATGAGCACTACACCTGGCCCCTGCTTCCAATTCTTTTGAATATATACCCAGAAGTGGAATTGCTGGCTCACATGGTAATTCTATGTTAAATATTTTAAGGAACCATCATGAATAGGAGCTGTATCATTTTACATTCCCACCATTTGTGTTTTATTTAATCCTCAGAACACTGGAAGTTGGGTGTTATTAACCCCATTATACAGATTAGGAAACTGAGACTCAGAAAGGTGAGGTCACTTGCCTGAAGTCACACAGGTAATGACTGTTCCACTGAAGACTAGAGCCTTAATCTTCCAAGAGTAGCTCTCAGTTTCTCCAAAGGTATGGCCCAATGTCCTGAATCATATGCCATGAATCCAGCTCTGGCAAGAACTTATCAGTCCTTACAGATAAAAGTAAAGCCCCCGGTTGGTGGCAGGGAGAGATGTATGATGAATACGTAAGTGAGTCATTCTGGCATTCTTCTGGAGGTTAGAGCTATGGTGGGCAGTTTTGGCAGGTTGAGGAAGGGCCTGTGGAGCCCTAACTGGCTTTACCACCAAGACTGGGCCATCACGGGTCTTTCTTTGGGATGCTGTCTGTCAGCATGTTGCTGCCTTTGTGTCCAGCTGGCCTAAGAGGTTCCCTGCCCAGGCCAAGACAGAACACCACGGGGAGTTTCTCTCTTGTCCTTCTCTTTGCTTCTCCTGGGAACTAAATGTTTTGATTAGCGTATAATTCGGGCATCATCCTGAGTCCACCTAAAGTCAAATCCCAAACTGTGGGAACCTCAAGAGATGCAGAGGGAGGGCCTTTACTGCTTACAGGAAAATAGCGAACTAAAGTCACCTGCCCTATCAATTTACTAATTCACTTTCTCCAGACATCATATGCCTCCCGCCTTCATTATTTAAGCTACTCTGGCATTTACCAAGAAGGTGTGAATTAACCCTGGGTATCGCTCCTCCGCGTGCAGCCGGTTTTCAAAATTAGAACTGGGGAAGCTCAATAACAAGTGCTCACACCTCCCTGGCTAGAGTCCAGGTATGTCTGCCTCTTCCACAGCCTCCGCTGAAGTGTTGTGCCCAATGGTGACGGATGCCATTGTGTTTGCGAAGTTATCTGACAATGATGAGTCTATTCTATAGTCTCAAAAGTTTCCAGCATCTCTGTGCAAACTCTCTGCATGGTACAGAAAATGCAATAAAGTGTAGGAGGCCCAGGGCAGGAGGCATGAGGAATGGGGGAGAGTAGTCAAGTAACCGCGGTATAAAAAAGTGGCTAAGACCAGATGGACCATGGAGTCAGGCAAACCTGGGTGGAATCCCAGCTTCGTGTTTACTAGCTGTGTGACCTTAGCAAGTCCCACGACCTCTCTGAGTCTCCATTTCCTCATCTGCAAATGGGCTAACAGGGTGCTTGGGAAGGTTGAGTGAGGTGATCCATGTGAGCTCTCAGCAGAATGCGGTTTCCATAGGAAAGGGGGCTCCCTGGGATGTGCTACCTCCTTGCATGAACCTGGCCCCTCCCCGAAGCGCTCCCTCCCTCACTCCTTCCCTCCGTCCCTTCCTTGTCAGGCTCCACTGACCTGGGGAAGCTGACAGCACCAACCCTTCTGTCTTCCCCTAGAAGAAAATCCAGGCCTTAATCATTTCTGTTGTTTTTCTCTTCTCTCTCAGTGTCTCTCTCTCTCTCTCTGGTAATGAGATGGTCAAACAAATGCCGTGCTCCAGAACCATTCTGATGAGACTCCATGGGGGGAAGCAGGTGTGAGAGGAGAAGAAAAGAGGGGAGGCAGAGGCAGAGCAGTGTGCCCCTGGCCCTTATTCCGCATTAAGGTGTTTTGGAGCTGGCAACCCTAAATTCTATTGATCTTTTTGGCTGCCATGTCCCATTATGGCCTGGGCTCCAGTATGCTGTCCCCTAAGATTCCTTCAGCATCGCTACATCCCAGGGTTCTCTCTCGCACAGACCTTTGTGTTTCCAAGGCTTATTCCTTGAAAATACAAGCATGCATCTCTTCCCCACTGGATGCCATTTAAGACATCGTTTTTGGAGAATTCTCCTTGTTCCCTGGAGCCTGGGTTTGAATCCCAGCTCTGCACTTTACCAGCTGTGTTATTTGACTGTTCCGGGCCTCAGTTCACTAATCTGTAAAAGGGAGATAATAATAACATAGATAGACCTCCTTAGACTGTTGGGAGGATTATAGGTGTTTAGATAACTAAAGTGTTTAGAAAATCATTGGGACCCCAGCAGACACAGACAAAAAATGACTTTGTTATTATTCTCTGCTGGCATCATCTCCATGGGGAAGAAAATATGTGAGGAGTGAGGCTATTTCCTGAAGTGAGCTTTTCAGCGTACCTTGTGGATCCAGACCCTAGACTATCAGATTTAAAGGACCCATAGTATTTCCAAAACACTGGGGTTGGGGACTCATGAGGTTACTACCCTCTTCAGCCAAGGGAGAACGTCATAGCTACCATCACCCCCTTTCATAAAAGAAAGGACATCTTAGTATCCCAAAGGAAAAAGGAACATTATTTCAGAATATAGAAGAGTTCTTTCCAGGCAATGGCAGCTGGCAACTTGAAACTATTAATAATCATGGCTACATTGTGCTTTTTTTTTTTTTCCTGTCTCCTTTCAGATCACCACTCATCTGTGGCTCACCATGTGGGAACCACTGACCTAGGGGTCCTTTCATCCTTCGGCCATCAACTAAGAAGCTGGAGGAGGGAGAGGAGGAATTGTTGCCCTGAACCTTAAAAAAGGCCCAGGAAGCAGAGCTCAGTCCCTCCGCATTCCTCCGATAATAACAAAAAGGCTCTGGGAAACCCTGTGACAGAGCTGAGAGCTTCATGCTTGCAAAGCAGTTTGGGAAGTCAAAGGCACACCCACACAGCAAGGCGGGACGCTGGATTTCCCAGGGGAGTGAATCGGGATCCCAAGTTCTCGAAAGTGTCAGGAGGAACCTTGACTGCCGACGTGTAATACAGACACATGTCATGTCGGGGCCACTGCTCTCCCCAGTTGGAGCCATTCCCTCATGGCCATTGTTGCGAAGTCAGTGACAGCTAAAGCTGAGAAAACACGGGGACACACAGGTCCCGTCAGGACACTGGGCAGCTTCCTAGCCGGGTGGTGAACTGCAGGAGACTGGGGAGAATTTAAAACCAGCCCAGATGCCACCCAGGACAGTGACTAATCTCAATGCTTAAGGACCAGCCTCAGCTCTGGAGAGATGGTGAGCAAGCCCAGGGGCAGTCAGCCAGTCGGCCACAGGGGACAGTGTCTCACCCCGCAGCGCCTCTCCGGAAGATGAGCCTGTCCCCACGCCCTGGCAGGAGACAGCCACCTGACTCGCCCAGCTGGTGGCTTTCATGTTCCTGTCCCTCCCCCGGCCGTTTTCACTGCGTCCTCCCATCTGTCTCTAACTCATTTCTGCTTGAGACAGCTGAGAGAGATGAGGCTCCTGACCTCATCTAGGATCCACACAGCTCCCCCAAATCTTGACCCATCAGCAGGATTTGCTGGTTTGACCAGTGTTTTCAAATAAAAACACCACTAGAAGGTGCTTCATAAGGAAAATCTTTGAGATGACACATCCTGACCTGACCTCACATTTCTTACTCTGTCAATGTCTCTAACGCTCAGCTTCCAGCATCCTACCTGGGGACCAGCCCTTGCAAGGAAACAGCTGGCCCTGCATTCCTGGTCTGCTCTCAACGCCACTAAGGAAGCCCTGAAGGGGATTAAAGTAGACAGGACCGGCTGTCCTTCCAGGCAGGAGGGGACAGCCTCAGCAGCACCGTGGGCAGTGGAGGGCTGGAAAGGGCTCTCTGGAGAACCAACAGCCGGCAGAGGCTTGGCATCTGGGCTCTAGATCTTTGGTTTTTATCTAAACTGGCAGGGGGCAAACACCACTGGGTGTTTTTACAAATTAGAAAGGGGCTTTTATTTCCGTTGGCCTGAAACATTCCACAATGGTGAATAATGTCATAGCCAGACTGTGCTTTTCACCGGGCTGCACCTTCCATGCTAGATACATAGGAAAAGCAGGGGGCTTCCAGATCAAGTGGAGGGTGTTTAATTGTTATTAGAATAGTATGTACTTTTGGGAGCAGAGAGGTTGAATGCTTATTTTTGCCATATCGTCGGTCAGAGTTTGTTCATTCAAAAAAATTTTATGGGCTTCATTTACTAAATCATATACGTATCACCAGGGGCTGGGGATAAAGGATAAATAAAACATAATTGTGAAATGTATCTCCATGGGGTGCTGCATTATGGGGTCCAAAGGGTGCATACAGGAGGGGCAACCAATGTAGATGTCTCGGCGGGACGGGATCTAGGAGATACCAGACCTTAGCCTCGAAGGAGAAGACAGAGCAGAGAGAAAGGAAGGGCCTGGGAGGAGCGAGGCAACAGCAGGAAGGATGGTATGCGTGCAAGGACGGCATTCCACAGAGCAGGAGCGGAATGTACAAAGGCACAGAGGTATGAAATCCTAGGATACTTTGGGGAATCTGTAAGCAATACAAAATGGCTGGAGCCCAGGCCGGCTACAGAAAGAGGCAAAAGTCAGAAGATGCATTGCTTTGTATGCCCTGAGAAAAGCAATGGGAGCCTTTCTAGAATCCCCTCTCTCGAAGAAGTATTTATAATTTGCAATCTACAACATTTCCAATTTGTAAAACCTAAAACATGTTTAAAACCTAGCAACCCTGCCTTACAGGAGGAAAGAGGCACTGAGTGGTGAATTGGTTTCTAAGATGGATATCTATTTACAATTTAAATGTGATGTTTGGAACAGTTGGCAACAAGGACTTGGAGCAAGTGAGTTAAAACCAGACCTTCTTTCTCTCCTATTTTATCTTCCAATCATGCTTATACTTCAGTGAAGTGCACCAGGACTAGGGAGAAGAATGGGCTTTAAAAAAAATTGCATTGTCTTGAGCAAACATATGCACTTCTTATAGAGTGCCTGGACTGTGACTGCTCAAGGTCATTTTCTTTCCCGTCCACGTGCACTCATCCACTAAACGATGCACCTCACCTCACTCTCCGCTGTTGGCAGTAGTTGCTGCCTGCTCACAGATCTCATCATGGCTGATGATCAGAGCTAGCTTCTCCTTGTCTAGTGTTTTCCCAGACAGGGCCTGGTGTTTGGCTGGTGTGCACTAGGACCCCTGGTCGTGGTGTACTGGATGGCATCAGTTCTGACGGGTCGGATGTCCATTCTAACAGGTTGGTGCTGGAGAGGTACCAGTTGTTAAATATCTTTACTATCTCCCCTGCTCCAATGGTGCTGGAGAGGTACCAGTTGTTAAATATCTTTACTATCTCCCCTGCTCCAGACACCTAGATGCCCAAACATACAGCATATAGCATCGAGGCAGGCCCCTTCCATTGACATCAGAATCAGGTTTGCAATGGAATAGGAGCTTTCCCTCCTCCTGTCACTTTAGCCCCAGGCTCCACCTGAGAGTCTGGAATGCTCATACCCATGGCAGGTGACCTTGTGTAACAGGCTGGGGTTAATGCCATTCTGTCCTCCAGCATGGCACCGAACTTAGCTGGACTAGAGGGACATTTTGGGGAGGTGTGCTCAGAGTCCTCCTCTGGTCCTCCTCATTTCACCTTCTCTCTTTCTAAATGTCTGATGGAGCAACTACTAAGGCCAGACCAGGCTCTCAGGAAAACTCTGGGCCTTTGGAAGAACCACCGGGGATGAGTTAGTCTTCAGATGTATTCCCTAACATTAGCTCAGGGTAAAAAAAATAACTTAGAGGACAGGGCAGTCTAGCATGATGGTCAAGAGCATGCATGGGTTTTGGCCTTCCATACAGCTGCTTTATCACAAGTTTATCAGCAGGGTATACCATCTCTCCAGGCCTCAGTTTCTTCGTCAATAAATGGGGATAGAAATGGTACCTACCTTAGAGGGTTCTGGTGAGGATCCAGCAAACATGTTTCAAAGCAGTTAGCATAGCATCTGGCTCACAGAGCTCCACAAACAGTGCCACTGGTAGGTGACCACTAGATTACCATGAGGCTGGAATGTGTTAACACCTATAAAGCACTTGGAATAGCTCTTGGCTCTTAGGAAGCACTCAGTAAATGCTAACCATGATCATCATCTTCACCATTGTCATAATTGCTATTGTTACCATTACTAGTTACTCAACTTCTCTTTAACAAGATTTCTGTAATTCCTTTATGAGTAGAGGAACTAGTATGAGGATTAGCGCATTGGGTTACAAAAGTGGAGACCTGTGCAAGCCTGCCCTGCCCTAAACCAGCCAGGCTGTGATCTCAGATTAGTGATGTTACTTCTCAGTGTCAAATTTACCCTAATTGATAAAAAGGAAAGGTTTCTACAGGGAGACCCCTATGCTCTCTTTCTGTCCCAAGGCTCAGTGAGTTTCTTTCTTCCTTCCTTCCTCCTTCCTTCCTTCCTTCCTTCCTTCCTTCCTTTCCTTCCTTTCTTTTCTTTCTTTCTCTCTCTCTCTTTTTTTTTTTTTTTCTTTTTTGAGATGGAGTCTCGCTCTGTTGCCCAGGCTGGAGTGCAGTGGCGTGATCTCGGCTCACTGCAACCTCTTCCTCCCAGGTTTTAAGCCATTCTCCTGTCTCAGCCTCCCGAGTAGCTGGGATTACAGCACCCGCCACCACATCTGGCTAATTTTTGTATTTTTAGTAGAGATGGAGTTTCACCATGTTGGCCAGTCTGGTCTTGAACTCCTGACCTCAGGTGATCCACCTGCCTCAGCCTCCCAAAGTGTTGGGATTACAGGCATGAGCCACCGTTCCTGGCCAGCTCTGAGTTGCAACTTTGCCCAAGGATGCCGTGTGTGCCCATCATTGTGCCAGACTCAGGAAAATATTCATCCAACAGATGTTTATGGAATGCCTTGTATCCCCGGT
Source organism: Trachypithecus francoisi (assembly GCF_009764315.1). Classification (NCBI taxonomy): domain Eukaryota; kingdom Metazoa; phylum Chordata; class Mammalia; order Primates; family Cercopithecidae; genus Trachypithecus; species Trachypithecus francoisi. Next base: position 96,704,427 of record NW_022681468.1, read on the forward strand.
TCCATGGACACCATGATGAGCAAGACAGTGATGCCTCACAGTCCCCTAGTGGAAGTTACATCAAGATTAAAGCCCAAGAAACAAGCAGAAGATTTTAGCTTACAACTTGGTCGAATTGGATCTAAAACTTGGGAGCGTGCATGAGTTGATCAGGGGCTGTTTTACGAAAGCCCCACCCAATTTCTGACTTAGAATTTGAATTCACTCCTTGGCTACTAGGCAGGACTCTCTAGGTGCTTCGCAGAGAACTTATCTTTCCACATTTTGTTTTCTTATTCAGCTCCAGCTGAATGAGAGCAAGAGAGTCAGAAATGGAACTTTTGAAAATAATCACTAAGGAAAAGAGATGTGTGTCTCAGAAAACTCCCCTCAAAGAAAGTCCTGCCCCTCAATTCATGGCGCATAATTTTTCAGGCAGGATAGGACCTCTGAGACCACCACATTAAAAGCCTCATTTTATAAAAAAGAGAATCAAGAGTTTCAGAAAACTAAATCTCAGTTTTATTCCTCCAGATAATACACATGTGATTTACTTTCTTCTTTCACTTTTTAAAGTTCCTTAATCCTTGAAAAAGTTATCCCCAAAAGAGGTTCCTTCTATTTTTCCTTCCTTCGTAACAGATCACAGGGTCCCACTGTTCATTACTTCCCAGAAACAGCCATCCTTTTACAGAGCCATCGCTTTCTCCCAGGGGCTGACACGGGCAGATCATCTGTAATCCTCCCTAGCACAGGTCCAGAGCAAGTTGGGGATGGAGGGGCTGGGCTGGTGCAGCAGACTCGTGTTCCTGAGTATGATTCCAGGTCTCCAGGAAGGCATATGGTGAGGAAGGTGGAGCCCTCTTGATGCCCCTCACTGGCCACTGTGCCAAGGCTCTTATTGGGCGCTGAGCCCAGCTGCTCAAAGTTGGGGTAATTCCAAGAATGAATTTAGTGATAAAACCTCACTTGTGCCGGGAGGGGTGGCTCACGCCTGTAATCCCAGCACTTCGGGAGGCTGAGGTGGGCAGATCACCTGAGGTGATTGAGACCAGCCTGGTCAACATGGTGAAACCCCATCTCTAATAAAAATACAAAAACTAGCCTGGTGTGGTGGCACGTGCCTGTAATCCCAGCTACTCGGGAGGCTGAAACAGAATTGCTTGAATCCAGGAGGGAGAGGTTGCAGTGAGCCAAGATCTTGCCACTGCACTCCAGCCTGGGCAACGGAGTGAGACTCTATCTCAAAAACACACACACACACACAAAAAACCCCTCACTTGTAAGCAGGCAGAAGGTGTTGGGATTCCCATGCTCTGCCCATGTCTTTCCTTCTCCAGCCATGGTGAACCCCAAAATATGCCTCCATTCCTCTGGATTAAACATGTGTGGGGCTGACCGTGAGTGGGGCTAGAGTGCCTGTCCCAGTGGAAAGGCATGTGTAGTGTTGTTCTAAGGCAGCTACCTCAGCCTGGGAGAGGGGGTGTCTCAGGCCTGGTCAGGACTGGTCAAGCCAGTGGTCAGCCTGGGACGAGAGGGAAGGAAGATGCCACAGGAGGTGACGCATCAGACTTGTTTGACAGTTTTTTCCTAGGATTGGTCCAACAGAGACAGGATAAAAAGAGGTAGAGAGTCCTCAAGTGAAACAAGTCCCAGGGGTGTGTACATATATGGGAACAACCTGATGCGGGGAGTGCAGGCTTCACCATGCATTTGGCAAGAAAGTGCAACATTATGTGCAAAGTGATCTCCTGATTGCGTTTTAAAAATTAAAAGTTCCCAGCATGTGGAAGGTATTTGCTAAGAATTCAGTGAATGGTTGACCTAGGGGTGCCTGGATGATCACAGCACTTACGTTTTTATAGCAGAACAATGGGCAGCGCCGGGCCTTCCCTCTCACATGGGCAAAGATCAGCAAGTGATCTGGGCCAGGCAGTGCCCACATCCGGAATAAGAAGCCGAAGAGCCCAGAGGAAGGCCCTTCTCACTGCATCTTCCATTACCCCAAGACGTGACTTGCCCAATTTCCTTTCCGATCCACGTTTCTGAGGCGAACAGCTATGAAAAGTAGCATGTTTATCTTTGCGTGGGAGATGGTGGCACGTTGTGTATTAACTGCACAGCATTTGTGAAAGTTTTCAGAGCTCTTGGGGAAACCGAGAATGAGAGGAGAGAGAGAGGCAGGGAGAGGGGTTCCTGAAGCCCAGTGGAGTTCACAGAAGGAATTCCGGGGAGATGGGCAGGGGCGGGGAGAAGGGTAGGGGCGGGGAGAAAATGAGAGCGGGAAGTGGCAGTTGTCCCAAGTTTTGGTCCTTGGGGCCTCGGCATCCTGCTTGGGCCTAAGACTGGCATCTCCCATTTGAGGGACTGACAGTGTGGCGGACCCTCAACTAGCACAGATAACAAACGAAGTAACAAATGGGACAAAGGAGGGGCGCACGCGGCGCCGGACTCGAGAAGAGCGCCTGGCAGGGCACAAATCCCATAGAGGAAGAGACCTTCTGCGCTCTCTGAGACCTCACCTTCCCCTTACCCAGGGCCACGAAGGTCTCCTCGGGCCTCCTCAGAACGCTGGCTGCCTCCCCACCTGTCGTCTACCGCCCTTTGGAGGTTCCGGAGAAGGGCCCGCCCGGGCGAGCCGAAGGCTGCGGGGCGGGGCGCGAGTCTCAGCCTCTGGGACACACAGCTGGTGCGTCCCGCGCCTCAAGTGCGCGCTCCAGGAAGTCCGGAGCCGGGAGGATCCGGGCTCGCGGTCCCGCCCTACCTCTGGCGAGGTCGGGAGAAAAAAGGGCCAGATCGCCCGCTTGAGGGCCCAGAAACCCACCGGGCGGCAGTACAGACTTTCCCGAAATGTCTCTGTCTCCGCGCTGCGAGCGCACAGGAACCCAGGGTCGCCGGGGTCGCCGTGGCTTGGCTGAATGTCCAAAGCCAGGCGAGGGCGGGGATCTCAGTCCAGCTATGCGAGCCCTTCTCTAGTGGTGCCAGCTCCTACGTCGGGCTCCCGGGCCGGCGGGAGGCGCGTGTGCCTGTCTGTGTGTGCAGGGGGCACTCGGCTTCCCCGTAGCCCATGCAGAGCCCCCGCCCTCCGCTCCGGCCCGGGGAACCCCTCCCCCAGCTCAGAGATCCCTGCGCGCCCCCTGCCCACTTTGCCAAGGCGAGAAAGCGGCCGTGCCGGAGACAAAGAAACTCCTGCCTCCCTCCACTCTCGGCCCCTCCGCCCGCCCGAGACACTCCCCGGCGCCCTCCCTCGACCCCGGCGACACTGCGCTTGGACACGCCAGGCAGGGGGGCAGGGTGGGCGAGCCCGCTTCCCGACGCGGGCCAGCTGGGGGCTTCCCGTGAGCCCCGCCCGGGGACACCCCACGGCAGCCGCGCCCCCACCCTCCTCTCCCCAAACCGTCCCGGGCCCCGTCACCGCTACCTTCTGCCAAACCGTCCCTACCTCTCCAGCGGAGCTACGGAGGGGGGTGGGGGCGCGGCGCACACAAAGGGGGTCGGAGGGTGGAGAGTAGGGAAGGAGGGAGAGATCCCGCCCGGGCTCGTGGCACGGGCTTGGGCGCAGCTATTTACCCGATTTCTTCTTCGATCTCTGAGATGTCTGCGAAGATGAGGAAGACCACGAGCAGCGTGAGCGCGGCCAGCATCCAGCTCCGGAACTGCAGCTGCATGGTGGGTTCGCGCCCGCCGGGACCCACGCGGGCCGGCGCGAGGAGCAGGGGCTGGAGGGCGCAGCGGCGGACGCCGGAGCCTCCGCGTGCCGAGCGCAGCTGGGCAGATACCCTGCGCTCGGGGCGAGTCTGGGCCGGCGGCGGCGGCAGCGGCAGCGGCAGCGACAGGCAGGGGTTGCTCAGGCGCGGCGAGCCCGCTCGCTCCCTTTCGGCTCCCGCCTGCCCCTCCCTCCCTCCTTCCTCTCCCTTCCCCCGCCCCGCGCCCGGCTCCGCGCGCAGTTTGACAGCTTTGCTCCGCGCTTCTGCTCGCCTCCTCCCACCAACTCCAGCGTCCAGACCTGCTAGCCTTTGCTTCTCCCGCCTGGCTTTATTCAGCTTCCGAGGGCGCGGGGTTGCAGCCGGAGGCTGCCACTCCTGGCCTAGAGAGGCTGGGCTCTGGCCACCGCGAAGGACTGGGTACTGAGCTGAGCCCAGAGAAGTGCGCGCACCGCCCGGCGTACCCCTCAGGCTGGCAAACGCCCTCCCTCGCCCGCTCTTTGTCCAGCTCCCTCGCCTCCTCGCAAAGTTTTCTCAACACAAAGACCAACACCTGAGAACAGCCCCCAGCGCGCGGCGAGAAGGCGGTTTCAGCCAGGCAGATGTTTCAGCAGTTGATGAATTAGGAGGGGAGGTGGAGGAAGGGGAGGAGAGAAGAAATATCCAAGGCAGGCCAACTTCGGTGAAGATGCTGACTACAGTTTGTGGGCGAGGCTCTCTCGAGAAACCACTCCCACCAGGTGCTTATCTTGGTCTCCATTTATAGACCCGATACTAGGTCCGGAGAGCTCTGCGAGCTGCCCCCAGGTCACGAAATCCTGGCTGGAACCCTCGGCTAGAATCCCAATGGGAGACTTAGCGCCCGTCTTCCCTCCGCCCTCGCGGTACTGACGCCGGGTGGCCTTCATCTCCTCAGTTCTTGGACTCTCAATAGCCCCAAAATCAATAACCCTGGGAGTCCTGTCTTGATCAAAATGCCTTCTAGAAAAATATGGCTCCCACAAGGGGTAATGTCCCCCACTCTTCCTGAATATTTCACACTTTCTCTGCCTTAGACAGTTTAAGTCAAATTACATTTCACACCAACCATTAGCCAGGGATGGGAAGGGCCCCATTAAGTTTTACTGGAATTAGATAATTACCTTTTATTTTCTTTGCACTAATTGGAACAATTCCTGAAATTAAGAAATGTAACTTTCCAGAAATGATCATCTGGTTTATGAAAGGGTCCTTGGGGTTTGAGTGTGGGGAGGAGGAGTCCTGTTGGAGAAGCTATACGGAATGTCCTAAGTGCTGGAAACCACAACCCAGTGAATGGGAGGGGCGGGTTGGCCTTGTTCCCTGGACCACTCAGAGGAGTTTGCAGAGGGGCTGGCAGCAGCCAAGTCCCTTCATGGCGCCCCCCGGGGATGTAAGAGGGCCTTCTGATTTCCCACCAAAGCACCGCTTGTACCCAGAGCACTTCTGCCTCTTGGTGTGTACGGAGGAGCAGGAGGGAGGCTTCCAAGCCAGGGGCTACTACACTTGTTGACCCTAGGAGCCAGGACAGGCTCTCCCCTGCAGGAGGAGCTCCCATCACCCAGCCTGGAGAGCAGATTAGGGAAGCAGCATAGCGGCAAGGGAGAGCTCTGCATCACCTCCTTTGAGGAGTGCCAGGAGCAGATGTCTTTTACCCAGAGGAAGAGTGGACTAATTCCTGCCTCAGCGCTTCATTTCCTTCCCATCCCTTGGCAAAGTCAGTGCACCCCTGCTCCTTTTACAGTAAGCACTTCGAAAATACCACGTATTTTTCTTGGGGTGAGGTTTTTCTAATGTTGAGAACAATGTTGGACCTCACTCTCCCTGTCTGTTAGAGGCAGGGATGAGACGTCAAAGGAGGGTTTCCCATCAGTGTGACTGGCACGGGGTCTAACCATCCTTATTTCAAGTTTTCAAAATGCCAAGATCTTTCCCTTTGTGCTGGAAGGGTGGTTTAGGAGGTGTGGAGTGGTTTTTGTCACCATTTTGCCTTGTTTTTCTGAAGGAATGGTTGGGATACCTGAATAGGGAGAGGAAAGTACAGGATGCTCGTGGTATGCTGCTCGTTATTTGAATCGCTCCTCCATTCACTCCAACTTGCAGCAATATTTAACCTACCTTGTACCAGGCTCTGTGCTAGGGGCTAGAGACACCAAGTGGAGAGAGACGCCTCGGGTTTCCTGCCCTCTAGTGGCTCACTGTTCAAAAGGAAGACAGGCATTCAAGTGTCTAATTATGATAGGGGATTTGAGCTACAGTAGAGCTAAGGTCTCCTGGCTCACTTATAATTGATTAATAAGATCCCCCAAAAGAGCAAGAAGAAGCTGACTGACCTCTCTCTCCTATGTTCTCTGCTTCTCTACTTCTCTGCCTACTACACTCTTACCATGCGGAACATCATGGAAGTGTTGCCATGATCCTAAATTCACCAGGTCAGGTCAACCTCATTGCTGCAAGCATGATTACAACAGAGTCTATTTCCATTTCCTGTTAGGTGATCCACGATTACAGCAGAATCTATTTCTGTTTCCTGTTAGATGGCCTATGTTCTCATCCCAGGCTCAGTTTTCCTCCTTTTCACCCACCAGAGAAGAGTCATATGAGTGGACAGGAAACAGTGGAACCTTTGTTGAATGGTTTGATTCCATATAGAGAAATCCCTGTAATCAGACCCACAGAGCAATGTCTCACAAGTATACTCGCTCAGAAGTAGAGCTAGCTTCCTCACGTAGACGCTGTCCTTGCAATGGGAGTCACTGAAGAGGGATTTTTCTTGAAGGGTGATGGGGACCCTTGTGATCATTGACTGTAGAATACCTGCTGTCTATGATCACTTAGGTTTGGGTCTTGTTGGGCCAGCTCCTTTAACAAGTGATCTGTGTACATCCACCACCCATTGCTGCCTCTGCAAAATGAGTTTGTTCCTGGAATCTGGAAAGAGGAAGACTGATGAAATTGGCAGAGAATGTCAGACTGATGATGTGAACTGCCACATGGGCACATGCTTGGCTTGGCCACCCTGACCCCTCCCCTCCTGCCTGTCCCTCTGTTTAAGCAAGTCTCTTTTCCTGCCTTGGATTTTCCAAGAAGCCAGAAGGTCCCATAGTCATCACTTCTGTAGACTAAGTCATTGAATGTTTGAGTTAAAATGAGGGAGTGGCGGCAAGTTAAAAGCCATTACCACCCATTAACATTTTAACTCAAATTGAGTATATAAGCTATTCAGGCAACTGGTAAGGCCCTGGGCCATTTGTAGTAATGAGGGACAGAGGGCCAAGAGGCCTTTCAGAAGCTCAAAGGAGCCCAACAGGGTCACACATGGACACATCTTCCTTGTGTCTGACACTGGCTGAGGGCATGTTTGTCCTTCTAGCTGCAATCTTGAGAATGGGGAACTGCCCGAAGCCTGAATTCATGGAAACTCTAAAACTGTATCTACTATTTACACATAGGGCAAAACTCCCCCTCTCCACCCCAGCTATGCAGAGTTTTCACCTGAGCCACTTCTTGGGAGTAGTAAGGTCAGTATTGATAATAACTTGTCCAAGTGACTGGCTGGAAATGGGGGCAAGTCAGATGGGGGAGGGAGCAAGGGGGAGTGGAGCTAACATTTGTGAGCGCACACAAGTTCAAGGCACTGACCTGGGCTATTTCTCTTGTTTAATCCTGGCAATCCTTTCATATAGATATCATTATCTCCCTTTTACACTTGAGGAAACTGAGACTCAAAGAAGCTGAATTCCTACCCTGACCCCTGCAACATGTGGGACTGTGGGATGGCCAATATCCTCTTCTGCACTTGGGGCAATTCTAAATAGATTTGTAAACAGGCATCTTCTTTAATTCTGACTGTGTGCCCTTAGTTCTGGTATGTCAGGATTCTGGGAACGAATCTATCTTCACTCACTGCACACCCTTCATCATTTGTGAGACTATAATCATAAATCTCTGTTTTCATCTTTCAACATGGAAAAAAACTAGTTCTTTCAATCAATTCAGATTTTTTTTAAAAACCTTAAGAATAAATAACAACAATCTCATTCAAAATTCTGACCTAACACCTTTGAACTCGCTCCAAGAGCAATTTAGAATGTGAAATAACTACAAAGTGGTAATGGTCTTGCTTTCTCATCATCTCTGAAGGAGGAACTGTGTGTGTGTTGGGGCTGGTTAGGATGGGAGGGTGATGTCAACAGGTAGAATATCATAGTCGGGATAGATTCTTTGACTATTGTGTTTCTGCACTGCTAATAAATGAGAGAACTTGCCTTATCTTGAGAAATTTACATTAAATTTGAGTATTCTCACAAATGCAACATTTTCCCCTTTAAAATCAGACTCAGAGTGGTAAGAATATTGAAAAGTTAACGGGCACATTTGCATTCCATTTGTAACTTTTTTAAAATAGCAAAATTATAGTTTAGCCAAGGAAAGAAAAGAAATGTACTCAGGCAATTGCCGTAAATATTTCCGAGATTATCAGCAAGAGATCTTGGGAGGGGTGTGAGAATGAGCTCCACAGTGAGCTGGAAGTGGTAACAGGCAGGGGGATGGTTCAAATTTTTTTTTTTTTTGGCTGGGATTTTAACAAACTTCAATTGGGATTCAAGGCAGTATTGAACCAAAGCATGAAGTCAGGTACCAGACAGCAGAGAAGAACAAAAAGGAATGTCCACTCACGATTCTCACCAGGGCTTCGAGGAATGATCACTGTGATCTCTGAGTCAGACTTCCTGGCTTGCCCAACTTCTTGGCTTGCCCACCTTTGCCCAGAGTCCAGCATGGCCCCTTCCTTGTAGGCATCTGAGGAAACTGGTCCATGTTGTCCATCCCTGGCTCTCAGTCTTGTGCCACTTCTGTTAACCTTAGTTTGGATCATGAACCTCTGCATTCTCAGAGCTGGAAGGGTTGGTGGAGATGGTGCTTTCCCACTCATTCACTCACTTGACAAGCATTGCTTCGTTGCCTCTTACATGTCTGGAATTATGCTGGAGGGCTGGGATGTGGCAGCAAATGGGGTAGATGCAGCTCCTCCCCTGGTGGAGCTTGGAGTCCAGTGGGATTTTCCAGATGAAAAATGCTGTGACTGAGAGACCAAGGGACTTGCCCACAGTCCCACCACTTGTTTCAGAGCTGAGAACAGATTCTAGCTCTCCTGCCTCCTAGCTGAGTTCAGTTCTAGTTCTCCTTCATACATAGTATTTTATTTCATATTTGTGATACTTCAATGCAATTGGAAACTGCGAAGGGATGGGGACTTTTATTCCTCTCTGGCCCCACATTATCTAGGAGGAGAGAACACCAGTCAATATCTGTTCCCATCATGGTCAATTTCAAACCATCATCGTCACATCACTGAAGGCAGAGTTAGGAAAAGATGTGAACCGCCCAGCATGACACAGTATTCCCACCATATTCATACAAGAAACAAGATAACTTCAATAACATAGATCATGGTCAAGGGTGGAAAATGAAATTAGGAAGTGATGAGTTCTGAGTATTTATTACCTTTGTTTTTGATATGATTTATTGAACTTCAAGTTGATATATTCCCATTTTTAATAATGACTGTATTGAACAGCCTGCATGAGCCACTTCCAGGACAAAACTAGGGACCAGTGGCAACAGGAGGTCGCCACAGTCACAATACCTTTGTGAGCATGCCAGGTGAAATACTGTTGCTAAAGTAAACTCCAAGCGGGATAGTCCCCAAAGGCATGGCAGCATTCATCAGGATGTCGACCTGCTGGGATATTGGCACCAAACACTGGACAGAGGAAGGAAACTGTTCGTGCCAAGTCAGTTTCTTGTAAAATGTTCCTTTGGGATTCCTCTTCTACTTCTCCCCTGCCTCAAATGCAGTCTGTGTGGTTATACATCCTCTCTTCCCAGTCCTCAGATCAGATTTGACAGAGCAGACTAGGGAAAACTGGGATCGGGAGGGTGATCAAGAGACCAGTTTGGCTGCATGAGTATACTAGTTTGGATTGGATTTGGCTACAAGGGACAATAAACCCCAAATGCCAGTGACTTATTTGAAACAGAAGTTTATTTCTTCTTCATGTGCCAGTCGTCCAGCAGGCAGCCAACACTGGTTTTGCTGTGGTTAGTCTGCAAAGTCCCCAGGGATTCTGATCCTTTCAGCTTCCTTTCCACCATCTCCAAGGTGAGACTCTTTCCTCCTGGCCCATCAAATCCAGGTTCCAAGCAATAGAATGGAAGCAGAGATAAAAAGGAAAGAGGAAAGTTCCTGACACCTCCAGCAGATGCTCCCATTTACACTCCTCTGTCAGGACCCTGTCCTGTGTCCCCACTAGCTGCAAGGGACACAGGGAACAAATCGTTATTCTGAGCTTCTGTGTGCTCAGCTGAGACTCAGTTTTGGAAGAAGGGAGGGAAGGGGACGGGGGGAGGGGGGATTGGGACAGCCGGTAACATCTGCCACAGTAAGAATGGAAAAGCCCATCATAGGATTTTTCTCTCCCATCTTCAGCTCTACAGGCAAGTCCTCAAGGCCCTGTCTTATGCTTGGGTGGAGAAGGACTTGCCAAAAGTCAGTCACCATTAATGACCGAGTTTGTGAGCAACAAAGCTGTTTCTGGAGCTGAGCTTCATAACGCTGCATCTTCCTATTTCTTAGCATCTTACTCGACTACATTGATTTCTTTGTTTTCACTCCGGGGAGGCAATATAATGGTTTAGAGCAATGCTTCGGAAACTATTTGTGGCAAAGGACCAAATTTTTTTCTCCTTAAATCTCCAGTTGATTTCAGAGCGAGTGTCCTACTGCCTAACTGGTATTCAGTTCACACTAGTTGCCCCTGGCCAGCCATGCAAGTTGTGTGCCCCCATACCCTTCATCACTAAGAGTCAGCGATTATGTGCATCACAATGTGAAGCTGCCACAAAGGCGTCTAAATGCTTGTCCTCAATTCCTGTAATTATCTCAGCATTGACCAGTAATGTACAGTTCATGGATCAGTACTGGTCCCTGGACCACACTTGAGTAGTTCTGGTTTAGAGTTGATTTTGAGATCACACCTATCAGGGCTCAGAATTCATCTTTATCTTTCGTTATTTGTGTGATCCTGGTCTATTTTAGTTCCTTGATGTTAAATGGGGACAATAATAATACTTAATTCACAGATTTTAGTAAGAATAAACTAAGATAATGTGTCTAAAGCACTTAGTAGAATGTTAGCATAAAGTAAGTACTCATTTCATAGAGAACTTTATTGTTTATGGTAATGCAAAAATAGAAAGATAATTAAATATATATTTATTTATAAAATAGCAATTATCTCAAGGTAGTAAAATTTGCATTGATCTTGATTTTTCTTCATACTTTTCTCTGTTTTATAAATTTTCTACAATGATCATAAATTACCCTGTAATGAGGAAAAAAGTTATTAAAATTTGTTATGCCTATTTTCTCTGCACTGAGTTTCTTTTTTTTTTTTTGCCAGAGCTTAATATTCTTTCTCAATAAACCAACATAAGCACACATATTTAGTAAAATTGGTTTTGCAGACAATTTTCAACCTTTCTTTGATGTTTTGTAAGCATCTACCTAATACTCATATTGCAATTTTCAGGGGAGGAAAACAGGTTGCAATGCATTCCCCAGCTGGGCCGAAAACCTTGGAGAAGCTTCACGGCTCCTTTCTTACATCCTCTTCACCTGGTGACGACCTCATCATCACCCAACCTGGACATGCTGTTCATGGCTAAGAATCACAGCAAACCCCTAGCTTTTGGAGCGAGGGGGTGATTCCAAGAAAAGACGCGGTGGCTTCACATCCACATGGTGCCCCAGTCTCACCAGCAAACACAGGCAGAGGGGGCTGTGTCCCAGGCTACCTCACCATCGCTCAGACACCAGTGCTGGTGATTTTGTGCAGGAAGCAGCACAGAGGATACATTAACACGGGAGAGGGGCAAACAAATATAAGGATCATAATAAAGTGACCTTTCCTTTCCAAATATCAACAAATAAAGTCCTTGGTGAGGTCTTCCAGTCATCCCGCACTGCTCAGCTCTCTATGAGAAGAATTATCTTCACCTTGAATGCAGCAGTGTGGAGACTACTACATATTTTGGAATAACTTTTTTTCTTTGCTAGGAGAGAATTTATTGAGATAAAAAAGACAACAGTAATTTAAGTTTCTTTGGACGGCTTCTTAGAGATTTGTAAAATCCAAATGGTCTCAAACTCTTCCAAACTCTAAGAGGGCATTATAACTACTTAACATTTATTAGTGTTAACATTTGTTTGGAAAGACTATCTTTATGGCCTAGTAGAATTGCATACTTTTGTGTTACAAATATTCCTTAGGGTACATTGAAATCCCAGATATAACTGAGGCTTAGAGTAAATGTTTACTAACAGGGAGATAATTTTGGCAATTCTATATAGGGATCTATAACTGTGTATCTGCCTCTGCGTCAACAAGTTATAATATGGTAATAGCTATGATTTATTCACTTCCAAATCCTTGGGCAGTAACAGAACCCTCCATTATATCCTTGATCCAATGGAGAAAATACAGTCCGTTTTGGAGATTTCTGGAAATTCACTGAGATGACAAGAGGGCACTGCATTGCTCTTACGGTCTGAAAGCAGTTCAGTAAATTTCCCTAAGTGGCCCTGGGAAAAGCCATGGCCTCAAGCTATCTGACATCACTGGGAGGTAGATTGGGCTCATCCCAGCAACCCCTGTGAGCATCTAAATTACTCACACATTGAGTCAGAGAAATGCATGTGACTTTCCCAGTATAGCAGAGCATGGGACTGAGAGAGATCAGGAAGGCCAGCTTGAGCTTCTAGTTTTCTTCCCAAGGGAAAAGACCTGGGGTTTAGAGGAGGAAAGGCTCTAGAGGTGGTTATCATACCCCTCTAAATCCCCATAAGATCAACCAGACTATCTCAGTTTTACTGGAGGGCCCCATGGGCTCAAGTTCATCAGTTTTTGGCTGTATGGGGAGAGTTCAGGAATGCAGAATCGGTGACAGATACCCTGGAGGACTTTCTTAACCAAAGTCCTTCTCTTTCCCTTTTTTTGGTCTGTGTGAATAATCCACATTTGGGCCAGCAATGATATGTTTGAGAATACTGCATTTATGTTTCAGTTTTTAAGGTGTAAGGGACTTCATCTGGCATGAGGACCTCCCACATTTTCTAACATTGTCATTCTACCTTTCCAACTGGATTGCTAGCTTCCTGGCTCTCATGTATGTTATAAAGCTCTTATTTTCTGTAGTGCAGCTCATTTCAAAAGATAATATTCACTTGTGCCTCACAGCCTAGCAAAAGGAAACCCATCCTGTCCTTCCCTTCTTTCCCTCTGGTTTCCAGCCTCTAGGAGGAACAGACTCCTCCCTGCAGGATGAGTGCCCGCAGCTCAGACCACAGCTGGCCTCTGGCAGAGGTGTGCCAACAAAGGAAGAAAACAAAAGCCAAGCTGCATTCATTTCAAGCTCGATTAGGGGCATGCGTTGGGTGAGGAAATCAATGGGGAAGATGAAGCTGGCAGGAAAAGAACTTCTTTTTCTCAGTCTCTACAATGGAATTGACCACAAATAATGGTAGGGCAGAAATCACTAAGCAACACCCATTTTAAAAATAGAGAAATTTAAAATCACATCAAATAAGCATTTTTGGGGTCATTTCCAAAGCATAGCTAAAAAAAAGATAACTGCCACTTTGTTCTTTTCTTCTTTACATGGCAAAATACCAGCCAGGACCCAGGATTACAGTACCCAGCCAGCCTTTGTGAACATCAGATGCTTTGTATGAGGTACGAATTGTTGTTCCGAGGTTTGCTGCAGCCATTTGAAAGGATACTCTTAAGTATCAATAATATTGACGATTCATCATAATTTGCCAGAGAATAGAAAAACATTTTATAGTTTTGCTTTCAGAAGCCAGTAAAGAGAGAGCTTCCTTAGGGAATGTTTAACCACTCAAAAGTCCTCCTCATCCCCTGACCAATACAATATAAAAGGTATTTTGAGAAAAGGTATGAATAGAAGTATAGTTTTGATGTTTGTAAACAGTCTCAACAGAATCAATTCTTACTCTGTTTTCATGCAACTTTTGAATCTATGGGAAGTTCCACAGAAGGAAAATTTTTTTTCTCTCTTTCTCTGTTTCTCTATATCGATCATTTGCTTTCTTTTATTTGGTTAATCTTGGCTGTCTTCATTTTCACGGATTGGATAGGTGTTCCCCCTGCTGTTGTTGTTCTGCTGTAATAGCGGAGGGGGGCCACCAGGTGGCACTGTGCTAGACGAGGGGCCTCGGAAAGATAGCGGACTTGGTCTGAGCCAGTGCCAGGTAAATCCTGGGGCAGGGAGGGGTCAAAGGAGAAAGTGAGAGAATGAGAATAGGAATTGGGAGAGGTTACAACCGACTGGAGGACAAGAATCTTGCGTTTTGCTTATCGACTAACCCGAACTCCTAGAAGCCAGTTTCAATCACCATATAATTGGAACTGAGATGAAAAGTGGGCATGTTGTCTGTGGAAATCAGTATTCAAGGCAAACAAATCGAGGGGAGATGCACCTGGATCATCAAAAATTGGTTGGAAAGTCCAGGTAATCTCTGCAGATGGGTCCTTTCATTAATGCTCCTAGCCTTGGTGAAGAAATTAAATTTGAGCAGTTCTTCGGATAATCAATAATGAAAATCATAGCAGATTGACACCTTGCATGATCAATGAAAATTAATAATACATTGATACTTTGCACTATTCCTGATTTGGGCACAACCAGAGTAGTTGTGCATGTCTAGCTGTTTACATTTAAAAGTTAAAAAATATAAATTATCTCCACTTTGCTCAGTTATCCTTATATAGTATAAAATTAGACCAGTTGTCTTTCCCTTAATGCCCCCCCATCTACTCTCCAAAGGAAGATATATAAAACAGTAAATCCACTCTCTTGGGGGAGGAGAAGGAGGTTACATTAACACAGCATTTGTATTCATGAAGTCTGCACCAAACATCAGGTAGTTATTAAATATCTTCCCCTTATGTGCCCAGCACTATGGTAGTTAAGAAATAGAAGCCATAACTTTCCCTCAGAGTTTTTGCAAAAGATCCCTTATTCAATTATGGGGTGATGCTTGTCACATGTTGCACAGATATAGCTGCACCTAACCCCTCATTAACTTAATGGATTCCTATAGTCAGTTCTCCAGGGATGTGGAGTTGAAGCTGCTGAGATTCACAGAAAGTGTGGGTGTATTTATAAATGCATCTCCCATTACTCCTAGATTCTCAAAAGGAGAGAGCTCTGTTCCCATAGCAGGTAAGGAGAAAGTGAACACTGTAGCAAGAAGCTGTCATCATTTGTTCATTCAGTTATGCTTTTTATGACACCTGGTTTTGCATCCCAAGAAGAGAAAGTCTGTTCATTTTTCTGTTCTTTGTCCATCTTGGAGTACCTGATGGCCCACTTTATATGACTTTTTATGTAGTAAGGACTGACTGCTTTACTACACAAGATCACTTGTATGAGCCAATTGGCTTTGCTTAGGAAATGCTTTTGCTTCATGATCAGAGGCAACAATTCTACTTTGTAAAAATTACCAATTGTTTCTTAAGAATAAATCATGGATTATAAATTCATAGCCCAAATGTAATCTGAGCCACAAAAATATTTCATTGGTCCAGCAATGTGTTTAAAAATGTTTTTGAATATGAAGGCCTTTAGGGGGCCATAGACATTCCAGTTCTTGACAGGGTCCCCACTTTTTGGTGATTTATATCTATTCTGACTCACATATGAGAGTTTTCAAAATGTTCATGAAAAATGCATATTATGAAATATCTATGCATGGATTTCAAAAATTTGTTGCACAAAAATAAACTCACACTAACTTGTTATAACATATCTGAACAAGATCTAGATTGAGGCACTAAGAAAGAAGACCTCAGTTTGAAAAAAGCCCCTTTCAAAGCAACATGAATTCTACTAAAATTGAAGCAAGAGCAAGCATCAAATTTATAGTGAAGCTTGGGTGGAAGCATGGTAAAATAACTGATGCTTCACAAAGATTTTATGAAGCTGATGCCCCCAAAGAAATCAGCTTACAAATGAATAACATGTTTTGAAGATGAAGCCTGCAGCAGCAGATCATCCATATCAATTTTTAAGGAAAAAAGTCAATCTTGTTCGTGTCCTAATTGAAGCGGACCAATGATTAACAACCAACACCAAAGACATCTCAGTTGGCTCAGCTTACACGATTCTGACTGAAAAATTAAAGTTGAGCTAACTTTCTACTCAATGGGTGCCAAGATCATTGCACCCAGATCAGCTGCAGACCAGAGCACAGTTTTCAATGGAAATTTTAAACAAGTGGGATCAAGATCTGGAAGCATTTCTTTGAAGAATTGTAGCAGGAGCTGGAACGTGGCTTTACTGGCATGATCTTGAAGATAAAGCACAACCAAAGCAATGGCTACCATGAGAAGGAAGTGGTCCCATTAAAGCCAAACATGGATCAGCCAAGAGCGAAGGTCCTGGCAACAGTTTTTTGGGATGCTCAAGTCATTTGCTTGTTGTCTCTTTGGAGAGCTAAAGAATGATAACATCGGCTTATATGAGAGTGTTTTGAGAAAGTTAGCCACAGCTTTAGCCTAAAAACCACTGGGAAAGTTTCACCAGAGAGTCTTTCTTCACCACAACAATTCTCCTGCTCACTCCTCATCAAACAAGGACAATTTTATGATAATTTCAATGGGAAATCATTAGGAATTCACCTTATAATGCTGATCTAGCTCCTTCTGAATTCTTTTTGTTTCCTAATCCTAAAAAAATCTGTAAAGGGCACCCATTTTTCTTTAGTGAATAATATAGAAAATATTGCATTAACAGGTAAATTCCAAGGACCCTACATTGTTTAGAGATGGACTAAATGGCTAGTATTATCACCTACAAAATTGTCTTGACCTTCATGGAGATTATGTTGAGAAATAAAGTATATTATCTCTTCCCCTTCTTCCTCCTCCTCCTCCTCCTCCTCTCCTCCTCCTCCTCTCCTCCTCCTCCTCTTCTCTTCTTCTTCTTCTTCTTCTCTTCCTCCTCCTCCTCCTCTTCCTCTTCCTCCTCCTCCTTCTTCCTACTCCTCCTCTTCTTATTCTTTCTTCTTTCTAGAGACAAACTCCTGGGCTCAAGCAATCTTCCTGCTTCGGGCTCCTCAGTAGCTGGGAATACAGATGCATGCCACTATACCTGGCTTCTATTTTTATCTTTCAGTTCCATTTTTTCCATGAATGTTTTGAAAACCCCTCACACTTGTGATCTCTGCCTGGCTCCAGAGGCATCTTGGAAATGGATCAGCATAAAACCCACATATGTGCTTCATTAAGGATGGACCAGCACCTTCTCATATAACAGATCTAAAATAAATGCGGATAAATCCCATACACTGTTCACAGGATGGTAAATTGGAACAACTTCTCTTGAGGGCAATTTGGTGATATAATAGAAGCCTTGTTATATGGGGTTCCCATTATGTAGGGTGAATTGATAGTAAGAATGGAATATACAGACCCACCAGAAGGAGGCTGGCTTCTCCTGCACATAGGCATGCGCTGGAAACAGAAGTATGCTTTACCACTGGGAGGAATGGAGGGCTCTTGCCAATCTAACAAATCCTTTATTTGGAGATCAATTAAAAACATTTCATAAAGTAACAAGTCTTTAAAAAGAGCATTGTCTTCAACTCAACAATTTCACTCATTTCTAGGAATTCTTTCCCAAGAAAATATATAAATGAGTGTGGAAATGTTTAGATACAAGGATGTGCATAAGAGCATCACTTGTAGAAATAAAAACTGGAAAAAATCTCATGTTCAATAGTAGGACTTGGTGAATAAATCATGACAGAGATTCGATGGAATACTATGCAGTCACTAACAATGATATACAGATGACTGTTACGGATATAGAGAGTCATTTGCATTTTAGAAATTTGAAGAAGATTATAAAAGAGCACAATTCCACCTTTGCAAACATAAATATGCACATATTTAATGTGGTGGGCAGCCTCTAAGATGGTGCCCAATGACATCTGCATTCTGGTATTCACAGCTTTATGTAATCTTTTTCCCTTGAATAATTTGTTTCTAGCCAATAGAATTTTGCAACATTGAGGAAATGTCAACTCCATGATAAGGTTACAGATTTGGTGACTTCCGTCTTGCTCTGAGACTCCCTCTATTGTCTTCTTGGCTTGCTCACTTTGATGAAGCAGCTTCCACATGGAAAAGGCCCTCATGGCAAGGAAAGGAGGGTGGCTTGCAGCCAACAGCCATTGAAAATGAGGTTCCTTACTTTTACACTGTTGGTGGGATTGTAAGCTAGTTCAACCATTATGGAAAACAGTATGGCGATTCCTCAAGGATCTAGAATTAGATGTACCATATGACCCAGCCATCCCACTACTGGGTATATACCCAAAGGATTATAAATCATGCTGCTATAAAGACACATGCACACGTATGTTTATTGCGGCACTATTCACAATAGCAAAGACTTGGAATCAACCCAAATGTCCATCTGTGACAGACTGGATTAAGAAAATGTGACACATGTACACCATGGAATATTATGCAGCCATAAAAAAGGATGAGTTTGTGTCCTTTATAGGGACATGGATGCAGCTGGAAACCATCATTCTTAGCAAACTATCACAAGAACAGAAAACCAAACACCGCATGTTCTCACTCATAGGTGGGAACTGAACAATGAGATCACTTGGACTCGGGAAGGAGGACATCACACACCGGGGCCTATCATGGGGAGCGGGGAGGGGGGAGGGATTGCACTGGGAGTTATACCTGATGTAAATGATGAATTGATGGGTGCTGACGAGTTGATGGGTGCAGCACACCAACATGGCATAAGTATACATATGTAACAAACCTGCACGTTATGCACATGTACCCTAGAACTTAAGGTATAATAATAATAATAAAAAAAAGAATATCCATCAATGTTAAATGAAGTCAACTTAGAAATAAAGCTATCCAAAAATAAAAAAAAAAAGAAAGAAAAGAAAAAAAAAGAAAATGAGGTTCCAGTTCAACAGCCCACAGAGGGGAACTGAATCCTGCTCATAATCACTGAGTGAGCTTGGAGAGGGATCCTTCCCTAACTGAGCATTCAGACGAGACTCCAGCCCAGGGCAACACTTTGATTGCAGCCTTACAAGAGGCTGTAAAGAAAATAACCCAATTTATTAATGCCAGATTTCTCACTCACTACGAGATAATGTGCGTGTTGTCTGAAGCTGCTAAGTAGGTGGTAATTTGATACATGGTAAGAGAGAATTGACACCCAGGTCAAGAGGTCTATATACTACAAAATATTGGATGTCATTATGTCTGGAAGACGTAAATGTAGAATTCTTAAAATGTTTGGGGGCTACGGATCATTTACATATGGCACTGGCAGGCTTTTATATTTTATTCTGATGAAAAAATTGAGATTTTGACATTGTCATTGAATAAACAGAAGGGTGACTTACCAGTTTACAATTTATTTGGTTGATTTTATATTCTTATGACAGAGATATCATGTCTTCAAGACACACTATATTTATGATGGTAGTGGGGGGTTGTGATTTGAGGTGACTTTAATTCTCATTATTTTTTTCTTTTTCTTTGGCACAGGTTGGGTTCTCTAGAGGTAGACACTGAGATGAAGGAAGTATGCGTTACAAGATGTTTATTAGCTATCAACACCTGTGGAAAGGAGGGAGCAGAAGCAGCATGAGTGGAAGGAGATCAGCCTTTCTTACAGGGGAGAGCCACCTCTGAACATCTTAGTGATGCTAGTGCCCCTAACTCCTCGCCTTAGAAAATGGTATCTCCTTTGAGTCTTTCTTAGCACGTCTGTTGAACATTGGAACATCTGTTGTATCTTCTGGCTGTACATGATATATTTACTCCAGAATGCCTACTTCGCAGAGCCTTTTAATCCCTTCCTGCAGCATCTGCCGTGGCCATTCTGGTATTTCAACTTCACTTCGCATGAACTATCACTTGTTCCGTGTTTCTAGGGTCCATCATAGTAGCAAGTTTGCATCATTTCCCAGACTTCTTGACAAGGTGTGTCTTGGGAGAGAGCTCCCAAATCAATATACTCTGACTGAGCCATGTTCTCACCCCGTTGATCAAACACCCATGGTCACTGATTAAACACCCCGCCTCCTGCTAGCACCTGCTGGCTAAAGTTTTCAGCCTGTTAGGGATATAGCTCACTTCCTCCTATATCAGGCCCACAGACTGGTTATGTTGTGACTTAGCCCTACTACAGGCCTAATGGCCAGGAGGGAGGCAGGAGCAAATCCTGAAAGGGGACTATGTTGTCTAATGGGGAAGCAGCTTCTGCATTGAACCTTAGACCTTCGTAGGGAGGGTTAGGACTTTTTTTTTTTTTTTTTTTGCAGACATGGAGAATTCAGAGGAATCTGGGAATTCAGAATTCCAGAGGCATCTGCCTAGGTATTCTCATCCCAAAAATGTGGGCCTCATTTTTCCCATTCCAGGACCCTGACTTTGGCATAACAGAGCTTTCTTGGTTGAGGACTGAACTTCTCTGGAGTTTGTCTGCTCTTACTATGAAGTCCTGAGCCTGGGCCTCAGCTTTCTCTGTCCTCCCACTGCAGGAGATGAAAGACTCTTTGTTAGATACCAAGAAGGTCCTCTGGCTTTCATACTTGCCTTTCAATTGTAGCTTTTCAGAACGTTTTCTAGAATATCAGTGGTGCTTAACAATAGCCTTTCAAGTCATTATCCTTATAGTTACTATCCCATAGTCCCACTCCAGTACATACTTACGGTCAATTGCTCCATCAGATGTATTGTCTTCCATTGTCGTGCCATCCCAGCTCATCAAAGCTGAGAGTTTTAACAACTGGACTGCTACCTCATGCCGGAGGCTGTCCATGCTCCACGCACCACCAGTGATGGGGTCCTCATTGCCAGCTGGCAGCCAGGGCTCCTCCTCAGAAACTCCAGCTTGCTTTCTTGAACCACCCCCAGTACCAATTATCCTAGGTTGCATTCTCTGAAAGCAGATGGGATTTTTATGGGTACCAACACCAGTGAGAGGAAGGGAGAGGCAGCAGGTTTGGGCAAAGAAAGGAGTAAAGCTTGAGTGCAGGCTTGATAAAGTCTTTGCCCAGCCCCGGGGAGCTCTGGAGCATGCATGGCCCAAACAAATTGTCCCCTGTTGGACAGAAATAGCCAGGCCTATCTGTGATGAGTCATGGGATGTAGGCTTCCCTGGGAAGGGCATGCTCATGGCTGAGCAGCTCTCGGAGCTGAAAGATCTGACAGCTGAAGCCATCAGCCCACGGCACCCCCAGCAACTGGGAAAATCAGTCTTTTTTTGAATGGGAATCTGAGTGGAGCGTCATCATGTTCACCACACTGCTGAAATGTAATTCCTCATTTTGCACCACAATGTCCATGTGTTACTGTTCTAACTAAATTAGTAAAGAAAGAAAATAAGACAGAATTTATTATTTTATTTCGGGGTGGAATTCAAATCAGATCACCCCCCACCTCCACCTCTTTTTTTTGAGACAGAGTCTTGCTCTGTCACCCAGACTGGTGTATAGTGGTGCAATCTTAGCTCACTGCAGCCTTCTCTTGGGCTCAGGCAACCCTCCCGCCTCAGCCTCCCAAGTAGCCAAGTAGCTGTGACTACATGTGTGCACCACTAGACCTGACTAATTTTTTTTTTTTTTTTTTTTGTAGAGGCAAGGTTTTGCCATGTTTCCTAGGCTGGTCTCAAACTTTTGAGCTTAAGAGATCTGCCCATCTCAGCCTCCTTTCAAAGTGCTGGGATTATAGGTGTGAGCCACTGTGCCCGGCCCAGATCACCCTTTCTTAGTTTGATTATTTGCTTTGTGAGAATACTGATTTGGTGGTAATTTCTAGCGTGTGTGGGAGCACGTGTGACCAGGATTCCAAGCATCAGGTTACAAAGGGTAAATTCGGTCAAACCAGTTGATGAGTAGATCATTCTAACATCTCTGCAGAAACCACTGCTGTCTTTCAGCCTCTCTTGGGTTGATTAAATCAAGTGCATCTCATGTCACGCAGGAAGGATTCAGATCTAATGGCCAATCTATGGTCTGGTCCCTGGTAGGTAGTGACATCTTATGTCCTTAGGGAAGACAGTGAGTGACAGGTAGCTCGGTACCCCATCCCAGAGTAGTGCTCACTTGCCCATGTTGTGATTATTTTTGGAGTTATCTTTTTTGGCTGGCTTAGATTCATGGAGCCATTGGAGCCAATCCCTTTACACAAACACTGGTTTATTAACCTGGGGCAATCAAAGGGAAGGGGTGTCAATCTTCCTTCTGCCTGTTATCACGTTAAAACTTCTTTTTCTGTGAAAGTGCTTATGGAAGGAAATTAGCAGAAGGCGTTTGCTTTTGAAGATACAAAGACCAGCCTGGGGCCTCACCCCTGCCTCTGCCTAATGACATCTCTTTTCCAGTAAGAGAAAAGTCACCTCCTGAAAAGAGGCTTTGCGGTGTAACTCAGGAATTTAGTTTCTTTCTAGTAAGTATCAGAAAACAAATCCAGAGAAAAGAACAACTTGAACAATTGTGGAATGTCTGTCTGGGGGAGGAAACAGAGCACAAGACTTGGTGACAGTCAGCCTCAGGGTAAATGGGTTTCAATGCCCTACTAGTCTGAGACCTTGGTCAAGTCATAGAAACTCTCTGAGATTGAGTTTCTTCCTCTAAACAGCCAAGACCCTGGCAGTGGCGCAGTCCTCTGTCCCCTTTCATAGTAAATGTCCTTGAATGGGATGCCAATTCCCTGTCTCTACTTCCTCATCCTTTATGCTCATTCTCCCTCAATTGCTTCCAGACAGTTTCATCCCCACCACGCCTCTGAAAGTGGCTTCCTTTGTTTTACCAGTAGCCTTCGTGTTGCCAGCCAAAGAGTCCGTTGTCTATCTCCATCATACAAGACCTCCGGCAGCCTCTGACTGCATCAGGCCCTCCTTCTCTTCAGACACTCCCACCTCAAGGCTTCCAAATAGTCCACTTTCTAGGGTGGCCCCTTCTTCTCTGTGTCCTTGACTATTTGTTCTTTCTCTGGTCAAAAAGGGCTCCATTCTGAGTCTCCTCATACCTTCTGTAGCTGCATGCTGTCTCTGACAATGCTATCTTGGGAATTCAAAGCTTTCAATGCCATCTTTATGATGTAGATTTGCACATTGAGACCTTCCTCTCCAACCTCACGCCTGAGTCTCAGTCTCAGGTGCCCAACTGCCTGCCTCACACTTCCATGAAAATGTGTCATCCTCACCTCAAACATAACTCTGTTTTTTTTTTTTTTTTTTTTCTGTCTGTGCTGGATGCTCTGCTGGTAACTCAACACCATTCTTCCCTTTATGCTCTGACCCCGATCACAAGGGCTGGACATTTGTCAATTATATGCCCCAGAACCCCTGCCTATGGGTTTCCAGTTTAGATCCCGCCAGTGAGAAGCATCTGTGTGAGATTTGGAGGGAGGAAAATAAGCAGAAGCCAAATAATTGTTCCTCCTGGACCTTAGGCAAGGAGGGGGTGGCCTCCAGCCTTTTTCTATGAATCATCTACCTCTGAAGCTGAAATTATTGCAAGAAGTTTTCTGAATTTCCTGCAACTTCCTACCTTTTTGAAAGCTGGAGGTGAACCAAGCTAGCAGAGGCACCCTCCCATGACCTGTGTTTTCCCCCTACCACTCCTTTTATGGGTTTTAAAGCACTTATTACCTTAAATGCTTTCCTGCCTAAAATACCTAAAATTGCTTCACTTCTGATATATTGTCTAAATCACCGCTCTTCAAATATTACCATGCATCGGAAATGGAAGAAATGGGAGGCATGCTAAAGCAGGTTGCTGGGTCCGCTCAAGTTTCTGACTCAGTAGTTCTGGGGCGGGGCTGGGTAATTCTCATCCTGCTGCCCTGGGGGCCACACTTGGGGAACCACTAGTCTAAACCTTTGCCATCTCAGTTAGTGGTGCCACTATTTATGCAGTTTCTTAGGTCAAAACACCCAAGAGTCATCCTTGATTCTCTCTTTCATTCATGGTCATGACCAGGATCTTGGATATCTAGATGAAGAAATGGGATTTCAGACAGTTTCTATGACTTGCACAAGGTCTCATACTGGTAGGTGGCGTTTAAACTCATTTAGCTCTGAGGCTGACTGTCATAAAATCCTGTCCTTTCTTTCCTCTCCCCTGATAGATTCTTTACCATTTTTCAATTGGGAAAATGAGTCGTGTGTGCATGTTTTCCTCAATAAAGGCTGAAGAGGAGTCTCCAGTTGACAGAAGTTAAGAGTTTAAGAAATGAGGGGCCAGTATGGCAAGGTCATCCAGGAGAGGAGGGCATTTGACTTGAGAAGAGTGATGCAGTTGCTGAGCAGGGTGGGGTGCTTGTGTGAGATGTGAGGTTACAATGTCAAGTGACTCTAGTGTGCACAGGTGTGGGATTTTTCTTCAGTAACATTGACATGGGCTATGGTAGCTTTGGGATAAAGTCCTAGGAGGGGAATCGCTAAATCAGGGATCATGTCCATTTTATGTTTTGGTGTGGCAGTTGCCAAAGAGCTATGCCAGTATACTCTTCTGTCAAAATGTTTGTCCTCACTTGCTAATACGGTGTAGTATCAAACTTGTGGATCTGCCATCTGCTAGGTAGAAATTATTTCGTTATGCATGAGAGTGCACATCTTTTCCTGTGCTGCTTCTGTGAACTGCCTGTTCATGATGGGACTACTTAGGAATCTCAGAATAGTCAGGTTAAAGGGAAATGCATTTTGTCCAAACCACTGAGCAAAAATACAGATATTAAGAAGGTCATAATACCCTGGGGCCAGAACTCAATCACTGGGATCAGGTGTGACTTTTTGGAAAGTGAGGCTTCCTCTGTCCTCGCTAAAAAATTTTGATTGAGGCCATCACTGTCCTTAGAAACACGCCTTTTCCACACAGGTGGTAGGTGCCATCCACCCGGAGACCTATACCCAGATTCCCAATTCTCACCACTGTAATCCCATGGCTAATCACAAGTGAAATTGTGCTTATGGCATAGTCCTAGGAAAACAGTGAAAGGGAAAGAAAAGCAATGAATAAAAATGAAATGATAAAATAAATCCTTTTGCTTATAGGTTTAGTGGGAACTATGCATCAGAATTAGGCATTTGGCAGCATAGAAATGATACTAATGAATGCAAAAACTATGAATCATGTACTTTTAACCTACTGTACAACTCCTCAAGAGAAAATAAGACTGCTAAGTCTATT
Organism: Trachypithecus francoisi; assembly: GCF_009764315.1. Taxonomy (NCBI): domain Eukaryota; kingdom Metazoa; phylum Chordata; class Mammalia; order Primates; family Cercopithecidae; genus Trachypithecus; species Trachypithecus francoisi. The sequence continues at coordinate 96,729,465 of NW_022681468.1, forward strand.
AAATTTGTCTGAGCTGAGATCCATGGTGCATGCAGGTACACACAGTCACGCATGCATCACACACGCCCCCCCAACACACACACTGTACTCTTCCAAATGTTTAACCTCAGGTGTGAAAGAAATCTTTTGGATTTTTTTAGGGTAGGGTTATATATAGGTTCTGCTGAAAGGGGACTTAGGAATTACTCTAAGTTCTTACTTGGAGAGGTGTGCATGGTGCTGATGAAGAGAGAACACAGGGCATTGGGATAAGTTGCCAGTGCAGGTGCAAAGGGAATTGTTCTGAGGGTGTGGATATGGCTAGAGGAGCCCAGGCCTCCCTGAGATATGGCAGTGTCTTCGTGTGTGACTGGATGTATGTTTTATATTTAGGACTACTGGGAGTGAGAATGGGAGCACCACCCAGCAGGTGCAGTGGAGTCCCACGAGGTGGGTGGTTTTTAAATTAAGGTGCTCCCTAAAGTCCTGGCTCCTGGAGTGTGATTCCAGAGGTAAGTAAGATCCAAATGGAAGGGCTACCTTTGCAGAGCAGTTCTGCTCTTACTTCTTATTTAGATTGTGCTTCTGTCTAGGAAGAAAAGTGTTCTACTGCCAAAAGCATATTTGGGACAGTTCTAAATCACCTCCTATGTGTACTACTACTGTATTAGTCTATTCTCACACTGCTATAATGAACTGCCAGAGACTGGGTAATTTATAGAGAAAAGAGGTTTAATTGACTTGCAGTTCTGCATGACTAGGGAGATCTCAGGAAACTTAGAATCATGGGAAAAGGGTACATAGGCACGTCTTACATGGCAGAAAGTGATACAGAGCATGTGAAGGAGGAACGGTCAAACACTTATGAAACCATCGGATCACAGGAGAACTCACTCACTATCACAAGAACAGCATGGGGAAAACTGCCCCCATGATTCAATCACCTCCCACCAGGTCCCTCCCTTGACACGTGGGGATGATGGGGATTACAATTTGAGATGAGATTTGGGTGGGGACACAGAGTCAAACCACATCAACTATGTAGGTTTTCATGTACTTTCACTCATTTAACTTTGAGAGTTAACTAATAAGTCTCCCAGTTTTAGACACAATGGAGACTCAGAAAGCTTATGTGGCCTCCCTAAAGCCCCAGCTAATCAGTGGCAAGGCTGGATGCTGTGGACTGGACGTTTGTGTCCTCTGCATATTCCTGTGTTGAAGCCCCAATCCTCAATGTGATTATATTAGGAGATGGGCCCTTTGGGAGGTGATTGGGTTTAGATAAGGTCAATAAAGTAGAGCCCTTGTGCCTTTATAAGAAGAGACATCAGAGAGCTTGCTTCTTTTCTTTCTACCTTGAAGAAGGTGGCAATCTGCAAGCCAGAAAGAGAGCCCTCACCAGGATCTGAATGTACTGGCACCCCGATCACTAACTTCCAGCCCCCAGAACTGTGCAAAATAGATTCCTGTTATTTAAGCTACCTGCTCTATGAATACAATACAACATTGTATGGCAGGCTGAGCTGATGAAGACACTGGGTTTCAACCTGAATGCAGTACCCATGTTCATTCCAGTGAACCATGACACCTCTCCAAGATGGCCTATGATTCCATTACACGGTTCTATTAAAATATCACAGAATAATGGTAACACAACTTATATTGAAGCACATGTAAATTTCCCTGCAAACTCTACATTGCCTTTTGGGATTGTTTTTGGTGTTTAAACTTGTCATAGGATGCTGCTCAAAAGGAAAGGTTTAATTCCTTCCTTTGGATTAAAAAGAGGATGGAGCTCCTCCTCAATAAATCCATCACTCCCAAAAGTCCACTATCACATCACAATCCTGGGTCCTATACAACTCTGTTTCAAATAAATGATTTAAAAGTCCTAAACAGTAGGAATTTCCTCTTACAGAGAAGTTGTTCTTTCACTATTCACCAATTTCTGCTTTTGAAAAATAGACTTGGTTAAAAGTGCACACAAGGCTTGTTCTGGGTTGATCACACACTTGTCAAAACATCTAAAGGCTAAGCCATATTAAGAGCTTCTCAGGGAACACACTGGATCCAAAACAGCTATAAAAAAGAAAATTGCTTCTTACTTTTTCCCTTGTAAGTGAAAGGGGACTGAGCACCAAGTTCATTCCCCAGCTTCCTCTGAGACTAATCTTGGTTTGAGGTTATTGACTGCAGGGGGCCTGTCCGTGGGCACTAATTCAGGGTAGTCCAACCACAGGAGTCTTTGGCCCTTGACAGTGACCACTCCCCGCAACTTAGTTTCGGTGCTGGCCAAGACACTATCCAACCCCAATCCCATCAACATTTCTCTGCTCTCTGCCTTTTTGTTTGAAAGACCGATTCCATTCTTTGCAATAACTCCTACCACTGAAGAAGCCAGTGATGTTAAAGATCCGAGATCTTGAAAGCTCTCCTCCTGTCTCATCACAGGCAAACCAGCTATTGCTAACTTGCCTTTGAACAAACATAATAATTTTTCTTAAATCTAGAAGTACCAGACATTTGAAAATTATTTTTTAAGTTACTTAAAAATAATCATTTAACGCAACCAGATGTCATTTTGGTTTAAATTAATGTTTTTTCTTATGTGAAATTTAAAATGTAAGTATTAGTAAAGCATACATACATGTTTGTATCCTAATTTTTCATACAACATGTTGTTTTCCAAGTTATTATGGAAATGTCATACTATATTTTAAAATTACCTCCTAGCACAGCTAGTGGAATGAGGAGGCAATTTCATATCGAGGGAAGACTAAGGGCTTCAGAGTCAGACTTACCTTCAAATATCTACAGTCACTTCGCAGTGGGTGTGATTTACTTGTCCTGTCTGTGCCCAAGATTCTAGGGTGAAGTAATATCATTTAAGTTTCATAAATGTGAGAATTAAATGAGAAATTAACTTGGCACTTCATAGTTGCTGTTTTCATTGCTGTTTCATGATTAAAAAGCAGATGTGTAATACTGAGCTCTTCTCCAGTTCTGGGGCATACTGTACCTGTTCTCTTTAAATTTGTGTTTAGAGGGTCTCATGTTTCTCCATGAAACTTTGCTGCAGGTTTAAAGAGCAAATGCTGCCGGGCGCAGTGGCTCACGCCTGTAATCCCAGCACTTTGGGAGGCCGAGGTGGGCAGATCACAAGGTCAGGAGATCGAGACTATCCTAGCTAACATGGTGAAACCCCATCTCTACTAAAAATACAAAAAATTAGCCTGGCATGTTGGCATGTACCTGTAATCCCAGCTACTCGGGAGGGTGAGGCAGGAGAATCGCTTGAACCCGGGAGGCAGAGGTTGCAGTGAGCCGAAATTGTGCCACTGCACTCCAGCCTGGGTGACAGGGCGAGACTCTGTCTCACAAAATAAATAAATAAATAAACAAACAAATAAATAAATAAAAATAAAGAGCAAATGCAATTCTGTTTGAAGCCTTGGCCACTGCATCTCTGGGTAGCTTATGCTATTGTTAAACAGGTAATAATACGAGCAAAGGTCCAAGATCTTGAAACCTGAGAACCAACCGGCCTCCTAAAATGTTCCAGGAGAGCATGATGTTGAGTCCAATGCCTTGGACTTCACTCTGTGGCAACAGGGCAAAAGACACCAATTCGGTTTGCCTAAAATCAGTCCAACAGAAGATACTTATAGAATACCTTCTGTGGACCAGTCTTTGCTCTAAATAGGGGAAAAGATGAAGTCCCTGATCTCGATATACAGAGGAGACAGATAATAAATACAGTTCATGCAAGCTCAGCATTCAGTAAGTGATGAAAAGTGGAAAGGAATTGGGGTGGGTATTTTATTTTATTTTCTGAAACAGAGTCTCATTCTGTCACCCAGGCTGGAGTGCAATGGCATGATCTCTGCTCACTGCAACCTCTGCCTCCCAGGTTCAAGCAATTCTCCTGCTTCAGCCTCCCGAGTAGCTGGGATTACAGGTTCCCACCACCACGGCTGGCTAAGTTTTGTATTTTTAGTAGAGACAGGGTTTAGCCATGTTGGCCATGCTGGTCTCAAACTCCTGACCTCAGGTGATCTGCCCACCTTGGTCTCCCAAAGTACTGAGGTTACAGGTGTAAGCCACCAGGCCTGGCCCTGGGGTGGGCATTTTATAAAGGTGATCAGGGTATCCTTTTTCAGGAAGTATCACAGAGCAGAGCCTGAAGGAAGTGAGAGCCAGGCATGTGAACATTTAACACTGAAGGGTGACCAACCCTTGTTTGCCCAGACTGAGGGATTTCCTAGAAAGCAGTGCTTCCAATCTTAAAATCAAGACAGTTTCAGGCAGACTGGAATGCTTGGTCACCCCAGCAAGAGTGTTTCAGGCTCGAGGTAACAGCCAGCGTGAAGGCCAGTAAGAGAGAAAGAATGTGGTTTGTTTCAGAGGTGTCCAGGAGGCCAGTGTGATAGGTAAAGCAAGAGAGAGAGGAGAGATGAATACAGAAAGGGAGGCCAAGCTGGGCCACCCAGGGCTGCTGGTCAGGGTAAGGGCAGATGGATGAATGATCTCCACAAACCACTCCCAAGTATTCAGGTGCAGGGAGATGATGAAGGTGGGGAGTGATGAGAGGCTGCTGCAAAAGCAGGGCTCTGCCACCACAGACAGTGAGGCCTGCGAGTTCTCCCGACGCTGCGGCAGATGGGAAACTGCATCCTAGACTGTCCCACAGAGCTGACAGTATTAACGCTCTTCTTTATCCACTGCCATCATTGGGAGAATGCAATTAATGGATTTTTCTAGTAGGAGCAACAAAACAATTTTTCTCGAGCTGCATAGGTCTGAGCATTTAATGCGAATGCTATTGGCAAACACCCCTGGTAAGTTTCTAGGCTTCCCTTGGGTCCCTGACTGTAACAGTGTTTCTCTGAGGGCCACCCTCATGCCTGCACAGCCCCATGCTCAACAAGGTCGGAACTGAAAGGATGTGGCCAGCTGTGGACTTTTTTCTTCCAGATGAAGAAATTAGGACCAAAAGAGGAGGAAGTGACTTTGTCCAGGGACACTCTGGAAGTTAGAGGCAGATCTGGGAGGGCAAGAGGCTGAGAGATTGGCCTTGACATGGAGCCAGGGTGGCTGCACCTGAGCTGGATGGGCCAGATGGGCAGGTGCTGCCTCCTCGCAGTGGTTTCACTTGGGCTGTGTGAACAGGAACTTGGTCTTGAGGACATGGGGAAAACCTGTCTGAGTTTGTTCCTCTCGAGTTAAGGCCACAGCATGAACACAGCAGGAATGTGCTCGAGGGACCCCTTATTGAAGGGGTGCACAACAAAACATATAGAGTGCATTCGGAGAAGAGTGAGACCAGAGGGAGAGAAGAATTGAAAGCATCCTGCCTGGACTATGATTGGAGGAACTGAAACTTTCTTTAAAGGTCAGAAAAGGAGCTGGGGTCGGCAGTGCAGAATATGAGGGCTGAGTCCAAATATTTGAAGGGCTGACAAGCACAAACAATGTACTTTGCTTGATTTTTATTTTCTGTGTTATTTATTTAGTCATACTTTTGCCACAGTGCTACTTCCCATGTTTTATTCCAAATATATAGCACTGTAACTTCTTCAGATAGGATAGCTGCTTATTTATGGGCCTGGGGCCTGAATCACCCTTTAGAAGAATGAGTTTCCATCTTAGCTGTACATTTTAGGGGGCTTTCTCATTGCTTATACCCTGTCCCAGGAATTTTGATTTAATTGGTCTAGGGTGGAGCCTGTGAGAGTTTAGACTATTGAGTGGAGTATTCTTTTTTCCCCATCCTCTTGCTATTGGGCTTGGCCACATCAACTTGCTTCAGCCAGTAGGATGTTACTGGACATGACAGGAGGAGAAGCTTTAAATGTGCTGTTTGTCTTGCCCCTTGCAGTCTAGTGATCTACTATGAGAAGAACATATCCTTGTTGGCCATTGGTCCAAGGAGAGTGAAACATATGTGAAGCTGACTTGAATCCAACCTACAATCTGGAGCAGTCACCAAGGTGAGTCAGGCTAGAACAGTTGTGTTCTAGCCATCAACAGTACTATGAGTGAGAAATAGATGTTTATTGTTTTAAGCCACTGAGTTTTGAGATATTTGTTATACAGTATTGTTATAGCAATGTCTAACTGATACAAGGCCTCAGCCCTAAGAGATTCTAATTCAGTTGGTTTGGGTTAAGGTCCAGTACTGTAGCCTGAATGTTTGTGTCTCCCCAAAATTCATATGTTGAAACCTAATCACTAATGTGATGTTGTCAGGAGGTGGGACAACTGGGAATCAATTAGGTCATGAGGGTGGAGCCCTCATGAATGGGGTTAATGTCCTTATAAAAGATACCCAAAGAGCTACCTTCTACCAGGTGAAGAGACAGTGAGAAGGTGGCATCAATGAACCAGGAAATGGGCCCGCAGCAGACACTGAGCCAGCTGGTGCCTTGATCTTGGATTTCCCAGCCTCCAGAACTGTGAGAATTAAATATCTTTTGTTTGTAAGCTCCCCAGCCAATAGCACTTTGTTATAGCAGTGCAAATGGACTAAGACACCCATGCATCAGTATTTCTTTTCTTTTCTTTTTTTTTTTTTTTTTTGAGACGGAGTCTCGCTCTGTCACCCGGGCTGGAGTGCAATGGCCGGATCTCAGCTCACTGCAAGCTCCGCCTCCCGGGTTTATGCCATTCTCCTGCCTCAGCCTCCCGAGTAGCTGGGACTACAGGCGCCTGCCACCTTGCCCGGCTAGTTTTTTGTATTCTTTAGTAGAGACGGGGTTTCACCGCGTTAGCCAGGATGGTCTCGATCTCCTGACCTTGTGATTCACCCATCTCGGCCTCCCAAAGTGCTGGGATTACAGGCTTGAGCCACTGTGCCCCGCGCATCAGTATTTCTTAAAAATGTTCTCCAAATGATTCTAATGTGCAGCCAGGGTTGATAACTGCCAATCTGAAAATTGCTTTTCCATCCAGGAGTCAAGCCAAGGTTTACAAATGATGAGATCACTTAGAACCAGTATTTCTAAAAACTTGGCTTTGGAACCACCCATGTAAGAATGCCTGGGCTTGTAGGGCATCTTACTTGTTAAAAATACAGATTCCTGGGGCCCACCCCACACCTACTGAATCAGATTCTCTGGAGTGGGTCAAGCAACATGCATTCTAACACACTCACTTTCCAAGCTCACTAAAGTTTGAGAAAGGCTGATGTAGAGATTATGTCACATTCCCCACCACCCTTCAATGACAGAGTTGATGATAATTGAAATGTTCCTATTAAAATTTCAAGCCACTTCTGCTTGCTTCTATGAATACCTGACTTGAGTCTTTTAGTCTTTATAGTGAAGATCTGGGGGAGGAGAAACACATCCTGATCTGATTTTGATGTAATGAAGGAGGTTGGACTAAATTATTTCTTTCATCCCTAACACTGAATTATTTTACATTATTGTATTTGTTGTGATAATCAACTCTTAGCTCCTGCTGGAAGAAGGGTGTGAAATATCCTTGAGTAGGAAGTCACAGACCCCTGTGGTTCCTGCCTCAGGCACTATGCCATGCTGCCCCAACCCCTCTGGTCTTGAGACTGAGCTGTGGGCCCACCAGGGCATGGGCCTTGCAGTGGGCACTCTGGACTTTTGTGGCTCTTGTCTGATTTGTTTTTCTTTTACACCATGCCCCATTTCTGCCCCATTTTGGACTCTTGGCTTTAAGTCTGGACTTTAATCCCATTGCTCATCCTTTGAACTTGAGCTTGACACTTGCTCTCCCCTTAATGTGAATCTCAGTTTTTTCTTATGGACTCTGATTTGATGTCACACTTCTAGCCCAGTGGTTTCAGTGTCACCTGGGGAACTTGAAACAAGCCTGATTCCGGCTGCCTCCCAGATAATTCATCAGAGTCTCTAGGGTGGGACAGAGGTGTCTGAATTTGCAAATGCTACCCAAGGGATTCCAAAGGGCAGCCAGAGTTGAAAAACATTCCCTAGAAGAAACCAGACTTCCCTGCAGGCCTCATCATCCTCTTCCCCAAAGCCTGGGTTAGACTTCTGTCACCAGGGTGCTGCTCAAAAGGATTTCGACATAGTAACCACATTTCCATGCAATATAAGAGCTCTTTTAATGTCAATCCCAAACTGGTAGTTACTTCCCCACCCTCAAGGAGTGGAGTTTGAAATATGCCACCGATCATCAAGATGCAGGCTGAGAACAGAGGCAGCTGGCCAAAGAAAACAGAACACTCACATGAGAGAGACACAGACAGAAAGCTGCAGGGCCATGCAAAGTAGGGAGGAGAAGCCATTCCCCATAATGAGTCTCCGGCGGCGGGCACTTTGCAGAGCAATACAGTTGATAAATACTCTGTACTTAAAGTGAACTTTGAAAAATGCATAAGCAGAGATTGAGAATTTTCTGCAAATAGAAGAAAGCAAGGGCTTGGTACAAAGAAGCTGTGTGTCCCAGCATAGACTGAAATGGAACAAGAGTGTGGTTGGAGACAATGGAAGTAAGCTTAAATTTCCAAATCCTGATGGATCAGACGGCAGGCAAGCTTCCAGGTATAGGAACGAAGGCAGGATCACACTCGTTTTGTAATGATAAGAAATTGGAAATTCGTATCAGAATCTCCCTGTGCCTTATTTATAATTTGCTGAATGCAACACAGCCTAAACTGACTGTATAATAAGTAGTTTATCATTTTCATTCCAGAGGGTGAACTCATCATTTTCAATTAATTATTTTGTTGTCTCCTTGAAGGACAGAGGTAAGGAATCCCATCAGTTTCTTTAATAGAAACATATCTGTACTGAGAGGTTGGGTGTTCAGTTTGGAGCAGAGCAGGTGAGTAACTCCCCTTTGGGAACGGGACTTCTTCATTCTAATATCTCTCTAGGATTGCAACAAACAATGTTAGCACCATCAGACCCTAAAGTAGATGAACGTTGAGTGTGAGCAAGGAAGAATGGAAAAGCCCCGGGAACGACGTGGCTGGGACATTCTTCAACAAGACAGGAAGTCAGAAAGATCTGAAAAGAGCACCAGTTGTCAAACTGGAAGGCTGTGGGAGTCAAGCAGAACGTTTCAAAGCAGTCATGCCTGCTTGTCATTAAGATGAGAAACCAGATACACACTTTCCTCCTGCAGCACCAAGTGATCTTAACAAGGCAGCCCACACTCCCTGGCCCATCAGTTCCAGTGACAACGTTTGGGTGAGAATGGGATCCGACTCCCTTCATCTCCCAGGACCAGATATTGATTTAGGTTTCTGATGGGAATAGAATTTTATTTTCTCAGTGATTTAAACAGACATTCTTTAGAAAGAAACATCGGGGCTGAAAGTGCAGTCCTGTGAATGGACTTACTCTTTCAGCCTTCCCTTCTTTCCTGGTTGGCTAGGGAAGCACCTCTCAGCTCCTCCATCTTCGGGGATTCTCTTTGAAAGAGCTTGTGGAAACTCAGCAGAGGAGGGGGTTAAACTACCTTGCCACTGAAAACAAGTGAAAAGTGAATGATTACTCGGGAGCTGAGCTGAAACTGAGCCCTGCCCTGGCAATACACTCCTGATGACAATGTGTAGTTACATGAAAGGCCTCCTTGGATTTCCACAGAAAAGGGCAGATTAAAAGCAAACAAAGGGATAAAAAGCATAAACCTTAAATAGCTGGAGAAAAGCCGGGTAGTAGGAACAGCCCTTGCCAGGTTATGTCTCTTGGGGCCTCTGGGCCAAATCCCATTTCACACCAGATTTAATGGAGAATTCTTCTGCAAGTCAAAATCTGTCCTCTGCCTTTGAACATCTTCCTTTAAAATGATGTGAATGAGCTTGACTTCCTCTTCAGGACCACCAGGCCCCACCAATGCCCCTGTAAAATTGGTGTCCATCCGGGGCCTGCCACTTGAATTCTCTCATTTGGAGATCCAGTTTCATCACTGATTTTTTAAAAATTCCTTATCTGAGAAGAAAGGAATATTTAGACATTTAATTGGCATATAACGAGATAACTATAGCAAGTTAATTAGTTCTCAATTAAGTTGCATTTACCATACTTCCTGAATGTGTTCTCAGCAATTAGGGGCATCTAATGAACCTGCAGGAGTTGCTTGGCTTCCCACAGTAAGCAGGAAGATGAGACCATCTCTCCTTGAGTCTGAGGCAGCATGGCATTGTTTTCTTGAAAGTCAGCATCGGAGTATACATCCAACCTGTCTCAGAAGCAATTGAATGTAACTGCTGGTCAATTCAGTGAAACAATAAGCTGAATGAGGTCTGTGACACAGGAACAAAGTCATGGGATTAATGTAATGGAAAGAGCACTGACTTTGGAATCCAATGTATGTGGGTTCAAGCCCTGACTACTGCTTTCTAGTTATGTGACTGTCTTAGTCCATTTGTGTTGCAATAAAGGAAAACCTGAGGTTGGGTAATTTTTTTTTTTTCTGTTTTTTTTTTTAATTTTTTTAAATTTTTTTTATTTTTTATTATACTTTAAGTTCTAGGGTACATGTGCATAACGTTTATATCATGTATAACTCCCCAATGCAATCCCTCCCTCCTCCCCCTCCCCATGATAGGCCCCAGTGTGTGATGTTCCCCTTCCCGAGTCCAAGTGATCTCATTGTTCAGTTCCCACCTATGAGTGAGAACATGCGGTGTTTGGTTTTCTCTTCTTGTGATAGTTTGCTAAGAATGATGGTTTCCAGCTGCATCCATGTCCCTACAAAGGACGCAAACTCATCCTTTTTGATGGCTGCATAGTATTCCATGGTGTATATGTGCCACATTTTCTTAATCCAGTCTGTCACAGATGGACATTTGGGTTGATTCCAAGTCTTTGCTATTGTGAATAGTGCCGCAATAAACATACGTGTGCATGTGTCTTTGTAGTAGAGTAATTATAATCCTTTGGGTATATACCCAGTAGTGGGATGGCTGGGTCATATGGTACATCTAGTTCTAGATCCTTGAGGAATCGCCATACTGTTTTCCATAATGGTTGAACTAGTTTACAATCCCACCAACAGTGTAAAAGTGTTCCTATTTCTCCACATCCTCTCCAACATCTATTGTTTCCTGACTTCTTAATGATTGCCATTCTAACTGGTGTGAGATGGTATCTCATTGTGGTTTTGATTTGCATTTCTCTGATGGCGAGTGATGATGAGCATTTTTTCATGTGTCTGTTGGCTGTATGGATGTCTTCTTTTGAGAAATGTCTGTTCATATCCTTTCCCCACTTTTTGATGGGGTGTTTGTTTTTTCTTGTATATTTGTTTGAGTTCTTTGTAGATTCTGGATATTAGCCCTTTGTCAGATGAGTAGGTTGCAAAAATTTTCTCCCATTCTGTAGGTTGCCTGTTCACTCTGATGGTAGTTTCTTTTGCTGTGCAAAAGCTCTTTAGTTTAATGAGATCCCATTTGTCAATTTTGGCTTTTGCTGCCGTTGCTTTTGGTGTTTTAGACATGAAGTCCTTGCCCATGCCTATGTCCTGAATGGTACTACCTAGATTTTCTTCTAGGGTTTTTATGGTATTAGGTCTAACATTTAAGTCTCTAATCCATCTTGAATTAATTTTCGTATAAGGGGTAAGGAAAGGATCCAGTTTCAGCTTTCTACTTATGGCTAGCCAATTTTCCCAGCACCATTTATTAAATAGGGAATCCTTTCCCCATTTCTTGTTTTTGTCAGGTTTGTCAAAGATCAGATGGCTGTAGATGTGTGGTATTATTTCTGAGGACTCTGTTCTGTTCCATTGGTCTATTTCTCTGTTGTGGTACCAGTACCATGCTGTTTTGGTTACTGTAGCCTTGTAGTATAGTTTGAAGTCAGGTAGCGTGACGCCTCCAGCTTTGTCCTTTTGACTTAGGATTGTCTTGGCAATGCGGGCTCTTTTTTGGTTCCATATGAACTTTAAAGCCGTTTTTTCCAATTCTGTGAAGAAAGTCATTGGTAGCTTGATGGGGATGGCATTGAATCTATAAATAACCTTGGGCAGTATGGCCATTTTCACGATATTGATTCTTCCTATCCATGAGCATGGTATGTTCTTCCATTTGTTTGTGTCCTCTTTGATTTCACTGAGCAGTGGTTTGTAGTTCTCCTTGAAGAGGTCCTTTACATCCCTTGTAAGCTGGATTCCTAGGTATTTTATTCTCTTTGAAGCAATTGTGAATGGAAGTTCATTCCTGATTTGGCTCTCTGCTTGTCTGTTACTGGTGTATAAGAATGCTTGTGATTTTTGCACATTAATTTTGTATCCTGAGACTTTGCTGAAGTTGCTTATCAGCTTAAGGAGATTTTGGGCTGAGACGATGGGGTTTTCTAAATATACAATCATGTCATCTGCAAACAGGGACAATTTGACTTCTTCTTTTCCTAACTGGATACCCTTGATTTCTTTCTCTTGCCTGATTGCCCTAGCCAGAACTTCCAACACTATGTTGAATAGGAGTGGTGAGAGAGGGCATCCCTGTCTTGTGCCAGTTTTCAAAGGGAATTTTTCCAGTTTTTGCCCATTCAGTATGATATTAGCTGTGGGTTTGTCATAAATAGCTCTTATTATTTTGAGGTACGTTCCATCAATACCGAATTTATTGAGCGTTTTTAGCATAAAGGGCTGTTGAATTTTGTCAAAAGCCTTTTCTGCATCTATTGAGATAATCATGTGGTTCTTGTCTTTGGTTCTGTTTATATGCTGGATTACGTTTATTGATTTGCGAATGTTGAACCAGCCTTGCATCCCAGGGATGAAGCCCACTTGATCATGGTGGATAAGCTTTTGATGTGCTGCTGAATCCGGTTTGCCAGTATTTTATTGAGAATTTTTGCATCGATGTTCATCAGGGATATTGGTCTAAAATTCTCTTTTTTTGTTGTGTCTCTGCCAGGCTTTGGTATCAGGATGATGTTGGCCTCATAAAATGAGTTAGGGAGGATTCCCTCTTTTTCTATTGATTGGAATAGTTTCAGAAGGAATGGTACCAGCTCCTCCTTGTACCTCTGGTAGAATTCAGCTGTGAATCCATCTGGTCCTGGACTTTTTTTCGTGGGTAGGCTATTAATTGTTGCCTCAATTTCAGAGCCTGCTATTGGTCTATTCAGGGATTCAACTTCTTCCTGGTTCAGTCTTGGGAGAGTGTAAGTGTCCAGGAAATTATCCATTTCTTCTAGATTTTCTAGTTGATTTGCGTAGAGGCATTTATAGTATTCTCTGATGGTTGTTTGTATTTCTGTGGGGTCGGTGGTGATATCCCCTTTATCATTTTTTATTGCGTCTATTTGATTCCTCTCTCTTTTCTTCTTTATTAGTCTTGCTAGCGGTCTGTCAATTTTGTTGATCTTTTCAAAAAACCAACTCCTGGATTCATTGATTTTTTGGAGGGTTTTTTGTGTCTCTATCTCCTTCAGTTCTGCTCTGATCTTAGTTATTTCTTGCCTTCTGCTAGCTTTTGAATGTGTTTGCTCTTGCCTCTCTAGTTCTTTTAATTGTGATGTTAAGTGTCAATTTTAGATCTTTCCTGCTTTCTCTTGTGGGCATTTAGTGCTATAAATTTCCCTCTACACACTGCTTTAAATGTGTCCCAGAGATTCTGGTATGTTGTATCTTTGTTCTCATTGGTTTCAAAGAACATCTTTATTTCTGCTTTCATTTCGTTATGTACCCAGTAGTCATTCAGGAGCAGGTTGTTCAGTTTCCATGTAGTTGAGCGGTTTTGATTGAGTTTCTTAGTCCTGAGTTCTAGTTTGATTGCACTGTGGTCTGAGAGACAGTTTGTTATAATTTCTGTTCTTGTACATTTGCTGAGGAGTGCTTTACTTCCAATTATGTGGTCAATTTTGGAATAAGTGCGATGTGGTGCTGAGAAGAATGTATATTCTGTTGATTTGGGGTGGAGAGTTCTATAGATGTCTATTAGGTCCGCTTGGTGCAGAGATGAGTTCAATTCCTGGATATCCTTGTTAACTTTCTGTCTCGTTGATCTGTCTAATGTTGACAGTGGAGTGTTGAAATCTCCCATTATTATTGTATGGGAGTCTAAGTCTCTTTGTAGGTCTCTAAGGACTTGCTTTATGAATCTGGGTGCTCCTGTATTGGGTGCATATATATTTAGGAGAGTTAGCTCTTCCTGTTGAATTGATCCCTTTACCATTATGTAATGGCCTTCTTTGTCTCTTTTGATCTTTGATGGTTTAAAGTCTGTTTTATCAGAGACTAGGATTGCAACCCCTGCTTTTTTTTGTTCTCCATTTGCTTGGTAGATCTTTCTCCATCCCTTTATTTTGAGCCTATGTATGTCTCTGCATGTGAGATGGGTCTCCTGAATACAGCAGACTGATGGGTCTTGACTCTTTATCCAGTTTGCCAGTCTGTGTCTTTTAATTGGAGCATTTAGTCCATTTACATTTAAGGTTAATATTGTTATGTGTGAACTTGATCCTGTCATTATGATATTAACTGGTTATTTTGCTCATTAGTTGATGCAGTTTCTTCCTAGCCTCGATGGTCTTTACATTTTGGCATGTTTTTGCAATGGCTGGTACCGGTTGTTCCTTTCCATGTTTAGGGCTTCCTTCAGGGTCTCTTGTAAGGCAGGCCTGGTGGTGACAAAATCTCTAAGCATTTGCTTATCTGTAAAGGATTTTATTTCTCCTTCACTGATGAAACTTAGTTTGGCTGGATATGAAATTCTGGGTTGAAAATTCTTTTCTTTAAGAACGTTGAATATTGGCCCCCACTCTCTTCTGGCTTGTAGAGTTTCTGCCGAGAGATCTGCTGTTAGTCTGATGGGCTTCCCTTTGTGGGTAACCCGACCTTTCTCTCTGGCTGCCCTTAAGATTTTTTCCTTCATTTCAACTTTGGTGAATCTGGCAATTATGTGTCTTGGAGTTGCTCTTCTGGAGGAGTATCTTTGTGGCGTTCTCTGTATTTCCTGAATTTGAATGTTGGCCTGCCCTACTAGGTTGGGGAAGTTCTCCTGGATGATATCCTGAAGAGTGTTTTCCAACTTGGTTCCATTTTCCCCCTCACTTTCAGGCACCCCAATCAGACGTAGATTTGGTCTTTTTACATAATCCCATACTTCTTGCAGGCTTTGTTCATTTCTTTTTCTTCTTTTTTCTTTTGGTTTCTCTTCTCGCTTCATTTCATTCATTTGATCCTCAATCGCTGATACTCTTTCTTCCAGTTGATCGAGTCGGTTACTGAAGCTTGTGCATTTGTCACGTATTTCTCGTGTCATGGTTTTCATCTCTGTCATTTCGTTTATGATCTTCTCTGCATTAATTAGTCTAGCTGTCAATTCTTCCACTTTTTTTCAAGATTTTTAGTTTCTTTGCGCTGGGTACGTAATTCCTCCTTTAGCTCTGAGAAGTTTGATGGACTGAAGCCTTCTTCTCTCATCTCGTCAAAGTCATTCTCTGACCAGCTTTGATCCGTTGCTGGCGATGGGCTGCGCTCCTTTGCAGGGGGAGATGCGCTCTTATTTTTTGAATTTCCAGCTTTTCTGCCCTGCTTTTTCCCCATCTTTGTGGTTTTATCTGTCTCTGGTCTTTGATGATGGTGACGTACTGATGGGGTTTTGGTATAGGTGTCCTTCCTGTTTGATAGTTTTCCGTCTGACAGTCAGAAGGACTGTCTGTTGGTCTGTTGGAGATTGCTTGAGGTCCACTCCAGACCCTGTTTGCCTGGGTATCAGCAGCAGAGGTTGCCAAAGATAGAATATTGCTGAACAGCGAGTGTACCTGTCTGATTCTTCCTTTGGAAGTTTCCTCTCAGGGATGACTCCACCCTGTGAGGTGTGGGGTGTCAGACTGCCCCTAGTGGGGGATGTCTCCCAGCTAGGCTACTCAGGGGTCAGGGACCCACCTGAGCAGGCAGTCTGTCCGTTCTCGGATCTCAACCTCCGCGTTGGGAGATCCACGGCTCTCCCCAAAGCTGTCAGACAGAGTCGTTCGCCTCTGCACCGCCCCGCTGCTTTCCCTATTGGACCTCAGCTGTGGCTGTCCCCAGAGGTGGAGTCTACAGAGACAGGCAGGTTTCCTTGAGCTGCTGTGAGCTCCACCCAGTTCGAGCTTCCCAGCGGCTTTGTTTACCTACTTAAGCCTCAGCAATGGCGGGCGCCCCTCCCCCAGCCTCGCTGCTGCCTTGCGGATAGATCGCCGCAGACGGCTGTGTTAGCAGTGAGGGAGGCTCCGTGGGCGTGGGACCCTCCCGGCCAGGTGTGGGATATATTCTCCTGGTGTGCCTGTTTCCTTAAAGCGCAGTATTGGGGTGGGAGTTACGCGATTTTCCAGGTGTTATGTGTCTCAGTTCCCCTGGCTAGGAAAAGGATTTCCTTCCCCCTTGCGCTTCCAGGTGAGGCGATGCCTCGCCCTGCTTCAGCTCACGCTGGTCAGGCTGCAGCAGCTGACCAGCACCGATTGTCCGGCACTCCCTAGAGAGATGACCCCAGTACCTCAGTTGAAAATGCAGAAATCACCGGTCTTCTGTGTTACTCGCGCTGGGAGTTGGAGACTGGAGCTGTTCCTATTCGGCCATCTTGCTCCGCCCGCATCGAGGTTGGGTAATTTTTAACAAAAAGAGGTTTATTTGGCTGATGGTTCTGCAGCGCTGTTCAAAAAGCATGGCATTGGCATCTGCATCTGGTGGGGCCTCAGGAAGCTTCCACTCATGGTGGCAGGTGAAGAGAAGCTGGTATGTGCGAGATCACATGGTGAGAGAGGAAGCAAGAGACAAGGGAGGGAGGTGCCAGGCTCTTTTTAATAACCAGCTCTCTTGGGAACTAATGGAGTGAGAACTCACCCTCCACTCACAAAAAGAGATTTACCCTATTCATGAGGAATTTATCTCCATGACCCAAATACCACCCACTAGGCCCCACCTTCCACATTGGGAATCAAATTTCAACATGAGATTTGGAGGGGGTCAAACTAACTGAACTATAGTGGTGACTTTGGGCAAGTATCTCAGAATCCCCAAACCTCAGATTCCCCATTTTTATGTGAGGCATTACAATACAGGCCTCACTATAAAGTTGCTGTGTAGATCATGAAAGAATGCAAGGTAAAGTCCTATAGTTTCCATGTATAGTAAACTTTTTTTTTTTGAGACTGAGTCTTGCTCTATTTACCAGGCTGGAATGCAGTAGCTCAATCTTGGCTCACTGCGATCTCCACCTCCTGAGTTCAAGCAATTCTCATGCCTCAGCCTCCTGAGTAGCTGGGATTACAGGCGTGCACCACCACAACAGGCTAATTTTTGTATTTTTAGTAGAGGTGGGGTTTTACCATGTTGGCCAGGCTGGTCTCGAACCCCTGAACTCTAATGATCCACCTGCCTTGGCCTCCCAAAGTGCTGGGATTACAGGCGTGAGCCACCACACCTGGCCAACACTGTTACTAGTTTGTGAATGTTTCTCTGTGGCTTCTGTCATTTTGAAAGATTTGGCCAAGAGATTACCTGGCTAAACCCTTGGGGTGTTAATTTTCATATTTAGTCATTGCAGGAGCCCACTAGTCAAATTTCACTGCCCTGTTAGTGGAGAAATCATCATGAAAGCATTATCAGAATATTACAGCATGGCCAGGGAATGTATGTGGAGAAGGTTAATTATTCATTTTATCCTGGTGTTTCCCTTAAGATCACATTGTTCAGTGAGATTGAGATCTGAAAAAACGATTGAGTGTTATCAGCCAAGCACTGTGGAAGAATGAGACTGAAACTGTCCTCTCTGGGGAGGAAATGGAGTTATGGAGGGGAAAGGAAGGGATTACGGTTCTTGGAGAAGCATGTGCCCCACAGCTCCAGGGTTCTGGCTCTCCCTCTATATTCCTTTCTAGCCACAGGTTTTCACCTCTCCTTCAGCGCCAGCTATGATTAAAAAGCCACGTTGAGGAATCATCAGAAGGAGGGAAAAAAATTTACAAACTAATTTGCATTTTAATGAATTTTTAATTGAACCAAAATCTGTTGTTTCTGTTTAAAGATGCAGTGCTGACTTTGTGGTCTCTGCTGCTGAGGGCCGAGTGGGAACTTAATGTGATAAAAACAATGATAATGCTAAGCTTAATTAGGTTTGAAAACTTGTCTGGAAAGGCTGCAAGGAGCCTGGGAACGGTGAGCATTTGCTAGCAGCGGGCTAAGAAACAGGATTGGATTGGTAGAGGCTTTCTGCCTCATACCAAAACCACAGCCAGGCACTCATAATGGGCCAGGTGATTGATGTCATGGCTGTAGCGCTTTGGAATTTCTAAGTACGGGTGTCAGACAAGTCCAGCCAGTAGTTGGTGGACGATACATTTCTACACTGCCTTTTTTTTTTTTTTTTTTTAAGCACCAACATCTCCTCCTTTTCTATATGTTACTTAGCAGGGTCTTAGTTGAGGTCATTCATGGATAAGACACACATATGGTGGTTAAGGTGATTGACATGCTCTTTTGGAGAAGGCATTGAGAGACCACCATTGAAAACAGTTGTCAGTGGTCTGAGATTTTACCCTTCTACCCTATCTGGGACAGGGACATCGAACTTTGTTACTTACAGGGAAATCTGTAGCCAGAGTTTCATGTTCATGCCAGTTCTCTATGACCTGAAGTCCCATGAGGAATGGAGGAAGTGACATAGGTGTGCCTTGATGGGTACCTGCACAGGCAGGGGGCTGGGTGACAGGGGATGAGCCCTGATCTTGGAGGATTTATCATTTTTATAGGGAGGGAAAGAAAGCCTGCTCTTTGAGGAGAGACATGTCCCTGAGAAGCAGCCCAAGTGAAGAACAGTCAGGGCCTTGCATCCTGGCACAGCCAGCAATAATGTGCAGGGATGCTCAGCGGCCATGATTGGTCCCTCTCCCAACAACTGTGGCCACACGCTACTTTCAAAGTCAAGGACAATGTGTCAGCTCATTTCTTTCTTTGCTGGAAAGGAGTAAGATATTTGTTGAAATTACTGTGCCATTAGTTCTCCATTTGGAATATTTGTGTGGTGGGGGAAAATTCTGGAAAGTTAACTGTTGTGTACCTCTTTCCCCTCTAAATGTTAACTGATGAGTACCTCCTTCCCCCATTTGCTCCTCCAGGCCTGTCTGCCATTTCTCCATCTCCCACCTCCAGTTTTCAGCCCTCTGCCCAGCAGACAGAGGTGAGCCCACTTTCTCCCCAGGTGATGACTGTGGTAGGGCCAGAGGAAAAAAGACTTTGCATGCTTCATTTTAAAGATTAAAAAGCCACTGCCCAGTAGTGTGGCCGAAACATTTTGAAAGATTGTTTCCCAAGCAGATGTTTTTCTTTTGTAAACACAGACTAGATAGAAATCCCATGGGCTAATGCCAGGGGAGAACAGTCAGAAAGGAAGTACGAAGTTTAGGCCCTTGTGAACTGTCTCTTCAGGCTGAGTTGGCAGGTGCTCAGCCAACTGATGGAATCTCTAGATAAATTTGGGGGTAAATCACACTAGGAGAAAAATGGTAGCCCAAAATGTGATAGAAAAAAACTGAGAAATCCATGAATTTTCTTACGATGTGCATGAACAGTTGAATTTTCCCCATGGCCCAAGGCCAGCTGCTGCAGGACATCAGGGTTGACAAAGGTTTCAGCCCATCCTGTGGGTTCCAGCTTGTCCTTGGTCTCCCTCATATTAGGTCTATCTTCTCTTCCCAAAATACTGCCCTGAAGATTTCAAATCCAACATTAGACACGAAGACAACAGTGTTGCAGGGACTGCTTACAGCTGTGTACGATCAAATCCGTGAGACAAACTTCCCATCTACCTGCCAGCCTACCTGTCTATCTATGCATCCATCCATCCATCTACCCACCCACTCATCCATCCTAGTGGTGCAGCTTCTCTGTGGCTTAGAAAGGTCACTATGGTTACATGGAGACGGAAACATCGAGAAACCGGGGGCCTGTGAACACAGAAAGGAGAGAAAACATTTGAGAGAAATTTCTTCCCTGTGCTCCCTTCAGTCAGTGAACTCTTTCCTCCCCCAAATCCTTTGGACTCCTAAGTCCTCTCATCCCATAGAAGCTCTAAGAGAGAAGGGAGAAACCAGGCCATTTTCAAGGTTATCCAAACCGGGGGAGGGGCAGGGCTATGTCAGGGATTGCTCCCTACCAGGGTCAGAGGCTTGTCTCAGCTGCAGGAGGCGGAGCGGCCCTTGTGAATTGACAGCTTTTCAAATGCATTTCTTATGATCATGAGTCTAGTCAAAGAGCATGACTCACAAACAAACCTAATTATTTTTAGCATCTCTTTCTAAAAGGTAAAAGAACAAATTTTGTAATAGCCTTTTCCAGTGGCTTACTGGGAATTTTTAAAGATAGGTATAGAAAACTCCCTACACATTTTATTTTGTTTTACTTTAAAATTAAGATTCAATGTAGGGAAGACAAAATCTAAAGATATGTTAGAGATGATTTAAACACTTGGTTAAGATAGGTGTCTGAAAAATAATAGTTTTTCAAAGTGATTATAAAACATTTAAAAATAACATAGACTTGAAAAGAAATTTAGCTCTTTTATGAGGGATGAACCTTTGTTCTTTTTTGTTTTGTTTTGCTTTTTCAATAGTCAAGAGTACAATAATAAGACACAGAAAATTGTTAATTATTGATAACTTATAATTACTTATAATTACTTCTAATAAGAAAATTATTCTGAATCTTTTATGTCTAGGATGATCACACAGAAAGTAAAGAATATTCTTTCATACTGTAGGTAAAGACATTGGTCAGTATACAAGGAAACTCACCCTTCAAAATGAAGCAAACTCTGCCAAAATGTTAACATATCTCATGTTTTCTTTTTAGATTCAGGCATTATAAACTAAGGAAAGTAAAATTCACTTCTCATGTTTTGTCCTTCATTTGCCTTGATATTCTGGAACAGATTTGCTTGAAAAAACAAAAGCACATAGGCCCTTGTATTTCTTTGTGTTCCTAGTAGAGAGTTATGGTTTGGCTGTGTCCCCACCCAGATCTCACTTTGAATTGTATGCCCAAATTCCCACGTGTTGTGGGAGGCACGTGGTTGGAGATCATTGAATCGTGGTGGCAGTTTCTCCCATACTGTTCTCGTGGTAGTGTTTTCATGGTAGTCTCACGAGAGCTGTTGGTTTTATAAGGAAAACCTGTTTCGCTTGGCTCTCATTCTTTCTCTTGCAGCCTCCATTTAAGAAGTGCCTTTTGCCTTCCGCCATGATTGTGAGGCCTCCCTATCCACGTGGAACTGTAAGTCCATTAAACCTCTTTCTTTTGTAATTGCCCAGTCTCAGGTATGTCTTTTTTTTTTTTTTTTTTTTTGAGACAGTCTTGCTGTGTCCCCCAGGCTGGAGTGCAGTGGTGCAATCTCGGTTTACTGCCAGCTCTGCCTCCCGGGTTCATGCCATTCTCTTGCCTCAGCCTCCTGAGTAGCTGGGACTACAGGCGCCCACTACCATGCCTGCCTAATTTTTGGTATTTTTAGTAGAGACAGGGTTTCACCATGTTAGCCAGGATGGTCTCGATCTTCTGACCTCGTGATCTGCCCGCCTCAGCCTCTCAAAGTGCTGGGATTACAGGTGTGAGCCACCGCGCCTGGCCTCAGGTATGTCTCTATCAGCAGTGTGAAAATCGGCTAATACATATAGTCTTAATCATCCATATTAATTATGACTTTTAAGTAACTTCTGTTTCACGGAGAAAATTTCGGGGTAGATAATTGAGAACTGTCTGTCATATACAAGCATTTTAGCAGACTAACAAAGCTTGTGATACACATAATACAATTTTCTTCATCTAGACATTTACACTTCAAAATGAACATGTTTGTTAATATGATCCAAAAAAAAGCTGTATAGTATGTAAAGATAAGAGTCAGAAGTCCATAAACTTTATGCTTAGTAATCAATGTTGTCATATTCTATCTTATTTAATAGGAGATATCTGGGTTTCTAAAATCCATTAATTAATTCACTTTAATATTTATCTAAATTTTAATTTAACTAAAGTTGTTGAAAATTGTGTCTAAACTGGTTCACTCTGAAGAATAATTGCTGTTGATATGAAAAGTTTGTCAGAATAATTCAACTTAGTTGAACACAAATTTATAATTTTCATAATCTTAAACATCACGTAGGAGTTTGTTTAGTAAATTAGTAGTTATTAGCTTATTTGATTAGTAAACCTGTACATGTTTAGAAGATTCAGATAATTGTTTTGTTCTTGAGAAAACAAACTCAAGTAAAATAATATGTACTGTTGTATTATACTTAACACTCATAAATCAGAGAAAAGACAGTTTTTCTCAACCTAGTGTGATTTCCAAAATTTACCTTAATTATGTAACCTTGGTTTCTTAAAATGTTTGAGTGAACAATTTGTGAAAGGAGGATTTTTTAAAAGTCTAGTCTATGATATTAAAGTATAAATTCAATGTTTTATTTTCTAAACATTTTAGAAATATCCTATTTATACAAGTGTGTAATTTTATAAACTAACCAAAACAAACCCTCTTGTAATTTTAGAAACATTATAATCTAATTTATTAATACCATCCCATAGTAGGAAAACATTTCATATATCTAGAAGAAGTCAAAGCCCTTCTCAATTATAGACAAATGATCATATAGAGTTAATAGCTTCAGTGCTACAACTTTAGCCAGAAGTCAAAAGTAAAAGCAGAAACACAAAAATCTGCTGGTCCAGATTTCAAAGAGCTAATCTTCTTTCTGGTGGGTATGAAATTCTTAATTGATTTCAGGTCAAAATAGACAAATAGACCAATGAACAGGAAGGGCTAGCAAATCAGATATCTACTATCTCTCTCTCACTCAGTAGAGACTAGGTCTCTATTACCCCTCTACAGAGATTACCAAAGAGTTAGACCATAATACCAAATTCATCATTACTGCCATCTTGGGGGATTAATTTATTGGCTGTATGTGAATCACAGACAAAACAAAGGCACCAAATTAGTCGAGAGGAAACAACCTCCCTTTTTGCCTTTCCTCTTCACTGACCTTGTTCAGAGAAAGCTCCCTGCTTCTGTGGCCTGAGTCCCACAGGCAGCTCTGGGCTGAGCAGATGGTTTCAGCATGGCCTTTGCTAATGGAGGGCAACACCACTGGTCTGATGCTCTTCGTGGGATGCTCTTAGCATGAGAGCAAACACCATTCTGGGAGCTAATTAACACGTACCGAAGACTTGAGGTTGGAGTCTCGGTACTACAATGGAGAGAGAGCATTGTGGTTTTCCACAGATTTAAAGTTGGAAGGAAAGCTGAGCTATCTTCCCATCCAATGTCCTCGCTTGCTTAAGGAGAAACTGAGTCCTTGTCAGCCCACGGTCCCATATCAAGTTATACATGGGGCTGAGACCAAAAAATGCAGCCCTTCTGTCTTCTAGTTGTCACAACCAGTAGAGTTTAAGTTTCCATATTGTAGCTGAGTTGATTTTTTGGCGAAAGGAGTGGTACTAAACCCCCCCTAAAAGCTTTTGTGTGTAGGTAACTTTCTGATCAGGTATCTCACTGCTTTCATCATGATCAGGGCACTGTTCCTCTCACTGTAGAAGTTTTAGAGGAAAGTCGGATACTGTGGATTCAGAAATTGCCTCTTTTGCTGGATCAAGGCAAGGCAAGTTAGAGACTTGGTAAATAGATAGGTTTATAAAGTTGATTTAAAAGATACCTATTTATCAAGCCCACTTGGCTAGTCAGCTCAATATTCCTTAAGCCTCCAATATTGTGTGATTGGAGTAAGAGGAGATGTTGAGGGAGGGGAACAAAAGCCAACTAATGCTGGACACTTTACAGGCGAGCTCCTTAAATCCTCAGAGAAGTTCTATTAATATCAGATTCCTTATTCCAAGTTGGATATAAGGAAATAGATGCTTATTCAATGTCACAGAGCCAGTCTTTTTGGGGAGCATTAAAACCTGAGCTGGAGCCCATCACATTGCACCAGGAAGCTTCCTCAGCCCATCCAGCTGGTGGCAAGAACCACACTGGGAAGAGGATTAAGTGCCCCAGGAGAGACAGAAACTAGATGTTAAAAGGTCCGATACTGGTTTCCACAGCATCAAGGAAGGAAGAGGTGCTGGAAGAGCTGACCACATGACCACCATTTGCCTGTGCATCAAATAATGGGAAGGGGTTTGGAGGCATGGAGGTGAGGAAGAAAGAGCATGCCATAAAAAAGTGCTTAGAATTTGGACCCGTGGGGCAATTTTGGGATAAGGCAAGCAGATTGGTTGCAGTGTGTCATAGCGGGTTTGCAAGGGAATTTTAAAAAGATCATCATTATTACATAAATTCCATTCATTGAGTCTTTTTCTGTAGGCTAGTGTGTTAGTCCATTCTCACACTAACTGAGACTGGGTAATATATAAGCAAAGGAGGTTTAATCGACTCACAGTTCTGCATGGCTGGGAGGCCTCAGGAAACTTACAATCATGGCAGAAGGGGAAGCACACACATCTTACAAGGTGGAAGGTGAGAGAGAGTGCATGAAGGAGGACTGGTTGAACACTTATAAAACCTTCAGATCTCATGAGAACTCACTCACTATCACAAGAACAGCATGAGGGAAACTGCCCTTATCATCCAATCACCTCCCACCAGGTTCCTCCCTCAACATGTGAGGATTATGGAGATTACAATTAGAGATGAGATTTGGATGGGGACACAAAGCCAAACCACACAATTCCACCCCTAGCCCCTCCCCTATCTCATGTCCTTTTTACATTTCAAAACCAATCATGCCTTCCCAAGAGGCCCTCAAAGTTTTAACTCATTCTAGTATTAAATGTCTCTCAAAATCTCATCTGAGACAAGGCAAGTCTCTTCCACCTATGAGCCGATAAAATAAAAAACAAGTTAGTTCCTTCCAAGATACAGTAGGGGTACAGGCATTGGGTAAATACACGCATTGCAGATGGGAGAAATTGGTCGAAACAAAGGGGCTCCAGGCCCCAAGCAAGTCCAAAATCCAATGGAGGCAGTCATTGAATCTTAAAGCTCCAAAGTGATCTTCTTTGACTCCATGTCTCATAACCAGGGCACACTAATGCAAGGGTGGGCTCCCATGGCCTTGGGCAGCTCCTTCACGGGCTGGCAGTGAGTGCCTGTGACTTTTCCAGGGGCACGGTGCAAGCTGTTGGTGGATCTACCATTCTGGGGTCTGGAGTACGGTGGCCCTCTTCTCACAGCTCCACTAGGCAGTGCCCAAGTAGGGATTCTGGGGGCTCTGATCCCACATTTCCCTCCTGCACTGCCTTGGCAGAGGTTCCCCATGAGGACTCTGCCCCTGCAGCAAACTTCTGCCTGGACATCAAGACATATCCATACACCCTCTGAAATCTAGGCAGAGGTTCCCAAACCTCAGTTCTTGACTTCTGTGCATCTGCAGGTCCAATATCATGTGAAAGCCTCCAAGGTTTGGGGCTTGCACCTCCTGAAGCAATGGCCTAAGCTATACCTTGGCCCCTTTTAGCCACACTGGAACTGAAGCAGCTAGGACACAGAGTAGCAAGTCCCTAGGTTGCACAGAGCAGCAGGGCCCTGGGCCCAGCCCACAAAGCTGTTTTATACTCCTAGGCCTCCAGGTCTGTGATGGAAGAGGCTGCTGCCAAGATCTCTTACATGCCCTGGAAATATTTTCCCCATTGTCTTGGCAATTAACATTTGACTCCTAGTTACTTACGCGAATTTCTGCAGCCAGATTGAATTTCTCCCCAGAAAATAGGTGTTTTTTTAGTTTATCATATCGTCAGGCTGCAATTTTTTCAAACTTTTATGCTCTGCTTCCCTTTTAAACATAAGCTCCAATTTCAATCATCTCTCTCAAGTTCAAAGTTCCACAGATCTCTAGGGCCAGGGCACAATGCTTCCAGTCTCTTTGCTAAAACAAAGCAAGAGTCACCTTTGTTCCAGTTCCCAAGAAGTTCCTCATCTCCATCTGAGACCATCTCAGCCTGGCCTTCATTGTCTATATCACTATCAGCATTTTGGTCAAAACCATTCAACAAGTCTCAAGCAAGTTCCCAACTTTCCCACATCTTCCTGTCTTCTGATGAGCCCTCTGAACTGTTCCAGCCTCTGCCCATTACCCAGTTCCAAAGTCGCTTCCACATTTTCAAGTATCTTTATAGCAGGATCCCACTAACTTAGTGCCAATTTACGTATTAGTCCATTTTCACACTGCTATAAAGAAGTTTCCTGAGACTGGATAATTTATAAAGGAAAGAGGTTTAATTGACTCCCAGTTCTGCATGCCTATGAGGCCTCAGGAAACTTAGAATTATGGCAGAAGGCAAAGGGGAAAGGAATCACCTTCTTCACAAGGTAGCAGGAGAGAGAGAAAACAAAGGGGGAAGACACAGAACTGAACCATATCAGCTAGATATTCTACTGTGAGCTTTACATTCATTCTCTCATGCAATCTTTTAATAATAACCCTTGAAGGTAGGTACAGTTATTGTCACTTATAGATAAGGAAACTGTGGCACAAAATGGGAGAGTAAATAGCTTAAGTTGACATACTATTAAATGCCAGTGCTGGTGTTTGAACCTGGATCTGTCTCATTCTTAGGCTTAAGCTCCTATATTGGAGAGGAATATTAGATCAAGGTTCTGGAAGCTTTTGAAGGTGAAGTTAAGGAGTTTGGGCACCTTTTAGGCAGGCCTTTTCTGAAGTTTGTTTTACAAGCTCTAGTCTTTAGATTTTAGCAGATGTTTCAGAGGGCAAAGGGCATGCATTTCTGTAATCCAGTTCATTGAGAAGACCCAAGGAACACAGGAAAACAAGTCTTTGTATTCCCTCTAATAGGCTAACATGCACTGTGAGCTGGAAAGAGGGGATCTGGTTTGCAGCATTTCCCAAACTTACTTGTCCACATTTTCTTGCTCAGAAAATCATCCAGGGACTAAGTACAATAGGCACTAGAGACCCTCAGTTTCTGAGTAGTGGACTGCAAACATGGTCAGGTTTGTGTTTATGAAGGCATCTCAGGCAGTGGATTTGAGGACGGACACAGTGGTGCCAAACCTCAAGACAAGGAGACCAGTCAGAAAGTAGCTAATTCTATTAAGGGGAGAGGAAGAGGGAGAGATGGAAGTAATCTCACTCATCCATCTGCTAATGAAAATTGTGGGCTCCAGGGACCCAGATTACCAGAGTATCTTCAAGATCCTTATCCAATTAAAAAAGTATTGAGCCATCTCTTAGGACGAAACACAGTGCTTAGGGTTGCGCAGTGGTCTTATAATAGGAATGGGGAATCTAGAACCCCACAAAGATCATGTTCGTGGTAACAAAGACTCATTAACATCAGCAAACTGAAAACATACACATGAAATTCTGAGATGGGATAAAGACAGATTAAAGTTTGGGTGTCTGGCTTGGGGGCAGGAGTTCATGGAGAGAGAAAAAAGTGTGGGAAGACAGCAGACAAATGTAAATAATGTATTAGATTCTATCTGGTTTGATTGGGGGTGGGGTTGCAGTGGAAAAGCAGGCAGTATAAACAAGGAGACTGGTTATAGTGTAGTGTTTGATAGGGATGCCACTGGGATCAAACAGACCTTGCTTCAAATCCCAGCTCCACTTAAGAGCTCTGTAACCCTACCAGGTTACTTTCCTTTTCTATGCCTCGATTTTCTGTTCTATAAAATGGAAACAATAATGCCTAACTCCTAGGATTTTTGATAAGATTAAATGAGATAATGTAAGTAAATTTAGCAGAATAGAGCCAGCTCTTCCCAGCCCATGAGAACTGGGTACCTATTTCATAACTCCATGTTCAATCGCCTCATGACAGTAGCTTGAAATCAGCCATGATGAGAGTGTTTACATTGTGAAATTGGCAAATGCTACAAATCAGATTTTTTTTTTTCTAGAGAGTCCATAGTTAAACATTTACCAGCACATTGCTGCATAGAAACCCCAATTATGGAAAGGTATTTTATGTGAGTTTGAGGAACAAGGGAGCCAGCGTCTCTCTGAGATGAGGCAAGATCTTCTGGTATGAGAAATGGGAGCATGCCAAATTCTTACAACTTTTCCTGAACCTGACCCTCTAGCTCTTCCAAAGGTGTAGGTTAAGGAGAGCCAAGTGCAGAAGAAGGTGTTATGCTGTGAGATTACAAGCACAGCTGCCCACTGGGAACCATGGAGCTGACTCTGATCATACTCAATAAAGAGTCCCACATTTAGAAAGTCCCACATTTTCATGAAAATTTTGTCAGAACCATATGGGATGGCTGCATACTGATGTTACTCTCACAGAGGATTTATTAATCAAAGGTATGGATGTTTTCTTACTGAATTAAACAGCGTTAGAGCTGGGAGAACTGTCTAAACCAGGCAGAGGGTCATCTAGAACATGCCCCAGACATCCCACTATGGCGCAGCCTTGGCTTGAGTTTCCATGATCACAATGGAAACGTGGAGGCCACAAGGCTGAGAATGCCAGAAACAATTTCCTTTTTCACCCCCACATCACAAATCTTGGAAACTTATCCAGTACAATGGAAAAACTACTGGTCTAGAAGGAAAAAGAAAAATAACATTTATGGACACCTAGTCACTTTACATATATTAATTTATTTAATTTCTACACTCTGAATTAGATACTATTATCTCTATTTTACAGATGAAGAAATGGGAGCTTGCAAAGGTCAAATAACTTGCTGAAGTTGCCCCAGCTCATGAGAGGCCAGGTTTGAATCTAGATGAACCAGATCTCAAAACTCTCTCTCTGCCTCTTATTCCATGCTGTTCCCCCAGTCAGAAGACCCAGGTACCCTCCCAGGTCTGTTACTTTCTCTTCTCTCTGAGGCAGTTTCTTCACTGATTAAAAAAGCAGAAAAAAAAGATGTGGGTTGTGAGTGGGGATGTGGATACAAATGTTTTTCATCACAGATTGGTTTGAGGCTCAGGTAAGGCCATTGTGCCTACAAAAGAGCAATCCAAAAACCATGAAGAGATATCCAAGAATGAAGATCAGCAAAGGCTAGACCTTAGAGACACCATGTGAGGATATAGACATACTCTAGCTGCAGTTCCTCCTCGGTCTGTACACCCGGCCCATTGCCTCTGCTTTGATGTCAGCTATAAGCATGCACAGTTCAGCTATTGACTCCCATTCCATGGATCCACCCTCTGGGCACACTGCCAACAGTCATTTGCCTCATGGTTCACAGTTTCTGTCCACACCAAGGCCAAGCCAGCTCATCCAGGGAGGCCATAGATTGGTGAAGTGCATCCTCTGCACCACCCAATGCTCCACTGCAATGGAAACACTTGAGGATGTGAGTGCCTTTGTTTCCCACTCATCTTATCAACTGATACCTTCATTTCTTATTTCCCTTGCCAGGCACAGCTGTGTGTGTTTTGTT
This sequence comes from Trachypithecus francoisi, assembly GCF_009764315.1. Taxonomy (NCBI): domain Eukaryota; kingdom Metazoa; phylum Chordata; class Mammalia; order Primates; family Cercopithecidae; genus Trachypithecus; species Trachypithecus francoisi. Next base: position 96,758,794 of record NW_022681468.1, read on the forward strand.
CTGTACTTTGAATCTAATTACTTTTTCTTACCATCGTCACAGGCTTCTCTGGCTTGTGAGTGGGTTCTGTTAAAATGTCTACTTTGGAACACATGAGTATTTTGACTATGGCTTTGTTATTTACTTGTAAAGGGTCTGTTAAGACAAACCAAAGCAGTGCATAAAGGGCACATCTGGGTAAACTATCCCCCACTCCTACCCAAGTGCAAAAGTGTGTGGTGGAGGAGGCAGCATAACTGCCTTAGAACCAGATAGGATAGATGGGATTTCCAGCCACATGTCTTGCTGCCTGTGTGGCCTTGGACAAATTCCTAACCCTCCCTAAACTCCAGTTTTCAAACATAAACAAATGGGAATGCTGGCACTCTTTTTATGTCAGATGAGAAGTCAAAGAGGCTAAAGTGCTCGGTAAATGTTAGTGCCCCACATCTGCCTACAGGGAGGACTTGGTGGTGAGCACAATTGGCTTCTGTCATCAACCCAAATCTCTTTCTCATTTCACTTTGCTTTTGCTATCATTTATTGCCCAATCAGGTCCAGCATTCTGATGCCCAGGCAGTTGCCTCTGCTAACTTATCCAGATGCTCTGATTCTAGCCATATCTGATTCATATCTCCACCTTGGGGATTTAAATGAAAATTGCTCTACTGTTGCCTTCTAAAAGAATGTCTGTCAGTTCTCTTAACTCTGGGAATTGCTGGGCTCCAAGCTCCCCCTCAAGGAAGACTTTCAGCAACATGGCTTGGATAATAGTATAACTAATGTCTAGTGAACACCTGCTGTGTGCTAGACATTATGCTCTATTGTCTCACTAATGCTAGAAAAAATGACTATTACTTTACGGTACCGTTGATAGCTCAAGGGAGTGCTTATAAATATATGTCCAATCCAGTAGGGTGAAACTCCTCTTTCTCTCTTGTAGGGTGATATTCAAAATATTTTCCAGTGAGTAGGGCTTGAATACCAATCAATTGGGATGAGGCATTGAGGGATGGCACTTGGGAGTTTTGTGGACAGCAGCTATTTAACCACCAGAATGGAAATATTTTAATAGTTCAATTTTCAATATTTTAACAATTGATATGGCTGAGCTAGGTGACCTGTGTTAATATCAACCCAAACCTCTTCTTTAATGGTTCGGACACTGGAATGATGATGAAATATTTCTTTACATACGTTAGTTGCTGTTAGGGAAAATGCTGCCCTTGGGCTGCCAGAGGTAGAGAATGAAAGTCAGATCTGCGGCCTCTGGGATTTCAGACAGGCAGAAGCAGGTGGGCTAGTTGAGGGCATGTAGCCCAGGGGTTAAGGGCTCAGATATTGGATCAGATGGCCTCTCTCCATCTCTTACTGCCTTTGTTATCAGCTTGTTGAATCTCCAAGTTTTTCCGTTTCTGAAATGGTGACAACAGTACTACCTCATGGGCTTTTAATGCAATTTTATGAAACAAGGTATGTAAGTCACTTAACACTGCTACTGGTTGTTCATATAATTGGAATAATATTTTTAAAACACCTTTCCCAATTTCTTTTCTTTTGAGTAATCTTGTTATTTTTTTTTCCCTTGATTTTTTTGTCTTCATTGCCTGAGGGAAAGAAAGGACAAATGTATTGAGAAAAGAAGAGGATATGTAAGAGGCACAGCTCCTATCAGACCATAGGAGGAAGTAGAAAGTCCTTCTATAGTTGGGAAGGATGAGGAAGAGTGAGAGGATGAGGAATAGCAAGAGGGGGAAGGGCAGAGAGTCAGAGTGTTCTTTCTTTATTCCTGGTCCAATTCTTCTGGGAAGCTGAGGAGGATTTTTTAAAGAAATATCTAAGGAATTTAGGTGAATCCCAGAGTAAGACAGCTTGCTCCTTGTTTCCAAAAATGCAGCCCAGGAAAACTCAGCTTGGCACCAGGACAGAAGGGTGCAGCCCAAGAGGTAGAGGACAGGGGCTGAGGATTTCTGGTCCTGAGATAGTGCCCAGTTCCCCTATACCCACCCCTGGCATCTGGGGACCCAGAAGTTCCTGCATGTCCCAGTTGGGGGGATACAAAGTACTGAGAGATTCTGGTGTCCAGAATGCAATGGAAAAATAGCTCCAGCAAGCAAGGGCCTCCTAAGTGGAGGTGCATGGTGGGGACTCCACACTTCCCCTTGGACCTCAGCAAAATACCCAGGAAACAGGTAATAACAGTTACTCCCAGTGAATACCAGCACGGGAAAGCCAGCAATGAGGTGAGAAGAGGAACCACGTAGCAGTGGGGCCTGAGGACCCGGGAATAGAGTAGACCAGCGGTTCTGCTCCCTTCTGCTCTTGAGTACCAGCTTGGGAAGAAGGGAGGGAAGAGATCTCTTAAAGGAAGAAAAACGAGCCAGATAGTGTGGAATTTGAATCAAGAAAGAACTGAGAAACTGCTACCTTCAATAGATAATGATGCATTTTTCTTCTTCTAGCACCATTCTACTGTCCCCCAAAATGGGGCTCACATGAAGCCAGTTTCAGACATTGACTTTTTCGTAGGTATGTTTGGATCTGTCGCATTAGCTATTATTAGTAGCAATGAGATGAAGCAAATGACTTTATTGGCTCCAATACCATGCCTGGCAGTGGTTACATGTGAGGCAAGAATAGCACAGCACCAGGGAGCTCTTGATACTTCCCACCCAAGAGCAGCCCATCACACCCCTCCAAGGAGAGCCCAGCAGGCCAGGAAGCCGCTCCCACACAAAATCTCAGGGCCACACCCCCAGCTCCTGCTGTCTTTCAGCATCTTCTCTTTTCTTCATCTCTTTGCTGGGCCTGTTTGTATTCATGGCCTGAATTCACTCTTTTCTTCCTGGACCTGATCACATGCTTCTCCAGTTGGCATGTATCAGAACTCACCTGTGAAATCATCTCATTCTCTGATCACAGCCCCGTCTTCTCGAATATGGTCCCTAGTTACCTTCCTCTTTGCTCTGACAGCTGTCACAGCTTGAAGTCCAGGACCTACCCATAGTTTCAGCTACTCTCTTGCCAGCATCCTTGCCTCCAACCCCTTCAACTCACCCTCTTACCAAAGTTCCAACTCTGTACCATTCAACTCCCAGCCCTCCCCTGGTAGGTGGCACAGGATGAAGCAAGTACGCATCCACCCACACTGGGATGGATGCACATTCCCAACGTTCCACCCTAAATGAAGCTGGGCCACTGCCCAGGAGCACTTCTGTTTTCACCAGCCAGCTCTTGGTCCCGTTCTTCATGATGGCTTTAATCCGATCACCCCTGTGCCCACCCAGTCTCCACAGGTGATATGACTTTACCACCAGAGAAAAGAACCACTACCAGAGCAAACAACCTCAAGACTTCCTCCAGCTGCCTCAGACCTACAAATGGACGTGCACCTGAGCTTAGTTGTTTCTCCTTTCCCTCTGCACCACAGACCAGGCCACCTCCAGTGCCTCGGACTCAACACCCTTCTATTCCCTTTGGACTCTCAGCTGGTCACTAAGTCCCATGAGTCTTTTCAGATCTTACCTAGTTTGACATTTTGGGAGGATTACTCCCTTAAAAAAACCACACCACCCCCTTTTGATGCCAATTCATTACACTTTCTAGGATCTCCATGTACATTGCTGGCTACTTCTACTCAATCCCTTTTTCAGGGGAGGGCTTCTTTGTCCTTGAAACTCGTCCTTTAACCCACTGGTAATTAAATGTATCCAAATCACCTGGAGGGCTTGTTAAACCAGGGACTCCTGGGCCCACATCTCTAGAGTTTCTTACTCTTAGGTCTGGAATGAGGCCTGAGAATGTACATCTCCATCCAGTTCCCAGGTGATGCTGATGTGTTGGTTCAGGTACCACACTTTGAAAGCCATGGCCATAGCTACTGGTGGCCTGAAGTGTTTGTGTTAGGCTCACTCCTCTTCTCTACACCGGTGGTTTGTGACCTTGGTTGCACCTCAGTATAACCTGGGCAGCTTTTAGAAGGACATGAAGGTCTGGGTGCCACAAAGAGCAAGTTAATTAAACTCTCTGGGGATGGAACTCAGGCACTGGCAATTATAAAAGCTGCCCCAGGGATGCTCAGATGCTGGTGGGGCTGAGAACCACTGCTCTACACTTTTTTTGCAGGTGAATTTGTGTGCTAAAATGGCTTCAATTACTCTCTACATGCTGGTGGTGACTTGCAAACTTCAAACATTAGCCTGGACATTTTCCTGAGCTTCAAGCCTGCACATCTAACTGCCTGATGGAATCTACCTTCCGGAGAACTCACATTCAGCATGGCCATACTGGAGCCCATTGTTTCCTACCCGATCCTCCATGGTTTCCATCTCCATGAAGGTGACCACCCTCCACCTAGTTGCCTAGACTAGAAAATTGGTAACTAAATTTTACTCTTCAGCTTTGTATTAGTTTCCTGTGGATGCTGTAATAAATTTCCACAAATCAATAGCTTAAAACAACAGAAATGTGTTCTCTTACAGTTCCAGAGGCCAGAAATCCAAAATCAGCTTCATTGGATTGAAACCAAGGTGTCAGTAGCAGCCACATGCCCTCTGGAGGACTTTAAAGGAGAGTATCTTGCTGGCCTCTTTCAACCTCCAGCCAGCATCTCTTGGCTTGTGGCCACATCAACTCCAGTCTCTGCCTCTGTGGTTGCATTGCCTTCTCCACCTGTGTGTGATCAGATCTTCCTCTGCCTCTCTCCAAGGTTACATGTGAGTGTATTTTCAGTCCACCCAAATAATCTAGGATAATATTTCCCATCTCAAGATTGTTAACTTAATCACATCTGCAAAGTCTTTGTCTGCCATTTAAGGGAACATTTACAGCCTGCAAGGATTAACCCATTTATGCCAGAGGTTGAAAATTTTTGTGTGTGTGAAAAATCAGACCTTGGCGATGACCTTGAGCAGTAGGATATACATAATTCCCACAGGCTTAGTGTTCCAATAATGGAACACTAGGCATAAATAGGGTTAAGACCAGATAACCTTGAAGACATTGTTAAGAAGTCCTCCACAAGCTCCCTCACCCTCATTTATCTATCTTCAACTAATATCTGAATCTTGCCTTTTCTACTGCCCAAGTGTCTCTTGAGTCTCTGCCCTTCCCTCCATCTCCATTGCTACATTCAAATCCGGGTTCCATCATCTCACCTGAAGCACCCAGTAATTCTGTAACTGATGTCTTGGCCTCCTCCCTTGCTACTCTCCACTTTTTGCCATAGGCAGAGTAATTTACCCCAAACAGTGTTGCTGTTCTCCTGCTTTACCCGCTGTGGGGGGCTGCTCATCGTGATGTCATTAATCATGCCTATGTAATGAAGCCTCCATAAAAACCCAAAAGGACTGGGTTCAGAGAGCTCCTGGATTGCTGGGGACATGGGAAGGGAGCGTGCCTGGAGAGGGCATGGAAGCTCTGTGCCCCTTCCCACATGTCTTGCCTTCCCTCTACAGAAAGCCCACTCTCCTGCTTCCGGCTGTGGGGCCCCTGACCGCCCCCTCCTGCCATAGCACATCTCTTTCACTGCTCAGGTGTGCCAGTCTCTGTGACCTCACTGCCCTGGCACACATACTCCCTTCTGCCCGGAGCAGCCTTCGCACCCTCCCAGCCCTCACCAGGTTACTGGCATAGGTTTCCATGGCTACCTCTGCCTCCTCCATCACACACTGGGGCATAGGTCAATTGTAACTGACGTTTAATTTTCTGTTTCCCAACTAAACCATAAGCTTGGAAGGTGGGGGAAGGTTTGTGTTTTTATTTGAAGGAAAAAACCCAAATTAGTTTTCTTCTCTCTATTCTCACGCTCACAACACAGAACGCTTCACCTCTGGTCACCAAAATGTACGTGGGAATTTCTTCCCATGACCAACCAATCGATTTTCCAGTGGTCACTGACCGAGTATTCCTTAATTTAACTCAATTTAACCCACAGGTTAAAGGCTCAGTCCCAGAAGACCGCCCAACTTCAGACACACCGACCACAAGTAGTAGGTTGTCACCTACACTTCTGACTGGCTATAAATTAGGGTTCCCATTATCTCGGGTTTGATTAATCTGCTAGTGCAACTGGCTTTGCAAAATTATAACTGAAGAAATTATGACAGTGAAAGAAATCAGACCTAACCGATTCCATCTTGCTTCTAACTTGTAACCTATCTGTTTTCATTCCTGGGCGTAGGTTGAACTAACTTTGGGAAGGAATTCAGTTAATGGTTTGACTTTGAAACAAAATTGTTAATAGCCCTTTCCCAAAAAGACCCCCTTCTTGCCTGGGGTCCAGTCTACCTTTGCAGGACTAACAAATTAGCTACAGGATTAGAAATCACAGTTTCGGGGTCATGCAGCCTCTGGCTCCAAGAGTCTGAACTTCTCCATATTGCTCCTGGGGGTAACATCACTATTGTAAAACCTAAGATCAGTGCTTGAGATATTTTGCAGACCCTGAACTGGATAGAACAACTGACACCACCCCGACCAGTAATCTGGCTCAACCAGTTCTGCCATCACACCCAGGAACAGAAGACAGCAGAAAAACTCACTTGGACCCCCTATGATTGCATCTCCAACCTGGCCAATCAGAACTCCCCACTTCCCAAGCCCCTACCTGCCAAATTATCTTTAAAAACTCTGATCCTGAAATTCTCAGGGAGACTGATTTGAGTAGTAATGAAACTCCAGTCTCCCGCACAGCTGGCTCTGCGTGAATTACTCTTTCTCCATTGTAATTCTCCTGTCTTGATAAATCTGCTCTGTGTAGGCAGTAGGCAAGGTGAACCCACTGGGCAGTTACACTAGGATGGTTCACAGGACTTAGGGACATACTTGTGTTTACCCATTTATTATAAAGGATATTACAAAGGGCAAAGATGGACAGCCAGAGGAGGAGACGCAAAGGCTAGACATGTGGGAAGGGGCACAGAGCTTCCATGCCCTCTCTAGCCACACTCCCCTCCCACATGTTCAGCAACCAGGAGCTCTCCAACCCAGTCCTTTTGGGTTTTTATGGAAGCTTCATTATAAAGTCATGACTAATGACATCATTGGCCATTGGTGATCAATTCAACCTTCAGCCCCTCTCCCCTCCCTGGAGGTTCAGGGGTGGGGCTCAAAGTTCCAACTGTCTGGTCACATGGTTGGTTTCCCTGACAACCAGCCCCCATCCTGGTGCTATCCTGAAATCCAGCAAGAGTCACCTCATTAAAACAAAAGACATTCCTGCCACTCTGGAAATTCCAAGGGATTTAAGAGTTCTGTGTCAGATGCTTCTATCACTCAGGAAATCACAAAGGTCTTAGGGGCTCTGTGTCAGAAACTGGGGTCAAAGATCAAATATTAGAACAAACGATTCTCCTAGTACCCCTGTCTACAAGGGTTTTAAGAGCTCTGTGTCAGGAACTAGACACAGAGACCAATATACATATTTCATATTATATCACAATTTCACAGTACTGCCTGCCTCAGAGTAGACATGAAGCAATACTTATTGGGTTGTCATTGTCCTTTCCTTAGCCCATTGCCCTGCAGGGTCCAGGACACCATTTGGACTATTTAGATATCACTAGTACACAATGAAAACTCAGTTTCTAGTCGCAGGGGCCGCAGGTGCATGTTTCTTCACATCACTGGGGCACACCTGTGTACTCTCTCCCTCCATCAATGGCTTTGCAAGAAGCCCAGTCAGCATGATGTTGTTTTTTTTCTGCTTGGCTGGAGACTGATCCTGCATTGACTCTAAGCCCTGGTCCTAGTTCCCACGCTTACCATTCCAAGTCCTTGAGCAAGGCCAGACGCTACAGAACCTGTAACCCTAAACTCAGACATTACACCTACAAAATTCAGTTCTATGCCCCCGGGGCCTCCCTACCTGCTGCCTTTCCCAAAGCTAAGCCCTGCATACAGGCAGGGATGGGGCACAGGTCAGATGGCATTTGATAACAAATGAATCTCAGTTAGTGTAAGCAAAAGGGGATCAGGCTGTCTCATGGACACAGCACAAAACAAGAATGCAGATAGAGTCCAAGGCATGGTGGGAGTCCCAGGCCCTCTCTCACCCTTAGTCCAACTGACCGGCATTCCTTCCTCTTTACTTTCTATGTCCAGATCTTATGACTTCATCTCCTGTTCCCAGCCCCTTGCTTTCGGCATTGATTTCAGAATGTGGTACTTACTCTCTGCCTCTGACTAGTTGATTATTGTATCAAGCACCCAACTACTAGAACTTCATCATCTAGCCAGCCTGCCCACCCCTTGCCCCACAAAGTGGGCGTGGGCAAAGCATGTGCATGGCTGGGGGTGCGCCTGTATGTATGTCAGTGCAGTTTCGTGATTTTCCTTGTTTGTTGGTCTACAGGCCTTCCTCATCTGCCCCCTGACCAAGACTGCCAGCTTGTAAGACCGTCCTCAGCCTCACTCCCTTAATTCACTGGCCACATTTCCCTACACCACATTTCAGAACTGTGTGCTTGCCATGTGCTGTTCCTCTCCTTGCAACGCCATTCCTCATCTCTGCCTTGTGACCTTTTACCCATTCTTCTAGGAAATGCTCCTTGTTTTCTGAAACTTTCCTATTGCCGCAACAGAGTCAGGCATCCCCTCCTGTGTGCATTCATGACACTCCATACTAATCTTCATTAGAGCATTTGCCAGATTGCATGGCCATGGTCTTTTCGCAGGTCTGTCTCCCTGATTAAAACATGAACTTGCCCAGTAGGTCTCATTCATCTCTGATTGTCTATGACAAGCCCAAAGCCCTGCAGATAATTGGTGCTCAGCATAACTTTTGTTACAATAAAGCAAGGACCCCAAAGAGAAAAGATCCCATTTAGCAAGCCTAGAACAACCTCAGGCAAGAGGAGTAAGTGCCCCTGGGAGAATCAGCGGCAGAGTCTTCTCTCCCTCCTCACTTGTCCTTCCACTACTCCCACTTCTTTTGTGATTTAATTGGGATTTGGCACTTCAGCCTCTTGGCTGGCCCCTTTAGGAGGAGAGTCATCAGCAAGAAAAGCTCTTCATGTTGCCTCACACCTACAGGGCTTGCTGAAATGATGCCTCTGCCCCTCCTCACCCCTCTAGCACCTGAGCAGGCTGGCCAGGGGCCCTGCACTGGGTTGGATTGGTGAGCAAAGTGGCTTAGAGGAGTCCCTGCACCTGGCAGCATATTATCTAGGCAGCGCTGGAGCTTAGGAAATTAATGAAAAGGGAGGGAAGTCGCTGGGATTTTAGACTTGCAATCAGGGGCTCTGCGACCCCCGAAGCTGGCAGTGTTAAGGGAGCTAATCTGCTGACCGCAGGAGCTCAGCTGGTCTCTGTTTGCTGTGCTCCGCTTCACAGCAGGAGTGAGGCACTTTTTTCTCGTGCCAGACAATGAGATGCTGGTGGAGAGGCAGCAGGCATGCCACTGCAAATGCCAGGCAGGGGCAGCCGTGCCAAGATTTGGAGGAGGAACAGATGATTCCCTGGCAGCCCACGAGGCTTAACCTATCCGGCTACTGATTCAAAAGGAAATCTGGAAGGAAACTGATGTTCCTTGAGCACCCACTATGTGCCAGGCACTTTATGTGGTTACCTCACTGAGTCTGCTTGACAACTCTGTGGTCTCTGCCTGTCAACCCATCTGACAGAGGAAAAACCCTGGGCTCCTGAGGTTAAGTTCCTGCTTACAGCAGGGCCACCTCTTACTGTCCTGCAGGCTGTGCTCTGCAATAGGGCCCTTGGCCAAGCTGGCAAATGAGGGCTATAATGCAGTCCACATTCTGGAGTTGCCAAGCTGCACCCGGAGGGGACACGTTTTCTAATTTACAAAGTTATCCAGAGACCAGCTACCACCCTGCTTCACAGCTGGAACCAGGATTCAAATCATGTTGGTCCACATCCTCAGTCCTGCTTCCCTGTGTATTTCAGCCTTAATTGCAAACCCAAAGGAGGTCTAAACTCAGGTCACAGCAAATCAAATAGAAAGTGGGAGGGACTCAGTGGTGGAAAGAACAGGATCCATTGACCTGGTTTTCCCCTGGCATTTTATTTCTTCTAATCATGGCTTGATTCTTTGCTTGTGAGTCCTCTGGCTGCTTCTCATTTTTCAATAAAAACTTTGGGCTGCAATTAGATATAGTAGGAAGATGGAGACATCCTTTTGCCTTTTTTTTTAAAATCTGTCGTCAATAACCAACACTCTTTCAAAACTTGAGTTTTTCTGGCCATAAGGCAGATAGCTTGATTGGTTTGCTTACCTATGATAAAGTTAGCTCTTGGAGGTCAGAACCTTCAAGAAATTGCTGTAAATAATACAGTTAAGCCCAGCCAAACACATCCCAATTGATAGCTTTACTGCTGTCTCCTTAGTGCCTCGCCTCTGCCTCTGCCTCCATCTTTACCCTCCCCAGCCCACCTGACAAACCTCTGGCAGATAAGCCTTCATGAATCAGCTCATCATTTTTTCTTCCCAACTCAGAAGCCTTCAGGGGGTTAATTAGAGGATAAAGTCCTAACTTTATCCAAAGTGGTTCTCAGAGTGTGGTCCCCAGGCCAGCAGCATCAGCATCACCTGGGAACTTGTTAGAAATGTGAAAGTTTAGGGCTGTCCTCCAGACCTGCTGAATCAGAAACTCTGGGGGTGAGGTCCAGCATTCTGTGTTAGTACAAACCAAGTACTTCCCAATTCTTGCTGAAGTTTGGCCTATCCTAAGTTCTGGTCTGTTCTATATTTGGACTTGCCATCTCTTTGTTACCTTTTACTCCAACTTCTCCTGGCTCTCCTGGTCATGAGCTATATCACATCTGCTTCTGTGCTATCCCCCAAGTGACAGAAGCAGTTAGATGCCTCCACCTTCTGCTTCTTTATTAACATATCTGTATCATGAAGACACCATTGTACCTAGTTGACCTCTACATTTCCTTTGCAACTAGGTATGGTCACATGATTAAATTCTAGCTAATGATGTTTTTTTTTTTTTTGAGACAGAGTCTCACTCTGTCACCCAGCCTAGAGTGCAGTGGCATGATCTCATTTCACTGCAACCTCCATCTCCCAGTTTCAAGCGATTCTCATGCCTTAGCCCCTCCGAGTTATAGACATTGGGATTATAGACACGCGCCACCTTGCCCAGCTAATCTTTGTATTTTTAGTAGAGACGGCCAACCCCATGTTGGCCAGGATGTCTCAGACTCAAACTCCTGACCTCAGGTGATCCACCTGCCTTGGCCTCCCAAAGTGCTGGAATCACAGGTGTGAGCCACTGTGCCCGGCCTAGCTAATAATTTTAAATGGAAGTTATTGGGAGGAACCTCTGAGAAGTAAGGACAGACAGCTGAGATGAGCCCCTTTTTGCCTTTTTACTTGTCATTCTTCCTTATGACTGCTCCTGCAATGTGAATATAATGCTGGAACCCTAACAGACTTCTAGAACTTTGGGGTAGCCTCAACAGGGAAGCTACACATAGGCAAGCAGAAAGAAGGAAAAAGTTTATGTCCCTGATGATCATGACACCACCATAGCAGCTGTGAACATCTGACCTCTGGGCTTTGCAGGAAAGAGAGAAGTCCTCATATGTACAAGCCACAGAAATCTGCTATTAATAGCACTCAAAGCAATTTAACTTCAAATAGCTTCCAAGTCTCCCTTCATTTGTACATATCCAACCTGCTGTTCAAGGCCCAGTTTGTTTCATGTCTTATTTACTTTACAGATCATTTAACACAGCATCATCATAGGCTGGCGTGGTATAGACTTTCTCCCCTGCCAGTCTGCAGGGCTGTGCCTGCTCTTTTAGGGCTGGGGCTCAGACTCGTTCATCTTTGTATCTTCAGATACTAAGCAGGAATCTGAGGGAAACAAAGCTTAGGGGTTCCCCTAGTATCTGTGCCTGAGTTCTTATGTCCACACTGTTTTGCCAAACCCTGTTAACCTCCATAGGGAAGGCACCAGGTTCAAGAGGCTGAAGAAGAGACCCAGAGCCAGCAAACGAGACATAGGGTTTTATTAGGGGCTTACATACAGGGGAGAGAGTCCAATGGCCACGAATTGGACAAAGTACCAGCTTTACATACAGTCCGGTGGTTGTGGGCTGGACAGATAACTGCATGGTCCAGTGGTGGTAGGAAGGGTGGGAAAACTATAACCACTTGCAAACAGCATACAGCCCACACAGAATTTTCACTTAACACCCTCCTCTTAACGGCCTCCACCAGGCAGCCTTTGTCTAGGCTCTCAGGGTCTCAATGCTCTCTCCAGCTTGTGTTCCACAGGATGGGCCGGGGTCTCGGGTGTTTCTCACAGACAAGGAATGAATCTCTGGGTTAGCCACTCCTGGACTCCCTAGCTCAGAACGCACACTCAGGTGCATCTGCCATAAAGGGTCATTCTTAGGGGCTGCTTAAGTTATTGCTATCAGGTGCGTTTACCCTAGAACCGTTCAAAAGGAAAGTGGCATTTACTCAGCACCTATTGTATGCCATGTACCATGTTAGGCATTTTTTCCCACTCATGATTTCATTCCTTTCTCTCAGGCACCCAGAAACATTTGGATTATCTTCATGGTACATTTGAGGACTCTGAGCTTGAGTGAGATAGAAATGACCTGCTCGCTTATCACAGCACAGCTGGTAGCTGATGGAAGTGGGGTTTGGGATGTTTCTGGTTGTAAGAAACAGAAAATCCAATTTAAACTGTCTTAAATGATAAAGGGAAATGATTGGCTTATTACAAAACCCAAAACCTCCAGAGGTAGGCTGGATTTAGGCAAGTGTAGTCCTAGAAGGCACCTTCCTCTACAATCAGTAGTATCACTGGATTTCACTCTTGTTGAACCAGTTTAGCTTCCTTGCCTACTCCTGAATCATTTGCAGGGTTGATGACAATGGAATACACATTTGCAGCTTTCAGGCAAGTGTGCCAATAGAAGTTTCCAGGCAATAGCCTGTCCCTTTTCTCATCCACCGCCTGATTCCATTCCACATATGGGGACACCCCCATCCTAAGTGCAAACTCCACATCTGGCCTAGGGGTGTCCCACTGACAGCACAATCTGGCTTTGGGAGGACAGAACTGGAGAAGAGGCCAGTGGGTGCCCTAACAGGATAGCCTGAACTCCTTGGCCATGGTCTGCAAAATGGCCTGCAAAAGGAGGTGCAGGCTCCTGGTGGGCCTGTCCCCTTAGTCCCCTCAGACTCTTACTTTGTAGGGAAATAATGGATGAAGAAGGGTCAGAGCTGAGCCCCTTAAAGAGGGGCCCAGGGTAGGGGCTGTGTTGCCTGGTTGTGGTTCTGGATAGAGTGAGCCTCAGCAGATGGCTTTTTCCAGACCTGAAAGTATCATCACAGACTTGAACCTCAAACCTGAGTAAAGTGGAGTATGTTTAGGAAGGAATGACATGAGAATGGATGCTGAAGGGGCAATCCCGAACTATGTCTACAGTGGCCCAGAAGAGCTTACAGGCAAGGTCTGTGTTTTGTTCACCGTTGTTTTCCCATCATCATCATAGAGCTGGTGCTGAAGTGAGTACTAGATATATGTTTATGAAATGCTGAATGATTGATTCAAAAAGGCTTCCTGTCATCCCTGTCACTCATAGTTTTTATTATATGTGTCTAAGTCTTTTTGCTTTTCTTCATTTCATGCAACCTTTTGAGTTGCTCCAGATGGATCTGCTGAGACTCCATCCCTAGGTCAGAGCTGCAGGTGGGCCAGGCTTAGTTTCCTCCCTTGGCAGGAGTGACATCGATTGAGGCTGCACACACAATTCCAAATGAGAAACTTGGTGCCCTTAACTAAAGGGCACCACATCTCCTGTATACTCCATGTCCTCAAACGTTGAATTTCCAAGTGTGTGGCATGCATCGTAGTCAGTCTTCTAGATTTTTAGATCTCAACTTTAGAATTTTTTTCACATGAGAGGTACAATCCTGCTAGTCATCACAAAGCATTTTGCTTGTCCAAGTTAGTGCTGTCAATGGCCATCAGTGGAAATAACTACACTTTACTTCTCAGAATGGCCAGGCCTGTCTTCCTTCCTTTCTTCACAATCAACAAGGGCCAACCCTGTGCTCCTTGCATGCCAGCTCCTGGCAGTGCCTTCTCTGAAAGGGAATTTTCCCGTCCCTGTGATGAGAGCAAAATGTATGTCACCTCCTGCCCCCGAAGAGACAGCACTGCATTTTCTGAAACATGAATTTTGACCTGTGATAATGGCCATTCTCAGATGATGGCCTGTCCCTGGATGGCTGGGACTGGGGCTCTGTTGAAACAGTTGCACAAAACACACTGAAAATGAGACCACTCTGGTTCCGTATTTTAATCCTTTGAGTAAGTAATTTGAATCAACACACACTAACCCAGTGGAGTATGATGTAATCTACATATTCTGAAGTCTCCAAACAGGTTCCCAGGATTGGCAGAATCTGCAGTGCAGGGACCCACGTTTCATTTAACTTGTTCTTAACTCAAATCTTCTTCCTACTCGTTGTACCCATCAGTTCCTCCTGAATCAGCAGATTGGTATAAATTCTCTGGGGTAATGGTTAGAGGACTATAAGTACAAGAGCTGCATTTCAAATACATTTTCTGTTGACTGGCCTATAGCGGGTTCTAAATAAAGGGTTGCAAGTCTCATGAGGACATAAAGCCAGGTCTACTTTGTTGCCTCATATCTTGAGCACCAGCACAGTAGTAGGTGCTATGAGGCTTGTAATTAATAATGAATGAATGAATGAGTGAATTCTCTGTCCCTGGATCCAGTAGGTTGTAAACTAACTGACTCTGGCTTAGGGTTCATTTCTTCTCTGTCCCTACCCTACCCAGAAGATAAAGGAATAGCTATCCCCATGGCTTGAGAGTGTCAACCTTAGAGAATTGCCAGTCCTGACATGTTCAATGTTGTTGATTTCAGGGGATTTCTCTGTTGTGGGCCCTGGTGCAGAAGTAGGCACTGTGAACTGAGCTGGTGAGCCTGAGTGTGAAGGTGCATGCAGCGCTGGTCTTCACTCTCCTTCTCATCATTGCCAGTGTGGCCAGGGCCGATTAGGAAAAGAGGTGATAAAAATGTAAGTGTTCAGGAAGTTAAGGCCTAATTTAAGCTTTGGGCTTAGAACAAATGTTCTCTAATTTAGAGTGAGACCCTGTTAACGAAATGACATTTACAGTTTTCAGTTTCAAAGATACAAGGGAAAAAAATCAAATCCCGAATGCAATGTCACACCAGTGAAAGATGAAACCCACACAAGTTACAAATGACCATGTAATGGATTTCTGACAGATGACTGTGATATGGTTACATGGTGCTTTGAATGCGACAGGATCTGAAGAAGGAGACAAGGAAAGTATTGGAGAAATATTATTCTTGAGTTTAGATGCTCTCTGAACAGATGTTGCTGTAGGCTGAGTAATGGTCCTTCAAATACATCCATGCCCTACTCCGTGGAACCTCTGAATGTTACCTTATACAGCAAAAGAGACTTCGCAGATGTGATTAAGTTAAGTCTTCTGGGATGGGGAGATTATTCTGGATTTTCCAGGGGGTTTGATACAGTCACAATGGTCCTTATGAAAGGGTGGCAGGAGGAGTCGGAGGAGAAGGAGATGTGACCTTGGAAGCAGAAATGAGAGTGGTGAGTTTTGAAGATGGGTGAAGGGTCATGATCCAAGGAATACAGGTGGCCACTAGATGCTGAAGGAAGCAAGGAGCAGATTCTTCTCCCCTCAGAGCCTCCGTCAGCAACCAGCCCTAGTGATGACTTGATTTTAGTCCAGTGAGACTGACTGCAGACTTCTGATCTTTAGAACTGTAAGAGAGATAACTTGTGTTAGTTTGAGTTGCTGTTTTAGTGGTGCTTTGTTACAGGAACAATAGGAAACTGACATAGAAGTCAACTCTGAATTGACTCCTGATCTTATGATGAGTAGTTTCTTGTTTGTCTGTCATTTTTTTATTTGGCATTTTGATGACTTGGTGTGGATATATTAATACATAAAGCATAAGGGGATTGCAGTGGGGAGCAAGTCCATGTCACCAGTTTGCAGAGTCGTTCTGCATTCCAGTTACTTGAGAAAGTGAATTTGAGCTTTTGTGGCCTTGGTAGCCAAGAGTGGCTCCCACTTCCAAAGAAAGCGTTAGAAAACATAATTGTGTTTTATACAAAATAACCTTCTCAGGTTGGACCCTTCTAAACCATTCACCATAAAACATTTGAGGATGTCATTTTAAGTCTCTGTAACTTGGTGTGGTAAGATGGTTAAAAGCATAGACCTTCAGGTTACAAAAGGTAACCTGGGTTCAAACCTTAGATACAACACTCCAGCTTTGGGAGTGCTAGCTAAAGAATAACTAGCTCTGGGGCTACTTAAATAATACTTTTAGGCAATGTTTCATCTGTAAAATGGATAATAAAACAATCTTCATAAGATGCCTTGAAGATGGAATAAGATACGTGTAAAGGGGCTAGCCCGTAGCCTGCCACATACTGATCATTTAATCAGTGGGTGTTATTATTTACTTGTCTGTGGAAAGGCCATGGTAATCATCCACATGAATGCTACAAGGGCCAATACAAATCCATTTTGGAAACACTTGTCATCTTTTGATCATCCAGTGGATAAAAAATCAGGGACAAGTCCTTGGTACCATTTTACAGCCCTAGCTTGGATTAAGCAAGAGGAGTGTGCAGTGTGTCGTGCTTTCTTTCCCTTGACTCCTCAGTAGTAGGAGCACATGCCAAGTGAAGCCTTTCTTGGCCTGGACCCACGAGTGACTGTGATGGGCAGAACTCCCTGCTGACCTGCAGTGGCCACATAGACATGTGGCACTAGGGAGTTCTCTGAGCACCAGACTGACATCTATCAGCATAAGTGACTGCTCCAATTGCACACCTCTGAGTGACATCTCAAGCTGAATATGCCCAAACCAAATTCTTACTTCCCTCTCTTCTCAGGACTACTCTCCACAGCCTTTCCCACTTCATCGTGCAGTACCATCATCCTCCCAATTGTTTAAGCTAAAACCTAGAGATCTTCCTGGATCTTTCCCCATGTCTATTTCATCAGCAAATTGGTTCTATTTCCAAACAGAATAAAGGCTATTCACTAATCTGCATCTCCAGCACAACCACCCTAATCCAGGCCAGGGGCAATGCAATTGCCTCCTAATTTCACTCTTTGCTTTTATGCCTATCTTTCTACACCTGTTCTCTGCACAACATCCAGAGTGATCTTTTAAAATCAGGAAGTATATCTTGTCACTCTCCTGCTTAAAATCCATTCATCCATTCACTACCACATTTTTACAGATAAATTATTAAGTACAAGGCACTCTTCTTACATGCTGGGGATACAGCAGTATAAAGGCATTCCCTTTCTTATAGGTGCACATACAGAGGCTCATGAACAACTGCTCAACAGAGCAGAGAAATAAAAATCAAGGTCAACAGCTGAAAATGAGGTGGAGGGAAAAGGTTTAAGTGGTTTAAGGCAAGAGGAGAAGGTATGGGAGGGTTGTTTTGGAGATGAGGACAAGTTGACTAGGGCACTAGGGTAGAGTTGCCAGGACAACCCTTGAGGTTGTGTGCATAAATTTAATGCCGAACAAGTTCTCTCCAGCTACATCCAGCTCCTTCAAGGCAAATCGAGTATTTTTGCAAGTTTGGGATTTTGTTAGACAAGTACAATGGCAGAAAGAGGGGAAGGAAGTTGAAGCTATAAAAAGAAAGAGTTTATTGTGATGGGATATGGATTTAAGCTGAGAAATAAGGAGAATGAGAACTTGAGGGAGCGATGGATGATAAAAGAATGTTGCTGACTGGGTGCAGCGACTCATGCTTGTAATCCCAACACTTTGGGAGGCTGAGGCAAGCAGATTGCCTGAACCTAGGAGTTTGAGACCAGCTGGGCAACACGGTGAGACCCCTTCTCTACAAAAAGTACAAAAATTAGCCAGGTATGGTGACACATGCATGTGGTCCCAGCTACTCAGGAGGCTGAATAGGGAGGATTGCTTCAGTCCAGGAGGTCAAGGATGTAGTGAGCTGTGATCATGCCACTGCACTCCAGCCTGGGCAACAGAGTGAGACCCTGTCTCAGAAAAAGAGAGAGAGGGAGGGAAGGAGGGAGGGAGAGAGAGAGAGAGTTAGAGTTATAGTTACAGTTAGGTTCCATGGGCTGGAGTGGTCTTTGTGGGGTTAAGGAATGGTTGGGATTAATACTACAAGGAATAATGATGGGGAGATGGTGATTGGACTTAAAATATAATCCAGACCATAATGCATCTTCTAGCTCTTCTCCACCTCATCCCACATTCCACCTTAGTCTTTAGCTCAGCCACACTGGCCTCTTTTCTCTTCCTTGAACATGCTCAAACTCCCTCTCCTCCTTTTTCAATCCCTGTTCCATATACCTGAAAAGCTTTTCCCCCAAATAGTCCAGTGGCTGCATCCATCTCATTATTCAAGTCTTTCCCGACCCCCCCCCCCCCCACCCCTCATTCAGAATACTCTTGATCATACCAATCCTGGAGTACTTACCCGAACCTGAAATAATCTTATTTGTTTTTTGACTTGTTTAGTGCTTATCTGTCCCTCCCAACTAGCAGGCAAGCCTTAGGAGGGCAGGGGTCCTATGTGTCCTGTTCCTGCCAAATCCTTTCCTCCTGTAACAGTACCTGGTGCATGGGAGGAGCCTAACTGAGAGCTGATTAATGGACAAAGGCATAAATGGATTTTTCTGAACAAACTTTCCCTTTATCATTTTAAAACTTATTGATCTATACTTTTTCCCCCAAGAAGGCCCAGTATTTTTGCTGAAATCAGCTGGAAACCCTTTCTAATAGTGGTTCTCAACCAGGGGCAACTCTATCCTCTAGGGATATTTGGTGATGTCTGCAGACATATGTGGTTGTTACATCTGGGAGTGAGAGGCATACTATTGGCCTCTAGTGGGCAGAGGTCGTGGATGCTGCTAAATACCTCACAGTGCATAGGCTACCCCCATTCCCCACAAACAAAGAATGAGCTTGCCCATAATGTCAATAGTGCTGGGGCTGATAACCCTGCTAACCGCTGAGAGTAACCCACCCTGTGAGAACTGCTGGCCAGAACAAACCCTATGTGAAGTTAACTCCATAAGTCACTGTGAGTAACTCACATGAGTCCATGTGAGTTAACTCCACGGCTTCCTGGAGATGTGGTGCTCTCCCCAACACTGTGAAATTTCCCCATAAATCCTGCCTTCGGACTGCATCCTGCAGACTTCCAGGGAGGAAGCATGTGTGCCATGAGGGAGCCACCAGACTCACACCAGGCAAGATCAACAATCCAGAGATATTCCCATGTCTTCTAGGAAAGGACACAACCCAGAGGGCAGAGCTGCGTTTGTAACTGGTTATTATCAGCCAGCTGAGGCCCTGGCAACCTAGAAGTGGCCAAGCATATACTGATGTGGATGTGAAAGCCCATACTGCAGGCCCTGAAGGTCTGGAACTAAGGGGTTCTCACCTCCCAAAGCCCTTCCCAGTCATCAGGAGAGACTCTGTTTTCAAAATATTTATTCAAGGCTTAATTACTAATAAATCCCTGCATGGAGCCATTCCATGGAGAGACTGCACCACAGTGTGGTCTGGTAATCAGTGCCCCATGCATGCGCTCATCAGAGGGGACATATGGGTGGAGAGAGCAGGCCCAGGGACCAGAGGAATCTCCTTTCCTTCCTTCTGGGCTCCTCTTTAATGAGGGCCCTGTTGGCATGCTAATCAGCATGGGATCCCTGGAAGTTAGGGAGAGCACTGCCCTATTGAGTTCCTGCTCCTCTACCCAGACATGTTCAACCTTGTGGATTTCCTGCAGCCTGAAACATCAGCCCTGCTTCCAGCCAGTTGATGTCCTGAGCCCTGTTTTGAAGAAGGCTGAGGATTGCCCCTGAACTAGCCTCGACCCACACAGGCCCACCATCCTGTGGCAGTCAGTGGGAATGGGCTCCCTAGGTATATTGTTCTATTTAACCCTCATCACAAGTATGGGGTATGGTTTTATCTTTATTATCCTGTTGATAGAAAATACAACACTGAGGTTACTTGACTCTTCCCAAATCATATAGCTAGAAAACAGGGGAACTGGTCTCCTACTCACCAATGAAATTAAACACTTTATTTTTTGGCACATGTGAGCCAGGTACTGGAAATGGATTCCAATAAGGAGGCGAGGACAGATTTTAAAAGCAAATACACAGGGGCTCATGACTGGGCTCTGCTCCACTCTTAAACCCAGTGTTCTTCTGTACCCCTGTACCGAACCATCCTTCATTGGTAATCCAGGTGGGAGATAGTAGTGACTTAGACCAGGGTGTAAACGGTGCAGAGTCATCAGATTCTTATAAGAAACAATCAATTCTTACATTATTAAATTTACTCCAGATAAGGACAATAGGAGAAAAGAAATGTATAGTCTTATTTTATTTATTAATGTAGATACAAAACCCTACCCAAAATATTAGCAAACTAAAGCCAACAGTGCACTAGAAATATAGAAGGAACCCCTTGCAGATAAATAAGAAAAATAGCAAACTCAATAGAAAAAATAGTCAAAGGATGTGGACATATAATTTACGAAAGAGGAAGTCTAAAGCATCTGAGGAAATGCTAAAAATTATTACTAATCAAAGAAAGGCAAATACAAAATAAGGATAACGCCAAATATTGGTGGAGACTTAGGGAGGGGAAACCTTGAGCACTGCTGCCAGGAGAGCAGACGTACATGGGCATTCGGTAGAGTACAGCTGGCTCTCTTAATTGAGTTCAATTAAGTAAATACACACTGCATGACTCAGCATTTCTATCCCTTGCTATGCAGTCCAAAGAAATTCTTACACAGCTCCCCAAGGGACATGCATATACAAGGTTTTTCACTGCAGCGCTGGTTGAGGTGCCAGGAAGCTGGAGACCACCTGGCTGTCTGTCTTCTGTAGATTGGATAGGTAAATGTGGTGAGTGTGCACAGTGGAGTATGGTGCAGCAGTTTAGAAACCACAGATTAGTTGTAGCCATAGCAACATAGATGAACTGTTTAAGAAATGGTAATTAGTGAGAAAGGTAAAATGCCAAAAGAAATGCATAGCTCAGTTAAAAAATGGAAATATATGCATACAAAACAACACTATTTTGCAAGAATACGTACAAACAGAAGCGCAGAATCACATAGGGATGGTTTTCATCATTGGAAGGGAACCAGGAGTGGGGTATACCAGTCAAAGTTCCAGCAGGAAACAGGTGGCACCTCCAAATGAAGATAACTCAAGATAGGTGTATGTACAAAGGTGTGGGAGGGTGTAAGGAAACTCCCAGAGGTAGTATAAAAACCTGGAGTTGCTGGAAGTAGAACTGTTACTTCAACACAGCCTGAAGGGAGGGAGGAGGGAACAGTTACTACAGGAATTCAAAGGGAAGAGAGAGTTCTTGCCCCAGGAGAGCAGTAGTGGCCTTCATGGTCGAGGGACCTAGTTAGGGACCTTGACCTCATCTCCTCTCTTCCTTGTCCGGCAGAGCTCACCATGGGCCAATCCAACAGAAAGCCAAAGGGCAAGGAAAGCCATTGATATATTCACTCAAGCCTGCCTCTTGGACAGAAAAGTGTGAAGAAGTGTATTGGGGGATTGGGGCTAGAGGGACAAATGGCAGCTGTGTGACTAATGGGCTATAAGGAAAAAGGGTGCTAGTTAATGAAACAATCAAATAAATATAAACATAGAGGGAGGGCGAATAAAGACAATTTTCTACCTAAGAGGAATCCAGGGCCAATGGTAAAAAAAAAAAAAAATGAATTTTTTAGACCACATATTGATATCTTATACTGTGTGTTTGACACAGGTAAATTTGTTTTCTATGTTGATATTTATCATATTTACCATAAAGTTTGTCAGTTAACCTGTAAATGAAAACACCAGTGGTCTCAAGTAATAGTAAAAATTTGAAAATGTAACCTTCGAGTATGCAAGTTTTTATTAGACTTTTCAGAAACAGTTACATATATGGAATTTCTGAGCCAAGCTTTTATACAATCCTTCAGACCTGCAGCATCCCCTGGGACCCTAGTGTTTTAGGGCCAGAGTTTAAAAATTACTTTCTTGAATGAATGCATATCTCTCTGTGATTATCTAATCCAAGCCATCAATCTCCATAATGTCTTCTCTCTTCCAGCTCTGGCCTTTGATTAATCCAAATTTCTCCTAGTTTCTTTTATTACAGGGTATTAATGTTTAAAATACCATAGTCTATAAGAGTGCAATTAAGTGGCCTCTGGAAAATTCCACTCCTTCTACTTGAATGATGAAGCTTCTGAAAATGACTTGACCATAAGGTAATCAGAGGATAGGCCTTCTTCCCCCTGCCCCCCACCTTTTCCCACAGTTGGATGTTAAATGTGGTATTTGTGAACATCACTGGAATTTGCTAGGTGAGACACAATGAAGTCCGGGCTTCGAGAACAGCAGTGACTTCACGAGGCCCGAGGCAATGACAAAGATCCCCCAGGTAAGGTGGCTTCCATTAGGGGTGCTTCCTCCAGACACTACAGGGAGGGACCAGGCCTCAGTAAGGTCCACAGGCCAGCTTTCTTTAAAGTGAAAGTCTGGCAACAGACAAAACCAGTGCATAGTTCAGACAAATGAAACACATTATCTGCATGCTCAACGTAGAGGAAAAGACTGTCTTGAGGCTTGGAAATGCCACACAGATCTCAGGAGGACTAAAAGAGGCTTTGCGATGGGATATCAGAAACACCCGGCTCTTTGAAGGCAAATATGAGTGGGCTTTAGGGACAGAGACAGAGTAGACAGGAGAGCAGCTTCACTGAAATGCTTAGACCTCTGAGACCAGAAGAACAAACTGGGATCCAAATTAGGATGGAAAGCGGGCTTGGGGAAGGTTTGCTTAACCCCAGATTCGAGCGAGCACAGCCTCTTCTACTGAAGGGGTAGATGAGACATCTGGACTTAAGACAGGTTTCTTGCGGACAATTCTGTCCAGTTCACTTGATTGCTTCATGGTTTCTGAGTCTGTTTTCTGTGTTTTGTTTTTTCCTGCTTTCAGGGAAAAATTATCATTGTGTCTTAGCATATTCAGTCTGCTGTAACAAAATATCATAAACTGGGTGGCTTAGAAACAACAGAAATTTATTTCTTACAGTTCTGGAGGCTGAAAAGTCTAAGATCAAGGTGCTGGCAGATTTGGCGTCTGGGGAGGGCCCATTTCCTAGTTCACTGATGGTGCCTCCTAGCTGTATCCTCATATGGCAAAAGGGATGAGGCATCTCTCTAGGGCTTCTATTATAAGTCTATTGTAAGTTCTATTGGAAGTCTATTGTAAGTTCTATTACAAGTACTAGTCCATTCATGAGAACTTAGCCTCCAAGGACTAGTCATCTCCCAAAGGCTTCTAATACCATCACATTGTGGGGGTTAGGATTTCAGCATATGAAATCATTCAGACTATGAACCTTTGTAGGTCTTAACATTTGTGGCTCCTTCCACAACTTGATGTTGTATAGACAAGGACATGGAAACTCTCAGAGGTCCTGGCAGTTTGATACTGGAAGGCCCCACAGCACAAAACGCAGAAAGATCTAGGGATCTGGGGGCCTGACAGCAAACAGGCAAGGTTTGGCCTGACTGTGGAGACTGGCGGGACCTTCATGGGTACCATGGATGGTTCCTTAAGGTAAAGGAGAGTCCTGAGAAGAAATGTCCAAGTCCAGCCTAGCTGGTTCTGCCTTCCCTGGCTTGGCTCACTTACCAACCATAAACCACTTAAACTGATGGTTAAGTGTACCTGTTGTCTTCAATGAGCACTGGCTATGGAATTTTAATGTGTTAGTGATTCCTAACCTTGTGGAGGATGGGGAGTTTCTATAACTCATAGCATACCTTGTAGAAATCATGGAACATTCAACTATTCACAGTGAATTTCATTTGGGAAAAGACCATGTCTGTACTGTGCCTTTAATCCTAGCACAGTGATTCGCAACTAGTATATGCTGAATAAATAAATACTTGTGGAAGGAAAAAAGGAAGGAAGAAAGGAAGGAAGGAAGGAAGGAAGGAAGGAAGGAAGGAAGGAAAGAAGGAAGGGCTGGGTGTGGTGGCTCACCCCTATAATCACAGCACTTTGGGAGTCCAAGGCAGGCAGATCGCTTGAACCCAGGAATTCGAGACCAATCTGGGCAACAACCCGAGATCCCCATCTCTACAAAAGTTCTAGTTGTAGTTCTAGCTACTACGGAGACTGAGGCGGGAGGATCACCTGAGCCCAGGAGGTTGAGGCTGCAGTGAGCCATGATCACGCCACTGCACTCCAGCCTGAGTGACAAAGTAAGACACCATTTCAAAAACAAAAAACACACACAAACCAATTTAAAAAAAAAAAGAAGAAAGAAGGAAAGAAAGGAAAGAAGGAAGGTAAGAGGGAAAGAAGGAGATGAGGAAAGGAAATCAATTAAATCAGAAGTAACATTCTCCAGAAGTTATTTTCTAATCATATTTTATAGATTTCCTGTATTGGTTTGCTTTTGTGCTTAATAATGTTGATTCATCAATACTTGCTAGCAAAACAATCAGTAGTAGGTAGGCAAAATTTTAAGAAAAATTATGGAAAGAAAACTTAACACAAAATTCCAAAGATCCACTTTTATCACTTCTTTTTTCCAATGCTCCATTTTGGTCTAGATCAAAATGTTTTGTGGGCAGAGTTGGAAAATGGCTGCTCTCAGTAGATAACTTGACAACTGAGTGAAACCACTGCTCGACTGAAGTATACAAATATTTACTCAACACCTGTGTTGTGTAAGGGAGGTGCCTTGCTAGAGGTGTGGGGCCGATACCTGCCTTCCAGGAGTAAGTCTAGAAGTGGAAGGCAGCTTATGATTCTTCCTGAGTAGGCATCTGTCATCCTTCAGCTATCCTTTCTTCCATCCATTTTTTAAAAATAAACCCATTGACCCATTTATTTATTTACTCATTCAACAAATATTTACAGTTACAGGCACAGTGCTGAACTCCAGGGATACAAATAATAATTAACCTAAATGAAGTAGGTGGAGGCATGAGGTGATTCCAGAACAGGTGTTCTCAACCCAATGCACATTGGCATCGCTTGAGAACCTTCACAAGCTCTGATGCCTGGCTCCCACGCCCAGAGGTTCCTATTTAGTTGCTGGGGGCTGAGGCCCAAGAATAGAGCTTTTTGAACACCCTCCAGTTGATTGGCTGAGCACTCTAACATGCAGCCAAGGTTGAGAAATTCTGCTTTAGGAGGATGAGTTTGACTTGGCTGATCAGATAAGGGGAGAAAAGGTAGTCCAGAAACAAACAGATACAGGGGCACAGAAACACAATACAGCAAATGTAGAAGACATAATGAAGAGTAGATGTTGTTGAATAATGAAGTATTAGCTGGGCACAGGAAATAAAAGCTGGTCTGTTGCAATAGATGGGAATGAGGGGCAGAGGGAGAGCCCAGGGAGGCTAATCCTCTAAGCCAGGAGGATTTGAAAAGACCACTTAGAGAAGGTTGCATTTAAGTCCCTCTCTTGAAGGACAGCTAGGATTTGACAGGTGGAGACTGAATGAAGTCTCTCCAGGGGAAAGGGACAGAAGAAATGGGCTAACCCTGTGCTATGTCTGGTATACCTGGAGCCAGAAGTTCCTAGGCTAAGAGTGAGGTCTAAAGCAATAGGAAGGAAAAAGTATGTGTCTGGTATGTACTATTTTGTTTTTGTTTCGCAAGAAGAGATGAACTATTTTTGATAATGGGCAAATGGTAGAAAATGCTTTTAAAAAAGATTGAAGGAGTGATGGGAAAGACCTAAGTTAGATCAGAGGTTTAGGAATTTGGATTTTTAGATTAAGGCAAGGCAGAGCCATTGAAACTTCATATTTGGAGGAGGGGAACGCCAAGATGATGTTTGAGATTTAGAACTATGCTGCTGCATGGAGGGAGGGTGGCAGGTGGAAGAGTCTGAAACGAGGCTAATGGATAATTTCTAGGCAGTAGACTTTGCATGTCTCTAGCGCAGTTAATGGGCACATTATTTTAGTCTAAATGAGTAAGAGACATTTTCTTACCCTTTAAAACTCAGAAGCTGATTTAAGTGAGGAGTCATTTCAAAGATCAATTTTCAAATTGTTGTTGGTGGAAAGCAGCTTGTGGGGGTGGATATGAGGGCGATGGGGTAGAAACAGAATTGCGTTTTTATGAAAAATCTCACTGCCTAAAGAAAGGAAGCAATTAGCAGAAGATGAGAGTATAACTTCTGTATTACCTGTTCCAGGAAGGCAGGGGCCCTGAAGCTCACTGGTGCCTGCCCCTCAGCCCTCAGGCCAGACAGGGCACTGGGGTTATATCCCCAGATAGGTGCCTGATCCCCACAAATATCTCTCAAAGTAGAAAACGAAAAGCAGACAACTCCTACCCTTCCCTTTCCAGACTGAAACATTGAAAGAAAGAACAAAGGGGGAATGGGTCTGCCCTACCTCTAGGTCTGGGGGTGGTAAGCCCCCGACCCTACAGGTTAGGCCCTGCTCTGTCCTGAGCCCACCCTGAGCAGGACAGAGGCCCTTTGGTAATACACACCCACAGTGATGGGGAGGGTGTCTGGTATTTAGCTGGTGAGTGTAGGGCTGACATTTCACCAGATATGCTACTTGTTAAAACACTGAAATGCTTTCTTAGGAATTGGAAAACTACTGCTGAGTCTAAAGGCTTTGCATAAGCCTTGCATAAGCCCCTGGGACCTCCTGAGACAACCCAGACTTCGTTCATGGTCTAACGACCAAAGGGTCAGTGTTCCTGGTGTAATAGGGGGCTCCAGGCTCCTAGTCCAGCATAGTTACCTGCTCAGGTTGCCCCCATCTGCCTTACTGGTTGTGCATGTTTGAATATCAGCCTATGAGTGGGAGCCCAGACCTCCCTCCTGAGAGCTTCTGTCTTGTCCTCTCATTCCCCGCTGAATGGAAACAGTCTCTGGAGCCAGAGCCCTGACCCTTGCAGAGTCCTCCCTTGCCTCCTTTCCTGGAACCTGGCTCTGCCCCCACCCCACACTGCCAATGCCCCATCCCCCATCCCCTATCACCGACCTGGATCTGGCTTTGAGTTTAATTGGTCCTCCCTTCTCCAGATATCACTCCAGGTACACAGCGATTACAGTATTGTTCCAGATCTAAAGCATGACTTAAGCCTGGCTAACACTGTCTCAAAACACACACTCGACCAGGTCTCCTGGTCAATCTCCCACCCGTGACTTTTCCCATCCAGGCTTCATCCAATCCTAGTTCCTGCTCCTACATCGTCAGCTAGTGGTTGCTGGAATGCCAGCATATCCACCAGCCAAGTACTTCTGAGTGGAGACAAATGCAATGTCATATAGGACAATCTCAGGTATCCACAGGTCATCTCAGTGGTGAGCAGGGGCCTGTCACTCAAGGCAGTTGATGAAAAACTGAGAGGCAGAATGGTTACAGCTGAGGCCTTGGTACTCATGCTACCACTTATGGGCTGGGTAACCTTGGGCAATTTACTGAACTTCTCTGAGCCTCGGTTTCCTCATCTGTAAAATGGGGGAAATTATGCTATCCTGCCAAAGTTGAGATGAGCACTGAATAATATGTAAAGTACTTGGCAACTAAAGCTGTTCAATAAATGAGAGCTGTTATTATTTCTCATATTTCTTTTCTCTTCCTATAGCTGCTAGGCCTCTCTTTCCTAGGTCCCATTCAGACCAAGGCTCAGGAACAGTATATTGCTCTTTACTTCCCAACTCCACCCCAACACCAACAAAGGATTTCGGTTCAGGGTTTTAGCCCTCTGACTCTTTCCTCTCTTTGTCACCTTACTCATTAGATTCAAACTCTGGCCCCTGTCCATCCTGCTGGCCATGACAGGCACTGTTGAATGCCCAGTACCTTTCTTCCTCTCCTACTTATTAACAGATCCCTGCTTTTGATCAGGGCAATAATATACCTAGCTAAAGTACTCACCTTCCCAGACTCCCTTGCAGGAGGGCTGGTCAAGTGTTTATCTAGCAGACACTTAAGTTGCACTTGCTACAGAAAAAGCATGGTTCTAAGTACTTTACAATTTAGTCCCCATAATTTTTCTAGGAGGGAGGTACTATAATTCCTGTTTTATCTGTAACAACACTGAGATACAGAGAGGTTAAGTAAGTAGGCTGAGAACACACAACTATTAAATGGTGGAGCCAGGATTTGAACCCAGTCAATTTTTAGAGTTAGTCCTTTTATCTATTACACAAGGCTACTTCCAGTCAATACAGATTGGATTTCTGAGAAATTTTGTGCTTTGCTGACACAGCTGTTAACGCCTTCTTGCTTTCTTTCTGCCTCTTCTTTTGGCCAGGAATGCTGATGGGAGGCACAAGGTAGAGCCACTGTGATCTTATGGCCATGAGGTGACAGGTGTGATAGAGCCTGGTACACAAGCTGCTGCACCTCCTCTGGGAGGCCTCCTTAGGCTCCTTGTTATAGGGGACAGTCACCCCTTATTTAGTTGAGCTGCTGTAGTTGGGTTTCTGCAGCTAAATGATGAACCCTACCTCACACCCTGGCCCCCATCTCCCAAAAGGAAAATTGTCACATGGGCTTACTCACAACAGAAGATTTTTCAGGACACAGCCTGCTTCAGGCTCACATCCAATGGCCAGGGAGTGCCCCTCAAGTGACCAGCTGCAGTGCTGTTCACAAGCTGAGAGGCTGCGAGTATCATTACAGCCTTTCCCAAACCCACTCCAAGTTAGCCATCAGTGATGATAATGGACAGGCTCCAAGGGACTTCTCTGACCTGGCCAAAAAGATGCTGGCTGTGTTCTCTTTACTGTGCTGGATCTGAATGTAAGAGGAGCATTGTATGGTGTGGGGAGGATCCATTTAAGCAAGATACAGATAATCAGAGAAAAATCAGGAAGATCAGCCAAATAGACCCTTAGCCAGGAAAATAGAATAGCTTCAAGCTTTGTCTCCTAATTGCCTGGCAGGATGCCTAGCACATAGTGTCAGCTCCATACATTTCATTCATTCATTTGTTCCAGTTTAGTGGTAGAGAAAGGGGTTCGTGCATGGACGTGATAAACAAAACATACAGTACAAAAAAGAAAGTATAAAATATCTCTCACTCTTGATTCTAGTTATCTTTCTGTTGCCAAATTTTTGTATATCTTTTCAAAAATAGTCTGTGATTATTTAAGTTTAATCAGCAAGACTAGACTAGGCTACACTAATCAATAACCCAAACAATAGTGACTCAAATTAACAATAAACATGGTTTATTTTCCATTCATACCACATGACCATTATAAGTTGGTAGGATACACTGATTCCCCAAATTGCCAGTCACTATGCCAGAGGAAGAGAGACAACTGGAGGGTCCCACAGCAGCAACAAATACTCTAGCCTGCAAATGACATGCTTCACTTCTGCTCAAAACTCATTGGCCAGAATGAGTTACATGGCCCCTCCCAACCACAGTGGGAACAAGACGTCCAATTCAACCATGTGCTCAGAATGGGGAGCTCTGGGGTGGTCTGGTGAATAGCACAATTGATGACACACGTAGTTTTGCATTTAGTTTTTGTTTTGTTTTATATTTTGAAAACAAAGTGCTTAGAACACTGCCAGGCTCATCAATGTTTGATATAATCATTTTTACCTATATTATTTCATGTATTATAATGTATATTAAATATATTTTTACCTATAGTCTTCTTTTTCAGTGGATGTCTATTAAATGAGAGAATGGAATTTCAGCCTTGTTTTTTGTTTCCCTAGTGCTGCAGGAGAATAAAGAGGACAGGGAAGCTGTAGCTTAGGAGCTCAGTAAATGCAACACAGACGCAGCATGACAGACAAAGGCTAGGCCAGTTCAGGGGAGAAAGATGTGCGTGTTGGACTTTCTGGCAAAATTCCTACACTGTGCTGAGCCTCAGGACCCGTTGCCAGCTCTGCGTTTGATGGCCTTCTGGGTCCACATAATGATGAATACTACTGGACTGACTTGGATTTTTTGCTTGGGAAAGAACAGAAGTTGGCATGATACCAAAGCTCTCCCTGCCTCTTGGATCAAGCTCCTCCAACCATGCAGGACAACCACACAGAGCCCTTTAAAGGCACTTGCGATGATTTAATTAAATCTGACAGAATTTTTGAAAAAAAAAAAAAAAAAACTACTAACTGGAGACCTCAACCTTATTTCCCATCTATTTTTTTTCCTGCTTCTAAAGGTTAACAGCAGAATTAACTCCTTCCTTAAGCCTCAGAGC
Source organism: Trachypithecus francoisi (assembly GCF_009764315.1). Lineage (NCBI taxonomy): Eukaryota > Metazoa > Chordata > Mammalia > Primates > Cercopithecidae > Trachypithecus > Trachypithecus francoisi. The sequence continues at coordinate 96,789,068 of NW_022681468.1, forward strand.
TATATTCAGATTGAGCATCCCAAGAGAACACCCCTTTCTCTCCTTTTGAATGAACTTACTCCGTTTACTTTGCCAAAAGAGGAGAAAATATATGCAGGCAGCAATCTGTCATTGTCTGGGTAGAGAGCTTAGAATATCTCCCAGCATCAGCGTGAACCTCTGAAGCTACAGAGCATTCAGGCTGGTATTTGATGGCAAAGCGTCTACCACTTCAGCCTGGAATGGCCCTTGTCATCAGAATCTAAGTCTGGGTATTACACAAGGGTTCATGAACAGGGATATCCGAAGCCACCAGTGTGTGATGGTGGTAGTGGCCTTGGGACAAGCCTGCCTCTGAGTTGGTGGGCCATGTCTGGAGAAGAGGTTAGTGCTGAAATGACATGGGAACTAGACCATTTCTAAACTGGATTCAGCCTGGATTCCACTTCCCGCCAGTGAGTGGATTGTTATTAACAGGTAAATTTGAAAGAGGAAGGGAGCTGAGTAGGAAATTAGCACTGGGTGAAGAACTTCACGTGGAATTATCTCCCCTAGTTCCCATGTGAGTTCTGAGTGTTCAGCCTTGTGCTACCTACAACAACAGTTTTGTTGAGGGATTTGACTGCAGTCACGTGACTTGTAAGCAGCAGGGCTCGAACCAGGGTCTTTTGACATCTTGTCCAGTGTTTTCTCCAGTCTCCCTGTCCACCCCCTACCCCTACTTCCCCGAGGCCTTCCCAAGACCCAGGGCATTTTCATATAGCCCTGAAGTCTCTGCTATGGTAGCTTTGCAAGATTCGCTCTTACCTGCAAAAACTCCTCCCATTTGGTCCACTATTCCTTCACTGCCAACCCCTGTAACTTATCTGTCTAGGACCAAATTCTCCCAGGACCTTGTTTTCTAAATCTAAGGGGACGATCAGGATTTTAAAGCCCCAAATTGGTACTTATCACTAGGGAGAAGAGAGGAACTGCTCTCACCCGCTAGTGGGAAAGATTTGAATCCCCAGGGCGTAGGGGAGAGAGGTGGAGATTGAAGAAACCGTTCAAATAATATTACTCTGCTGTTGGTCAGCATGATACCCTATTTACTTTGAAATTCTGAATAACTTGAAAGAAGGCCTTGAAATTTTTATGTTTGTCAAAAGAGGACTTGCATTTGGAAATACTGGAAAAATGTTGATATAACTACCATGAAGATTTGTGTGGTTCCTATTTGCATCTATATTTTAAAGGAGCCTTGGAGACATGGGCCAAGCATTTCAAAATAAACCTCTAAAGTAGGCTGTCTGGCTCCCCTGGGGACAGTCTTTCATCAGACTAGCTCTTCTCTCCTTTCCAGCCACACCATTGATGGACACTCAGGTCTTTGGATGAAGGTGTGCAAGCTCCTGCTTTCTCACCAACAGCCTGCAAAGCCTTTACAAGTGGCAGGACGGCCACTTCTGCAAATGTGGCATGGCCTCTCATCTTTTATCCTCTCCTCTCATGAGAATTTTCAGAGCCAAAGATCCCAGTGGTGGCAGAAGGCTGAAAAACTGGTGAAAATCGAGAAAGACTCAGAAAATATTCTGAACGAAACGTCTGTGTTCCAGGATGATATTGAGAAATACGTGGCTCCTCCCATGCCCATTTCCCTGGGACCTTCTTCCCATTCCTGCCATGAGACAGGAGACATCTGCGGCCTCAAGGAAGGGGTGGCCCAGAAGCCAGAAGACAAAGGCCCCAAGTTCCTGGCTTTTAAAATAAAACAAACAAATGAAAAACTGCTGTCCATACCTAAGGGAAGAAGATTTGGTAGAATAACTACAACAGATAGTATTTTCCCCACCTGGAGAGTTGAAAATATCTTTGAGTTGCAAGAGAAAGAAGAGTTGGAAATGAGGTGCGAGTGTGAGTGTGTGTATGTGTGTGTGTGAGAGTGTGTGTATGTGTGTGTGTGTGCGTGTGTGAAAGAGAGAGAGAGAGACAGAGAAGGAAGGGAGGAGAGATGTTGTAATTCTAAGATACACTTCAAGGATGGGACTGTGTTATGAGTTGAACTGTCTCCCAAAAAGAGAGGTTGACATGCTAACCCCAGTACAAGTGATTGTGACCTTATTTAGAAATGGGGTCTTCCCAATATAATCAAGTTAAGATAAGGCCATGCTGGATTAGGGTGGACCCTAACCCAATGATTGGTGTTCCTATAAGAAGAGTAGGTTTGGACATAGAGACACAGATACAAGGAAAAAGGCTGTATGTAGACAAAAGCAAAGATTGAAATGATGTATTCCTAAGTCCAAAAACCCCAAAAATTGCCGCCAGCACCAGACGCTAGAAGCAGCGAGCAAAGATCCTCTTCTAGGATATTCAGAGAGCACGTGGTCCTGCTACCTTGATTTCAGACTTTTAGCCTCCAGAACTGGATAAATTTCTGTTGCTATAGTCACCCTATTGGAGGCAATTTGTTACAGCAGCCCTAGGAAACTAACACAGGCTGGGTCTCTGAAACAACGTAATTCTCAGAGGAATTTGGGGATCTGAGAATACAGAGAAGCCCAGGGGGCAACTTCCTTGCACCATCATGGCGTGGGGGTGATAAAGAAGAGTGGGCTGTCAGGGTCAGGGAGCCCTCAGAGTTGTCAGAGGGATGTGGGAAGGAATACACATGTTCCTGTGTGCTGAAGAGGGGAGTCAGCCGAGAGAATAGGCACTGGCAGGCTCATAGACACGATGGGGTTTGCATTAGCTCATGTTGGCTGAGCCCCTGCTCTGGGGAGCAGAGAGAAATACAGACACATCAGCAGATGCCTACGTGGGCAGACACCACTCATAAGGATCGGAGGGGGCTCATAATAACATCCCTGTCCATCATCTAAGTTCAGAAATAATTGAGAGATAGAGAAGTTGGGCTGTCTTAAATCCAAGCACCATCTCTGTAAGGGAGAAAGATGAGATGGGAGGATGTGGCTGAGTTCAGTGGAAACAATGGACCTACTAATAGGTACAGTACGCCAGGGTTCCATGGACTAATGTATTCACAGAAGTGCAAGTCAACTGCAGCCCTTCCTTGGCAGGGGCAGATGGGAGTGGATGATTTCTGTAGACAGATCTTAAAGAGAGAGAAACACAGAAAAACAAGCGTAGCTTCTCTTAGATAAGTCATGGAGGCATGAGGAAAAGGGCCTGGAGTACTACTCGATAAATATTTCTGTATTGAGAAACAAGGACTGGGGAATATGAACTCTTTCTTTTTGCCTACCTGGAGCTAATGATCCTGCATGGGGCTCCCTGAACTCTGATGTTACTCCTGGGGAAATTCTGAACTGTCTGTGTTTAAACCTAAGTGCAAAGATTTCTAAGTATTGGCTAAGATTACATTTTCTGCCTTTGAGTAGAATGGGTTTCAGATAGAATTTAAGTTGAGTTGTAGTAAAATAAAGATTCATCATGTGCAAACCTGTGTTTTATGAGCTGGGTTCAGACTTGCTGCATATGCAATAGAGAGATATATGGGGGATACTGGGAGGAGAGATAATCACAAACCCTGCTCTTCCAAATTTGCTAGCCACTTAGCCCTTGGTGAAATTACAGTACACATGGGGCAATGGTCACGCTGTGGTTCCTGGAGTCATCTGAGCCCAGGGCTTTCCTTTCCCTGGGTACCACAGTGGAGATGCTGATATGTTTGGTGGGAAGTTGAGAGGTTATCCTCCTGGTTCTTAGTGATACTGGAGGAAGTTTTCAGATTGCAAATGCACTCTGCTGATGGATGCCAATAACAGCTCAGAGGAGTGGGAATTCCTAAATACATCACCTCAACTTTGTGGATAATGCAAAGAGGTCAGGGTAGGAGTTGAGACTTACTTAAGGTTATGTGGTTGTCCAGAGCCCAAGCTGAGATTTGAATTCAGGTCTCTGTATGCCCAGGAGAGCTAAGATGCCTCTGTAGACTGGAAGCTTCTTAAGAGCAGGGCTATTCTATGTTTGTCTTTACAATTTCCATACACCCACTGCCTGCATCAGTGCTAGCATAGGTGGAGACAGCCTAGTTGTAAATAACGTTAATGCACCCAGAAGGCTGTTTTTCCAGAAACAGATGGCAAGCAGTCTTTTATAGTAGAGGTCTCAGCAGAAAGTCATAGAGGTTTGTGTCCACTCATATTTCTAACTCCGTTGGGAACTTTGTTTCTGCTATTCTTCAATCTCTTCTCTTGGTACACAGTGGTTTGTCCCTACCACCTGCTCCACATGGGCACAGAGACCTTTAGGAAGCCTTTGCTGCTCATGCTGGCAGTCCCCCGGTGCTGGGGCACATTCATCTATGCTCACCCTCCCGTCCTCCTCCTTGAGGTGAGTTCCCCATGCCAGACAGAACATACAATGGGAGAATTAGGTGAGGGCTGTAGTCATTTGCAAAAGTGACAACTTTTTCACCCCAGAAAGACATGAAAGAGCCTAATAGAGTATTTTTTTCTTCCTTGGCCCTTGAAATAAACTCTGGCTTCTGTGTACATATATTTGGTTTGTACCAGGAGCCTGGTTAAACATACACTTTGTTTATGCTTCTAATACATTTTAACTAGCATTTATGGAGGGCTTGCTTTGTGCTAGATCCTCATGGGGCCAAAGAGCTGAACAGTTCTCCTCTGAGTCCCACCTGCAAACTACAGGGGAAACCTTCTGCGTGCAATGCTGCCTTCTCTACCTGCCTGTTCCCCACTCCTCCCTTCACAGAGCAGAGCACAGGAGCCATGGCAGGTACCAGAGAGGAGAAAGAAACAGCTGGCCAGAGCTCATGTCACGTGGGGATTCCCGGTGGGAGCTCTAGTAGCTGCATCAATTATTGGCTCCCAAAAGGAAAAAAAAAAGATTGATGTCACTCTGGCTAAAAAAAAAAAAAAATACATATTTTCATAAATGGCTTTTCCCAAACTGAGATGAGAGATCAGACTCCAAAAGCAAGATGAATCTTAAACAGATGGATTTTGTCCAAAAACATTTCCATCAGCTTCTGGTTAATAGCATTTACCCAAGAGAATAAGAAGGAACAAATATTTTAAAATTTTTTCTAGATTCTTTATGCATAGCATTTTTATTGCTATTTGGATAAAATTATACTGTATATTCCAAATGTCATGTTCTGTTTCTATTCCTTAGTTATGCATTTGCGAGCACTTTCCACATTTACCAGTCTTCATAACTACCTTTTAAAAGCCGACTTTAGGATTATTAGGTTGTCTTCAATTTTTCATGAAAATATATAAAATGATTAAACACAGTTTTGTGCATCAAGCTCTTCTTGTCTAAATTTGCCTTTTAATTTTGTATCTGTGGATTTTTCGATATGCAAGAGTATTACATTTTAGTTTGTCACATCTACCAATCTAGACTCCTATAATTCCTACTCCTGGCGTCCGTTAGCGCTACTCCAAGGGATCCAAAACCACCTGGGAACAAAGACCAATGGAAGCTGTGGCCCACCTCGTTTTAGTTTACCTGGTTGGGTTGGTTGCTAAACCCATCTTGAACGCAGTGTATTTACTGGCAGGAGTTCCTGTATAGGTCTTGAATGTGCTTGTTTCTTATTTTGACTTTCAGAGGTCTTGGGGAGTTAGGCATGTCCTGTCAGAAAATGAGCTACTGAAGTTTTTCCTTCCATCTCCGTGCTCTTGGGGCCCTGGTGGAGAGCACACCCATTTTTGGGCTATCTCTCCATTGGTTTTCCATTGCCCTTTTCCAGATCTCATCCTGCTTATCACTGCATCTTCTTTTTGCCTTTAGGGGATGCTCTTCTTCTTCAGCTCCCTTGACACACTCACTCTCCAAGGTGCTCTTTCTAGTGGGAGATTTTAGGGGCACTGAGCCAGGTGAATGTTTTTATTCTGACATGTGTTGGGGACATTGCTGCAGAGATTGCATCGGTGCCAAGTCATTTGCTAGGATCCCGTTCTCTCAACCCTCAGCTCCGATGGCTGCCACGGTATGTTTCCTGTGGGAAGCATTCCCTTAGGTTGCATCTCTGAGGGCGGGGGCACAGCTGATGTGGTCACCGTCCTGCTTACAGTTCTCTGGATCCCTATGAGCTGAGAGATAAAATCCAAAGCCTTCCCTCTGACCCTCCAGGTCCAGACCTCGCTAACTCTTCTAAGCCCCCTCTTTTGCTGCTTTCCTCTTTCATATCCTGCACCTAGCAGCTACAGCACGTGGTCCATTCTCACATGAGCAGAATGACAAGACAGCCAGGTGGAGACCCAGAAGCCACACACCAAGACTTCACTCTTGAGATCTCATTGTGGGATCCAGGTCCTAACAACTGAAACCTTAGAGCATTCCAAAAATGAATAAAAAGGCAACATACTCAATTAAAACAAAAGCAAAACCCCATGAATTGGTATTGTTTCATTTATGGACTACTTACAATCCAAATAAATTTTTGTAATCAAATTGCTTGATTTAAAAATCCTGATCTCTTTTTTAAAAAGCTTTCATTTTCTCACTCCTGTCAACCTGTGCCCCTGCTGTTCTCTCTGGGCTATACTCTTCCAACCCAGAGAAGCTTGACTTGCTTCTGAGATGGCACATCTTATGGCATATTTAATTATTTAGGTAGTTTTCCCATTTACTAGGTCATCATATTCTAAAGGGCAGAGTCCCTGACTCCCATGAACTGTAGCACCAGTGCTAGCCCAAGGCATGGCCCAGTTGTTGAGTGAATACTGAGACTAATAGAAGGGAAGAAGGGAGGCTCTGTAGAGAACAAACACATAATTAATGTGATGAAATAGGGGATAATCTAGGAGGTACATCTAAGTGTACTGTGCCTTATGAAGCATTTTTGAGCACACTTGGCTTGTCCTGCTAACATTCTAAAGGGAGGAGGCAGTATTTGCTCTGACACCCATGGTGCCTTGAAGTGGGATTAGAAAAGACAAGAGGGCAGGCAGCTAGCAGATCCTTTCACATTCTTTTCCCATCATCAACACCTCACATGACAGCTGTAGGGAAGGTACACAAATGGAATTTAAGCTCCTCCCACATTTCACCTTCCAGTGTATGAACAGTTATCATATCTTCAGAGACTCAATTTGGTAAATCACGACTGCAAGAATCTCTCAAAATGGCCACAGATATTTGCACAGTGCCTACACATACACCATTTTATCCTCGAAACCTCTCTGGAAGGTTGGAAGGGCATGTTTTGTTATTATTCTAGTCTCCATTTTACAAATGAAGAAACATGCTTGGAGATTATTTAGCAAGTAGCTGAAAAACATACAGCAAAGAAGTGCAAAGTCAAGATCTGAACTTGAATCTCTCAGACTCCAGATCTATTTACTACCTACTGGTGGTTAAAAGATAGTAAAGAGAAATACAAATCTTCATCCACATGACACCAAAGCAATGTAAGTCATTAATAAAACCAAAAATGTATTTTGAGATGTAAGAAGGAAGTTATTAATGCTGAATTTTATACTTTTTGGCTTCTGAAGAAATTAAAAGAACAGAGTGTTGTAATGGACTGAGTAGTATCCCACAAAAATATGTGTCCAAGTCCTAAGACCAAGTCTATCAATGTGATCTCATTTGGAAATATGGTCCTCGCAGATATAATTAAAGATCTTGAGATGAGATCATGCTGGATTTAGGGTTTGCCATAAATCCAATGATTGGTGTCCTTACAAGAGAAAGCAAAGAGAGAATTGAGACACATAGGGTCACAGGGTAAAGGCTGTGTGAAGACAGAGGCAGAGATTGGAGTGATGCAACCACAAGCCAAGTGACACCTGGAGCCACCAGATGCTGGAAGAAGAAAGAAGGATTCTCCGCTACAGCCTTCAGAGGGAGTGCGGCTCTGCCAACACCTTGAAATCAGACATTTGCTCTCCAGAACTGTGGGAGAATCAATGTCTGTTGTTTTAAGCCACCACATTTGTAGTTATTCATTACAGCGACCCTAGGAAATGAATACAGATTTTAATACCAGGAAATGGGGTGCTGCTGTTACAAATACCTAAAAATGTGGAAGTGATTTTGGAATTGGATAATGAGCAGAGGCTGCAAGAATTTTGGGACACATGATGGAAAAGTTTTAGATTTGTGAGAATACTTTTTTTTGCCCTGGGTTTGCATTTGCGAGTTGCTGAGCACCTTGAAGAGTCCCCACCTGTGCCTTTGGTGGGTGAGGATGTTTCTCACCCCAGCAAGTTCACTGTGCTCTTGGAAGGCCAGCCTGTGGCTCTGTGCTTTGTGTTCAGTGTCCTCTTGAATCACAAAAACCTCACAAGGTGCCTGTTGAGCGGAGACTCCTGGGACCTGAGATGGTGCTTGCCAGGAAGCAGAGTGCAGGGGTGCCCTATTGTGGCAGCCACCCCCAGAGGTTGACACTCCAGGCCACAGGCAGATTGGAAATCAGGACTACTCTGGCAGGGGGACAGCCTCTTTAGTGAAGAATGTCTGAAAATACTTGGTTCATCCATTGTGTGCAGGGATGTGTGCCTTCTCTGCCAAGTGGAGGGCAGCATGATTCAGGAAGAGAACCAGAGTGCTGGGTTTGGAGCCAAACAGATGTGAGAGTGAACAGGTTGTCCTGCCTACTGACTCCATGACCATGGGCAAGTCATTAACCCTCCCTGAACTGTGTTACCATCTGCAAATGGGGATGATCACATCCACCTTCTGTAATTGTTGCAATGATTAAATGAGATAGCAGACAAAATAACATGGTAATGTGCCTAACCTGGTGCCTGGCATTTAGTAGGCACTAAGGGAAAGGGAATGGTTAGTTCCCTTTCTCCACTTTGAATGGGGGCTATAGTTACACTGAGTTATATTCAACAAGCATTAATTGACTTTCTACTGTGTGCTGTGCATGTGCAGTTACAGGGAATACAAAAATGAATCCAGTGAAAAAGATCCTTGTCCTCAGGAAGTTCACAATCTAGGAGGAGAAATAGACATGTGAAGGTAATGACAGGACACAGAGAATGGCAGCACTAGTTGTTTCACAGGACAAAGTTTATGGTACCCAGTATTACAATATAAAGAGGTTCCCCAGAAAGGAATATTTTGTTCCTCCTCCCTAGGCGTGAATAATCAATAGGTGCCATTTGAGAGGTGAAAGGAGCCTCCCGGGTGGAAAGGACATTCAGGCAAATACCTGGGATCTAAGTTGCTGTACTGGGGGAAAGACTTTATTAATGGAAAAATACAGTATTTTCTCTAACCCACCTTTTTTTTTTTTTTTTTTTTTGAGACGGAGTCTTGCTCTGCCGCCCAGGCTGGAGTGCTGTGGCCAGATCTCAGCTCACTGCAAGCTCCGCCTCCCGGGTTCACGCCATTCTCCTGCCTCAGCCTCCCGAGTAGCTGGGACTACAGGCGCCTGCCACCTCGCCCGGCTATTTTTTTTGTATTTTTTAGTAGAGACGGGGTTTCACCGTGTTAGCCAGGATGGTCTCGATCTCCTGACCTCGTGATCCGCCCGTCTCGGCCTCCCAAAGTGCTGGGATTACAGGCTTGAGCCACCGCGCCCGGCCTCTAACCCACCTTTAAGGCACCTGAAGTCTTTCCAGTGGGAGTCATTGGGGAATTGGTGTCTAATGGTCCAGCAGGGAAACAACAATATCCACTTTTTACTTGATTAGTCCAATATACTGCCCAAGGCCACTGAACAGTGCAAAGGACTAACCTCTCTAAGACTTGGCTCTGTCACCTAGAAAATGGGATAATGACATTACTCGGAGATTAAATGGGATATTTTGTGCCACGTGTCCAGCGGAGAGCCCTGGCACCCATAAGTGCTCTTGTACAAGTTATCTCTGAATTCTGGAAAGGCAGGAGGGAGGAGGCAAATGCCCCTCACATTCACATCCCTTCCTTGTCCTCTAACCAGGGTGACCATGAGAGATAAGAACTGGCTCCAACTTTGACTCGAAATACCTTATTAATGGAAAAATCTGTTCTGGCTGCCAAATGCAAGACCTCCGGGGATTGAGGGCCTTTCCTCTTTCTTCCCTAGGGCCAAGTGGAAGCCTCAGCAGCCTGTAGTTGGGGTTTGTAATGGTAAAGATGCACTCTGAAGTCCATTAACAGGATTGGGGAGAAAGATCTCAGTGACGCCCATGTTGCTGGAAGCCTGGCAGTGGGTGGCTGTGTAAGTCCTTTGAGTGGATTAGGAGTGACATCAAACCTATGTGTGTGTCAGTTTAATCACTGTTTTTATTATAACAACTCTAATGGAAAATTTAAAGACTAAAATACATCGCTTACAATCCCACGACTCTCTGAAATTGATTTCATTTTATAAACGGATTTTCTGGCCTTGTCTATTTGCATATATGTATGCAAACACATACATAAATCTGCATATTTATATGCACGATTTTACTTTTAGTTGACCTACAAAATATATTTTGGTTTTCAAGATTAACATTAGAATATAGATCTCTAATGTTACATATTTTTCATAATAATCATTTTAATAAGCACAAGTCATTTCTTCAAGATGGTAGATTATGCTTTGCTTAACTGCTTCTTTTGCTTTGCAGACTTTAGGGTGTTTTCATTTTTCTTGATGTTATAAGCAAAACTTCAGTAAATATATATGTGCATATAACCTTTTTCGGAACTGTTGCCTTCAGGAAAATTCCCAGGAGTGAGGTTTCTGGGAAGCAGCAATCTGTTAAAATGCTGGCTCTGGAATCAGGCAGATGTAAATTCAAATCCCAGTTCTACTGTTTACTAGGAATATCACCCTAGCTGTGTCATTTAACCTTCATCCTTCATCTGATGGTGCATGTCAGTCAGATATTGCTGCCTGACAAGCAAGCACAAAATATAAGTGGCATGCAACAATAGGCATTTGTTGGCTTATACATCTGTGGGCAGGTTGGGGTTCTGCTGATTTAGATTGAGCTCTATTCAGTGAACCTGGTTCTTACTGCAGGTCTGTGGGTTGTTGCAATGCTTCTGTACCGTTTGTCTCTCATCCTCTTCCTGGTTTCAGGCATATTCTCCTTATGCTACTGGCACATACGCAGGAAAATAAGCCCACATGCACATGCATTTTTTCAAGTCTCTGGTCACATCACATTTGGTAACATTTCCATTGGCCAAAGCAAGTCATGTGGCCAAACAAAAAGTGGTGGGGCAGGAAAATCAGTTCTGATCCTTTGATAGAAAGAACTTCAGGTACAAGTCAAAAGGAGTGGATACAAAAGGGAGTTAAAAATTGGGGAACACCTGCAGAGTTGTTGTGACGATAAAGTGGTTTTTAGTGGTCAGTAAATATTACCTTTAGGAGAGGAGGGGTTCATTTCTGTTTTTATTTCTCAATTTCTTCCCTAAGCTTCTTATGGTTCTTGGTACACAATAAATATTTGGCAAATTATTTTTGCTATTGCATAAAGTTGGCTATTACTATTTGTCTTAAGGATAAAGGACCCTCATCTTACCCCCTGCTGCCTACCATATATGGTTACACCCCACTTTGCTGTGTTCCTCCAACACTTTGCCCAAAACTACACTGGCATTTATCACATTCTATCATATATAATAGGTTCAACATCTGCCTTTTCTACTAAATAAGCTGCAGAAGAGCAGGGGCTGTGGCTTACTCATCTCTGTTGTCCCAGAGCCTAGCACAACACCATGTTCCTAAGTGCTGAGATGAAGAAATAAATCAGCACTCTCAATATTTTATGTCTTCCTTTTCTTTCCTCATCTTGGTCACGTTTATCTTCTTGAACATATAGAACATGACAATAAAAGTTATTTTAGGGTCCTTGTCTCTTATTTCTATAATCTCTATGATTTCCAGGTCTTTCTTTCTTGATTGATTTTTTTTCCTATGGCTATAGGTCATATTTTCCTTTGCATATCTGGTAAGTTTCTTTGCATATCTGGTAAGTCTTTTTTTTTTTTTTTTGTTTGTTTTTTTTGACAGGGTCTTGCTCTGTCACCCAGCCTGGAGTGCAGTGGTGGGTTCACAGCTCACTGCAGCCTCAACTTCTGGGCTCATGCAATCCTCCTATCTCAGCCTTCCAAGTAGCTGGGACTACAGGCATATGCCACCGCATGTGGGCTGTCTGGTAAGTTTTTATTGGATGCCAGATATTGTGATTTTTATGTTGTTGTTTGCTGGATTTTGTTGTATTCCTTCAAATAGTATTGAATTTTGTTTTGGCATACAGTTAAATTCTTTGGAATCTACTCAGTCCTTTGGTGCTTGCTTTTAAATTTTGTTAGGTCTGGCCCAGGGCAGCCTTTATTCTAGGGCCAATTTGCCCCCACTATTAAGTTCATGCATTTCTGAGGATTTTACCCATTATCACATGCATTAAGAGCCCTTCCACCCTGGCTAGTGGGAACATAAACCATACTCAGCCCTGTGTGAGCCCTGGGAATTGTTCTGTGTATTCCTTTCTGATGGTTCTTTCTCCAGTCCCAGGTAGTTTCCCCTTAAGCATGTGTAGACCAGTAATCAGCCGGGCCCAGGATGCTTTCTGCGTAGACTTGTGCTGCCTCCCCATAATTCCAACAGCCCTGCCCTCACTGGATCCTCTGCTCCATCTCCTTACCTCAGGGAGACCTCCTGACTCTATTTGGGCATCCCCTTCCTGTCTGTGCTATAGCCTAGAAAATGCCTCCAGCAGTAATCTGGGCAACCATAGGGCTATCCTCAGTTGTTTCTTTCTCTTGGGGATGACAGTCCTTAGCTGTCGGGTGACCATAAGTGTTATTTTCATATATTTGTCTGGTTTTCTAGTTGTATGAGTAGGATCAATCTACTTCTGGTTATTCAGTGTCAGCTGGAATTGGGTCTAACTTTGACTGTTGCTCTGTTTTGGGGTGGTTTTAGCTTGTAAGAGAGCTCTGCTCTCACCTGGTCAGGCCCTTAATACCACCAGCTTTGTATCTCTCTAACACTCTAGGCCAGGGCTTCTTAAGCTGGACACCACTGAAATTTTGGACTGGAAAATTCTTTGTTGTGAGGAGTGGTCTTGTGAATTTAGAACATTTAGCAACATCTATGACCTCTACCTATTAGATGCCAAAAACACAGCCCCCACCCACGTGACAATCAAAATATCATCAGACATTGCCAAATGTCTCCTGGGGGCCTAAATCATCTCCAGTTAAGAACCACTGGACTAGGCTCTCCAGTTGGTGGCAGAGCCCTCACTTACAGCTTCCCTGTGGCAGAGGTCTTTCTACTCTCTCATATACACAGATGTGCTCTTCCAGCCAAGCATTCACCTCACTAGGAAGATATCTCATTGGTCAACATTGCCAGTGATCTTAGGACTTTAAATGCCTTTTGTTCCCATGACTTTGAACACAGCAGGAAGACCCTGAACCTGAAGAGTGAGAACATCACTTAGACATCAGTGTAAGGTGAGGGGAAGATGATGGAAAGGGTTCATTTTCTCAGTTGGAATGTCTTCTGCTGGGTACCTCATACTGAAAGCATCAATACATATGATGGAGATGAAATTCTCAGTGCTTTCTACATGTTTTATGATAACAACACAGTGATTGAGAACTAGTCCCTGTAATTTGTATCTGGAAAATATGCCATTAGTGCTAAGAAAAACGGATTCATGAGACTATTCTGGAGACCAGTCCTCTATTAAAATGAATCAACATTTGGGAGGCTGAGGCAGGCAGATCATGAGGTCAAGAGATTGAGACCATCCTGATCAACATGGTGAAACCCCATCTCTACTAAAAATACAAAAATTAATTGGGTGTGGTGGCGCAGGCCTGTGGTCCCAGCTACTTGGGAGGCTGAGGCAGAGAGTCACTTGAACCTGGGCGGCGGAGGTTGCAGTGAGCCAAGATGGCACCACTGCACTCCAGCCTGGTGACAGAGCAAGACTCCATCTCAAAAAAAAAAAAAAAAAAGCATCAAAAGATGGAACCATTGCCATAAACATGAGGGCAAATAGGAATGTTGCCACCAATTAACAAAACTTGAGGAACATCAACTGCTATTGACTATTAAGTAGAAACTGAAATCTTTTAATGAGCAGTCTCATGCATGTTTCTGTGTCTTTAATTTATTAGATAGTTAATTTTTTCTTTGCATTTGAAAAATTACACAATCTATTTTTATTGAAAAAATTAGAAAGTCTAAATAAACAAAAAGAAAAGGACCATAAAACAACCACTAGATATAACCATTATTATCACCTTGTTGTACACTCTTACAAACAACTTTTCTTTCTTTCCTTCTCTAGATCCTTGTTTATATACCTATCCCTATATATCTTTTTTTTTTTTTAATTGAGATCATGCTGTTATAAGTTCTCTTTTTTGGGGAATGGAGTCTCTCTCTGTCACCCAGACTGGAGTGCAGTGGCATGATCTCGGCTCACTGCAACTTCTGCCTCCCGGGTTCAATTCTCCTGCCTCAGCCTCCTGAGTAGCTGGGATTACAGGCATATGCCACCACACCTGGCTAATTTTTTTGTATTTTAGTGTAGACAGGGTTTCACCGTGTTGCCCAGGCTGGTCTCGAACTCTTGAGCTCAGGAAATCTGCCTGCCTTGGCCTCCCAAAGTGCTGGGATTATGGGTGTGAGCCACGCGCCCGGTCAATGCTGTTATAAGTTCTTGTAACCTGTTTTTTAAATACCTAATATTATATCATGCACATCTTTCTATATTAATAAACATACAGCTATGCAATCTTTAACATGGGTGCATAGTATTCCATTGAATGAATTGACCATACTTTAATCAATCTGCAATTACTAGTGCTCATGTGTGTTCTGAATTTTATCTTTATAAGCAAGACAGTGATGGACACTTATTTATATATATATCCCCATGTGCTTTCTAACTATTTTTCATAGACACCCAAGTCTGATCTCTGTTTATTTCTGGAATAAGGTACATTATAAGGCACACTCCTTTTTTTAATTTTAAATATATTTTTACTGGAACACAGACTTTGTACATTGATCTCAAATGCTATGACCTTTACATAATCATGCTGTGTGAAATAGTTTTATTTCTTTCTTTTCAATTTTTACCTAATTTTTTTTTTCACAGTGTGCTGGCTAGGATTTCCAATACAAGATAAATGTTTGAAGCAAAACATCGTGGCTTTGTTTCTAACCTTAGGAGAAAGCATTCGTTCTTGCATGATTTACATGATACTAAGTGTAAACGTTTCCTAGATCACTTTTCAAGGTTGAGAAGGTTTCCTTCCATTTCTAGTTTTGTGAGTTTTTTATCATGAATGGGTACTGAACTTTGTCACTTTTTTCTGGATCTAGCAAGGTGATATGATTTTTCTGGTAAATATTCTCATTCTTTTACTTTTAATCCAATTGCTTATATATAAAACATATTCCTGTAAACAGAATAAAATTGTATATTGCTTTTCTGATGTAGGTTGATAATTTCTGCTTTTTAATTTGAGTTCTTAGTCCGTTTACATTTAATGCCAAATTGATATGGTTACCTAACCATATCAATGGCTCACTGTATAGCTGTTAGCCTTTTAAAATTATTCTTGTTGTACTCTAAGTTCTGGGATACATGTGCAGAACTTGCAGGTTCGTTACATAGGTATATGTGCCATGGTGGTTTGCTGCACCCATCAACTCGTCATCTACATTAGGTATTTCTCCTGATGCTATCCCTCCCCCAGTCCCCCACCCAGTGACAGGCCCCTGTGTGTGATGTTCCCCTCCCTGTGTCCATGTGTTCTCATTGTTCAACGCCCACTTATGAGTGAGAACATGCTGTGTTTGGTTTTCTGTTCTTGTGTTAGTTTGCTGAGAATGATGGTTTCCAGCTTCATCCCTGTCCCTGCAAAGGACATGAACTCATCCTTTTTTATGGCTGCATAGTATTCCATGATGTATATGTGCCACATTTTCTTTATCCGGTCTGTCATTGATGGGAATTTGGGTTGGTTCCAAGTCTTTGCTATTGTGAACAGTGCCGCAAAAAACATACGGGCATAGTCCTTTTAAAACAGGTTCTGAATTAGTGTCATGATAAACTTCTTTTACTTATTGATGGTGAGAAAGGAAGTTTGTGAATGTGGCCCAAGTGTCAGGAAACTCTGAGAAGCTCCCTTTGCCTCAGGATGCCAACAATAATGTACTTAAAAAAAATCCTGTGTTCCAAATGGAGTTTTCAACTTTGTCTTCAGTTTGTTTGTTATGAAAGTAATACATGGGAATTTCAAAAAATGGAAAACAGAAAGCACAACAGTCACTCACTATATTCATTTTCTATTGCTATGTAACAAATTACCCCAGACTTAGCTTAAAATAGGCCAGGCGTGCTGGCTCACACTTGTAATCCCAGCACTTTGGGAGGCTGAGGCAGGAAGATTGCTTGAGCCCAGGAGTTCAAGTCTGGCCTGAGCAACATGAAACCTCAATCTCTGTAAAAAAATAAAAAAATAAAAATAAATTAGCTGGATGTGGTGGTGTGCACCTGTGGTTCCAGCTACTTGGGAGGCTGTGGCAGGAGGATCACATGAGCCCAGAAAATTAAGGCTATAGTGACCCGTATTCATGCCACTGCACTCCAGCCTGGCCAACAGAGTGAGACCCTGTCTCAAAAAAACAAACCAAAACAAAATTTTTAAAACTGCTAGCTTCAGACAATATACATTGGCTATCTCCGTTTCTGTAGTCAGGAGTCTGGGTGCAGCTTAGTTGAATCCTCTGCTCAGTCTCGCTCATGCTTTACTACAGGCTTGCAGGAGCTCTCTGACTTCTTTCATCTCCCATCGCTAGACCCCTTCTAGGCGCTCACTTGAGTAGGTCCGATCTTCCCAGGATAATCTTCCTTTTGATTAACTCAGCTGATTACAGGTCTTAATTACATGTGCAAAAATCCCTTTTGCCATATAATATAAGCATAGAGTGATATCCCATCACATTTACAAGCCCTGCCCACCCTCAAGAGAAGGGGAATTTACAGGGAATGTACACCAGGTGGTGGGAATTGTGGGAGTCACCTTAGAATTCTATCACATCCATAGTGCTAACCGCCTAAGAAAACCAGTCTTCATATTTTGGTTATGGTTCCAGATTTTTGTCACCCCTTTGTTTAGGTATTTATTGTTTTTTCTTGTTGTTGTTTGGTTGTTTTTTTGTTTGTTTTTTGAGATGGAGTCTCACTCTGTCACCCAGACTGGAGTGCAGTGGCACGATCTCAGCTCACTGCAACCTCCACCTTCCGGGCTTCAAGCAATTCTCTGCCTCAGCCTCCCGAGTAGCTGGGATTACAGGTGCCTGCCACCACGCCTGGCTAATTTTTTTGTATTTTTAGTAGAGATGGGTTTCACCATGTTGACCAGGCTGGTCTTGAACTCCTGACCTCGTGATCCACCTGCCTCGGCCTCCCAAAGTGTTGGGATTACAGACATAAGCCACTACACCCAGACTTACTGTTTTTTAAAGTTGTATTTATGGTCTTCAACACCCTTGAATTATTTATTCTCTTCATATTAATGTGCCAATGCAAAATTTTGGTAAGCATCATTTGAAAGTTTGGGTTTATATTTGTTATGGCATGGTGTTTGCATCCTCTCAAAATTCACATATTGAAGCCCTAATTCCCAGGTAATGGTACTAGGTGGGACCTTTGGGCGGTATCAGAGGTCATGAGGGTGGGACCTCCTTGATGGGATTAGTGTTCTTATAAGAAAAGGAAAACACATCAGAAATTCTTCTTTCCACTGTGTGAGAATACACAGCAAGAAGGTAGTTGTCTGCAAGCCAGGAGTAAGGCCCTCACCAATAACTGAATCTGTTGGATCCTTGATCTTGGACTTCCTAGTCTCCAGAATAGTGAGAAATAATGTCTATTCTTTAAGGCACCCAGTCCACCATATTTTATTATAGCAGCCCAAGCTGGCTAAGACAATATTATGAATGGGATTTCCCCCCATTATGTTTTTTAAATTAACTATTGCTATTGCCTAGGTTTTAAGTTTTCCACTTGATTCTTTTGTCATTGATTCCTCATCATGGGTGCCAGGGAACATAGAGGTGGTGACTCTCTATTCCTTTTTCCTATTCTTTTTATAAAGGAGAATGGAAACCCTAGAATAGATGAAGGATGGCTTCTCTGAGATAGACTTTCTTTCACTGATGAAATATGTATGATGACACGTTGCCTAGCAATGGTCACCAGCTCTGCCTGCATATACAAGAGGGAAACTCAAGGGGGCATTTCCCTTGGAGACACAGCAAAGAGAAAAATCAGCTTAACGAACACATCATCTGCTTCCTTGATGAAATTCCTCCTAGTTTCAGGCAAAGAAAATATTTACTGGTGAAATGGTCGCGTTGGCTAGAATAATTTAACAGCTGGGTGAGAGTAAAGCAGGAGGGAGGCTCTAAAGAGATAAAAGGAGATGGATTGTCAGGAAGCACTTATCTATCATGCAACAAAATGTTTTATTTTTTGTCACCGTCTGCTGATGTGTATCCTGACAACACTGTCCTTGTTCCCGTCCTCTTCCCCGATTGTGGCTGTCAAACTGGTGTTCTCATTAAAGTAAACCAGGCCTCCTGGGTTGAGGTCCCTGAATTTAGGACCTACTTTTTTTTTCAGGTGTGTTGACTTCCAGGTATTAATTAGAACATTCCACAAAGAAGGGGCACTAAAATGTATTATGTTACAATGTAATTCTCTTTACAAGAAGGGTGTTCAAAGAGTATATTTGCTTCCTCAGAAGTCATTTTTCTCTTCCCTGGGTTAACATCAAACCACAGAATGCTGAATTAGAAGGAACTGTGAAATTATTACAATGGGGCCCAACTCGCTTGCTCTTTGTCTTCCTTCCTTCCTTCCTTCCTTGCTTGCTTCCCTCCCTCCCTCCCTCCGTCCCTCCCTCCCTCCCTCCGTCCCTCCCTCCTTCCCTCTTTTCTTTCTTTCTCTCTCTTTCTTCTTTCTTTCTTTCTTTTTCTTTCTTTCTTTCTTTTTCTTTCTTTTTTCTTTCTTTCTTTTCTCTTTCTCTTTCTTTTCTTTCCTTCTTTCTTTCTTTCTTTCTTTCTTTCTTTCTTTCTTTCTTTCTTCTTCTTTCTTTCTTTCTTTCTTTTCTCTTTCTCTCTCTCTCTTTCTCTCTTTCCTCTCTCTCTCCATTTGTAATCACCGGGGACATTTCTTCCCTCTCTCCCCAAACCCCATGTTTTGAAACTAGAACCACTACATTGAGGAAATATAATTGCAGGTAATAGCAAAGAAATTTAACATCTTCATCAATGTGTGCAGCCTTAACATGAGTGCATGATTTCTATTAGACATTTTGCAATATTGAAAGGCACTCAGTGATCTCATAATTCCCTTTGTGGATGTCAAGGAACAAAGCATCCCAAGTTAGAAATCATGCATCCAATCTATCCTCCTCATTTTCCAGATGAGGAAGGGGAACTCCCCAAACTAAATTACCCAAAAGGGCCTGTAAGTACTAAGAAGGGAAGCTGGGGCAGCCGCATGGAAACGTGATCAGAGGAGTGAATCCCTGCTGTGAATGCACATTAGAATCATCTGATGAGCTTTTAAAAATACAGACACCTGGATCCAGAGATACTGATAGAGTTGGTCTGGGTTGGGGTTGGGAAATCTGATTCTAATGTGTAGCTGAGGTTAGAGAGATTACAAATGAGTTCAAGTCTGGAGTCACTGAACCCCGATCTTCTTTTAAGAGCTCTGTTCTCCCCCGTCCCTTCCTCATTCAATTTGCCTTGCTAACAGAGGGAGGACTTCACTTCAGCAATGATGAGAGCTCAAGCTGGGCTTTCATAGGAAGGGAGGACATCCTAGTGGTCTATGAGAACCACACTGAAGACTTTGCAGAGACCCCGTGAATAGAAAGTAGTTATAAGCAGAAATATACATGGCCAGGAGGGGCGGAACAAGCAGATTCACAAGCTGTCTGACACTGAATACATTGCAAACATCTCCAGAGGTCAATTTGCTCATCCGTCAAAATGGGTCTTAGCATATACGGATCTTGCTAGATAAGAATCATAATAGGGAATGGGGGAGATGGTGGCAACCTGGGGACTTGGTGCTCCTCCTGCAGAGGGTTGCTCATTGCTGTCCTGCAAGAATAGGAGTCCAGTACTGGAAGATGTCCTAATTCTTCCAGGTAAGCCAGAAATCCAGATTTTATGTAAAATCTCCTGAGTTTTAAAGTTTGGAAACATATCCAAATGTATTAAATGTACTGCTGGGGACAGTATCAGAGGGGTGGGACTCAGCTCTAGGAAAAGCAGCAGTTTGTGATTTCCGACCTATCTTATTTCTCAGATCCCTTCCAGATCTAACTTCCTAGGAATCCTTGATTGGGTTATGTTTCTGTGAGAGTTGTACCAACTGACAAACCCTGGGAAGCACATTTGGTAGCTACTGCTCCTTTACAGTTGAAAAGCTTATTTTGCCTTGGTCTTTGCCAGTCCCACCTGCTGCAGCCTGCTTGCTCTTAAGCATCCATGAACAGCAGAGACCAGGTACAGCCAAGGGTGTGGGGCACGTTTCTGATCTCCTGTGAGCCTCAGCATCTCCTCGCTCTGAAATGGGGACCACAGCTCGAGAACTGTGAGCAGAGGCTCCGGGTAAGCTGGAGCTGTGTGCTTGCCAAGAGCCCAGACAGTTGCTCCTGAAGGTGAGGGAGTGCCCAGCAGTCGATGTGGGGTCCTCTCCCCAGAGCTGAGGTCAGAAGATGATTTCACTAGGTTAAATTGCCTGGCACTGGACCTGAGTAAAAATCTAGATTCCCCTCCACCCTCTCCCAGCTGAAATCAGCCTTCTAAAAATACCTCCGGCAGAAGCATACTCCATCTGACTGGCTTGACAAGTTACAATCTTCAAAGCAGGTTTCCTGCTGCTCAGTCCACAGGAGTCCTTCCCTGGTCCAAGCATTTTTTTTTTTTTTTTTTTAATCTGCCATCTTCTCCAGATCAGCAGAAAGCTGATGGGTACTTTGTTTGATATAAGAGCAAATGCTCAGCCGTCCAGTCAGAAACAACAGCGATATTCACCGACAGAACCTTCCTGTATTTGCAATCTGGGACGTAGTAGAGGAAGGACCATCTTTGCACATCAGGCCCTAATCAGATCTGCAAAGAATATTTGGGGTGCTTGGGGGCAGCTCTCCAAAGGCTGCAGGACTTATTTATTGGTACAAGTCTTCTGGGAACACTTGCATACGAGGATCAAGAGCATTTAAGAGGTTTACGTACTGTAATATTCAATGGAAAAGGGTATAAAATAGATTACACAGTATTATCTATCTAGTCTATTAAGAAATGGGAAGAAATCCACCGAAATATTAAAATGGACAATCTCTTAATGCTCATGAGATTATGGATACATTTTAGACTCTTTATGCTCTTTGTATTTACCAAAACACCACAAACAGCTTGTACTATGTTAACACACTTTTGAAAAGTTTTAGTAGTTGATAATAGGTAGCAGTTTTAGTTTTG
This sequence comes from Trachypithecus francoisi, assembly GCF_009764315.1. Lineage (NCBI taxonomy): Eukaryota > Metazoa > Chordata > Mammalia > Primates > Cercopithecidae > Trachypithecus > Trachypithecus francoisi. Next base: position 96,810,501 of record NW_022681468.1, read on the forward strand.
TGTGAAAGGTTGAGGTGAAATGCTATTTGATTTTAAAATTATTTTACTCTCAGGGTAATGTAGCTAATAACTTCTGACAGTGATGGATACTATGTTCTTTAAATTACATAAAATTGTTTTGAATCACAAGAATCAGTCTGCAAACAACTGAATAAACTACTTAAGATATTTATGGCCTGGCGCGGTGGCTCACCCCTGTAATCCCAGCACTTTGGGAGGCCGACGAGAGCGGATCACGAGGTCAGGAGATCAAGACCATCCTGACTAACATGGTGAAAACCCATCTCTACTAAAAATACAAAAAATTAGCTGGTCATGGTGGCATGCGCCTGTAGTCCCAGCTACTCGGGAGGCTGAGGCAGGAGAATGGCGTGAACCGGGGGGGTGGAGCTTGCAGTGAGCCGAGATTACACCACTGCACTCTAGCCTGGGAGACAGATATATATATTTATACCCATTTGATCTAGTAGTTCTAGTTCTGAGAAACTATCTTAAATATTAAACATGGAAGACAGTTATCCATGAAGATGTTCATCATAGCAGCATTTTAAAAATAAAATGGAAACAAACTCTTACAGACATTTTAATGTATGTTTTAAACTAAAAGTATTAAATACAATTTAAATAAAAAACATGAAATCATTAAAAATGATAACCAGAAAAATTTTAGTAAAATGGAAAATGCTTATGTTTCAATGTTAAAAGAAGAAAAACCTAGCAAACAAAATTGTATATAAAGTAAAACTACACATGAAGATTATAAGTAGTATTTACTGCCTAGAGCTGTGGTGAGAATTAAGTGAAATAATATATCTGAACCTTTAGCAAAGTAGTAGATGCATTGTAGCATTCAATAAATGTTAGCTCTGAGTTTTCTATATATGTGTATAGTAAAAAGATGAAAGAAAGGATTATTCAATCATCGTTTAATTTGGTGGAGTTATGACTGATTTTCAGGAGGGTTTTCTTTCCACTTGTATTTTCCAAATACCTCATAATGAATGAACAAATATTTCTTTAGCTATGGGGAAATAAATTATATAAACAAAAATAAAGGTCATTCTGTGTTTGGATTCATCATTAAATTGACAGTGACGAGGGTTGCAGAGGAAGGGAGATCTTGTGATGCCTTGAACACTCCAGTTGATCCAGCTATTGGGTTGGGATGGTGTCACTGGCTCACACAAGATGATGGAGGTGATGGCCACAAGTTGACATTTAGAAAATCAAATAAAGGTGCAACACATGCAGACAAACTTAACCCTATCACACAGGGCCAAGGAAGGCACACTCTGACACTCTGGGACACAACTTAAGGATGGATTGAAGGAGGAGGCCTCTGTGGGCTTGCCTCCTCCACTCAGAAGTGGCTGGGTGCACAGTGGGGCATCTGCTTAGACAGATAATGATACATTTCTCCATCAATTCTGGGAGCACTGGATATATTTTTCTATTAACCAGTCAATCAGGAAAATGTCATTGAGTGTTGACCTGTCCTGCACAATTTGCTCTAATCTAGCAACCAGTAAAATGGCCTCTGTGATTGTCTTTCTGGGCATGGTGGTGAGGGCTATGTGGGGAAAGAGGTGGTGATGGTGGTAGGACCTAATATGCAGATTCCAGAGAATGGATTTTTGGAAGAAACATCAATGTAGTGTTCTAGGGGAGTCTTCCTGCTGTGGCTTTTATCTCCCCAGCCTCTTCCATTTCCCGCAATGTTTCCATCCCTGAGTGCATGTGTCTATAAACTACTTAACCGGAAGACTGGTGCTTGGTAAAAAGCATTCTGAGTTCCATCATTTTGACGAGCATGTTCCATTAAATGATCTACTCCCACAGGTAATAGAAGGCATCAAGGAGTAAGTCTCTTTTTTTTTTTTTTTGGTGCAGTTGCAAGATTTAATAGAGTGAAAACACAGCTTCCATACAGAGGGAGAGGACCCAAAGAGGGTAGCTGGCTCGAAAACCTGGGTTTATATCCCCATCATTGTCCCTCCCGCTGTGCTCTCAGGCAATAGATGATTGACTATTTACCTCCTGTTTTTGCCTAATTAGCATTGTAGTGAGCTCTCTTTACTACCTGATTAGCTGGGTGTGAGCTAAGTTGCAAGCCCCATGTTTAAAGGTGGATGGGGTCACCTTCCCAGCTAGGCTTAGGGATTCTTAGTTGACCTAGGAAATCCAGTTAGTCCTGTTATCAGTCCCTTCTCTCAACAGGAAAACCCAAGTGCTGTTGGGGAGGTTGGCCAACAACCACTCTTAACTGCTTCCTGCTGAATTGGGGCACAGTAGGGGTCGTGCAGTTGAGATTATCTTGGGAGGGGTGGCTTCGATGCCATCAACATCAGAGTATAGGCTAGCAGGCTGGTCCAGGGGTCCGCGGTAGATTTTAGTCATGGACTACATCTGGGGCTCCATTTGAAGAACCATTTGTAGCTTTACAACTTTGATTCTGGAAGAGACAAACTTAACAACGAGGTTAAAGATACAGGGATTCAAATGTATGGCTTGAAGTGCAGGGGATTATTTCTTTTGGCACACTTCACAGGCCCTGACTATCTGCTTGATAGTTTTGAAAAGACCTGGTCCAGTAAATAACAATTTGGCCATCTGATGGGTGCTATCAATGCCTAAGTGAAAGGTTTGGTGAAGGGTTTTGAGTAATTTCCATTGGTTAGTTGCTGGCGAAAGTATTTTTCCTTCTGCGGTGGCTAGCCCTCCTGAGAGGAGGAAACTATGTCCTCGTGAGGTTCCGCATTCTATTTCTTCTGCTGAGTACTGGGGCTTGGTTTCTCGGAGGGGATTACCCCATACTAGGGTTCTTTCTATAAGCATTTCTAATGGAGGGCCCTGTCTTGTGGCTCTTTTTGCTTTAATATCTGCTTGGTGGTTCCTTTCTATTTCCCTTTCCTTTCCTTTCTGATGACCCCAGCAGTGTAAGACTGCCACCTCTTTAGGTTTCTGTACCGCCAATAATAATCGCCTAATGGCTTCCTGATGTTTGATGTGTGTTGCCTCAAAAGTTAGGATTTCTCTTTCTCTCCATATTGCTGCATGGGTATGGAGGACTAGGTAAGCATAAAGTCTGTATGTATATTTACCCTTTTTCCTTCTCCTAATTCTAGTGCTCAAGTGAGGGCTATTAGTCCTGCCAGCTGAGCGCTAGTTCCTAGAGTGAGGGGATTACTTTCAAATATTCCATTATCACTGACCACTGTATATCCCGCTTTTCGAAGTCCTTTTTCTACAAAGGAACTTCCATCAGTATACAAGTTGAGGTCGGGATCAGTCAAGGGAACCTCTGGAAGGTCCCCTTGAGTGGCATAGGTTTGAGTAATTACTTGTTGACAGTTATGTTCTATCTTTTCTTCATTGTCTGGAAGAAATATGGCTGGGTTAAGAGTTGCACAAGTGCACATTCACAGCACTGGCCCTTTAAGTAACAGAGCCTGATATTTAAGTAAACAGTTGTCTTACAGCCACAAATCTCCTTTAGCAGTGAGTATGCCATTTGCATCATGAGGTGTCCACACAGTAAGATCTCTTCCCTGTATTATTTTAATGGCTTTAGACACTAAGACTGCTACTGCCTCCACTACCAGTAAACAATGAGGCCAACCCTTTGCCACTACATCAATTTCTTTACTCAGATATGCCACGGGTTGCAAGATGGTCCCTTGGACCTGTGTGAGGACTCCTTACACAATCGTATACATGTGACATATGTGTCATATGTGTCACAAGACTGTGACATATAAAGACAGTCTTGCCCTGTTGGCAAGGTTAACATTGGGGCTTGGGTTAGGACCTTCTCTAGGGCCTGGAAAGCCGCTTCTGCTTCAGGTTTCCATCTTCCTGAATGGGTATTCGCTTTCTGAGTTTCCTTAATTAGTGTATATAATGGCGTGGCTATTTCGCTGTACCTGGGAATCCATATTTGACAGAAGCCTGTTATGCCAAGGAACCCTCTTAGTTGCTTTAGGATTTTGGGATAAGGATAAGCCAGTATAGGCTGGATATATTCCTCACTGAGGGCCCTGGTGCCTTTGGATAATTTTAGCCCTAAGTAACCTGCTGTGAACAGAGTTGAGCCTTTAGTTTGGAAACCTTATAGCCACAGATGGCGAGGAAATTTAAGAGCGCTTGGGTAGCTTGATGGCACAAGGTTTCTGAACGGGCGGCTAAAAGTAAATCATCCACATACCCAAGGACAAGAGTGTCCAGGTATGAGAACTGGCTCAAGTCTTGGGCTAATGCCTGGCCAAATAGATGGGGCTATCGTTGAACCCTTGGTGTAAAACACTTCAGGTGACTTGAGACATTGGGTTCGAAGGATCTTCAAAGGCAAACAAGAATTGAGAGTCAAGATGTGCAAGGATGCAGATAAAGGCATCCTTAAGGTCCAGGACCGTAAACCCCTGTGCTTCTTCTGGTATTTGGGAAAGCAGAGTATATGGGTTGTCAGTGGTCTCAGTGTTTTCAGGTCACACCCTTGTTTACACTGATAACAAGGTAGTATTGGAGTGTTATGGGGTCCTGGAGAAGACCTTCAATGATCAATTATAGGTTTTAAATTTACCCTGGCTTTTAAAGGAACAGGGCACACTGTTTTTTACAATTTCTATCTTTCTCTTTCTTTCTCTCTTTGACTCCCTCTTTGTCTCTCTGCCTCTTTCTCCTCTCTGTCTCTGTCTCTCTCCTCTCTGTCTGTCTCTCTGTCTCTCTGTCTCTCTCTCTCTCTCTCTCTTTCTCTCTCTTAGCCATTTACAAACTTGGGGCCCTGGCAAGGGTGGTGGAGAATGGGTCCCACATAACTGCCCATTTTGAGAGCTGTGTACCTAAATCGGAGGGACACCAGGGACAAGACTCCCTGGGTTTATAGCCTAGGTGCCTAGGGACGCAGTGTAGAGCTTCCTTAGATCCCTTTGGAGATACAACTTGCTAGAGGAAATGAAAGTCTGAACCATTAGTACCTAGGAGGCAGGGATCGGAGGAAGTAGATTCAGTGGTAAGGAGAATTTTGGGGCTACGCTTTCAAGAAAGTTGCAGTCGGGACCCAGGAGGTATGGGTCAGAAGGAGAGGTAGGGGCCCACGCATGGGCGACTGTTGAGTAGAGACTTCTGGCTGCGCCATGATCTCAACTGGCTAATGCCAGGAGTTCAGGACGACAGCTTCCTGCCTCTAGTCAGTCCTTGGCTTCCCTAGGAGAGTTGAAAGCAGAAGCTGGTTCTAGGCAGATGAACGCTCCCAACCCAGAAGGGTTGGGGATTGTTAGAAAGCCCTTCCCCAGACAGCCTCACACCTGAGTCTTAAGTCCGATGGCGATGCTAATCGTTTTTAACTGACTGACAGGTACCTGGTATTTTCCATCAATTCTAAGGAAGGATAGGATGCAATATCAAGCAAAAGTGGTCCAATATTACTTACTGCTTTAGAAGTCCCTTCTTGGTTGCCAAATATTGCTGGGAGTCCTTGTTCCCAGAGCTCCAATGGTGGCGGGCCGCTTCCAAGACGGTGGCAAGTCTTGTGTTCTCTGACCTGGGGTTCTTGGCCTCATGGATTCCAAGGAGTGGAATCTTGGGCCATGCGGTGAGTGTTATAGCTCTATTAGAAGCCGTGTGTCACAGAAGAGAACTGTGGAACCCAGTGACTAGTTAGTGTTCAGCTCTATTAGGACGAACCCAGGCACTTAGCCATGCAGAAACAGTGGCAAGCCTTTAGCCTGATTGGGAGTGGCAATGGGTGCCTCACTGGATCAGGAGCACAGTGGACACCCTGACAGATCCGGAGGGATGGAAATCAGTGGTGGGTCTGCGACGGTGGCAAACAACAGTAGTGGACGGCGAGCGAAAGCTCGGCTTGAGCAGAAACAAACACGGACAAGAAGAGTGTGCAGTTGTAAGATTTAATAGAGTGAAAACAGAGCTCCCATACAAAGGGAGATGAACCAAAGAGGGTAGCCTGGAGTAAGTCTACTTTTAAAAGAGTCAGTGGCACAAGTTTTGGGCCAAGCAAAATCTTCATACTGGAAGCTATTTGTTCCACTATGGCCAAAGACAGGCTTCCCATGTCACTCCATTTACTGCATTCTATGTAAAGACAGGCACTGGGGTGGGGAGGGTAGGTGGCACAAGGTCTTTGCCATCAGCCAGCAACTCTTGAAGTCCCCTGGAAGGACTTGCTTTGTCTCTTGGTGCCAATGGATGACATATTTTGCTTTGGGGCTGCTGACGGTATGTGCGACTCTCCGTAGAGCTTTTAGTGGGGTTAATTTGAACAAAGGTAGAGTCAGTTTCTGACTTTCTCATCTTTATTTTCACTTGGATTCAGGGCTAAGAAACTAATTTCCTGCCTTGCTGAATGCAGAACCCGGAGGCAACTTCACCTTTGATGACTGAGTTAAACTCTCGAATAGGCTGAATAATCATTACGATTTAAATTAAGGATTAAACACTCCACAAGTCTCCCAGTGTGAGTGCACTCTGAGTACATGCGGCTTCTGTGGATGTCAGTGTGGCCGTGAAGAATGTGATCTCAGAGTCTCTTGAGGCTCAGCTTGGGCTGGTAAACATGGATTCAGTCTCTGAACTTGTAATGCAAAATCCCTACTCCTCTTATCATAAAATCCAGGCACTCCTACAGTACCAGTTAGCTCAAAGCAGGCTTTGCAAATATTTGAAAAGTCAAATCTCTACCTTGAATACATCCAAGGTTGGCCTGCTGTTAACAATGGTACTTGTCATGCTATGGTTCTGGTTTCAACTTTGCTACTAACTTGCTGTGTGACCTTGGGCCAGTCAATCAGCTTTTCTGGAGCTTCTAAGATGAGACAGCTGGGTATGAGGATTGGTGCTGCTCAAATTTTGATGATTCTACTTTAGTCAGGGATTTCAAAGTTCCCACTTTCTTCTTGTGTCTGTTCTCATGAAGTACCCTTAACCTTCAATGTCCCCATCTACCCAACGATTATATAAGATATACACACAGAATGTCAAGAAATCTCATCTTTTGATCTTCTGCAACGTGGTAAAGCACTTTGGAAAATCAAAAATATGCCACAACCTCTGACCTTTGGCAATTGTATTCTGTAGGATGCTGGTTCCCTAACATTTAATGAATCGTTGGAAAAAAAGATGTTTGAATTTCCAAAAGTTTGGTTAATACTACATACTATATCACTGTCTTAAAAATGTATAATGCATACTAGTTTTGTGCTCTGAGAAACTGTTTAGCCAGCATTTTAACCTTCCAAACTATTCTACCACTGTGATTGTCTTTGTCTGTTTGGCTTATAATTTCCTTGCCACCCCTGCCACCCCCAGCAACAGTTGATTAGACTAGAGATGAGTATATCACCCAAACTGGGCCAGTCAGCTGTAGTGGTGGACAATGTGCAGTGGTCCACAATGTGCAGTGAAGCAATAGAGAACATCAGTCTGAAGAACAGAGCAGATGAGCAAAGAGGAACGAAAGTTAAAGAGTATCTGCATGGCATCCCCAATCCAGTTCACTCCTCAGGTCAGCTGCCTGTGGGTTCCTGAGATACTTCTGTATCCTTATAATAAATTCTTTTCTGCCCAAGCCACCGTGAGTAATTTCTGTAACTTACAATGGGAAAAATTTTCTTTTCTCTTTTCTTTTCTTTTTTCTTTCTTTCTTGGCAGAGTCTCACTCCATTGCCCAGACTAGAGTGCAATGGCACAGTCTTGGCTCACTGCAACCTCCACCTCCCAGGTTCAAGTAATTCTTCTGCCTCAGCCTCCCAAGTAGCTGGGGTTACAGGCATGCGCCACCATACCTGGCTAATTTTTGTATTTTTTAGTAGAGATGGGGTTTCCCCATGTTGGTCAGGCTGGTCTTGAACTCCTGACCTCAGGTGATCCACCCACCTTGGCCTCCCAAATTCCTGGGGTTACAGGCATGAGCCACCGCACCTGGCCCTTTCTTTCTTTTTTGGCATGTTTAATAGCATTTCCTTGAGCTTGCAGAATAGTTAACAATAATTTAGTCTAGCATCTCCTGGGAGCTGGGACAGGCTAAGCTGGGGAATGCTCTAGCACTAAGACCAGAATTATGGCAGAACTGTGGCAATTAGCTTGGTGGTTTTTGGAAACTAGGTAAGTGTGGTTTAGGAACAAGTCATCTCTCAGGGCAAGTGGAAGAAGCCTAAATAAGCGGAATTGTGTCCAGAACAAGGGAGTGGCAACTGTGACATGCAAGTTGTTACTCTTTGGAAAGACAACAGTGGCTCAAAAGTGTACTAATTGTGTGTGTGTGTATTTTTTTTTTTTTTAATTTTATAATGCCCTGACATCTTGGGTGCATTGCTGACTGAGGAGAAGCTGCCCTGCACAGGGTTAGTTAATTCCTGGAAATTGTAAATGGCTTATCTCTGAGCCTGCCTTTCAAATGTTTACCACTGATCCATAGCCACACCCCAGCCACCTTCTTCACTGAACTCTCATGTACCAAGCCAATATTTCCCTGCCCTACATCAACCCAGGGCCAGGGACCAGATACCTAGGGGCAGCTTTATGTCCAGATTTATTCAAACTGGCCAATCTGAAGCTGTTTACCCTGCCCTGGGTTTCCCACAGAAACCCCAGTAACAGCTGTGGCCATGCCTTCCCCTGCCTCCTCCCTCCTCAGTGACTCTGATGTTTCCCCACATGACCCTGCACAGTGTGCTATGTCTCATTTCCAGGGAAGCTGTGAGTAACACTAAACTTTTCCTTCAAAGGCATTGACCACTCCGTGTTGCCACTCACTTTATAAATTAAGTCCCAGGCACGTATTAAAGAGCATCAGAGGGAAGGAGACAACCTATGGGCTATATCACTCATCATTTCATTAAAATCTTAAAGAATAGGAAAATAGTCTTTTTAAAACAAAGGAAATCAAAGCTCAGAAAAGTCAGATGACGTGCCTTCAGGTCAAATAGATGGCCCCAGTGGAGGCAGATTCGAAATCATGCCATCTGATGCTGAAGCACATACTCTTAATTACAGCGAAGACAGAGAGACCTGGAGCCACTCTGCTAGGGGCTGAGCACACAGTAGTGGCTATGACAGGTATCATTTCTGTCTTTATGGAGTTTATGTTTATTTTAGTTAGGAGACAGATGTGGATAAAATGATTCTACAAATAAATGTATACTTTGAAACCAAGGAAATGCTAAAAGTACAAAGTAGCCAAGGAGTTATTTAAGAGATTATTTTCAATTTGCAAATAGCCTGAGGTTGGAGGAAGGTGGCAAATGTCATTAAGTGAATGAATGGAGATCATTGGGGGTGATTTTAAAAGTACAAAAGCAAAAATGGGTAAACTTAATATATTATATGTAACCCAATATATCCAAACTGTCACCATTTTGACATGTAATCAGTATAAAATATTATTAACAAGATATTTCACATTCTTTTCACAATAAGCCTTTGAAATCCAGAGTGTATTTTATACTTACAGCTCATCTCAATTCAGACTAACTACGTTGCAGGGGCTCAATAGTCACATTTGACCAGTGACTACAATACTTCATATGGAACAACGTAGGGATAGATGATTTAGATTCTGAATACTAGCTTGATAGCTAGATTCCCACTGCCCTTTGGAGATAATGCTAGCATCTGTTGTTGCTAATATGAAATATGATGTCGTGTGATTGTCATTCCTTTATAGGTAGCTTTTTTCCCCTTTGGTTGGTTGCTTTTTTTTTTTTTCTTATACTTTAAGTTCTAGGGTACATGTGCACAACGTGCAGGTTTGTCACATATGTATACATGTGCCATGTTGGTGTGCTGCACCCATTAACTCGTCATTTACATTAGGTATATCTCCCAATGCCATCCTTACCCCCCAGCCCCCCACAACAGGACCGGTGTGTGATGATCCCCTTCCTGTGTCCAAGTAATCTCATTGTTCAATTTCCACCTATGAGTGAGAACATGTGGTGTTTGGTTTGTTTGGTTTTCTGTTCTTGTGATAGTTTGCGGAGAATGATGGTTTCCAGCTGCATTCATGTCCCTACAAAGGACACGAACTCATCCTTTTTTATGGCCGTATAGTATTCCATGGTGTATATGTGCCACATTTTCTTAATCCAGTCTGTCACTGATGGACATTTGGGTTGATTCCAAGTCTTTGCTATTGTGAATAGTGCTGCAATAAACATATGTGTGCATGTGTCTTTATAGCAGCATGACTTATAATCCTTTGGGTATATCCCCAGTAATGGGATGGCTGGGTCAAATGGTATCTCTAGTTCTAGATCCTTGAGGAATCGCCACACTGTTTTCCACAATGGTTGAACTAGTTTACAGTCCCACCAACAGTGTAAAAGTGTTCCTATTTCTCCATATCCTCTCCAGCACCTGTTGTTTCCTGATTTTTTAATGATTGCCATTCTAACTGGTGTGAGATGGTATCTCATTGTGGTTTTGATTTGCATTTCTCTGATGGCAAGTGATGATGAGCATTTTTTCATGTATCTGTTGGCTGTATGAATGTCTTCTTTTGAGAAGACATTCCTTTGCCCTTTGCCCACTTTTTGATGGGGTTGTTTGTTTTTTTCTTGTAAATTTGATTGAGTTCTTTGTAGATTCTGGATATTAGCCCTTTGTCAGATGCGTAGATTGCAAAAATTTTCTCCCATTCTGTAGGTTGCTTGTTCACTCTGATGGTAGTTTCTTTTGCTGTGCAGAAGCTCTTTAGTTTAATTAGATCCCATTTGTCCATTTTGGCTTTTGTTGTCGTTGCTTTTGGTGTTTTAGACATGAAGTCCTTGCCCATGCCTATGTTCTGAATGGTATTCCCTAGGTTTTCTTCTAGGGTTTTTATGGTTTTAGGTTCTAACATTTAAGTCTCTAATCCATCGTGAATTAATTTTCATATAAGGATCCAGTTTCAGCTTTCTACTTATGGCTAGCCAATTTTCCCAGCACCATTTTTTAAATAGGGAATCCTTTCCCCATTTCTTGTTTTTGTCAGATTTGTCAAAGATCAGATGGCTGTAGATGTGTGGTATTATTTCTGAGGACTCTGTTCTGTTCCATTGATCTATATCTCTGTTTTAGTACAGTACCATGCTGTTTTGGTTACTGTAGCCTTGTAGTATAGTTTGAAGTCAGGTAGCATGATGCCTCCAGCTTTGTTCTTTTGACTTAGGATTGTCTTGGCAATGCGGGGTCTTTTTTGGTTCCATATGAACTTTAAAGCAGTTTTTTTCCAATTCTGTGAAGAAAGTCATTGGTAGCTTAATGGGGATGGCATTGAATCTATAAATTACCTTGGGCAGTATGACCATTTTCACAATATTGATTCTTCCTATCTATGAGCGTGGTATGTTCTTCCATTTGTTTGTGTCCTCTTTTATTTCACTGAGCAGTGGTTTGTAGTTCTCCTTGAAGAGGTCCTTTACATCCCTTGTAAGTTGGATTCCTAGAATTTGAAGCTATTGTGAATGGGAGTTCATTCATGATTTGGCTCTCTATTTGTCTGTTACTGGTGTATAAGAATGCTTGTGATTTTTGCCCATTGATTTTGTATCCTGAGACTTTGCTGAAGTTGCTTATCAGCTTAAGGAGATTTTGGGCTGAGACAATGGGGTTTTCTAAATATACAATTATGTCATCTGCAAACAGGGACAATTTGACTTCTTCTTTTCCTAACTGAGTACCCTTTATTTCTTTCTCATGCCTGATTGCCCTAGCCAGAACTTCCAACACTATGTTGAATAGGAGTGGTGAGAGAGGGCATCCCTGTCTTGTGCCAGTTTTCAGAGGGAATGCTTCCAGTTTTTGCCCATTCAGTATGATATTGGCTGTCGGTTTGTCATAAATAGCTCTAATTATTTTGAGATACGTTCCATCAATACCGAATTTATTGAGAGTTTTTATCATGAAGGGCTGTTGAATTTTGTCAAAGGCCTTTTCTGCATCTATTGAGATAATCATGTGTTTTTTGTCTTTGGTTCTGTTTATATGCTGGATAATGTTTATTGATTTGCGTATGTTGAACCAGCCTTGCATCCCAGGGATGAAGCCCACTTGATCATGGTGGATAAGCTTTTTGATGTGGACAGAAATTATAACAAACTGTCTCTCAGACCACAGTGCGATTAAACTAGAACTCAGGACTAAGAAACTCAATCAAAACCGCTCCACTACATGGAAACCGAACAACCTGCTCCTGAATGACTACTGGGCACATAACGAAATGAAGGCAGAAATAAAGATGTTCTTTGAGACCAATGAGAACAAAGATACAACATACCAGAATCTCTTGGACACATTTAAAGCAGTGTGTAGAGAGAAATTTATAGCACTAAATGCCCACAAGAGAAAACAGAAAAGATCTAAAATTAACACCCTAACATCACAATTAAAAGTATTATAGAAGCAAGAGCAAACACATTCAAAAGCTAGCAGAAGGCAAGAAATAACTAAGATCAGAGCAGAACTGAAGGAGACAGAGACACAAAAAACCCTCCAAAAAATCAATGAATCCAGGAGCTGGTTTTTTGAAAAGATCAACAAAATTGATAGACCACTAGCAAGACTAATAAAGAAGAAAAGAGAGAATAATCAAATAGACGCAATAAAAAATGATAAAGGGGATATCACCACCGACCCCACAGAAATACAAACTACCATCAGAGAATACTATAAACACCTCTACACAAATAAACTAGAAAACCTAGAAGAAATGGATAATTTCCTGGACACTTACACTCTCCCAAGACTAAATCAGGAAGAAGTTGAATCCCTGAATAGACCAATAGAAGGCTCTGAAATTGAGGCAATAATTAATAGCCTACCAACCAAAAAAATCCAGGACCAGATGGATTCACAGCCGAATTCTACCAGAGGTACAAGGAGGAGTTGGTACCATTCCTTCTGAAACTATTCCAATCAATAGAGAAAGAGAGAATCCTCCCTAACTCATCTTACGAGGCCAACATCATACTGATATCAAAGCCTGACAGAGATACAACAACAAAAAGAGAATTTTAGACCAATATACCTGATGAACATTAATGCAAAAGTCCTCAATAAAATACCAGCACACCGAATCCTTTGGTTGCTTTTAAGAGTTTTTAGGTCTTTGATATTTTGCACTTTCAATATAATGTTGCTGGAGTTAACTTATATTTTTCTGCTGATGATTCTGTGTGTCGTTCAAAGAACTATGTCTCTTCTTGTGAATGTTTTTGGCCATTTTTGTTGAATAATGTTTCTCCCTTTTTTTTCAATGTCTACTTCTAGAACTGGTATCAGATCTACATTTGATTTTGTCATTTTATTCTCCATGTTTTTTAAGAGCTCTTTTATAATTTCTATTTTTTCTCACTACTGTATTTAGAGTATTTTTTTAGTGCTTTCTTCTTGTTTATTTAATTTGTCACCCGCTGTCTAATCTGCTTACGGAATGTGCATTGGGTTTTTAATTTCGATGGTTACATTTTTCATTTCTAAATCTCCTCTTAATTCTCTTTAAAATACGTCTTTTATAAAATTCTGATCCATTCTTTCACTATAGTTCTGATTGCTTCTCCCATCTCCTTCATTCTCTTGTTTATTTTGTAGTCTTTTTCAAATTGTCCTGTTAGCTCCAATTTTCCGTTTGATGCCCTTGCAAACTCACCCTTGTTATATTTCATGTTCGCATTGGATTTATACTTTTTATTGTTAATTCATCTCCAGTAGGGTTTGTTTCATAGTGGGTGATGGAGATGTGTCTGCAGTGGGATTTTGGTTTTGCATTCACAAGGGTTCTAAGAGTATTACTGGTCTGGGCTAGCTAGGTATTCCTTTTTTAGCAGGAAGCTTTCTTTATAAAGTGGGTGGAATAATTTCTGACCATGCATCTCTAGTTTCTGAGCTTCCATTTCTTTTTGTTTCCCATCCATGACCTCAGAAGGACAAGTTTTCTTGCTCTTTTTCCCTGCATAGGAACAAAGTTTTGTTGCTTTGATTGGAGGATGGAGTAGCTCTTCATAGCTCCAGGCTCCATGCAGGGGCTTATACCTAACTTCCAACTCCTAGGTGTGACACCTCACTCGAGTGTCAGAACCCTAACTCCTAGATTTGATATTTGGGCGTAGTACCTACAGGAGGCATAGTCAGTGAACTCCCATTTACTGCAGTCATTTGGCTTTGAGATCATTTCCTATTTCTGGACTCTTGGGGTTTCTTTTTTGTGTTTTCTTTCCAAGCTCAGTTTTACAATTTGTTTTACCCTTTGCCCATAATTTCTGTTTCTCATGGAAAGGGGGGAACCTGTGTCTTCTCCATCTGCCCTACTCCTAGAAGCCTTTAATGCTTTGCTTTTGTAATTTAAATAAGAAGTAAGAAAAGTCTTCCATTGTTTCCACATACTTCATATTTCCTGGGGTAATTTAAATAGTCTTTTCAATTGAAGTATTATTGAGACAAAATATTTTTATAACCATGTTATTATCGTGTTTATGACAGGTTTAAAAAGAAAACCATCCGTAGGCTTTCCTTGTAAGGGTAGAAGAGAAAAGAGGCTACATGTGTGGTTTAGAACCGGACAGGGTCCAAACCTTAACCAGACTCTCCAGCTCTGTGGTATAATCTCCGTGACAGCAGACACTGCTGCCTTGACCCCTATTTAACAGCCTGTGCCTGGCACCAAAGCAAGCCAACAATAAATGTTCGTTGAATGGATGAATAAGCAAATAACTTTGATTTTCTGAGCCTTTATATATTCATCGGTAAAATACAAGCGACACTGCTAACATTATGTTAAGTTGTTGTGCAGCTTGGACGTGGTGTGTGTAAAGTGCTAGGCACATTGCAGGTGCTAAAGACACTGTCCATGGTTCCAGGCAAAAGAGGAGCCTGGTTTGATTCAGAGAGTGGTCAGTGTGGATCATGAGAGATTCTATAACTGGGCTTTTTAGAACCCCTTTTATACTTTGTGAATTTCCCAGTCAATGGGATCGTTTGGTTCACCTCCACATATCTACTAATTTATCTGCATCTCTTGGCTAAGCAGGCTGTCAGAATGGAATGTAGTTCTCACTGCCCTGTGCATGGAGTTCTAATCTCCCTGTCCCTCATGAAATGCTCTCCCATATACACCTTCTCTCACAATTAGTGCTTGTTTTTCCTGCCATCCTTCCACTTTGGAAGGTAGCACCTCCCGTATTATCTGCTGTCATCCTTAGCTTTCCCTCAATATCCTTTGAATATATCAAAAAGGTCAATTTGGAATCAAATCTTGCCCTCCCTCCCTCCCTTGTTCCTGTAACTACATTGTCTCTGCAACTTGAGGTTATTGCTGAAATAATTTTTATCCTTCAGTGACTTACCTCTGTTATTTGCCTTGCTTTTTATAATTTTACATCTATGTGTAATTTAGAAGACTTTAATGAAGGGAGTTTATTTGGCTTAGCCTTCTTAATGTATGCACTGATTTGCAACTTGGGAACAATCCAATTAGTCTTTTATTGACTGTCTACCATGTGTCCATGGCTCTGCCAGCAGCAGTGGGGGTGCAAAAAAGTAAAAGTTTCAATCTCTGACTTTGAGCAGAGTACAGTTTTACTGGGGGACAAACCAACAAATTATCCTGTAATTCCACCCAGAATTATAGGATAGTATCAAATAATGTGTAATCAAGTGGCAAATTATATGACTCAGACTCTGAGTGCCATATGACTCAGAGATCAGTGTGGGCTGAAGTCATCTGTAAAGCTTCATGGGAAAAAAGGGTCTTCACCTGGGCCTTGAAGGACAGGGGAGATTTGAACAGGCAGGAGGGAATTACAGATGGTGGGGCACAAGGAGGCTCAGCATGGTGTTTCTGTAGGATGGAGAGGAAAATCACTATTACAAAACAGAATTCATACTGGGTGCTTAAGATGGGCCAATTATTGGAAGCCTTAGTAGGACAAGAGGCCCTCTTCTCAAAAGAAAGCATATAAAGAGACAGATTGCAGAGGAAGTATTTCTGTGCTAAGTTAGATCACCTTTGATCTTCTAGGTCTTATAGCATCCACCAACCCACATAAATTTCATACCCACACCACTGTTCTGGACTGGCCAGTGCCAATTGGAGAGAATTCTCTCTCCATCCAAAACTGCTCAGCACTATAAATAGAAATCCTTACCAACTGAAATTTGAAAGGGTTTACACCATCTCCTTTAGTTTGTTTTGGCTGTGGCTATTGGTTACACACAGCAATGACAACTGTCCTGAGTGGACCTCCTGCCCTTGTGCCGTGTTCTGAGTCTCTCAAACCAGTTGTGACAGTGGGAGGAATTTGAGATACTTGCAATAGAGAACAACCTCTGCTATCGTGCAGAAACCATGTGCCCATGGCATTCCCTGTGAACCATCCTCGGACACGCCCTGCACTGCAGCAGCTTGAGGGCCATTGTCCACTGTCGCATGGCCTACTTGAGCCCTAGGAGTCACCAAATACAAGCCAGCCATTGGTTAAGAGTAGAGTAGAAAAGAAAGCCATGTTTCTTGTTAGGTAATAGCTGATCACTATAGGAAATATAGTTATCAGTTTTTTGATTATTTCTTGCTTCTTTTACTGCCTTTACTTTCTTGATCTTTTCTTCCCCTTTTTCTCAGGAAGAGCAAACTCAAGTATTATTTGCTCTTAAGAGCTATTAAGGAACAAAAGATAGTTCCTCCCTCTCCATATAAAGATATCTCAAGTGATTTTCATGGGCAAATCTGTCAGTTTAGATAGAAACAGGCTAAGATGAATCCACATTTTGCCTTTGGAAAGAATTTGACTTGCTAGATTTTGCTAAACTGTTACAATATCTTCAGTGAGAAGCAATGCTTCACCCAGACTGAAACTCCATGGGGTGTGAAGTAGCTCAAAGAGCTATTCATGAAATCTTTTGGTTTTCTGTCATGGTAATGTTTTGAGACTGACACTGACAGCAGGGAGTAATATGCTGAGATGGAAGTTGCTCTTGTTTGAGCTGGAGGACTTAGGAAAGAGGCTGACCCATGTTTTATTTGCATAGTCTACACGATATGATATGAATTATCAACACACTCACACATGCACAAACTTGATCTCACCTTGTCCTGATAACCAAGAAAATGGCCTTATACTCAGCTGAAAGGGATACTGGAAATATAACCCAATAAAAATCAATCACTTAATGGATTAAAAACAGCAATAATAATAAAGAAAGATGTGGCTTTTCCAGACCTTCCTGACTCATGTAGTATGTTTGCAATCTCGGTTCCTTTGTCTTCCTCTGCCCATTGTGACACCATAAACGTTGCAGATGGTGGCCAACATTAGACTCTTGCCATTGTCTAAATCTTGACATTAGCTGAATTTATTACCCCTTCCTTAACTGTAAGTGATTATAAGTGGAAAGGCAAATATGTCACAAGAAATAAACCAATGAATAGGTGCCCAAAGAAACTGCTTGGACTACAGGGAACATCACCGGAGTATCGCTTCTAAGTTTCTAGTCATGAATGTGGTCTGGGCTGGAGGCCTGACAGTTGATGCCAGTGCATGAGTAGCATAAAAAGAAGGGTGTTCAAGTAGACCTGGGGTTGCTCGTTATTTTGCTGCACTTGGGATCTTTGCTACATGGGACAAGTGGCAAATCTCAGCAATAGCAAGTTGCCTTTTAGTTAAAAGTGTAATTCTTATTTTTATGCAACAGATGGTTATGGTTGTTACTTTTGCTTGAAATAAATCCGTAAGAGAGAAAATAAGCCCACAAGGTCTAGAGGGGAGAGAAAAGTTGAATATTAAGAGCTGAGTCTAATTCCTTAGAAGCTGAGCAGGAATTAGGAGAGATGACCTATTTTTTTTTAATGACTGTTGGTTTTGTTTTGTTTCAGTTTTGTTTTCGTTCTACTTAAAGATCACTCTGGGGATCTTTAACAGGCATTTGAGCGACAACTGTTTCATTTTCGGCTTTTGTATTCCTGACTATAACGCCTACTGCTTACAAGCCTCTGATTTAAGAGTGGATTGCTCATGCTATGCTGCTTTTTAAAACAAGTCTACCTCTTCATCTAATAGGTCCTGATTACATTTGAAGGCTGGTTGGGTGAATAAATTAAAAGACTCTTCATTGGGTGGTGTAGTGTTGATCAGAAGAACAAAAATCTGTTCTTAATGGAGGAAAGAAATGTATCGGGTTAAATCATGAAAGTATAAGACATAGCAGGTTAAAGGGTTTAAGGAGGTTTGACCATGCAGTTCTGTGTGCTTCATTTTTTTATTGAAGGAGCATATATTGGTCTCTGTATTAGCACTGTTTCAAGAGCTTGGCATCTACATAAGCAAAAAAGCAAAATCCCTATCCTTCTGGAATTTAACTTGTAGTGCAAGAGAGAGACTCCAGGTGTGAATGTAATAAACAAATACATTAATTGCATGTTTAAAGGGATATGCACAGCAGAAGAAAGAAACATATAAAGCACGGTAGGAAGGAACAGAAGTCTCCAGGGCAGGAGTGGGGAGGAGTTTCAAGATTGCCCAGAATAGGCTGAGAATTGTCTGGAAGGTGAGGTCTGAGCAGAGACTTGAAGTAGGAGAGGGCACAGGAGAGGGAGATATCTGGGAAGAGTGTTCCGGGCAGAAGGAACAGCCAGTGAAAGACCCCAATGCTGGAGCATGCCTAGCACTATCCTGGGAGTAGAAGGAGGCCAGTGTGGCTGGAGTCAGTAGACCAGGGGGCAAGTGAAGTCCAGAGGAAATAAGGGGGCCAGACCACATAGATGTAGGCTACCAAACATCATATTTCACTCTGAGAGAAATGGGGAGCCACATAGAGTTCTGGGCAGAGGATTGATGTCATTTGACTTAACATTTTAAAAGAATTAGTTAAGTTGCTCTGTTACAAATAGAATGTTGTGGGGTCAAAGGTAGAAACCAGAACCAGTTGGAAGGCTATCATAGTAATCTGAACCAGGGGAGCAGTCAGGAGGCAGTGGGAAGTGATTAGGTCCTGGGTATGTCTTGAAGGTAGAATCAGCTTGGTTTCCTGATGAATTGACTACTGGGTATGAGCAAAGGAGAGAGAAGAGGATGACACATTTTTTGGCCCGAGTACCTGGAAGATAGAGATGCTATCATGAAAATAGGGGAAGCTGAAGTTAAAACAGGCTTTGAGGGGAGGACCAGGAATTTGGTTGTGGACATGTTGTGTGTAATGTATCTATTAGATGTGCAAGTGAATGTCTGATAGTAAGGGTTGGATCTATGAGTCTGGACTTTGGGTGAGAGGTTGAACTGGAGATGGAAATTTGATAGTCAAAAGTGAGAGGGTGGTAGTATGTCCTTGGAACTGGATGGGAAGGAGAAAGGACAAGGCCCAAGAACTGAGCCTTGGGGCACTCCAACATTGAGATGTCCAGGAAAAGGGGTAAATTACAAATGAGACTGAGAAAGCACTGCGAGGGAAACAGAGAAGTGGGAAGAAAGTCAAGATTTTGGTGTCTAGGAAGCTATATTATGGAGGAAACAGTGATCAGTGTGCTGCACTGAGTATTGCAGATGCAGCAAGCAAGATGAGCACCAAGGGTTGACCACAGAATATTGAACCAGAAACAACAAACAAAGGCATCTTTATTTTTATTTTTAACTTTATTAAAATACTGAGTTTTATTTCACATGTATAATTTTGTCTCCCCACCATTTCCATGTCTAACCACTGCTACTACTATGTCCGATCATAACATTCCATACATACTTAAAACCAACCAAAGAGTGGAGTTCCATCTTTTAAAACTAAACAGGCATTTTGGACAACACATTCTTGGCAATGGAACCTAGACAACATTTATCAAACATGGTAGGGAAAGTTCTCACTCTGCATTATAAAAAGAACAGCCAGATATCAACTGTTACAGAAATGAAATAAGAGAGAAAATTTTTGACAAATTGTTTAAACTATTTTCTTAAAGAGACTTCCTCCACTGCCAGAGATCTTGAATAGCCTCCTGGTAAATCCTCCAGAAGCAATTCTTCACATAATTGAAGAACTTGGCTTCCATTTTGGGAAGAGAACCACCTTTTTCTACATTTGCTTGCATTTTTGCTTTAATGTCTTCTATAGAACTAGGTCCTTTTGGTGTTTTAGGAGTTTTGTTCCTGTTTTATGAAAAATTCTTGTCCTTTTGTTCTTGGTGTTGATGATGGTTTTGAGACTTTTCCATTCTGATTTGACTTTTGTGCATTTTTTGGCTGGAGTATCTTGTACAGATTTCCTCACTGGTGCTTTTTCTTCAGTTTCCTCATCATCAAAATCATTGTCATCCTCATCGTCTTTATCATCACCATCATCTTTATCAGCAGCACGTTTTACTTTTTTCTGTGGAACCTTGCTACTACTTCCGGGGGCAGACTGCTTTCCAGATATACTTAAGAGTCTCACATCCTCTTCTTCTTCATCTTGTGACTCTGCATCTTCCTCCACAACTGCTAAGTGAGGTCCACTAATATGCACTGGCCCTGAACCACACTTCAACCGTAAGATCACTAGTGGTGTTATTTCAAAGCCTCCAATGGAAACCGTTAGCTGTACAGACATTTTCAAGGCTGCCAGTGTTACTTTAATTGGATTGCCTTCCTAATTCATTGCTTCTGCTTCAACAATGTCCAATTCATCCTTTGCACCAGGCCCTAAACTGACTGTTCTTAAAAATAACTGGTGTTCACTTTCATCATTATCCACCTTAAAGTGGTAATCTTTGTCAGCCTTTAGTTCACAACTGAAAAGATAGTTCTGGGGCCTCAGGGGGCTAGTGTCCACGTACATGCCTGTCAAATCTTCCTTCGGGTGGCAGCACACACTTAGGTGGGACAGAAGGTGGACTGATATAAACAACCACTGCTCAAGAGAACAGCTGCGCAGGACGGAATCACACAGGAATGGCATCTTTATTTTTTGAGGAATTTTTTTTTCTTTTGCCTAGAGGAGAGCAAAGAAACAGGACAGCAGCTAAAAGAGGAAGAAGTTGGGTAAAGAGAATATATGTGCGTGTGTGTATGTGTGTGTGTATATATCTGTGTGTATATATGTGTGTGTGTATATATATGTGTATGTGTGTGTGTGTGTGTGTGTGTGTGTGTGTGTGTATGGAGAGAGAGAGAGAGTCTTGCTCTGTCGCCCAGACTGCAGTGCAGGGGCACAATCTCATCTCACTGTGACCTCCACTTCCTAGGGTTCAAGCAATTCTCCTGCCTCAGCCTCCTGAGTAACTGGGATTACAGGTATGCATCACCACACCCGGCTAATTTTTATATTTATAGTTGAGATAGGGTTTTGCCATGTTGGCCGCACTGATCTCGAACTCCTGACCTCAGGTGATCCTCCTGCTTAAACCTCCCAAAGTGCTGAGATTACAGGCATGAGCCACGATGCCTGGCCAAGAGAAGAATCTTTTTCAGATGAGAAAAATAGCTACAGTTTTGTACGCTGATGACAGCAATCTAGTAGAGAAAGAAAAAATGATGATGCAAGAGAGACAGGAAAGAATTGCCTGGATGCTGTGAGTGTCCTGCTGGCTGCAGAGTGGAATAGTTGCTGAGAGATCCAGCTATGAACTGAAGGAGCCTGAATTCCTAGTCATCATGGAGTTGCCATCTAAGTCCAGGATTGCCTGCTTCTGGATCTGTATTTCTTCAAGAGAAATAACTCTTTTTTTCCAACATGTTATTAGGAGAAATTTCAAACATATAGGAAACTGGAAATAACTGTAGAGCAAACACCTGCCATCTGCTTTCTACAATTAATATCTCTCTACACTTATTCTGATATACCTATCCATCTCTCTATCTATCCATTAATTTCTTATTTTTAGGGCATTTCAAAGTGAGATTCAGACATGAACATATTTCACCCCTAAACACTTCACCATGTATACTGCTACCTAGACTTTAATATCTAGTTATAGTTCTTTTTTCTTTAAGATAAAATTTACCTAAAATGAAGTGATCTAATTTTACTGTACTATTTGATGAACTTTGGAAGATGCATGCACCTGTATAACCCAACCTCTATTAACACATGGAACAATACCCTTACCCCAGAAAGTTCCTTCAGGCCTGTTTCCAGTAAGCCCCTGCCTCCACCCTATCCCCAGAGGCAACTGCTATTCTGATTTCCTTTTTCATCATTGATTAGTTTTCCCTGTTCTTTAGATAAATGGAATCACATTGTAAATACTCTCTTGTGTAAGGCTTTTTCACTCAGATAATATGTTTTTGCGATTAAGCCATGTTGTTGTATTTATCAGTAGTTCATGGCTTTCTGCTGCTAAGCAGTATTCCACTGTATGAATATAATACAGTTTGTTTATCCATTCTGCTATCAGTGGTCACCTGATCTGTTTCCAGTTTCTGCCTATTGTGAATAAACCCATATGAACAGTCTTGTACAATTAGTTTTATGGACATTTGATTTCATTTTCTTGTATGGAATTGCTGGGTCAAGTAATAGTGTATTAGTCAGGGTTTTCTAAAGACAGAATCAATAGTGTATATGTGCGTGTGGGTATGTGTGAGTGTATGTGTGAAGAGAGAGAGAGTGAGTGAGAGAGAGAGAGACAGAGAGTGTGTGTGTGTTTATTTTTAAGGAGTTGCTTCACATGACTGTGGGGTTGGCAAGTTTAATATCTGCAGGGTAAGCCAGCAGGGTCGGCCAGGGAGATATTAATGGTGTAGCCCAAATCCAAAGACAATCTGGAGGCATAATTTCTTCTGTTTGGGGGAACATCAATCGCTTCTCTTAAGGCCTTCAACAGACTGAATGAGGCCCATCCACATTACAGAGGGTCATCTGCCTTACTTACAGTTTACTGATTGAAATGTTAATCACCTCTAAAGAATAACTTCACTGGCCGGGCGCGGTGGCTCACGCCTGTAATCCCAGCACTTTGGGAGGCCGAGGCGGGTGGATCACGAGGTCAGGAGATTGAGACCATCCTGGCTAACACGGTGAAACCCCATCTGCTAAAAATATAAAAAATTAGCCGGGCATGGTGGCGGGCGCCTGTAGTCCGAGCTACTCGGGAGGCTGAGACAGGAGAATGGTGTGAACCTGGGAGGCAGAGCTTGCAGTGAGCGGAGACTGCGCCACTGCACTCCAACCTGGGCGATGAGCAAGACTCCATCTCAAAACAAACAAACAAACAAACAAACTTCACAGCAATATCTAAATTAGTGTTTGACCACGTATCTGGGTACCATGGCCTAGCCAACTTGACACATATATGCTTAGGATCAGGCCAGACACAGTGGGTCACATCTGTAATCCCAGCATCACCTGAGGTCAGGAGTTCAAGACCAGCCTGGCCAACATGGTGAAACCCTGTCTCTACTAAAAATACAAAAATTAGCAGGGCATGGTGGCACACACCTGTAATCCCCGCTACTCAGGACACAGAGGAGGGAGAATCACTTGAACCTGGGAGGCAGAGGCTGCAGTGAGCCAAGATCACTCCACTGCACTCCAGCCTGGGCAGCAAGAGCGAGACTCCATCTAAAAAATAAAAATAAAAAATAAAAAAATAAAGAAACGAGCAGGTATTTTTTTCAGAGTGGTCACACCATTTTATGTTTCTACCAACAATGTACGCAGATTCCAGTTGCTCCACACATTTCCCACCATTTGGTGTTACTTGTTTCAATTTTATCCATGCTAGTGAGCGTGAATTGGTGTCCTGTTGTGGTTTTAATTTGCATTTTCAATAACAAATGATTTTCAGAATCTTTTCCCGTGTTTATTGGCCATGCACCTATCTTCTCATTCACATGTATTTTGTCTTCCAGTTATTGATTCGGTTGTTTGGCTTTTGTTTTTGAGTTTGTATTGAGTTGTCAAGTTTGTCAGATTTTTTTAGTAAATATTGTTTTCCTCTCTGTACCCTATTATATATTTTCTTCATGATGTCTTTTAATCAAAAGTATTTAATTTTGATAGTCTAATTTATAAAATTTTTCTCATTTATGGTCACTGCTTTCTGTAACCTTCTAAAGAAACTCTGCCTACCCCTAGATTGCAAAGATGTTCTGTGATTTCTCCAAGAAGCCCTATAATTTTACCTTTTATAATTAGGTCTCTGATTTATCTTGAATTAGTGTTTGAGTGTGGTATGAGGTAAGGGGTCAAAGTTTATTGTTTTCCATATGGATTTTAGTTACTCCAACCCTATTAGTCGAAAAGATTTGGCACCTTTGTAAAAATCACATTCTGTAACTATAGGCTTATTTCCAAACTGTATTCTGTTCTATTGATCTATTTGTTGATCTTCATACCTGGACTAGTTTATTGATTACTATAGCATTATAGTAAGTTTTGATTTAGATAGTTTGTCTTCTAAATTTTCTCTTCTTTTTCATGATTGACTTTGATATTTAAGTCTTTTGAATTACCATAAAAATTTTATTTTTATTTATTTTGATTATTAATAAGTTTATTTTCATTGTCTCAAGGTCTGCTGAACTCTGGATCCAGGCTGTGTCAATAGGGTAGTGTGATGCCTTCTGTGCCTGTCTCTGCCTCCTACATTCCTTTTTATTTATTTTATTTCATTTTTTATAATAGAGACAGGGTCTTGCTATGCTGTCCAGGCTTGTTTTTAACTCCTGGACTCAGGCAGTCTTTCTGCCTCGGCCTCCCAAAGTGCTGGGATTACAAGCATGAGCCACTGCACCTGGCCATGTCCTTTACCATCTTCAGAGGGCTTAGCTTGCAGTTTTAGCAGAAGGATAGACTCCCAGGAAGACTGAGAGAGAGATTTGGGGCCCAAGTTGATACTATCAAATACACTGAACTTGACTGTGTTCACTATGTTCTCATTCTAGAGAAATGAGAATTGCTAGTGAGGCTGGTGCCATTTTGTGTATCTTCTGTACCTTGACGTCCCTCAGAAATCTCGCCCCTTTTTCTAAGGACACGACAGGTTCCCTGTTTCTCTGGATATAAATCTAGATCTTCAATTTTGAAACCAAATTTGAACTCTTGACTCTGGAACACCAATTTCTTCAGCAAGCTGTTCTCTGGAATCAATCCCAGGGTATGGCTTTTTCATAAATGCCTTGATAAGAGTGCATAATTGAGAGCTGCTGTAGGTGGTACACCACCATCTGGCTTCTCTGCTTTGAAACTCTGCATCAGGTCGATCTTGCCCATGGCTCTGGCTTGATTCTAAAGTCCCAGGTTCTGGTCTCTTCTGGAATCCATGCCTAGCTGTTCGATTCTGAAACCAAATCTGGATTTTGATTTCTAAAGCAAGTTTTTGTTTGGTAGCATAACCTGGGTAAGGTTTTTGATTGAAGATAGTGATGAGGATTTTCAATTGATCTTCTATGAATTTGGTGCAACTGCACCTATCATTTGTTGTCACCATCTTGTGTGAAGAGGTGTCTTCGGCCATGCTGGAAGAGAGTCCTAGAGGCTGAACTACTGTCGGGGAGGCAAGAATTACCATATAAATTTTGGAATCAACTTGTCAATTTCTATAAAAAGCCAGGTAAGATTATGCTTGTGATTAGTTAAATCTATATATCAATATCAGTTTGGAGAGAACTCCATATTCAAAATATTGAGTATTAGATCCATGAAAATGGTATGTTTATTTATTTATTTAGCTATTTTTTTATTTCTCTCAGCTATGTTTCACAATGTTCAATGTAGAGATATTGCGTGTATTTACAAATTAAATCCTAACAATTTTATATTTTTTATAGTATTGTCTGTTAAATTGTTTTTATTTAATTCCATTTTCAACTGTTTGCCACTAGTACATAAAATGCAATTGATTTTTGTATACGTATTTTACATGGTCTGATCTTGTTAAATAAATTTATTAGTTTGACTTGTTTTGTAGATTCTCAAGAATTTTCCATGTAAACAATCATGTCATCTTCAAATAAAAACATTATAGTTCTTAAACCTATGCTACACTAATGTTTTGTTATTTGTAGCCGTTTGTAATCATTTCTAATCATGTGAGTAGCAGTAGTGAAATTTTGACAATGAATGAATGCCAAACACAATGAAGTTTGCTACAACATTATTTATAGTTCCTAAACCTGTTTTCAACTAAATGTTCAACAATAGAGGATTAGGTCAGTAAATTTAGGGTACATAAACTTATGATGAAATATCATGGAGCTATTTAAAACCTCATTCTTGTATAGTCTTTAAGGGTATAGGAAAATTCTGATGTATCATGTGGAAAAAAACACTCAAGATACCAAATAATCAGAATACACTAAGTCATTCTGTGTTAAAAAAAAGAATTTCATAGTCTTGGTGTTTTAACACAGCAAAAGTTTACGATTCATAGGGATCAGCAGTCACTATGGATTCTCAACTGATTGTGCTCTACCAGCTTGTGGCTCCAGCATTTGAGATATGTGGCCCTCTTAGTTAATGCTACAAAGAAAGAGAGACTGGAGAATAACCAGGTTATTCTAAGGCTCCAACAACGTTCCTGGCTTGCCGTCCCTGAAAGGAAGTTTATCTTATGAGCTACCGCTACCAACACACAGAGCACCTACACACCTACTATCATAGTAAACCAACATGTTAATCAAATAATGGCCTGAGCTCCTAGACAGAGTTCATATCATTTAAGTGTGCTGTGCACACTAAACTGCTGATTCTCCATGTGGAGGAAGGAAGCATATCAGAATTATGTAGATAGATTATGTTTTTTATTAATGTCTTTAGACAACTTTTACTGGAGATTGTTATACCTTTATTGGGAGTGGGGAAATAGGGCACTGGAAGAAAAAAAGGGAAACTGGGAATATATGTTTTGAAAACATTTTCCAAGTGACTATATTATGTTACTCCTCAAACCACTGATCTCAACTTCTCTTCATAAAAATGAACAAAAATTAGCAGCTTGAAGAGGTGAATCAAGCAGAGTGCCAGAAAACAGGAATTTAAACACATTGAATTCATATTTGCAGTGAGATTGGGAAAGAGATCATGTTTATAAAACAAGAGCAGACAGTCATGGGAAAGGGCAGTGCTAAGGAAAAACAGATCTTGGAAAAACACATAATTTCCAAAAGAAAAAACAGCATAAATATCACAATGGATACTTCAGAAAAAGTCTTAGAAGTCAGACCAACTAATGTTATTCTCTTGGAATGCAAAACCAAAAGTCAGAGATGAGAATTACAAATGAAAAGATAAATTAATCAAGCAATTAATAGAGATAAAAGATAAAAACAATCAATAGAGCCATAATAATCAAAAGATAAAGATAATCAAGGATAGAGCCATATTAATCAAAGATAAAGATAATCAAGAATAGAGCTAGGACTCAGTCAGTAGAATA
Source organism: Trachypithecus francoisi (assembly GCF_009764315.1). Classification (NCBI taxonomy): domain Eukaryota; kingdom Metazoa; phylum Chordata; class Mammalia; order Primates; family Cercopithecidae; genus Trachypithecus; species Trachypithecus francoisi. The sequence goes on from NW_022681468.1 coordinate 96,837,829, forward strand.
GACATGCCAGGAGGAGAAACAGAAGAAGATGAAGAAGAGAAAATTAAAGAAATTGTCTGAGCTAATATGACTTCCATCGTATCACCATGTGAAACCTCGCTTTTTTTTTTTTTTTTTAATCTAAGTTGAGGCCCAAAAGATGAAGGGCAGGAAACAATTTTGAAATGTAAGTCACAGCAGCTAATACAGTACTTGCTCCTTTAACTGGTCAAAAGCCTAAGCTGATCATCCTAGCTCTATTTTTCACCACCCTTTTCCTCTTCCCCTTACCTTCTGCCAGCAACTCTGATGAATGAGATTCCTTCCTGGTAGAATGATGCCAGCCTTCATTTCCACAGGATCCAAGCTCTTAGTCGTCCTGTCTTTATTGGATTTCTGCAATTTTCCACCAATACAGTGAACATTTGTCTACCAGATACAGTCTCATTTGCTTCTATTGCACAACAGCAACCCAATTTCCCCATAGCCATTGGGATTAATTACCCCAGTCAGTAGAGTGACTCCTCCACCTGTTAGTTTAGTGGTATGAGAAATAATGTGATTGGAGTTCAGTGTCAAGCTATAATTTTATCGATATATCACTGTGATCTCTAGCGGGAGTTTTCTTACCTTAGGCACCAGGCACTCCAACCCCATCAAACTCAAGGTCATAACAAGGGAAAGCCATTCTTCAGTGAATTGTTTGGTAAAATAGGAGGGAGACAACTCCCATATCCGACTTTACCTCCCAGACTCACGCATTCTGGCGATTGTGGTGGCCCTGCATACTGGCTGCTGATTAAAGGAATCTTCTACATCCTGTAGGGTAGCTCCCTGACCTTGCAGAATGTTGTCTCCCCACTGGTTCTTGTAATCAAACCTTTGCCATTTTATTAAGGCAGTTGCTTCCGGGTGATGGGGCACATTGTAAATCTCAAGGCTATACTTCTTTTGCCTTAGAACAACTGCTTTGCTGGAGACTATGTTGTGTGGGGTACCGTGGCAGCCAATAAGGCACCAATCATGATGCATGTGGAAGCACGATAGGCAAGAAAAGTAAATCTATTAACAGCACAGACATTTATCCTGGTGAGGTCAAATTTGTTGCCCTCTCCATGATGGATGGAGCAATGGAATCAATGTGTCCTACGTGGCTGCTTGGTATACCCAGGGATTAGGGCCATACTTGCCATTGGCACATAGGGAACTCAGTGGTGTCAGGAACCAAATAAGCCTCGCTGGGGAAAGTCCAGGCTTCTTGACTCTAACTATGCCTTCAGGGAAACTTGGGATAAGAGCCTGAGCAAGCACTGGGGTGGCTGGGGAAAGAGGCTAACTAGCATCCACACTTAGTCATTATTGAGAGCTGGCACTGGAGTGGATGCCCTCTGGTGGGCATTTTTGTAAGAAATGATTGTCTTCTCTGTGCTCATTCTGAGAGACCCACCCACACATCTCTAGCCCAGGCTTCCCTATCACCAATTTTCCAATAGCTTTGCCCTCTGGCTGTTGGTTGGGTTCAGCCACTTTCGAAGTTTCTAGCCAGCCACTTACCTGTTAACCTCTGCCAATGACATAATGTTGAGTCTTACTCCTGCTCTTCTCTTCCAGGTGAAATAGGCAACCATCTGACTGTACTACCCAAAGTCTGCCCAAATGAGGATTTCCCTTTACCACTCTTTGAAGGCCACCCCTAGTGGATTTTCTAACCCACTCTTTGTGGGAAGGGTGGCTTCTTTGCCCTCTGGCTGTTGGTTGGGTTCAGCCAATGGGAAGGGCCTTTAGGAAATCTAAAGGGGTATGGGTGGGGGAAGAGGGAAAAATTCAGCAAATACGCTCTCCTGGCATCCTCCTTAGTAACTCATCAGTAGCTTCATTTCTCTACCAAAGACCACAGATTCTACTAGATGCTCCCACACCACCATTTCTGAAAACCATCCCTCCCCTTGCCTTTCAGGCCTTGGGGTTCAGGGGATGTGCAGCTGGCAGCTCTCCACTTTTCTTGAGCCTGGGATGCTTCACCATGTCTTATTGGGTTCCCTTAACCCAACCGCACCTCTGCAAAGGGTTCCTTCCTTAGACTCTCCCCATTCACCCTTCTGAAGTTTCCATCTATTTTTTGATAAGCTTAGACTAACATTGTAATTGGTACCAGGAGTAGCTCCAGGAGCAGAGTGGAAGCCCTTGACCATGAGCAACAACATAGACACAATTTCTAAAATTAGCAGGGGTGTCTTTTGTGGCAATGGAAGTATTTTGACCCGCAACATCTATGACTAATTTAACTGTAGGGTCCCTAGAAATGAAATTGATGGGTAGACTTACTCAAGTGTACTTGACTCATGTAGAAAGAAACTTTCTGGTTCTGATGAGCAGAATCCTAATACAATGAATCCCAATACATGGAATCACTGTAATGGGATTCCATGACCTCTTGCCCACTTTCCAGACCTAGGCCAGTTCATAGAACCAGAGTAAGCTGGATTCTTTGAGGAAAAACTCTATAGTGCAACCACATGTATATACAGTGTGCATCTATCTCCAGGCCTTCCCCAGAGGGCCCTGCATTTATTTACAGGGTTACTATGCACTAAGGAAAAAGAAATATCCAGACTTTCCAAGGGTTATGAGTCATCTCAGAGCAGATGTCAAGCCCTAGAAATTGAATTAATCTCTCAGTGGGTCTAGTGAGACCCCCCATGGTTTACTTGTCCAGTTCCAACATGTAGAAGGCCATCATCAAAGATCTGAGAAAGACAGGGGTGCTAGGTCTTACCATAGTGGCCATTTAATTAGCTTGTTGGGCCTGTACAAAACTCAGATAAGTCTGGAGAATAACTGTGCATTTTCACATACTTAGTCAGGTGAGGATGACAACTGTAACTTTGGTTCCAGATATGGTAATTTACTGAGAAAATCAGTACAGCCACTGGCTACCAGTATGCAACTATTGACACAGCAAATGCCATTTCTTCAATTTCTAGTGAAAAAGATAACCAGAAGAAATTTGTCTCCCCATGTTTTCCCTTGAGACCATGACAACTCCCCTGCTTCTTTGTTATAATATAATGCACAGGGATCTTGATTATTTTGATATCCCATAGAACATCATGTGTGGGCACTCCCTCAGTGACAGTGTGCTCATTGTACATGGTAAGGAAAACTTCCCATCATGAACTAGGTGGCATCTGAGTCACCAGGTCATAGAGGTGGGCACAGCACCTGTAGTTACATGGAAAAGATCTAAATGAGACTGACTCAAGCAGGTACAGAAGGTACAGGTAAATGGCATGAGCATGTAGCTCTCTCCCTCAAGGTGTCTCTTCCTTACGCTTCACTACTTCTCCCTCTACCCACACTGATGGCCTCATAGGGAATTCCTTCCTGCTCACCAGTCTCCGGTTTATGGAGGGGTTTTCAGGGTGTAAAATCCACTAGGGGCGGCCTTCAAAGAGTGGTGAAGGGAAATCCTCATTTGGGCAGACTTTGGGTAGTACAGTCAGATGGTTGCCTATTTCACCTGGAAGAGAAGAGCAGGAGTAAGACTCAACATTATGTCATTGGCAGAGGTTAACAGGTAAGTGGCTGGCTAGAAACTTCGAAAGATCAATATTGGAAAATTGGTGATAGGGAAGCCTGGGCTAGAGATGTGTGGGTGGGTCTCTCAGAATGAGCACAGAGAAGACAATCATTTCTTACAAAAATGCCCACCAGAGGGCATCCACTCCAGTGCCAGCTCTCAATAATGACTAAGTGTGGATGCTAGTTAGCCTCTTTCCCCAGCCACCCCAGTGCTTGCTCAGGCTCTTATCCCAAGTTTCCCTGAAGGCATAGTTAGAGTCAAGAAGCCTGGACTTTACAGTTAAATTAGTCATAGATGTTGCGGGTCAAAATACTTCCATTGCCACAAAAGACACCCCTGCTAATTTTAGAAATTGTGTCTATGTTGTTGCTCATGGTCAAGGGCTTCCACTCTGCTCCTGGAGCTACTCCTGGTACCAATTACAATGTTAGTCTAAGCTTATCAAAAAATAGATGGAAACTTCAGAAGGGTGAATGGGGAGAGTCTAAGGAAGGAACCCTTTGCAGAGGTGCGGTTGGGTTAAGGGAACCCAATAAGACATGGTGAAGCATCCCAGGCTCAAGAAAAGTGGAGAGCTGCCAGCTGCACATCCCCTGAACCCCAAGGCCTGAAAGGCAAGGGGAGGGATGGTTTTCAGAAATGATGGTGTGGGAGCATCTAGTAGAATCTGTGGTCTTTGGTAGAGAAATGAAGCTACTGATGAGTTACTAAGGAGGATGCCAGGAGAGCATATTTGCTGAATTTTTCCCTCTTCCCCCACCCATACCCCTTTAGATTTCCTAAAGGCCCTTCCCATTGGCTGAACCCAACCAACAGCCAGAGGGCAAAGAAGCCACCCTTCCCACAAAGAGTGGGCTAGAAAAGGTGGACAGTGTGGATTTGAGAGTTGAACCAAGAAGAGCATCCAGAGCAGGTGCTTTATCTGCCCTGGATACAGCTCTAGATATGATTCAGCACCTGTTCGAGAGTAAACTATTAACAAACTATACATTTAAAAAAAATTTCCCTAACTGGAGCCAAATAATCTACCAGAAAACAGCAGCAAGAATTATACCTACTGGTGGAACTTTAAAAGAATTCTCATTTAGAAGTATCAATTTGCATAAACTCTTAACAATGCATGTGCCCATTTATGTCTTCCAATAATTTATTCTAAAATAATAACACTCACAAAATTGATAGACATTTATGTTCATTGCAGGATTCTTCATGAATAAAAAAATGCTGGACGTGTTCAATAATTAAAGGCTAATTTAATAAAGTATAGCATAAACATACAGTGGAATGCTGTGTTAAAAAATTCTTTGTTGTTTTTCAGTTTTCAATTAGCCTTTCCTGTGCACCTAACCATAGATCAGGCATGATCAGTCACTTTTGTAAAGTTCTGTTTATTCTTCATTATTCTGTTTGGTTTAACAGCAGCCATTTGTTTTTCAATTTAAACACTTTTACGAAAGAGCTAGCCTTTTTAAGACATCATTATTGAGGCTGTAGGGTGTCCAAGATTATTAAGATATAATCTCTTCCCACAGGGAACTCCTAGCTAAAGAGGACAAATAAGATGCCTGTATAACACACAATGTAAGAACTGCTATAGAAAATGACAAAGGAGAGGACTCCAGAAACATGTAATGGGGAGGGCTTTCTTTTGTCTGAGGTTGTAAGGAAGTCTTCCTGGAGGAGGAGGTACCTGTTCCATGTCTCCATAATTAGGTATGATTTGACAGGTAGACATAAGCAAAGGACACCCAGATGGGGGAGCAGAATGTGTTGGAGAACAGAAAGTGGTGTGGCTTGGCAATATTGTTCTTCATTATAATAGTGGATTAACAGAATTTTATCGAATAGCCTGGGACCTTCATCATCATTGTTTCTATGAAAAATAAATGTTCTAGTTTTTTAGACAATACACTTTCAAGTGAAAACGTCTTTAGCAGTGAAGGCCTTTTTATATCATCTTTGAGTCTTTTGTGAGCACAGTTCAAATCTGCCAATGATAATAATGCTGACTTTCTTTAACGCGCCACTTGCTGTTGGATTTCATGAGGTAATTTTTAAAGCAGGTGCCTCCTTATTGCTTATGTTGGAGATTTGGTCACGGAATGTATGTTTCTCCCTGGGATCATCCCTTTGGGGCCAATGGTTTTTTATCAGGAGCATGTCATTTTATTTGAGGTTTCTTATACGTGTTTAACAAGGCATTCAGTTGGAAATATATCTTGTAATTTTAATTGTCGATCACCACCCCTGGTAGGAGGGCCTTCCTCTTACCATATGGAATACAGATGTGAAGAGGATTGAAAGAGGGCAAATATAATGACCATCAATCAGGAATGTTCCAGGCTAAGGAAAAAGAGGAAATACCTGAGTGTTATCTAAATGGATGAATATGACAGCTGTTGGCCACAGGCTAGTTAGGATGTAAGAGCAGTAAAAATTGAGATGTGGAAACATGCTGGAATAAAAAGTCCTTTGGCAAGATTAACACACGGAACATGGCTTGTTCAAGGGAGGCACATATTTAGGTACTCTGCTGTCTTCTTGTAAAAGCCTGCTTGAGGGGCATGAAGAAGTTCTTGAAGCAAACAGGTGCTACTTTTGCACAGCTGCGACCTTGAGTCTGCCAAGCAGAGGTCAGGGATGTGGCTGCCTCTTGTCATTCATCATCCCAGGTGTGCTCTGCTGCAGGTCTGCTTGCAGTTCTGTGTCCTGGGTCTTGATTGTGTCTTTTGACCACATTGCCTGGGACAGGTTGACCCTAGAGAGTATGACAGCAGTTTTCTGGAATATGATAAACGGAAAAGGGGCCAGACAGGCAGCTATCAGAGCTGGGAATAGTGCAACTGCTCCTTCAGTGCAGTTGGTAGGAAGAAGCCTGACTTGGTGCTCCATTGTTATGCAGCACCAAAAATCCAAACATATGCAGAGCCGGTGGTCGCGAGCATTTATCTTCAGCCACATACATCCACTACATCCAGTCCTGCCACAGTGTCCTTGGGGTGCTCCAGTCAGAGTGAGATGGATTCCTGGAGTAAGCATGAAGTCTGGCCCTGTAGACCTGCCACCATCTGATCCCAGTGGGACTTGCAAACCTGCCTTCCCCTGGTTCTGATATCTGACATATCTCATGTGCTACTAACACCTGAACTGCTTACTCTTCCCCATGTTTCCTTCTTGCCTGCCTTGAATCATTCTATTCCCTTTGCCCTGGAAGCCATTCCAGTGACACTATGCCTTAGAATCCAAATCCTACCTTTCCCTCCTCAAATGTCCCCTCCTCCACAAAGCCTTCCATCTTTCCCAGCTGGGAGAGAGCAGATGCCTCTTCAAGTCATCCCATCTCTTGGCTCTTTATGTGCATGGGTGTCAAATAATAATATCTTTTGTGTGGACTTGGCTCACCATAAGACTGATAGCTTCCCAAGGGCAAAGTACTCACCTGGTTCACAATCCCTTGCACAATGCCTGAGAAGTGTAGGTCCTAAATGTGTGGTTTAGGGTGCAATGATCTGTTTTTTTCCCCTAAATTATTTCCAACCTGTTTTCCTCTTTAGGGCCCGTTTTGTGTCTTGTAACTGATTGTCACAGCTGACCTGTTGATTTGGCTAAGTTTTTGTGAACTTTAGAGCTCAACTAGCCGTGAGGAGCAGGAAAGAAAGAATGCATTTACTGAACACCTACTTTGTGCCAGATCCTAATATGATATCATTGTCATACGCACTCTCCAAGAAAGATCTAAGCAACTCTTCGACTTTTATACATTCAAATTCCACACAACCTGTCCTTTAGTATGTTGACACCCTTATCTGCCTCTTCTGTGTCCAGTTTATATGTTACCCAATGAACAGAAATTTGTGTTTATCATGTGATATCATTGCCACCAGCCAAAAGACCCTAAGCAGAGACCAGGTAGATATAAGGCTCTGGAAGTTGCCTCCTTTTCCTTGGCCTCCACAGGGTAGGGCCCATCTAGAATAAAAGACAGCTCTAAGCACCTCTTAGACACCAGATGCTCTGATAAGAAAGTGATGGAAGAGAGCAAATTCCAAGGAAGAGGCCAATGAAGGGAACACAAATAGTCCAGCAAAGAGAATGCACCAACAGGCTGGAATTCTCAAGCTCATTGCATTTATAAGGGAAGTTCCATACCAATTATGCTGGCCCAATTTTGTCCTGGGCCTTGTCAACATCAGCTCCCTTTCAACTCCCCAGTAGGTAGGGGAGGCAGGAAGCTTTGAAATGTGCTACCAGGACAACACAGTTTATCAAGTCTTTTATGAGTCGTCTCTTGACACTTTGCTCTTGAACTCTACTTTGCTGCAATGCTGCAATGCTGAGCATCCATCATGTTCACTTTCTTCTCAGGCTTTGACTCTGCTGCTCTTCCTCCTAGAAAATTCTTCCCCTCTTTACTCCCCCACTCTTACTCTCTTTTGTCAGGTTAAAATCTATTTGCGCTTCCCCTGTCAGCTGAAGCACTACTTCCTCCAGCAAGCCCACTGTCCTTCCTTAACTCTTATGTTGTCCTCATGGAAGGCCTTGTGACACTCCACTGAAACTACCTCTTCTGTCTCTGAATCTAGATCTCGCACTGCTTTAAGGTGGCTACTGTGTTTTAAGCACCACTTTATTTCTAGCACCTGGCGTCTGCACACAAAAGGGACTCAAGGAATATTTGATGGGTGAATGAATTAATTAATGAATTTCTGCATTGTCCTGCATATTTTCAGTGAATGGTTTGCTGTGTGGTAATGGGAACTATTAGAGAAAGTTATTTGTGGACTGGCATGAGCAGGTTTTCGCATCTCTATGGGCCTTGCAACATGAACGAGTTCAATTTTCCTAAGTCTGCTTGCAAAATTCCTAGGACCTCAATGCTCAGGATGAAACTTTTGTTTTTGAGTAAGGCCCTCCAAAGATTCACCATCAGCCTTGACTGATGAAGTATGTAACTCTACTTTGGCTTAATTGTTTAAAACAATGATATTTTCTGTTCTCTGCATGCACCTATCCTGAGCTCCAGATATGGGGTTACTCATGGTCCCATGAAGTTTGTATGTTATAGAGCTGATGGGCACAAAGGCACATTAGTGAACAGCTATAGAAGTGGAGCTTCTAGGGGACAAGATTCTGGTTCACAGCCATTATGACTATTCCTGAGGCTCTGAGGAGTGAGTCATACTCCTTGGCTGGGTTCACTTCCAAGTGAGGAAACCAATGAACCCCTGTTCATGCTACCTCATGTGGGAGCACAGGCTCCGGTACCAGGGTGGCTCAGAGAGGCAAGGATACAGCCTGAGAACACCTCAACAGGAGCAGTAAGCCAAAGTCCAAGCTGTTGTTTATTTTATTTTAAATAAAGATTAATTCCCCAAATTTCAGGTGCATCTTTGAGAAATCTGTGCATACGAGCTGCAAATATACTCATACATTGATATTTTATATTTCATTCTCAAACCACAGTGAATAAATTTGGCAACTAAAGGATCCTACCCCCTCCCAATTGCCCTAAGTCCCCAAAAAAGCATTCAGTGTTAATGCATTTCTATTTTTTAAACATGTAGATGTTTTAGCATAATGGTAATTATAGAGTAATGATTTTTTCCTATTTCCTCTTAATGTTATCAGCATAAAAATAACATTTTTAAAACCATGATCTTTAAAAAGGCTCATTTTTATTATCAATTTAATGCATAATTATTCAACAAAAATTTTGGATAATGAGCAAAATTTCAAAGAGCTGCAAACATGAAATGCCTACACTTTGCAATGTTTTCTTTCAGGTGCTCCTGGGTAGGAAGTTTTTAAAATACAGCTGTAATCAAGCTCTAGGTGCAGTTTGTAGCCTTTGTTAAAAACTTAGCCTAGAAAATATTTTTGTTATAATACCATAATAATTATTACTTTTTGAGACGGAGTCTCACGCTGTTGCCCAGGCTGCAGTGCAGTGGCGCAATCTCCGCTCACTGCAACCTCCACCCCCCAGGTTCAAGCAATTCTTCTACCTCAGCCTCTGTAGTAGCTGGGACTATAGGTGCATGCCACTATGCCCCGCTGATTTTTTGTATTTTTAGTAGAGACAGGTTATCACCATGTTAGCCAGGATGGTCTCAATTTCCTGACCTTGTGATCCACCCACCTCAGCCTCCCAAAGTGCTGGGATTACAGGCATGAGCCACTGCACCTGGCTAATACCATAATTATTAGTTGGTTTTCACAGACATAATTTTTAATGACCATGTAATATTCTATTGACTTAATGCGGGCATTAAATTGTTGACAATCTGTCACTTTTCCAAGCATAACTACAATAAATATCTCCCTTCCTGTTTTCTTGTAATGACTTCCAACACCAATGTAGGTTGTCTTTAGTGATGATGGTTATTATCGTTTGCTTTTGTTTGGGCCCCCAGTTCTGAGGCATCAGCTCTTTCTTCAGTGGATGGGATAGCTGCCCTTGAAGAACAGCAAACCTTTATTGAGCAACAGCTGTGTTGCAGTTACTGGGTGTTAGGGCCTTTTGAAATCTGAGGGGAAGTTTGCCTTGAAATGCTAGGGCCCTTGGGACTGGACATGAGCCAGGCCTTGTACAATCCATGCTCAGTGGAGATGGCTGCCTCTTGGCAAAGGACAGTGCCTGGCCCAAGCTCCACTGTTGACTAAGGGCAACGATGGTGACTCTTAGTACTACACATCCTGTGCCATGGAAAGTTAATATTCAAACGTTCATGAACTTGAAGTTGATAAAGTCATATCGAAATTTTAAAACATTTAAAAACCTTTTCAGAATGCAGTAGGACATAAATAATAAAACAAGCAAGCAAATTATCCCAGTGAATACTATGGACATATCCACCTTGCAGAATCTCTGAGGATAAGCAGCCTTTCATATGCTTACCCACTTGTTGATTTATGCCTACTGTTTTCATCATTGACTCTCTCATACTTAATTTCCTCCTGTTTTCAATCTGAATCAACCTGTTTATGTCTAAAAGCCAGTAGCCTCATTATATTAAATAAGTGAGAAAGGTCAGAGCTCAAGAGAGCTGCTGCATCTGGAGCAAAAGGGTATGAAGAAAGGAGTGGCTTGATAGAAAATGACCTTTTACTTTCAATTCAATTTGGCAAATAGAATACCCTCAAATTCACCCGTAGTTCCAATTCCATAAAACAATCTCCCTTATACGTTTCCTTCTAGATTTCTTAACATGTAGATTATTTGTAACTAAAAATCACACTGTGCTATCATCCTGTTTTTCCTTATGCTTTCATAGTTAATCTTCTTTTACTGTTTTCCATTCTAGTCTATAGACCAATGATTCTCAAAATGTGGTCCCTGGGCCAGGAGCATCAGGATCACTTGGGGACTTGTTAGAAATTGCAAACCGTGGTTCCCCTTCAGATCTACTGAACCAGAAGCTTTAGGGGCAGGGCCTATCCATCTGTTTATCAAGCCCTCCAGGTGATGTGATGACGGCAGTTTAAGAATCACAGCTGTAGGCTGTTGTATTAAACACCTCCAATGTGCCAGACATTCTTTTAACCCTTGCTACCCAAAGTGTGGTCCTTGGACCAGCAGCATAGTATCACCTGGGAGCTTATTAGAAATTCAGAACCTCAGGCCCTCCCCAGACCTGCTGAACCAAAATCTGCATTTTTTTTTTTGAGATGGAGTTTTGCTCTTGTTGCCCAGGCTGGAGTGCAATGGCGCCATCTCGGCTCACTGCAACCTCTGCCTTCCGGGTTCAAGAGAGTCTTCTGCCTCAGCTTCCTGAGTAGCTGATATTACAGGCACCTGCCACCACGCTCAACTAATTTTTTTTGTATTTTTAGTAGAAACGGGGTTTCACCATGTTGGCCAGGCTGGTCTTGAGCTCCTGAGCTCAGGTGGTCTGCTCACCTGGGCGTCCCAAAGTGCTGGGATTACAGGCGTGAGCCACTGCACCTGGCCCCAAATCTGCATTTTTTTTTTTTTTTTTAAGAGCAATATGAATCACCTGAATCTTGTTATAATTCAGATTCTAAATAGATGAGTTTGGAGTACGGCCTGAGATTCTGCTCATTTCTAATGAGTGCTTAGACGATGTGGATGCTGGTTGGTTTGCGGACTACACTAGGAATAATAAGTATGTATTGGGTGTTTTTAATACTTTTACAAAACACATCAACCTGAGTTTAAAAAAAAAAAACAGGTGCTACGCATAGCATCTTATAAGTTATTTGCTTCCTTTTTAGATGAGAAAAATGAGGCAGAGAGATGTACAGTGACTTCCCTGAGGTTGCACAGCTATTCCTGCTGGAGCCACACACACAGACAGGTATGTCCCACTTCACCGCTACAACCCGACTTCTTCATGGTTTTGAATGTTGACTGAATTTAAAGCACATTCAAAGGTAATAACTTTTGGGTAACTAAAAAGCAAATCAAAATCTAATCTGCTGGTGCCACGATCTTCTATCCTCTTAACATGCTTAGCATTTTTATCTCTATTTTTGAGGTTTTGCTAATATTTTATCATACAATTACCACATTCTCTTTAAATATGTGAATCTAAAGCTATTAGGTGTCTTATGAAGTGTGACTTTATCTTGAATGTAAAATTTTTCCAGAAGATTACATTTCCAGCTTTGCCCAGTGCTGCCAGTTCCTCTATTACTCCCCTCAAGGGGTAATAAACACACCTGAAACTGTTAATGGCGTAGGCATCTTTTCATTAGAATCAGCTGCTATATTTCTGTGTGGCTATAAAGCATATCATTTTTCTAAAGGGGGTGGTCAGAGGAAAATGCAGTTGCAGCTGCTTCTCAGTGTCTCATTCTGGAGTTAGTTTAATGTGCATGTGTTCGAAGGCTCCTGTCTGCTGTTGTGGTTTTGTGCAGAGCCTGGAGTAATGGATCCCGACCTGTTGGGAGGTGAGCCGGAGGAACAGCCAAAGTCCTAAAAGACCCACGTCATCGCTGCTTTCTGTCCCGCTCTCTCAGCAGACACTCATTTTCTGAAAGGAATAGGTTTCATTCTCTACCTGTTACTGATGTGTCAGTCAGCTGCATGCAGCGTCTAAAGCTATTACCAAGGGAGGGGAGTGGGTAAAAAGCCCCACTGCACTTTTAAATTACATTTCATGTTAAACGATCTCATTACTTCCAAAGTAAGATGAAATACAATATAATTTTAGCATATGTCTTGGCAGCCTCTTCCTTTTCCATAGGGTGTGTTGGCAGTCGGGGGATAATGGATAAGTGGAGAGAAAGAGAGGCCCAGCTTGCTTCGTGTCATCAAGAGCTCAGTCAATATTCAGTGATAAACATAAATAGATCACCTCGCCACCCCTGAGGCAGACTGGTGCATTTATCCGGATTGATAAGTGAGGGGGTTCACAATACAGGCAATTGCAACATCAAGCTGAAGGAATGCAGAGGAGGATTCTATCGGATGCAGTTGGCATCAATAACTCGCTGCTTTTCTGGGAAAGAGGCTGGTACATTCCTTCCTCAGAGCTTACTGCCCAGCAAAGGCCAACCCCTCCTCTAATGGGCATCAGACTCTGACCCACACACCACGTGTCTGTGCAAGTCTCAGTGGCCTGGACTTTTAAAAATAAGTTCTGTGGGTCTCATGGACACAGAACCTGTTGTTTTTCCTCAGAAAGGGGATGTGCATTTGCTGAGAATCCACAATGGACACTCTTCTAGCATTACACCACCTGATTACCACCCAACTCAATTTACACTGTGCTGAGCAAGGCAGAAAGGTAGTATTTGCCTTTGTGCTCTAATTTGGACACTCTGGTTATTCACACTGATTCCCACCAAATAAGGCAACCACAGTCTAAAGACCTGCTTCAGGGAAGTTGGGAGACTGTCTTGTTGCTTTATCCTGTCCCTTTAGATTATGTTCCCTAAGTGCAACTGGATTCTGAGCCACTAGGGCAACCATTGTGTTCTGAGGCCTTCTGGTTTAGGTTTGTTTCTCACCCCCCAAACTACCACCCACCGCCGCCACCCCACACACTATGTGTATATGCAGTGCCTTATCCACAGTAAATATGTGAAAACCTATTTAAACCTTCATAGGGAGTTCTGGTTATGTCGCTATTTATTCGACAATCTCGAATGGCTTCTCATGTTCTAAAGAATCAGGATCTAACTCCCTGACATGCCATGCCAATGCCTTGACGTGACCTCAATCCCATTTTTGCCACCGATTCCTTTCCCCTGTGAATGAGTCAAACTGAAAGACTCAGTGTTTCAAAAGCTTTGCAGTTTTCTCTTGTGATGACATTTCCCTCTGCAGGGAATTTTCTTTCTCTCATCTATTAAAATTCTTCCTGCTTTTCAAAGTCCAGTTCTGTTGCTGTCTTCTGCTTGAAGCCCTTCCCAAACCCCCAGTTTCCTCCAGAAGATTGTTGGCTACACAATTACTAACATAGATACTTTGAGCCATTCCCATCCTACTGCCCAACATGGCATTCTATCTGTGCTGTTTCAGCTGTTCTAAAGTCGCCAGAGAGCCCACTCTACCCCTCTGAGGATAGAAAGGGCACATTTGTGAAAGAAAAGCAGGCACAGTGCAGACGAATTACTTTCTGCAGTGAAGTGTTGAGGACTGGGGGGACTTGATGTGTTCTGAGTCCATTATGAAAAGAGGGGGTAGTAGAATTAAGTGGGGGGCAGAAGGGTGAAGGTCTCATGTGACACAAGAGGACTTCTCCAGAGCCAGCTGTGTGGAGGGCGCCTAGAAGTTGCAGAGCAGAGCATTCGAGAATATGACCACAGAATGTGTCTGTTTTCTTGGCTTCTATGAAGTTTACTATGCCAAAAATATCATGTATTATGTTATAAGTTATAATCAGACACTCATCACCCCACTGCTCAATTTAAAAAAATAGAGCATTACAGAAACTATTCATACTTTCTGCATATTTTCTCAATTCTCTCTCCCTGTCCACTCCAAAATCCTCCATCGCCTGTCCTGCCCCGCCAAATAGAGTAACCAGTATTCTGAAATGTATTATTTCACTGTGCTCATTATAGTTTTATCACATAAGTATACGTGTTTAATATCTTTTTTCTTGTTTCGCATTTTGTATAAAATGGCATCATATGGCTTATATATTTTTTAACTCAGATCATACTTTATAGATTCATCTGTATGTTATAATTCATTTATTTGTATCTCTATATAGTATTCTCTTTGAGTACACGACAATTATCTGCTCATTCTCTTATTGATGAGTACTTGGGTTATTCCCACCTTGTCATTATGAACACTGCTACTACTTAATATTCTTTGACACATCTACCTGGTCATAAGTGCAAGAGTCAATACCATACCTGGATTTTATATTTTTATGTGGCATAATGCAGGGATGAATTCAATCTTTTTCTCAGATTAAAAATAAATCCTAACACTATTTATTAAATAATTCATTCTTTCCCCAGAGATATGTCCAATTTCATAAATGTGTGGGTCTGTTTCTTAGCTTTTAATTGGTTTATTTTCTATCCACTCACTAAAATCACTGTCCTAATTATGATTTATTTATGGTAAGTCTTGATATCTAGTAGTGAAGTCTATTCAGTTCCTCAGAAGTATCTTGGTTACTCCTGGTCTTTTGCTTTTTTACATCCATTTAAAATTTGGCATGTTAGAGGAATGATGGAACAAAAGGAACTAGATTTACTCTTCTATCTTAATACTTGAACATGGGTCACAGTAAAAATGTAATGATAGTTCTCAGGTATTTGGAGAATAGAGATCATGGTACAGGGATCCCTGAGAGCAAGGAGAAAAACTAGGTGAGCACTTAAAGTGCCACCATTTTCAGGCCAAAACATAAGGAAGGGTAATCCAGAGTCCATCAGCCTGGCTCAATTGATGTTCAGAAAAGTTAAGGTAGCTAGAATTTATGGAGGAAAATACTAGAAAGGCAACTGGAAAGAGAGAGCGCTCCAAAGACCTTCTGATGTGTCCCCTGGAGTCTTTGAGCACTGATCTGCAACACGTGGAGAAACTACTGGGATTGGGAAAAAAAACCATCAGAAAGGAGGAGGAAGAAAAATTTCCATAGCTCACATGAAGCCAAGGACTGTTTTCATTCCCATCAGTTAGTGGAAGGACTTCCTAATAGACATGGCATTGGCCAGCATCATAAAAGAATAGTGCCTCAGGAATGGGTCATATTAGCCCTAGTTGAAAAGCTGTTCTGGATCTGCCATAACAAAGCTTACAGACAAAATGTGAGTGGATAAAACTGATTACAAATAACTTCACTGCATCCGCAAAATGGCAGCATGATATTTAAAAGAATGCCACAAAATCTAGTCCCCAAAGTAAAAAAGTCATAATGTCTGGCATCCAGTGAAAAGTTACCAAGCATGAAATATGACTTGTGCCCAGAGGAGAATTCAGTCTCAACCAATTGAAACAGACCCAGAATTGACACAGATGATAGAATCAGTAGACAAACATATCGAAACAGTTATTAGAAATATGGCTGGGCACGGTGGCTCACGTCTGTAATCCCAGCACTTTGGGAGGCCGAGGTGGGCAGATTACTTGAGGTCAGGAGTTAGAGACCAGCCTGGCCAACATAGCAAAACCTCATCTCTACTAAAAATACAAAAAATTAGCCGGGCGTGGTGGTGGGTGCCTGTAATGGCAGCTACTCGGGAGGCAGAGGCAAGAGAATCGCTTGAACCCAGGAGGTGGAGGTTGCAGTGATCCGAGACTGTACCATTGCACTCTAGCCTGGGTGACAGTGCGAGACTCCGTCTCAAAAAAAAAAAAAAAAAAAAAACAAACAAAAAAACTCATAGGCTCAAGAAGATATGGGAAAGTGCCCATATGCTAAGGAGAGAAATAGAAGATATAAAAAGACCCAAATTGAACTTTTAAAGATAAATGCAACAACTGAAATAAAAAATATCCTGGATGGAAATAGCAGAAGATTAGATACAGAAGAGGAAAAGTTGGTGAATCTATAGCAATAAAAACTACCCAAAATAAAAGACAAAATAAAGACTAAAAACAATGAATGAAGAGCATCAGGGAACTATGGAACAATGTTGAGTAGCATAAACGCATGTAATTTGAATACCAGAAAAGGAGTGGGGAGAAAAAAAGTTTGAAACAATAACTTCAGAACATTTTTCAAACAAATACTGGAAACAGACCAAAGCAGCTCAATGGAAGCCAAGCAGGAGACACATGAAGAAAACAAATGCCAGAGCATGTCATAACCCAATGGCCAAAAATAATCAAACAGAGAAAATTTTAAAAGCAATCAGGAAAAAAGATATACACAGAGGAACACAACTAAGAATTGCAGCAGACTTATCAGAAACAATGAAAGCCAGAATGCAGTGGAGTGACATTTTAGAATATTGAAAGAAAAATTGAAAACTCAACCTAGAATTCTATAGCCAGAAAAAACATTCAGTAATTAAGGCAAGATTGAGACCTTTCAGACAGAAAAAAGCTACATGAATTAACTGCCACAGAATCGCAATACAGAAATGTTACATTATTCAGATTGTGAAACTTGAAAATCTGAGACAGGTCTCAGTTAATTTAGAAAGTTTATTTTGCCGAAGTTGAGGATCCCCACCTGTAACACGGCCTCAGGAAGTCCTGACTACATGTGCCCAAGGTGGTAGAGGCGCAGTTTGGTTTTATACATTTTAGTGAGACATGAGACATCAATCAATACATGTAAGAAGTACATTGGTTCTGTCCAGAAAGGCAGGGACAACTTGAAGCAGGGAGGGGGCTTCCAGGTCACAGGAAGGTGAAAGCCAAATAGTTGCATTCTTTTGAGTTTCTGATAAGCCTTTCCAAAGGAGGCAATCAGATATGCATCTATCTCAGTGAGCAGAGGGATGACTTGGAATAGAATGGGAGGCAGGTTTGCCTTGAGCAGTTCCCAGTTTCACTTTTCCCTTTAGCTTAGTAATTTTGGGGCCCCAAGATTTTCCTTTCACAAGACAGAAGGAAAATGATGCTGGATGCATATTGGGATATACACAAATAAATGAAGAGAACTAGAAATCATTAATATGTGTGAAAATGTAATAATTTCTTTTCCTAACATAAAAATTTTTTAAATTATTTAAAGCAAGAATGATAATATGTCTATAGCTTATATAAAATTAAAATACATCATAGTAGCTGCACAAATGCAGAGAGGAGGAAATGGGAGAGTATTTTTGTAATGTTTCATACTATATGTGAAATGATATAGTATTATTTGTAAGAAAACTTTTGTAAATTGAAGGATGTATATTATAAATACTATGTGGACCAGTAGAAAAAAAATACAACTAATGATTCTGTTATGGAAATATAAAAATATTCCTTTTGTATGAAAAGTCAGAGAAAGGGTGGGGGAGAAGAAACTATGGGGGTGTGAATAGAAAACGACTTTGAAGATGGTAAACTTAAGCAATATTGATAATCACGGTATGGCCTAAGCAACCAAATTAAAGACAGGGGAATGGGAAGTTGCTGTTTAATATGTGTAGAGCTTCTGTTTATTATTATTAAATGGTGGTAAGATATGCATAATTTAAAATTTACCATCAGAACAATTTCTAATCATACAGTTTAATGGTGTTAAGTACATTTACACTTCTGTACAGTCAATCATCAGAACTCTTAATTTTACAAAACTGAAACTCTGCTCTTAAACAACACGTCCCCATTCCTTATCCCTCCTCCCCAAGCCCCAGCAGTCACCATTCTACTTTCTGTCTCTGTGAATTTGACTATTCTAGGTACCTCACATAAATAGAATCATACAGCATTCATCTTCTCATGACTTCTTATTTCAGTTAGTAGAACCAAGGGTCATCCATGTTGTAGCATGTGTCAGAATTTCCTTTTTTTTTTTTTTTTGAGATGTAATCTCACTCTGTCATTCAGGCTGGAGTGCAGTGGTGACATCTCAGCTCACTGCAGCCTCTGCCTCCTGGGTTTAAGTGATTTTCCTGCCTCAGCCTCTGTGGTACCTAGGACTACAGGCACCTGCCACCACATCTGGCTAATTTTTGTATTTTTAGTAGAGATGGGGTTTCACCACGTTGGCCAGGCTGGTCTCCAACTCCTGACCTCAGGTGATCTACCTGCCTCAGCCTCCCAAAGTACTGGTATTACAGGCTTGAGCTATGGTGCCCAGCCAACAATTTTATTCCTTTTCAAGGCTGAATAGTATTTCATTTCATGTGTATACTACACTTCGTTTACCCATCTGTCAATGGACACTTGGGTTGCTTCCACATTTGTCTATTGTAAATAATTCTGACATTGTCTATTGTAAATCTGACAAACACACTCTGCTCTTAGCTTTAAAATGTTCTTTATTCTTATGTGAGTTTAATTTGCTATTTTTCTTGTTTCTTAGAGTTTAGATCATTCATTCAAGACTTTTCTTGTAAGCTTTCAATATTGTAAATTTCCTTCTATTTTCTGTTTTTTGGTGAACCCCACCAATTTTAATAACATGCTTTCATTTCTTTTCCATTAAAAATGTTTTCTAATTTCTGTGGTAATTTTCTCTCTGGTTTATGAGTTATTTAGAGGTGAGTTCAAATTCTAAATATTTGGGGATTTTTCCAAATATATTTCTGTTATCAATCTGTAGCTTAACTTCTTTATGGTCAGAAAATATACAATGTGTTATTTCAGTGCTTTTAAATTTATTGGGGCTGGGCACAGTGGTTCACGCCTGTAATCCCAGCACTTTGAGAGGCTGAGGCAGGTGGATCAGTTGAGGTCAGGAGTTCGAGACCAGCCTACCAAACATGGTGAAACCCCATCTCTACTAAAAATACGCAAATTAGAAGGGCATGATGGCATGCACCTGTAATCCCAGCTACTTCAGAGGCTGAGGAAGGAGGATCGCTTGAACTCGGGAAGTGGAGGTTGCAGTGAGCCAAGACCTCACCACTGTACTGCAACCTGGGCAACAGAGTGTGAGACTCCATCTTAATAAATAAATACATAATAATGAATTTTTTGGGAATTGTTTTACAGCCCAGAAAAGGGTCTGTTTTGGAAAATGTTCTGTGTGAATTAGAAAATATTATTTGCTGGTAACTTGTTCTTTATTAGGTAATTTGTTCTATAATAAATACGTGAAATACATTTTCTTTTTCTAACTTTAAAATTTTAGTTGAAATTATTAAAGTCTGCTTGAGTAAGACATTCATATGCAAAGAATGCACTTCCAACCATACCTCACAGAATATGCAAAACTGAACTCAAAATGGTCATACACCTAAATATAAATCTAAAAGTGGAGAATTTTTTTTTTTTTAATTGAGACTGAGTGGAGTGCAGCTGCGCAATCTCGGCTCCCTGCAACCTCCGCCTCCTGGGTTCAAGCAGTTCTTCTGCCTCAGCCTCCTGAGTAGCTGGGGTTATAGGCACCCACCACCATACCCAGCTAATTTTTGTATTTTTAGTAGAGATGGGGTTTTACCATGTTGGCGAGGTTAGTCTCGAACTCCTGACCTCAGGTGATCTGCCCACCTTGGGCTCCCAAAGTGCTGGGATTACAGGCGTGAGCCACTGGACCCGGCCTAAAAGTAAAAATTCTAAAAGAAAATTTTGTAAACTTGGAATGGGCAAATATTTGTTAGTGATAACCCCAAAAGACAATACATAAAAGGAAAAAAAAAAAGATTAAACTTCATCAAAATTTAAAACTTTTGCTTTCAAAAATTCTATTAAGAGAATGAAAAGACAAGCCACAGACTGGGAGAAAACATTTGTGAATCACATGTCTAATAAAGTAATTGTATCCAAAATATGTGAAAAACTTTTGAAACCCGGCAATGAGCAAACAATTTAACTAAATAAATGGGCAAATGATTTGAACAGACATTTCACCAAAGAAGATAGATGGATTGCAATAAGTACATGAGAAGATACTCAGCATCATTAATCAACCTTTATTAATTTTCTCGTTTAAGCTGTCTTAGTAGAGATTTACAAATTTAGATTCAGTGCATCTTCCTGGGGAACAAAATTTTATATTTACCTTACCTTACCCTTCTAATCTTGACTAATGATTTTCACCTTAAAATTTACTTTGTCTGATATTAATAGTTATACCAGATTTCTTTGTTTAGTACATGAAATATTTTTCAATCATTTCTCTCAATTTTAGGCATCCTTTACATAAATAGACAGTTCAATTATCTTTTAAATCATGTCAGAAATCATTGACTTTTAACAGGAGATTTCACTTTATTCCCATTTATTGTGATGAAATATTTGGCTTTATATCATTTTGTGTATTTTACTTGTCATATTTTCTCCCATTTCTTTTTGTGTCTTCTTTGCCTTATTTTTAATTAGATTCTTTGTTCATTATTTACTTTGCATTAGTTTGAAGATTTATTTCCAATTTTATTCTTTTAGTGGTTATCCTTAAAATTATAACACTGATAATGAAGTCTAACATTTACCCTCCTCCTGACCAATACAAGAACTTTAGACTATGTTAACATCAATCTTCCTCTTCCAGCCTAGGTATTATTGTTGTCCAGGTATTTAGCTTCATCTTGTTGCATTTTAACTCCATAAACTGGAAACAATTACTCTTTTATGCAGTTCATTTTGATATCCACACGTTAACTATTTTCTTTTGTCTCCATTCTTTCCTGTATTTTCTTGAATATAAATCTGTGGATATTCTGTTAATGAGAAATGATAGCCCACAACTCCTTTTTTTCTTCATCTGAAAACATACTTATTTCAACCTCATTTTTAATATATATATAACTTTTAAGTTCTGGGATACATATGCAGAATGTGCAGGTTTGTTACATAGGCATACGTGTGCCATGGTGGTTTGCTGCACCTATTGACCCGCCCTCTAAGTTCCCTCCCCTCAGCCCCCACCCCTACAACAGGCCCTGGTGTGTAATGTTCCCCTCCCTGCATCCACATGTTTTTATTGTTCAGCTCCCACTTATGAGTGAGAACATGCAGTGTTTGGTTTTCTGTTCCTGTGTTAGTTTGCTGAGGATGGTGGGTTCCAGCTTCACCTATGTCCCTGCAAAAGACATGATCCCATTTCCTTTTATGGCTGCATGGTATTCCCTGGCGTGTATTACCACATTTTCTTTATCCAGTCCATCATTGATAGGCATTTGTGTTGGTTTCATTTCTCTGCTATTGTCAATAGTGCTCCATGACTCTGCTATTGTAAATAGTGCTGCAATAAACATAGTGTGCATGTGTCTTTGTAGTAGAATGATTTATATTCCTTTGGGAATATACCCAGTAATGGGATTGCTGGGCCAAATTGTATTTCTGGTTCTAGATCCTTGAGGAATCTCCACACTGTCTTCCACAATGGTTGAGTTAATTTGCATTACCACCAACAGTGTAAAAGTACTCCTATTTCTCCACAGTCTCACCAGAATCTTTCTGTTTCTTGCCTTTTTAATAATTGCCATTCTGACTGGTGAGGGATCGTATGTCATTGTGGTTTTGATTTGCATTTATCTAATCAGTTGTGCTGAGCCTTTTTTTCATATGTTTGTTGGCTGCATAAATGTCTTTCGAGAAGTGTCTGTTCATACGCTTTGCCCGCTTTTTGACGGGGTTGTTTGTTTTCTTGTAAATTTAAGTTCCTTGTAAATTCTGGATATTAGACCTTTGTCAGATGGGTAGATTGCAAACGTGTTCTCCCATTCTGTAGGTTGCCTGTTCATTCTGATGATAGTTTCTTTTGCTGTGCAGAAGCTCTTTAGTTTAATTAGATCCCATTTGTCAATTTTGGCTTTTGTTGCAATTGCTTTTGGCATTTTCTTCATGAAGTCTTTGCCCATGCCTATGTCCTGAATGGCACTGCCTAGGTTTTTTTCTAGGGTTTTTTCTGGTTTTGGGTTTTACATTTAAATCTTTAATCCATCTTGAGTTAACTTTTATATGAGGTGTAAGGAAGGGGTCCAGTTTCAGTTTTCTGCATATGGCTAGCCAGTTTCCCCAGCACCAGTTATTGAATAGGTGATCCTTTCCCCATTGCTTGTTTTTGTCAGGTTTGTCAAAGATCAGATGGTTGTAGATGTGTGGTGTTATTTCTGAGGTTTCTGTTCTGTTCCATTGGTCTATATGTCTGCTTTGGTACCAGTATAATGCTGTTTTGGTTAGTGTAGCCTTGTAGTATAGTTTGAAGTCAGGTAGCATGATGCCTCCAGCTTCGTTCTTTTTGTTTAGGATTGTCTTGGCTGTTGTGGGGTCTTCTTTGATTCTATATGAAATTTAAAGTAGTTTTTTTCTAATTCTGTGAAGAATGTCAAGGTAGTTTGATGGGAATAGCATTGAATCTGTAAATTAGTTTTGTCAGTATGGCCATTTTCATGATATTGATTATTCCTTTCCATAAGAATGGAACATTTTCCCATTTATTTGTGTCCTCTCTTATTTCCTTGAGCAGTGGTTATATGGAAATTGAACAACCTGCTCCTGAATGACTCCTGGGTAAATAATGAAATTAAGGCAGATCAAGAAGTTCTTTGAAACCAATGAGAACAAAAGACACAATGCACCAGAATCTCTGGGACACAGCTAAAGTAGTGTTCGGGGGGAAATTTATAACACTAAATGCCCACATCAGAAAGCTAGAAAGATCTCATATCGACACCCTAACACCACAATTAAAAGAGCTACAGAGACAAGAGCAAACTAATCCAAAAGCTAGCAGAAGATGAGAAATAACCAAGATCAGAGCATAATTGAAGTACAGACATGCAAAACCCTCCAAAAAATCAATGAATCCAGGAGCGAGTTTTTTGAAAAAATTAACAAAATAGATAGACAGCTAGCTAGACTAATAAAGGAGAAAAGAAAGGAGAATCAAATAAACGCAATAAAAATTATAAAGGGGATATCACCACTGACCCCACAGAAATACAAACTACCATCAGAGAATACTGTAAACACCTCTATGCCAATAAACTAGAAAATCTAGAAGCAATGGTTAAATTCCTGGACACATACACCCTCCCAAAACTAAACCAGGAAGAATTCGAATCCCTGAATAGACCAATAACAAGTTCTGAAATTGAGGCAGTAATTAATAGTCTACCAACCAAAAAAAGCCCAGAACCAGATGGATTCACAGCAAAATTCTACCAGAAGTACATAGAGGAGCTGGTACCATTCCTTCTGAAATATCCAAGTTTTTATTACGAAAATGTTTAAAATACTGATAAGAGAATAGCACAAAGAAAAATAGTACATGTAGATTTTGAAAAATTCATTTTGTTTACTGAAACATCTGAAAGTAAGCTGCAAATTTTATGACATTTCATTCTTAAATATTTCGGCATGCATCTCTTAAAAATGACATTCTTCTATAAAACCACAATACCACTATCACACTGAAGAAACATTAATGATTCCATGATATCATCTCATGTCTGGCCCATATTCAGAATTTTTCAATGGCTTCCAAAATAATAGCCTGTTTTTTTCTAACTGTATTGCCTTATAATCAGGTTCACATATTTGGTTATTAAATCTCTTTTAACTTAAAACTGTCCTTTTACTTTTTAAAAATAAGTTGACATTTTTGAATGTAGTTTTCTTAAACACATTCTGGATTTGTCACATTCACGGTTTGTCTGACTTTCTCATGACATTAGAGATGCTAAGTATAAACACTTGATTAGGGTTCAGCCTAATTCCTGAAAGATATTGGCTCACAGGTACAAATTTCTAGGTGGGTATCATTTTCCCCAGTACTTTGAAAACAATATTTCAATGCTATCTTGCTGATTTCAAGATCTTTTTCTTTGGTGTTCTATAACTTAACTATGTTGTATCTAGTTGTGGGGTTCTTTATTTTGTTTGCTATTCATTGGGTTTCTTGAATCTTAAAATTTATCTTTTCACCACTCTGGAAAATTGAAACCATTATCTTTTCAAATATTGCCTTTCCTCCACCTCTGACATCTAGTTGGATGTTTTTTGGACATTATGGCTCAGTCATTCATGCCTGTAATCTCATATTTTCCAACTCTTAACCTAGATCCTAGATGCATGCTGAAATATTTAACAGTGGAATGCTATGATATCTCCAGTATACTTTCAAATGGCTCAGGGAAAAAAGTATGTGTGTGTGTGTGTGTGTGTGTACACATTTTTTCTTTTTGCTATTTTTTCAGCCATTCTATATTTTAAATCTTTTCATAATAAAAAGTGGAAAATATAATGAGTGAGAATGAAATAAGAATATTCTTGGAAGTTCTAGCTAGAGTAATCAGACAAGAGATAGAAATAAAGGTCATCTAAATTAGAAAGGAAGAAGTCAAAGTATCCTTGTTTGCAGATACGATCTTATATTTGGCAAAACTTAAAGACTCCACCAAAAAACTATTAGAACAGATAAATTCAGTAAAGTTGCAGGATACAAAATCAACACACAAAAATCAGTAGCATCTCTATATGCTAACAGTGAGCAATCTAAAAAGAAATTTTAAAAAGTAACCCCATTTCTAGTGACCACAAATAAAATCAAATACCTAGAAATTAACCAAAGAAGTGTAAGATCTCTGCAATGAAAACAATAAAACACTGAAAGAAATTGAAGAGAGGGTACAAAATAATGGAAAGAGATTTCATGTTCATAAATTGGAAGAATCAATAGTGTTAAAATGTTCATACTACCCAAAGCAATCTACAGATTCAATACAATCTCTATCAAAATACCAATGACATTCTTCACAGAAATAGGAAAAAAAATTCTAAAATTTATATGAGACCACAGAAGACCCAGAATAGCCTAAGCTATCCTGAGTAAAAAGAACAAAACTGGAGGAATCAAATTATCTAACTCCAAATTATACTACAGAGCTCTAGTAACTACCCTACAGAGCTATAGTAACTAAAACAACATGGTACTGGCTTAAAAATTGGCCATAGACATTTGGAATAGAATAGAGAACCTGTAAACAAATCCATACACCTACAGTGAGCTCATTATCAACAAAGATGCCAAGAACCTACACTGGGGGAAAAACAGTCTCTTCAATACGTGGTGCTGGGAAACCAGGATATCCAAATGCAAAAGAATGAAACTAGACATCTATCTCTTTTCGTATACAAAAATCAAATCAAAATGGATTAAAGGCTTAAATCTGAGACCTCAAACTGTGAAACTGTTACATGAAAATACAGGAAATTCTCCAGGACATTGGGCAAAAATTTCTCAGGTAATAACTCACAAGCACAAATTTCTTGAGTAATAACCAAAGCAAATGTGGAAAAGTGGGGTCACAACAAGTTAAAAAGCTTCTGTATAGCAAGGGAATACAATCAACAAAGTGAAGCAACAACCCACAGAATGGGAGAAAATGTCTGCAAACTCCCCATCTGAAAAGGGAACAATAACCAAAATATGTATGGAGCTCAAAATATAGGAAGAAAAATAACAATCTGATGGCAAAAATGAGCAAAAGATCTGAACAGACATTTTTCAAAAGACAGGCATATGAAAAGGTGCTCAACATGATTGATCATCAAAGAAATGCAAATGAAAATTACAATGAGATACCATCTCCATCCAGTTAAAATTGCTTTATTTTATTTTATTTTTTTATTTTTTTATTATTTTATTATTATTATTTTTTATTTTTTTATTTTTTTATTTTTTATTTTTATTTTTTATTTTTTATTTTTTTATTATACTTTAAGTTCTAGGGTACATGTGCATAACGTTTATATCATGTATAACTCCCCAATGCAATCCCTCCCTCCTTTTTTTTTTTTTTTAAAGAAAAAACAGGCAATAAGAAATGCTGGTGAGAATGTGAAGAAAAGGGAACCCTTGTACACTGTTAGTTGGAATATAAATTAGTACAACCACTATGGAGAACAGTTTGAATGGAGATTCCTCAAAAAACTAAAAGTAGAGCTACCATACAATACAGCAGCCCCTCCACTGGGTGTATACCCAAAAGAAAAGTAATCTGTATATTTAAGAGATATCTGCACTTCCATGTCTGTTTGTAGCATTGTTCACAATAGCTAAGATTTGGAAGTAACCTAACTGTCCAACAGATGAATGGGTAAGAAAAATGTGGTACATATATACAACAGAGTATACTATTCAGTCATAAAAAAGAATGAGATCCTGTCATTTGCAACAATATGGACTGAACTGGGGGTCATTGTGTTAAGTGAAATAAGCCAGGCACAGAGACAAACTTCACATGTTCCCACTTATTTATGGGAACTAAAAATTAAAATAATTGAACTCATGGGCATGATAGAAGGATGGTTACAGAGGGTGAAGGGGAATTGGAGATGGTTAATGGGTACAAAAAGTAGTTAGAATGAATAAGACCTAGTATTTGATTGCACAAAAGGGTGACTATGGTTAATAATCAATTGTACACTTAGTATAATAGGACTGTAACATAAAGGGTAAATGCTTGAGGGGATAGATACCCCATTTACCATGATGTGATTATTTCATATTGCATGCCTGTATCAAAGTATACCCCATAAATATACACACCTATTATATAATCACAAAAATGTAAAAGAAGAGTTTGTGTGCTTTAATTCCTCATTAAAGGAATGTCTAATAATTAATGTCTAAAGAAAAATCCCCAAAAGTACAGATCTACCTTTTAGCTCACCAGTCGCATCTAATTTTATTATGTTCTTTAACCTTTCCGCAGGATTTTAAAACTATATATTTTTAGTCTTAGAAATTTTTTTCAAATCTGCTTGTTAACTTCTAACAGACTTTACTTTTACTCACCTCTTAATTCTTTTACTTCTTTAACCATGTTTAACATCCTTATTTATATATTGTATCTGATAATTCTGTTATATGAAATTTTATTAATGTGGTCTGTCATTGCAGCTTTTTTTCTGCTTTATCTTAGGATAATTTGTGTCTTGTGATCGTGAGGTTGTACTTTTTGAGATTCATTCTGTAATTTCTCCGAACCTGGAATAAGGCTGCATTTGTCTAGGGAGTATTTGTTTCTCCCAGAGACCTGTAGTAACTTACAGACCAGGTCTGTGTCAAGCAGAATTCTCCCGGAGAGTTTTTGGGACACATGTGGATTGTTTGGCTACTGTATATGAGCTAGCTTATGGCTCAAGAGTGGCTTTAAAAAAAAAAACAAACCTGTGTACCTAGAACCTAGACTCAGTAAGTAATCACGCACAGAGGCCTCCGTGGCAATGCCTGTGCTCACTTCCCTTCTTAGCCCCTACTTCCTTTTAACCTCCTTTTCAATCACTGCCTCGTGGAATTTATCTTCCGAATGTATTCATTTTAAAGTGTGTGTGTGTGATGCAGAATGGTTACCTAATTTGCAATCCGAATTTCAAAGCACATTGTCAGAGATACATATTCTAAGATTTGTGTTATGTGATATCCTTGGATTTATATTATACGGCACACAATTATAATTCTTTTGTGACTATATTTCCTTGAGTGCAATGTTGCTGTGGACTGAGCCTCATGTATCCTAACAACGTATGGATTAGAACCCAGTACATACTGTCTGTGTTCTGACTGTTGCTGCACTTGTCTTATTTCCCATCTAGGAAGCAAACACCTAAGGATGCATCTTGCTGATGACTATATTACCAGTGGATGCGGGTAAACTGACTCCCTTAAAGTAAAAAGCCCTGATGTATAGTGTCTGCCAACTTCTGCCATGTAAATACTCCAATTGTGGCCAATTTCAAGCTACCAATGCTCTAACAACTGGATCAAAAAAATTCCCTGGAATTTTAAGAGTGGACCCTTGCCAGCTGAAAGGGCTAGTCCAGCACACCACAGCCATGGCTCCTCATGTGGCATGTAATAGAAAGAGTGCTCAAGAAATACTTGTTCAAGTACAAAATGACTTTTCAGTACCTTGAGTAGTGCTAAGAACGGTCATAATTTCCTCCCATTTTTCAGATTTTTTGAAGTGCTAAGCAGAATTTCCCCTGTGTATCCTCTGTCCTTCTCCCATCTTTCCAGTTCAGACAGTGAAATGACTAAATACCTTATTCTTTAACATCTTTCAATTTCCTACAAGACTGCAAAAATGAAATGACTAGAATGGGTGTGATAGCTAAAACATGACATTGAAAGCAAAGTTTGTCATAAGTAAGCTTCAATGTACTTAGTGCCGCACACAACAATGAAGGGTTGCTGCAATGCAAAAAGCAAATTTTCTATATTGTGAAAATGGAAGAAAAACCCTAGAGTCCTTCCTTAGGAGTAAGATAATTGGTTTTATGGATATAGCATACTCAGTATTCCTAACTGATGACCCTGGCCCAGTTAAATCAGCTATTGGTATCCAATAGTCTTAAAAGCATGCAAGTTGAGAGAAAGAAGAGCTGCTCCCAGTTTAGTGGTTGGAACAGGCTTCATGAGAGCGATAACACTGAGTTGGACCTAAAAAGATGTGTAAGATTTTAGCCATACCATGTTGGGAACACTTTAGGAATAGAGGAAACCTCTAAAAATCATACCACTTCTCTGTATTTTCTAAATGTACATTATTTCCTGGAGAACTATAAATGATATAACAATCTACAGATTTATGTATGTGAAGATGTCTTAGCTATTAAAGGGTAGATAGCTTGCCCTTTGACAAGGGGCATAAGAATTAAACTACTAAAGTCTTCGTTTCTCTCCTTTTTCCAGTTTACCTAAGTCTTGCTTTTAAAGGGACTAAGAATTCTAGAAAGGAATTCCACCATGAAATTTTCATGGCACGTTCAATTTTTAAGGAAAATAGCTAAAATAAATTTCCCTTGAAGTTAAAGCCTTTTATACTTCAAAGTGTTTGGGGTTGTGATTTGATAAGTCTGATTTAAAAGTTTGCTTGAAATCTTATGGAGTTTATTACATATTTTGTTGAGAGGGAATGGTTGAAAGTTGAGTGAAGAGTTGAGGGATTCTGGGTTTTTCAGATTATCTACGTTTCAATAGCAAACATCTTGAGAGTTTATTGTAAACAAATGATGATTTATTACCGCCATTGTCTAAAACCAGAAAGTTGGAATTCAGATTCCCTCTCATCACCTGCCTACAATCAATCACCAGTCTTGTTCATCATACTTCATTAATATTTATCACATATATCCACTCTTCTGTACCCCATTTACTGCTGAGTTGAGGCTACCACCTGTTATCTTGCAGAAACCTGTGGATGCATCTCTTCTAGCTGTACTTTTCTTCCTTATCGGTTATGATTAGTTTTCTGCTGCCTATAAAAGTAAGTACAAATCACAGCAATGTAAAATAAAGATATATATTTTCTCCAATAGAGGAGGTCTGAAGCTAAAGAGACTCCTAGGGCTAGTACGCCATCTCCACGACAAGAGGACTGTGTTTCCGCTTTGCCATTCTAAGCATATGGCTTCATTCCTCAAGGCTGCCTCGTGATAGCAAGATGGGCACTGTTGCTAAGGCTATCCCATTCACAGCAAGGGGAAGGAGAACAGGGGTAGAGTATACCATGCCATCAGTTCCCCTCTAAGAAGTTTTTCCAGAAGCCTTATCCCCACAAACTCTACTTGTAGCTCATGGAGCCCCCTACTTGCAATGGAAGCCAAGAAAAACAGTTTAATTGGAAATATTGCTGTTTCCAATAAATAGAAGTTATGTTGATAAAGAAGAGGAAAGGGGATATTGAGGAGGCAACCAGCAGTGCTTGTCAATGTATCAATGTTTGGGTGACATTGTAACTCTTAGTAAAATGAAAATTGATCACATCAGTCACCCAAGTGAAATCCTCCTATAGCTCCTTGTTATTCTGCAAGTTTCCATACAAGGCCCTGCAGGATCTGCCTCCTCTGCTTTATCTCTTGACATCCCCATCTCACTCTCTGTGTTGTACCCATGGACTCTAGTTCCTGCCACCTCCCCAAACTCCCAGGACTTGACACAAGTTATATCCTCACTTGTCCCTACCCTCCTTGGCTGTTTACTTCCTACTTTAGATCTGTGTAGACTTTGTCAGAAGTCTTCTGTGACCACTCAAGGATCGGTTAGGTGTCCCATCTCTGTTTCTTTACCCCTTGTATGCATTTAGTACATTCTACTCTATTTATCTTCTACTCATCTATCTCCCCGAATAGATGGTAAGCTCATGGAGAAATACAAAATTGTTTCAGTCATCTTTGCATCTCCCGCACCTAGCACAGGAATAGCACATCAGAACTCTTAATGCATTTTGGTTGAATGAATAAACTAATTGACTAAAAGCATGGGTTGCGATGGGATCATTTGTCCTGATGACTCCAGCAATAGTTGCCAGCCCAGGAGTGGGAGCAGCTGGGAACATGGTGGGACATTAGGCACAGGAACAAGAATCAAAGGGGCAGTGAAATGACCCATCAGAGTTGACAGCTTTTAGCTTCAGATTCAATAGTTTACATGTGAAATTTATAGAAACCACAAAATCAACATGAAAAGATTCTTTTGCATGGCCATCAGAAGATGAATCCATATCATGCTATTTAAGTAGAGTTTGAGATTAGTTGTGACTCGTAAAGACTGGGAGTTCTGTGGGCAGGTCTCTTGACCTGAACATACATGTAATATGTAAGATACAATTTTACTAATGATAAACTATTGGAATTTCTTCAGGGGCATGCCATAAAAGCAATGCCATTTTTCCTATTCTTCTAAATTTTGTTATAGAATCTAGCCTTTGCTCAGGACTAAGCAGTTGGTGGAAGGTGGGTTCCCACCACCCTTTGTGATCATGGGGCCAGTATCTGGACCAAGGCTAGAGAACAATGAATGTGAACCGCCCCCGTGTGGGCTGTGTGAACATTACACCCTTGAGAGCATCTGAGTAACAGAAGTATAGTGATCCTTTCCCCAGAGTCACTTAATATTTAAGTTCTAGGCATTTCTCCTGAATAATATCTAGTCATAAGACGGAAAGAAACAGGTCTCATTGCTAAGCCATGTGGGGTTTAATAAAACCGCTAATATGACCAGCAGTTAAGCAACTGACATACAGTAAGTGTTCAAAAAAAATTAATAAATGGAGGAATGAATGGTTTGGTGGCACCGATCTAGATGTTTTAATGAATGCATCACATAATCTTTCTCTGCTGAAGAGATCCTCAAACCAGGACGTTTGGGAATTATGCATCATCTAACAAGATCCAATTGTGCTTGATTTTGTACTTTCTTTTACCTATAATAAAGAGATGGTTGAAATCCTAATTTTACCATAGTTCTCACAAATTTAACCTTAGTTCCTTAGTTTCTTTGTGTCATCTTAGATCCGAGAGGTTAAATTGAGCGTTTTGTAATGTGGCTTAATTGTATTTCTCTTTTGCCAGTGGAGAAATAATTTTATTTGGGTGGAATGTTCATGGGTAAAGAAGAACTCCTATAGAATAAACTGGAATCAAATGTACATATTCATCATGCTGTCTGTAAATGCATATATTTAACTTTCCATTACCTACTTTAATAAAGAGAAGGGCCATCCGTGTAATAAGGATTTGACATAATACAGAGAAAAATATTTGAAATGAAAACTGAAGTCAGATTTCAAAATGTGGAATTTCTGATCAAATAGAGTAGATCTAAAATTTTGTAGTCTACATAAAAGTTTCTAATATGCTATTTCAAATAGTCTTAAGTTTGCTAAAGCTGTTCTAGTTGAATCTCCCTTGGGAATCACTTTGGAGTTGTTGGTAGAAGTTGTTGTTATACTCCAGAAAGCATAAAGCTACATTTCTTGAAACATGAGCTCTAATTCTAAGGAAACTCTTTTATAATTACTCTGAATTAAAAAGGGCTTTTTTTGTTAGGAAGCATTAGAAGATATTCAGAGACAGCAGATTTATCATCCTCAGTTTTCTTTGGCATAGGCTAAATATGAAAATTATTCAACCTTCCTGGTATATATGAAGTGACCTGGACAAGGGACCCTGCTAGCCTCTCCATTGATAGTTGTATCTTTCTTGGTTTTTAATTGTACTTGGGCTCTGCGTAAGGACTAAGAGCAATGCCAAGTCACAATATTACTCACAAGAAAATCTGTTGTTTTAACTGGCCAGCCTGCCTAATTAAAGAAAGGGAACTGGATCTTTCCTTAGGAGACTGAAATCATATTAAGAGCCCTTCAAGAGTCAGAGAAATCCTGTTTGATGTGGCTGAAATAGTGTGAGTTCAAAGCAGCTTTGTTCTCCTCAGCATGGCTCAGCTTTGGACACCTCAGAGCCTCAACCTCAACAGTTTTGAGTTCCCTAGACCCGACTGTCACATGGGTTACTGCAGACAAGGGTCTCAGAGGCTGGATGTGGCATCATTAGGCAAGGTTAAAAAGCTACTAATGGTGGCACGAAGATAAGAACTCAGGCTTCCAGAATTCTAGAGTGTTTTTTCTATAAATATGTGACTAGTTCTTTACCCCATAGCAATATTTATAGTCAGACAGGTCTGGCTTTGAACTGGGTAAACTGTTTAATCACTCTAAGGCAGTGGTTCATAACTGGGGTCAACTTTGCTCCCCAGGGGACAGTTGGCAACATCTGGAGACACTACTGGCATCTAGTGCCAGGAATGCTGCTAAACACCCTACAATGCACAGCCCCATCATAAAGAATTATCCAGCCTCAAATGTCAATAGCGCTGAATAATTTTAATATTTAAAGGTTGAATAATTTTAATATTTGAAACCCTGCTCTAAGCCTTAGTTTCCTCCTCAGCAATATGGAAGTAACAATGCTTTCTTAATAGGGTCATTGAGAGGATTAAACATGATAATAAAAGCAGTATTTTTAATTAGGTACCTTGCACACAATGGGCCTCAGTAATAGACAGCTACTAGGAAATTTAGTGGGGCATAAACAAATTTTCCACTGTCACTAAAACTCCCTTGACCACTGCTTGGCTTCATGCAGCCCAGTGTTTCTTTACAGGTTCACATCCACTCTACAATGGTCTGTGCCTGTTCTTAGACAGATGTTCCTCAATTTGCGATGGGGCTATGTCCCAAGAAATCCACTATAAATCAAAGATATCATAGGTAGAAATGTATTTAATACATCTATCCTACTGAACATCATAGCTTAGTGTAGCCTACCTCAAACCTGCTCGATCAATGACATTAGCCTGCATTTGGGCAAAATCATCTGAGACAAAGCCTATTTTACGATAAAGTGTTGAGGGTTTCCTGTAATTGATTGAATACTATACTGGCAGTAAAAACAGTATGGTCATATAATTATGTATGTATAATTTAGTACTTGAAGCATGGGTTCTACTGAATGTGTATCACTTTCATGCCATCGTAAAGTCAAAAAATTGTTAACTTTGAACTATCCTAACTTGGACTGTGTGTATATGATGTCTCCTCATTCTTTAGGATCCTTAGTTTTTTAAGTCCCTTATTTGGTAGGTAGAATAATGTATCAGTTATTTCTTCAGGCAGGAGTGTTCAGGTGAATGTGTTAAGTATCTGCTTGTATAGGATATTTTCTGCTGTCCTCACATGTGCATAATAGCCTGAAACGCTGGAAACAAGGCTTGTATAGCATTTTCTTCTGGTGTTTAGAATTAAGAAAGAGAACTGAGGCCAATCTAATTCTTCTTCTCTCTAGATAGTCTGGACTTATTGGATTTGTAGAATATTTGCTTTTTGCTTGGCATAGTAGTAATTCAGAGTATGTTTCTCTGTTTCATTAATGGTTTGGAAAATTGATGGAACTTTAAAGTTTAAGATGTTATTTGGCCAAGGCAACTTTTTAAATATTTTATTATTTTTTGAGACAGAGTCTC
Source organism: Trachypithecus francoisi (assembly GCF_009764315.1). Classification (NCBI taxonomy): domain Eukaryota; kingdom Metazoa; phylum Chordata; class Mammalia; order Primates; family Cercopithecidae; genus Trachypithecus; species Trachypithecus francoisi. Next base: position 96,872,185 of record NW_022681468.1, read on the forward strand.
ACTAAATCATCCAGGCTGGAGTACAGTGGCGCAATCTTGGCTCACCTAAACGTCCGCCCCCCGGGTTCAAGCGATTCTCCTGCCTCAGCCTCCTGAGTAGCTGGGATTACAGGGATGCACCACTATGCCTGGCTAATTTTTGTATTTTTAGTAGAGACAGGGTTTCATGATGTTAGGCAGGCTGGTTTTGAACTCCTGACCAGGTGATCTGCCTGCTTCTGCCTCCCAAATTGCTGGGATTACATGCGTGAGCCACCGTGCCTGGCCTATATGTTATGTTATTTTTAAATTGACTATAATTGTACATATTTTTAGGGTACCTAGATCAGGGTAATCAGCATATCAGTCATCTCAAACATTTATTCTTTCTTTGTGTTGGGAACATTCAATATGTTTCCTCTAGCTACTTGAATCTATGTCATATATTACTATGTTAACTATAGGCATCCTACAGTGCTACGTGAATACATAAAATGTTGTATATATACATTCCATTCACAATGGAATACTATTCAGCCATACAAACAATGAAATCCTGTAATTCAAGATAACTTTTAAAATGTTTCATTAAGATAAAAATCACACACCAATAATCTATTAAAGTGTGCAATTCAATGGTTTTATTTTTTTTCTTATTTTTTAATATTTCACCAACTTTTGGGATATATGTGGTTTTTGGTTACACAGAAGAATTATATAGTGGAGAATTCTGAGATTTTATTGCACCCACGTAATATACATTGTACCCAATATGCAGTTGTTTCTTTTATCCCATCCTCCCCCTTCTACGTTTCAAAAGTCCATTATACCATTTTGTACGCCTTTGCAAACTCATAGCTTAGCTCCCACTTAAAAGTGAAAACATACAGTATTTGGTTTTCCGTTCCTGAGTGACTTCACTTAGAATAATGGCCTCCAGCTTCATCCAAGCTGCTGCAAATGACATTATTTCATTTCTTTATATAGCTGAATAGTGTTCCATGGTGTATATATACCACATTTTCTTTATCCTTCTTACTTACTGGTCAATGAGCACTTAGGTTGGTTTCATATCTTTGCAATTGTGAATTGTGCTGCAATAAACATACATGTGTGTCTTTTTCATATAATGACTCCTTCTCCATTGGGTAAATACCCAGTAGTGGGATTGCGGGATCAAATGGTAGATCTACTTTTAGCTCTTCAAGGGATTTCCATACTGTTTTCCATAGAGATTGTAATAATTTGCATTCCTACCAGCAGTGTATAAGCATTCCCCTTTCACCATATCTACGCCAGCAGCCATTGTTTTTTGATGTTTTAATAATGGTCATTCTTACAGAAGTAAGGTGGTATCTCATTGTGGTTTTAATTTGCATTTCTCTGATGGCAATGTTGAGCATTTTCCAAATACGTTTTGTCATTTGTATATCTTCTTTTGAGAAATGTCTGTTCATATCATTTGCTCACTTTTTGATGGGAATTATTTTTTCATGCTGATTTGAGTTCCTTATAGATTCTGGATATTGGTTCTTTGTCAGATGTATAGTTTGCAAATATTTTCTCCTATTCTGTGAATTGTCTGTACTGACGATTATTACTTTTGCTGTGCTGAAGCATTTTAGTTTCATCAGGTCCCATTTATTCTTGTTGCATTTGTCTTTGGGGTCTTAGTCATGAATTTTTTTTCCCTAGACCAATCTCCAGAAGAGTTTTTTCAAGATTATCTTCCAAAATGTTTATGGTTTCAGGTCTTATACTTAAGTCTTTGATCTATCTTAAGTTGATTTTTATATAAAGTGTGAGAGAGAGGGATCCAGTTCCATTCTTCTAGATGTGCCTAGCCAGTTTTCTCAGCACCATTCATTAAATAGGGTGCCCTTTTCCCAGTTTATGTTTCTGAATGCGTTGTTGAAGATCAGTTGGTTGTATGTATTTGGCTTTATTTCTGGGTTCTCTATTCTGTTTCATTGGTCTGTGTGCCTACTTTTATACCAGTACCCACACTGTCTTGGTAACTATAGCCTTGTAGTGTAACTTGAAGTTGGGTAGTGTGATGCCTACATATTTATTCTTTTTGCTTAGGGTTGCTTTGGCTATTTGGACACTTCTTTGGTTTTTGTATGAATTTTAGGATGGTTTTTTTCTAATTCTGTGAAAAATGATATTGATATTTTGATAGGAATTGCATCAAATCTATAGATTGCTTTGGTTAGTATGGCCATTTTCACAATATTGATTATTCCAGTCCACGATCATAGGATGTGTTTCCAGTTGTTTGTGTCATCTATGATTTCTTTCAGCAGTGTTTTGTAGTTCTCCTTATAGAGATGTTTTACCTCCTTGTTTAAGTGTATTCCTAGGTATTTTATTTTATTTTTGAAGCTGTTGTAAATGGGATTTAGTTCTTGGTTTGATTCTCAGCTTGGTTGTTGTTGGCATATAGCGGTGCTACTGATTTGTGTACATTGATTTTGTAACCTGACACTTTATTGAATTTGTTTATTTAAATCTAGGAGTTTTTAAAGTTTTCTAGGTATAGGATCATATTAACAGAAAACTGTGATAGTTTGACTTCTTCTTTGGATGACTTTTCTTTCTTTCTCTTGCCTGATTGCTCTGGCCAGTACCTCTAGTACTATGCTGAATAGAAGTGGTGAGAGTGGGCATCCTTGTCTTATTCCAGTTTCGGGGGGGAATGCTTTGAACTTTTCCTCATTCACTATGATGTTGACTGTGGGTTTGTCATAGTGGCTTTTATTGAGGTGAGTCCTTTCTTAATCTAGTTTTTTCGGGGTTTTTATGACACATGGATGATGGATTTTCTTGAGTGCTTTTTCTGCATCTTTTGAGATGATCATATGTTTTTTTGTTTTCAATTCTCTTTATGTGATGTATCACATTTATTGACTTGCATATGTTAAATCATCCCTGCATCCCTGGAATGAAACCAACTTGATCATGGTGTATTATCTTTTTGATGTGCTGTTGGATTCAGTTAGCTAATATTTGGTTGGGAAATTTTGCACCCATGTTCATCAGGGATATTGACTGTAGTTTTGTTGTTGTTGTTGTTGTTGTTGTTGTTACGTCCTTTCCTGGTTTTGGTATCAAGGTGATACTGGTTTCACAGAATAATTTAGGGAGGGTTTCTTTTTTCTCAATCTTTTGGAATAGTTTCGGTAGGATTGATACCAGTTCTTCCTTGAATGTCTGGGAGAATTCAGCTGTAAATCCATCTGGCCCTGGGCTTTTTTTCTGCTAGCATTTTTTTTTATTATTATTACTGATTTGATCTCTCTGCTTGTCATTGGTCTCTTCAGGGTTTCCATTTCTTCCTGATTTAATCTAGGGTGGTTGTATGTTTCCAGGAATTCATCTATTTCCTCTAGGTTTTCTGATTTGTGTACCTACAGGTATTTATAGTAGTCTCAACTGATCTTTTGTATTTCTGTGGTGTCAGTTGTAATGTGTCCAGTTTCATTTCTAATTGAGCTAATTTGAATCTCCTCTCTTCTTTTCTTGGTTAATCTAGCTAATGGTCTATCAATTTTATCTTTTTAAAGAACCAGCTGTTAGTTTCATTGATCTTTTGTATTATTTTTGTTTCAATTTTATTTAGTTCGGCTTTTATCTTTGTTATTTATTTTCTTCTGCTAGCTTTGGGTTTAGTTTGTTCTTGTTTCTCTTGTTCCTTGAGGTGTAACATCAGGTTGTCAATCTGTAATCTTTCAGACTTTTTGATGTAAGCATTTAGCACTATAAAATTTCTTAGCACTGCTTTTTCTGTATCCCAGATATATTGATAAGTTGTGTCATTTAACATTCACTTTAAAGATTTTTTAATTTCCATCTTGATTTCATTATTAAGTCAAAAATCATCCAGGAGCAAATTGTTTAATTTCCATGTATTTATGTAGTTTTAGGGGATCCTTTTGAAGTTGATTTTTAGTTTTATTCCACTGATGTCTGAGAAGATACTTGATATGATTTGGATTTTTTAAAAAAGTTTATTGAACACGTATTTTGTGTCCTATCTTGGCAAATGTTCCATGGGCTGATTAGAAGAATATATTTTCTGCAGTTCTTAGGTAGAACGTTCTTTAAATATCTGTTAGGTTCCTTTGTTCTAGTTTAAGTCCATTGTTTCTTTAACTTTCTATCTTGATGATCTGTACAGTGCTGTCAGTGGAGTATTGAAGTCCCTCACTATTATTGTGTTTCTGTCTATTTCATTTGTTAGGTCTAGTAGTAATTGTTTTATGAATCTGGGAGCTCCAGTGCTAGGTGCATATAAATTTAGGATTATAATAACTTCTTATGGGATTGATATTTTTATTATTATATAATGACCTCTTTGTCTTTTTTTTTTTTTTCCCAAAGGCTGAAGTTTTATTTTTACTCAAATCTGTCTTCCCAAGAATTTGGGGATTGAAGTTTTTAAGAATAATTTGGTGGGTAAGGGGCCAGTAAGTTGGGAATTCTGATTGGTCAGGTCAGAGATGAAATCACAGGGAGATGAAGCTGTCCTCTTGTGCTGAGTCACTTCCTGGTCAGGGACCACAAGATCAGATGAGCCAGTTTACCAATCTGGGTGGTGGTGGCTGATCTGTTGACTGCTTAAGATCCATCAAGTATCTTAAGTACTGCTCTTAGGTTTTACAATAATGATGTTATCCCCAGGAGCAATTTAGGGAGGTTTAGTATCTTGCAGCCTCCAGCTGCAAGACTCCTAAACCATAATTCCTAATCATTTGGATAATTTGTTAATCTTACAAAGTCAGTCTAGTCCCCAGGCAAAAAGAGGGTTTGTTTTGGGAAAGGGCTGTCTTTATTTCAAACTATAAACTAAGTTCCTCTCAAAGTTAGTTTGGCCTATGCCCAGGAATGAACAAAGACAGCTTGGAGTTCAGGAGCAAGATGGATTTGGTTAGGTTAGATCTCTTTTACTGTCTCAGTTATAATTTGGCAATGGAAGTTTCAATCACTCCCTTTGGGTTTTATAACACCCAAATCTTCAAGTGTGAGCTAATGAAGATGGAAAAAGCATGACAACCACTCTGACTTCTTCCTGATGACAAGGGGGCATAGTGGGGGTAGGTGTCCACCCCAAGGTGAGAGGAGTGGACCATTTTGCAGCTGTCTGAGCTGTCTGAGAATACTCCTGCAGGTCAGGCTAGGGTTCCAAGGCTTTCATGACAAAGGTGTTAGTGTTCTCATCTATAGTTTTAGTTCAGCATTTAAGTTTTGAGTGCACCGTAAATAATGAGTTCTAGGATAAGGAGTGCAATTCCCGATCTTAAAATTAAAGATTTGAAATCATTAGTGTGGGGACTTGTAGCCAATAAAGAATTTAGGATTTGGTCTAACTTGCAAGAAAAAATTTGCAAAAAGCATGAATAATTATTTGCCATATAGGCTCCTTTTAAAAATTGCCTTTGCTGATAATTTATTCTATAAGGAAACCTGAATTGAAAGCCTTGACCCCAACCCATACCTGGCTGCAAATACGTATATTAATTTGATGAATTCCTCACCCTGAGGTCTCAAGATGACTTTGGGCTCCTGGGCCTGTCAGAAAGTGACATTCTTTACTTACCACAGGTCAGGAATCCTGGACAGTGACTGTATAGATAAGGTAAGAGGCCAGCTTTCCTAAGGGTCTTTTACTGGCTCTATAAGTCAACATTGATTATTTAAAACCTGTCATTCCAGTCAAAGCCTTCCTAAAATAACTAGTTTCTCCAATTGTGTCCTGTTACAAAATAATACAGATTCTTATTGTACTTATGCAAATAACTGCACTGCCATAAGTTGTGAATACTTACAAATAGTTTTTAAATTCTGGAGAAATCAGGTATAGAGAAAGCAATATGCTCTGAATTTTGCTCCTAGGAATATACATTTTACTCAATTGCTCAAAGTTGTAAATAGTTCAAAAGGAATTTTTTCACTGTGAAAAACAAAAGGATTAGCAATGTTTAACACATCAGTTCTCCACAAGAGTACTAGAAGTTTTTTCCCCTCTATTCCAATGGCACAATTTCTAATGTTATCAGAGATCTACATTCAAGAGTATCTGTCAGAGTCCTATATCTGATTACAAACTGCATTTTGAAAAGGATCAAAACAAAACAAAAATTATCTGTGGATGACAAAAGTCTCAGGAAAGCCATAAAGATGCAATCAACAAGGAAATTTTGTCATCTCTGTGATACATAACAATTTAACATAATAATTATAAATATTACTGATGACATATACTAAGACATATCAGAATTATAGGAATCTTATATGATACTGCTGTTGCTTTAAAGTCTCTTTTATCTGATATAAAAATAGCTATTCCTGCTCACTTTTGGTTTCAATTTGCCTGGAATGTATTTTTCCACCCCTTGAGTGTTTATGAATCTTTATGTGTTAGATGAGTCTCTTGAAGACAGAAGATATTTGATTTGTAATTTGCTTTTAAATCTGTTCTGTCAATCTGTATCTTTTAAGTGGAACACTTAGGCCATTTATATTCAACACTGATATTGAGATGTGAGGTACTGTTTCATTCATCATGTTAATTCTTACCTGCATAGTTTTTTTCATTTTGTTATTGATATAGGCCCTGGGAGTTTTATGCTTTCAAGAAGTTCTATTTTGATGCACATTGAACTTTTTTGTTTCAAGATTTAGTACTTTTTTTTTTTTTTAGTATTTCTTGTAGGGCTTGTCTGGTGGTAACATTCTCTCAGCATTTGTTTGTCCGACTCTGTTTCTCCTTCATTTGTGAAACTTTGTTTTGCTGGAAACAAAATTCTAAGGGTTGGTACTATACACTGTTTCAGGCACCCACTAGGGCTCTTGGAATATATCCCCTGCAGATACAGGGTTGGGGGGGCACTACTATGGTATATTAGTGGTTGTCTGTAGCTGGAGGGAGGAGGGTGTGGAACACAGAGTGATTGCTCATGGGCATGGGGTTTTGTGAGGGGGGCTGAAATTATACTAAAATTGACCATGATGGTGGTTGCACTACTCTGATGATTGTTACACTACTCTGAAGGAGTGGGAGAGGGAAAGGAAAGTACTGTTCTGTGGAAAGGGACAGAAGGAGGGGGAGAAAAAGGGAACAGAAATGTGGCGGTCAGCTGTTGGGACGGCAGCACTGCGGACAGCTCCTAGAAAACCTGCCACCCACACACCCACACTGCATCATGACTTTAAGCATCTGCATGGGCTCACACTCCGGGCATTATCCCTAGCTGCAGGTGGTACCCTGAAACCAGCCTACAAGGTGGCACAGCTGAGCTCTGGCTGTGGTGACAGCCTGCTAAGCTCCTGTGGGAAAAACCCCAACTACGTCTGCAGTGGTGGATGAGGGGGCAGTTAATTCTGTTTAAGGAGGCTAAAGATAAGACCCCAATCCCTTCTGGCTTGTGAGGTTTCTGCTAAGAAGTCTGCTGTTAGTCTGAAACGTTTTCCTTTATAGGTTACCTGATGCTTTTGTCTCACAGCTCTTAGAATTCTTTCCTTCATTTTGAGTTTAGATAGGCAACGACTGTATGCCTTGGTGATTACCTTTGTGCAATGAATCTGTCAGGAGTTATTTGAGCTTCTTGTATTTAGATGTCTAAATCTCTAGCAAGGTCCTAGAATTTGTCTTTAATTATTCCCTCAGATAACTTTTTGCTTTTTCTTCTTCCTCAGGAACAACAATTATTCCTAGCTTTGGCCATTTAACATAACTCCATATTGCCTGGGTGATTTGTTCATTTCTTTTGATTCTTTTTTCTTTATTTTTTTTGTCTGATTGGGTTAATTCTAAAGCCTGCTCTTTGAGCTCTGAAATTCTTTCTTCTACTTGTTCTAGTCTATTGTTGAAGCTGTACACTGCATTTTGTAATTCCCCTAAAGTATGTTTTTCATTTCCTGAAGTTCTGATTGGTTTTTCTTTAAGATATCTCTTTAGATAATTTTTCATTCATATCCTGAATTGTTTTATAAATTTCTTTTTTAAAATTTTTTTAAAATTATCATTATTATACTTTAAGTTCTCGGGTACATGTGCATAACGTGCAGGTTTGTTACATATGTATACTTGTGCCATGTTGGTGTGCTGCACCCATCAACTCGTCAGCACCCATCAACTCGTCATTTACATCAGGTATAACTCCCAATGCAATCCCTCCCCCCTCCTCCCTCCCCTCTCCCCGTGATAGGCCCCGGTATGTGATGTTACCCTTCCCGAGTCCAGGTGATCTCACTGTTCAGTTCCCACCTATGAGTGAGAACATGCAGTGTTTGGTTTTCTGTTCTTGTGATAGTTTGCTAAGAATGATGGTTTCCAGTTGCATCCATGTCCCTACAAAGGACACAAACTCATCCTTTTTTATGACTGTATAGTATTCCATGGTGTATATGTGCCACATTTTCTTAATCCAGTCTGTCACTGATGGACATTTGGGTTGATTCCAACTCTTTGCTATTGTGAATAGTGCCACAATAAACATACGTGTGCATGTGTCTTTATAGCAGCATGATTTATGATCCTTTGGGTATATACCCAGTAGTGGGATGGCTGGGTCATATGGTACATCTAGTTCTAGATCCTTGAGGAATCGCCATACTGTTTTCCATAATGGTTGAACTAGTTTACAATCCCACCAACAGTGTAAAAGTGTTCCTATTTCTCCACATCCTCTCCAGCACCTGTTGTTTCCTGACTTTTTAATGATTGCCATTCTAACTGGTGTGAGATGGTATCTCATTGTGGTTTTGATTTGCATTTCTCTGATGGCCAGTGATGATGAGCATTTTTTCATGTGTCTGTTGGCTGTATGAATGTCTTCTTTTGAGAAATGTCTGTTCATATCCTTTGCCCACTTTTTGATGAGATTGTTTGTTTCTTTCTTGTAAATTTGTTTGAGTTCTTTGTAGGTTCTAGATATTAGCCCTTTGTCAGATGAGTAGATTGCAAAAATTTTCTCCCATTCTGTAGGTTGCCTGTTCACTCTGATGGTAGTTTCTTTTGCTGTGCAGAAGTTCTTTAGTTTAATTAGATCCCATTTGTCAATTTTGGCTTTTGCTGCCATTGCTTTTGGTGTTTTAGACATGAAGTCCTTGCCCATGCCTATGTCCTGAATGGTACTACCTAGGTTTTCTTCTAGGGTTTTTATGGTATTAGGTCTAACATTTAGTCTCTAATCCATCTTGAATTAATTTTCATATAGGAGTAAGGAAAGGATCCAGTTTCAGCTTTCTACTTATGGCTACCATTTTCCCAGCACCATTTATTAATAGGGAATCCTTTCCCCATTTCGTGTTTCTCTCCGGTTTGTCAAAGATCAGATGGCTGTAGATGTGTGGTATTATTTCTGAGGACTCTGTTCTGTTCCTTGGTCTATATCTCTGTTTTGGTACCAGTACCATGCTGTTTTGGTTACTGTAGCCTTGTAGTATAGTTTGCAGTCAGGTAGCGTGATGCCTCCAACTTTGTCCTTTTGACTTAGGATTGTCTTGGCAATGCAGGCTCTTTTTTGGTTCCATATGATTTAAAGCCGTTTTTTTCCAATTCTGTGAAGAAACTCATTGGTACTTGATGGGGATGCGTTGAATCTATAAATTACCTTGGGCAGTATGGCCATTTTCACAATATTGATTCTTCCTATCCATGAGCATGGTATGTCTTCCATTTGTTTGTGTCCTCTTTTATTTCACTGAGCAGTGGTTTGTAGTTCTCCTTGAAGAGGTCCTTGACATCCCTTGTAAGTTGGATTCCTAGGTATTTTATTCTCTTTGAAGCAATTGTGAATGGAAGTTCATTCATGATTTGGCTCTCTGTTTGTCTGTTACTCGTGTATAAGAATGCTTGTGATTTTTGCCCATTGATTTTGTATCCTGAGACTTTGCTGAAGTTGCTTATCAGCTTAAGGAGATTTTGGGCTGAGACAATGGGGTTTTCTAAATATACAATGATGTCATCTGCAAAGAGGGACAATTTGACTTCTTCTTTTCCTAACTGAATACCCTTGATTTCTTTCTCTTGCCTGATTGCCCTAGCCAGAACTTCCAACACTATGTTGAATAGGAGTGGTGAGAGAGGCATCCCTGTCTTGTGCCAGTTTTCAGAGGGAATTTTTCCAGTTTTTGCCCATTCAGTATGATATTGGCAGTGGGTTTGTCATAAACAGCTCTTATTATTTTGAGGTATGTTCCATCAATACCGAATTTATTGAGAGTTTTTATCATGAAGGGCTGTTGAATTTTGTCAAAGGCCTTTTCTGCATCTATTGAGATAATCATGTGGTTCTTGTCTTTGGTTCTGTTTATATGCTGGATTATGTTTATTGATTTGCGAATGTTGAACCAGCCTTGCATCCCAGGGATGAAGCCCACTTGATCATGGTGGATAAGCTTTTTGATGTGCTGCTGAATCCGGTTTGCCAGTATTTTATAGAGAATTTTTGCATCGATGTCATCAGGGATATTGGTCTAAAATTCTCTTTTTTTGTTGTGTCTCTGCCAGGCTTTGGTATCAGGATGATGTTGGCCCCATAAAATGAGTTAGGGAGGATTCCTCTTTTTCTATTGATTGGAATAGTTTCAGAGGAATGGTACCAGCTCCTCCTTGTACCACTGGTAGAATTCAGCTGTGAATCCATCTGGTCCTGGACTTTTTTAGTTGGTAAGCTATTAATTATTGCCTCAATTTCAGAGCCTGCTATTGGTCTATTCAGGGATTCAACTTCTTCCTGGTTTAGTCTTGGAAGAGTGTAAGTGTCCAGGAAATTATCCATTTCTTCTAGGTTTTCTAGTTTATTTGTGTAGAGATGTTTATAGTATTCTCTGATGGTAGTTTGTATTTCTGTGGGGTCGGTGGTGATATCCCCTTTATCATTTTTTATTGTGTCTATTTGATTCTTCTCTCTTTTCTTCTTATTAGTCTTGCTAGCAGTCTGTCAATTTTGTTGATCTTTTCAAAAAACCAACTCCTGGATTCATTGATTTTTTGGAGGGTTTTTTGTGTCTCTATCTCCTTCAGTTCTGCTCTGATCTTAGTTATTTCTTGCCTTCTGCTAGCTTTTGAATGTGTTTGCTCTTGCTTCTCCAGTTCTCTTAATTGTGATGGTTAGAGTGTCAATTTTAGATCTTTCCAGCTTTCTCTTGTGGGCATTTAGTGCTATAATTTCCCTCTACACACTGCTTTAAATGTGTCCCAGAAATTCTGGTATGTTGTATCTTTGTTCTCATTGTTTCAAAGAACATCTTTATTTCTGCCTTCATTTCGTTATACCACCCAGTAGTCATTCAGGAGCAGGTTGTTCAGTTTCCATGTACTTGAGTGGTTTTGATTGAGTTTCTTAGTCCTGAGTTCTAGTTTGATTGCACTGTGGTCTGAGATACTGTTTGTTATAATTTCTTTTCTTTTACATTTGCTGAGGAGTGCTTTACTTCCAATTATGTGGTCATTTTGGAATAAGTGTGATGTGGTGCTGAGAAGATATGTCTTGTTGATTTGGGGTGGAGAGTTCTATAGATGTCTATTAGGTCCGCTTGGTGCAGAGATGAGTTCAATTCCTGGATATCCTTGTTAACTTTCTGTCTCGTTGATCTGTCTAATGTTGACAGTGGAGTGTTGAAGTCTCCCATTATTATTGTATGGGAGTCTAAGTCTCTTGTAGGTCTCTAAGGACTTGCTTTATGAATCTGGGTGCTCCTGTATTGGGTGCATATATATTTAGGAGAGTTAGCTCTTCCTGTTGAATTGATCCCTTTACCATGATGTAATGGCCTTCTTTGTCTCTTTTGATCTTTGATGGTTTAAAGTCTGTTTTATCAGAGACTAGGATTGCAACCCCTGCTTTTTTCTGTTTTCCATTTGCTTGGTAGATCTTCCTCCATCCCTTTATTTTGAGCCTATGTATGTCTCTGCATGTGAGATGGGTCTCCTGAATACAGCAGACTGATGGTCTTGACTCTTTATCCAGTTTGCCAGTCTGTGTCTTTTAATTGGAACATTTAGTCCATTTACATTTAGGTTAATATTGTTATGTGTGAACTTGATCCTGCCATTATGATATTAACTGGTTATTTTGCTCGTTAGTTGATGTAGTTTCTTCCTAGCTTTGACAGTCTTTAGATTTTGGCATGTTTTTGCAACGGCTGGTACGGGTTGTTCCTTTCCATGTTTAGTGCTTCCTTCAGGGTCTGTTGTATGGCAGGCCTGGTGGTGACAAAATCTCTAAGCATTTGCTTGTCTGTAAAGAATTTTATTTCTCCTTCACTTATGAAACTTAGTTTGGCTGGATATGAAATTCTGGGTTGAAAATTCTTTTCTTTAAGAATGTTGAATATTGGCCCCCACTCTCTTCTGGCTTGTAGAGTTTCTGCAGAGAGATCTGCTGTTAGTTTGATGGGCTTCCCTTTGTGTGTAACCCGACCTTTCTCTCTGGCTGCCCTTAAGATTTTTTCCTTCATTTCCACTTTGGTGAATCTGGCAATTATGTGTCTTGGAGTTGCTCTTCTCAAGGAGTATCTTTGTGGCGTTCTCTGTATTTCCTGAATTTGAATGTTGGCCTGCCCTACTAGGTTGGGGAAGTTCTCCTGGATGATATCCTGCAGAGTGTTTTCCAACTTGGTTCCATTTTCCCCCTCATTTTCAGGCACCCCAATCAGACGTAGATTTGGTCTTTTTACATAATCCCATACTTCTTGCAGGCTTTGTTCATTTCTTTTTCTTCTTTTTTCTTTTGGTTTCTCTTCTCACTTCATTTCATTCATTTGATCCTCAATCGCTGATACTCTTTCTTCCAGTTGATCGAGTCGGTTACTGAAGCTTGTGCATTTGTCACGTATTTCTTGTGTCATGGTTTTCATCTCTGTCATTTCATTTATGACCTTCTCTGCATTAAATATTCTAGCTATCAATTCTTCCACTCTTTTTTCAAGATTTTTAGTTTCTTTGCGCTGGGTATGTAATTCCTCCTTTAGCTCTGAGAAGTTTGACGGACTGAAGCCTTCTTCTCTCATCTCCTCAAAGTCATTCTCCTTCCAGCTTTGATCCGTTGCTGGCGATGAGCTGCGCTCCTTTGCAGGGGGAGATGCTCTCTTATTTTTTGAATTTCCAGTTTTTCTGCCCTGCTTTTTCCCCATCTTTGTGGTTTTATCTGCTTCTGGTCTTTGATGATGGTGACGTACTGATGGGGTTTTGGTGTAGGTGTCCTTCCTGTTTGATAGTTTTCCTTCTAACAGTCAGGACCCTCAGCTGTAGGTCTGTTGGAGATTGCTTGAGGTCCACTCCAGACCCTGTTTGCCTGGGTATCAGCAGCAGAGGCTGCAGAAGATAGAATATTGCTGAACAGCACGTGTACCTGATTCTTACTTTGGAAGCTTCCTCTCAGGGGTGTACTCCACCGTGTGAGGTGTCGGGTGTCAGTCTGCCCCTAGTGGGGGAGGTCTCCCAGTTAGGCTACTCAGGGGTCGGGGACCCACTTGAGCAGGCAGTCTGTCCCTTCCCAGATCTCAACCTCTGTGTTGGGAGATCCACTGCTCTCTTCAATGCTAACAGACAGAGTCATTTGCATCTGCAGAGGTTTCTGCTGCTTTTTGTTGTTGTTGTTTAGCTGTGCCCTGTCCCCAGAGGTGGAGTCTACAGAGACAGGCAGGTTTCCTTGAGCTCCTGTGAGCTCCACCCAGTTCGAGCTTCCCAGCGGCTTTGTTTACCTACTTAAGCCTCAGCAATGGCAGGCGCCCCTCCCCCAGCCTCGCTGCTGCCTTGCAGTTAGATTGCAGACTGCTGTGCTAGCAATGAGGGAGGCTCCGTGGGCGTGGGACCCTCCCGGCCAGGTGTGGGATATAATCTCCTGGTGTGCCCGTTTGCTTAAAGCACAGTATTGGGGTGGGAGTTACCCGATCTTCCAGGTGTTGTGTGTCTCAGTTCCCCTGGCTAGGAAAAGGGATTCCCTTCCGCCTTGTGCTTCCCAGGTGAGGCGATGCCTCGCCCTGCTTCAGCTCTCGCTGATCAGGCTGCAGCAGCTGACCAGCACCGATTGTCCGGCACTCCCTAGTGAGACGAACCCAGTACCTCAGTTGAAAATGCAGAAATCACTGGTCTTCTGTGTCGCTCGCACTGGGATTTGGAGACTGGAGCTATTCCTATTCGGCCATCTTGCTCCACCCTATAAATGTCTTTATATTGGTTTTCATCTTACTCTTGTATCTCCTTGAGTAGCTTAATAATAAACTTTTTAAATTCTTAATCTGGTATTCCAAATATTTCATCTTGGGTTTGGATCCATTGCTGGAGGGTTAGTGTGATATTTGGGGGTGTTATAGAACCCTGTTTTGTCATATTACCAGAATTATGTTTTCTGCTTTCTTCCTATTTATTCCTTCTAATTATTCTTGAATTTATTTTTTATTTGACTGTGTGGCTTGTTTTAATGCCTTTTTTTTCTCCCTTAAGGATGTTACTCTAATGTTTATAGTTTATTGTAGCCTAATTTGGCTCTTGGTGCTTTCAGGGGCAAAGACTCTGTATGAGTTCCTTGGTTGTAGAGAGTCTTTGGATGATGGCTTTCTCAGATGCTGGTTGTAGTAGCAATGAGCTCAGTGTACAAACAAGTTCACTGTCTCCTATAGTGTTGCAATGGCAGAGATCTCTTAAAGCTTATTTCATTCCCCCATGGTGTATACTTAATTTTTTTTTTTTTTCCTCAGTACTTCATTTACTGGGTGGAATAGTTCGGGCTTCAGGCCAATAAGGGAGGCATTCATGGGTAAAAAGTGGCTCTGGCTAAAGCAGCTGTGTAAATGCAGTACCCATTGGTGGGTCTTTGACAGAGGTGGCTGGAGGAGCTCTTAGTAAAATGCATTGAGGTCTTATCAGGGGAAAGGACTAGAGCCACCTCAGCTCTCCTGCCAGGACAGCAAGAAATCTATCCACTTTCCAGACAACTCCTGACCCAGTATTCTGGCTATTCAGATCACATAGGTACCTCTTTTAATCTGCAGGAATGTTCACATTCCAAGTAGAGAGGAACAGTGACTCTACCTCTCATGCAAGCCTGCACCTGAAAGGCATCTTTCTGTGGGGATGCAGTTACCCTGAAGTGTTCCAGAGAGGCTGTCTATAGGTATACCCCTGCTAAGCTCCTGTGGGAAAAACCCCAGCTGTGTCTGCAGTGGTGGATGGGGGGCAAAGAAATCCCCTTCTCCAAGACCCTTCATGAGAACCAGGACTGCCTGACTGTTGGGGTAGAGCTGCAGACTTGCCCTGTTGTGCCCAGCACTGCAACTGTGCCTCAGCTGAAATAAACTTCCCACTAGCAGAAAGATCTGGGACTCAAGACCTGCTGTCTGAGTTCTTTGGTCCCATAAGGCATTTCCCTTGATGTGATAAGGCACTTCCCCTTCCCCTAGGAAGGCCATAAGGCACTTCCCCTTTCCCTAGGAGTAGAAGTCATTGAGAGTCAGACTGCTGTAAATGCTGCTGCTCCTCTGGGTCTAGCTGCCCAGTGGGGCTGCCATACTCCAGGATGGTGCTGGGGAATGTCTGCAAAGGATCCAGATATGTGACTTATCCTCAAGTCTCCCAGCAGTGGGTACCAGCACAGCTACAGCTCTGATGGGGGTGGAAGCGGGGAGACATAAACTCTGAGATTCCTTGGTCAAAGATAGCCTTAGTGTGTTGGCTCTCTCAAATGTTGGTTGTAGTAGTAATGAACTGGTCACATGGCAGACTCAAAGCCTCCTGACTAGCCAGGGTGGTACAGGCAGTGATGATAGCTGAGGTCACACACAAGTCTTCTTCTTCCTGGGTGCAGTGTTCATCTACCTGGAGATGAGTGGTGTTTTGTCTTGTTTTTCACCTGTCTCACAGTGTAGGCTGAAGCCTGTCACTTCTTTCAAAGGGTCTGTAAATTTTAGTTTTCCTGTTAAGTTCCTGTATTGCTTCTGTTGCTGACTCCTCTATCCACGCCACCTTGACATGGCTCCTTCCTGGGGCATGAAAACTCTGGCTTCATGGCCTGGGCACTCTCAGCAGAACAGGTCAGGGAGCTAGCTCCTGTGGCCACTGTCACCACAGCCAGATCTCAGCTGTGCCACCTTGTAGGCTGGTTTCAGGGTGCCACCTGCAGCTGGGGATAATGCCCAGAGTGTGAGCCCATGCAGATGCTTAAAGCCATGATGCAGTGTGGGTGGCAGGTTGCCTAGGAGCTGTCCGCAGTGCTGCCATCCCAACAGCTGACTGCCGTGTTTCTGTTCCCTTTTTCTCCCCCTCCTTCTGTCCCTTCCCACAGAACAGTACTTTCCTTTCCCTCTCCCACTCCTTCAGAGTAGTGTAACAATCATCAGAGTAGTGCAACCATCATCATGGTCAATTTTAGTACAATTTCAGCCCCCCTCACAAAACCCCATGCCCATGAGCAATCACTCTGTGTTCCACACCCTCCTCCCTCCAGCCACAGACAGCCACTAATATACCACAGTAGTGCCCCCCAACCCCATATCTGCAGGGGATATATTCCAAGAGCCCTAGTGGGTGCCTGAAACAGTGTATAGTACTGATCCTTATATACATTTCCCTCTCTATCCACACCTATGATAAAGTTTAATTCATAAATTAGACACAGTACAAGAGTAACAATAATAATTAATAATGAAGTAAAACAATTACCGCAATATGTCAGCATCACTGCTCTTGCATTTTTGGAGCCATTATTAAGTAAAATAAGGGTTAGTTGAACACGGTACTGTGATACCATGATAGTTGATTTGATAACTGAGATGACTACTAAATGACTAGTGGGTGGGTAGAGTAGACAGTGTGGATATGCTGGACAAAGGGAAGATTTGTGTCCCAGGCAGAATGGAGCCAGACTGAGAGATTTTATCACATTACTCATAACAGCACATAGTTTAAAACTTAGCATTGTGTATTTCGGGGATTTCCCATTTAATATTTTTGGGCCATGTTTGTCTATGGGTAGCTGAAACCTCAGGAAAACTGGATGAAGGGAGGCTATTGTATTTCTTCTCTATAGATCTATATATTCTAGACATTTCATGCATAGAATCATACAACATGTGATTTTTTGTGACTGACTTCTTTTGCTTAGAATAATATTTTCAAGATTTATCCATATCATGGTATATATTAATACTTCCTTCTTATGGCCAAATAATATTCCATTGTATGAATATAACACATTCACTCTTCAGTTGAGGGAATTTGGATCATTTCCACTTTTTGGCTACTTTCTAAAATGCTGCTATAAACATTCATGTATAATATTTTTGTGTGGACATGTTTTTCTCTTTTTTTAATATCCCTTGGAATGGAATTACTAGGTCATAACTTTATTTAACCTTACGGGGAACTGTCAGACTATCTTCCAAACTAGTTGTATCATTTTACATTCCCATCAGCAGTGTATGTGGGCTGCAGATTTTCTACATCCTTACCAACTTCGTTTTAATCTGTCATTTTGATTGTAGCCATCCTAGTGGGTATTAAATGGCAAGGGAATTTTTAAAATAGGTTTGCTAATCATCTTAATCTCTTTATCCTTTACCTCTAAATCCTGCCATAACTTCTCAAACTGAACCACTAAGTCATTTGATTTTTTTGGCATATCTACTTAATTCTTATTATTATATCCATTAGATCTATTTCTATCCATACCCAAGCCCCTTGACTCTTTTGTTTTTCATTGACAGGCAGTCTATTTGGCCCATACAAAACTGCTAGTTTTGTTGGTCAAAATGACCAAACATCAGCAATTTTACACAGTTTAGCCCAATGTTTTGATTTTAGAGTTCCACCTCTCCACAGACATAATGTCTTTTTGAACAATTTTGTGAGAGTGATCTAGAGATTTATTAAAATTTGTTTTCTGGTTCCTGGAGAAGACTTTTCATGAGTAATGTTTGTCTGATTCCTCAAAAGATCTATCTGGATTATTCAGTCTACTGAGATCTGGTTATTTTGTTTTCTTTGCTCATTCTTTAAGAGGTAGATTAAAAAAAAAAAATTAGCATCACAACTTGTGATGGCTTTTCTCCAAAATTCCAGGGGCTCCTATTCAAACTACTTAATCTCTGGCAAAGAGAAACAGGGAAAACTCATTTTCCCTAGTTTTTGTTTTGCTTCCTTCTTGCTTTACCGAGAGTTGGGAGAGATGAAAGAGTGAGGCATGTTTACAGCTGCGCTCAGCACTTTCTTCCTCACATCACTTTGTGCCCTGGTGGGTGCTGGCCCCAAGAAGGCTCAGAAGTTTTTTACAAGGTTGAGCTTTGCCTCTTGCTTCCTGTCTCTGACTCTCTGGCTCCTTTGACCACAGCGCCAGGAACATGGGAGTGCCCACATCTGGCCAGAGCTGTATCTTCAAAGGGAATTGTGAAAGAATCCTGAAGAAATGGTCGGTGAGCCTAGGGGTCATAATTCCCTACTCCCCATGACCCGGTATTTTAGCTTCTTCCTGTGAGAGCTTACAGACCCTCAAAATCTTCTGGGGAATCCTGGCTCTTTCAGAGTCATTGTAATAGAGACAAGCAAGATTTCTTCTAATGTTGCTGGTCCACCCATTGCATATCTTGGGGGGTACATTTTTATGATTAAAATATTTCCAAGAAGGAAAGAAAAGACAGAGATGAAGGGGATCCACATGCTCATCCCGCCCCATCATGTCAGCTTGGGCACCAAGCCAGGTTTTCATTTGGCCATCCTTATTTTTCCCTTGTTTGGAACCCTGCACAGAGGCAGTGTGGTGGAGAGGGTGGAAGCTGGGGTGAGCAGTGCTTTATGTGCCAGGGCTCCCGTGAGATTCCCAAAGTTCTCCCAACTATATTCCAGTGTGACCCCTTCATCCAGCCCCTGCTGACAGGAATTAAGCATATTTCAGTGTCTGAAAAGAGCTTTACTAGATAGTAAGATAAACACAGAATGTGGTGGGACAGTACCCACTTGGTTGGTACTCCCATATTTTCTTTTTAAATTACCTACATCAAGAAAACTTTGGGAATAGGCATGTGGCCAGAGCTGCTGATCTGTCATAGCCCATGAAGCCCTTTCTCTAGGCCCTACCAACTGCCCATGGCCTAGTCTGCTACTGTCCTCAGCATCAAAACTGTAGGTTTCTTTGTTTTTTGTTTCAGGGTCTCTGATGGAGATGCTTCCTTGTAAACAGACCCCTATCCTCCAATACAACTCTAGTTATAAAATTATATGCTGGACACCATTGATCAGTATTTTCCTCTTAAAAATATTGTCTGCTTTGTGATGATTAATTTTACATGTCAACTTGACTGGACTATGGAGTGCCCAGATATTTGGCTAAACATTGTAGAGCATGTCTGTGAGGGTTTTTCTTTCTTGGGGGGAAGATGGATGAGATTAACATTTAAATCAGTAGACTGAGTGAAGTAAATTGCCCTCCCCTAATGTGAGTGTACTGCATCTAGTCAGTTGAAGGCCTAAATACAATTAAAAGATTGACTTTCCTCCGAGTAGAAGAGAATTTCTCCTTCCTGTTTTCAGACTTGATCATTGGTTTGTTCCTGCCTTCTGACTCGAATGGAAGCATCAGCTTTTCCTGGCTCTTGTGCCTACTGACCTTTGGCTCTCTTGGATCTTTAGATTACTGACTCACCCTGAAGACCTTGGGACTTATTAGTCTCCATAATTTTGTGAGCAAAGTCCTTATAATCATAAAACAAATATCTCCATTCAGCTGGTTCTGTTTCTCTGAAGAACCCTGACTGATACATGCTTATTATTATCCAGTAGTCCCTTAAGGTTTCTTGTTCTGCTTCCCCCTTCTTATTTTTCGATGCTGCTGTAGACATTCTTTTTATTTTGCATCTTCTTGGTCATCCTAATGGGTTTCTAGGAGGGAGGTGAGATAAACACGTGAGCTCATATCTCCATTTTAAAACTTGAAGTCCATTAAAGTTTTCAAAGCAGTGAAGAAATCCTCCTTTCTCTTTTCCCTGTAAGCTCCTTCTTATTTTTCAGGTTTTCACACCTCCTCCCAACCCCCTCATCCTTTTCTTCCAAGTCACGACACATTTTCTCTCTTCCCTCTCATTGCAGTCTATACTTTGTAGTTCTTTAAAAAATACCTCCATTTTTGTGATTTTTGGTAGTTAAATGCCAGCCATGCCTCTCCTCAAAGGCTGTCATTTTCCTTTTTATTCCACTCACTGACCCTGTAAATGGCATTTGATGTGCAAGAACTGGAACAGTCATTAGCTTAAAAAGGCTTTATAAAAAAAAAAAAAAAAACTCTCTCAGTTCCAAATCATTTCTTTAAAAAAAAAGCACCCTACAGTAAACTCTGTCAATGTCCATGCCTGGTCCTGCTGGGTTTTGATTGCACAGGAAAGCAGAGGAACATTGGGGAATGTGGTTGTGTGCATGGTGAGGTGAGTGACTGAAAGTACCTGAAACCCTAAGGTAAGGCTCCTAGGATCAACTATTTTTTTTCTTGTTCCTTCAAAGTTGATCTTAATCTTCCCTCTGAAGGAAGTTATATATATTTATTTTGCCTGTAAAACTTTATATTTTTCTTTCTAGCTTTTATTTCAGGGGTACATGTGCAGGTTTTTCACATGGGTAAATTGTATGTCTAAAGTTTTTAAACCAATCTTATATATTATATCTTTCCTGCTAAGGTTAAGCAGAATCTTTGAAGGAACTGAACAAAAGGGAAGGTCTAATTGAAGCCCCCATGCTTACTAAAGTGAGTTGGATTGCATCTTGGAGTTATCACTAACTGAATGCGTTAAGAAAGTTTTTACCAGCCTGGTGTCAGATACACCTAGTTAAATGCCCAATTGGCATGATACAGAGGGGCAATAACAATGTGACCAGGTGTCTTAGTCCATTTGTATTGCTGTAACAATATTCTAGATTAGGCAATTTATAAAGAACAGAACTTTATTACCCATAGTTCTGAAGGCTGAAAAATCCACAACCCAAGGTACTGGCAGGACTGGCCTCTGGTGAAAGCCTTTCTCTGATTCCATGATGTGGTCTTGTAGCTGCATCCTTTGGAGGGGAGGAATTCTGTGTCCTCACAAGGCAAAAAGGACAGAAGGGGGGTTGAAAGAGGCTAAACTTCCCCATCAAGCCCTTTTATAAGACCACCTAATCTCATCCACGAGGGCGGAGCCATTATGACTCAATCACCTCCTAAAGGCCACATCTCTTAATACCATTGCATTGGGGATGAAGTTTCAACATGAATTTTGGAGGAGATACAATCATTCAAATCATAGACTCAGGTAACTATTCTGTGTTTGGGGCCTCTCTGGGTTACTTCAACTTGTACATTGTGTAGAACATGGCATCTGCAAGTTAAAGTATCTGGAATGAACCCCCACCTGGAACAGGGACAGCTAATCCCCTTTGTCATATTCAGAGTGTACTAACAGAATCCATTCCACTTCCCAGTTAGGAACCTTGAACCACCTTTTACCCCTTAAGAGACCCAGAAGGCCCTTAAAGCTTATGTGTCCTGGGGCATTGTTCTCCAGAGGGTGTACATGACAACCAAAGTGTCATTAAGTTGCATGGTGGCACGTGCATTAGTGACACATGGTGCATGTGATGACAAACTGTAAAGGCAACTTAAAAGCAGGAAAGAACAGAGCACATGCTATCCCCTGAGACCCAATATTATTCCCTAGAGCAGTGTGCTTGAGGAGTGGAGCAGTGGAGCTGAATGTGCACTCCAGTTAAACATCTCCCTGACAGCAATTTACATATTTATAGCCTAGATTAAGGTATAGGGAATACCTGGTTTTCTAGGAAATAAAGGGAATTCCTGATCCAGAAAGTAACCTTTATTACTCAGGTGCTCAGTGAGGGAGTTTGAATATCAGTGTTGCTAATAGAACTTGCTGTCCTTTAGTGAGCTTGTGTAGACAAGATAAACGAACTTTTCATTAGAAAGGACCATTCCACTGCACAGCCACCAGAGACCAAGGGTTTGTCCTTTCTCAGTCTGCCTTCTGACCTTTAGGATACATTAACTATAAGCTTCCCCATTTGGGAAACCAGTCTTGGAAAGGAGCCTTCAAAGCTTTCTGACAGCATCTGAGGAGTCACTGTATGAGAGAAGTCTCTAAACATATTGTAAAGCACATCATAGGGATTTGAAGAACTCTACTGAGCCAACCCACCATGGAGCCCAGGGCTAAGAGGTGAAAACCTCACGGTGAAGACTGAGAAAGAAAGGGCCTGTAGCCACCCAGCCTGCTCCTGAGATAGTCCAATGTTGAGAGCAGGAGATACTTTCTATAACATGGACTCCATCCAAGGCTATCCACATGACCTGGCAGGAGAGCCAAGCCTGTTCTGTTCAGGATTGAGGTTCCAGCTGGTTCTGGGCAATGTGCTTTAGGATAGCCACTAGGTGGCAGATAATATCTTGGCCTCATGAAGTGCTTATCCTTGTCCAGAATGGTCACATACAATGGTGAAACTCTGTTTCCTTAATACGGCAAGAGAGACCACAGTGCTGGTCCCAAGAACCTTAATGACCAGTATTCCAGTGGATTTCTGAGTCACTATAAAGACTGCAGAATTATTCCCAGAGTGAGAGAGTTGTTATTACTAGGAGGAGGCATTGCACAGCTGGATATCCACACAAAGAAACAAGCCCCAAGATGGATACCACACAGATTCAAGATAACATTCCACCTCCACTTGGCAATGACAGTTTTTCATCAGATAAAACGACTTGTGTGCGTTTAGGTTCTAGTGATGGGGTAGAGCAAACCTCGTTGCTGTACTAGCATGCAGAACACCACCACCAGGTCTTTCGGGGCATTTACAAGACTGCTGGGAGACAAGATGGCAGCATGGGAGTATCACTACCTATGTGAAAGGATGAAGAAAGTTGAACATGATGAGTGTGGCTGCAAAAGCACCTAAGAGGATAGAGCAAACGGGGACTCTGGACCTTGCTAGCTATTAACAATATTCTCGGTGTCATGGGGAATCGGATGCCAGTAAGATCATCAAAGCTCAATTAGACTGGAGATGACAAATTCAGTGTCAAAGGAAGTTTTCACAGTGAGCCACTGCCTGGGAGAGCTCATAAAACTATTCAGGGATCTCTGTCTATGTAGTCAATACACCATTTGTTTTTTCCTTATTGCTTCTGGATATACTTTTGACTTTCATATGGGTCTGTCATGTTTCCTGATACATTTTCTATTATTTACAGTTTGGCACCTATTCAATTTCTGGATTTTATATTTTTCAGTTCCTCTACCCATGAGTCATAATTCTTTATCTTCCTCAATGGCTTCTGGTACCATCTAGTATTTGCATGCTTGTGTAGTTCCCTCCTACACTGAATCTAGGCACCTTTAAAAACAGAATTCAGAGAAAATGATATTTGACTTTAGGGCTAGGTCATAAGGTCATGGTGGCTTCTACCTTATACTCTCTGATTACTTGTTCTGTGGAAGCCAGAACATCCAAGCATTCCATGGAAAGGCCCAAATAAAGAAAGATGGAGGCTTCTGATCATTGACCAGTACCAACTTGCTGGTCATGTGAATCACTGTGTATTTAGGGCACAGTGATAAGCACATAAGTCACCTTCTATGATGATGAAGAATTCTCATTGCCAAGGGGATGTGGAATGTTACCTTGAATCTGTGTGATGCCCTTCATATATTCTGAGCCACCTTAGAAGTAAATTCTGCAGCCCAATTAAGCCTTCAGATGATTGCATCCCTGACCAAGATTTGACTGCAACCTTATAGAAGACCCTGAGCCAGAACCCTCCTACCAAGCTGCTCCTGAATTTCTGACCTTGAGAAATAGTAGCAGATAATAATTACTGTTTTAAGCCACTGAGTTTTAGAATGATTTATTATATAGTGACATGATTTGGCTCTGTGTCCCCACCCAAATCTCATCTTGAATTGTAATCCCACATGTCAAGGAAGAAACCTGGTGGGAGGTGATTGGATCATGGGGTGGGGGTTCCCCCCTGCTGCTTTTGTGATGAGGGAGTTCTCATGAGATCTGATGATTTAAAAGTGCCAGTTTCCCCTACACTCTTTCTCTCCTGCCACCCCTGTAAGACATGCCTTGCTTCTCCTTCACGTTTTGCCATGATTGTAAGCTTCCTGAGGCCTCCCTAGCCATTCAGAACTGAGAGTCAATAAACTTTTTCTTTATAAATTATCCAGCCTCAGGTATTCTTTATAGCAGTGTGAAAATGGACTAATGCATACAGCAATAGCTACTAGGAGAGATGACATGAGCATAGAGCTACGGGACAAAGCCAAGGTCAGTCACTTCAAGAAATTCACAGGACTGAGACCTAATTAAAGTCTCCAAGAAAAAGAACTGGGGACATGTGCTTGGCTAGATTTCAAAATGCTATGAACCAGTGACTCCTGTGTACCTCTCAATTTCCCCTGATAGTGCCAAAGTGATTATCTTCTGCCTCATTCACCATTATATGTTGAATGAGTTGTGGTAGAAAATTGTCTTTTCAGTTCATAGGTGTTCAACCTGAGAGAAACTATTCCCGAGGAGCTTCATCTACACCTATACCTGGTAAGGAGGGATGATGAGCCTGAGCCTGATGCTGGCATGAATCAAACCTTGGCGGAATCTTGGGAGGATTTTAGTGTATTTTGCATGTGGAAAGAAAGTGGATAATTCGTAGCCAGTGGACAGATGGTGTTGGTTTAAAAACATATTTACAAATTTTTCCCAAAAAAGTGGAGTCTAATTCTCCCACTTTTTGAATATGTCAGCTTTAGGCAATTGCTTCTAATTACTAGAATGCAGTAGAAATGATTCTATGTGGCTTACAAAACCAGGATAGAAAAGATGATAGCATTACTGTCTGGCTCTCACTCAGTACTTTAGCCCTTGGAACCCAGACACCATGCTGTGAGGATGCTGAGACCACATAGAGAAGTTACATGTGAGTTTTCTGGCAAATAGCCCTAGCTGAGGTTCTAGTCAATAGCAGCAACAGCTTCCAGACATGAGTGAGGGAGTTTTCAGATGATTCTAGTCTCTGTACTTTAGTTCTCAGAGTTGATGCCAGGTGGAGTAGGGACTGCACTCTCTCAGCCATATTCTGCTCAAATTGTAGATCTATGAGCAAAATAATTGTTGTAATTGTTGTAAAACACCAAGTTTAGGGGTTGTTACACAGTCAAAGTAATTGATACAGGGTTCTCTGTCTTTTTTTTCTTGGTTTCCTCTTTTTTTCCTTTCTAAATAGAATCCTGAGACATTCTGGGGCCCCTTTTCATTATTTTCTCCTATGAGATAGGGTAATATCAGCTTCTGTCACTGAAGAAAGCAGATGTAAAGGCACTGCCCATTTGAGAAGGGCATGCCCATATGAAATCATCCTGCATTCTCTGCAGCAAGGCATATTATCAGCTATTCTCTTTGATACCCAAGTTCTCATATAGCTATGTTAACAGAGCAACCATATCAAAGTGGCAACTGCCTCAGTGAGGTAATCCAATTTATAATCTCAGAAATATCTCCTAACAGGGATATGACAGTCCTGAGTCACTTACTGATGAGGACACATTCTGAGAAATGTATCATTAGGCCATTTCATTGTGCAAATCTTAGAGTGTACTTACACAAACCTAAATGGCGACTGGGTGAGGTGGCTCACACCTGTAATGTGAGCATTTTGGGAGGCTGACGTGGATGGATCACCTTAGGTCAGGAGTTCGAGACCAGCCTGGCCAACATGGGGAAACTCCATCTTTACTAAAAATACAAAAATTAGCCAAACGTGGTGATGAGTGCCTGTGGTCCCAGCTGCTTGGGAAGCTGAGGCAGGAGAATCACATGAACCCAGGAGACGGAGGTTGCTGTGAGCCAAGATTGCACCACTGCACTCCAGCCTGGGCAACAGAGACTCCATCTCAGGAAAAACAAAAACAAAAACAAAAAACCTAAATGGTATAACCTAATACACACTGAGGTTATATTTTACAGCCTGTTGCTCCTAGGTTACAAACCTGAACAGCATGTTATTGTACTGAATACTATAGGCAAAAATAACACAATAAGTATTTATATATCTCAACATATCTAAACATAAAGAAGTACAGTAAAGATGATATAAAAGATAAAATGTCATAGCTGCATAGGGCATTTACCATGAATAGAGCTTGCAGGACTGGAAGTGGCTCTGGGTTGAGTCAGCGAGGGAGTATTTGAGTAAATGTGAAGGCCTAGGACATTACTACACTCCTTTAGACTTCATAAACACTGCATACGTAGGCTACACTAAACTTATTTTTAAAACTTTTCTTTTTTCCATAACAAATTAACCTGAGTTTGCTGTAACTTTTTTACTTTATAAACTCTTTAAATTTTTAAAACTTCTTGACTCTTTTGCAATAATACTTAGTAAAAACACAAACACATTGTACAAATGTACCAAAATATTTTCTCTATATCCTTATTTTATAAGCTTTCTTCTATTTTAAAAATTCTATTTGTTTTTTACTTTTTAAACTTTTTGTTAAAACTAAGACAGAAACACTCATTAGCCTAGGCCCACACAAGGTTAGGATCATCAATATCACTGTTTTTTACGTCCACATCTTGTCCCACTGGAAGGTCTTTAGGGGCAATAATAACATGCATGGAGCTGTCATCTTCTATAATAACAACACTGTCTTCTGAGCTTCCTGAAACACTTGCCTTAGCTATTTTAGAGTTATCTTTGATAAAAAAAAAAGTACACTTTAAAATGACAAAATACGGTATAATAAAATCAGTAACATAGTCATTATCAAGTATTATGTACTAGACATTATTGTACAGTATATGTTTTTATATAATTGACAGTAGGTTTATTTATGCCAACATAATCACAAACATACGAGTGATGCACCCTAAAATGTAATGGCTACAACATCACTAGGCAATAGGAGTATTTCAATTCCATTGTAATCTTGTAAGACCACCATTGTATATGCAGTTCATCATTAGCTGCATATATAATATCATTATGAGGTGCATGACTTCCCACATCCAAGTTCTTGATCAAGAATTGGACAGAAATAGCCTTCCCCCACATTAATCATCCTAGGCAATCAGTTCTGTATTCTTTTGACAAGGGTCATATGTTATTTTACCTATTGCTTATTATGCAGCATCATTCAATAAAACTAATGCCATCACTTATTCATTCAAAATAACATCCCAAGCCTTTCAACACCCCACTGCAGGTTGCTGATAGCCCTCCTGGAAAGACTTAGTTTTCATATGGAATCTGGTACCTCCTCCCAGTAATGGTTCCCCTCACTTCCGTGTACAATGTGCCCTGCGGTAACTGCTTTCAAACTGCCTCTATGGCTGCAACAACAGGGATTCTTTTTCTCCTCATGGAAGAACTCTCCCTGTGTCTCAGGTGGCCAAGTGACTGTCCTGCTGGCAACACTGAAGGTGGTGGATAGGGAGCCACATCCATCCATCCCATCTCCAGGTCAAGTGATTGACTTTAGTAGCTGCCCTAGATGCAACAACTGTTTTTCCTGTTTTCTTTTCCTCCTCCTCTGAGGACTCAAAAACACATCCAAATGCAAAGGAATGAGGGGGGAAATTCATTAGCAATGCTGTCTCCCTTTATGGCCCTCCCACAGCACTTCTACCCTTCTTCCATGATCCACAGCACCATCCAGCCACCTCAGCCAAGTGAGCTTGCCCCTACTCCTGGGTCAGGGAGTCGGGCATATCCCCCACCTCTGCCCAGCTAAACTCTTTCCCTGATGGCAAAATATCAGGTCCACTGACACTGGAAAGGATCCCACAGTGTGTATCAAACATTGTGTATGGTACATGGCAACCTACACCACAATGCATGCATGGTGTAAACAATGATAGTATTTATTGGGAACAACTTTATGAGCATAGATGAAATACAGTGCATAAGAGTAAGCTATGTTTGAATGAGTAGAAGTATAAGTGTTAATAAGAGCACCCCAGTAGAGAAAACTTGCCCCACACTGCTTTATCTATATTGGTTAGGCTGTGAGTGATACGACACCTATATCTCTATATAACAAAGGCGTTTGCTGTTAGGAACCTAAAGCCAAGCTATGGAGTGTCTATTATCATTGCTACAGGTATCAGCTGGAAGCCTTGCTGCAGGAAGAAAGAAAGGATAGGGGTCTGCATGGATATAGGGACCAAAGGTTAGGCTCTTCTCACGGGCAGATGATGAGAGCAACTGGCATTGCTCATGCTGGGACTAAATGAATGGGGCAAAGGACTGCTCAGAGTATAGGTATTGTGAGGATTTTGTTTACGTGGAGTAGGTTTCCCCATCAAGCCAACCCAGGACATCTCCCAGGAGCTCTCAAACTTCTGAGAACCCTTCACGTGGAGTAGGTTTCCCCATCAAGCCAACCCAGGACATCTCCCAGGAGCTCTCAAACTTCTGAGAACCCTTCTCCCTCTCCACTCACCAACACAGGGCCTCAGTGTCCTCAACCTTTTTGCGTTTGTTTGGCTGATTCCCATGATCCTGTCTTCAAGTTTACGAATTCTTGTCTCCGCTGTGTTGAGTCTGCTGATGAGCATGAAAAGGAATTTTAAACTTCTTATTGTGTTTGTCATTTCTTGTATTTTCACTTATTTCTTTGCTTTCATAGCTCGACTGAAATTAACATCTGATTATGTACCTTGTCCACCTTTTCCACTAGATCACTTGACATTAGTCATGGTTATTTTAAATTCCCTAATAGTTCTAACATCTGTGCCATATCTGAAACTACTGGAAATTGATTTGTCCCTTGATAGTGTGGTTTTTGTCCTTGCTATTTTTAGTAAGCCACACAACTTTTTGCTGAAAGTCAGATACCTTGCGTAAGAAAGTAGAGAGTATGCCTGTAATCCCAGCTACTTGGGAGGCTGAGGCAGAAGAATTCACTTGAACCCAAGAGGCGGAGGTTGCAGTGAGCTGAGATCGTGCCATTGCACTCCAGCCTGGACGACAGAGCGAGACTCTGTCTCAAAAAAAAGAAAAGAAAGAAAGAAAGTCATGCCTGTAAATGAGCCTACTTTTCCTTCTGCTGGACATTTACCAATTGGGAGTTGAGCCAATCTACTAAGGAGTAGATGGTTAACTCCTACTCAGGAGTTACTATAACCGGTCCCTACTTATGGATCTGTCCCCTACCCACCTCCTCAATCCCCCAACACATATTCTTACTCATCCCTATGGATAGAGGTCTTGTTCAGTTTCTGTTCTTCAGCTGTGATGGTTTTTCACCAGTTCCCTAAAAGCACATAATTTGCTGTTCTTAGGTAGCTTATGCTTTTTGTTTGATGAGGGAAATAGAGGAGAAGATCCGAGAATAGATGCTTTCTATCCTTTCCCCCAGTGGCTACTGTTCCCACAAGGAATGCTTTATTAAGACTCTTGCTTTGCCTCCAATATCTTTTGTGCATGTGAGCTCAAGGTTTGTGGTCATACCCTGCAGGGGATTGTAAATTGCCTTTATGTCTTTGTCTCACAGGGACTCTCTCCCTAGCTCACATGTGATCTTTAGCAATTGGTTAATATTAGCTGGGTTCTTCTTGCTGATGTCTGGCAATGTCTACCCCAGTTAAGAAGTGCTCATGACCGTCTCTCCTTAAACATGTCTATATTCCTTAGATTTTATTGTGTGAAACTTCAGCTTTCCTATGGGTTCAAGATGAGTTGTAAATTTGATAATGGTCTGGCATTTTGTTGTTCTTGCTGTTGTAAGGATTAGAGTGATGTCCTCTCCATCTTTTTATATCCTAAGAAGAAACCAGAAATACCTCTCACCTCTTTTAAATGAATCAATACAAGCTACTGATCTTTCCACAGTAAGCAAACAAGCCTTGAGTCATTTAATGAATTAAGTCTTTAATAGTGTGTGATGCCTCATATTATTAATTATATAATACTTTTACTTCAGGTAAAAGTATTTAAAGTATATTTCTTGGCCCTTAGTAGGTAGTTGAATCAGTTATCTGCCATTATTTTTTCAAGGTGAATATTTCTGAAGTACCCAAGGTGAATGTTATTTTTAGCCTATATTCTTCTTGTCCAGTTAAATTGTTCGTTTCATTTATTTTTCTTATTTCCCCAGTTAATTGCTTTAAACAACATTCTTTAATCTTGCATTTTCCTCATCTATAACATTTTATGATATCCCTGCACAGGAATCTGATTGGTAAAATTCAGGCAACTTGGCATATACATAAGTGTAGTATCTAGACACCAAGAAGTCTAGAATGATTGACAGCTTTGACATAATTGCCTTATTGTACTAATGAGATAACACTCCAATTCTGTCCATTTTGCTATGTTCATTATGGAAAGTGAGTTACACAGTGATAAAAAAAATTAGAAGATATTGATAAGATATTTTAGTATTGTAACCTATGATTTACAAAATTTTCTGAGTCAGGTTTGGATAAAACAAAACCTATTCTTGTGATATTGATGGAAATTATGGGGTCAATACAACTCTAAGATGATGTGAACTGAAATCTTCTTTGTCACTAAGAGCTCATGGCTATCTAGGGCGTGGTGAAGCTTCTTGTATCATATAATCCTAAAGAAAACTATATTCTTGGCATTTTCCATTTAGACAAAATTATCTTAAGAAAAAGCGTGGGTCTCCATCAGAAGCAGACATAAAAACCAGGTCTTATCATATGCTATAAAAGAAAACATTATTTAAAAAATTATTTTTTTGATTATACAAGTAGTATAATTTTTTAAAATAATAAAACATCTATTCAGAGTTGAGAAAGAAATTTTAGATCTTTTAAAAATAGAATAATAAAATCTAATCTGGTAGCCTTAATGGTTATATTTCTTTTTTTTTTTTCAGATACTTCCATTTTTTTTTTTTTTAATATACTTTAAGTTCTAGGGTACATGTGCACAACGTGCAGGTTTGTTACATATGTATACATGTGCCATATTGGTGTGCTGCACCCATTAACTCGTCATTTACATTAGGTATATCTCCTAATGCTACCCTACCCCTCTATCCCCTCCCCACAATAGGACCCGGTGTGTGATGCTCCCCTTCCTGTGTCCAGGTGATCTCATTGTTCAGTTCCCACCTATGAGTGAGAACATGCAGTATTTGGTTTTCTGTTCTTGCAATAGTTTGCTGAAAATGATGGTTTCCAGCTGCATCCATGTCCCTACAAAGGACACAAACTCATCCTTTTTTA
This sequence comes from Trachypithecus francoisi, assembly GCF_009764315.1. Lineage (NCBI taxonomy): Eukaryota > Metazoa > Chordata > Mammalia > Primates > Cercopithecidae > Trachypithecus > Trachypithecus francoisi. The sequence goes on from NW_022681468.1 coordinate 96,903,407, forward strand.
TGGCTGCATAGTATTCCATGGTGTATATGTGCCACATTTTCTTAATCCAGTCTGTCACTGGTGGACATTTGGGTTGATTCCAAGTCTTTGCTATTGTGAATAGTGCCACAATAAACATATGTGTGTATGTGTCTTTATAGCAGCATGACTTATAATCCTTTGGGCATATCCCCAGTAATGGGATGACTGAGTCAAATGGTATTTCTAATTCTAGATCCTTGGGGAATCGCCACACTGTTTACCACAATGGTTGAACTAGTTTACAGTCCCACCAATGTGTAAAAGTGTTCCTATTTCTCCACATCCTCTCCAGCACCTGTTGTTTCCTGATTTTTTTTTTTTTTTTTTTTTGAGACGGAATCTCGCTCTGTCGCCCAGGCTGGAGTGCAGTGGCGCGATCTCGGCTCACTGCAAGTTTATGCTTCCCAGGTTTATGCCATTCTCCTGCCTCAGCCTCCTGAGTAGCTGGGACTACAGGTGCCCGCCACCACGCCCGGCTAGTTTTTTGTATTTTTAGTAGAGATAGGGTTTCAGCGTGGTCTTGATCTCCTGACCTTGTGATCCGCCTGCCTCGGCCTGTTTCCTGATTTTTTAATGATTGCCATTCTAACTGGTGTGAGATGATATCTCACTGTGGTTTTGATTTGCATTTCTATGATGGTGAGTGATGATGAGCAGTTTTTCATGTGTCTGTTGGCTGTATGAATGTCTTCCTTTGAAAAGTGTCTGTTCATATCCTTTGCCCACTTTTTGATGGGGTTGTTTGTTTTTTTCTTGTAAATTTGATTGAGTTCTTTGTAGGTTCTGGATATTAGCCCTTTGTCAGATGAGTAGATTGCAAAAATTTTCTCCCATTCTGTAGGTTGCCTGTTCACTCTGATGGTAGTTTCTTTTGCTGTGCAGAAGTTCTTTAGTTTAATTAGATCCCATTTGTCAATTTTGGCTTTTGTTGCCATTGCTTTTGGTGTTTTAGACATGAAGTCCTTGCCCATGCCTATGTCCTGAATGGTACTACCTAGGTTTTCTTCTAGGGTTTTTATGGTTTTGGTTGTAACATTTAAGTCTCTAATCCATCTTGATTTAATTTTTGTATAAGGAGTAAGGAAAGGATCCAGTTTCAGCTTTCTACTTATGGCTAGCCAATTTTCCCAGCACCATTTATTAAATAGGGAATCCTTTCCCCATTTCTTGTTTCTCTCAGGTTTGTCAAAGATCAGATGGCTGTAGATGTGTGGTATTATTTCTGAGGACTCTGTTCTGTTCCATTGGTCTATATCTCTGTTTTGGTACCAGTACCATGCTGTTTTGGTTACTGTAGCCTTGTAGTATAGTTTGGAGTCAGGTAGCATGATGCCTCCAGCTTTGTTCTGTTGACTTAGGATTGTCTTGGCAATGCAGGGTCCTTTTTGGTTCCATATGAACTTTAAAGCAGTTTTTTCCAATTCTGTGAAGAAAGTCATTGGTAGCTTAATGGGGATGCCATTGAATCTATAAATTACCTTGGGCAATATGGCCATTTTCACAATATTGATTCTTCCTATCCATGAGCATGGTATGTTCTTCCATTTGTTTGTGTCCTCTTTTATTTCACTGAGCAGTGGTCTGTAGTTCTCCTTGAAGAGGTCCTTTACATCCCTTGTAAGTTGGATTCCTAGGTATTTTATTCTCTTTGAAGCTATTGTGAATGGGAGTTCATTCATGATTTGGCTCTCTGTTTGTCTGCTACTGGTGTATAAGAATGCTTGTGATTTTTGCCCATTGATTTTGTATCCTGAGACTTTGCTGAAGTTGTTTATCAGCTGAAGGAGATTTTGGGCTGAGACGATGGGGTTTTCTAAATATACAATGATGTCATCTGCAAAGAGGGACAATTTGACTTCTTCTTTTCCTAACTGAATACCCTTGATTTCTTTCTCTTGCCTGATTGCCCTAGCCAGAACTTCCAACACTATGTTGAATAGGAGTGGTGAGAGAGGGCATCCCTGTCTTGTGCCAGTTTTCAAAGGGAATGCTTCCAGTTTTTGCCCATTCAGTATGATATTGGCTGTGGGTTTGTCATAAATAGCTCTAATTATTTTGAGATACGTTCCATCAATACCAAATTTATTGAGAGTTTTTAGCATGAAGGGCTGTTGAATTTTGTCAAAGGCCTTTTCTGCATCTGTTGATATAATCATGTGGTTTTTGTCTTTGGTTCTGTTTATATGCTGGGTAACGTTTATTGATTTGCGCATGTTGAATGAGCCTTGCATCCCAGGGATGAAGCCTACTTGATCATGGTGGATAAGCTTTTCAATGTGCTGCTGGATTTGGTTTGCAGGTATTTTATTGAGGATTTTTGCATCAATGTTCATCAGGTATATTGGTCTAAAATTCTCTTTTTTTGTTGTATCTCTGTCAGGCTTTGGTATCAGGATGATGTTGGCCTCGTAAAATGAGTTAGGGAGGATTCCCTCTTTTTCTATTGATTGGAATAGTTTCAGAAGGAATGGTACCAACTCCTCCTTGTACCTCTGGTAGAATTCAGCTGTGAATCCGTCTGGTCCTGGACTTTTTTTGGTTGATAGGCTATTAATTATTGCCTTAATTTCAGAGCCTGCTATTGGTCTATTCAGGGATTCAACTTCTTCCTGGTTTAGTCTTGGGAGAGTGTAAGTGTCCAGGAAATTATCCATTTCTTCTAGGTTTTCTAGTTTATTTGCATAGAGGTGTTTATAGTATTCTCTGATGGTAGTTTGTATTCCTGTGGGGTCGGTGGTGATATCCCCTTTATCTTTTTTTATTGTGTCTATTTGATTCTTCTCTCTTTTCTTCTTTATTAGTCTTGCTAGTGGTCTCTCAATTTTGTTGATCTTTTCAAAAAACCAACTCCTGGATTCATTGATTTTTTGGAGGGTTTTTTATGTCTCTATCTCCTTCATTTCTGCTCTGATCTTAGTTATTTCTTGCCTTCTGCTAGCTTTTGAATGTGTTTGCTCTTGCTTCTCTAATTCTTTTAATTGTGATGTTAGAGTGTCAATTTTAGATCTTTCCTGCTTTCTCTTGTGGGCATTTAGTGCTATAAATTTCCCTCTACACACTGCTTTAAATGTGTCCCAGAGATTCTGGTATGTTGTATCTTTGTTCTCATTCGTTTTAAAAAAATCTTTATTTCTGCCTTCATTTTGTTATGTGCCCAGTAGTCATTCAGGAGCAGATTGTTCAGTTTCCATGTAGTTGAGTGGTTTTGATTGATTTTCCTAGTCCTGAGTTCTAGTTGATTGCACTGTGGTCTGAGAGACAGTTTGTTATAATTTCTGTTCTTGTACATTTGCTGAGGGGTGCTATACTTCCAACTATGTGGTCAATTTTGGAATAAGTGCAATGTGGTGCTGAGAAGAATGTATATTCTGTTAATGTCTATTAGGTCTGCTTGGTGCAGAGTTGAGTTCAATTCCTGGATATCCTTGTTAACTTTCTGTCTCGTTGATCTGTCTAATGTTGACAGTGGGGTGTTGAAGTCTCCCATTATTATTGTATGGGAGTCTAAGTCTCTTTGTAGGTCTCTAAGGACTCGCTTTATGAATCTGGGTGCTCCTGTATTGGGTGCATATATATTTAAGATAGTTAGCTCTTCCTAATGAATTGATCCCTTTACCATTATGTAATGGCCTTCTTTGTCTCTGATCTTTGATGGTTTAAAGTCTGTTTTATCAGAGACTAGGATTGCAACCGCTGCTTTTTTCTGTTTTCCATTTTCTTGGTAGATCTTCCTCCATCCCTTTATTTTGAGCCTATGTGTGTCTCTGCATGTGAGATGGGTCTCATGAATACAGCAAACTGGTGGGTCTTGACTCTTTATCCAATTTGCCAGTCTGTGTCTTTTAATTGGATCATTTAGTCCATTTACATTTAATGTTAATATTGTTATGTGTGAGCTTGATGCTGTCATTATGATATTAGCTGGTCATTTTGCTCGCTAGTTGATGCAGTTTCTTCCTAGCATCGATGGACTTTACGTTTTGACATGCTTTTGCAATGGCTGGTACCTGTTGTTCCTTTCCATGTTTAGTGTTTCCTTCAGGATCTCTTTTAGGGCAGGCATGGTGGTGATAAAATCTCTAAGCATTTGCTTGTCTGTAAAGGATTTTATTTCTCCTTCACTTATGAAACTTAGTTTGGCTGGATATGAAATTCTGGGTTGTAAATTCTTTTCTTTAAGAATGTTGAATATTGGCCCCCACTCTCTTCTGGCTTGTAGAGTTTCTGCCGAGAGATCTGCTGTTAGTTTGATGGGCTTCCCTTTGTGTGTAACCCGACCTTTCTCTCTGGCTGCCCTTAAGATTTTTTCCTTCATTTCAACTTTGGTGAATCTAACAATTATGTGTCTTGGAGTTGCTCTTCTCAAGAAGTATCTTTGTGGCGTTCTCTGTATTTCCTGAATTTGAATGTTGGCCTGCCTTACTAGGTTGGGGAAGTTCTCCTGGATGATATCCTGCAGAGTGTTTTCCAACTTGGTTCCATTTTCCCCCTCACTTTCAGGCACTCCAATCAGACGTAGATTTGGTCTTTTCACATAATCCTATACTTCTTGGAGACTTTGTTCATTTAATTTTACTCTTTTTTCTCCACACTTCTCTTCTCGCTTCATTTCATTCATTTGATCTTCAATCACTGATACTTTTTCTTCCAGTTGATCGAGTCAGTTACTGAAGCATGTGCATTTGTCACGTATTTCTTGTGTCATGGTTTTCATCTCTATCAGTTCTTTTAAGGTCTTCTCTGCATTGATTATTCTAGTTATCCATTCATCCATTCTTTTTTCAAGGTTTCTAGTTTCTTTGTGCTGGTTACATAGTTCCTCCTTTAGCTCTGAGAAGTTTGATCGACTGAAGCCTTCTTCTCTCAACTCGTCAGAGTCATTCTCTGTCCAACTTTGTTCTGTTGCTGGCGATGAGCTGCATTCCTTTGGAGGGGGAGATGCGCTCTGACTTTTTGAATTTCCAGCTTTTCTGCACTGCTTTTTCCCCATCTTTGTGGTTTTATCTGCCTTTGGTCTTTGTAGATGGTGATGTACTACAAATGATGGAGTTTTGATGTAGGTGTCCTTTCTGTTTGGTAGTTTTCCTTCTAGCAGTCAGGACCCTCAGCTGTAGGTCTGTTGGAGTTTGCTTGAAGTCCACTCCAGACCCTGTTTGCCTGGGTATCAGCAGCAGAGGCTGCAGAAGATAGAATATTTCTGAACAGCGAGAGTTGCTGTATGATTCTTGCTCTGGAAGCTTTGTCTCAGGGGTATACCCCACTGTATAAGGTGTGAGGTGTCAGTCTGCACCTAGTGGGGGATGTCTCCCACTTAGGCTACTCAGCATGCAGTCTGTCCATTCTCAGATCTCAACCTCTGTGCTGGGAGATCCACTGCTCACTTCAAAACTATCAGACAGGGGCATTTACCTCTGCCGAGGTTTCTGCTGCTTTTTGTTTAGCTGTGCCCTGTCCCCAGAGAAGAAGTCTACAGAGGCATGCTGGCCTCCTTGAGCTGTGGTGGGCTCCACCCAATTCGAGCTTCCCTGTGGCTTTGTTTACCCACTTAAGCCTCAGCAGTGGTGGGCGCCCCCCCCCCAGCCTTGCTGCTGCCTTGCAGTTAGATCTCAGACTGCTGTGCTAGCAATGAGGGAGGCTCCGTGGGCCTGGGACCCTCCAGGCCAGGTGTGGGATATAATCTCCTAGTGTCCCATTTGCTAAGACCCTTGGTAAAGCCCAGTATTAGGGTGGGAGTTACCCGATTTTCCAGGTGTTATGTGTCTCTGTTTCCCTTGGCTAGGAAAAGGGATTCCCTTCCCCCTTGCGCTTCCCAGGTGAGGCGATGCCTCGCCCTGCTTCAGCTCTTGCTGGTCGGGCTACACCAGCTGACCAGCACCGATTGTCTGGCACTCCCCAGTGAGATGAATCCAGTACCACAGTTGAAAACGCAGAAATCACCTGTCTTCTGTGTCACTCACGCTGGGAGCTGGAGGCTGGAGCTATTCCTATTTGGACATCTTGGGCATGCCCCTCAAGGGTTATATTTCTTTTTAGACACACACACATATATATTCATATATAAGCAATCTTAACCTTAAAAATCATATACATGTGCGTATTTATATATATATTATCAGTGTCATAATATATACAGTTTTTATCCTTCTTTTTTCAAACTTATTACATCAGAAATATTTTCCTATGTCATCAAAAACTCTTCATAAATATTTAATGGCTGAATACCATTCTGTTTTATAGTTGTGCCATAATTAGTTATAAACCTTTTGTGCATTAAGGTTGTTTCCAGTGTTCCAGTATTGAAAATAATGTCATGATGAACTTATTTATATATACATATTTATCTTCATTTTTGATTATTTCTTAGAATCCATTCATGGAAGTAAAATTACTGATTCTAAGAGGATGACATTTTTTTATAGCTCATGACAGATATTTACAAATCATGTTCTAGAAAGTTTTAACAAATACATTGGTACCAGTAGTCTGAGAATATACATCTTACTGAACCCTCACAGATACTGAATACTATTGTTTTAAAAATCCTTGTCAGTGGTGAATCATGAAGAATAGTATCTATTATTTTACTTTTCATTTCTTTGTTTAACACTGAGTCTGAAATTTTTTCACTTTTTTGTGCCATTTGCATTTCATTTTCAATGAAGTGCTTATTGATGTTGTTCTCTTTTTTATTAATACTGTTAGTGTTTTTCACTGATCTGTAGGATTCATAATGAATAAATATTTGACAGTATATTTTCTTCTTATTTCTACTTTTTGGTTTTCCCATGTGACTGTACCATTTTGCATTCTCAACAAAAATGTATAAGCCCTTCAGTTGGTTTATATCCTTGCTGCTGATTTGATATTTTCTGCTTTTTAAAATTTTTAGACATTCTGAAAGGTGTTTAGTGGTGTCTTATTGTGGTTTTATTTTGCATTTTCCTAATGGTTAATGATGTTGAAAGTATTTTTCAGGGGTTTATTTCCCATGTATATCTTCTTTGTTGAAGTGTCTGTTGAAATCCTTTGTCCATTTTTATAAGTTTGATTATTTGCTTATTACTGAGTTTTGCGGGTTATCTACTCTGGATATAAGTCTTTTTTCAGATTTGTGACTGGCAAATATTTTCTTGAAGTTCATGGCTTGCATTTTTACTCTGTAGATAGTATGTTTTGCAGAGCAAATGTTTTTAATGTTGGAGAAGTATAATTCATTGTGCTGTTATTTAATGGACCATGCCTTTGGGATTATATCTAGAACTCTGGTACAATATCACAATGATTACCACGTTTGTTTTCATTTAAAAGTTTTATAGTCTTAGATTGTCTGTGATTCATTTTGAATAACCTTTTATGAGATGGGAAGTATATTTGAGGATCTTTTTTAATATGAATATTCACTTGTTCCAGAAACATATGAAAATATTATTCTTTCTCCAGTGAATTGCCTTCGTGTCTTTGTCAAAAGACCCACTTGACCATATGTATGCAGGTCTATTTCTGGACTCTATTCTGTTTCTTAATCTATGTATATAATCTTTCAGCAATATCACAGTGACTTGATTTTTGTAGGTTTAAAGTAGTCTTAAAACCAGGTAGTATGGTCTTCTGACTTCATTTTCAAGATAGTTTTGGCTATTTTACATTCTTTGCCTTTCCATATAAGTAATAGAACCAATTTGCAATATCTATAGGAGATTCTGCTGGGATTTTTTTGTAGCATTGAATCTATAATCAATTTGGAGAAAACTGATGTCTTAACATTCTGTCTTTAATCCATGAACATAGTATATCTCTCCATTTATTTGGTTATTTGATGGTTTTCATCAGTATAGCTTTCCAAATACAGATTCTGTACATGTTTTGTTACATTTATACTTAAGTATTTCTTGAATTTTGGTACTATTGTATTTTGTTTCAAATTTTGATTTCCAGTTGTTCATTTCTAGTATATAGAAATGTGACTAATTTTTGTGTTGATCTTATATCCTAAGGTCTTGCTAAACTCACCTATTAGTTCTAAGAGCGTGTTTGCTTATTCTTTAAAGTTTTCTACATAGATTGTTATGCTGTCTGTGAATAGAAACAGTTATATTTCTTTCTTTCCAATATATATCCCCTCAATTTCTTTTTCTTGCTTTATTTACTGACTAGAAATTTCAACAAAATATTTAATAGAAATGCTGAGAATGAACATCTTTTTTTTCCTGACATTAGGAGAGAAATCATTGAATTGTCTACTATTAAGTAGGATGTTTGCTGCAGGTATTTTGCAGATGTACTTTATCAGGTTAAAGCAGTTCCCTTCTTCTATTTCCAATTTCCTGAGTTTTTTTTAATCAAAAATGGCTTTTAAGTCTTGTCATTCTTTTATTGCATCTATTGGTAGGACTGTATGATTTTTAAATATATGAATATAGTAAATAACATTGACTTTTTTTTAATGTTGAATTGATCTTGTATTACCAGAATAAGCCAGATTTGGTTGTGAGATATTACACTTTTTATATATTGTTAGATTTGATTTGCCAATACTTTATTGAACAGTTTTCTGTATTTATGTTCTCAGGAGATATTGGTTTGAAGTTTATTTCCTTGTGTGTCCGGAGTTGGTTCCTTCCAGTGGGTTCTTGGTCTCACTGACTTCAGGAATGAAGCTGTGGACCTTCGCAGTGAGTGTTACAGCTCTTAAAGGTGGCATGGACCCAAAGAGTGAGCAGCAGCAAGAGTTATTGTGAAGAGTGAAAGAGCAAAGCTTCCATGATGTGGAAGGGGACCCAAGCAGATTGCCACTGCTGGCTGTGGTGTCCAGCTTTTATTCCCTTATTTGTCGCTGCCCACATCTTGCTAATTGGTCCATTTTACAGAGTACTGATTGGTGCATTTACAATTCTTTAGCTAGACACAGAGTGCTGATTGGTGCATTTTTACTGAGTGCTGATTTGTGCATTTACAATCCTTTAGCTAGATACAGAGTGCTGATTGGTACATTTTTACAGAGTGCTGATTGAGGCATTTACAATCCTTTAGCTAGACACAGAGCACTGATTGGTGCATTTACAATCCTCTAGCTAGACAGAAAAGTTCTCCAAGTCCCCACTCGACCCAGGAAGTCCAGCTGGCTTCACTTCTCAATCCTCCCTCTAAACAGAACACCCCAACTGCTGTCAGGAATTAGGTGATGACCACTCTAGCTACTTCCTGCTGGATAGGGACAAAGAAAGGGCTCTGCAGTTGTAGTTTCCTCTGGAGGGGAACACTTTAGGCCAGCCAAAGGGCCAGTGGGTCAATCTAGGGGTCCTTGGTAGAAGTTGTTAGTTGAGCTTAACTAACAACTTACAAACGGGGTTCCATTTGTAAGACCATCTGTAGCTTGATGGCCTCGATCCTAGAGGAAACAAATTGAACAAGGAGGTTAAGAATACAGGGCCCGAAAGCAAGTAATAGCAAGATGGCTGTCACGGGACCTAGAAAGGGGAGAAGCCATGTTGCCCAACTCCAGAGGTTGGTATAAGAGTTTGAAAGGCATTGTCTGATTTCAGAAGCCTTTTCCTGTAAATGCTGGGTGGCATCTTGTACTATCCCTGACTGGTTAGTGTAAAAATAAAACTCTTCTCCTAAGAAGGTACAGACTCCTCCTTTCTCAGCAGTGAGGAGGTCTAGGCCTCTGTGGTTTTGGAGAGTCACTGCTGCCAAAGAGTCTATTTGGGATTGTAGAGTAAGGATAGATTTCGTTATTTCTTGCAAACTGTCTGAGAAATCCTTTGAGAGTGTGTGGTAGTAGGATAATGAAGTAGATAAACTGGCTATTCCAGCTCCTGTAGCAGTAGCCATTCCTAACCCTATAAGTAGGGGTAATAGTTGTATGGCTCTGTGCTGACTGACTTGAGCTTTGAGGGGTACTGATAGGGTCTGATTTCCTGGGGCAATGTTAATGTTGGGACTTAGGAAGACTAAGGTGCAAGTGCCTGTCCAGCTAGTGGGGAGGCAGATATAGGTTGACATTCCACATAAGAAGAATATACCTTGACTGGGTAGACAGAACTGGTTGTATATGATAAAAAGGTACGTGAGTTTGTTGTTTTTATTTTCCCATACTCCTAGAGTACTTACCAAGGTAGCTCCAGTGAGCGGCTGGAAAGGGGTGTTGCGAGCATATTGAGTGGCTCTCTGTGTTCTATTTTCTCAATGGAGAAAAGACCATTTTGTATCTACTAGGAACCATTTGAAAGAGATTGAAAGAGGGGATGAGAAGGCATTCACTAGTGGTGGAGGCGCTGCTGCAAGGGGTCCAGGGATAAATGGTCATGCAGGGAATATGTTTGCCATTACAAAACCTGGACTGTTTGTTAAGCAGGGAGGAGGTGATGATTTTTGGAGGTCCTGAGAAGCAGACAAGCTGTCTGAATGGAGCTGTTTGGGTGACTTGGAAATTACAATGATCAGTTGGGGCTTGAAGTTGTAGGGTGTAATTACACTGATGGGGTAGTAGGTGCCCCAGGAGCAGGCCTGATAATAGGTTGTTTTGGATGCATAAAGGGACTTGTAAAGTTAAGATGGTATTCATAGTTATGGGGCTGTGTATGGGCTTTTCATTGCTTGTGTAATAGGTGAGGTTGCAAATGAAAGAACGTAAAAGTTGGATTGTATGTCCTATTAGGGTATTCTTTGTCCTATCAGAGATAGGGAAGTTGGATAATGATTGCATATTTAGCAGTCAGAAAGGGTCTTTTCCTTCATAACGAGGGTGGTAGGTCAAGTTGGTAAAGACCCAGGTTTTGGCAGGAACAGGAATGGCAATGTAAGCATAGGTTGATAGAGAGATACAAAGCCAACAGTCATTTGTCATGGAAGGATTGAACTGGTTTAACAGAGAGTGGGTTGAGAGTCTTGTAGAGGTAATTAGGAGCTAGTGAAAGGAGAGGGGTGATTGTGTGGGGTATCCAAGGAAGCAGGAGGGATAGATAGGCAAAGAGCAAATAGGAAGGTAAAGAGGGTGCTCTGGAAGATGAGATCATTTTATCCAGTCTGAGTTAAAGTAGGAGTAAATTGCTGTCAGAAGGAAGGAAGGAAGATAGAAAGTTGATGTGATTAGGATTTTCGTCCTGGCAGGAGCTACAGTATATAACCTATTGCAAAGAGTATAGTTAGTATGCTGCTTAATAATAGGATGAAATAGTAAAAGGATTCCACTAAAGGGGCGAGGAGAGGTGTTAAAGATTATGTAGGTTTTCACTTATCTTTTTAAGGAAGAAGGGGCTTTTCCTCAGGATCAGCAGTAGGAGCCTTTTTAGTCTGGGATGTTTCCTTTTGAAATAGGAGATGCAAATTCTCCAATGGTTCACAGGTATATCGAGGCTGGTCTGGCTGATCTTGGGACTCCTGAGATGACAGTCCGACAGGGGGTGTCCAAAGTTTAACTTGGGTGTGGTGAATCCAAGATTCCACTCCTGCCACCTTAACTGCAGTGGGGGTAGAGAGGATTACTGAATATGGTCCTTCCCACAAATAATCCATAGATGAGGAGGTAGAGGGGAGAGATTGACCAACACTAGATCTTCTGGTTGAAACAACTTTGTTCCCTTTTCTCTGTGACATCCTTCAGGTAGGTTTTTAAGGTTACATTGATATTTTGCCAAGGAAGTTATATCTTTGACCAAGTTGGCCATTTCCTCATCAAGTAGGAAATCATTTTTGAGAAAAGATCATCCATACAGCATTTCATATGGACTAAGCCCCATTTTATGAGTAGAATTTTGGATTCTCAACAAGGCCATGGGCAAAAGAGTAGGCCATGGGAGATGAGTTTCTTGTGTTAGTTTCCTTAAGTACCTCTTGAGTGTTTCATTTGCTTTCTTGACCTTCCCTGAGGATTGTGACCTCCAGATGCAGCGAAGGTGATATTGTATCCCTAGCACCCTGGAAATTCCCTGAGTTATCATGACTTTAAAAGCCGGACCTTTGTCACTCTGTAAGCTTTGGGGAAGCCCAAATCTAGGAATTATTTCATGAATTAGGACTTTAACCACTTCCTGAGCCTTCTCTGTCTTACAGGGGAAGGCTTCTATCCAATTTGTAAAGGCATCAACACAGACCAACAAGTATTGAAATCCCTTTGACTTAGGCATATGGGTGAAGTCTGATTGCCAGTCCTCTCTGGAATAGTGACCTATTCTTTGTTCCCCCAGAGGGGCCTTACGATGAATCAAGGGATTATTCCTTTGGCACGCCTCACAGGCTTTGACTACCTGTCGGATGGTCCAGAGGAGACTTGGCCCTATAAATAGGGATTTGGCTATTTGATGAGTGTTCTCAATACCCATATGAAAAGTTTGATGGAGGGTTTTAAGTATTTTCCACTGGCTGGCCTTGGTTATGAGTACCTTTCCTTCTTCTGTCGTTAACTACCCCAAGGGGAGAAAACTATGCCCCCATGAGAGTCCCCATTCTGTTTCAGTCAGGGAATACTGGGGCTTAATCTCTTGGAGGGGGTTGTTCCATACGAAGGATCCTTCCTTAGGTATTTCTAATGGGAGGTTCCGCCTGGCAGCAATTTTGGCCTCAGCATCTGCCTGATGGTTTCCTTCTGCCTTTTCTCCATCTTTTTGATGGCTTTGGCAGTGTAAGACTGCCACCTCCTTGGGTTTTTGCACTGCGTGCAATAACTCCATGATTTCCTTGTGGTATTTAATGGGGGTTCCCCCAGAAGTTAGGAACTCCCTGTCTTTCCATATTGCAGAATGGGCATGTAGGATTAGACAAGCATACTTACTAAGTATAGCAAAGTCTCCCAATTACAACTGAGGAGGTGGGAGAAATATCTGGTTACAGGCTGTCCCAGGATTCCTCGGATGGTAATGGACCTTGAGGCCAGCTGTCTGGGACAGGAGATTAACAGTGAGAAAGCCAAGCCAGTGTCCAGCAGGAAGTCAATTTCTTGGCCCTCAATGGTTATACGTACCCGAGGCTCAGTGAGGATGATGACATGAGCTGGCGCTTGCCCTGGACACCCTCAGTCCTATTGTTGGATCATCTGGTTGGGGGCTTCTGACCCAGAGAACGTTTGTCCTCTGGGGCAGTGTGCCTTATAGTGATTGCTTCAGCGTAGTAGACATGGGTGAGGGGGCAGCTTGTTTCTCATTGGACAATCTTTTTTAAAGTGTCCTTGCAAACCACACTGGTAACAAGCCCTACCTGGTGATTGGCCTGCTACATTTTCTGTCCTCTCTGAACCACCAAGGTTTGTTTGTCTGAGGGCCATGACTAAGGCTGCGGCCTTTCTCTGATCTCACTTTTCCTTTTCTGCCTGTTCCTCTTGGTCCCTATTATAGAACACCGAGGTTGCCAGGTTTATTAATGCCTCCAGATTTTGTTCAGGACCCAGGGCTCACTTTTGGAGCTTTCTCCTGATATCTGTGGCTGATTGGGTAATAAACTTATCTTTTAGGATCAATTGACCCTCAAGTGAGTCAGGTGATGGGTATATTTTCTTAAGGTCTCCTGTATCTGCTTGAGGAAGGCAGAAGGAATTTCTTCCTTTCCCTGAGTTACAGTGGACATCATTGAATAATTCATGGGCTTTTTCCTAATTCTTCTTAGTCCTTCTAGAACACAGGTCAACAGATGTTTGCAACTCCAGTTCCCATGAGCTGAGTTGAGGTCCCAGTGGGGATCCATACTGGGGACAGCTTACTGACCAGTAGGGAATTTGTCCCTTTTTTCAGCTGCCATACTATCGTTTACTTGACTAGGATACCAGGTATCTCCAAACTCTTGGGCTGCAGCTAAAGCCACATTCTTTTCATTAAAGGCCAGGGTCTGATCAAACAATAGCATGACATCTCTCCAAGTGATATCAAAGTTTGCCCTAGACCTATAGGACAGCTATATACCTATCATTATCATCTGAAAACTTCCCCAAGTCTGCCTTGATCTGCTTTAAATCGGAGAGGGAGAAAGGGACATGTAGCCAGGTTGGGCCAAATTCCCTTCTCCCTACTGCTTGAATGGGACATAACCAATAGCCCAGGGTTTTTTGTGGTCCCTTGGAGATTTCTTTGCTTGTTTCCTTCTGGGCGGGGGAGATTACAGGAGGCTTATCATTAATCGGAAGGGGAGCTATAGGGAGGCTAGCATATTGGGGGTAAGCTGAGAGGTCCTCTTGTGGGATGTAAATTGCACACTTTGCTTAGTTGTAGATTCTCCTTCAATGAAAAGAAAGCTTGAACATAAGGTATTTCACTCCATTTGCCTTCCCTCTTACAGAAAATGTTAAGCTACAAGATAGTATTGTAATGTGTACTTCCCTCAGTGGCCATTTTTCCCCATGAGAGAGAATGTTGGGGCCAGGCTGTAGTGTGGGAAAAAATGAGCCACCTCTTTTTCAGGGTTTGAGGGTCAAATTGGTCTTAATGGCTTAGGATTCATTTCAAGGGTGAGCCTGTTGACGCCTGAGTGTTTCCCATCTGAAAGAAAAGAACACCCATAGTTTTGGTTTGTTTCCTCCCCCCGCCCCCCCGCCCATGCCCAAGAACCCACAACGATCCCTGGACGCTACTTATTGGAATAGTCTCACTCACTGATGCAGCAGCAGAAACCCCTCTTGCCCAAGAACCCACAACAGTCCCTGGACCCTGCTGATCAGAATAGTTGCGCTCACCAACGCAGCAGCAGAAACACTAGTTTTCCTCCTAGACCACAAGGAGGACTGAGGAAGGTCAGATTTAGTGGCCCTTACCAACGCATTCTCAAAAACCTGCACCCTTGTTTGTCCTCTTAGACCTCTTATCAACACATTTTCGAAAACCTGTTAGTGTCCTAAGTGTTCTCCTGTTAGTATTGGGACCTTTCCCGTGTCCTATAAAGATGTTATGCCCCAAAAATGAAGTGTAGGGCCATACCCTGAGGGATGGAAGAGATCTCCAGGGTTGGAAGAGTGATGCCTTTTGTCCTCATTTCTCATCATATGAATAGGAAGGGTATCATTTCTGAGGCTCCCCATATCCTAGATTCAGGAATAGCCTTTGTTAGGCCTGCTAGTCTGACGAGGGATCCTAAAATTCCAGATAGTCCCCACCCATCGATGGGTCTTTGGGCAAAAATTATGTCTTTCTGATTGGTGAGCCTGGGTGCCTAAAGAAAAGAACAAAGTCCCTAAATTTATGCTAGAAATCATTCTTATAGGAGAAACTAGAAAAGCACCAGAGACAGGGAGTGGTTTTTAGAAGCAGGACTAGCCTTGGAGAAGAGAGGCAGGAGGAAGTTTGTCTCGCAGGCATTAGGATCCAGGAGGCAAAGGTCAAGAATTGACGTTGAGAGTTCTGCTTATGGCTACAGGGTCAACCAACTTTTTGTCGAGATCCTGGAGCTGAATGACTTTCCTCTCTGTTGACCCTCAGCTCAGCCCAGAAGTATAGGAAAAGTGGAAGCTGGTTCCAGGCAAACCAATGCTCCCAACTCTGAAGAGTTGGGGGTTGTTATAGAACCCTTTCCCAGAAAGCCTGGCACCCGTGTCTTTAGTCCAGTGGCTGCACTAGTCACTTTTAACTGGCCAACAGGTGCCCGGTATTTAGCCCCCGAATTCTAAGGAAAAATAGGACAGAATAGCAAGTGAAAGGGGTCTGATGGTACTCACCACTTGGCGATGGTCCCTTCATGGTCGCCAAGATGTGTTGCATCTGGGTTGCCAAGATGTGTCTGGAGTTGCTTTCTTCTGGTGGGTTCTTGGTCTCACTGAACGAAACCACGGACCTTCACAGTGAGTGTTACAGCTCTTAAAGGTGGCATGGACACAAAGAGTGAGCAGCAACAAGATTTATTGTGAAGAGTGAAAGAACAAAACTTCCATAGCGTGGAAGTGGACCTGAGTAGGTTGCTGCTGCTGGCTGGGGTGGCCGGCTTTTATTCCCTTGTTCATCCCTGCCCACATCCTGCTGATTGGTCCATTTTACAGAGTGTGGATTGGTCCATTTTTACAGAGTGCTGATTGGTGCATTTGCAATCCTTTAGCTAAACACAGAGTGCTGATTGGTGCATTTTTACAGAGTGCTGATTGGTGCATTTACAATCCTTTAGCTAGACACAGAGCTCTGATTGGTGTGTTTACAATCCTCTAGCTAGACAGAAAAGTTCTCCAAGTCCCTACTCCGACCCAGGAAGTCCAGCTAGCTTCACCTCTCACTTGTGCTTTCTCTTTCTGGTTTTCATATCAGTGTAATGCTGACTTCGCAAAATGCATTAGAAACTAATCTCTGCTTTTCTATATTCTGTACTAGACTGCATAGTATCAGTTTTATTTTCTTTCTTACCTGTTTGGTAGAACTTGCCAATGAAGTAATCTGTGCCTAAAATTTGTTTTGTTGGAATGTTCTAAATTACAAATTCACTTCCTGTAATAAGTATAGTACTATTTAAGTTATCTATTTTTTTTTTCTCGAACATTTTGGTAGTTTGTGTCTTCCAAGAAATTTGGTCATTTTTCTGAAAGTGAAGAAAATGGAAAAAGGTATTCCATGCAAATGGAATAACAAAAGAGCAAGAGTAGCTGTGCTTATATGAAACAAAATAGACATTAAGTCAAAAAACTGTACAAAGAGAAAAAGTCATATAATGATAAAGGAGTCAATTCATCAAGCAGACAGAACAATTTTTAATATATATGCACCCAATATCAAAGCACTTATATATAGTTAGAATAGGGGAATTTCAGTACCCCGCTTTCAACAATGAACAGATCACCTGGATATAAAATTAATAAGAAAGTATTGCACTTGAATTACACTGTAGACCAAATGGAACTTTGGACATATACGCAACCAACCAACAGCAATAGAATACACATTCTTCTCAAGTACATATTATCCACAATAAAGAAGGTTAGGTTACAAAACAAGTGTTAACAAATTTTAGACAATTGAAAATTCTATCAAGTGTATTTTCTGATTACAATGACACCAACTTAGAAATTGGTAACTGGATAAATCATTGAAAATTCATAAACATGGAAATCAACATGTTTTTAAACAACAAATATGTCAATGAAGAAATCAAAAAGGAAATAAAAAATATCAAGACAAAAATAGAAACACAACATACCAAAACTTACAGGATGCAGCAAAAGCAGTTCTAAGAGGGAAATTTATAACGATAAATTCCTATATCAAGAAAGAAGAAAGATGTCAAATAAACTAATGTCGTACCTCAAGGAACTAAAATAGAACAACAAATTAAACCCAAAGTTAGCTGAAGGAAGGAAGGAACAAAGATCAGAGCAGAAATAAATGAAATAGACACTAGTAAAATAATAGATAAAAAAACCAAGAAGTTGGTTTTCTAAAAGAATAAACAAAATTGACGGAGAGGGAGAGGCAGAGCAGGATGGAGCAATAGAAGCCTCCACTGATCATACCCTGGCAAGGACACCAAGTTAACAACTGTCTACACGGGTGGCGAGGGGGGGAACCTTAATAAAAACAAAAAGGTGAGCACTCATAGTATCTGGTTTTAACTTCATATTGCTGAAAGAAGCAATGAAGGGATAGAAAAAACAATATTGAATCATGAAGCTCACCCCTCCCCCTGCAGCAGTGGTGTGGTACGGAGAATGTCTCTGGGTGCTGGAGGAGGGAAAGCACAGCAATTGTGAGGCATTTAACTCAGTGCTGTCCTGTTAGAGTAGAAAGGAAAACTGGACCAAACTCAGCGGACAGCTGCCCACAGAGGGAACATTTAAACCAGCTCTAGCCAGAGGGAAATCACTGATCCCAGCAGTCTGAACTTGAGTGCTCACAAACCTTGCCACTGAGGGCCACAGTGTGCTGTGTATTTAAACTTGAAAGGCAATCTGGGCCAAAAGGACAATAACTCTTAAGTGAGTCCTAGTGCTGAACCAGGCACAGAGACAGTGGACTGGGGAGCATGTGACCTACTGAGATGCCAGCTGGGGCAGCCAAGAGAGTGCTGGCATCGCCCCTCCCCTAACTTCAGGATACACAGCTCATGGCTCTAAAAGAGAACCTCTTTGTTCTGCTTGGGGAGAGGAGAGGGAGGAGTGGGGAAGGCTTTGTTTTGCATCTTGAATACCAGGGAAGCCACAGCAAGATAGGGTGCTGGTCAGAGTCATGAGGTCCCTGTTATAGGCTCTGGCTTCCAGATGACATTTCTAGACATATCCTGGGCCAAAAGGCAACACACTGCCTTGAAGGAAAGGACCAAGACCTGGCAACATTAATCACCTTCTAATTGCAGAGCCTTTGGGCCCTGAATAACCAGCAACAATACACACGAGCTATGTCAAGGGCCTTGGGTGAGCCTCAGACTTGCTGGTTTCAGGTGAGACTTGGCACATTACCAGCTGAGGTGGCTTTGGGGCAAAACTCCTACTTGAGAAAAGCAGAGGAAAAAGTAAAGGGGACTTTATCTTGCACTTTAGATACCAGCACAGTCACAGAGGAGTAAAGCACCAATCAGGCAAGAAGAAGAAATAAAAGGCATCCAAATAGAAAAAGAAGTCAAACTATCTTTCTCTGCCAATGATTCAATTCTATACCTACAAAACCCTAAACACTGTGCCAAAAGGCTACTCAAACTTATAAACAATTTTTGCAAGGTTTCAGGATAAAAAATCAATGTGCAAAAGTCACTTCTATATACCAGTAACATCCAAGCAGAGAGTCAAATCAAGAACGCAATGCCATTTACAGTAGCCACAAAGAAAATGCAATACCTAGGGATACAGCTAACCAAAGAGGAAAACAATCTCTACAAGCAGAACTATGAAACACTGCTGAAAGAAATCAGAGGTGATACAAATAAATGGAAAAACATTCCATACTTGTAAATTCAATGAATCAATATTATTAAAATGGATATACTGCCCAAAACAATGTACAGATTCAACACTATTCCCATCAAACTACAACATCATTCTTCACATAATTAGAAAAAACTATTCCAGAATTCATATGGAGCCAAAAAGTCCAAAGAGCCAAAGCAATCCTAAACAAAAAGAACAAAGCTGGAGGCATCACAGTATCCAACTTCAAACTATACTATAAGTTTACAGTAACCAAAACAGTATGGTGGTAGTATAAAAACAGAAACAGACTGTATTTGTCCATTCTCATGCTGCTGATAAAGACATACCTGAGACTGGGTAATTTATAAAGAAAAATAGGTTTAATGGACTCAAAGTTCCAAATGGCTGGGGGAAGCCTCACAATCATAGAGGAAAGTGAAAGGCACAACTTACACAGCAGGAGACAACAGAGAATGAGAGCCAAGCAAAAAAGGAAACCCCTTATAAAATAATCAGCTCTTGTGAGACTTCTTACCATAAGAACAGTATGGGGGAAACTGTCCCCACAATTCAGTTACCTCCCACTGGGTCCCTTCCACAACATGTGGGGATTATGGGAGCTACAACTCAAGATGAGATCTGGGTGTGGACACAGCCAAACCATATCACAGACAAATGGCACAGAATACTCAGAAAAAAGTTGTATACCTACAACGATTTGATCTTCAACAAGGCCAACAAAAGTAATGAGGGAAAGGACTCCCTATTCACTAAGTGATGCTGGGATAACTTGTAGCCATATGCAGGGAAATGAAACTTGACCCTTACCTTTTACCATGTACAAAAGCTAACTCAAGATGGATTAAAGATTTAAATGAAGCCTCAAACTATACAAATCATAGAAGAAAACCTAGGAAATACACTTCTTGACATTGGCCTTGGCAAATAATTTTTGGCTAAGTCCCCGAAAGCAATTGCAACAAAACCAAAAATTGTCAACTGGGACCTAATTAAAGAGCTTCTGCACAGTAAAAGAAACTATCAACAGAGTAAATGGAAAACCTCCCGAATGGATGTTGTGAAGAAAATCTTCACAAACCATGCATCCATGAAACGTTTAGTATCCAAAATTTATAAGGAACTTCGATCAACATGCAAAAAACAAATCTCACTAAAAAATGGGCAAATCATATGAACAGACATGTCTTAAAGGAAGATATACAAGTGGCCAACAAACATACGAAAAACTTATGACTAACCATTAGAGAAGTGCAAATCAACATAGCGAGATACCATCTCACATCAGTTGGAAGGGCTATTAATAAACTCAAACAACAGAGGCTGGAGAGGCTACAGAGAAAAGGGACCTTTTACACTGGGTGGGAATGTAAATTAGTTCATCCACCAAGTAAAGCAGAGATTTCTCAAACCTAAAATAGAACTGCTATTCAACCCATGAATCCCACTATTGGGTATATACCTCAAGGAAAACAGATAATTATACCAAAAAGATACATGCACTCATACATTCATCACCATGCTATTCACAATAACAAAACCATGGAATCAATCTAGGTGCCCACCAATGGTGGATTGGATAAAGATAATGTGGTACATATATACCATGGAATACTAGGCAGCCGTAAAAAAGAATGAGACCATGTCCTTTGCAGCAACATGGATGCAGCTGGAGGCCATAATCCTAAGTGAATTAGTGCATGAATAGAAAACCAAATACCACATTCTCTCACTTATAAGTGGGAGCTAAACACTGAGTGCCCATGAACATAAGCATAGGAATAATAGACACTGTGGACTACTAGAGGGGAAAGGGAAGGAGTATGAAAAACTACCTATTGGGTACTATGTACATTCCCTGGGTACAACATACTCATGTAACCTGCACATATACCTGCTATATCTAAAATAAAAGTTGAAATTAAGCCAAGCACAGTGACTCATGCCTGTAATCCCAACACTTTGGGAGGCCGAGCTGGGGGAATCACCTGAGGTCAGGAGTTCAAGATCATCCTGGCCAACATGGTGAAGCCCTGTCTCTACTAAAAAATACAAAAATCAGCTTGGTGTGGTGGCAGGTGCCTGTAATCCCAGCTACTCAGGAGGCTGAGGAAGGAGAATAGCTTGAATCCAGGAGGTGGAGATTGCAGTGAGCTGAGATCATGCCACTGCACTCCAGGCCTGGCAACAGAGCGAGACTCTGTCTCAGAAAAAAAACAAACAAAAAACAAACAAAAAGCACCAGTGTGTTAGTTCATTTTGCATTGCCATAAGGGAATACCTGGGGCTGGGCAGTGTATAAATAAAAGAAGTTTATTTGGGTCACCATTCTGTAGACCATAGAAGAAGCACAGTGCCAGCATCTGCTTCTGCTGAGGCCTCAGGAAGCTTCTATCCATGGTGGAAGGTAAAGGGCGACCAGGTGTGTCACATGGTGAGAGAGGGAGCAAGAGGGAAGGGAGGAGGTCCAGGCTCTTTAAACAACCAAGTATCACATGAACTAATGGAGTGAGAACTTACTACCATGAGGAGGTCACCAAGCCATTCATGGAGGATTCACCCCCATGACCCAAACATCTCCCGCCAGGCCCCACCTCCAACATGAGGGATCAGGTTTCAACATGTGATTTGGAGGGGACAAAAATCCAAACCATATTATTCCATTCCTGGTCCCCCAAATTCATGTCCTTCTCACATTGGAAAATACAGTCATCCCTCCCCAACAGTCTCCAAAAGTTCTAACTCATTCCAGCATCAACTCAAAAGTCCAAGGTCTCATCTGAGACTCAAGTCAAGTTCCTCTCACCTATGAGCCTGTAAGATCAAAAACAAATTGTTTATTCTCAATATATTAATACAATGGTGACACAGACACTGAGTGAATATTCCCATTCCAAAGAGACAAATTGGCCAACAGAAGGAGGCAACAGGCCCCATGCAAGTCTGAAGCCATCAGGGAAGACATTAAATCTTAAAGCTTCAATATAATCGCCCTTGACTCCATGTCCCACATCCCAGGTACACGGTTGTGTGGGGTGGACTCGCAAGGGCTTAGGCAGCCCTGCCTCTGTGCCTGCTTTGCAAAGATCAGCTGCTGTTCTTGCTCTCACAGGGTGAAGTTGAGTAACTGTGGCTTTTCTAGGCTAACGCACAAGTTGCTAGTGGTTCTGCCATTCTGGAATCTGGAGGGCAGTGGCCTTATTCCCACTGCTCCACTTGGTAGTGCCCTGGTGAGGGCTCTGTGTGGGGACTCCAACCTCACATTTTCCTTTGGAACTACCCTAAAAAAGGCTTACCATGGGGGCACTGCCTCTGCGTGGGCACCCAGGCTTTCTGATATATCATCTGAAATCTAGGGGGAAACAGCCAAGCCTCCACCACTCTTGCATTCTGCACACTTGCAGACTTAACGCCATGTGGAAGCTACCAGGGCTTGCAGTTTGCACCCTCTGAAGTGGAGGCCTGAGCTCCTATCTGGGGCCCTTTGAGTGGAGGCTGGCTCCGGATGGCTGGGATAAGGGAAGCAGCACCCCAAGGCAGCACCGAGTAGCAATGCCCCGGCCTTGTCCCTGAAACCAGTCTGTCCTCTTAGGCCTCTGGGCTTGTGATGGGAGGAGCAGCCTGGAAGATTTCTGAAGTGCCTTTGAGGCCTTTTTGCCATTGTCTTGACTGTTAGCACCTGCTTCCCTTTCAGTCATGCTAATCTCTCTAGCAAGTGGTTGCTCCACATGCCTCTTGGATTCTTATCCCTTGGGTTCCTCTCCTGAAAATGTTCTTTCCTTCTCCACCATGAGCCAGGCTGCAGATTTTCCAAATTTTTACACTCTACTTCCCTTTAAATTGTAAGTCCCAACTTTAAGTCATTCCTTTGCCCCATATCTGATCATAGATTGGTAGAAGCAGCCTTGCCACTTCTTTTTGTTGTTGTTGTTGTTGTTGTTGTTGAGACGGAGTCTCGCTCTGTCGCCCAGGCTGGAGTGCAGTGGCCGGATCTCAGCTCACTGCAAGCTCCGCCTCCCGGGTTGACGCCATTCTCTCGCCTCAGCCTCCCGAGTAGCTGGGACTACAGGCGCCCGCCATCTCGCCCGGCTAATTTTTTGTATTTTTTTAGTAGAGACGGGGTTTCACCGTGTTCGCCAGGATGGTCTCGATCTCCTGACCTTGTGATTCGCCCGTCTCGGCCTCCCAAAGTGCTGGGATTACAGGCTTGAGCCACCGCGCCCGGCCGCCACTTCTTAAATGCTTTGTTGCATAGAATTTTTTTTCCTCCAGATAGCCTAAGTCATCACTCTGAAGCTCAGCCTTCCACAAAGCCCTAGGACATTGGCACAATGCAGCCAAGTTATTTGCTAAGGTGTAACAAGGGTGATGTGTGCTCCAGTTCCCAATAAGTTCCTCATTTTCATCTGAGACCTCATCAACCTGGCCTTCACTGCCCATATTTCTTTTTTTTCTTTTTTTCTTTTTTTTTTTTTTTGAGACGGAGTCTCGCTCTGTCGCCCAGGCTGGAGTGCAGTGGCCAGATCTCAGCTCACTGCAAGCTCCGCCTCCCGGGTTCACACCATTCTCCTGCCTCAGCCTCCTGAGTAGCTGGGACTACAGGCGCCGCCACCTCGCCCGGCTAGTTTTTTGTATTTTTAGTAGAGATGGGGTTTCACCGTGTTAGCCAGGATGGTCTCGATCTCCTGACCTCGTGATCTGCCCGTCTCGACCTCCCAAAGTGCTGGAATTACTGGCTTGAGCCACCACGCCCAGCCATGCCCATATTTCTATCAGCATTTTGGTCATAATCATTTAACCAGTATCCAGTATGTTCTGAGAAATGAAATCCTAAGGCCTTCCCCCCACCCAGACTACTGAATAACCCCCTCTTGGCCAAGGAGACCCCAAATAAACCTTAAAACTGAGTCCCAGCCATGATGAAATAGGAAGTCAAACATGCCTCATTAGAGCCCCTCCCTTGCTAACCATCACTAGGCTTTCTTCTCTAAAGGGGAAAGGAGAGCCCTTTCTCTTTTTCAAAATTATTTTATTTTACTTTAAGTTCTGGGATACATGTGCTGAACGTGCAGGTTTGTTACATAGGTATACGTGTGCCATGGTGGTTTGCTGCACCTATCAACCTGACATCTAGGTTTTAAGGTATTTGTCCTAATGCTCTCCCTCCCCTTTCCCCTCACTCTCCAACAGGCCCCAGTGTATGATGTTCCCCTCCCCCTGTCCATGTGTTCTCATTGTTCAACTCCCACTTTTGACAACACGTGGTGTTTGGTTTTCTGTTCCTGTGTTAGTTGCTGAGAATGATGGTTTCCAGCTTCATCCATGTCCCTGAAAAGGACATGAACTCATTCTTTTTTATGACTGCATAGTATGGTATATATGTGCCACATTCTCTTTATCCAGTCTATCATTGATGAGCATTTGGGTTGGAACCAGCCCTTTCAAAAGAGTCACCTTACCACTAATTTCAACCAACCACCTGATGCTGGTCCTCCCTTTTGCAGCTTCAACAGGACAACCAATCAGCATTCCTTCCTGATAAGAGCCAACCAACCACTGAGAGGTTCTGGCCAGTCTAGGGAGGCTGTGCACTGACTGAGGGGTTTTGTGTCCTCTGCTTCATCTTTTGAAGTCAGAGGCCCAAAAACTCCCCCGTCACATCTTGCTAACACTACTATTTTTTGAACATGGGACCCCATGAAGGGGCTTAGAGGTCAACTGCACATGTGCATGTTTCTTCTTTCATAAATATTCATGGCTCCTCCTATAGCTTGCTGAATATATATTTGGCCACCTCATTCAGCACAAATCCTTGTTTTATTCTTCTGACACTCCAAGTGCGTGTTTCTGGCTTCCGGCCAGAGGCTATGCTTCCCAGTCATTCAGAATGGCCACCCTTCAGGCTGCAACCATTTATGAGAATACACCTCTCCTTTCCACATTTATGAACCTCATGATCCTTCAGCTGACAGTTCCAAATTTCCCCTCATCTTCCTGTCTTCTTCTAAGCCCTCCAAATTCTTCCAATATCTGCGAATTTACTTATTTCCAAAGCTGCTTCCACATCTTCAGCTATCTTTATAGCAAAGCCCCACTCCTCAGTACCAATTTTCTGTGTTTGTCCATTTTGCATTGTTACAAATGAATACCTGAGGCTGGGTAATTTACAAAGAAAAGAGGTTTATTTTGACTCATGGTATGGCAGGCTGTACAGGAAGCATAGTATCGGCATCTGCTTCAGGTGAAGGCTTCAAGAAGTGTCTACTCATGATGGATGGCAAAGGGGAGCAGGTTTATCACAGTGAGATGGGGGAGCAAGAGAGAAAGTGGGGGAGATGCCAGGCTCTTTAAACAACCAGCTCTCCAGTGAACTAGTAGAGTGAGAGCTCATTCATTCCTGGTGAGCAGAGTACCAAGCCATTCATGATGGGTCCCCATCATGACCCAAACTCCTCCCACTAGACCCCATCCCCCAAACTGGGGATCAAATTCTCACATGAGATTTGGAGGGGACAAATGTCCGAACCATATTGGGAGCATCTCAGGTCCAGATTAATACCAGACTACTAGAGGGAGGAACACTGTGGGGTCTTCATGCTAGCTGCTTTCCATTGACATTTTCCTGACCTGTGGACCTAGAAACAACCAAAAATAACTTGGTGAATGTGCTGAAGTTATTTATCAACCATTTACTAAGACCACAACATTGTAAAAAAGATAGGGCTTAACACTAGGTGTAGGTTAATGATACTGGAAGATTTTGTTTCAATGTACTATAATTCTAACATCTTTTCAGAATCATCTGTCCCAAAACAGAAACCATCTTGTTTCCTGGGCATGCTATCAGAACAGGAAAAGAACTAAATTTTTCTTCAAAAAATAATTTCAAAATCCACATGAATGGAATACATTTTTAAGAACTGAACTTAATATCAACCTTCGACAGGAAGCATCCTGCCAGCTGTGAATTAATTAGTTGCTTTGCCTCCAGAAGACTTCATAATCCTCTTCCCATTTGAACTGGTGGCTCCTCCTACAACCTTCTTTCACTTTCCTTTGCTTCCCAATTACAGTTGGTGAAAGACAAGCAA
This sequence comes from Trachypithecus francoisi, assembly GCF_009764315.1. Lineage (NCBI taxonomy): Eukaryota > Metazoa > Chordata > Mammalia > Primates > Cercopithecidae > Trachypithecus > Trachypithecus francoisi. Next base: position 96,929,333 of record NW_022681468.1, read on the forward strand.
TCTTGCAGAATGATTGCTTGCAGGCAGCAAAAGGGGTTCTGCAGGCCACTCACTTCCCCTACCCGCTACTCTAGCTCTCCTGTTTTTGCCCTGAAGCACAGGCTTCATGTTCCCAACAAAGCAGGAGCCCAGAGTTGATTTAGTTTGGCTTACACACTTACTAGGACCTCAAATGCCATCACCAAATCAGGTTGTGCACAGACTCACACGCAGACTGACTGGAGAGAACAAAGAGATTAACACACAACCTTCCAATTGTTCTGTTACCACACCCCACTGCCTCCGTGTGCTTTGAATTAATTTTTTCTAGGAAAGCTCTAATTATCTTGTGAATAGAATGATTGTATAGCATTCTCTTTTGTCAAAAGCCTTAATTCTAAAAATGTAAACAATTTAAACAGTTCTTGATATTTTAATCCCATTTTTGGCATTTCTTTCTTGATGGTGAGCATCAAAAAAATGGCCATGCTCTCTGGCTTTCCTCAGCCTCTGAGAAGCCCTGGAATCTATAGGCTGTGCTAGAAAGAGCAAAGGCAATGTGAAGAGATGAGTTCTGCAAACTTTCTGAACTTCTACTGCTGCTTCTAGAGCAGGGGTATCCAAAAGCAATCCACTGGGTTACAGGCAGAAAATACGAAAACTTCTATTTATTTTTCATCTCAGCCTATAAAGGTCTAGTCTCTGTATTTGTGGTACAGTGTACATAATTTGTTAATGCGATGGTACATATGTGTGCATATATATATATATATAATTTTAAACTTAGTAAATATTGACATGTTATCCTGTAATCCATTAAATAGCTTTAATTCATATACAATTCATCCACTTAAAGTATATAATTCAATGGGCTTTTGTATGTTCACAGAGTTGTGCATCCATCACCAAAATAAGTTTTAGAACAGTTTCATTATCCCCAAAAGAAATCCCATACCATTCAGCTGTCTTCCCACCCCAGGCCATGACAAACACTCATATACTTATTGTCTCTATAGATTTGCCTATTCTGGATATTTTATATAAATGGAATCATACAAATATGGCCCTTTATATCTGGCTTCTTTCATGTAGCCTAAGTTTTTTTTTTTTTTTTTTTGAGACGGAGTCACGCTCTGTCACCCAGGCTGGAGTGCAGTGGCCAGATCTCAGCTCACTGCAAGCTCCGCCTCCCGGGTTTACGCCATTCTCCTGCCTCAGCCTCCCGAGGAGCTCGGATCACAGGCGCCCGCCACCTCGCCCGGCTAGTTTTTTTTTTTTGTATTTTTTAGTAGAGACGGGGTTTCACCGTGTTAGCCAGGATGGTCTCGATCTCCTCACCTCGTGATCCACCCATCTCGGCCTCCCAAAGTGCTGGGATTACAGGCTTGAGCCACCGCACCCGGCCTTGTAGCCTAAGTTTTTGAGGTTCATCCATGTTGTAGCATGCATCAGTACTTCATTCCTTTTCATGGCCAGATAATATTTCATTGTGAATTCAGTTCCACCACATTGCTATCCATTCATCATTACTCCCATGGGTAAACAACTAAACTTTGTTGTAGACCCCTGACCTGTATAATTGTATATTCTATGCACTATGCATAAAATATGATATTTAAAATATTCAAGGAAAGCAAAGCACTAACAATAACAGATGCTGTCTGCACTGGAGTTGGCTTCTGGAAGCCCTACTTCATGCTTAAGTACATCTTTTACTTGCTGGGGCCAAGAAAGTAAAGGACACTCAGAGTTTGGGGCAGAGGCTATTTGCCAGCTGTCATAGAAGTATCTTGATATTTTTACACCTGGTGTGGTCATATACGTGCATACACGTTGAATGCCCTGCTCGTGACATCTCCCTGGCAGATTTGCCTTGAGGGCTAAATAAGGCCAAGCACACAGAAGGGCCTAGTGAATGTTGTCCAGAAACATGTGGTACCTTGCCATATATAGCACACACAACGGTCATCTTAAAGTCACTGCTTCTCATTCCATTCTATCTAGGACTGCTCCCTGCAGCTGAGAGTTTCTCCCCTAGAAGCCTATTTTATTACACATGTAAGGGGAGTCATAAGGTCTATAGCATGTGCCAGCACACCACTGAGATATCAAAGGGAAAATCTCTTGCATGGGCCCCATGGTCCCTCCCTGGAAAAGAAGGAAGACAAACCTGGCTGGAGTCTGATGAAGCAGCCTGAATGTGGAGCCACTAAGAGACAGGAAGGAAAAACGTTCAAACAAAATCCTACCCTTTCAAATCACTGCTTGCCTTGCCTTGGTCTGTAACATTAGAATATTCTCTGATTCAGTCTACGGGTTGCTGATCACTTCATTTTTGCCATTGCATCACAGAATTTTGGTGGAAATGGAGATAGGCCTAGGTCAGGAATGTTACTTGCTCAAGATCACACACAGGTAGCTAGCTAGTGACAGAGCTGAGAGCAGAGGTTTCCTAATTAGAGGCTATGGCTTTTCTAATATACCAGCTCTGCAAGAGCAGCCAATTTAACAAGAGTGGCTGAAATGACAGTTCAGTTCAACAGAAAAAAGTGGTGAACATAATTGAACTCCTTCTCTGTTCAGTCATAGTACCTTACACTTGTGCCTCACTCAGTTCACACTCACAAAGTGTAGTTTCCCAAATCCAGTCCCTTTCAGGCCTTATTATAACCATATGTAATAGAAGGAATTTTAACTAGAGAGGATCTTGACCACTGTCTGATCTGGATTGGAGTCAAATAATAATTTAAAAGTTAGAAATAATGTAAGAATGGACTAAAAGGATTTAGTCTGAAGAGAAAAATGAGGCAGATTGATGACATTTTTAGAGGTTTTAGGTGACAAAGATTAATGCAAAGGGATGAGAGGGCAAATGTTCATTGCCCCAAGGTGGTGGAACAAGATAGCAGGGCCAGGAGGGGTGTCAGTGTCACACTTTCAATTTCAAATGATGTTTCATGCAGGCCTGAGGGCAGTATTGGTGGATTAGGACCCACAATCCCAGGAAAATGCATCATGATCCCTTTGGGTTATTTGAATGCACCAACCTGTTTGCATTGCTGTCTTGAAAGGAGAGTCAGAAATTGGAAGCAGGATGGCATAAATTCCTACTGAAAGGTGTGAAGAAAGCCACACATCATCTGCTTGCCTCCTCTCACCTCTGTGTCATTAACTGGAATCAGGCAGGGTATCCAGCTCCTTTGGGACTCCTCAAAAAGTTAAGGGTTAGTAGGGGCTTTGAACTGTGCAAAACTTAGTCCATTTGGACTGCTGTAACAAAATATCTTAAACTGGTTTGCTTATAAACAACAGAAACTTATTTCTCACAGTTCTGGAGGCTGGGAAATCCAAGATCAGGGCAGCAGCAGATTCATTGTCTTGCAAAGGCCTTTGAGTTTTATGAACCAAAAAATAAGTTTTTTGGTTCATAAATGGTACCTTCTTGCAATGCCTGCACATGGTAGAAGGGGTAAGGCATTTCTCTGAGATCTGTTTTATAAGGGCACTAATCCCATTTGTGACAGCTCTACCCTCATAATCTAGTCACCTCCCAAAGGCCCTACTTCCTAATACTATTACATTTGTGGTTAGGGTTCAACCTATAAATTTGGGGGAGTACACAAACATTTGGACCATAGCAGTAACAGAAAACCCCATCTCAAGCTGACTTAATGAGAGAAGATTATCTCCTGTAATTGGAAGTGGAGAAGTAGGTCAGGACCTAAGCATTGAATGAGAAATTTCTCAGCTATGCCATCAAGGTCCTGTCCTCTTAATCTTGTCATGCTGGTGTCTTCATCTTTGCCTTCAGCCTGCAATCCTTTCTTTGATGGTTATAAGGTGACAGCCATGAGAAATTGGAGTGACAGGCTTTCTTATTCACAGGAGAGAAAGAGAAAGTCCACTTTCCCAATCATGGTATAAAAGCCTTTCCTGTTCATCTGATTGGACTAAATTAGATCACACTTGCCTCCTCTTAGCCAAAATCAATCACCAGAGAAATGCTATAAGCCAACTGACTTTTTGCTCTTAGACAAAAATGATGTGGGATGGAATTTTGGGAGTTAACTGCAATGCCACTACACTTCATTCCATCAAGACAAACTCACTGCATGTAGCACCTGCCTCGGTAGGAAAGAAACTAGGCTCGCTGGCTCTTGTAGTTACTGCTGAGGATGAGGGCGTTTCTGAATCCCAATTCCATCTTCTTTTGACTGCCATTTATGTCACACTATCAAACATCTATCACTCAAGCAACACCTTCACATGTTTTGCAATATCAGCATGTCATGTGTAGTCCTTACAATTTTTCTTTAAATGAGCACACTTTTTCATAATTCTTTAAAAAATCAAATGTTATCACCATTGAACTTAGAAAAGCTGTATGTATCTCTTGCCAGAAAAAGATTGCCATCAAAATAAGATAATATTAATCATTTTTTTCTAGATACTGTTGCCTGCAAAGATAGTGATTCTATAGAGCTTATTAACTTAAAACAGGCAATTAGTAGTATTTTAAAATGTTAAAGACACACCAATACCAAATAGATTTCCTCTTTAACCTAAGTAGATGAATAGAAAAAAAAAATTGCAAGTAGAATAGTTTCCTCACTGTATGAATCAATGCTATCTAATGACATATCTGTGTACTACATATTCAGTAACCAAAGGGATTAACCAATAACCAAATTAATTAGTTTTATTTCACCATTCTACATGGGCAATGTTAGATCTAACCACATCTTGTGTACCATTAAGTGATCTATGCCTACTCTTTGGGAAAATGTCTGCAACACTATGCTGTCGTTCTTCAGTTTTCATATTTCTTTTTTAGCACTAAGGTAGAGCAATCATGAGAGGATTGACATTGTTTGCTAGTAGAGAAAAGGAGAGAAAACAAAATGCTATTAAGAATGTAATAAGGAAGAGAAAATATATTAACTCTTAAATGGAAGTAGATCATCATAAAGGTTTTTATCCTAGTCTTCACTTTGAGTAGACTAAGGGGGAGGAGGAAGAGGAGGGGTTGATCTTGCTGTCTTGGGTGTCAGAGGCAGAGGGAAATCCAGGTATAAGTGGATCTGGGCAGTTCAAACCCATGTTGTTCAAGGGGCAACCACATACATGTATTTATTAAGGACTTATTATTTTAGAGGATGTAAATCAGAGTTCTTACTCTCAATCAAGGTAAAGGAAGACAACATACAGAGGAAAGGTTACATAGTGATAGAAGATGCAATAAGTTTCAAAGCTAATTTAAATATGATCTGGGTGCTGATTTTATACTTATGATATGTGTACTTTTCAATAAGCAGGCTATTCTTCCTCAGGCTTTTTTTTTTTTTTTTAACTGTAAGAATTCAGAAAAGCAACAGAATACTGGTTAGGCCAGACCCTTTGGGAAAAGTGGGAACAAACTCAGCCTTCTGTGTTTACAAGATATAATTTGGTGAAAAGGTGGAGAAAGCTTGGGCAAAGGTGAAGAGGCAAGAAGGAAGGAGAGAGGCAGGACAAGACAGCAGAGAGCAGATCAGCTCAGGTAAGGTCAGCCTGGAATGACCTGCTGTAGAATGTGGTTCAGAATTTGGCACCGCCATATTGGATTTTTAAACTTGGAGCCACAAGGGACAAGCAGAGCTTTAGGAAGTCAATCAGGTGGTGGTGGACAAAGGAGTATTGAGGGAGGATGTGAGGCACTCTGAGCGGGCAGAGAGAGGTCTCTATTACATCTTCCCTTTCTTTTTCTTAGGCCCACTCTACGGTACACTTGGGTGTTGCCTGTTGGAACTTCTTTCTCTCTAATAGAAGTTGAGCATTGAGGGGCTGTGCTTAGAAAAGATGAGCTCAGCCCTGGGCAAGTCTTCACCCAGACAATATTATTCTTGATTTAGAGGTTGCTACATGTGACCCACGCGTGGCCAGTTGAGGTATCAGGGAAGGTGTGCTAAAAGGTTGGGGAGAGGTTTTCCTCTCTGGTGAAATAGGAAGGAGGATATATAGCAGGTTTTTGCCTCCCTTTTATTCCTCTCTGTGAAGTCGATTCTGCTGAGGATGCTGTACTTGGAGCTGCTGCAACCATGTTTGGACCATGAGGAGAGGCACCGCCTGGCTGAGGATGGTAGAAGAAGGATGGAGAGGTCAAGGTGGAAGAAGACCTTGATGTAAGGATTGAGGTCCCAGACCAGAGGTCAGCTGACTTGTTGTATGTGACCTCTTGATAAGAGAGGTACTAGTAAGCCTTTCTTGCTTAAATCACTTTTACATATTTGTAGTTAACTTATCTCAAATCCTTCCACCCACTCATCTACTCCTGATACTAACATGTAGTCAAAGACCAGGTAGAATTGTAGGCATTTTCTTAGGCTCTAGAGATCTTCTGACTGCAAAAGATCTGCAGGCCAAAACCCTAGGGAGAGGCATTTCCACACCTGGAACTTCCTCTTTCCTATAATTGGCTTTTGTTTTGTCCCCAGTATTTAGCAGAATGAGGATGAGGAGCTCCTTTTAACATTAAAGCATTTCAATAGTAATAATAATAGATATTTTAAGGTTATCATTAATTGGGTACTTACCATACCAGGTATTGTGTTTAACTCTTTCAATGTATAATAAATCCTCAAGAAACAGTGCAATGAGAACTAATATTTCCACGTTACAGATGAGAATACCCTAAGCTCAGAAAGTATAAATAACCTGCGCTAGATTTTGTAGCTAATAAATTCTTAATGACATAAATGTCTTCTGAGGTCAATAGTGCCTTTAAGGAAATTTGTAATTTCTTAATCATGAATTCCACACACAACTGGAAAATAACGGTGTGCCTAGGTGAGATGTTATGCGTTCCCTCTTTAGAGACAATGCTTGACATCTGCATGATTCCCAGGTTCCTTGAATTAATCCTCTGATTATCCAGAGAGCCAGAGTCCCTGGGCTGTGAATGACCAGCTCAAAGAAGTTTGGGAAGCTACACCTTACTATCTGGAAGCCCAGAGAGGTTGCTTAAACTGCCTCTGTTCACACAACAAGTTCAAGAATCCTTGTGTGAGGACCGAGGACCCAGGTGTTCAAACTCCAGACAGTATCCCAATGATTGGATGATGCCTAAATCTCCATTTTAAGTGCTTATGGTCATTCCAACTGCCAGGCTAATTCATCTGTTTTTAAAAATCTCTTCCTATGTGAAAAGAAAAGAAAAATAGACTAGTAAACTTTCTATTAAGCATTTATTATGTGCCAAGCTCTGAGCTAAGTAGTGGGTATTACCTTATTTGAACCTCACAAACACCCCGCTTTTTAACTTGCCAATTGAAAAAAGCTTGGGCTTTGGAGTCAGACCTGAGATCAAGACCCAGATTCACCAAGTATTAGCTGGGTGATTTTGGGCTAGTTTATTTGCCTCCTTGAACCTTAGTGTCTCTTCATCTATAAGATGAATGTACAGGAATCTCCTGAGGTTTTGCTTTCTGCAGCTTCATTTACCCACAGTAAACTGCAGTCTGAAGATATTAACTGGAAAATTCCAGATATACACAATTCGTAAGTTTTAAATCGTGCACAGTTTTGAGTAACATGATGCAATCTTGTGCCACCCTGCTTTATCCCATCAGGGACATGTATCATCTTTTTGTTCACCATATCCATACCGTATATGCTACCTGCTTGTGAGTTACTTAGTACTTGGCTTGGTTATTTGATTGAAAAAAAACAAAACATAGCATGTGTCAGGTTTGGTACTATGGTTTCTGGCATCCACTGGGAGTCTTGGAAAGTATCCCTTGTGGATAATGGGGGGCTACTGTGCTAATAGCTGTTTCACAGAGCTCTTATGAAGACAATAAGTCTCAAAATACCAGAGTACACCATGTGTCAGGCACAACCTCCTCCTTGTTTGTATTGCTTCCTTCAAGTTGTGCTAAACTTGGGGGAGGGGGGGAACAAAAAAACTGAGTACAGCACCTTTTCTGTAAGATATTGTGGTAAGACATGTTTAAGAAAAATGAGAAAATAAATTCTGTGTCCCAACACAAAAGTCATGTGCCTTGTTAGAGGTGACATTGCCAGGTCCCTTTCTCTCCATCTTTGCTTGGGAAAGATGCAGAAACAGTCTCTGTGGCCAAAATTGTAGCCAGATAGTTAGAAAGTAAAAGGGGAAGATGTGAGTGGTGTTGAAAGAGCAGCTTCTGCCTCTACTTCTGCAGCTTAGAGGCAGCCCAGGGTGCCCAGAGGACTTCAGTCCCTGGGTGGTGACTGGGGAGTGAGAGGCAGGGGTTTGGGTCACTGCTTGGGTCCCCTAGTCTGGAGTAGCCCCATGCTCTCTGTATCTTCCTCACCTGATGCCAGTTGGGCACTAAGGAGAGAAATGCCATCTTGGTTTCTAAAACTAACTTTAATGGCCAATGTAGCTAGGAGACTTGAGTTAGAGAAACTGCATGCTGAAGTCTCCCTCCAAAGTTCAGGGAAACCAAGCATTCAGAGGCTCAGGCATGCCTAAGAACCTGGAAGAAAAGGGCAGGATATGGCTCTCACAGTGAGTTAGGGGTATATTAGAGTCCTCCTAAGCCTTGACCTGGGGTGCCCTCTCGGTGCCGTGGAAGGAGACAGTTGCTGAGAAGAGGCTTCCCTGGTAAGGCACTTCCATTCGCTTACTTTCAGAAAGTCCTACAGCCTGGTGCCTGAGCTCTGTTTAACTCCTTTGTCTTGATATTGGTTGGGACATTGCTATTCTCATTGCAGGAGAAATACCAGGCAGGCCATTCAGTGAATACCCTGCCCTGAGTAATTGACTCATTGGTTCAGGGTCTACTGGTGATGTCCATCAGTGAGGACCCTGCTGCCTTTTCATGGTAATGCTGTTTATCTACCATTTTCCAAGGCTCATCGAGAGCTGACCCCAGCCATGCTCAGACCTCAGCAGATCACCCTGTTGCCCACTGCTTGGATCCCACAGACTGTGCCCTTCCTCCCACACAAGCCATCCGTTGCATTAGCAATCTTGCTTTCCCTCCTACTCCTCATCAAACTCAGCTCCTGAATTATTTAGCAAAACCTGACTAGCTCAAAGGAATTTTTTTCACCCTCTGTTTAACATTTATTTATTCCCTCGTTTGGTAAGGGGTTTGAAATCTGCTGCTTCATTTGAGTTGGGACTTGGGAAGAGACTTTACTTCTCTGTGGCTGCACCTGATTAAGACCCTGTTCCAAAAATCAGTTCCAGGTGGTACTGTGCCCACTCCCAGTGCTGCTCTCTCAGCCTTTGGTTTTCCCTATGTGATGAAAACAGCACAGATCAGGGAGCTAGATACACGGCAAGACCCGGGGGCGAGGCCAACCCTCCAATACTCCTGTTTCTTGTCTGTGAAATACATGTAGTAGATACAAATTTCACTTCACAAACTCAGCGGTGCAAGATATGTAACTATTTTTTTGTAAAAATGTAATTTGTATTTTGAGTCCCTGTTCTGCAGGATGGCAAAATTGTATGCTCAAATAATTTGGGATTTTTTTGCCTTTTCCCCAGATTTACATTTATGTTCTGGGAATCTTATCTAACAACATGATCATTTCCAGGGCCCTACTGGTCCGCGATGTCATCTGAGCAATTGCTGAGCTGTCCTCCCCTGTGTGGGTCTTCATTGTCTATTGAAGCAGTTGTCAGAGGAAGTCTTGTGTCTGGAGGATCCCTACATCTGGAACTCTCTATTCTCCTACTCAGCCATTTTTTTGAGAGCACAAGTGTCATGCTCTGACCTGTCTAAGACTTCTAACACCTCCAGTTGTGTGCTAGTAAATATTTAACCACAGGCTCTGAGGGAGTTAGAGTCAGGAAGGTGGAGACAAGGAAGTCCTGATTTGAAGCATTTGCAAATTTCCAGGGTGTAGACACTTCCACTGTGGCTGATTTCAGGCTGCCAATGATTTGAGTCAGCTCACAGAATCCTAGAAATGTCCCAATCATCTTCAGCTTGCTGTCTTCAGCACACCACTGGATGATGTACCTTGTAACCAGTTCTCTGGATATGAACTGCCTCCCTGCCATTCTACCTGGCAGGTAAAACCAAGGTCACCTTGCCCTCACATTCCAGAAATAAATCTGATATTTTTTTCCACCTACTCAGGCTCAGCCTAGGCAGCAGGGCATTGGGCCACTTCCATAGGGTCTCCACCCTTAACATCTATGCTATCTCAAATTGTTTTCTAATTCCTCCTTCTCTTTGACTGGGGGTCACTTTTCTAGTTGGCAGATGGCTTTGAGTTAGAGGCATGACCTATTACTGAGCCCAACTCTCCACCTTGAGTGATTCCAGTTGCCAAAGGGCCTTTACTTCTGTAATGGCTGATTTCATACCCTCTCTTCCCAAGGCAACCAACACAAAATAGCCTGCCTGAGTGAAAGGAGAAAGGGGTCAAGAGAAGTAAGTAAATACAAAGAGAAAAATTCATTAGTATTTCCAAAGCATTACTCTGTTGCACGGATGTAGCAATATACCACAAGATGAGAAGAATAAGTGAGAGAAGATATAGGAAGAGCTTGCAGAGTCGGCCATGGAGAAGGTGCTCCACCACATGAATGAATGTGATCCCCAGTGAAGATATCACGATTTCCATTGGTTTGCATTGTGTTGAGTCAAACATGGCTCCTCCGGGCACTGGATGCCCTGTCTGCTTCCCCTCCATCACCTTGAGAATGTGGCACCATCCTAGAATCAGAATGAACATTTCTTATACCTTTCTGCTAAGAAGTCAAGAAAGGAGCAGTCACCCTATGAAGAGTTTACAGATTTTGTACACAGCAAAAATTTTTTGTTTTGAGACAGAGTCTCGCTCTGTCACCCAGGCTGGAGTGCAGTGGCACGATCTCGGCTCACTGCAACCTTCAACTCCCAGGTTCAAGTGATTCTCCTGCCTCAGCCTCCCAAGTAGCTGAGACTATAGGTGTGCACTACCATGCCCAGATAATTTTTGTATTTTTAGTAGAGACAGGTTTCACCATGTTGGCCAGGATGGTCTCTGTCTCCTAACCTTGTGGCAAGTCCACCCACCTCGGCCTCCCAGAGTGCTGGGATTACAGGTGTGAGCCACCACGCCCAGCCCAGGGCAAATTTTAGCCGCAGAAGTTAAGTGGTAAATGACAATGCCATGGGGAGGGATCAAACATGTTTAAGTTGTTTCAGATTCTATTTGGGCTTTCATGGAATCCTCAGCATGAAAAGTATATTAATGATTCCATCCTATCTGCATGTTTTAAAGGACTTGCCACCATTCTGCATTGTATCTTAGTTAATTGTGTTTTTAACCTCAGCCTTCCTGTTTGATGCACATCCATTGAGGACAGAACCTTGTTGGTTATCAGAAAATGACTGGTAACCTATCCTCTTGATGCCCTTGTTTCATTATGGTTTTACCTCTAGAAAAAGCTACACACCCAAGAAAGGGATGGAAACTATATAATTCTTCAATGTTGCACTGCTTGCCTTTTGACTTCTAGGCCTATTTGGATGTATCATTTCTATTGGTTTAGTCTAAATGACCTTCTGTACATGCAGGGAATGTTCACTGTTCCCTCTCTGGGAGAGGATATAGAATATGACATTCTATCTTGGGTTCGCTTAGAGTCTTCATCCAGAGAGGTGCCTTTCAACTTATATAAGGCGTGGCTGCCTAACGAAACAGAAATGGTCCTTGGAAGACAGAGGGGGGTTTATTTTGTCCTGGCAAGGAGAAAGGTTTCACTGTTTGTCTAATCCCTTGAATCTCATAGTTGGCATAGCTCTCTTTGATCTTGGGAGAGAGGACTGTGAACAGGAAAATTGGGAGGAAGGAATTGAAGATCTTAGGTTGGCATTGAATTCTGCCACTTCAACAATGACTTTTGATTGCAGTGAGGACCAGGTTACTGCAACCCTGGTTAGGTGCTTAAAGAAAATAAGAAGGCCAGGCTCTATCCTGCAAATCAGGTCAAATGCAAGGGCAGGCTTTTGGGATGGGAAAGAGACCTTCAGTACTATTTTTTTCTTTCAAGAAAAGGTGAGTGGAGATACCTTCTCAGCTGTAAAATGTCTGGAGGTTGGTATGGGAAGCTCTCTAAATCTTGCTCCAGATTTCCTTCGAGATTCAGGTTCTAATCTTCATGCTTTGGTGGCATGAAAATATTCTTCAGTATTAACCAATACATTTTCATTTCTAGTGGTTTTCTTACTTACCTGTTAGTCTTCACATTGACACTAGCCTGTGAGACATCCACTGCCAGACCAGAAAAGTAAAGAAAAGAGTTTAAAAGCTTGGGCATTTGAATACTAAAATCCAAGGCCTTGAAGGATGATGACTGACCAGAATTTGGTCAGAGCAATTCTCCCTCCTCAAACACCATTAGAAGAAAATCCCCTGACATGACAGAGGGAAGGAAAGAGAATCAGAGGATGGGATATTGGAGGTAAACTCCAGTGTGGGTCCTCAGAAAAGGTGCCCTGAGTTGTGCCCATATTCCTAGGGTAGGATAACTTAATGATGAAATGCCCAGGTAGGACAGGGAATAATCCACAAGTAGCTGTTACCTGTGTCTGTCTGCTCAGTTGGAGCCTGGGGAGTTGGTAAAGTCTGTAGACCCCACCTAACATGGGAAGAATAGATATAAAATGGCTGCATGGCATATTGTTTTATTTTTTAGCAGAGAGATCCTGAAATAGTCTAAATTTCCTAGTGCCCCCAGCAATGGTAGACAGCAGCTGAAATTCTTCTGAGCCCCAGAAGAGCTTGAAAGTGGCCAAGAGAGGAGAGCCCCAGTGATGGGGACATACAAGATACAGTAATGACCTCACTCTGGTCTCCAAATCTTGCAGCGGATATTTCTTTTTTCCTGGACAAAGAAAAAGGAGTCATGGCTGCAGTATCTTGGGGAATCCAAACTAATACTTCCTCAGGGACCCTTTCTAACCCTTTGACATGAAAACTGCAGGAGTAGAGGGTCACATCTTCCAGCCTCTTCATCTTCAAGTGGTATGTAGTACATTGTTCTAGGCCTGTACTACCTGGTATAACCACTAGACATAAGTGACCATTTATGTTTACATAAATTAATATTAAAATAAAAATCCCCTTCTTCAGTTGCACCAGCCACATTTTGAGTGCTCAAAAACCACATGTGCTAGTGGCTATCAGATTGAACACAGCATGTAGGGCATCTTCACCATCACTGGAAGTTCTGTTGGTCAGCGCTGTGGCCTTTGCTGCTACTGCTGCTGAGACAATGACCACTGACCACTCACCCCTTTCCCATCACGTACACATAAACATGCACATGCCTGGGCAGGCTGAGTCCAGAGAAGTCTACCCCTAATTTCTGAGCTGGCTTTTTCCTGGATATGGCCACATCCGATTAGTTGTGTCTTGCTGACTCTTTCTAGTGTCCACACTGCTCTCACCACCACCACCGTTTCTCTCTGGTACTGATGTAAGTAAGCCAGTGTCATGAAACCTGAGGATGGGCAGCCAAACAGGGGCCATGCTTGCTCCTCCTGCAGCTGCCTCAGATGCCACAGTCTCTGTGAAACCTGAATCATTTCATGATATGAGCATCCTGGGACTAACAAGTCATCCTAGACCCAACAGACCACAGAGGGTGAGCAGTATTGATGGCTTGTGTGGATGACAAGAATGGACCCTTCCAGGGTCTGGCTGTTCCCACCATATTGCAATAGAAGGTTTTCTAGGAAGAACCAAAGGAGCTTTATCCCTAAAACCTACCATTCACATCACCACCATCAATTATTAAAATAATTCTTCCAAGATTAGAAAATGCAAGGCCAGTGCCCTCTACTGGGGGCAAAGTCACAGAGGTTGGGGCTTTGGACCCCAGTTCTACCCATTCTTAGGAGGGACTTTGAGTATCTCTTTCCTTTTCGGAAAACTGACATAATTGTACCTGCCATATGAATTTGTGAAGATGAATTAAAACACTTAGGACAGTAGCTGACACATAATTGGGCCTCAATAAATAACAGCTGCTACTTTTATGTCTCAGCTACCCTCTGGGATAATCTGCATTTTCAGGGTACAGCAGTAGGAGGAAAAATAGCAATGGCTCCCTGCACCGCAGGTCACTTGATCTTGCCATCTGGCATAACGAGAAATTGTCCTGCTTATTTTGTGAAAACTGCCTCATACCTCAGTCTGCACCTGTTTTACTTTGGAAGGTGCTCAGGCTTTTTTTCAGGAGGTCCTATGGTTTCCCGTGGCTAAGTGGGGGCACGAAGTACATTCAGGAGCAATCTTTGGGAGTCTGTCTTGAGGACCTTTTGGGGAAGAAAGCCCAAACCTCTTCCCAGAAGACTTGAAAACATTGTAGGGTTAGGACACACTAGCCCAGGCTTGCCTAATATAAGATGCTAGACAACGTCCAAAGGGACCTTTGGAGAAGAGGGGAGCACAGCTTCCCAGGCTCTGAATATTCAAGGTGAGATGACCTTAATCCTTATAGATCGGCCTCAGTGGAGTCCCAGGACAAAAGACTGTTGACCTGGCTCTTCTAGAAGAAGAGTGGCCCATGCTGCCAAATTTGTACTGGAGAGGTTCAGAGGGAATACATAAAATCAAGCTGTACTCAGAGTGTCCTGGGAGAACATGGATCTCAGGAAGCGTTAGTCAAGAACTAGACCAAGAGGCAAAAGGACCCATGCTGCAGTCATAAATGGGTCCCATTCTGAAGTTCAGGGTATCCCTGAACTACCTGGAGCCTTGGTTTGTTGCCAGAGGAAACAAACCTTCAGGCTGGTCTCTCAGCCTGAAGATGCCTATGTTGAATGTTCCAATCTGTTGAGAAGCATGCATTCCCCATTCCAGAGCTCATAGAAGACTGATAACCCCAAAGGCCCCTGCCTGACAGAGTCTTCCCTGACACAAGGGCTCTACTTTAGCCCAATGGCCAAATCACAATTGTCTCCTGGAAAGATGGCCCTGGAGAAACTACAGAGACTACAAAATCTTATGTGGCTCCCTGGACCCATGCAATTCAACCTGTTTAAAAATGAAATCTTAGTAGACCCTAACAGGCATTGGATTCTGGTCCCATTTCATATCTATCTACACCTCAGATGAGGTATTGACTCCTGATTTATATACAAAGACAGAAGTAGTATGGGGAGGGGAAACACTCAAATATTGGAGGAAAATGCACTGAGATTTTAATTCCAGCTTTTCCGCTTACTAGCCAAGTGGCCACTGGGTAAGCCACTTGGCCCCTGGCACTCCAGATATTTCTCTGGGTTGTTAGAAAATCAAGAAAAACACAAATGGTTTTACAAAAATCTTGGCAACTCTGAAGTCCTATCCTAGGCATAAACAGTTATCAGTCCGAGTAGCTGATTTGAATTCAGCTAAAGGGAGATGGGGAATAACAAGGCACCTTCAGTTCTAGTTTTCCTCATATAATCTTAGCAGAGATTTGGTCAATCACAGAAGATGCCTATGGTTAGAAATAGCCTTAGGTGTCAGACCCTCCCCCTGCTGTGTTATCCATCTTTCTAGTCTGTAGGACAGAAATGAAATTAAGAGTATTTAATGTAACTTTATGTGTATATTTAACCTTATGTTAACACCTTAAAAATAAGGGGTTATCTTATGCGCTGTCAGGGTTAGAGAATGACACAAGGCATAGATATTGTCTGCACGGAATATAGCTCAGTAGAGGAAATGTAACATATGGACCAAAACATGAGTAACACTGAGTATAAGCATGGTGAGAGCACAGAACTGTGGGATCAAGTGAGAAACTGTCACTCCCGGTGAATGGGTGGTGGCGGGGTGGCAATGTGGAGCCGGTGGACTATCCGCTGTCTCGCCACTGAGTTTGCTGGTGCATTAAGACTTCCCAGCCCAGCTTGTGCCTGTGGACCCCCAGTGGAAGGTTTGAAAAATGCTTAGGTATGCTCATTCTGGGATAACTGGGGTGGGTAGGACATCCCATGAAAACTATTATGTGAACAAAGTATTAAGCCTTTGGCAAAAAGTCAAGCTGAATGAGCTAATCCCAGAGAGTACTACAGTTCTCTACAATATTTGTTCTGGATATTGAAGGATGGGTTGGGTTTAAACTAAAGGAGGCAGTGGAGTTATAACAGGAATGTGAGGTAGAGGGAAATGAAGCTGTGTGCCCAGCCATGCTCTATGCAGGTCATGATGTGGGAAAGATGACAGGGTGGCCAGAAACTCAATCCTTGATCACCAAGGATCCCCCTGTCATTCCATGTAACCCTCCTTCCTTGATCCCCACTCATCCCTTTATTTAGGGTGGATGCTGACAAAGGTAATTTCTGGATCCCACTGCATAGGCCTTTACAGGTTTAATAGACATTGCCAGATTGTCTTCTGGAATGACTGCACCAGCATACTATTCTCACCTTGAATTGTAATAATTCCCACGTGTCAAGGGTGGGGCCAGATGGAGATAATTGAATCATGGGGTCAGTTTTCCCCATACTCTTCTTGTAGTAGTGAATAAGTCTCATGAGATCTGATGGTTTTATAAAGGGAAGTTCCCCTGCACAAGCTCTCTGGCCTCCCGCCATATAAGACTCCAGCATTTGCCTTGTACCCTGACTGGAGATATTATTAATCTAAAATTTTAACAAAAAGTTTTAGGTAAATAATTATCTTTTTAAAATTTGTATTTCCTTCATTATTAGTGAGTTTGACTACTTAAAGGACATTCGTGGCTCCTCTTTTGTGGTGTGCCCATTGGTATTATTTGTGTGGTTTTCTGTAGGATTTACAAAGATGATGATGGGAGTAGCAGCCTGATATTATGTGATATAGTAGCTCTAGTTGTTAGTCTTTTTCTTGTTGATATGTAGAGATTCTTTATATATTGACAGTATTTTTTCTGTAATTTATAAATCAAATATTTTCTCTTGATTTTATACGTGCTGTCTAGATTATATAGATATTTTAACTTTGAAGTAGACAAAACTATCTTTTTATTTATGAACTTTATTTTGGGTGTTTTTAGAAAGCCACAAAACCATGAATATATTCTCCTGTTTTTCCTGAATCTTTATAGTTTCTAAACACTTTTAGCTATGCAAATCACGTAAGATTTGTATTTTTCACTGGTGACTAGGAATGAATCAAATTTGTTTCTAAGTTGTCTCTCCAAACCATTAATAAAATAGTCTGTTTTCCCAGTAATCTAAAACATTCCCCTTTAATTAATATGTTCTAAGTCACACACACACATAAATGTGTTTATTGCTATTCTGAGTCTTTGACCTATCGTCCGGTCCTGTATGAATGCTGGTCTTGCTTTGACACCCAGACTATAGTGCAGTGGTGTGACCATAGCTCACTGCCGCCTTAAACTCCTGGGCTCAAGCAATTCCCCCCACCTCAGCCTCCTGAGTAGCTGGCCTTATAGGTGTGCACCACTATGCCCAGCTAATTTTTTTTTTTTTTTGTAGAGATGGAGTCTCAGTGTGTTGCCCAGGCTAGGGTTGAACTCCTGTTCTCAAGCTGATCCTCCCATCTCAGCCTCCCAAATTGCTGGGGTTATAAGTATGAGCCACTGTTTCTGGCTCTGGTTTTAACTACAGTTGTTCGTTGGTTTACATGGGGGATTGGGCCCAGGACCCCCACACATACTCAAGCCCCACAGTCAGCCCTACAGAACCTACAGGATACGTAGGTTCTGTATGTGTGGGTTTCGCATCTGTTGTGACTTGGTTTTGTTCCCACCCAAATCTCACCTTGAATAACTCCCACATGTCAAGGGTGGGGACCAGATGGAGATAATTGAATTACGGGGCAATTTCCTCCATACTGTTCTTGTGGTAGTGAATAAGTCTCACAAGATCTGATGGTTTTATGAATGGGAGTTCCCCTGCATAAGCTCTCTGGCCCGCCACCATGTAAGACATGACTTTGCTTCTCATTCACCTTCAGCCATGATCGTGAGGCCTCCTCAACCATGTGGAACTATGAGTCCATTAAACTGCTTTCTTTTATAAATTACCCAGTCTAAGGTATGTCTTTATTAGCAGCATGAGAACAGGCTAATACAGCAGCCCAAGAATACTATATTTTTGATGCGGCATTTGGTTGGGGAAAAACCTATATAAGTGGACCCATACAGTTCAAAGCCACGTTGTTCAGGGGTCAACTGTACTAGTGCTTTATTAATATATTGATTTTTGAGAAGGGTAGTCCTCATTCATTTTTATTTTTATTTTCAGAATTACCATGGCTATGCTCGAGCTCTTACTTACATTTGAATTTTGCATTGTTTGTGAATTTCCATAGAAACTCCTATTGAGATTTTCTTGGGGATTGCATAGAAATTATAGATTCATTTGGGAGAAATCACGTTTTTCCAGGTTTTAACCATCCGTTCTAGGGATATGGTAATTGTCTCTATTTTTCAAGTTATTACTTTTGTTTTTTAGGATAGTTTTAGTATTTAATAAAGTAAATCGTGCATATTTCTGATAGGTTTATTACTATTCATTTTTATGTGTGCTATCATGAATGAAACCATTATCACTGTTGAGATTGTAACTAAGTATGAAATCTTTGTAAATGAACAGGACTGATGAGTACAGTCTTTTCTGTAGCCATGATTTTCCTTTTTTTTTTTTTTTTGAAAGCAAATCAGGTAGGAAATGTATATTAATCAGTACTCAAGGAACAGAACCTTGGGTACACCCAGTATGCCACAGATAGAAGGATGTGCAGAATTGTGCAAATAAGGTGATGTCCATAGATCTGAGCCTATACAGGCAGGGAAGTAGAGAACATTGATTCACCACATTTACTAATTTATGCACACAGCTACCAACTATACAACAACTAAGATCCATTTACCCTAGTCTCTAGAAAAGATGATCTTATATTTAAAAAAAAGACAACAGAAGAATCTTTCTAATACCAAACATTTTAATTTGGGGTATTTAGAAAGATCATTAAATGGTCTTCCAAAGAGTTGAAGAGGGTAGCAATTTGACTGTATTTCAGTTATAGTCTAATTGGGTTAATCTTGATTATTAATGAATGTGGTTTGCTCTAAGGGCACATTTCAATGCAACTTGAAATTCTCAAAGCTAACCATGGTCTAGAGACTCTGAGAGCATGTCAAATGCAGAATGGATATTGAATGCACCCATTTTTACTTCTGCAATCACTTTGTATGAAAATTCAGTTTTTGTGTATGAAAATGTGGAAGTGATTGAAATGCTCTTCCAGGCCAGTAACAGCTTGTGTTCTTCTCTGGCAGCCATCTTGGGACAGATGGTTTTACTTTCTTTTGTGACAGGAGCAAAGTAAGAGCTACAGGGAAAGACACCTTTCCTCTTTGGGATTTTTCCAGTAGTAAAATAAAGTTTTATGGCTTTCTTATCTCTACCTCACAGAAGTATTTCAAGAACCTAAGTATGCCAATGTAGACTGGCGCCAAAACTCAAATGGAGAGCTGCATAAAAATTCATGTAACTAATGGATACCAATTATCTTGAGGCCTTTGGAGTGACAACAGTAGACAGATTTAGGAATGAAGACTTAGACCCGTGTTCATAAGAACAATGAGTGTGCTGGACATCCCAAAAGGAAAAGGAAAAATCCCTTATCAAGATCCATAAATTTGGAGTCTGCTAATTATTACTAGTTTGCTGTGGAATTCACGAGAAATTATAATAAAGAGTTTATAAACTCACTTTTTCAAGGTATTTTGAGCCAAATCTGCATATGATTATTCTTGGAGGGTTTAAAGGCAAAAAATTGTTTAAATGTGTGAGGTGACAACATACGCCATGGTCTTTGCCTACTGTTTGAAATAAAATTCTCAAACCAGAAAACATATAATCCAGTCAAAATATTTGCCGAATCGCCTTTGCCACAAAGTATGATGTCTTTTATATATGTAGTTTTGTACAAAGATCAAGCGGATTTGTATCTGTGTGTGTGGTTTATAAAACCATTGTAGTCAAAGCTTCTCAGAAGTACATGGTGTTTATAAGGGCTGGAGGCATGCTGATTTTTGGAAAAGAATACATAATTTGAATTCAGAGTACAAGCTTTTAAAAAATATGATCCAGCTTGGAGAAGCATTTCTGAAATATCTCCAGGGAATAAATTTCTTTTATTAATCCAATCAGCCATTGGATGTCATTCTTCCAATTTAATTACATTTATCTGCCAGTGGGTGACTCTGTTTCTTGTGAATGTAATTTCGGTGGGTGCAAATGGTGATGGCAAATAATTGCCCTTAGGGAGATAATTGCTGTTGTAGTTATTTACCTATGCAAGTTAGCTCTGTTAAAAATGTAACACTCTGTCAGATGACCTGGAAATATGAGAGAATGTGTTTTCTATGTGCTGAAGTGGAAGAAGAGCCCTTATATTTCTTGGTTATTTTCTAGGGGCCAGGCACAGTACTAAGTGATTTAGAATCATCATCTCACTGAATCCTCACAATCTTCTTATGGAGTGAGTATGATTATCCTCATATTATTGATGAGGAAACTGAGATCATACAGACGGCGAGTAGAGGAACTGAGACTCAAATCCCAGCTAAGGGGCTGGTATGAAATGATTCCTGTTTCACAGCGGGCTTGCAAGGATTAAATGAGGAGACAGTTTTGTAAAGAATTTCGTCCAGCACTTAGTACATTGTTGTTATCCTAGTGTACATTTTACTTCTATAGCCACTGCCCTGCCTCCTTTCAGAAACCTATTGCTATGGGCAGGGCAAAGCATTGTACCTGAAGCCTAAATGACAAATATTTCCTTTGGGGTCTTTGCACGCTCCAAGTCCTTCAGAAAGCTTCCTCTGGCTATTCCAGGTTATAGGGCTTCTATCCTCTCTGAATGCCCATCACTCTTATGTCCCTACTGCTCAGTAGGAGCCCTTGAATAGACAGGGCTCTGATAGGGGTCTTTGTATTATGTGGATACTTGTCTTGCCTCAATCTAGATTGAAAGTTTGAGTACAGGTTCTCCTTGGATCTCTCTACAGGTCCTTAGAGGATACAGGGCTCCATACCAGGCTTTCAACTAACACTCTTTGATTAAGTGTGAAATCTACAAAGACATACCTACCTGGAGGTTAGAAGACAGTTGAAGGCTCAGGTGTAGGGTGTGTGCTCATTATGAAAAATTGGGAGGTAGTGTCATCTCTCATCATTGCCACCTGTTGGCTGGCCTTTCTCTTTCCGTATTTGTATAGTGTGGTGGTGTGGTGTGCAAGGTGGGGATCTTTTGAGTTCTTCTCCTTTCAGAAAAACTCACACTACCAACTCCTTGCTCCCACCCTATACACACCCATTCCCAAAACACACAAAGGGCTGGAGAAGAGCATGAGAGGTCACCTTTTTGGGTGAGTAATGTTTCCGAAGCAAGGCACTGTTTGGGAAGAGTGTTCCCAAAGCAATTGCTCATAAAGTTTAGGGGTATGCACACTGGTTGTATGTCCTGCCAGCATGTGGACTTACCAACGTGTCTTGTTGCTATCACAGCAGACTGAAAAGAGGTGTGGGGAGTACACTGGAAAGATGGGACCATGGAGGAGGGAGGCAGGGGACAGCCCTTGGAAGCTACCTGTTACTCATAGTGGGGAATAAGAGCCCTGCTAATACTTCCATCCTAGAGTTCAAGCTAAAAGGAAAGATGAGGTTGGGCTGTGGGCTTCCCTGGGACTAACCCATGCAGGGGAAAAGGGTACTTACTGAAGCGAGGTGGAGCTCACAGTGGGCAACTGAGAGTTTGTTGGGAGTTGGAGCTGCCTCTCAAAAGGGAGCCCCAGAGCCAAAGGGAACTGTTGGATGGTTTTTTCCTTCAGCTGGGCTTATTGGAGCCTGCCTGTCTGCCTCCAAACGTACTTGACAGATGGAGCCACATCAGTAGTGGTCATCAGTGATGGCAGCAAGCTTAGCCACAGGCAGTCTGCTGAATGTACCTCACTTCCCTCTTCAGCTCCCATACCTCCATCTGGAGCCCAGTTGGGGCAGGGAAGAGAAAAGGGGTAGGAGAGTGCAGACCACACTTCCCCTTCCACTATAGGCCCCCCGAGCCACAGGCCAGGTCTGCCATTGTGGGGGTTAAATGGTATATGAGGATGAAGTTCTCAGATGGTCAGGACTGGATCTTAATGAGTGAAGCAAAGCTCTTTTAATAAGTAGAAATGACTAAAAAATGAAGGAATTGACCGAGAACTCATTAAGAGAGTCACTACTCAGCAGGAGAGAGGGTTCCCAAAGAGCAGAGTGGTAACAAATACTGGCAAACAGAAGTGGTTTTGTATTTATATGGCCAAAAATGAGACTTCTCAGTGAAACTCATGACTTCCTGAGCCCCACTGGGGACTGACACCGGGCTATACATGCACATTGAATTGTCATGTTGTCCCTGCCAAGCAGGCAGCTGTAATCTTCCCATTTTATAGCTACATAAAGACTGTGGTTTAGAGTGAGTCTTGACTTGCTAACCTGGCCAGGCTGAAAAGTGGCTGAACCGCCAGGATGTAAACCTGTTACCCGCTCTTTCCCCTATGCCAGCACTCCCTAACCTTTTTGGCTTCATGGAAGACAATTTTTCCACGGATGGAGAGAGTGGGAGGTGGGAGGTGTAGGGATGGTTTCATGATAAAACTATTCTCAGGCATTAGAGTCTCACAAGGAACACAGCCTAGACCCCTCGCATACACAGTTCACAACAGGGTTCATGCTCCTATGAGACGCTAATGCTGCCGCAGCTGATGTCACAGGAGACAGAGATCAGCCAGTAATGCTCACTTGCCTGCCACTCATCTCCTCCAGGTACCGGTCTGTGGCTGGGGGTGTTGGGGACCCCTCCCATAAGTCATCTTGTTCTCCTATTGCCCCCGGTTATGAAGTGCCCACTGTGTGCAGAGGACTTCACGGAGTCCTGTCCATACTCACTTGCTAAAAGTCACGGCCTTGCTTTAATCTGACATATATCCATTTGAAATATGGAATGAAACTAACCATCTTCCTCAGGGTCCATCTTCCCAGGGAGCACGGGATGCAGGAAGTGGAGGGTGAGACCAAGTCGGAGTGAGGCCTACTTATGTGCATTCAGCTCCCTCCTCACCCAGCACGGGTCTTCACTCTGCACTCTCCTCCCCAGTAGCTGCCTCAGTGACTTTGTCAGGATCAATCTACTGACACCACCTGAGAAAATGATCAGCAGTAATGTGACCTTTCAAAGTCACATTCACAGGCAGAGATGCGATGGAAATAAAATCTTATCTCCAACGTCCTGCTGAAGAGGAATGTCTCCTTTTGTAGTACTGCATTGTCATGTCTAGTCATTTGCACAAAACTTGAAGAGCTAGAAAATGATGATTTTAGAAACAATGGAAAAGAATTCTCATTTTCTTTGGGCTGTTTTTTTAAACTTACATCAAGTACTAATTTTTTACTATGAAAATATAGTTGCCTCAATACAGAATGATTGTCCACAGAAACGGAAGCATAAGATAGAGGGCAAGGTAAGCTTCTGAAGGAAGAAAGGAGTCAGCTGCCAAGTAGAGTCTGGGGACACGGGCCTTCCACTTCCTTCTCATTGGCAGCATGTTTCAGTTGCACCTGTGTACTATGGTGAAGGTCTCAGTGATGTGTGATGTAGAGAGGCATCACAGGAAAATACTTCCTCTCGAAGGAGACCAGAGGCACCTGTCATACTGAGTTCAAGTCTTTGGTCAAACTCATACACTGGCCATCCTAGCTTGCTGTTCTGTCTTCTTTACTTCACCCCTTAATTTTATGAGCAACAGAGGAGCAGGATTCTGGAAGATCTGAAGTGCCCTCCTTTGGGGATCCCATAAATACATGTTCATGTATTTTATAACTGGAAATACTATAACTCAAGAAGGTTAAGACACGTTTTAAAGGCTTTCAGGAAAGCAAGTGAGTCTGCCTTGTGCATTAACTATAGACATTTGTCTCAAGAGTTATGGAAGCTGTTCTACAGCAGTAGCTCGTTAAGTAACAAGGCCTAAAAAGAAGAAGACAGATTTGTAAAGTGGATGTGTGAGTGGTTCCGAATCCATGTTATGGGGCCACAGAAACAACCTGCTGTTGTTTTGGTTGAGCCAAATGCTTGAGTGCAGGGCTGACCCTTTCCTGAAGACTGGAAGAGGTCAAGTTGGACTTTCAAGTGTGGAAGATGAGCTATTTGTGTATGTAGTTCAAGGCCCTGGTGCCCCATGGCAGCTGAGAGGACATTGGAAAGAGGGGGCATTTTGGGGTCTGATGAAGCTGTGTATTCTCTCTGAGTTATTAATAGTTGGACAGCCTTTATGGACAGATTTCTCATGAATTCACTTAACTATTGAAAGAAAAATCTCTTGCCTAAGAATATGTCCTTGTAAGGCTGAGATAAAATGGAGAGAATAAGTTTTCTTTAAGTTGACCACCTTTATGGGGGAATGGTAGACAGGGAAAATAAACTGGATTATAGACAAAAAGAAATGTAAAATGTGGGACTGAACACAATGATACCTTAAGCAATAGCCTTTCCCTACTCCTTTCCCTTCTGCCTCCATCTGAATTTCTGGTGCAGGTGAAGCCCAGGAGGAACCACTAACTACTTTTTCAGCTGGTTCAGCATCTTTTCACATCAGTACGGAGAATGTTGAAATTGCATTTTCTTGGGATTTGTACACTGGAGAGAATAAATCATGTTGCTTTGCAAAAAATAAACAATCATATAAATAACAGGGCCAGGCTAAGAAAGAATCCCTCAAGGCACCAATGGCCTATAACTGGGACTTAAAGAAAGTCAAGCACATTCTTTCCTGACCCCCTAAGGCCTCAGAGTGAAAAGACAACTTAGGGCTGAGGTGGGTGCAGTCTTCAAGTGATAATAGATTTGACAAGCTTTCATTTGGGGTGAACTCAGCTATAGTGGATGATGGGCTACAGAGGAAAAGATTCAGGATGGAGAGGACTATGAAGAAAAGTGGGTCAGTTACGGGGCTAGCCCCATAAGACAAGTGGAGGCATTCTAGGTCCTTTGCCCAAAAGACAAAGCACAGATAGAATTCTGGCAAGCATCCATGCTTGGAACTCCAGTCTGGCCAGTGGAGTAATGCAGTGGGGATTCCATTCTGCAAGTCAGTGGCAGGTGTCAACCCAACCTACCTACTCATATGAGGTAGGAGTCCAGCTAGTGAATTAATAAAGATATGGAGATGAAGCCAGTCAATTACGAAGAGGCCTACCAAGGTATGGGAAAGCCACTGGAGTTCTAGCCACTGGGTGGCTTGTGAACCTGCAGAAAGGGAGGCAAATGCTATAGTTTCCACTGAGGAATGGGACTCGGTCTGAGGCTGTTTGCTCATCATTCATTCATTTGCATATTGATCATCCACGGAATGACATGCACTATAGCAGACACTGGGGATATTGTGAGATGAAGTCAATTGCCTGTCTGCTAGGCTTTACAGGCAGTGGGAGAATCAGAAATGAAAACCAGACAGTGACAGAATAGGACCACTAAATGTTACCAGTAGAAGCTGCATGGTGTGGAGCATTTAGATTCCAGCTAGAGGTTGGGGTAGTAATGAACAATGACAATTTCTGTGCTGTATGTTGCACTTGGTACCTTTACACATGATCTAATTTAAGTCTTACTACAGTTGTATAAAGCAGGCATTAATATTCTCATTTTACAAAGGGTGAAACGGGGGCTAAGAGAAGCCTGATTACTACATTAACATCACACCAGCAGCAAGTGGTGGGGTAGGGATTTGAGCTCAGGTCTCTCTTGGCTCTAAAGCTCACACTCTCTTAAGTCCATAACCTCAGAGCCCATAAATATAGAACACACATGGCCAGAAGCACTCTCCAGAATCTTTTAGAATCATTCTATCTGAAGGCACAAGAAAGGTAACAGAGATTAGAGCATGAGACAGAGGAAGAATTAAAATAGTGCTTTTAATATAATTTTCAGCAAACGTACAGTATGTACTTTACATCACATATTTCTAAACTGCTCATCTGGAAAATAAAAGCTGCAAAAATACAGAATACCACACTCAAAAATCTATTGAGTATGTGCTTTTTTCCCCCTCCATTCTGTGCAACAGGATGGTTTTTACCCTCTCGGCTGATTTCATTAAAGCTGTTGAAGCCCTCGGTCAGAGGAGCACTTCCAAGAGGGGAGTTTCTAAAGCATGTCAGCAAGCCATCCCCAGAGGAGGCAGAGGGATGGGTGAAGGGCATTTGCACACCAGGTCAGCATGACTCTTTAGAGACCCAGGAAAGATGCCTACTCTGAGAGCTGTTTGGAGTACTCCTGACCATAAGTCACCTCTTTAGTCCTCATCACAGGCCTGTGCTTGGGGCCTCAAAGGACCACACACTGGCTGGATAATCCACATGGGGACCCTCGGGTTCTCGGGCAGGGAGGAGCACGCTAAGTGAGGCCCGCGAGGTCTGTGGGTGGTGGTGGGCTGTTCTCTCCAGGAAGAGGAAGAGGGCCAGGCCCTCAGCTTCTCACAAAGGAGTCTTCTGAAGGTGAATGTGATTCGGGGCAGGTTTTCTCAGTCTCAATGTCTTGGTACTCTGTGCCTAAAGGGGGAGGAGGGAAGAAGAGCCAAGAGGAAAAAGAGATCGGTCTTTTCTGCTTTACCTACTTTTTGTTAGGCTTATTTAATAGCATCATGGCTTTGCAGTGAAGGGACAAGAGGAGGCAGTCAAAGCAATAAAGTTCTGGGTTTCATTCCAGGTAACCCCAAGGGGCCAGATTCTGAGCCCAGAGACCTTTTTGAAGGCCAAGTATCTTTTCTGGGAAGGATATTCATCTACATGACCATTCCCACAGCCAAGCAAATGTTGGGGATGAATAAGATGTCTCCCAGTCAATAATTTATTCTTGTCTTATGTAAATTACTAGTGACAGACCTTGTGTTCTAGGGCTCAAAGTGTCACCATACATCTCTATTGAAGAGATTACTGAGTGTCAGAGAAAACTGCCTGGCATCACAATGTCATGCTTTCTCCTCCAGCATTCAGGACAGTTTGTTTTTTGTGTAGCCGCAGATATTCACTGCATGCTGGGTGAAACGACATTCTCTTTGGAGCAAGGTTTTTAAGCCTACGCCACATTTGCAGAATAGATGCTGTAGCTTCATTTTAAAGGTATTAAAAACACAACTAATCTCGGTGATGATTCACAAGCTGTGCAGGTCTCATCGACTGTGACATGCAGCTCTCCTGTTCAATAGGCACAATGAGGCCATAGAAGTCCCTGTCCATTTTATTTGTCCTCTTTAGACTTTGACTTTGACCTAGTGCTACAAAGGTGACAGTTTGGAAATGTCATTCCTTTCCTCGGGATTGTGAAGCTGAAGCCTGAGTCCTGGGCAAGTTGGAGCATCCTTCCTTCACTCTCACAAGGCCCAAGTTCTTATAGTCTTGGGGTTCTACTGAAAGACTTGGGTGTGGGGAGTTAGGAACGGTGGGACAGAAGTTAGAGAGCTGGGGTTCATCCCTGCTTAGCAGAATGAATAAGATAAAGGCTGATGAATGGCTGGGAAATTCCTGCTGATGTGGCTAAGGTTGAAGTAGGAAGGAGTGTTTTGAAAGGTTTCCAACATTTAATTATTAAAGTGAAACCTAGATTCCTGTGCCCATTGGCAAAATTTTGCAGAGATTCTCACCTCCAACTCCTGGCTCACTTCTCTATGAAACAATAGACTCCTGCTAGGGGTTTCCCATAGGTAGATGATCTGTTGGCTTTATAGAGGTTAAAGAAGTCAGTTCCGTGTTCTAACTTTGGGGGCTGTGTGTTGTAGTGGAGAGAGCACTGGTTTAGGAGTCAGATCTGTCACTGGCTCCTGGTGGCTTTATAAACTAGCTATGTGATCTTAGAAGGATTGGATTTGCTGAGCTTTAGTTTTCAAACCTGTGAAGTGGAAAAGAATATATACTTACCTCATAGGGCCGGTGTGAGAAGGCTGCTGGGAGCAGTACCTGGGATCATGAATTCACAGAACCCGGCATGTGGGTAGCAGGTGCTTAATAAACATGAGCTTCCTGGCCCCTTCCCTCCCTTAAAGTGCTGGATGGGAGCACCATTTGTGTTCAGTTGGGATCCTTTTATAGCAACACTTTGTAAATTCTATGCTTCCAATTCATTTTATGGCCTTAGATTATAAA
Source organism: Trachypithecus francoisi (assembly GCF_009764315.1). Lineage (NCBI taxonomy): Eukaryota > Metazoa > Chordata > Mammalia > Primates > Cercopithecidae > Trachypithecus > Trachypithecus francoisi. Next base: position 96,957,472 of record NW_022681468.1, read on the forward strand.
ATCAAATAGTCTTGCCAAACATGTCTCCATGAGAGCAGTCTTCTACAAGGTTAGTGTGAGAATCTTCTATAAGGTTAATGCTAAGAAAAACATTAATGGGATGGCAAGTGTCCACCTACAGAATGTTAAACCTCCAGAAAACTTGCTATGTTGTTCATTTGCTCATAGCAAAAGAACATAATCAATTCTATCTTATGGGAAAAAACTGAAAACTTATGATAATCACCAACTCTTGATTGTTGACCTGAGTCACTATTACAAAAATGGAAATGTCTGGATATGCTGTTCCTAAAAGCATGGAATCTGAGAATAGAAGGCAGAACAGCAAGTTAGGGTGGCTAGTGCCTGAGTTTGACCAGGGACTTGAACTCAATATGACAAGTGCCCCTGGTCTCCTTTGGAGAGGAAGTATATCCAATTAGGGACCAGCTTCAGTGTGTTTGAAGCCCTGGGGCCAGAGTTGATCTCCTGTGGTTGATGCTGTAGACTAAAGGGGTGCCAGCCATGGCAGGTGTCTGGGGTCTCCCCAGGGGAGCTGATGACCAGCACTGTGGAGTGCTTCCCTGGCCTCTTGGTGCTTTGATAGTGCATTTCAGAATGCACTAGAGTAGGACAGTCTCCTATCTGATTCCTCTTATCTGTCCATTTCAGGTAAAACACTTCATATCAATGGACCACCGGGCTCAGGGGTGAATACCAGGAATGGCAATAGAAAAATACACAGCCCTGAACACTGTTGCCATGGTGTCCTGGTTGTTACATCAGGAGGCAAGTGGGAGCGTGTGGGGCCCCACAGTTCACTTGGGCCACAGTCTTCTTGATCAGTGTCTAAAGGTGGGGAGGGAGGTCCCTTGTGTCTTGCCCAGTAGGGAGGTAGTACCCATAGTGGTTATGGGTCTGTCTGGGAATAAGGAGAGCTTTTTAAGACCTGAAAGCTTTTTCATACACCTAGGTTTGAATCCCAAGTCTGCTTTGTGAATTTGAGCCACCCTGTGGTTGAGATTACATGAGCTAATACACGAAATACGCTCAGCAAGCAGATGATTCATAGCAAGTGCTTGAAAAATGTTAGCTACTATTAGTAGTAGTTATTACTAGTGCTTACCAAGTATTTTACCTGGCATATCTGTTAACTTTAGGGTGACAGTCTTTTGTGTTGGTTGTGGGGAGGAAAAGGATTGGAAATACTCTTTGGTATCTGGATTCACTCTTCTTTTTCTGCTTTGAACATTTCTCCCTCATGTGCCCATTTCCACCATTTAAGAGAAAAGGATGGTTACTCTAGTCAAGCTGCAGTGTCACAGCTGTATGGGAATGTAGACCATACAGTTCAAATCTGCCACATCACAGAAGAAAAAAATAATGTTGCCTTCAATTTTAACCATGAGAGCAAAGGGGTACTTACCTTATTCTTGGAAATGAGATATCTGAATTAGAGTCTCATGGTCAGGAGTGTTAAGGCCGATGGACACCTAGCTCAAGGTCCTTTCCTATGTATGCCCTGGCCCATGCTACAGCAGAGTCTTAGGCGCTGGGATCTGCCTCACCTATGCTCAGCCGCTAGGGTCCCCCAAACATGCAGTGCTGCTTGAGGCCTTGCCTGTGCAAGAGAACAGAGGTCAGCAAACTATGGCCTTCCCTCAGCCACCGACTGTCTTTGTAAATAAAGCTTTATTGGAACATAGTCCATTTGTTTACCTGTTGTCTATGGCTGATCTCACAGTACTACAACAGTTGAGTAGTTGCAACAGAGACTGCAGGTCCACAAAGTCTAAAATATTTACTACTTGGCCTATTACAGAAAACGCTGGTGAATGTGTTTTGGTGGCTCTCTGGGGGCAATTCTGCCCCTCATCTTCTCACCATGGTTCCCCAAAAGTCACTCACTGCTCTTTAGTACTTAGTTTCTAGGCCACCCACTCTCCAGAGACTTCTTGATTCTTGCTGCCATAAGGCAGAACTCACCACCATCTTGAACTGGCTCTCCTTATCCCCAGACAGACCCTAGCTCTTAATACTATTATCCCATGGGTTTTGTTTGTGTTCAGATCTGTCCAGCTCATTGAAATGGGGGTTCTTGGAGGGTAGGGAACAAATCTTTTCCACTTTTGTATCTGACCTAGGGCTTGGCATATAGCCAAAATTTTAAGGAATGAATAAAACAAATACATGTTTCGAATATATCAAGCTCATACAATGCATCTCCAAATAAAACAAACTCTGCAAAGAAAAATGCTAACGTGGATAGTCTCTGAGAAGTGTGAGTTGTCCCTGTCTCCATGGCAGTCAGAGGTTTCTAAGGGACAGGGCTATCTTTGCTTTCCAGAATTTTCCATTTTAGCTTTTATAACCCATGTTGTCCCTGCCATGATGATCAAGCATTCTGGGTTGCTGAAGCTACTACTGAGGCAGGTGTAGGTGGCTGCGTGCATTCACGGTGGATTCCACATGCTGTTCTAGGCAACAGGCCCCATAAGAGGCATTTGAACAAAAATATCTTCCTTGCATCTTCCACCAGTGAGAGGGTATTCCAATGACTCTAGAGCAATGACAGTACACTAGGGGCGTGGGGTCCAAAGTCTGTCATTTAGGGTGGTTTACTCTAAGGGATTATGTTCTTGCAGCTGTTTGGGGGAGTAGCAGTTTGGAATAAGTTGGGTGAAGCAGGTGTAATGAAAAAGGAAAGAAGGAAGGGTAGAAAATGGGTAAATACTATATTTGGGTCTTGAACTAATTTTCCAGGCCAAATTTAATTTCACTAACACCCTCTCTTGGAAAAGTTGGCACCTCTTAGATATTTGAAGTGGATTCTAACCTAAGGGGAAACAGTCCCTAAAGGGAAACATGGATCATGGTTGAGGAGGTCAATCAGAGGAGAGTGGCACGAGCCCAGTGGAGTCAGCAGGTCCCTGCTACGTATCTGGTACTTTCCTCTGGCTTCTGGCCAGATATGTGGTTCTCCCAAGCCATCAAGATAGTCAGGTAAGAACAGCACCAGGCAGCGGCAAGTATTCTCCATCTGTTAGACTGAAAGAACTGCTTGCATGGTTTCTTCCCTCATCTAAACCAAACCAAATAAAATATTCAAGCAACAACAAAACATAGTGTAACTCCGTCCAACTGCAACAGAAGCTCATCCTGTTTTTCTGGTCTTGACTGTATGATCAGATGCATTGACATCTATACATTGACCTGACCTTCACAGCTTACCACTGCTGAGTAGGGCCTTTGGGGTTCCTAGCAGGGCTTAGAGCAAACTACACAGGTCTGGCAGGCATGGCTGGGTGGAGAAGAAACCAGACTTCCTAGGACTGGAAGCAGCAGGCAGCAAGAAAACCAGCCCAGCAGGCACACGGGGAGCCAGAAACTACTTTTCCTCGGAGGTTTCTCTATTTCAGTACATGTATCTATCTCCATTTTACATGTTCCTCAGTGAATGACCTCCTCTGGAAGGTGCGAAAGAATAACCATTAGTAACCACAGGAGAATCTTTTTCCTGGGAAAATTCCTCAAGAGTGGTGTGACTACCATCCCAGGGATCAGCTGGTTGCCCTCATGTGGAACGTTTCTGCAGGCTTTTCAACAAGAAGGGCTGGGAAGCCCTGCCATAGTGTGAGTGAGGGGAAGCTGGAGGGCAGTTACTGGACACAGGGGAGTGGATCAGGGGACTGGAATGTACAGATGCCACTCAACCAATCTTTAAAAGCGCTAGAGCGAGCTATTCCATGATCAGATGGTGAAAAGGAAGTGATTTTTATGGAGGGGTACGCTCCCTCCTGCTTGGAAGATGTTAGCAACTCTGTCAAATGATTCCTTAGGAGCTCTTGGGTTTCCAGTTATTATTTTGTCTGTTAAGTGTTCCCAGCAAGCTCCTTGGGGAGACCGTGAAAGGAGGCTGCTCCCACTCCTTCGTTAGCTGTGAGGAAAGCCAGCATGCCATGCTGTGGCCTTCTGGAACCCTGTGTCCCCAGGGTGCCTCAGAGCCAGCTTTCCCTGACAGCACACAGCCTCAGCTGAGAGAAGAGAGCAAACCGTGTCCCCTAGAGAGGCATTTTTGCAAAATGTGCTTGCTTCATAGGAGGGAATGATATTGGTTAAACAAAAACAAAACCCAAACCTTCTTGGTCTATGCGTAGGAGTTACAAAGATCTGTCAGTTTCAGCAGAGAGAGACTTTTCATCCACCCCGGGCATGTTCAACTGAGATGGTGTAGGAGTTTGTAGCAGAAGAGAGAGAACTCTAGCATTCACTTTCTAGGTTTATTCCATCCCGTACATTTTTTTGTGTTCTGTAAATCCAATGGAGATCTTACCAGGAAATCTTTTCATTCACTTGAAACCAAACAGATAATTGAGGGGGCTGATCTAGTGTTGTATGTACAATGCTTCTTTAGAGCACAAAAGGCAAATTAAATCTAGACTGAGTTTTCTGTTCGGTAGTATATGAGAAAAATTAAAATTTTTAAAGACGATACAACAGAATTCAGAACCATCTTGCAACAGGGGTCTTTAAATTTATACCCAATTGCTGATAAAACTCAGCCCTGGAGTTGTCTTCCTGTTATTCTAACATCTTTTTCACATTCATCCTAAAATTTTAGGGAAAAAAGTCCAAAATGCAAAGAGTTTTAAAAACCTTTTTTTTTTCTCTCTCAAAACAAATAGTTCCATAAAACACTAGGTCAAAGGGCCTCAGTGTGTGTGTACTGAGTTTGAAGGGCCAAGCAATAATCTATAGGAGTGACCTATTAGCAATACATTTGCAAAACTAAAACGAAACCTGTACAGGATATTCTCAAAGCCTTAGGAACAACAGAACATACATATTTTATGAAGTGGTTGGAGAACCATCTCCCCCTTACTAGTTAACATACTGATGAGTGTCCCCATTTTCATAAGGACATACTAACACTAAGCAGATGAAAGGCCTGTCTCAGAAGCATCCTGCCCCAGGTAGCTGATCACGGTGGCCCCACACCACGACACAGCTTTTCTTTTCGTTGGTCTTGCTCAGTGCTTTCTCTAGATTTGGGCTGTCATTCAAGCCTCTTCATTTACAACGTTCATTAAAAATTTAGTACCATATCTGCCCCACGCCCAACCATTTTTTATTTCCTGATTCTTTTGTTTGCCTTGTGGGTAAACTGCAAATGTGTCCAAGGTGAAAAAGCAAACCAATCAACCTTTGAGTTTTTTTTCCAGCGCCAGGAATGTGACATGAACAAAGGTTACTGAAGAAGCATGAGGGGTAAGTTAGCAGGGCCCTTGGTTGTGTATGAGTGTGTGCCTTTACCTAAGCTCTGTCCCCTTATGGAAATGGCCATAGAAGGCCTAGTGTACTGGTTGCAAGAGGTTTTTTAACGTGATTCTTACCCCAAATCGTAACAGGTTCATTTTCTGAGGTTCACCCACCTTCAAAACACAGACAAGGGCCTTAGTTCTAGACTAACCCTGAAAATGTCAAAGACATTTTCATGCATTGGACACACAACAGCTTCCAGGAGCTTGTGGGTCTATTTGTTATCAGAGACGCTACAGACTTCTTAACAGCTTGTGCTAGGGAACTGTTCTTCTTTCCCATCCCCGGAAGTGTTGCATCCACACACCACAAACCCACATCTAAGAGTTTCTCCTCCACAGGCTGAAAAGAATGCCTCTTGGAATGTCAAGCATGAATATAAAAGGGCTTCCCATGACAGTGATCACTGAATCATGGGGAAGAAAGCTAAAAGGCAAATTTGCAATTCATCACATTATCCCCTGTTGTCTCAAATGTGATTCTTTTAAAGGCAGGCTGCATATTCACTCTTTTTGAAGCATTTTTTTTTCTTCTTATAACACATTATATATTCTTGTTTTTGTAGAATATCCGAATGAGGATAAAGTGATAAAAATTACAATAGGTTAATTGCATCCCTTGTATCACATATTTTTGGTGCATTAAAAAAGGAGAAAAAAAGTAAAAGCAACCAGCATAATAAATCCAGCCTAGAGAACCGTGTTAGTGACTGAAGGGTTAACAGATTTTAGAAGTAGTTAAAAATAGTATTAGAGGATTATACATACAACAGCTTGAAATTCATATGGATTGTGTTTTTTTCTTTTAAAAATGGCAAAATGTTTGGCAAATGTAAGCAAATGACTTGGACTGTGTTGGGTCTCACCAGCTCTGAGCCGGGTCAGTCATAGCCAGGCGAGGCCTACTGCTTCCTGAGGTCATTCTGTGGGGCTGGGGGAAGGTGGATGCCCGCCACTGGGAGCTGCTGGCCCCCCACCCGGCTCCCCCTCAGGCCCTCAGTCTTGAACATGGAAATGGAGCTGGCGAGAGGTACCAATTACAAACTCCAGCACAGATCACCCATTATTAGCATCACTGAGAGAACTCTGGGGCCTTGAACCACATGCAGACTGGGTGAGTCGTCTACACAGTGACCCATATTGCGAAAGTCAGAGAGAGGAGTGGGGCTTCCACCCCTCCGACTTGTGCGCCCGCCCCCACCCCCATCTGGAGGAAGAGGGTGGCACGGGGTGTGTCACTAGTGCTTAATCTGGCAATGTTTTCAACTTGTGTTTTTTAAATTTTTTTTTTATTTTAGTAAACTTTAAAAAAATGTTTTCTGTTTTGTATGTGTATGTATATCCAGAAATGTCCATCCTCCAAGCTGGCCACCACTGTTCCCTGAATTTGGCAGTGCCTGTTGCTTGCAGCTGTCGGCATCCTGAAAACCATGAGGTGCCTTCAAAGTAGACTCTGTGGCCCAGCCGCGCGAGTGGCCTCCAGGACCCCGCCGCACGATCTCATTCTCTCCTGATTTTGAATCCTGTCTGGCTCTGATGTTCAGAAAAAGGACAAAGTCGGTGTGTGAGTGTGTGTACGTCTGTGCCTCTGTGTGTATATTGAGTTTTGGTTTTTTTTTGGAAACCTTTTTTTCTTTTTTTAAGAAAAAATGACCCTTGGATTACTAATACAGAGTTCAGCCCTCTTTTAGTCACTATAAAACGGACTCCATGTTTTCACACCACTCATGGTCTTCCAGGTTATAGATAAACTTTGTCCTATGTGTCTGGTTTGCGGGCACAGGGTCCCTCCCCAGGTTGTCTAGGGTCAGAGTAGAGGCAAAGAACTCACTGGTGCTCAGCCCGCCCTCGTGGTTTTTGATGTAGCGTTTATAGTTTTTCCTCAGGCACTGCCACGTGGTGGTGTATAAGATGAAGGCGAAGGATTTGAGCGCGATGGCGATGCTGACATACAGGTATCTGTAGACCACATTGTCGTAGAGGACGCAGGCGCCTTGCTCCCCACAGAACGTGCTCCAAAACAGGCAGGTGGAATCGATGCCGGCCCCGAAGATGAGGGGTGGAGGGATGAAGCCTGTTACAGGGAAAAGAAGGTGAAGGTTCTGGATCTGGTGGCCAGTGCTCCCCTGTTCCTGTCTCTGCCTAGCTTTTCTTATAGCACTGCTGGGCAAATATGTCTGACTTCATGGCTCAAAGACACGCTCAGGAGGTAAAATGCATGAGTTTGTGTCCCAGTTCTGCCTTTTTATCATGGTACAAATCTGAGCAAGTTATTTACGCCCTCCTGCCTTAGTTTCCTCATCTGCAAAATGGGGATGACGATAATACTACAGTCTTCACCAGATTGCTCTGAAGACTAACTTTACACATAGAAAGCATCAGCCTGGCATGGTGGCTCACATCTGTAATTCCAGCACTTTGGAGGCTGAGGCAGGTGGATCACCTGAGATCAGGAGTTCGAGACCAGCCTGGTCAACATGGTGAAACCCCGTCTCTACTAAAGAGACAACCTGGAATTTGTATTGTGGTACATGTTGGTATACACCTGTAGTCCCAGCTACTTGGGAGGCTGAGGCAGAAGAATTGCTTGAACCCAGGAGGCAGAAGTAGCAGTGAGCCAAGATCGTGCCACTGCACTTCAGCCTGGGCAACAGAGCGAGACTCCATTTCAAAAAAAAAAAAAAAAGCATCTAAACAGTGTGTACTGTGCCACTTTACCATGTAAAGTGAGTGACGGCTGCTATTATCATCATCATCCTCTGCTGAGAGCCTGAGAAGGCCAAGACAGTCTTCCTTGAAGGGAAACATTCTCAGTGTCAGTGAAAGCAGTGCATTCTCATTGAGGGAACTGCAAAGCGGCGGCTGCATGGGGCTTTTAGGGCTGTGTGTGCTCTTGAGTGCAGGGACCACAAGTTGGGCTTAAGTACATCTGTGCGTATACACATAAAGTTTAAAACGGAAAGTATCTGCATATATACTGACAACTTCCCTTCCCCTGTATATTACCAGTGGGTAAGAATATTCCCAGCTCAGAATGAGTTGGTAACCAGTTTTGAAACCCTCACGGTAGAGCGTTTCCGGTACCTACAACCAGTCACCAAAAATGGCAGATGAGATGAAAACCCTTCCCCTTCCTTACTTCAGTTCCCTGTTCCTCTGCCTGCTGTTAGCCCTGAGTTATCAGACCTGGCTGCCCATGACAATCATCATCCAGGGTGTCCCATCCCAGACCAATGAAATCGGAGCATTTGGTGTGCAGCGCAGTCCTCAGCACTTTAACATTCCCAGGTGATTCTGAGTGCAGGGGGAGAGTGTTATCTGTACTACGGGAAAGTCATAGATGAGTCACTAATACAAATTAACTGTTCAAAAAAAACTGTCACCTTGAGGACAGAATAAAGTGCCAACCATCTTCAGTGACAGACTGCAGAAGGAGGAAGTGATCTCTGGAACTAGGTGTGGCCAACTCTAAAATCCCAGGGCCCATGTACCTCTATCCAGAGTGTTCCTTGCAGAGCCAGTCCTAGAGCATCTGAATTTCATTTTGTATTAAGGAAGGTCCCTCTGAGATTTTGATGAGATCTAGACCCATAGCCCTGAAAAATACACCTACCCATAAAATCAAACCCGTATTTCAGGGGGTTCATAGGCCCCTGAAGTCCATCCATGATCGCCGGAATAACAGCACATGCATGATAAGCACAGCAGCACCTCTGTTCTGTGGGGCCTCCAAAGGCAGTCAGGGAGAGAGGGAAGGTTTAATGAAGGAAGCAGCCCTTCCCCTGGTTTTAATGACAGGCCTGGAATCGGGTGAGAGAAGGGCCGTGTTATCCTATCAGTGCTAACGAGCTTGGCAGAGCTCTAGGCGCTCTCGGCCCAGGTGCCTCTGTACTTCTCCTAGGAACTCTCCACCTCCACTGCTTGTTACCCCAAAGAGAAGCCCCGAGAAGATTTCTGGTTGAAACCTCATTAAACTTCCCAAGCAGCTCGATTTAATAAATAAGCTCCAAGCTCAAAATCCCACACAACCTGCTTCCTTCTTTCCGGCTGCTAGGTCGGGCTGTGGTCCTGCCGAATGGAAGCTCACATTCCTAGCATTCCCTGTGATCCCAAAGGCTGCCCAGGTGTCCGAGCCCTTCCCCACCAACCCTGTGCATTTTCCCTGCCCCCTAACAAGTGCCTTTTTTCATTTCCCTGAAAAAGAGCCAACTGGAGGAACTGCCATGGCAACCGCATAATAGAAACTAAGCCACATGCCACATTATTTATGTAAAAAATGAAGATCTGGAGCCAGTTTGTATTACAGATAGACCTAGAGATAAATGGAACTAATGTGGCCTGTTTCTGTGGCACAGCAGGGCAGAGCAAATCCATTCACCTTCCTATCTCTGCATGGGGCATAATCATTATATCGTGATTAGCTCCCAAATGCTCCTCCTTCCTTGTGACCTTTCTTGAGGTCATTTCACTTTGTTCTAGCCACCCATCACCTGGCGATGGTGAGCCAAGGTTAGAGAGGACGCCTTTAGTAAACGCTTTGCTGTGGGAAGGAACTGAGGGTACAGGTAGGTGTCCCTTGCTCTATCATGCATGGATACTTGGATACAAATTCAGGTCGGTGCAAATCAGGTCATATTTTAAGCACATCGAAGGAAATTTGCAACATAAAGGAATCATTCGTTAATATTTGTTAAAACCAAAATATCCCTCTAAAATACCACTATGTAACTCATTCATGTGCCTGAGTGAGAATTTTTATAATATCTGGTTGTCTTTCAAGTAGGGCATACCTCCATGTGATAAAGACGGCAATTTTATCTTGTCTATTGTCAAGCTCCACTACCAGATGACAAAACCTTTAAACAGCAACGTGAAAGCTAAGTACTCAGGAGGCTGATAGGAGGATCGCTTGAGCCCAGGAGTTCCAGGCTGCAGTGAGCCATGATCACACCATGGCATTCCAGTCTAGGGGACAGAATGGGATCCTGTCTCCAAAAAAAAAAAAAAAGACTACCGAAGTTTTTCATGCTCTGCTCTGCTCAGTATTTTAGAGAGCGTTCATGGTAGAGATGAAATATAAGTTTTTTTTTTTGAGACGGAGTCTCGCTCTGTGGCCAGGCTGGAGTGCAGTGGCACGATCTTGGCTCACTGCAACCTCCGCCTCCCGGGTTCAAGTGATTCTCCTGCCTCAGCCTCCCGAGTAGCTGGGACTACAGGTGCATGCTACCACGCCCAGCTAATTTTTGTATTTTTAGTAGAGATGGGGTTTCACTGTGTTGACCAGGATGGTCTCGATCTCTTGACCTTGTGATCCGCCCGCCTTGGCCTCCCAAAGTGCTGGGATTACAGGCGTGAGTTACCGCGCCCAACTGACAGGAAAGAACTTTCAAGGTGCCAAAAGCCCTGGAGAAAGTCACTTGATCTTTCAATGTCTGTTTCTTCTTTAAAATGGAGCTAATAACACCTGCTTGGTAAGGGCTAAGTAAACACTACACAAATGAGATGTGTGTGTGAGTGTTTTGCAAGCGTCTGATCTTTCCATGTAACCAGAACTTTTGCCACCTTATTCATGTTAGATAGGGGATTTAGGGTGGTATTTTTGAATAAACTCTAGGTTAATACCTTAAGTATAACCTTTGTGACATTCCTTTTATACTTCTGAATGGTGAAAATATTGGCTTTCTTTTCCATCAAATTCATCTTTTCCTTTATATTCACCTAAAATTCTTTCCCAAAGGGGATCTCTAGCTATCAGGCCCTAAATTGCAGGTGTGCAGAGAATACCAGAGACAAACTGATTGCATCTTTTTTGTTAGAGGCCTCTGCCATTCTGGAACTCACCTGATGAGTCACAGAAGGGAGTCGCACCTTGGTGACTCACTTTCATGCCCAGCCCTGCATCCTTATATGTCTGTCACTCAGTTGGACCAAACAAAAACTCAGGCAGTCCCTGCAAGGAGTTGGTTCTCCGTAGACAAATGGGAGACTGCTACAGTGTGAGTGTGGCAACTGTCATGATAAGTAGTATCATTAATTCTCCCCACCCAGGACTGTATAGAGTGCTCTAATCCATTATGCATCCCCTCCATAACCACTCCCCTGCCCCACCTTATTTCATATACAAATAAACTGAGAGTGAGAGAGATTATTTGTTCCAGGTTTGATATTTCAAAACTCCAAACGCAGTAATCTCCTTCCCTCTAATTCAGAGTTTGTTGATTTGAGAAGACTTTAGAGCTCTCATTGGGGATTTCCAGGGATACAGAGAACATTTTATTTACCCTTTTGCTAAGCTCCTGGAGTAACTGGCTTGTAGAAGCCTGGTTTTGAAGTGTGCAGAGGGTGAAACACACAGGGGGTTTGATCTTTGCAAAGCAGGCAGCCCTTCCTTCTCTGGGGTTGCTAATACATAGAGAAGGCTGGGAGACTTATTTTGTAAACAAACTCCGTATTTCGCTGGACACCTGAGGCAGTAATGGCAGATACTGTGCTTGTCAGCAGGAAGAGCCACGGAGTTGTCATTGTTGTAGGCTTTGGTCAGACAGGGAGTTCACATCTGGAGTTTTGGTGACGGGGAGGAAATGCAAATTTATGAACCAGAGACAGCTGATTTTGAATTCTAATTCCGCCACTTGGGAACTGTGTGATTCACACAACTTTAGTGAATCTCAGTTTCGCTGTTTATACAATGGGCACAATCATACCTTCAGGCAGAGCTTTTGTAAGAATCAGTGGGACGCCATTTGAGAAAGCTCTCACAGGGTGGGCGCTCCAAAAATCTGCTTCCCTTGCTGCTGCTTGGCTTTTGTCCTGAACTCTTTTGGGTAGATGAAAATCCGTCCTCTCTTAAGTTCACCACCTCTAGAGAAAGAGTTGCAGAAAACCTTTCAAGCTGTGATTCAGTGAATAACCTCCACTGGCAAGAATTCTCCACATCTGCTCTGGAGGCCGAGGCAGGAGAATCGCCTGAACCTGGGAGGTGGAGGTTGCAGTGAGCCAAGATCACACCACCGCACTCCAGCCAGGGTGACAGACTGAGACTCCGTCTCAAAAAAAAAAAAAAAAAATCTCCACATCATAAGTCAGTTTTGGAGGATAATCAGGTGCATCCAGAAGGGAGGCCAAGGGGGGCCAGGTGTACTTCAGTGTCCCTCTGGTTTTGAGCACCTTCACTCTGTGGAGTCCTTAGTTACAAGGGAGCTTGATGGTGGTGTATCTTTAGTAACTGTGTCTTCTGAAGAAATGCTCTCTTCCCTAAAGCCTGCAAGAGCAGTTCTCTCTCTTTTTATAATCTTCTCTTCTCCCTAAATCCTCTAGGCAGGAACTTGTGGATGAAGCAGGTGTTAATAGGGAACCCACCGTGTGCTGAGGAGGATATGTGCAGGCTCAATGCTGTTCCCCGCTATTACAGGGACTATTAAAAGGACTAAATCTATTACACTCTGGCTTAAATTGAAGCTGTATATATTTCAATGCATAAATTGCTGCACTGTTTAAGAACAGTCTCTGTTTTTCTGAAATCTATTAACAGAGATTAAACCTCAGGGCCTTATAACTTGGCTATTTAACTTACTCTCTTAGTTGAAAAGGCTAGGCCTATTTATATTCCTTAGTCTAAACTTAAAAGGTGAACTGAAAGGCTTTTGTAAGAAAAATAAGTTCAAATTCCTTTATGGGACAAAATGGAAGCTGAAAATTATGGTCATTTACATTTAAAAAGATATCTGTTTCTCTCCGGCTTACCTGCCAAGACTTGAATTCACCATGGAATCTCTATTCAACCTGATGGAATTACTGTTACGTCCAGCACCAGCTAGAAAGGGAGATGCTGAAAAGTGTATTCTCCTGGAAGGATTAATGAGTTCTCTGCTTCAGCAATGTCAAGAAAGAATCTGGGCTGTTTTCCAGTGACACCTGACTTTTACTGTTCTTAAACTGGAGAGTCTGGAGGAGCTACTATGTTCTCCTTTCATTCCTGGACCCCTTGTTAAAGTTGCTAAGGCCCAGGGAGCTTAAATAATCTGCCACATGGTCAGGAAAGGCAGAGCTAGGCTCAAGAGCGGGTGTGACTGACTGTAGAGGGCCCACGGTAAATACTGGAGGTCACCTCAGCGCAGGTAAGGGAGGCAGATCATGGGGGGTGCAGGTACATCAGGAGGTGAAGTACACTGCTGACACAGCCAGGGCACATGGCTGGCACCTAACATATGTTCGCCAAATGAACAATTAAAAGCACAGGCAAGTGAAAGGGGTCTTCCATGCATCACACCGCCTATCTCACGCCCTCTCATCTCTCACCTGGGGCCCCTGGGCATGCTGTGCTTACTTCTTCCAAAGCAGCATTTAACACATTCATTTCTCCACTTGCCTATAAACTTCATCCTATGCAAGACGATGCTCACAGCAGGAACTCAACAAATGTCTGACAAGCCACATCAGGAGTGTCTAGGATGTACTTTTCTAGAGTAATTCACAGATCACCCCAGACCAAGGACGGTCTGCTCAGGAATGACCCCTGCCTACATAAATGTACCCCGAGGGCCTTCCCCACACTTCTGGCCAGGCAGGCACACTGGAAAATTAAGAGGCGGGGTTAGTGTGTGGAGAGTTTGTGGTGGGATGGAAGCTAAGCCTATCCCTAACGATACTCCGAGACACTTGATCTATTGTATCTCTTATTCTATTAAAGGCTTCTCCATAGCCCCAGTCCCAGGGGCTCCAAACCTCAGCCTCATCTTGAGCTTTGTTGCTTCTCTTTTGCTTTTACTTAGGTCAGTTGGGTTGGGGGGCCTCAATAGATGCTGTCTCACTATGTGGCTCTGTCTTTGCCTTTCAACCCCACTGCTTCGCTGGAGGTCAGTTTCTCACTTCAATGCTTTTGGTGGGTTATCCTGCATCCTGTTAAATCTCACGTCCTGCTCACCAGCTGCTCTACCTAAAACAGAATTCTGAATGTATATTCACTCTCCCATCTGAAGCCCCCATTTGCTCCACACTGGCAACTACTCAGCCAAGTATAATTTCTCCCCTTGAAAATCAAGGCCCTCTATAACTCTTCTAACCCCACACCTTCCCCACACTTGCTTCGTTCTCCTACTGGAGCCACCAGAGGCAGGATATTAGCACCTACTTATCTGTACACCCCGAGCAGCCCCTAGACAGCACCTTGGATGTGGAAGAGTCTCCATGCATGTTTGTTTCCACTAATTTAATTTGGTGTAACACCCTGGCAAGCAGTAGGCCCCAGGAACAAGATTCTAGACCAACTCAGGAGCAGAGAGTTTGCCCACAGCCGGGAGAGAAAAGGAGCAGCCAAGACAACTGCAGAAGAATAAAGGAGGATGGACTCAATTATACCAGGAATTCTGCTATGAGTAGATCGTTCAGTTTACTCTGAATTCACTGACCCTTCTCCAGCTCAGTGTCTTCCTCCCCTACTCAACATAAACTTGTCCGTGCGAGCCTTTCATTAACTCACTCGCAACATGCAGGCTGTTGACCCCTGTTCATCTCTGGCCAGCAACACCCTGGGCTTTGTCATTGGTCAGAACTGCTCCACTTCCATAATCTCGAAGTCAGACAATGAGGCTTTGGCCACAGCTTCCAGTTCTCTTTTGCCATTATTTATTACAACTAGTTTTTACAATTCCTGTATCTTTGTCCTCTCTCCTTTCTCCCATCTCAGCCCTACTTTGATCATCATCCTCAGCTTTTTTGCTCCACTCTCCTGCCATGCTTCTGCTTCTATTCCAGGGTGCTGGGGCCACTCCCAGTGCCCCACTGACCAGTGCCTCTGCAGGCCCTGCCCTGGCCCTTTCTACCAACTCCTTGCCGTTGGCATGTAAAGCAACAAGGGAGACAAATTTCACATTCATTTCTAGCTCCTGCCCTATTCACGTACACCCAAGTGTCTGGAAAGAGGGTCTTCCTGTGCCCCCATCCCACTTCCTCACTCTGATCCATCAGGGTGGTGCATCAAAGATGGCCCCCTTATTGTTCAGTATGGCAGACACTGGCCACCTCTGGCTACTTACGTGACAACGAATAAAAATAAGTAGGCTACAGAAGCCACATTTCAAGTGTGCAACAGCACCTGTGGTACAGACAGAGAACATTTCCATCATCACAGAACGTTCCATTGGACAGCGCTGGTCTACACCACTCCCAACTTGCTCCACATCCTTTCTTCCTGTCTCAATAAATAATTCCTCTGTTCACCACATGATCCAAGTCTTTCTTAGGAGTGGGCACTGTGGGTGGCCCTTCCAGTCCTTATGTTTCCAGTGGAAACTCAGAGAATAATGCAGTTTCCTCCTTTTATTTCTCAACCCTACCGTCTCCCCATCCTGCGAGACCATCTCAGCACAAGCCTCCGTCATTCACTTCATTACAGCAGCAACTTCTTCAGCCATGTTCTCATTCTCCACATGGCAGACATGCCCTTTCTAAAATACACAATGGATCCTGTCACTCTCTGGTTAAAGCCCATCAACAACTTTCATTTGCCTCCTGGGTTCAAGGGATTCTTCTGCCTCAGCCTCCTGAGATAAAGGTCAAATGCAGCAACAGGGCAGAAGCCCTTCCTGACCAAGTCCCTCATCCACTACCCTCTCCAGCTCCATCTTCTGCTGTCCCCCTTTTCCCCCCAGTCTGGGCCTTCTGCAGCCCCCAAACATGCTAGGACCTTTGTTCATCCCCAGGTTTTGACCCCTTAAGTCCTTTTCTCTGCTCATCTGTATGACTCTTACTCCTTCCCCAGGGCTGAGCGTAGACATCACATCCTGTCCAAACCCACTGCTCCCATCCCGAGGCAAGATTAGGAGTCCCTTCTACATATTCCTGTTACACCTGTGCCAACTTGAATCTTGTCACACTAACCTGTGATGTCCCCATTGTATCCTCATTACCCTTGCTAGGCCAGCACAAAAGTTGAGAATGTCACAGGATCTGATGTCTTTGCTGGCCTTTCATTAACAATAATGGTGGTTAATCTTACTGGGTCCTGCAAGAAAGGGAATTAGGCCAAATGCTAAGACTTCTTCGATGAGCTAGCTGCCTTTAATTAAAAGATGAAGCTGTGTCATAGTCTTCTAGAGCAGGGTTTTCCAGTCTTTAATTTAAGACTCATAATGGACAATAAAATCAATAGTGGGTCATGACCAACTTTTTTAAAAGCATGTAATAGACTAGCATAGAAAATGTCAGAATGTGTCATACCTATTAGAGTGAGTATTTTTTCATGATTTTTTTGGTTTCAGCTGTATCTAGGCATAGGCATGTGTGTACTGGGCCATAATGCAAAACTTGTCATCTCTTGCTCTAGATTACAGTTGCAGAAGTTGAAAAACACTATTCTAGGTAATACCTGGTTGATTATTCCTGGGGCAGACGTACAGATAGTGAAACTGCTTTACAGCAGTGTATGATGATTTTAACAGTATCATATGCCTCATAATGTTCACTTTCGCTTTCAACTGTCCTGTAATTTTCATTAACTTTTCAGAAATAGCTTGCAAATTGTTTTTCATCTTGTGCTATCAAAAAAATGTTTTACCAGTTGTGTTGAGTCCTTAGTATCTGTCTAGAGGTGCAGAGATCTCCATAGCAACTCCACAGATTAGAAGGCTGGGCTCTTAGCTTCCCTGGCCAGCCCCAGAGGACTCATAAGGGCAGAGCTGAGGTCACTTACCTGGGGATGGTTCATGGCTTAGAACACAATAGGTTTTCACAATAGGTTGTCAATAAACATTAGCTTCTTGAACAAAAATGCATATGTGGAATGGCTTTACCATTTGCAGAAATAAGGGTCCCAATGTGCCAGTTTATATTACACATCCACCTATTGATCCACCCCACACTGCCTTGAGAGTAGGGGTGTAATGATGTATGCAGATTGCACCCTCCCACTGATAGGAAAAAATCAGCACGATCATAACTCTGCCTTGGTATTTCTGCATGCTACTACAGCTTCCCAGGAAGGCCCAAATGCTTTACTTTGAATTAGCGCTGAACTTGTTTTAATTGAGGCATCTTCCCACCTAGAGCACTTCTATTTTCCATGACCCAGACATAAGACAATGCCATTTGAGTTCGCATGTATATACCAAGAAACATGGATTGTTAGTGGTTGAGAGTATTCTGAGGTCTTCTACCAGGCACAGAGGGAATGATCACAGATTGGTTTTTGCTATAGACAGAGAAGGGAGGTGAGGAGAGACATATGCTATGTGTTTGCCGTTCCCCAGGGAGGACCTTAATGAATCTAAAGGTTAATATTTTGCTTTCATATATCGATATATAAAAATTAATCTTATAAAGTAACAGACATTTTGTTCAAAACTTTAAAACAAATTTAGAAAATATAACCTTATTACTCAAAGATAATAGCTGATACATTTTTAATATCTTTTGCAATATTTTCCTATTTTATTACATTACAGACCTCTTTTTTTTTCCCTTCCATATATCACATGCCCTTTCTAAGTCTATATTTTTCTTTCCAGAATTTTAAACGGGAACATAAATCCTACTGCGATTATAGACCATAACTGATTTAACTAATTGCCTACTGTTGGGCTTTTGGGTTGCTGCCAATTTTCCACTTTTACAAACATTTCTATAGCTAGGTATTTGTGCTTATCCACAATTATATATTTGGAATGAGGAATTTTATTTCTACTCTAAAAATACAGGTCATGGTTGTTTTCCTTTCTACATTCAGATGCCATTTAAAGCCCACTGGGGAAGGTGACTGTCCTATTATTCAAGGAAAAAAGTTATCTTGATTTTGGCCTTAACAAAAGAATGCTCATAAAGCAACAGTATGGTATGGCAAAAGAAAAGCAGGCATAGCTGGGAGCCAGGCCCAGCTTTAGCCCAGCCAGTGCACAGGAAGGACCTTGGGTGAACCATGGACTATCTCATCTTCCTTTTGGCTATCTTAAAAATGAGAGGGTTAGGCTGGGCGTGGTGGCTCAAGCCTGTAATCCCAGCACTTTGGGAGGCCGAGACGGGCGGATCACGAGGTCAGGAGATCGAGACCATCCTGGCTAACACGGTGAAACCCCGTCTCTACTAAAAAAAAAAAAAAAAAAATACAAAAAACTAGCCGAGCGAGGTGGCGGGCGCCTGTAGTTCCAGCTACTTGGAAGGCTGAGGCAGGAGAATGGCATGAACCCGGGAGGCGGAGCTTGCAGTGAGCTGAGATCCGGCCACTGCACTCCAGCCTGGGCGATAGAGCAAGACTCTGTCTCAAAAAAAAAAAAAAAAAAGGGGTTAGACTTCATTCTTTCTTCCCATGCCAAATCTTGAAACGTGGGCCCTATAGCATGAAGGTCACATTTGCCCCATCCCAGAAATTCAAGGTAAACAAACTCAGTTTGGAAAATTTAAAGGATGCGAAGTTTCCATTTTCAAGGCATTGTGAGAACGCCTCTCTCTCCCAGCTGGCGGCCCCATAAATGAAGCATTTCACAAGCTGCTCATGGCTTGCTTAATGAAGATGCCAAATTACACCACCAGATTTTTTTCCCCTTTGGTGCCATCACTTTTCCTCCAGGGTAGCATGAAGATAAGAGTTGGTATAAATGAGAACTTTGTGATATACAGGCAGTGTCTGAGTTTATCTCTGACTCAAATTTTGAGACTTAACATTTCTTATTTACTAATAATTAAACTTCAAAGAAAAAAGAGATAGACCTAGGAAATGGGATAATTTCACTGATATTTACTCACCTAGTAATAAGCATCCAATTCATTATTGAGGAAATAAAGAGATAATACGTACCCAACAAACGAAGGAGGAGAAAAAGAACTCCCAAAGCGTAAGACTTGAGCTCAGGGCTGACTGTCCTACGTGCAAAGAGATGAAGAGAAAAAGAAAAAAAAAAAAAAAACAGATTCTTATCACTCCCCTGTAATTAACAGACCCCAGAGTCATTTGCTGCTGTCCATCAGAGCTCTTCTTTAGAAAATTACTAATAGTGCCTTTTCTTTGTCCCTGCCTAAAGTCTGAAAAATAACTGCAACTGTGGTGCCAAGATAAGTTTAGGAATTTAACAGTGTTTTTTAATAACTGGAGCTAACCTTGTCATTCGAAGGACAGAATGCAAATGTGGTCATAAAGCCTACATTTAAAGACATGTTGGTTTTGCTGAGATCAGGAAGCATCTTAAGTTGGTGGGGTACAGTTATTGGGGGGGAAAACATCAACTGAGAAAATAATTCCCCGTATGCTTCACAAACAGGCTGAAACCATGAGCACCTTTACCATTCTCTAGTCATTTTGTGAAATCCACCAGGTTAGCATGGTTGGACACCCTGGATGGACCATTTGGGAAATAATCCACTTAGCATGTTTCAGCACTGTGATGGTTAATATTGGGTGTCAACTTGATTGAAGGATGTAAAGTATTGATCCTGGGTGTGTTGGTGAGGGTGTTGCCACAGGAGATTAACATTTGAGTCAGTGGGCTGGGAAAATTAGACCCAGCCTCAATCTGGGAAGGCACCATCTAATCAGCTGCCAGCACAGCTAGAATATAAAGCAGGCAGAAACACATGAAAATACCAGATGGGCCTAGCCTTCCAACCTACATCTTTCTCCCGTGCTGGACCGTTCCTGCCTTCGAACATTGGACTCCTAGTTCTTCAGTTTGGGACCCAGACTGGCTTTCCTTGCACCTCAGCTGGCCGATGACCTATTGTGGGATGTTGTTATCATGTGAGTTAATACTTAACATATATCTACATATATCTATATCTCCTATTAGTTCTGTCCCTCTAGAGAACCCTGACTAATACAAGCACCTTTTAAATTGGAAAGGTACCTTCATATAATTACAGTTGTTTCAAAGTGATCCAATCTCCCTGGCCTTGGTTTCCTCAGAACAGTCCCTTAGAATGGTCTTCTATACATTTTCTAGAACATTTCCAGAGTGTAACATTTTCTGGGATGGGAGAGTAGAAAGAAGTTTGGAAACATTGACCAATTTCAGATAGATGGGTCCACATAGCTGATAACACAGTCTCCTCTGTAATACCTCTTACTCTTGCAACTGGTATTTCTTCAATGCTTGTCTTCTGTCCTGAGGCCAAAGACTATTTGTGTCTTGTTTATCATCATGACCTCAACCCTAGCACCATGTGTGGTGCCCAGCATGTGCTAAGTGACAGTGTAAGTGGGTGGGTGGGTAGCCCTTTCTAGGCTTCGTGGTGAAGGCATGTGACGGGGAAGATAGCCGACTGACCACATGCATATGTGCTTCAGGTCATCCTGAGCACCAGTGGCAAAGAACGTTCCTCTTATCTGTTGCTATCATGAGTCCCCAGGGGAGAGGGGAAAGAAATCATACTTCTATGCTCCCTGGAAGGACCTGGCTAGGTGTAGAACCAGTCCAGTGTGGCTGAGCCTTTAGAAACACCCAGGAGCATTTCAGTGTGACTGAGCGACCCATGAGATGCAAGGAGGGCCTAGAAATCAATTCCGTAGAAAATAAACGTTAATAACAAAGTTACCAACAGGATATCCAGTACACAGGATATTAACCTATCTATGGACTTGGCTAGAATAATATTCTTAAATGATCTCAGGGGTCATTCATCCAGCCATCCAATGATATCTATCCAACGAGCTACCCACTTGGCTTGAGCCTCAGGTGGGTATATCTTTGGTTTCTTGGCATGACAAACCCAGTGACAATCCAAAAAGGATGTGTCCTCCCCAAATTCACACATTAAAACTTAACCCCTAAGGTAATGGTGGGGCCTTTGAAAGACGATTATTAGGTCATAAAGACTCTTGCTCTTGTGAATACGACCAGTGCCCTTATAAAGGATGCCCCAGAGTTACCTCACCCCTTCTAAGTGACGGCATGGCAGCAAGGCACATCTCTGAACCAGGAAGCCAGCCCTCACCAGACAGCACATCTGCTTGCACCTTGATCTTAAACGCCCCAGTTTCCAGAACTGAGAGAAATAAATGCCTGTTGTTTGGAAGCCCCTGGGTCTAGGTATTTTGTTATAGGAGCCTGAATGGATGAAGACACTGGAGTTTTTACAATCTTTGCCCCCGTTTCTAAGATTTTCAGGGAAAACACATCTCTTCTCAATTAGAAAGAATACAGTACAGGTAAGTCATCCCAGGGCAGCAGGTCACGACTTTCATTAAGTGATGCGGACGTGACTCTGGCTGATTGAGTTAGACACCTGTAAAACGTTCATGATGAGTCCAGTGTCTCTGGACAGTAACACAGTCAGTACTCTTTAGAATGTGCACGTTACAAAATCCAAGTTCTTCAAAGCTATTATCATCTCCACGGCTCCGGCTTTTGCACTTTCATTTGAAAGCATTGACTTGAAAGACACATAAATAGAGGCAAATTCTCCTTATCAAGAAAGCACGCTGGTATAATGAATTAGAATATTTATCACCTGAAATTTGATTTCCTTTCAGCTATCATGTCACTAGGAACAAAGTGAGCAAGGTGCTAAGATCTCCCTTCATATCCTGTTGGGAAACTGGTTCCTATGAGAAGAATAATCCTTCTTGGCTTGAGTTATGAAGAAATGGAGGGCTCTGTGCGAACACTATTGAAAGCTCTGGACAACACTGGGGAGGGAGTCTTAGCTTTAAATGTACTAGCTGGGTGACCTTGAGAACACCACCCAATTACTCTCGGAGCCCAGTGTGGGACCTAAGAGGGGCTGAGCATCAGCTTTTAACCTCGCTTCCAGATGTTCTGAGCACTGTTGTTGGTGGGATGGTCCTGTTTGGCATGACAGTGGGTCCATTCTTCTGGGATGGGGCAAGGGCTGGTGCACATCTGTGTTCTTGTGCCAGCCTGAGACATCTGTGACGGCAAATCAGACTAGGAAGGTGATGGAATAAAGCTGTGTCTTGGACCTCTCAACATGCACAATGCATAGCGTGTGCTTCCAGCACAGCGTGGAGTTATAAGCCTAGGTCATTTAGGCCATCTGTTGCTGATTAATTTAGAGGGAATCAAATATTTCCAGCAAAGCTCCAAGAGCTGTTTATCAAGCTGAGATTTGGAAGTGATTAAGAATTTCAACAAACTTTCCATGTTTGGTAGTCACCACTAGTGAGTGTCTAGAGGCTGGGTTTTTGCAGAGGAGTCATGGGGCAAGCAAATAAGAGACTAGTCATTTTTCATGCTTCTCGGTGCCTTTAGTGTATGAATATCACAATATAACTTCACAAGAACGTCTAATAATGAAGAATAAACTACTTGTAAGGCAGCCACCTAAAACCTATATATGAGATCTGATGGGTTTTGTCCAAATGCATATTATACATAATCATCTTCTCTAAATAGTTTTAAATTCAATAGTTCATTTCATAAACACTTTCACATTCTTAAGAATTTTCATTATTCCATGGAGCTGCAGTGCCATAATTTAACTCACTATTCCAATTCAGGGTTTTCTGCTATTATAGTTAACGTTGTAATAAAAATCTGTCTGCATTGAGCTCTTTCTTTTTTTTTCTTGTACAGAAGTACTTTTTAAAGAAAAATGGCAAGGGGCAGGATTACTGAATAAAAGGGTCTGAATATTTTTATGGCTCTTGACTCACATTGCCATATTGCTTTTTTTTAAAGGAGTGATAGCCTTTTCCCATGCCACCAGCAATTTGTGATTTTGTCAGTTTTGATACAGCCTTGTAAGCACTGGGTGTCAATTTTTAAAATTTATTTTTCAAACGTAGTAAGTATAAAATGGCAATTTGCTATTGTACCCTTAATGCTCTCCACATTCAAAAGACCTTGCTAATGATGTTCTAGGTAACATTAGGACTTGTAAAAATCCTCTTCCTTGGAATTCATAACAAAGACGAGGAAATCTGGTGGCGAAGAGAGAAGCTAAATAAAGTAGAGGTGAGGTGCGTGGTCACGGGGTACTTCCATGTGTTTCATTCCTACTTTTATTTCCAGCCCTTGCTATTGAATCTGTTCACTTAGATAACTGCATCCCAAGAAGGCAAGTCTGTCTTTTTTTTTTTTTTCCTGAGACAGAGTCTTGCTCTGTCTCCCAGGCTGGAGTGCAGTGGCATGACCTCAGCTCACTGCAACTTCCACCTCCTGGGTTCAAGCAATTCTCCTGCCTCAGCCTCCCAAGTAGCTGGGATTACAGGCGTGTGCCATCACAAGGTTTCTCCATGTTGGCCAGGCTGGTCTCAAACCCCTGGGCTCAAGCAATCCTCCCACCTCAGCCTCCCAAAGTGCTGGGATTATAGGCATGAGCCACCACGCCCAGCTGATGAGACTTTGTGTAGCGGGCCTTCCCCTGATTCAGATGAACGGCAGGCTATGTGTTAGTTCACCTCTAGGTTTCCAACACAAATCTAGGTAACTCTGCAAATGATAAAAGTTACTCAGAATATTACTAATGGCTCATCTTTGAGGTATCTCATCTGTCTCCAGGACAGGTCTCCAGAGACAGGTAACAACAGAATTTTGGTTGGCTCTCTCCAACAACCTCTTTGTACAAGAATGGTCACTGCTCACCTGCCATGAGCCATGCTGCACAATAACCCGTCACATCTCTACTGAGTTTGCACACACATGTTCTCAGGTCTCAGTGGGTCCTGCTCCACTGTAGGAGGCAGGCAGGATCGGTCATATCACCCCCAGCTACAGATTCAGAAGCAAGTCTAGGGGGAAGTGCCCACGTTCATATGGCTAAGCAGTGGCAGGGTGGTGGGGGCTGGGCACTGATGCTATTTTCATTTTCCTCCAACAAGGCTGCATCCTGTAAGGCTCGATGCAGGATCCTTTTCAAAATTGCCTGCAGGTCTATTTCTGGGAGAACATGAAAGTGCTGTCTTCTCCCCCATGCCCTGCCTTCTTCTCTTGGTGGGAGGTCCCTAACAAACATAATTGATTCCCAGCAGCCTAGAGAAGCTGCGCTCCTTGCTGTGGCCCTAGCTCACCTGGCTCGAGAGATTCCTATGTTGTCTGAAGCTCTGGTCCCTGGGAGGCCTGCAGATGAACACTAGGTGGAAAGGAGGAGAGGTGGGGCTGTGCCGATGGCTTACCTGATGAGGATGATGACTGAGGGTGTCTGTGCCATGGCACCGATCAGGCTGCAGATACACATCACACAGAGGAAAGTGAGGAAGGCCTCTTGGCACCCAGGACTGGGGCATTTTCCAGGAACCACGGTCGCATTCTCAGCAGGGACGGTGGTGAGGCACGCACAGCCCGTCAGATTCTGAAAGGGAAGCGTTCAGCCCTTTTATCTGGGGGTATCTCCAGTTTCCAAAGGCAAATCCATCCATCAGCTGAAGCTGTCACAGCCTAATTACGCATTCTGTGGCATTCCATTAATTAGGCCTGAATAAGCGAGTTAGCTTTTTTAAGGAGGCTGCAAAACACACGCAAATAAAGGAATATTTACAGGGAGGAGAGCTGATTTCTCTGTCTCTTGTGTGTTTCATTTCCATTTTCAAGAATCCCTCAGTAAGCTGAACCATAGATAACTGTGTCCGCCCAATACAATTAGAGAGGAAATTGCGCTTCCACAATGTGATAAAACATTGCCAAATTAACATTGTAATTAGTTGCCAATTTGTCCTCTCTTTTACGCAGTTATAATTACACTGAAGTGTATTAAAAGAAGTAAATCAGGTAACCCGCATATTGTTGCTGGTTGAGTGCCCAACATGGCACTTGGAACAAAGGCTGCACACTGTTACGCATGAAGTCACTGCGTCTGCAAGGCCGGGTGAGGGACAGCTGATGGAAAGTTCTCTGGAGGCTGAGGAAGCAAAGGGGGCTAAGAGATGCAGAAGCTTGGAGCAGCTCGTGGGGAGCAGAGTTAAAACCCAACGAGATACATTTATTAATATATGATCAGAGAGAAGAAAAAAAAAAGCGACTGCATTTCATTTGATCTTCTGAGTGGATTCTAGCCCAGCTGCCTGTTCCAGGCAGGGTCCTCTCTCCCGCTCGCTCCAGGACTTTCTGATGGCAAAGGGAGGAGCAGGGACTGGGAGAGGCAGTGCCCAGTGCCAAGCCAATTAAGGTTCCATAATAATAGTGCAGAGGTCTTTAATGAATACAAAGTGAAAACAATCATAAATGATTCATTGCTTTTCCTTCCAGAACTGCTTGGCTTTCAGAGCACGTGCCCAGGTAAATCCTCCTGAGGGTCAAACAAATCCCCTCTGGCTTTTACAGTTCTCCTCCTCTGGTCCTCCCCCTCTGCCCACAGAATATAGAGATACGGGTTTTCTGATCCCATTAAGCTATATGGGATGATTTCAGGGGTGTCTGAAAGTGTTCACGTGCCCCAAACCCAACAGGGCCAGTCTGTATAGCTGTGCCCCCAACAGGGGCTTTTATCCATGGGGAAGGAATGATGGGGGCGGACGTATGCTGGGGCTCCACCCTTCCCCTCAGTGTCTGCCCAGAGCAGGCGCCTTTGTGAAAGTGGTTCAATTAGTGTACCTAGGGGCATTTATTGTAATACCCAGAAGATCCTGAGGCCCCGCCCCTCTGTCCCTTTTCATGTACCTCTGCCTAGAGACTTTTTAGCTCTTTTTCAAAACCCAGCTCAGATACTGCCTCCCTTCTCAGAACCTCACCTCACTGGGCACATCCCAGCTTCCTTCCAAGTCACACAGGGCCCTTTTTAAGGGTCACTCCACCCCTACTGCAGAGACCTTTACATGCCTCCTAGAGGAGACAAGAACCCTTTGGGATAAGACCTATGTCTTTTGCATTCTTTCCCAAGCATCTTTTCCTAGCACAGAGTTGAGACGTAGATGAAAGTAAGCATACAGCTTTAGAATGCACATGAGCACGAACCTTCCTCATTTTTATTAGGAAGCAAGACTTCTCCCCAACTTTCACTGAAAATGCCACTCCTCCTCTCCCCAGGAGAGGAAACTGCCCACTCCTCCCCAGCATCACAGCCAAATTTTTCTAGCTATTTATCTCACCACCTGCATTCCTCTTCTCCCACGCTCTCAGCTCACTCCGACTGGCTTCTGTTTCCACACACATGAATCCGGTGGTGCTAAGTTCTTCAGTGGGCTCCATATCCCAGGTCCACCATGCATTTCTCTCTTCCCGGAGCTCTCAGGAGCACAGGCCCCTTGCTTACTACTCATCATTCCCTTGTTTGGCTTCAAGACTCCACTCTCCCTGTTTCCCTGGACCTCTCTGGTCACTCACTTTCCATCTTTGTTGGTACCTTCTCCCCTTTCCCACCTGGTCTGGACTTTCTTCCTTTCTTCATCTGTACTCTTTCCCCAGCTCTCCTTCCCTCATTTTACCATCTCTGCATTGGATCATAGCCTTTCCAGATTTAATCTTTAGCCTGGATCCTTCTCAGATCGACTTGCTATATCCCTTCCTAAGACTCATGAGCATGGTGAGGCATCAAAACTGCCTCCAGGAATGAGTGCCTGTGGTAGATTCTATGCTTACAGCGTAGCACTACTGTCTCACCTAAGGCTGGGAACTATCTCCCCCAAATTCCCCTTCCTGAAACATGGGGGCTGGACAGGAGGGAAACCTGGGAGAAACTCAGAAGGCAGGAGTTGTAAGAGACTAGCATATGCCACCTTGCAATATGCCTCTTTTGCATAAAGAATATTTTGAGCTGATTATTTTGAGAAACCACAGACACAGGAAGAACCTCTGACAACAGAAGTTACCGTTGTGTAAGGAAAATTAAATTTACATTTACAAAGGAAATCTCCATTTGTAAGGGTGGTTCCTCTCTGTACCAGAGAGAGGAATGACTGAATCCCTAGAGACTATTATCAATCTAGAAGACACTGACTTAAGTTTGCATAACAAATGTTACTCTTGTTTAAAGTGCTTTTTCTGGGCATCTCCTCATAACTGGCCTTCCCCACACCCTTCTTTCTCTGTTTCACTGGACCATGGTATTCAAGTCTGAAGTCAAAGCCACCTCTTTGAGATTCACTCATTTCTCTGGCTATCTCCTGTGTCTACATCATGTATACGTGTTTCTAAATCTTTGTTTTCCTCCTGTTAATCTGTCTTAGGTTACAGGGGTCTGTCCCAACTGGGAACTGTGAAGGGTAAAGAGAAAATTGTGTATTTCTCTTCTATAAAGTGGAGCTGAGGCCATTGCTCCCAGAAGGTCACAAGGTCAGGGATGAGGATGGACACACAGACATGCCCAGAACGTGCTGGTCTGTCCCAGCACTCCCCACTTTACACCGCCTTCTTTTCTGCCTACCCTGCTGACCGGTGGAGGCGCCATGCCCACCTCTAGTGACCTGGCTGCAGTAGGCCATGTGGCTCCCCACATCCCAGAGTGCCCATCAGATCTCCTGAGCAGCCATGCAGCACAGCTTCCTGGGATGTTCCCCTGAGCTCTGACTCGCCCACCTGTGCCAGGGGTGTCTAGTGAGGAAATGTTGCTTTGCTTCTTCCTCTTACTTCAAAACACTGTTTTCCTGACAGTTACGCAGCCCCAGCCCAAGCTCCAAACTCCTTTCCCTCCACCTCTTACCTTAGTAACAGCACTCTATTGACTATAAAAGTAATGGCAAAAACCGCAATTTTGCACCAACTTAATAGAAACCAGGACGTAATTCTGAATCCTCCATTCATATACCTACATCAAATTCATCTTCCCCCGACACTAAAGCTAATGAAGACAGAGACCACTGTGGCTGTATGCCCTAATTTACCCCAGCCATCCAGGACAGGGCTTGGCTCACAACACGGATTTTATACACACACACACACACACACACATATTTATTTATATATTTATATTTATTTATATATATTTATATTTATTTATTTATATATGTTGACTGAGTGAATATCTAAGTTCTGTTCATTTTGCCATGTCCTAAATCTGTCTCAAACCCCGCCCTAGTTCAAACCACTTGCAACCATCCTTCTTTGGTTACTGCAGTGGTCTGTGAGGAAAAAGATTTGGGAGTGAAGTTTTTAGAACCATATGAACTCAAAGAGTAGTTAGGCATAAATGAAAAACGGGCCCCTTGTGGGTGGCTGTGGACTTGTTTGGCTAAGTACCCCAGGAATCCCTCAATTCCAGTACCCCCACATCACATTCCTGAGTGTTTCTGAGAGGCTATGCACTTGTAGCATGCAGTCTCTCAGGAATGTGATATGGGCACTGGAGTTGAGTGAGGCCAGAACCCTCTGAATGTGCCATGTGATCGGTGAGCTTTCTTTGGTTTAACAAGTCATCTGCAATTGCTGCCTGCATCTTGGTCTTATTTTTGCCCATACCTAGGCTATGGCTCAATTATATTATATTTACCATAAAGAGGAAACTGGCCTCTCTCTGCCCTAAAAAGTAGAAAATTCCTCCTGAAATGGATCCTCTGATCATGGCACTAATGGAATGGGATACAATGAGACATCTTTATCTCAGGCTACAGCTAGTACGGTGCCTGCACAGCCCGATCCGGGTGAGCTAAATGTGTCCATGATGTCTATGTTCATGTTAATGAGGTGAGCAGACAGCAGGGTTAAGCTGCCATAGGATTTGCAGCCGAAACAAAGGGTAGCAGTGCGTGGTTTGAATGTTTGGTGTCCCTTGACCCAAGAATCCATATGTTGAAAAATAATCACCAATGTGATGCTATTACAAGGTGGGGGGTCTTCAGGAGGTGATTAGGTCATGAGGGTGGAGCACTCATGAATGGGATTAGTGTCCTTATAGAAGAGGCCCCAGAGAACTGCCTTGCCCCTCCCACGACGTGAAGACACTGCTAGAGGGTGCCATCTATGAACAGGAAGCAGGCCTTCATCAGACATCAGATCCATAAGCACTTTAGTCTTGGACTTCCCAGCCTCCACAGCTGTGAGAAATTTGTTGTTTATAAGCCATGCAGTTTAAAGTGTTTTGATATAGCAGCCAAAAGGGGCTAAGATAGCCCCAGGCTGAATGGACAGGAATGGGATGATTTAGGGTTAATGACAGAAGAAAAGCCAGAGACTAGCACAAGACCAATGAAAATGTCTGTCTGTTGGTGTCCAAGAGGAAAAGCTGGAAATGGATGGATCTCTCCTAAAGGTTCTAGGCAAATCTGAATGTATTATTCAGATTTAATTTATTCATAGAGAGCTGTGAAAGAGGCTGGGGAGGAGATGCCAGAGTGCTCTGAGCAAGGACTTGGATGGGTTTCCTTTTCCATGCAATGAGTCAATCCACCAGGATGGGCTGGGTAGTCCCAGACATGGGGAGCAGGCTGGGGCAGCCCTGCAACCTCTCCAGCAGGGGATCCAACGGAAAATGCTGAGGTTGTGGTCAGATGGCAAGGGGTAGGAAGTTCCTTTATTGGGGCTTATGTGACATAAGAGCCCATATTTGTTCAACATTATGCTAAGGGAGCTGGGTGCATAAGGTCGTGAGGCTGTTAAGGAGTAATCTTCTACTGAGATGTCGGAGTGTTGTAGGAGAAATTGCAGATGAGGACTTACGTAGTTTCACCTTTCCCAGAGTGCAGAGAGATGATTTCTACCAATGGGGTTTTCAACTTTGATCCGAAGGGAAAAGGGGAAGTAGGGGATACCCCTTCAGCTGGCAGTAACTGGGCCCCTACATGGGAAGCCCTAGACCTGCAAACGCTTTGAGCTATAAGAAGTTTGAAAATCTAGAGAAAAGCTAGATATGAGAGAGCAGTCTAATCTAAGGGGACGATAAAGATTGGTATCCTAATTCTCACCCCAAACCCCAATAGCATAGTTCTATTTGGCCAATCCAAAAAGCAGGTGGATCTTGGAATTGACCTGTAGACTACCATGATCTGAATGAGTGATATGACCCCTAATGCTTTCTCTGGCTGTCCCTAAGACAATTAACTAGTAAGAAAGTATACCAGACTTCAGATTAGTTTATGATTGCAGAATTGGCAAATGCCCCCATTTTCCATCCCCATTTCAAAGGCAATGCATTCTCTGGGAAGAAATGCAGTCCCTGCTGCCTCTGGGAGAGGTGAATTCTCTGCTTGGCATCCGAACTTGGGGGGGTGGTGGGATCTAGCTTTACTGTCAATAAAATGTACCATGACACTTCATGTTAATGATAAGGTGGCCACTGAGCTCCCAGAACAGACCTGACAAGTTTGTTGATCTGGAGGACAGGGGGAACCGGCTTGTCCATTCTACGAGAACATATCCAACAGACAGACCTGCCCAGGCACAAAAGGACATATATACAATATGAGCCACAATGTGGTTTGTCAGAGCCCAAGTTTTGCAGCAGTCTGGATGCTCATTGATAAGAGACTGGTTAAAAACAGACTACTAGGTCCACGCGATGGAAGATTATACAGGCATAAAAAAGGTAGAAGAACATCCCTTATGTACTAATTTAGAAATAACTCCCAGGTAAACTGCTAACTGAAAAAGCCAAACAAAATAGCGAGGTCCAAAATAGGGCCTTTTATGTGCACTAAAAAATCCAGGAGGATGTACAAGAAACCGAGGACAGCAATCGTCTATTTGGCAGGTCGAGGAAGAAGTAAACAGGGGACAGAGGGGAAAGGGAGAGTCCCTCATGTCCTCCTTTTTATACTTTTTGATTTTTGAATCATATAAATGTATTTATTAAAAATTGAAAATGTTATAAAATAAATCAATGAAAGGAGAATAGCACATCACTGAAAATTGTATTTCTGTTCCACCTTAATCATTAATTTCAATTGAGAAATGTTTCTATTCACATACAATGATGAGAATAAATAATTACAATAAAGCTAGAGACCACAAAAATAGAAAAATGACTCTCTGGAATCTTGGATTTGTTTTCTGTTGATGAAGGAAGCGGTCAGTATGCTATTTTGACAGCCGGTATTACAAGAACAAGATACTCCTCAGCAGTGTTTCAAAAATACTGGCAAATAAAGTTGTTTTCTGCTTGTTCCCTGGCCCCCCCATTCAATTCTGATGATCGATTCCTATTAATTGTACAAAGGAAGCAAAGTTCTAGGTGGAAAGATTATTTTTCTAAGAGGATGGTATAGGGATATTTGTATGAAGAGCCTTCTATGGAAACTTGAAAGGTAGAGGATCACCCCTGGAATACTGTTTTTACTTTTCCTCCTTGAAAGCAGTTACCAGAGAGACATGAAAATTTCTTTTTCCTTTTTTTAGAGATGAGGTCTTAGTTTGCAGTGCAGTGGCATGATCACAGCTTACTGCAGCCTCAAACTCCTGGGCTCAAGTGAGTCATCTTTTCAGAGATGGGGATCTCGCTATGTTGCCCAAGCTGGTCTCAAGTTTGGGGCCTCAAGTGCTCCTCCCCTCCTCAGCTCCTGAGTAGCTGGGATTACAGAGGCATGCCACCATGCCTGGCTCTGTTTCTAGAAATATTCATAAAGGGAGTTTACCAGGGAGTACCACCACAGGCCATGCACTCTTCCTGCTTTTGCCTGTGAGATCTTTGATCTTTCGCACCTGATGTCCTAATAGCTGAGATAGCAAAGAACGTGGGACACTACCACAATAAAGTGGGGTGTTTTCCTTGGAATGGCAACATACTTCTCTGTGTCCCAGACACTTATGGATTTTCTCATGATTCACTGACATTCCTCAGACATTCTCCTGTCATTTATTACTGTCTTTTTGCAGCTTAGAATCTCTTCACTTCATTGGTTCAACCAAAGCTGGTATTTCCAGGCATAACCCTCAGATCTCATCCCAAAGGGCGATGGCAACCTACAAGCTCAAGGCAAAGGGGACACTGACAAACTGCAAGAAGAAATATGATCTCTTCTTCCCTTGTGGGGTCACTGGCTGAAGAATAAAGGCCAGGGAGAAAAATTCTGAGATCAAAGCAAGACCTCCTCCCACCTTGCACCCCGGTAACCTGTGGCATGTGAGCCTGAGCACGTCCTGTTAGATCTTAATTCTCTCCTGCTGAGGGGAGAAAGGGGGTTGTTCTTTCGTGAGCAGAAAGGCTCACTCTGCTCCAGCTATCTAACACAGGACATGGTGGGGAGATCACAGAAAGGTGAAAGGTGTGACTGCAACTCTGAAGGAACTAGCGGCCCCTCTGTTTCTCCCTCCAGCTTTCTCTCTTCCAACTCCAAACCTGCCTGCATCATGAGGTCCAGATTGTCACACCTCAGCCTGTGCACTCTTCCTGCTGGAATGTCCTTCCATGCCTGGCTACCAAACACCCACTACCCTTCATGATGAAAGCCTGGCCCTGCACACCTCCCTCTCCAACTCCCGGGCTCAAGTGAGCCACTTGCCCGGCTAGTTTTTTTTTTTTTTTTTTTTTAATCTTTTCAGAGATGGTGGTCTCATTCCCCCATCCCGCAGTGGGGAACATGCCTACTCCCTCCTTCCACCCCTGCCCCACCCAGAGTCAATTTCTACCCAGCAGGCCTGACATTGCAAGTTCACTGATTTGTCTACATAGCTGCTTCCCTCTTTTAGAACCTAACCACCTAACCTTTAATGTTGGATTTTTTAAATTAAAAAAAAATCTGTTCCTCATTGGAAAAGTGATAATCATTTTAGATAATTTTGAAATAAGCAAAATTTACTTTTTCAGCCCCTAACCTGAAGTATCCATCTATGAATAGCTGGCTATACGTTCTTCCAACATTTTTTATGCAAAGATATGCATATATTTCGATATTTATCAAAAGGGATTATTGTCTATATATTATTTTACAATGTGTTCTTTTCACTTAACTGTATTGTAAGGTAAGATTAGGTGTTGCTTTGGGTGCTCCCCTGGACATAACTCTATTAATAATACGACATCTCATTTTATAGTAAACATGAGCTCCTTTCTCTAGTACTGGTACTCATACTAGAGGTGGGGGACCCCTGCTATATGGCGCATCTAACTCTCCAGTTGGTTTTTATAGTGGGCAAATACGGTTATGGGGAGAAGAAAAAGACTGAAGGATGAATACTCAGTGTCAGCTTAGATGCTGACCTTTTTCAAGAAAGATACAATTTATAGAACATGCCTCATCCCTTCTATGACAGCAGTGGTTCTTAATTGGGGGCGATGATATCCCCCAAAGGACATTTGGCAATGTCTGGAGACATTTACAGTTGTCGGAACTTGTGGTGGGGAGGGCAGGGGTGGCATCTGGTGGGGAGAGCCCAGGGATGCTGCTGAACACACAGTGCATAGGACAGCGCCTCATGACAATCCATTATCTGGCCCCAAATGTCAATGGTGCTGTGACGGAGAGGCCCTGTATTAGAACAGTGGTTCTCCATCCTGGTTACATATCAAAAACACTTGAGGAGCTTTAAAAAATACTGATACATGGGTCCTACTCCAAAATAAGGGAATCAGAATCTCTGAGAGTGGGGCTCAGGCCTTATGTTTTAAAAGCTCCCACGTGATCCTAATGTGCAGCCCATATTGAGACCCATCCCACTGAACCATGAGCTGCCTGCCTGCGTCCATAATGGAGCTGTCCTCCTCCCTGCCACAGAACCTACTTGGTATTTCGCTGAAACAGGTGCTCAATAAATATTTGTTGCCTGGAATAGGGGGCATAAATTAGTCATCTATCATTAGTACCCTACAAACTGCAGTGCTGGACTCATACTGACTTTCAACATTCTATTGGTGGCTGATGGAAGTTTTTTTTTCCTAGTCAATTATTCAGTACATCAAAAGGATACAACTTCCAGCAATCAGTCTGCAGCATACTAACATGCTTCTGTTGGAATAATGACTTCTGAAAGTGAAAGGTACAGAAACAATCTGGACAATACATTCACGCCAAAGGAAACTTACAGAATTAACTCACAATTTTTTTTGGTCACCCTTCCTGGTCATATGCAGTGAGAAGAATTAGAAGTTGTATATTAAATGCAGGCCTGGAAACTTCCACTGCTATCACTCAAGGAGATATAAGAAAAAAAAAAAAAAATCCAATCCAGAGCAGGAAGAAAAGCTTACTATCAGGAAACTGCTAACACTAATCAGATTTCTCTATAATCAGAATTATTTGATCAGTGACTTATTTACATCTAATTCAGTTACGGGGAATTTTCACGTCTTGATGGAAACCATAAAGTGGTGAATGGTGAGCAAGGATCAGGTCTTTAGTATTGAAACTGGCACCTTCCGACCTACCCACCTGCCAACTGCTAAACAAGAAAGTGGTATTACCCCTGGATCCCTGGGGCTCTCGGAGGTCAGTACAGGGCCTCCAGCTGGGTGTTGAGAAAGCCTGGGCCCTTTATCCAGAGCCATGGCTGATGGTGAGAATGCAAGGGTCCACAATAGAGCCCCTATCCCTGCAGCTTAATGAGGGAGGTGCCAGAGTAAATGAACCATTAGAACAGTGAGGTGAGAGCCTTGCTAGGCATGAGCAGAGGCAATAGTGGTTTGCAGGAAGGGCACTAACACAGCCCTGGAGGAAGCAATGAGGTGGAGAAGGCTTCTCAGCAGTGGGGAAGGAGAGACAGCCCTGACAGATAAGACAGCTTCGAAAGGAGAGACTACTACAGATAAGAGAAACAGCAGGTGTAAGGGCCCAGGGGCAGGGAGAACTCCAAGAAGTTCTACTTACCAAGTGGCTCTTTAAGAGGTGAGAGGGCCTGTAATCCCAGCACTTTGGGAGGCCGAGACAGGTGGATCACTTGAGGTCAGGAGTTCAAGACCAGCCTGGCCAACATGGTGAAAAACCCTGTCTCCACCAAAAATATAAAAAATTAGCCCGGTGTGGTGGTATGTGCCCATAATCCCAGCTACTTGGGAGGCTGAGGCAGGAGAATCACTTGAACCCGGGAGGCAGAGGTTGTAGTGAGCCGAGGTTGTGCAATTGCACTCCAGCCTGGGTGATAGAGCGAGACCCTGTCTTGGAAAAAAAAAAAAAAAAGAGGTGGGAGGAATAGGGAGGTTGAGGCTGGAGAGGCAGCCAGGGCCAGATAGTAAAGGCCAAATAAATGTCTCGAACTAGAAGTCCATGTTTGAAGAGGT
Organism: Trachypithecus francoisi; assembly: GCF_009764315.1. NCBI lineage: Eukaryota > Metazoa > Chordata > Mammalia > Primates > Cercopithecidae > Trachypithecus > Trachypithecus francoisi. The sequence goes on from NW_022681468.1 coordinate 96,992,724, forward strand.
AGAAAAAAGGTGGACATCTTAGGGGAGGTGCAGAGGAAGACACTATTTTTCCTTTCTTGGCATCCATGTGTACTTGACATTGGACAGACCCTACATTCAAAAGTCGGATCCCCCACTTCCTACTGCATGGCCTTGGCCAAGTGACTAACCTCATCGGTATTCAGGAAATAAAAAGAACATCTATTTCCCAAGGTTGCTGGGAGGATCAATGAGATAATATACACAGGGTTGAGGCCATGGGTGGAAGAATTGATGAAACCAGGAAGAATGGCTGAATTCACATTGGGGAAGATGGAGAATTCCAGGGGACCACTGTGAAAAGGAGAAGGAGGTAAAAGGTTTTACCTTGTCAAAGAGTTTTTTTTTTTTTTTTTTCTCCTGAGCTTGGAGACAAGAATAATGGAGAAAAAGGGGGGAGAGGGAGAGAGTACATGTACCAGGAATATAGCCACCATTTGGCATTTTCTCAAAATGCTGCAGCAGAGATTTAAAGGATTTAAATTGCTTTTCACTCATTTTTGGATGTTGGCCTGAGATTTCTCTGACTCTGGGCCAAGCTGCCATGGGCCACGAGTGACACATGGAAGGCCCCATTACCTGGACCTTAATAGGCTCTTGACAGACCTTGCTGCTGCTGCTGCAAGTTTTATGGCTGTGGTTGTTTTTAAGGCTAGACTGTCACAAGGGCCCCTTTCCAGGATAAGCATTGCTCTGGGTCTCCAAATCCCTCATCCACTTGTTGGAAGCCAGGGCATCTAGAGATCTGCCTCTGCAGGGAAGGCATTGTATGCCCCATCCCAGTACTGGGGCCTGGTGGTTTCTCCATCTCTGCATTGCAATTGCATGGGAATACCATCCTTGCCTCACCTACACCCCAGCAGACAATGTGAGGCCTTGAGTAATGTGAATAAAAGGCAGGTGTCTGGGGGAATAAACAGTAGGTCCAGAGGTAAGCAGAGGAGCTTGCAGTCTGATAATTGTGTTCTCCAGCTTTGCTGTTTCAGCAGCGGGATGTAGCCATAGATGAGCCTGGTAAGACTCTTATTCAATAAGACTCCTGTACATGCAAGATCAGGGGAAATGCAATTTTTAAGATAATTTTTTTGGTCAGTGCATTCCCTGGAATAGAGACTCGTTTGGTCTCAGGACACTAGACTATATTGAGTCAATTTAATTCTTAGGACAATAACTGAGACTGATTTATAATGTAACTTTCTGGATATTAAAATGTTAATGAAATTGTTGTCATGAAAAATAATGGCTTGTATTTTTATTTGAACCATTCTCAAGGTCCATCCCTTCTTTTAAAATTTATTTCCACTCACATAAAGAAATTGCTTTATCATCTAATTTTAAAAAATCAGTTTCTCCCACCCATCCCCCCATGGTGATTTATTTTCTCTACAGAAAATGTTAATAACTGGCCAGGGATCTAAATGTTAAACACAAGGGAAAATGAAATCTTTGAAAATGAAAATAAATGATCTATTTTTCTTCTTTCAGAGAAATTGCTACTCCTGAAAGACATAAGATGTAGGGAGAAGCAGCAGCTAATGATCTCAACTCTAAGTCCCTTGAAAGCTGCCACTGTGGGTTCATATTTTCCTTCCCACTATGCCTTGCACAGACATTCATGGAGTGCTTCTGGGTGCTGGCCCTTGCTTAAGAAATCCAAAGACCAGAGCAGACGACAGACACTTCTAGCAAATCACCGTAATAAAATGAGAACAGTGTCTTTAGGAGAAAGAGGTACCAAAGGACTTCAGAGAGAAGAACCCCAAAGATAAAAGAGGGAAGGGATGGTTTCAGAGGAGGGGATATTGGAGGAGGCTATTGACTGGTGAGTAGGACCTGTCCAACTGGAGGGAGGTGTATAAAAAGACAGGCTGTATGGGGGAAGCTGAACACCACAAACTGAAAGGAGATAGAGCTGAAGACATGTGGCACCTAGAACTGATCTTCTAGTTGACAGAGTAGCATGAGAGAGGGTCATTTGCTATGTTACAGAAACCCTTCTGACTGCAGTGTTGAACAAAATGCAGGACATAAGGGGCCATCCTGGGAGGCCAGGTAGGAACTACTGCACAGGTCCAAGCAAGAGATGGGGAGGGCCTGCATAGGGAAGTGGTGGTGTGGGTGCAGCAGGGCAGGTGCCAAGGATTCCTGGAAGGTGGGATCAGCACCACTGGATGACCCGTCACTTAGCACCAGGTTTTCAGGGAGAGAACATGGAAAGCTGTGGGCTGACAGCCAATTGTAAAATCCATGCTAAGCAGGAAAAAGCACTCCACCTCCCTCCCAGAAATGTGTCAGGAACATGGAAAGAGGTGGGAGGCATTTAGTTAGGAGGAAAATGGCAAAGTGAACTGGGTAGGAAAGAGGCTGAATTGGTGTCAGAGTGTTTCAGGTCTGGAAGAAGTCTTTCCTGATAAATGGTTTTTAAGCCTCTCTTGACATACTTCTGGTGATGGGGAGCTCACTACCCACGCAGACATCCTATTCCACTGACACTCTGCAAGCATCTTGAACCACCTTTGGTTCCATATATACAGCTTCCTTTGAATTTTTACCTCCAGTTGCACAATGAAACTTCCTACAAACCCACTTGATTTAGCAAGAAGACCTGAATCAGTCCTCTCATCCTGCTGATGGAACATCTTCCACCACAGCAGGGCAACAGCTAAGAAAAAGTCACAGGGAAGGGGAACCACCTGTGCAAAAACTTGGGTTTTAAGCCACTTTGGCTGCCTGAATCCCCTACCCCATCCCCTGCCCCATCCCATTACCGTGCTGTTGCAGCCAGCGAAGCAGGCAGACAGGTAGGTGATGCCATCTGCCCCACACACTGGAGTGAAGGAATCGGTTTGGCATTCACAGTTATTATTGCAGGGTGAGTAGGGGTCCAGGGCTGAGCCAGGTGCTGTGCTGGAAAAGAAAAAAAACACGAAAGCCATTAGAAACAGGTCAATTCGGAATCAGATGACCCCAGTGACAGCCTTTCGCCTCTGCTGTGATGAGTCGCATGGTACCCTGCTTACGGGATTGTTACCTGGTTCTCCCTTCCCTTTTCCTTTTCCAACCTTAACCCTCCCTGTCCAGCAAGGAGCAGCCCAGGGACACTGCTGAGAGCTATGTGGGTTGTGCCCTGACCAATGATGCCAGCTTGGGTGGTGGGCTGGATGGGAGCTGAGTCCACTCCAGCTCCTCTCATGAAGTGAGGAGGAAGATGCTTTTGATCACTGGTATTGATGTGTCCTCTGGGCTGGTGGTAGTTGGGACTCTGCTCAGGGCCACCCACTCCATGATGCCTCTCCTGATTGCTACGGCCTCGGCTTACCCCCTGTCCTGAACAAACACCTATGCCTGCACCGCTGAGGATTTAACTCCTTCCCTCTTTGGGCTGGTTCTTGTCTCTGCTTTATTCCTCCCCTGCAGTCAGGAAGCCTCATGATGCTTACTTGCTACACTGCTACAACCAGACTGGCTTCCATAATTATTGTCTAATTGATTCAATGTCTTCAGAAAAATAACACTAAGATGTTTTAATTTTTCCTTTGCATCATTAAAGGCACAGTTATCTAGAGCAAGCAAATTGAAAAAACAGCAAAAGGGTAGAGTGAGTGTATTAGCTCTGTAAGACAGGAAATGTTTCTTCTTTAGTCTGATTATTTTCAGCTCTGTCTCCTAAGGTTCAGAGCACTTCATGATAAAGATGATGATGGCGACACCTGGCAATTTATGTGTCATGCACTATTCAAAGTACGGCATGGATTATTTCATTTATTCTCATTTTAATCCCATGGGCTTTAGAGAAGAAACTGAGGCACAGCCAGGTTAAGTGACTTGTCCAAAAGTACCGAACTCATAAATGGTAGAGGAGACATTGGAACCAGGGCCATCTGACTGTAGGATATACACTTTTTTTTTTTTGTGGAAGAATAACATCATTATAGTGAGACCTTGTACTCCTAACCACTACACTTTACTACTTGGGAGTCGAGCAATCTGCTACTTGAGACAGCTGTTATGCATAGCACGTGCAAACGGGAAGAAGCCATATCTGAACAGGAAGCGAGGGCCAGGCTGGGGTGGGGATTGGAAGGGGCAATCCCGTGGTGGTGTAAAGGGGAAGGAGGGGCATACGGTGCCTGGATTGTGCACAGACATACAGAAAGCTGCCTCTGCTCTGCTCTCCCACTCTGCCTGCTCACTTTTGTGGGTGGCAGAGAAGCTCTGGCTCCACTGCATCTTCTGGCACAAGTGTAGGAGCAGGCTGGGTGGCCTGCTTGGAGGAAGAGTCTGGCTCTGGAGAGAGAAACTGGTAACCTGCAGGCCAGCCATGCTGCAGCCTCGATGCTCCAGGCTGGATTTCCAAGGCAGCCTCAGTCCCATGTGGAAAAGGGGACAGCTATTGACACTGGATAGCTGAAGACTCCCCATAATTCCCTCTAAGGGCAATTCTCACTGGACTCTAGTCCCAAGTCTTGGGATAAAAACTAGGAAGAAAGAAAAGTGGTCCCATGAGAACTAACTTCCTTATCTTCCTCCCTCCCTTCCCTCCACCTCCCTTTTTCTCTCCCTTTCCCCCGCTATACTTAAAAATACCTGCCATGGGCCAGCTCCTATAATTGCCATGTGAGCCTAATGACAGCTTCTGATAGTTTAAGGAATTGTTGAAATCAATTCTTTCTTTTATTTTGAGCTGAATTTTGAACTAAAATTTTTATTTTCTATCTTCACAGTTTTCCTAAAGTCAAATGCCAAAATTCGTGATATGAGTGTGCTAGGGAGGAAATGGTCTCTCTTCTCCCCCAGGGCTTCCCCGCCTTTGAGTGGAAAGGTCTGCTCTCTCAGCCCAGAGGGTTCTACTGATTCTCCAACGTGGAGAGTAAGATGCAGAGGCAGCATTGATGCCTCTCCTCGGGTCACTAGGAACAAAGCTGGCTCCCTCAACCTACTGTGGAGGGAGAGTGCTAGGGTCCCTAAGCAGGCAGGAAGGCGGCAGACACTGCCAGTACTCACTTGTTTCCATAGGGAACAGTAACCCCAGCCACAGGGCCAGTGTCGCAGCCCAGGAAGAGGAAGGAGACATAGCAAGCGGTGGACACCAGGTTGACGAGCATGGCCATCCGAATGGCCCCCAGGGCAGACAGGCTGAGCTTCTTCACCAAAAGACCGCCCAGGAAGATACCCAGACAAGCACACGGGATTGCAGTCATCCCTGGAAGGAAGACAGAGGGGCAGGGCTGTGAATAGGGAAGGAGCGGCCAGTCCACAGACGGGAGGGTGGAAGGCCTGAGGCTGAGTCCCGTGAATGCCCAGTGACCCCACTGCAGTGTCACTGCTTCCATGGGACCCTGAAGTCTTTAGGAAGGGCCTGATTTATGCTCCGAGGGAGCTCATGGAGAACTGGGAGAGACAGACATAAAGCAACTCTGTTTCATGAGTCTAAGTGCAATGCACCTGTCCTGCTAAGTGGGGCACCCTCAGGAGAAACACAAGCTTAAGAGGGGACTACGAAGAGACGGAGTCAGACAGACTGGGAACACAGACATGCCTTTGGGACAGTAGATATCATGGAGCAGCGATGTGCTCTGTGCATTTTTGAGACGTGGGAAGGGGACTGGAGATCATTTAGGGATTTTTCTCCCCGTCTTCTTAATAAGGCCAGAAGGGAGGGTTTTGCAGAAAATATGGAGGCTGTTTAACCTAAAGGTCACAGAATTCACCAGGCCATAGAGAGAGTCTGAACCAGCTCTGCCACCCCTCAGGAAGTGGCATCAATCAATATGTTTTGTAGCTCTTGGTGACTAAATGGCATATACATTTTTTTCCTTTCTCTCTCCTGCACAGGGCTATCTGCAAGGCAGCAGGGCCATAAACCTGTTATTTCTGATTCGCAGAGAACCATGGCATTTCAGAAGGACCAAAGGGTTCCAAGCTCCTGGGTTGGTTTTGCTCTATTCTGATTCATTTCATCTAAAACTCAGCTTTCAATTGCCACGTGTCATTTATCTACCATGTAGATTACGCATGGCCAATTTTCCAGTCTAGGCTGCCTTCTTGACAATCAACAGACCTCTAGGTCAATTGACTACATTAACTAGCTGGTATGTGCTAAGGGAATGCAAATTAATTTTAATATTGGGGTGAGAAAATATAATCAGGGGGGTATAGCTCTGCAAGAAAATAGCACACGTCATACTTAAAATGACATATAATATCTCTTTATCATCTACTGCTCTTGGAATATCTGTGCTTGGTTTTCTTTCCTTTGTATAGAAGTGATCTCATAAGCCAGCTCCTGGGTGCATCTTTATCCTTGTCCCATGCCACACTGCCCACCCCAACCATGCCACTGTCCCTCCTTTCTCTCCCTGGGGCAGGCCAAACAGTTTGGGTTCCCCAGGCTTTGCACGTGCAGTTCCCTCTCCTGGGACACGTGCCCAGTGCGTTTACTTGGCTGGCCCCTACCCTCTTCAGACAGGTTTCCCAGGCCACTCTCTGTCGAGATCCATGCACCCCCACCCTGAGATTCCATACTGTTTTTGTGGCTCTCCCAGCTTTCTGAAGCAGCCTCATTTATTTTTGGGTTTCTTGTTTCTTGCTCTCTCTCTCTCTGCTAGGATACAGCCTTCCTGTGCACAAAAACCCTTTTTGTCTTGTTCAGTCCAGCCTAGATTCTCTGTGTCTAGCATGGTACCCAGCACGGAGTGGGCATCCAAGTATTATTTTCAGAATGAATGAGCTAAGGAACAGATTGGATCTGTGTGAATGGACATCAGTGACAACATGCCCACACCCAGAAAGCAGGCCTGTGTTTTGTTTCATGTCCTAGCAGAGACAGTGGGGGTGTCACCTGTCAAGGATGGTAACCATGGCAATCACAGGCTTTCACACCTTTTCTCCAAGCCCCCTCCCTCCCTGATGTGTGTGCTGTCCTTAACACTCGAGGCAGTGATCAGAACTTCCCCGAAATTCCATTCTCAGTACGTTAACCTATGCAGATTGAGTCCTTTTTACCTTCACTCACAAATCAACACCACCAGCTCTTTAATCACCTGTGTTGCTCTTCTCTGAGCTCTGCCCCATTTGCTGATGACTTCGCAGGGGGTGAAGGGCCTCCAGAGTCCACACTGACTGTACTGTCACCAAGGGCATGGCACACACAGAGGGCACCCGTGCTGCTTGCCTGGACTGTCCAGTGCAGGAGAAGGTGCCTCCTGCCAAGCACACTAACAGACAGAAATCACTGGGAGACAAAAAGCTGCAATAAGGCAGAACTGTTTTTTTGACCTTCTGCCCTGAAGACTATTGATTTGTTTGTCGATAGAAGACGTAGGCATCTGTTCTGAAACAGAACATGGCCCAAAGTTGAAGCAACTGTGCAAATGTAATCAAAATGGAAGAAAAAGCAGCAGAGGAGTCAGCAGGTGAGAGATAAACTCTTCAGGCACCGAAGGGCTAAACCTGAGCGATCCCAGGGATAACAAAGAAGTTACAACTTTAATTATAAAGAGGTATATTTTGCCCTGTCTCTGTCAGGCAGATATTAAAGGCTGACTGCATTTTGCCAATACCTCTTGGAGGTAAAATTTACCAAGTGGTGGGTGGTAGAGTGTTATTTGTGTAAAAGAAAAACATAAGACTTGTGGTACCTTGGGTGGTAATCTGGCCATATTGTTGTGATAGGGTTTTACATTTTATTTTGTTTTTTTTATTTATTTAATTTTTCAAGACGAAGTCTTGCTCTTGTTCCCCAGGCTGGAGTGCAATGGCGCGATCTCGGCTCACTGCAACTTCCACTTCCCGGGTTCAAGCGATTCTACTGCCTCAGCCTCCCAAGTAGCTGGGATTACAGGCATGTGCCACCACGCCTGGCTAATTTTTGTATTTTTAGTAGAGACAGGTTTTCACCATGTTGGTCAGGCTGGTCTTGAACTCTTGACCTCAGGTGATCCACCCGCCTCAGACTCCCAAAGTGTTGGGATTACAGGCATGAGCCACCATGCCAGCCCTACTTTTAAACTGAGATATGTTATGTCCTGTGAAATACACAGAGCTTAAGGGAACAGCCTGATGAACTTTTGCATCTGTACACACCCCTGTAACTACAGCTTAGATTAACCTTAGAACATTTCTAGCAGCCCAGGAAGCACCCTGGTGTGCCTCCCAGTTAGCTTCCCCCAAGGGTAACCACTATTCTGGTTACTTATCACCTCAATTAACTATTCCTCTTTTTAATTCATCTAAATATGTGCTCTTTTGAGTCTCATGTCTTTCAACTCTGTGAGATTCAACCACATTGAGGCATGTATCAAAGTTCTTTCTTTCTCATTCTGTGTAATAGTTTGCCACAGAATATTCTATAATTTATCCATTTTTACTGTTTATGGACATTTGGGTTGTTTCAAGTTTGGGTCTATTATGCATAAAACAGCTCTGGACATTATTACATGTGCTACGTAAATAAGTGAACACAAACACTTATTTCTGTTGGATAGATGACCAGAAATGGAACTGATAGGTCACGGCATAGACATATGGTTAGCTTTGTTAGGCACAGCCAAAGAGTTTTCCAATTTGCATTCCCACTGGCCGAGTATGAGAGTTCCAGTGGCTCCACATCCTCCCCAATACTTGGTGCTATCAGTCTGGTGGACGTTTAGCAGCATCTCACTGTGGTTCCAATGTACATTTCTCTGATGACTCATGATGGTTAGCACCTTTGTGTTTCTTTCTTGGTCATCTTGTGACATGACAGGAGGTTTTAAAGGGGAAGATCAGAAAACATCACCTTCCCTTTCCTCTCAGCAGACAATCTGACTCCTACTTTACAGAGAAGATGAAGTCTGTGGAGCTGTAGCTGCCCCCACGCCTGGCCATATCACCACATTCTCAGTAGTTTCCATCACATGTCCCTCCCTCTGCTCTTTCAGGAGAACAGGTGAACTCCTCTGTAAAGGGAGTTCCGTGCAAACTCTTCTATGATAAAGAAGGATAAATCTTGAAAGGTTAGCAGGTTTTAATCAGTCACATAAAGTAAGAATATTCACTCTCTCTCCTGCAAATCCCCAGCTGTGGGCTCCTTTCCCTCCACTGAGAAACCTGCTCAAGTCTTTCCTGTCCCAGCAACCACATAGTCACCACTCTCTCCCTCAACTCCAACACATGCCACAGGCCATGTCTTCTCTCCTTTCACCCCTGGCTAAGTCCCGTGTTCACTGTCTACTCCTTCCCTCTCATGGGCTGCTCTCCACACCACAGAACAGGTGCCACCACTGCCACTTCAGGAACACAGCCCTGACACAGGCTGCAAGCCATCCTCATCATTAAAGCCAACTGGGACATCTGGGCCCTCACCTTGCTTGACTGCTCACATTGCAGATGGCTGCTTTCTTCTTGGAATCATCTCACCCTTGACTTCCATGATCCACATTCTCTGCATTTCTTTTGGATGCTGTTGCTTAAATTTCTCTGCAGACTCCTCTATTTCTTCAGGTTGGGGTTTCACCTATCTTTTTCTAACTCTACACATTTTTCCTACATAAATTCCACTCCAATGTCTTCAACTACCATCCATTTACTGAGGCAACTGAATCTCCACTACTACCTATAACACAGATTATCATCCCAGAGACCCCTCCTGAGCCCCCGGCTAAATACTGGACATCACTTAGATATGCTGTGGGCATCTCACACTCAACAGCTTCAGGTCTGAACTAGAAACTTTGCACGGATCTGATTCTTCTTTGTTATTTCCAGTCTTTACAAATGGTACCACAAGCTCTCCAAGCCAGAAACCTGAGAGCCATTGTTGATTCTTCCCTCTCATTTAACTGCTATGTCTCTGTTGCTGTTGTGTCCACTACTGATCAACATCTCAGCTGATTAACTCAACAAATGCAGCTTCCTGTCATTTGAAGTAAAGGATGATATACTGTCACAAAACAAAAAGCAAACTAAGACATACTGCAGGACCACATTCCCCACCCTGCCTAAACAACACTGCTTCTCATGAGTGCAAATTGGTTTTCTTTAGTATGTCAACTCCGAACAATTGGAAGTAGAAACCTGTAGTCTACGATTTAAAGAACTGTAAAGCCATGCCTGACCTTGGGGAGAAGGAGTGTCATGATCCATTAGTTATGTCTGCTGTGGGCACAGGGAAGAGTAGGGGAGTGTATGGCTTCCAAGCTCTGTATGTGTTCACTATGAGTTTCATGCTGCCAAGAATATTCTTTCTTTATGTGGCTAAACCCTGCTAACCTTTCCAGATTTATCCTTCTTCATCATATCTTCCCCCAATTTCCCATTTCACACCCATCTGTCAACTTACTGGCCTCTCAAATGTACATTTTATATTTTCACTCTTTATTATCATGTGCTTTTAGCAATTGCTCCAGGCAGGCAAATCTTACTCTGAGAATACACTTTAAATTCCTTGTGCACAGAGGCCACATATATCTTGTTGCTGTAGGCCCAGAGCAGAGTGGGGTTCTTCAGCAGGGCTCAGTAAATTCTTAGTGCCGTAAACACAGGACACCCTCCCCCGACCCTCTCAGAGGGCCTGAAGACACACTCACCAAGCAGCTGGTTGGCAGAAGAGGTGGTGAGGTTAAACTGCTGCTCCAGGTACTTCCCCAAGAAGGCAGCGAAGCCAGCCACCACTGCAATCTCCATGCAGGCGGCCAGGATGATGCAGGTGAACACAGGGTTTGAGAGCAGGTGCTTGGTGACCTTTGGGATCACTGCAGGGAGAGAGAAGGCAGACATTCAGGGTCAAGGTCACACCCTGTGCTCCCATCTTATAGCCTCCTGCTCCTGAGGCCCCTCTTGGCCCACTCTTGTCCATTTCAGCAAACAGCATCCAGAGGCACCCAGTTGCTCAGGCCAAAATCTACACCCCATAAGTCATCCATGATTGTGCAATCTCTGGCTTCAAAGTATACACTGACATGATGCCAATTACTATGTACTAAAACAGGAGAGACTATACCAGGACTTTTCTTACAGCTCACTAGACACATTAAAAACTTTTTAAAGCAATCTCAGAAGGTGTGTGTGTGTATAAAATAAATTATAAATATCAATATATTTAAGTATATGTCAATATACCTGTTGATGGATCTATATAGATGTGTGTTAAGAAAATATACTTAACAGTTTCAAGAAAGATATGAAATTCTTGTGCTCTCCAAAATGTGTACATGCCTAATCAAACCGCTTCTTGCCATCTTCATGGCTACCTCTCTGGCAAAAGTTTCCATCACCTCTCACTTGAAGACCACCAGAGCCACCCAACTGGGGTCTTAGTTTTCACTCTTGATCCAATATAATCATTCCCTGGGTAGCAGTCAGTGAGATCAGCTCAAATCAGTTTCCTTCTCAAAACCCTGGAATGGTCAAAATCCATACGCTGTGCCATGGCCTGAGGTCTACCCCTCAGTGATCTGATCACACCCCCTAGCTCTTCCTCTTCCCACCCTCCAGTCTAGCCCCAGTGGCTCTTGCTATTTCTCGCCTGTACCCAGGTCCACCCCACCCAGGTCTTTGTCCTTGGGGGTCTTCCCTATACAAGAATGCTCTTCCTGTAGATCTTTGCTGAATGTGTTCCCTTCTCCCTAGGGGGTCTATTCTCATCAGCCGGTCTACCCTAGAAGAAGCCTCCCACCCAGTCCAGGTGCTCAGGGCTTCTATGAGAGCTGATGATGGGCAAAAGTGCTCTGAGGTTCATGTACCACTTTAAATAATGACAGAGCAGGAAAGCAGGAATTGTTGAGGTCTTGTATTTCATTCTTTCTTTATTTACTTTATTTTTCTTAAAGCATGTGGTTTCATACACCACTAAGACTTCCCCTTATATTGGTGCTTTTAAAATAGGAGATTCGTTTTTTAAAAATCCTTTGAAAACAAGCACATTATTTGGATATTCCCAGCAATCAGAATCGTTGGCATGTAGTCTTTAGCCAAGTCTCCTAAATTATGGTATGCTGTATCCTGGCAGTGTGCAAGAGAGCTTTGGGGCACCAGGACAACCCTGTCATTTCAATATTTGTGCCATGATTTAATGTGTCCTTACAACAAAGCTGAAATACAGCTGATACATCTAATGTGTGGTTTCATGGCTGTTATGGCTTAAGACACTGCTAGGTTACAAAAAGTAAGTAGATTTAAAGTTATTTAAAGAGAAGTCTTAGGTGCATAATGGTTCAGGTGGAATGCAAATAAGGCAAAAATTATAGAGGTGGTATCCCAGAAACTAGTTAGGGGAAGTCTGTGCTGCTGCAATCATAAAGTGTGGAATATCTGACATGCAGTTTACTGGTTTCCACCTATACAAACAGAACAGATAAAACACAGAGTCCCAGAGGAAGCAGGTACTACACCACATCTAGGAAAAACTGATCAGTGCCGTGGTGGCATGCAAAATAAACAGGTGGGCAGGGAGTCTCACACTGCATTCCAAGGTGAAGAATTAGCCAGCTGTCCTAAAGAAGCGAGCTAATTATACAGGCTCAATCTCATCTCCTAAGAGATGAAACCTCTAAATGGCCCAACTAATTAGAATAAAATAATAATAGGGGATGCATACGTTTTTAATGTTAACAGACAAGCTCAATAAGTCAAGAACTGGCAGGTATACAAAACTTAGAATTTATCATTTCTAGGAATGGTATCAAGTTTCAAGGATGAAAATCTACATAGAAGATAGGCATCTAAGTGTTCTTTGACATAACACAAAGAACTTAGTTATGCAAATGGACTGAGTCAGATGACCAAAAGCTTGGAATTGGCAAAGCCTGAGCAACCGAATTCTATGTCATAACTAGATGATAACCAGAGCTGGTGGCCTTGGCTGTTCTGTGGTGGTTCCTTGTAAAATTCCTGAAACCTTAGGAGGCAACTCTCTGATTAAATCAATGCACAAATAAAAATAACACTTTTAAAAGGGTATGAATAAGAATAAAGATAATAAGAAAACAACTTTAAGTCCATGGTATTAATACACTTATACCCTCCTTGATTTTAAGTGTACTGGCCTTTATGTGTGTATTTTGTCTATTTTTACAGGGTTTAAAACATTTACCATCATCTGAATTTTTAGAAATATCACTTCAAATAAATATTTAGAAGTGTTTACCTTTATAACACCTATATGTAAATGTTGGGAAATTTTCCTGTGTTAAATCCACATTATGTTTAAAGTATGGTACAAATATTTAGAGGAATCCTGACTGTGAATTATTTAAATATGTGGATTGTTCAACAGATATAGATGAATTCATTGCGCTTAAACAGAGGACAGTGAGGTAAGCATTTATCTTCATGTACAGAAGCCCCTTGGATGTTAAAACTCTATCCTCATAAATCACTACTAATGAGTGAAAGCTGATTTGCTATAGCGTGTGGCATGCTGTGATGGTGTAGTGTACCCATGGCAAGAGACCTGTTGGTCATGCCACAGAACAATAAGTTTCACAATATAGTGAGAACAGTATGGATCACATCAGGTTATAACAGTGCCTCCTTGTAATGAATACCTTTGAATGTCCTGGCGGTTTATATGTTTTGGCAAGTAATAACGCCATTTCTGCATCACAGTGCTCTTTTGGAATAAAGATATCTAAATTCTGGAAACATTGCCAATGTCAAATAGGCAGGTTGGGGACATTCCAGGAAAATGATCCTCTGCCATGCTTTCACTGTAGCCTTCATTTTCTTTCGTCCAGAATCTTCAGAGTCTAGGATTCCCGAAGAATAAAGCACCACAGCCACGCTTGATCACAAGTAAAACTGCTGCCGGGCTGATATCTCCAGCATTTGCTGATTAGCAACTTTGCTCTTTGGCTCAGAAATGACACTGATGATGATTTCAGTGTGATCACATTATCTATTTAGGTCCTGGTATCTCCCTGTCCTTGTTCAGAGTCACCATGATTTGTTTGGCGATGAAGAAGGCACTGTTCAACGAAGGCAACTCTGGTTAATGGAATACTTTTATACTTCAGCAAGCAATTTAATTATTCTGGAGATAATTCCACTTCAGTGGGAAGGATTCCTTGTCAAGATAGGAGTCTGCCTGCTTTTGTCTTAATATCTAATAACTAATTTCTCCTTGAATTAGATGTGAAAAATCATTAGATTTGAGAATGATCTGACTGAATCGTTTGACTTGAAGAAGCCTCAGTGGGCCTTACTTGCATGAAGAACATTCCTTTTTTTACCCCTCTACCAAGGCAATTTGCCTCCAGAAATGAGTTTCCTCTTGGGTTCGCTATTTCCTTCCAGATTCTTCCTCCCATCCCCAGTTTTGTTGCAATCACTTGTAGTACCCTCAAAAGATGATTGCTTTTCAAAGGTTCAGCCTACCTTCCAAAACCCCAGTTTTAGAAGGGCTATTAATTAGCTTGGTCCTAGGGCCAACCCTGTGCTTCAAGCTTTTTCATTCAAATAGATTGTTAAGCCTATAAAATTCTGACTTTTTAAGGAGGCAGCAGCTAATGGGGTGACCCAGGCAAACAGAAACTGGTGAACCAAGGCCACACCAGGCCATTAAACATCTACAGACTCTCTTAGCCATGTACCCCCCACCTACCGATTTAGCCTCAGAACTTGGGAGCTGGAGGTGGGAGGTAGGCTGGCTTGAATTATGCAGCCTCACCAGCTGGAGAAACCTTTTCAGCTCTCACTAGGAGCCTGGTACTGTCACCAGCAAGATGAACAAAATTGGAAAGAGCGGCAGGAGAGCGGTCTCTAGGGAAAACAGGTTTTCTACTACTAGTCTTCAAAAGAGATTCCTGTAGGATTAAGGGTTCTTGGAAACTTACAGGTCCTTCAGGATGGAGAAAGGCAGATTTTAGAGGAGTCATGAAAACTAACGTTGACAGAGCATTTCCTTTGTGCAAAAATGCAGTTCTAAATGCTTACATATCTGCTCACATCAAACCTGTGATCTTGGAACTATTAAATCCCCCATTTACAGATGAAAAAACTGAGGCAGGGGGGTCCCATGGTTAGAGCAGCACAGCAGAAACTCAAACCCTGGTACCTGCTGCCATGGCATGTGCTTGTAACCAGTATGCTATTCTGGTCTGGCTTCTGAGCTGCTCCTGGTTTGAAGATTAAGCATGCAGGCTACTCCTGGTAGTCAAAGGTGCAGCTTAATTCTAAGAAATACTGATAGTAATAGCAATAATAATAATAAAAAAAATTCTACTTAGGTTGGGGAAAATGACCAGATCTGGCATTTGGGGATGTACCTGGGACTTAGTCTTTTTTTTTTTTTTTTTGTGGGAAGAGAACTAGGAAAGAGAGGGAGGGAGAAATATTAATAAAAGGAAGAAAGAATTATAGAGCTGAAAGAGGAGGCTTGTACTGTAGAAATGGTTTTGCTGAATGATGTTGTATAAAATAATGGCTAAGAACCTGGTCTAAGGTTCTTAGACCAGGAGTCAGGTAATGGGGATTTGAATTCTGGCTTCAAGGCTTTAGTAGATGTGGAAGTGACTGGAGCACAGAACTCCATCCCACAGACTGCTATAAAGATGAAATGAGACCCAAAGTGTGTAAAGCATGTGGCCCGGTGTCTCTGGCACACGAGTGTGAGCTCAGTACGAATCATAATTAATACAAAAGAAGTGATCCATGGTTAAGTCAGGGAGGAAACCCTGAGGCTCCTTGTCATGTGTAGTGTTCCTCAGAGCCATGGGGATACACGGCTTGCTGCAGATGTATGTGTGTGTGCTGCTTGGTGAGCTAGCAGAGAAGGGAAAGAGCGTGGGGTGGGGCAGCCACAGCCATGGAGAAGGTGGGCTGGACTTAGTTCCCAGGCCATCTCTGTGGTCGACAAGAGCTCCCACCTCCAGAAGGCCAGGCAGCAGGCCAGGTCAGGAAACAATGTACTTGTCCATGGCCTTGGTTTCCATGTCCAATTCCCTGGAATTGAAGTTGCTCCAGGCAGTGGTTACTGTGGGGCTCAGTGTACCTGCTGGACTCTCGGTGTATTTCTGCTTTTAATCTCTCTACTGAAGTTGGCCTTGACTTTCTTTTCCTTTGATAACATTGCTGTCAACACACCACTGTCAGGGCTCCCAAGAAGGGGAGATGAAGCTAATGCATGCAACTGCTCAGTAATTACAATGGTAGCCAATGCTTTTTGGGTTACCAGTGTTTGATGGGGCACTGTGCTAAGGGCTTTTCATTTAATTCTCACAAGCGTTACAACAGCAGGTCATCTTAACATCATCATTCCTGACATGAGAAAACCAAGGCTTCATTGAGAGGCTGTAAATTCCACCTTGCCCAAGAATGCAGAGCTGGGAGGTGAGGGAGAGTGGATTTGAACTAAGGTCAGCCTGAGCTCCAAAGTCCACATTCTTAACATTCAGGTATTTTGTGGAGACCTGAATCTATAAAAGTTGTTTTTCTGAATGTTGAGTTGCCATGAGGAGCTTCCCAACAAATGAGACCCACAGGAAAGAGAGAACAGAGAGGCAGGGAGAGCTTAGATGAAATAAATGATAGTCTTCAAATCATAACTTAAAAGGGAAAGAGGAAGAAATAATAAAGATGTAGAAAAATACTGTGATGGAAGTACAGGTGTGAATCCAAGGTGGGGTGACTCCTAGGAAAAATAGTGTCATGGAACAGCATCAGTTTAGCAACCACCGCGTTGGTTGCTGATGTGCCCCGTGCAGGCTTAAGCCCCCCACTGGATGCCCTTGCCCGAGTCCTTCTCTTCTCACAAGCCAGAAGCCACCTAGGAGCAAGGATGGATCAGCTCCATCATTAGATGTGAGCACCATGCCCAGTAAGAGCAGACGCTTAACAAACTCAAGGTGTCTTAAAGAATCTAATAAATAAATTTAGAAATGAATGAATGAATCGCAGAGCTTTGAAGGGTTAACTGTTATAGCCTCTTAAGAAACTTTGAGGCAACAGAAACAAACTTATGAACAAACCATTAGTGACATTCCACAGGTTCACTGTCCGGGTGGAAACACATTTAGACCCTTGCTTCTACAGTCAGGGTGAGCTTATTTGGTAAGTCAGTCTCCTGCCAATACATGTCACCTGTCTGCACAGATGCAGGAGGACCAGTTCTGACCTGTTGCCCCCAGAGGAGGTCAAAGAACCCCCATGGTTTCTGGCATTCATGTGCAATTGGGAGTTCACATAGAATCATCTAGGGGGCTTTGAAAACATCCAGATGCTTGGACCCCTTCTTTACCCACAGAATCAGAATTCCTGGGCTGTGGCCCACACACAGGATGGCTCAAGAAACTCCATAGGTGATGCTGACTCAAACTCCTGGCCTATGGGGCCAGAAATCCAGAACGTCAGTCTCTTCTTCATTTACACTGTCGATTCTGGAGGTATCTAAGCCATTCCCTTGCATAGGGGTGGAGGAAAGCCCAGGAGGGAGAGGAGGCCTGCAGCGTCTGAGAGTCTTCTAAAAGCAAGTGCCTGCCACACACTGGCCCCAGATGGGGCAGCCTCCGGCTCCAGGTTCAGAACCAATGTGGTTTCACTGATTTGGATGAAGTTGCCTCCTAACCTCTGCCCTGGGCTATTGAGGACCCCAGGGGAGCGCTTCCTAGCACCTTCTCATTGCAGGTTTGAGAGAAGCAGCGACCGGGTTTCCTTTTGACCATCCTCTGGAGGTAAGAGGCACAGAGTAGTGCTAACTTTGCACAGAAAAGCTCGTGGCTTGAGTGAACAAATAAGAAATGATCAGCACCAGAAATGAGCGTTGAGAATGAAATCCCAATATTGGCTGGGTGCAGGCTGGCTAGGATAACTCCCCCATCAACTCTATTGATTCCTTTAAAGTCACCAACGCTTCATAACCCCACCAAGAAGGCCCAAGAGAAAAAGAATCGTGTGGCTACCCATTAGACAGTTTAAAGCACGAAGCAAGTGTCTGCAGAGGCCCAGTTAGCTTCCTGCAAGCTGCAGCTCCAAGGTGGCGTCACCCCAGTCATTTCTGTCCCTCCGGAGTGTGAAGTCAGAAAAGCGCAGGCTCCACTCAAGATCACAGAGATGAAGAAAGGAGCCTGGGAGGTAGCATCGTCTTATTCAGACTCGACATGGTGTCTTTCCAGGTCAGAGGCAGCAGAGAGAAAAAGACTAAGGGAATAGTCTTTTTGTAAGCAAACAGCCGCTTTCACTGCTCCTGGCCAGCCCCTAAGAACCTTCTCTGAGAGAGTGGTGGCCCACCTCTGTGGCAGCAAGGCTGACTGCATTTGGCATTCATGAAAATTCTAACAATGGGGGCATTCACCCTGGAAAGTCTGTAAGAGAAATACTGACATTCACAAAGAAACAGTGGGGGTGAAATACCCAATGGACATAAATGCCCATCTTTAAGCCTAGAGTTCCTGATGTTATTGCCTCAAGTGTTGAGTTTACAGCAGGCCTTCTCAGAGCCTTCATGTGCTAATATATCACTTATGAATCTCCACGAGGATCACAGTGTCTACAGTGTCCCAAGCTTATTCGTTGAGTGAGTCCCCTGCCATTACATGTCCCGTGCCTGTACAAATGCAGGAGGACCAGCTCTGACCTGTTGGCCCCCAGAGGAGGCCACTCAACGAACCCCCATTGCTTCTGGCATTCATTTGCAATTGGGAGTTCACATAGAATCATCTAGGGGGCTTTGAAAACATTCAGATGCTTGGACCTCTTCTCTACCCACGGAATCAGAATTCCTGGGCTGTGGCCCACACACAGGGTGGTTCAAGAAACTCCACAGGTGCCGACTCAAACTCCTGGCTGGAAACAAGGGCTCCTCAGATAAAGTCCAGATACTTCAGAAGGGCAATGCTAAGGCTTTCAGTAACTCATTCATAATTTCACAAAAGCCTCCATGAGCAGTTTCAGAAACCAGGAACTGCTGGTGAGGAAGCAGCCCCTAGTCTGCCTCCTAGCATGAGCTTTTCTAAAACCAGACGTCTAGCTCCCAGTAATGTCTTGGGCATTCCTGTCCATGTGTCTCTGCTTATCCCTGTCCCCCATCCCAAAGTTCTTCTCTCTCCATCCACGGGGATCCTGCTCATCCTTCCAGATTGGGGTGAAATGCTACAGTCTTTAAGCTAGTATCTCCAAGTCCCCTCTCTCTGGTCCTCAGTTCATCCATTTGAACCTCCTGTGAGCCTCTCCACTTTCTACCCTGTATTCTGGAAGCATTAGCCAAGTGGCCACAGAGTTAATGTGAATAAAACAGTTCCGAGTCACATGTCTGAGGAGTATGAATCTCAGAGAGGGTCAAACAGCACACAGGTTCCCAAAGTTATTTGGTCATCTAACCATTTCCCCATCCTTCTGTTATTGCTGCTGCTGCTTTGTTTTTCCCTGAGCATCTCAAGGGACCCTATTTGGGAAACGCTGCCTTCTAATTATTTCCTTCATTCTTTCACTCAACACACGCTCCGGGAATATCAACAAAGTGCCAGGCATCATGCTAGGCACCCTCACATGGTTCGTCTCAGGAGCTTTGCTGAAATAACTTGAGAAGGGCAGCTGTAGCTTATCTATGGACCTATCCCTCCCGTGCTGTCCACAGCAGGTCCCCTATTGATCAATATTGATGAGAACTTAAGCCAGTGACCAGTCTGGTCTGTGGGGACCTATAAAAACAACTCCTGTGACATGGCAGAATGTAAATCACAGCCTGGCACAGGATTCCAAGCATTTGGGAGGGCAGATGGTCTCCTTCACCATGGAATCAGGAAAGAAAAAGTTTAACGGGAAATCCACACACAGGAAGAACATGGTTCTGAGGACACAGTGCATGATTTAAAAAACATGCTCAGCTGGTTAGCTGGCAGAACAAGGACTCTCAGATCACCAGCTTCCTCATAACATTATGCTGAAAGGCACAGAGTTTTAATTAAGAAAAATGTAGCAGAAACTGACAGCTAGATGGTAATGGATGGAGGAGGCCAAGATGCAGAAGCTTGAGGTGGGTCCTGTGGCCAGGCATGAGCTGTGGAGAGGCATGAGCTGGGTCCTGTGGCCAGGCAAATCTGTGGCTCCTGCTGAACTGTGAGAAGCACAGTGGTGGGGCGGGGTGAATGTGCTCCCTGACCAAGATGTAAAGCACCTGCCAGAAGATGGGTAAGTGACAACAAGAAGCCCAAAGTCCCCAGGGCAAGTCAGTTTTGGCTCCAGGGCTGGCACATCCTCTACCATTCAGCAGCCAGGATGCCAGGAGCAGATCCTCTCCAACACAGGTAGTCACGTGTGGGCCGGTGGTGGCACTCAGAACACCTGAAGCTCTTGCCAAGTCTACGTCCATGGATTGGTCAAACACAGGCCAAAACCCTGAGTGGGAAGTAGGAGACAGGGGAGCTTTAGGGAAAGCAGCAATCCATTTACTCCCTCCCCTATCAAATAGCAGGAACTGAGCCTCTGCTGTGTACCAGGACATGAGCAAAAACAATTACAGTCTCTGCTTTCATGAAACGTACAGAGTAAGTGAATAAAGGAAAATTATTCACGCACATAAAGGAAAATTATGATGTGCCTTGGAAGGGGTACCACCGGGTCAGGAAGATGTTCTTAAGTAATGACACATGAGTTGATGTCTGAAGATGAAATCAGAATTCCAGTAGAGGGAACAAATGCAGAGTCCTAGGAGGAAAGGAGCCTGGGGTATAAGGAGAACTAAAAAGAGGCCAGTGAGGTGGGCGTGGAGGGAACAGGGCATGACTGGCATGAGAAGTTTGGAGGGACTCAGTGATAATGGAAGGACTTTGCCTCCATCCCTTAAAGCAAAAGGCAGCAACTCGATCAGATGTGTTCTGAAAAGATCACAGGGTGGACAACAGCCTGGAGGGCCCAGGGCATGCTGGAGTGTGGAGTGTTACCTTGTAAATGTTAACAAGGACCCTCAGATCAACAGAGATCAAGAGCAGGCTAGAGAGAGATTTGGGTGGCAAAATTGGCTGAACTCCATGATGGACTGCATTGCTGGAGGGAAGAGGAGGTAAGAAGGACACAGGAGGATCTCAGCTCCTCAAAAGGTGAACTTTCTCTAGAGCTTGGGTTCTGGATGGCCTCTTTTGGAGGGGGAGCAGGCTGCAGAAGTGTAAGTTTCTCAGACACAGGAAGGGCTTTGTTACATGGGCCCCAGACTGATTCCCTTTCTTTTCTTCCAGCAGTTTATGAACAATTTAGTGAACCCTTACAGGAAACAGGGGAAAGAGCACAGGATTATGGAGTCTGGAAAACTAGGTCCAGCCCAGCCACGGGAATCTAACTACCTGGTTTAACATCACTCAGGGATCAGGACAGAGGTTAGTAACATAACCACCCCATCAGCCACCTGTGGGGGCCAAATGGGAGGCCGATGCAAGAGCTCTGGAAATCATAACTCATCTCCTAGATTTGGGTGGTGGCTTTAAAGACTCTGAGCCTGAGGCCCCAGCCCTGCCTACTCAGCTGGCACCTGCTGGCACCTGCTATCTTTTCTGGGACAAGAAGAGACCACTTGGCAGTCAGTGTGAAGTGCTCAGAGACAAGAGTGCTCAGCTTTTGATTGCCCTGCTCTTTCAGTGATCAAAGGCAGGACTCTCCCTTTGGATTTTAAACCTCTGGTGCGATTACACTCATCCCAGCTAGAAAACCTGGCAGAGGGTCAGGACAGGCCAATGCTGGCAGGGAGTTGGTTCTTCCCTTCCTCTTAGGCTGCAGCTGTGTCTGAAAGACCCATCATTTCAGGGTACATCTGTGCTGTTGCAGCCAGCAGCTGGAGTTTTAGTATACTCTGCTAAGAAGTCAGTTAGCACCTGCTGACGCCACTTATTCTTTAAGAGAGTGTCCGTTTACTGTCAGAAGTGGCAGCATAATGCCATGGTTAAAAAAACAGACACTGGAGCCTTTGCCCGGGTTCAAATGCCTTTCCTTTCTATCTATAAGCCTCACTTTCCTTATTGGTAAGTGGTACCAATGCCTCCTAAGGTACAGGGATGAAATATAACAGTGCACAAAAAAATCATTACCTGCTATTTGTGCATGTGTTCATGTCTATACATACATGCAGGCTGGCAAGAAAGTATTCACTTATTACTTCATTCAACCAGTATCACCTACATGCTATGCACTGTTCTGTGCATTGGAAATGAACAGATGAACTACAGCTTCATCCCTGGAAAATGCATAATCTTTGGGCAGACACAGACAAGCAGAGAGACTGCCATGGTAATGTGTTCACAGGTGCTCTGCAGGGATTCCGGGGACCTCAGAGGAACGCAGCTAACCCAGCACTGGGTACACAGGGGCATGTACACAGAGGGGCTTTGGGGGGCTTCCTGGGGAGGTGAGAAGAGAGTCCAGCCCAGAAGTGAACTGAAGAAAGAAGGGCATTCCAGGGAGAAATAGCAGCAAACAAGAGACTGCCTGATGCATTCCAGGAAATGTACAGAGCTGGAGGGAGAAGGCACATGGACATGCAGCTGCAGAAGAGACCCTTGTCACATCCATCAAGGCCTCTCAGGGCAAGAGATGCAGGAGACAACTTACAATGAAGCACAAAACTGTGGAGGTGATATTTAATACACTATCTGATGGTGATACTATACATTTGTCTATTACAGTCCCTGAACTTCTTCCCTCCAGGTGTAGCCTCTCACAAGCAATTCTGCAAACTCTGAGCATTTGCTAGATTCAGCACACTAGGTGCAGCCTTGTCCACACACGGCTTACCAAGTAGGAAAGGGAGGAGAGGACACAAGAGGATGAACGTGAGGTGTGTAAAAAACAGGCCATCCAAAATGCAGTATCAGGGAGCAGCAGAGCCAGAGCCACGTCTTAAAGGAAAAGTTATTTGGTGGCACAGCTGAGAAGTAAAAATGTGCCTTGGCTTGGCAGGCCCCCACATCGGGGAGATACTGGAGTGTAACAAACCCAAGTATTTGTTCATCTGCTTTCTGCATGGTAAGATGGTTATGGGGCTGTTGCTATAAGATGGGGACTTCCAGGCTGACCTGGAGCAAGACTCTAGGCTTTCTGTCTCTCAGCTTTGGATAAGGGTTGCAAACCCAGTTGATGTCTGACTGTTGGAAGCAGACCTCTGAAGCCCGCTTTTTTTAGGGGAATGCTCTGAAAATCAAACCACAGACTCTAACCCCCATATCACCAGAGCTTGGTTTCCTCATCTATAGACAGGAATAAACAGTGACACTGACCTTACACAGTTTTGGTAAAGACTAAACCAGACACTACATGTGAAAGCTGAGAGGAGTTAAGTGATGTGGCCAAGCCTGCATGATTAAGAAGTGACTGAGCAGGCCGGGCGTGGTGGCTCAAGCCTGTAATCCCAGTACTTTGGGAGGCCGAGACGGGCGGATCACGAGGTCCGGAGATCGAGACCATCCTGACTAACACGGTGAAACCCCATCTCTACTAAACACATAAAAAATTAGCCGGACGCCTGTAGTCCCAGCTACTCGGGAGGCTGAGGCAGGAGAATGGCGTGAACCGGGAAGGCGGAGCTTGCAGTGAGCCGAGATCTGGCCACTGCACTCCAGCCTGGGCGACAGAGCGAGACTCCGTCTCAAAAGAAAAAAAAAAGAAGTGACTGAGCTAGGTTTTAACCCAGGTGGGTCTGCCTCAAAGCAGAGAGCCCCATTTTCTCCCAGGAGCAGGGAAAGACTCTCTAAGTTCCAGAGAAGAGGGGCTGGAAGGGCTCTTCTTGGCGCAATGCCAGCTCTTCTCAGGGGCCTTTGCTGTCTGCAGAGCACGGCAGGAGACACAGATTGATGGCCAAAGAAGAAACCCATTTGCAAGCTCAGACAAAATGGATGAGAAATTGCAACATAGAGGTTTTAGGAGCAATGTCAACTCTATGTATACATGCAATTCTGTTCAGCTTATTTAAATCCACAAATGTGTAACACACTGCATGTATAGCATTGCATTTGAAGTGTGGGTTTCCCAGGATGCAAACTGGATGAAGGGTTTTGGAATGCCAGGGAACACTGCACGGTGCTTTTGGTGGAAAAGCTCATATAGCAAAAACATGTGTCTCACATGGAGAAATAAATCATGTAAACAACTGTGGCCCCACTTCATGCACTGGCACGTACAAAATGTGTTTATTAGCATAATAGCTCACTTCACTGTATTTTGGCTCTTAAGGAGTCCTATAGAAACACTTTCTTCCTTTCCTGTTGGGACATCATGTTAGTCCATTATGGACCAATTGCTTCAGGGAATTGTTAATTCTAAATTAAAATCATTAACCATCAGAAGCGAAGCCTGTGTGTATACAGATTACAATTTGTAATCAATAGGGCCTCGCAGGTCCCAGACTCGTCTACCTGATTGTGTACTTGTCAGCTCAACGGCAGCTCACCCAGAGTGCTTGCTTACCTTGTCATTGCTTTGACCTTGCCTATTGCAACCTAGGAGAATATAAGTTCCAGAATATAAATCGCTTTAGTCTAGGCTGTGCTCAGCATCTAGAAGAGTCTCAGTAACTACCAATGGATAAAACGAATGAGTTAACGAGCAACTGAATCATGACCCAAGAATGCTGAAGCCATGGTAGGCCTCAAGACTCGGCTCAGCTCTGCTGCTGACCCTTCCCTCACCCGCAACTCATGGCCCAGGAGCAGTGGGCTTCTCTCTGTCTCCTTGCTGCATTTCTGTAACCACCTGTATTGCTTGTTATTGCGGTTCTCAAAACATTGGGCTGCCTTTGCTGACTTACAGGCCTGATCCTATGTGGGATGGTGAGTTCTCTGATGGCACCATTATATCTTTTTCATCTTTTTATTCCCAGAGATGAAAGATAAGTGATTACTAGTGCAGCTTTTACAATCAGAGCCCTTGGGAAAACAGGGTCATTATCCTGAGATGGGGAGCGACTTGGAAATGCTGTAGTCGCCCAGGGCCAGGATGTCCTTTGAAAGCCACACTCTCATACCTGCCCAATTTATTCCTAGGGGTCTAGTTACCAGGACACTTTCTATGGATGGCTGTTCTATTAGGGGAGTCGCAGGCATCACTCTCCTGCTACTAGGGGAGTCGCAGGCACCTTCCTTGCCTGGGGGCTGCTGGAAGTGAGCCTATTTTATTAAGCACACATGCATGGGGACAGGGGCATTCCAAGCCAAGGCAACCTTAGAGGACACAGATTGGCTGGCCTTCTCATCTACCAATGCATTCTGGAACTTAAATTTTATGGACAATTCCAAATTACAGCATTGGTAGAAACCATTGTGGAACACGGGGCCAGACATAACATTAGGATATTAAAATTGTCTCTCTTCAGAAATAACACAAGTTCTTCAGATTCCTCATGGACTAACAGGTACGATTAACAGACAGTCTTCTGTAGCAGTGCTTTCATTTTTGAGACAGCACTGGCAGTGAAGAATTGTGTTATTACAGTTTTACACTCATGGAAAAGAAGCAGGGGGGAGTTAATGATTGTAGGGCTGGTGAGGAACAGAACAGGGGGCTGAGCACAAAGCAGTTCAAGCTTCTCTCCACGAATGTCTGGCATCTCCATAGAAGGCACACATTGTTACACAGAAGTTTAGTAAACAGACTTTGACTGCTAGGAAATGTCTAAAGCACAGGAGGACTGCATCTGCCACTGCTGAAGTCTGATCTGGCTGAGTGCCTCATTTCTGCACAGAGGGCACTGACCACCTCCCTTCTGCATCCCAGCTTCCCTGGGAAGTAGTGCCTGACCTTGCCCCTCGCTGCATGAGCCCACTCATTTCTAAAATCCAGCAGGACTTCAGGGGAGCCGAGTAAGGAGTCATGTGCATTAAGGAACCCCACACATACCTCGCCTGATGGTCGCTGAGCAGCTTCTGAGACTGCCAGGCTACATTCAGCTCCTCGTCATTTTCCTCATCTTTAAAGGATTGTGCTGAAGATGGAAACAACTTGGGGGGTGGGGGGGCTCTCATTCTCATTCTGCATCATTGTTTGTGCTTCACCATTTTTTCAGAAAAGTTGCACATTTTTCTTTAAAAATGATAGCAAGAGCTTTGCTGCATTCTAAAGTGTGACTGTGTCATTAAGACTGGGTTAATATTTCTTTCTTCAGGAAAACATCTCTCATCTTTAGTGGAGGCAATGAAAGGACAAAGTGAATCTATAGAAATGTACTTTGGAGTTGGCTTTATTTATTTATTTATTTTTTCATTTTGAGATGGAGTCTCGCTCTGTCACCCAGGCTGGAGTGCAGTGGTGCAATCTCGGCTCACTGCAACCTCTGGTGAGCTTGAACCCAGGATCAACTGATTCTCCTGCCTCAGCCTCCCGAGTAGCTGGGATTACAGGCACATGCCACCAAGCCCGGCTAATTTTTGTATTTTAATAGAGATGGGGTTTCACCATGGTGGCCAGGCTAGTCTCAAACTCCTGACCTCCAGTGATCCACCTGCCTTGGCTTCCCAAAGGGCTGGGATTATAGGCGTGAGCCACCGCGCCAGGCTGGAGGTGGCTTTTTAAAGAATGCTGATATCAGGCAAAGGAAGCCAACTTCAAAAGTCCTTTATTGCTTCCAGGGGCTTATAGGTGGCCTGAAAGAATTCAAAAAAGCTCCACAGAATATTTTGCTTCCTTCTAAAGACATTTACGTTTATTAAATGTCAGGTCCTATATTAACCACTGGGTCCCTTTAACAAATAGTAGCTACTTCATTTTTGTTTTTATTAAGCAAGTCAGGTTATTTACTTCTCAGGAATAAGTTAAGCACCTGGCTGGTAGAGGCCAGCCATGCAAGCCAATATTATTCTGCCTCCACCAAGCCCCAAGCACCCCAGTCCTGGGTGCTACCCCTTCACTCATCACCCCCATCCCAATCCCCCTACTGTTCTGAGCAGAGGCAGATGAGGCCACCTTTACCTCTCAGCTGCTGGAAACAGGAGGCACTGCTGTCTGGCTCCAGGGGGTGCCTCAGGACCCCGTTGCTGGGCTTGGGCCTCTCGTATTCTCTTTCAGGGAGCATGGCCTGCTCGCTTTCCATGGCGGGGTCTGAGTGCGGGGGCAGGGACTGTGGAAACCCAAACATCAAGAGGGAAGAGAAGAAGAGTAAGGCACCGCAGAGCAGAAAGCCACCCCACCAGGCTCCGATCCAGCGGGGGTCATCCGGAGTGATGTCCAGGTTACCTGCAAATGGAAAGAGCACAGCTTAGTGGAGAAAAGAAGGCTGTACCACTGGGGATTTTGCTGAGAATCTGACTCAGTTGAATAGAGAGGGCAAGGGCTCTAGAAATGACCTGGGGTTGGGAACAGTGGCTGCCAGGCTACATCAGCAGCAGTTCTGTTTCTCTCAAAGCCGAAGGCTGATCACATTCCCTCCTTAATTTTCTTGTCTACCCTGTGTTTACATCAGTCTAAACAAAAACAGTGAGAAGCCAGACATTCTCTGAATTTAGGTTAAAACTGACTGGCTTGGCAGAGCTGCCAAGGTGTGTTCAAAGAAACACAAGGGAGTGTTTATTGTTCAGAGGTAGATTTTCATCAGGCATATTCACTCTTGGCTTCCAAAAAGCAGCTCATATGAGATCCCACTCAAAGCCCCACTCACTGTCTTAAATTAGGTTCACAGCTCGTAAGGGGAGGCACACAATAGGGTTTTACAGCATGGCCTCTGAAGCCAGGCTGCCTGGGTTGAAGTCCTACCCCTTGGTCTCTGTGTGACCCTAGGCCAGTGGTTTGAACTCTCTATGCCTCAGTTTACTGATCTGTATAACATCTATGATGATGGCAGTACTTAGTGGGAAGATCAAATGACCACACCAGATATAAAATGCTCAGAAGAGTACCTGGCACATGCTGGGGCATCCAGATGATGGTAGCCTGTTATTTATGGTGAGGGTCCTTTGTTTCCATGCTACTAGTGGAGAGGTGAACGCCAACCTTGGTGGTGGCCTGTGGCTTGGCACCAGCTCTCTAATACAATGCTTTGCAGCCAACTCATGTCCTTAAAGGTACTATGCATGTGGTTTGGTGGCCTTGTACCACTATTTCTTTGATTTTGCCAGCTAAGTCACAAGAACATAAACTTCAGCTTACCCTTTGGTACAGTTTTTTTCTTTCTCTCTCTTTACAACTGCCTTGCACAGCACGGCTCCCAGGCGAGCTGCTTAGAAATGTCTCTTTGATAACAAACCATGCCCCTGGAACACGGAAGGAGAACTGGGGAGATCTGGGCAATGGTGTATGAAGTAGGACCAACAGGGCTGCAGGCCTGGAGCAGATGGATGGACAGCTCTGGGAAGAGCAATGACCGCAGACACCAGATGAACACTTCAGCATTCATAAAATGCTCTCCCTGAAGACTCCTCAGCTAGCATTAATGATAATGCCAGTCATCATTTATTGAGGGTTTCCTCTGCACCAGGCATTATGCAGAGCACATTCTTAACTGTTCCAGCCAACCTTCCCCATAACTCTACAAGGCAGGACTTTTATTATCTCTATTTTCTATAGACGGAGAAACCGAGGCTTGGAAAGGTTAGGTTCCTTGCCCAGGTTCATTGGGCTGAAGGACGGAACACAGGTATACACATGCCAAGGTCCACGCTCTCACCTTTCTGTTCCACTGCCCCTCTTCAACGTCTGGACTTTGTTTTGGGCTCCCTATAGGGCCTGAGGTGAATGATCAATTCCTGCTCTTTGTGCCATGAGCCTAAGGCTGCCAGCTCTTCCAGTAGGTAGCAAGTGGCCTTTAGAACACTGGTAGTCACTGTCCTGGAGACGCTGACATACACTCAGCAGCAATAATAGCACTACGATGGACCAGATGTTTCTGCATAGCTACAAGCTAGAGAGGGGACAGTGTAAGCTTTGAGAACTTGGGGTCAAATCCCATCTCTGCCACTTACTAGCACGTGATACTGGGCAGAATACTTGCGAATCCCAGCTCTGCCACTTACTAGCATGGGATACTGGGCAGGTTACTTACCCTCCTTGAGTCTTAGCTGCATCATTTGCAAAATGAAGACAGCTTCAACCTAGAGTGGTTGCAAGGATGACAGGCAATGAGCAAGAATCACCTGATGCATAGGGGGCTCTTTATATAGAGAGTAGATCTTGTTATTTTCACTTTTATGTACATATATATATATAAATGAGAATCTCAAAATAGGGATCTTTTTAAAAGGTACGGCATGGGAAAACACAAGGTGATCTTGAAAGCATCTTTATGCAAATGTGGGAAGACACAAGGAAGTGAAATTGCCTCTGGTAGCTGAACAGGAATGTTTTCACTAGTCACTTACTGTGTTTCTTCACCTGCTGCCAAGCAATGAATGAAAACAGAAGACGGCAAAAGGGAGGTGAAGTATTTATTTCCTCCATTGTCTCCAGGCTCCATAAAGGGGGAATTGAAAAGCTGGCAGATGTGAGCGGGTAAAGAGAGAGAAATCCTAGCAGTTGTTTGTGGGAACAAAATTAGAAAAGTCATATTTTAGTTAGGAATTTAGTGACTCTGTTGTTCTATGTGTGAGAAAACATCCCAGGGAGAGGGACAGTGATGGGGGAGGTGACGGTTTGTGTGAAGGTGTCAACTTGCTCCCTGTAGGTATGTGTATGTGTGAGGAAAGCCGACATTGGCTCAGTTTGAAAGATGGGGAAGGGCACGTCACCTGTGTCAGAACCAAAGCCCATCTGCCACCTGGGCAAGGACAGGAGACGGGGCCCGCGTGAAGGTGGCGTACAGCAGCATTCTGTAGATCCAAGACACTCATCACTGACTATTTTGGGAAGTATTGATTTTTTTCTCCATTTCAATTATCCGGAGCACTGTGGCAGACATAGAAATAACATGCGGAGGAAAACCGCTCAGCTGTAGAGTGTGCTGCCCTGAGGGCAGGGGGAGGCTTGGTGAGTTTGATCTAGGAAAGACAACTAATGGTTGGACCTGTCTGAAAAATGTCTTACCTCTGTCCATCTCTATAACAAACACTATTTTTTCTTTTCTTTTTTTTTGAGGCGGATTCTTGCTCTGTCGCCCAGGCTGGAGTGCAGTGGCATGATCTCAGCTCACCACAACCTCCACCTCCTGTGGAGGTTGATTCTCCTGCCTCAGCCTCTCGAGTACTGAGATTACAGGCGCCCACCACCATGCCCGGCTAATTTTTGTACTTTTGGTAGAGATGGGGTTTCACACCATGTTGGCCAGGCTGGTCTTGAGCTCCTGACTTCAGGTGATCCACCCACCTTGGCCTCCCAAAGTGCTGGGATTACAGGTGTGAACCACTGTGCCCAGCTAACAAGTAATATTTTTATGAGGCATTTTGGCTAGTTATGGTGAAAAATCTCCCTCCACCTGCTGGTAATCATCTGTCAATGCTCTACAGATACTGTTTCAGTACTAGGGATATTGAGGGAGAGTTCTCTGTGTGGCTGGAAGAGGACAGTGTGGTAGATGTTATTAGTGTCTGCATTGGATCCTCCACCTCTGATGTCAAGGAGGATGACACCTCCTCATTCTGTGAAGTTAGGTGTAACCATAAGCCACAGAGATTTGCCTATGAAATGTGAGCAAGGGGGTTATGTATCATTTCTGGGTGGAAGTGTGTATGAGCTGGTGCATGACTCCAACCCGTCTTTCCTCGTAAGATGGTATCTGACAGGCTACAATAAACGAAATGTCCATGTTGATCTGCATTGGATCTAGCACAAAGAAGAAAGAACCATTTAGTATTCTAAGCTGCTGAGATTTGGGAGCTGTTTGTTACTGCAACATAACCTAGTCTACCCTGACTAGTACAAAAGGTTTAGGAAATAAAAATCCATGTTCTATAAGAACAGCCATCTCAGGCAGGCTTGACATAGCAAAGTATTGTTTTAGGTAAAGGTAGAGAGGAAGGCTTGAAAACCTCTTTACTTCTCTATTTGGTTCTAGTTAGTGTCTTAACTTTAAAAAAACAGCTGCAGTTTCAGCCTTCTGGCAAGGGCTGCTTTCAGTAAGATACCCAGAACAAAACTGAAAGCACCACTCTGTCTCATTTACTTAGATACATTCAATTGCCAACAAAACTAAACACATGAATAAAGAAAGATGTTGAATAAAATGAGGTAGAGACAGCATCCCAGGCTGAGGGAACAGGCTGAGCCAAGGTGTGGCACACTCAGGGGACTCTAAGTGAATAGGCTCAACTCCCTCATCAAGCCACTAATCTACCCCGTGGTCATTTCAGACAATGAGAACAGATGCCATTTCATTCTGAGGGAAGTCTGGTAAAGGGGACAGGAGAAAAGGGTTGCAGAGTGGAACAAAGAGAGCCATACACTGGGTGTACCATGATGGAAATGTCTGTCATGAAGCCAGGCACATCTTGGACTTGTCTTGACATAGGTGTCAACAGGTGTAGAAGGTTTTTCTCCTTTTCTAGATCCATTTCCCCTATTTATTTATTTATTTATTTATTTATTTTTGGAGATGGAGTTTCACTCTATTACCCAGGCTGGAGTGCAGTGGTGAGATCTCAGTTTACTGCAACCTCCACCTCCCAGGTTCAAGCAATTCTCCTGTGTCAGCCTCCCAAGTAGCTGGGATTACAGGTGCCTACCATCACGCCCGGCTAATTTTTTTATTTTTAGTAGAGACAGGTTTCACCATGTTGGCTGGTCTGGTCTCAAACTCCTGACCTCAGGTGATCCACCTGCCTCGGCCTCCCAAAGTGCTGGGACTATAAGTGAGAGCCACTATGCCCGGCCTTATGAGATCCATTTTTCTAACCCTTCCACTCTTTGTGTCTGACTTTTGGGTTGTTCTTATTTGTTGCTTGTATTGGGTAAGTTGAGAGTTGTTGACAGCTGTTTACTCTTTCTGCCAAAGGTCAACTGAACTAGGGGGCTCACTCAGATTTCCACCCATTTCCAAGATCAAATGAAAAGTCACTGGAAATACAGTTAAACCAGTTTAAAACTAACCAACCAACCTATCCACAAACTCATGAGGATACCTGAGATCGTGAGAAGAGCAGATCAAAGCAAACTGGCGACATTTACTTCTTATTCCTGGGACAGATTGACTTTTTTGTGTGTGTGTGTGTAGTTCATTTACCTATTTGTTTAACCTATGTTGCCACACTTTTGCTATGGGACTCAAGAATTCTAAGAGTATCATTAAGTTACAAACCTAATTAGAAAATGGAGACAGGAAGGGGCTAAGGTTGGAGGGTGGTATTGAACATCTAGAATCCCAGCCATTGGGCTAATTAGCCCAAAATGAAGGAATCTAGCAGTAGCAGCCAGCCCTCAGGACAGCAGAGCAGGAGGCTCTCAGTCTGTTGACCTTTCTTGTGAGGCAAACAGATGGCCGCATCTTGTTCCAGCTGCAAAAGCCATAGAGCCTTCTGTGAGGCTGGCTGGTGTGTGCCTCAGGACAAGTCTGCACGGATGTGTGGTGAGGCTAGGTCATCTCAACAAGGCCTTTGTCCATGGAAGGGAGCCCCCTTCTGGCTACATTCCTGGAGATGTTTCAGGGAAGCCAGCTGTTCTGTTAAGAGTGGGGCTTTGAGGTCAGACAGGCCTGGGAATGAATCCTTGCTCTATCCCTAGCTGTGGAAACTGTTAACCTCTCGGATTTCTTATTATAAGTATTTATTGTGTGCTTACTATACACCAGGCATTGTGCTAAATGCTTTGCATGAGTAGCTCATGCCATCCACACACAGACTCAGGATGTGTGTGTCATGTCCCCAGGATCACAGAACTCGTAAGGCGGGTAGTCAGGATTCAAATGGAGTCTGATTCCAGTGCTCGAATTCTTAACCACTGCATGATAATGCCTCACCTAATAGTAGGATCTACACTCCCATAAGAATGTGCTGAGGCTCCAATGAGGCAATCTACGTACAGCTTTAATAAGTGACCAATTCATGGCTGCTGGTATTACTAATCTTCTTGTAATAAACCCACATAGTTAAGGCTTGCCAAGGCAGTGATTAGATATGTATTCTGCTACCAAGTCCTTCTTTTCTTCAAGGTCCTATTCTCACCCGGGGTTCAGTTTAATAAAGAACCTAAAAAAGAAATCCTGGAGGCACCATCATTTCTTCCCCCAGCTCTCAGCGGACAGATTTATTCTCCCTGAGCTGAGGAGCAAAGGGAACCATGTAGGGATCAAACACAGATGAAAGGCAGCAGCAGAAGCAGCCCATGTCTAAGTGGAGCCAGTTGGGACCTCCAGGCAAGGTGCCCCGTGGGGGCTCTCACCCCAGAGCTGGCCCATGTCTACAACCAACCCTCCTTGGCACCCCCAGCTGCATCTACTCACAAGTTTCAATCAGGCTTCCTCACTGGATTCTCCTCTCAATGTGGGCACCAGGCTATGTGGTGTACGCCACCTTCTCTCCTCCATCTACCCCATAACGAGGGCCCTCTGTGGACCTGCCTTGCTGCTTCCCCACAAATTTCAGGCTGCTGCTTTTCCTGGACCCCAGTCTCAGTTGGGACTTCAGAAACATGTGTCCGTGTGTGGCCCTCGTCTATTAATGCCTACAGTAATGTTCCCATACCATGGACAGCCCTACAGAAGAGTACTGCTTTAGGAAAGCAAGGAAAAGATAGGGGAGGCCCTAAAGAAATTAAGAATCCCTTCCTCAAATACAGCCCAAATCCACCCTCAGGCAGCAAGTTTCAGTCACAAGATTAGAAACAATAAAAACTGCTGGAAACTACAGAATTCTGTGGCTGATTCCCTAAATAGGATAAATGATATTCTTCTGCCCTCTACTGGTAAAGAGGTGCACCAACCTTCACGATGCCTCTGGGAAGGACACAGACAAAGATCATGACTGACAATGCACCTTGCATTCTTTAGAAACAGAAAGAGAATTCCATTATCAACTTGGTAGGGAAGGCTGCCATCAGTGAGATGCCCACATGGGACTGAAAAGAGCCCACTTGCCTTACATCCATGGAGGCACCAAGTAGCCAATGAGACTGGAACCATGGATCACACCGCTACACCCTGGGCCTTAACGGGCAAACAGAGATGCTGAACACAGTAAGATGGAAACAGCATTTCAGGCTGAAGGAACAGCCTCAGCAAATGGAGGGAACTGGGAGTGGATGGGCTAAGCCCCCTCCAGCCATCTGTCTACCTGTTGGTCATTTGGGCACTGAGTGAAGGTGCCGTTTCATTCTCCTAAGAGAGTTTGGTGAGTGAAATCTTCACAGGCAGGCTCAGGAGGTCTGGGTTTTATAGAGATACATTCCTTGGATTGGGGACATCCCTTCCTCTGTCTGTGACTCAGTTTCCTCATTTGTAAAATGAAAGAGTTGGAAAGGAATGATGTCTGAGGCTCTTTCCAGCTCAGATAATCTGGTCATTCACAGGGTTTTGGTTCAAAGGCCACCACTGATACCACTGAGGGCAAAATATGCCACCTGGCCACTTTGCTACCCTTCAAGGTGGCTTCCCCATTGCATCAGGAGTATGCCTCCTCTCTATCCCCTCTGCTGGCCCTGTTTTGTGCTGCCTTGGGTGCAGTGGTGGAAGCTGGCCTGTCTACACGAACAAGATGGAAACCGACTCACTTCACATGTCCTGTCTCTTCCCAGCCCACCTCTTACCGCACTCCCTAGGAAATGGGTTCAAAGGGCCAGCTGACGGCTACAAAACACCAGCACTCAATCACCTTCTGAACAGACTCAGCAGTTTAAAAGTATAAGTAAATAAGGCTGCCTCTGATTTCTTTTTTTTTCCACTTGGAAATCTGTAACATCATTAGCTACAAGTAAATATATCAGTGGGATTAATGGAGTGAATCACAAAGTGACTTGATTGGATTTAAAACCACATTATTTCTTTGGGGTGAATTAGTAAATTTAGCACCGTCAAGAGATGATGGATTGAGAACCTGGGGACTGAGAATTCTTATTGATCCTGAGGATAGATCAGCATGAGAAGCAAAGGCTGGAATGGCTTCTCACCCTGTTTTCAGAGAGAAAGGAAATACAGCTTTGCTACATGCTAAACTACATGTAAATATAGTGTTCCTTTTCAGACACAAGTAGAGATGTGACCGCACATGGTAGGCAACGACCCAGATGGTCCCCTAAAATCCCTGCTGCCTGGTATTCTGGTCCTTGTGTAATAATCTCTTCTCTTTCGATAGTAAACCTGAACAAGTGACTAGCTTCTAACAAACAAAATACAGCAGAAGTAATGAGATGTCACTTCTGAGATTGGGTTATAAAAAGACTGTGGCTCCTGCCTCACGTGCTCTCTCTCACCTTCTCTTGGGTTGTTTGCTTCAGGGGTGTCATGGTGAGGTAGCCCCCTCCTGTGGGCCCATGGCAGTGAGCTTGGAAGTGGATCCTCCCCAAGTTGAGCCTTGGGATGACCCAAGACCAGGTTGCCACCTTGCCACACCTTGACTGCAGCCTCATAAGAGACCTTGAACTAGAACTGCCCAGTGAAGCTGCTCCTGTATTCCAGACCCACAGAAAAAAATATGAAGAACTGCGTGATAAGAAATGTCTGCTGTTTTAGGTCACTAGGTTTGGGGTCATTTCTTATGCAGCAACAGGAAACCAATACACTACATGACTTACTTTTGTTAATGAAATATGAGGGGAAACATTGTATGTCATTTCTGAGTAGAGGTTTCAAGGGCCAGAATAAAACTGGTTTCCTGCCTTGGTAACTGTGCAAGTTGGGGTCAGGATGGAACTTCTGTGAGCCTGGGCCCGGGGTGCTGGGAATGCTTACTGGTCCTGAGAACAGATCAACAGGTGACCATGATGAGCCAAGTCTCCCTGACCCCGACACTGCCGACCTACCCTGCACATGTAGTGTGACCAAGAAATAAACCTTAGTTGTATAAAACCACTGAGGTTTTGGGACCGTCTGTCACCACAGCACAGTCTAGCCCATTGATCTCGCATCCCATTCAATCCCACAATCGTGGATTGGGGAACTCAGGGTCTTCTGAGACTTGCACTTCCTGCTAAGAACACAAGTTCTGATTAAAATGGTTTTGAATGTGGATATTTCCTCACAAAGGCCACCACAACAGTGTCTTCTAAAAGCATTTTCCAATATTCTGTCTCACTGACCCCATTCGTACACTTGCACTTCCAGAACACATGCTCCAACTCTTAGTTTGGAAAGTAGGATCCTCACATAGGTTAATGGGCCACCACTCAATGAGCATATGCCAAGCATTTCTACACAGACACTCTCATTAAATTCGTATCTGCCAGGCAGATATAATTACTGTTACCCTTTATTTACAGATAAGGAAAATACAGATTTGAGGAGTAAAATCAGCTACTGGGGGTTATTCAGCCTCTAGGTAGATGTTGGCAGAACCCAGACTTGAGTCAGGCCCTCTGAATCAACACTCAATGTTCTTTCAACTAATCTCGGGTGAGCCCCAGCTACAGAGGCAGGGGCATCAAGACTGTCTCTGAGCAAGAAGGTTTTAGAACCCACAGGCTGAAGCCACATTTATGAGGGAGGAAATGCTTGTGGGTGGAAGGTAGACATCAAGATATATTCCTTACTTGTGTCAATGAAGACTGCATCCACGTAGATTTTGGTACAGAAAGAGCCCAGGATAAACCCGCAGGCTGGTCCAAATACCAGCATCGTGAACAGGATTCCTGAAAGAAGATGGTAAGAAAATAAAAAAAGAGATTACAAAACAGAGGCTATTCAATGAGCAAAATCACCAAAGGTCAAGGATATTATTTTACATGGATGAGATGAGATGTCTGCTTTTACAAATGACATTAGGAATTATTCTAAAAATCCTAGAGGGGAAAGCCTGAATTTATAATTTTTGGAAACTCTATGAAAGCACTGTATATTATGCTACAATTCTATACTATTTTGGTAGATTGCTTTGAAATTTGTGTCCTTTACTTTTAGAGGACGTCACCCCACATCAAACATATTTAAAAAATCTGCATCTATCATTAAATATTTTTTCTGCAATCCACACTTTTGAAAAGACTTTTATAATTTTGCTTTTACATTTATTTGGCTTTATGTAACTCATTTAATCTATGGTTGGCTAAGATCCCTTGACACCCATTGTGCAAACTCAGGAATTTTTTGTGAAGTGAGGATAATCTACGCCACAAATTATTTTCAAATATAATAAAATGTTCATGACTCTGAAATTTAGCAAATAGCAAAGTTCTCATGATGGTAAATATCTAACATTTAATTACATATTTATTAATTTCAATTCTTCAATTTCTCTCCATGTTTTGAAGTCATTATCTGTTTCCATTGTTGTTGTGGCTATAACAGCTGTTCAGGAATTAAGTGTTTCTGTAGGACCTGAGAAGATGGCAAGTTCTGGGCAGTGCTTAAGTATCTGATGGACACAATACCTGGTATTTTACACAGCAATTTTAGGACATTCTGGGAAAAGTACTGATCCCAAACTCAAACCCACAGGCTGTATCTATTTAAGTTTCAATTGGGTAGACATTTCTTGAGCACTGACAGTTCTCCAGGCCCTGGAGGCAAAAATAAGCATCAAGAAAGTGGCTCTTCCCTTTAGAAGCTGGCCATCTGATGAGGATAGTCAGTGCATGGGTAATTCCAACCCAGGCAGCTCCAAGGGTGGGTGCTAACAGGCCACACAGGCACCTGAAGAGCAGGGTGAGAGACGAATTTCATGGCAGGGAACCTAAGCCCTGTGGAGGGTAGCTCTCCAGCCTAGTCTGTTCATAGGGGTAGATCAAATCACCCTAAATTCTCTTGGTGATGTCGTCGCAGAACCAATCACATATTCATCCATTCAGTCAAGTTTTCCTGAGCTCCTTCTATGTGCCAAGGACTATTCTCAGGGTTGGGGATTCGGCACTGAACCAAACAGTAAAAAATCCTGGCCTTGCTGACTTGAAGCTTTCCCTCCTCTGAACTCATTCATTGACTTTGAGTGGGGAAAAACAACTTAAACTACACAGGGGAAAGCAAATGGTTTTAAATACTGGGCAAAGGAAGCCACGTGATATAATTTGCATGTTTGTCTCCTCCAAATCTCATGTTGAAGTGTAATCCGTAATGCTGGAGGTGGGCCTAGTGGGAGGTACTAGATCATGGGGCTCACGAATGGTTCAGCACTGCCCCCTTGGTGATGAGGGTGCTCTCACTCAGTTCACACAAGATCTGATTGTTTAAAGGAGTCTGGGACCTCCCCTCCTTCCTCTTGCTCTGGCTCTCACCAAGTAATGCGCCTGCTCCCCCTTTGCCTCCTGCCATGACTGGAAGCCTCCGGAGACCTTCACCATGAGCAGATGCCAACGCCATGCTTCCAGTACTGTCTGCAAAACCCCAAGCCACTGGAATCTACTTTCTTTATAAATTACCCAGCCTCAGGTATTTCTTTATAGCAAGGCAAGAATGAACTAACACACATTTATAGACAGGAACCCAGAAGCCTAAAGCAGTCACTTAGGAGATGTTTGATGAAGGAAAGAATGAAGAAAATATGTTTTATATCACAGAAACAGGGCTGAGTCCACCCTCAGCAAAATCCTACTTGGATGTGAAGAAATGTAGAAGTTCCACTGTTTCCAAATAGTCACTCCACGGCCAACCAGAAACTGCAGAATCTTATTTCTATTAATAAGCTGCATTTTAAAAAATGAAAATGTATCACTTTGGAGAGGAGTGACGTTCACATGATTAGCACATTATCTCTGGTTTGTCAT
This sequence comes from Trachypithecus francoisi, assembly GCF_009764315.1. Lineage (NCBI taxonomy): Eukaryota > Metazoa > Chordata > Mammalia > Primates > Cercopithecidae > Trachypithecus > Trachypithecus francoisi. Next base: position 97,031,391 of record NW_022681468.1, read on the forward strand.
AACTTTGATTAAGATAACCAAGCACACAAAGTTGGGGGCAGGGGATGCTACTGGAAAAGATCTTTTGGGGATGGACTAGAATTAGGGGGCTTTATTTAGTGGGGTTGTGGTTAGGGAGCAGAGCAGCAGGAAGAGGATCTGAGAAAGCAGCAGGAAGCAGGGGGCATGGAGAGCAGTTGTCCAACTCAGGAGCGGCACCCACGCTAAACCCGAGAGATTCCTGCAAAGTCCTGAAGCCAGTCATATCCTCCCATCCAGGCTGCAGGCTGTGGTAATCCATCAGTCAGAGTTACGGGCACTCTAGAGATGGCTCAGCAAACAAACTCACTGCTCAGGCCTTCCCAAAAGAACGGGACACAGAGCACAGGAATACAATTCTCTTGCCAAGGGTGCTGTGCCTACTCTTCTAATTCACCATCTGCTGTGACTCCCGGCACCTCCCCCATCACCCACAATCATAGACCTTCCCTTTAAATAAACCCCCCAAGCAATGTATTCATCACTGATCCATGCCCTACAGACTGAATAATGAGAATTATTATTAATACTTAATAGGTCAAAGGACCAAGCCTTCAGAATCCTTGGAAAAACAGAAACAACCCAACAAGCTGAAGATGTTGCACACAGACTGTGCTGTTACCCCCACGCTTGGGGACAGTAGACTTGAAAGTGAAGACTGGCCAGACATCATAGCACAGCTGGGGTCCCAGGCCTTCTGCCCTTTTGCAGAGAAGGAGGGGCGTCCCTCAAGCTGCTGGCCTCAGCTGTCCACAGGAGCCCCACAGGGCTCAGATGGGCCAGTGAGCCGGGCTGGTAGCTTGAACAGGGAACAGCAGTGGCCTGCTGTGGAGACACCACACCCTGAGGCAGCCTCTCCACCAAATTCCTCTATGAGAGGGTGTGTGGGTTTCCAGAGTTTGGATTGTGGCTTTTTCAAGGTCCTGTTCTCATCTGGGTTTCAGCTGAACAAAGATAACCCTAAAAAGGAACAGGACAGAGTTGATAGGACCCCACGCCAAACACCAAAGACACTGTGCACATGTATTTTGGTATAAATGGCATCTTCCTCCTCAGGTGCAACCTCTAGTCACTTTTCTACGTCACTCCTCCTCACATAGACCTCAAGGTAAACCTCCACCTGCAATGCTGGTGGTGGGATGTGGGAGGGGCCTTCATGCATCAGGAAGTGCCTTCAGAAATATCTTAAGACAACAACTGAAACGAGCAGCTTCAGAGGGCCCAGGTGTGCAAGGCAGGCTCTGAGCTAACAGAACGGTTATGCTGAGCTTGCTTCCTTGGTTTCCCCGTTAATTCATCCTCTCAGGCTGTGATTTTGTTCTTGCTTTGGCAAAGCCACCTCGAACGTTCTGCCTGAATGGAGGAGCGGCATATTGCCAGGCACTGAGATGCAGGATCCCTGTTGAATGACGCGCCAGCGCCTCCAGGTGCAGAACCTTCTGCAGCGGCCCAGTGCTGCCCTCTGCTGTCTTCCAGGTTCATGTACGTCGGCGGGGAGGAGTGCCTCGGATTCCCTAGCCAGGCAGCCCTGAAGGCTTTCTGTGCTACCACCCTGGATAATAGAAAGCACTTTACATGCCTATCTCCTGGAAGCCATTCAATGACCCCAGGGAGAAGTTTACTGGGCCGTTTCACGGGGGAAAAACAGAATCTTAGAGTGGTTCAGCACCTAGCCCCAGCACATTGCTAGAAAGCAGCACAGTGGGAAGGATTGCTGGGGTTTTCTAACCCCCTAAGGGAAAAGTCCAGGTAAGAGTATGAATAGCCTGGGTTCAAATCCCAGCTCTACCACTTCCAGCTCCATGAACTTTTGGGCAACATATATTTAACCTCCTGTCCCGTGCCTCAGTTTCTTCTTCTGTAAAGTGGGGGTAATAATAGATCGACGTCATGGGGTTGTGCTGAGGACTGAATGACTTCCTATTTGCAAATCTCTTAGAACAGTGTGTGGCACACAGAAAGACCCAGGGAAGGGTTTGTTAAATAGATGACACTTGTGTCTCTCCTACAACAGTGAGGGCTGGTGCCCTCCAGGGTTCCCAGTCCTTCTCTTTCCAAAGCTCACTACACCCTCCATACCTCATTTCCTAAAGCTATCTCTGGGGGAGAGGGCTGGAGCTGGGAGCAGGCCAGGCCCAGGAAGGAGTTCTTGCTGGGAAGCAGCTGAAATCTCAAGCCTCATCAGTGTGCAGACCAGACGGGCTGTCTGGAGTCCACCTCACTGTTCTGCTGCTTGCCAAGCCAAGCACAATGGGTTGCTAACCTGGCCTCCCAGGGATGAAACGGCTGGACAAGGAGATCAGGGGCTGAATGCAGTGCCCCCGCATGGTGATCTAGCTCTGGCATTCTGGTCTGTACACAGGCCTTCAGTGAATTATATTAACACAAATCTGCAATTTACAGGCTGTGTGCTGGGACACCATTGAGTACTGCAGTGAACTCACAAGGGTAAGGCAGAATATTGTGAGTTTTTGAGGGAAACATAGCAATACTTGACATCTCTTGGACATGTGAATCTACCATCCCATGGTAGCCTATGGTTTCAACACTGGATTTCTTTCAATGACATCACATCTTTGTGAGCTGAGTTTTCCATAGTTGCTGTGAGAAAACCAAGTGTGGAAATCAATATGCAACAGAAAATGGGGGTGGCAAAGTCCAATTTGAATCCAAGGTTTCAGAAACCATGCATTTGCCAACAGGACACACATCCCATTAGTAAGCAATTATGGTTAAAAAGTATATATAGATACATATATTTTTTTTCTGTTGATATGTATCATGTTTTTCAAGCAGTTACTCTATGTTGTTAGGATGGAAACACTTATTAAGTAGTATGAACCTAAATGCTTGATAAACAAAACTTATTATTTCTTTTGGATTCAGGACGCTGTGAACCAAGAAAGTTTGGGACCCTCTGGTGCAAACTGCCTGAGAAGCTTATTATCTCAACTTATGCCCAGATGATGAAGAGTTTCTGTGCATGACAGATTAGTCCAAGTATAGACTATGGCAAATTCCTTAAGAAAATGATCTCCAGCAAGACTTCCTGGTGGTGAGTCTGCCTTCTCCCACACTAAACAATCTTTAAATTTAGCACCAGCAACCTCTGGACCCTGGGGAAGAAAAGATAACTTGGACAAGAATTTTGCCCTCAAGAAGCTTGCTATCTTATCAGAGAGACTTTCCACTACTCTTAGTCAACAAATATCCACTGAGAACCTTCTACTTGCTAGGACTATGTTAGTAACAGTGAACAATATGGGACATGGCAGTGAACAAAACAGACGAAAACCTCACCCTTGTGGAGTTTGAAGAATGGCAACAAACACAAATCTATCATATGATATCAGGAGCAGTACCAAGATGAGAGTACATGATGGTGAGGGGCTAGAGAAAGACCCCACCCTGCACCGAGTCCTCCACACCATGTGCCACACGTTGTCAGATGTGCTTTAATAAAGCTGGGGTGGCTGGAAGCGGTGGCTCACGCCTGTAATCCCAGCACTTTGGGAGGCCAAGGCAGGCAGATCACAAGGTCAGGAGATCAAGATCATCCTGGCCAACATGGTGAAACCCTGTCTCTACTGAAAATACAACAAATTAGGTGGGCATGGTGGTGGGTGCCTGTAGTCACAGCTACTCGGGAGGCTGAGGCAGGAGAATGGTGTGAACCTGGGAGGTGGAGCTTGCAGTGAGCCAAGATTGCAGCACTGCACTCCAGCCTGGGTGACAGAGAGAGGAATTAAGGTTGTAGATTAAGGGATTATACTGGAGAGTCCCCATAGGCACAATCTCATCACAAGGATCCTTTAAATGTGCAAGAGGGAGTCAGAGTCAGAAATGGGGATATGATGGCAGAGTGAGCCAGAGAGATGGCATGAGAAAGAGCTGACTAGTCATGCTGGCTTTGAAGATGGTGACAGCCATAAGCCAAAGCATGTGGGCAGCCTCTAGAAGCTGGAGAAGGCAAGAAAACAGATTTTCTCCTCCATGCAGGATCACAGCCCTGCCAGCACCTTGATTTTAGCTCAGTAAGACCCAATATGGATGTCTGACCTCCAGAATCGTAAGATAACAAATTTACATTTTACACTAAGTTTGCAATAATTTATCACAGCAATGATAGAAAACTAATACAATCGTTAAGCAAATCTGGGTTAAACTCCAAGACTTCTCAGATCTTATAAATACTAATATGCCTGAATGGAATCTTGCACAAAGGTTTTGTGTTAATTATTTGACCACAAAACATTTTTTTGTGTGTGTCATTTCTCAGACCTGGCATTGATTGCAGCACAGTCCAAGACACACTGTTGTAGATGCTAAGCCCCTGAGACAGAGATGATGCTTTCTTCTTCTTTATATTCCTATTTCGCCCCAGTGCTGATGGACAATAAGTTCGCCGTTTGTTGAAAGGATGTGTGGTTGAGAGCACTAGTCACAGCGGCCATGCAGAGGAAGGAGTGCGTGACTGTTCTTGGCGATGGCCTGCCCAAGCTCACCTGGCCAGCTGGGGGCAGAGCTGGGACCGAGACCCAAACCTCCTCTTTCCCTGACCAATGCTCTTTCCCCCAGTCCCTCTGCAGACGTCTCTGTCTGCGCTGTGGACTCTCCCATTCGATGTACCTCCTTCTAGATGCAACCCGACCATGGGACTCCCTAAGCCTACATAAAGGGTCAGGCTAGGTGCATGTAACCAGAAGAATTTGGAAAATACAACTGGAAACTTGAAATTTTCTGGTCCAGGAAGAATTATTCAACTTTAATACTATTACTGATACAATAATAGATGGGGCCGGGTGTGGTGGCTCATACCTGTAATCCCAGGACTTTGCGAGGCTGACGTGGGCGGATCACGTGAGGTCGGGAGTTCAAGACCAGCCTGACCAACATGGAGAAACCCCGTCTCTACTAAAAATACAAAATTAGCTGGGCGTGGTGGGACTTGCCTGTAATCCCAGGCACTCAGGAGGCTGAGGCAGGAGAACTGCTTGAACCTGGGAGGCGGAGGTTGCGGTGAGTCAAGACAGCGCCATTGCACTCCAGCCCGAGCAACAAAAGTGAAACTCCATCTCAAATAATAATAATAATAATAATAATAATAATAATAAATAATAAAAGTACTAGAGAACATTTTGTCTTTGTGGAAGGTAGCAAGCTGATTCTAAATTCTTTATAGAAATGCTAAGGACCAAGACCAGTCTAGACGTGTTTGAAGAAGCACAACTGTTGTCAAGACTTTCCAAACTGTTGGATGTCAGGACTTCTTTTAAAGCCAAGGTACCTTTGGCACAAGAAATAACAAACAAAGCAACGAAGCAAAAGAGAAGCCCAATAACAGATCCACACCCTTACAGACACCTGCTTTATGACAAAGTGTGCACTGCAAAACTCAGTGTGCAAAACAAAGTGTGCACTGCAAAAATAAGACATTTTATAGGGCTGTGGTGAGTAATAAATGAAAGCAACTGTGGGGGCCAGCCCTGGCACAGATGAAGCACTTCATAAACATCAGTTTCCACTGATGCTCCAAGAGGAAGACTCCATGGTACCCATTCTTGTTCTCCCTCCTTTCGCCTGGCCCTGGGGCATCTGCAGGCTCACCGGAAGGCCTACCCTTGGAAGAGATACTATCACTGGCTGGCTATGGTGGTGCATGCCGCATTGTTTGAGAAAAATGCTGACCCTTCCACGTGAACCTTTATTTTTCTCTTTGTCAAAGTGTAGCATGGGGCGTGGTTCCTGCATTGAACAACCTGTGGGGCTGGGTGAGGGGAGCACAGGCTGCCCGAGGAGCTGTAGGCATCTGCTACCCGCTGGCATGAACTCTTTATGCCCATGAAAGCAAAGCCAAACAGGCCATCCAGAAACCCAAGGACTGCTATCAGTTCCCCTACTCACTTTGAAATTAGACGCACCCATTCGTGTTTCTTACCCTCAGTCTCCTGGGGTGGAAAAGGACACAGAGGTACTACTGACCTTGAGGGAGGATTGGTGTCAAGGCTCTGCTGTACTGATGTGTCTGGGAGCATGGTACAAATGCTCCCTCGGCCTCAGACTCCTCCTGTGTAAAATGGGATGACAACAATCCCTATCTCCTATGGGGTTATTGAGGGTCAAATACGTAGTGCACAGAATGCTTCTGGTCAATTCCTCGAACGCAGACATTCTCAAAAACCATCAGCTGTTATTTGTTCTTCTTACTGGTGCCTCTAACAGCAGGATTTTCTTTTCTTTTATGACTTTTTAAATCACTTAGGTAAACTATGCTTATTTTAGAGAATGTGGAAAATATAGGATTGTGTAAAGGATTAGCATCATTCTCATATTTCCCTATAGGCATTATTATATTTGTACTGTCTTTCTTCCTATGCGTTTATCATTCATGGAACCATATAAGTTAATTTAAAAACAAAACCCCGGCTGCGCACGGTGGCTCACGCCTGAAATCCCAGCACTTTGGGAGGCCGAGGCGGGTGGATCATGAGCTCAGGAGATGGAGACCATCCTGGCTAACACAGTGAAACCCTGTCTCTACTAAAAATACAAAAAATTATCTGGGCATGGTGGCGGGCGCCTGTAGTCCCAGCTACTCGGGAGGCTGAGGCAGGAGAATGGTATAAGTAAAACCCAGGAGGTGGAGCCCGCAGTGAGCCAAGATGGCACCACTGCACTCCAGCCTGGGCAACAGAGTGAGACTCTGTCTCGGAAAAAAAAAAAAAAAAAAAAAAAAAAACAAAAAAACAAATAAACCAAAATCCCTTTCCTTAATTTTAAAAGCAGCACATGCTCATTAAGGATGACTTGAGAATAAACCAAGCATAGAGAGGCAGAATAACGCGGTGGCCAAGAACACATACCCTAGAGCTGGATAGCCAGGGTCTGCAGTCACTGGCTGTGTGACCCTGACAAAGGTACTTACCTACTCTGGCCCTCCATACTCTCACCTGTGAGTGAGGTTAACAGTACCCACCTCGCAGGATTGTTTTGAGGTTTCGGTGATTAGTGCATCACAAGGGCTTTCCACAGTGCCTGGCATACAGTAAGTGCTCAATAAATTTTAGCAATCATTATTACAAAGATGACAGCACAAATCACCATCTCTCACCATCCAGAAACACTGACATTCATTTAGATCTTCCCTTCTCGTCTGTTTCTATGTACAAGGCTTATTTCTTATGAGTAATTTTTAATAAATCCTTAACACAGTTCTCCTAATGACAGAAAGCTTAGAGACAAATATGATTCTCTGAAGAATGTATTTCTGAAGAATACAATTATCTATTGCAATAGAAGTTCACGTGCTGATGGAATGGAACTGCAAGGACCAAGCACCTCTCAGCTGTCCTTGGGAGACTGGTGAAGGAGGAACCTACTGTATCCAGGAGTCACGCTGCCCTGCACTCAAGCCTCTGCTCAGATCCCTTCCTGAACGTGGGAAGGGAGGGCACCTGAGGACAGTGAGATCTCACATGACAGTCAGTCCTGACTTCTTAGCAGTGACAGAGACAACACCACGCTGGGCAGCTGAAGGGAAGAGCTGAGGGTTCTGTACTTGACAAAATGAGAAATCCCTTCAGGGGGAAGCCTGAGGTTTTCTTTAGAGGAATCTTAGATTTGCTTGACTCAACTTTGAGGAAACAAGAAAACAGTCTCCTATAATACCTCGCAGGGCTGGTACACATGGGTAAAGGCTTCTGCCTCTTTACAAGGAAAGTGGTCATTTGGTCTGATTATAAAAGTAATGCATTCAGCAGGAGGAAAACACAGTTTTCCTACCAACCAGAGGCAGTCATTTTCTTCAGCTCTTTCTCTGCCCCTTCTGATTTATTCAAGGTCAATCATTCTCACTATGCCCTGATAAGGTGATTTTATGAGACTCTTTTTGTAGATGAGAATATAGAAGGGCAGAGAGATCAGTCAGTTGCACCAAGGTCACACAGCTTGTACATGGTAGAAGTGGATTTGAACTCAGAACCCCAGGACCTAGTTCCTAGAGAAAGAGCAGGTATCGTGGCATAGTAGCGAAGGCTCAAGAATCAACCAAGGCTGATTCCTACCAGGCTGGAATCCTGGTTACATTGCTCAATTTCTGGAAGATTCACTTCCTAACTCTAAGTCTGGGAAGAAGAGTTATCAGTCTTGTAGAACAGTGACAATTATATGTAATGCATGCAAAGCTTCTGATATCTAGCATGATGCTTTCTAGAATTATCTTTGTGTTTCAGGAACAATGAGTCCAAGAATGGGGGCGTGCATGGCTGGTCTCCCTAAGCTGTTTCTTTAGCCGGACTTGGAGTAATTTTAACCCTAGATGGTTCTCACAAGTGGAAGGAGTGAGGAGGAAAAGCGGGTTGGCTGTGACTCTGTTCCACTAGAGGGCAGTGCCGACCTAGAAAAAAGAGCAATTCCGGGCTGCTTGAACATCCTTGGCCTCCACTTCCTAAATGCCCATGAAACCCTCCGTCAGGGCTTTGCGTTTCTCATCTCCCACTTTCCTTCTGTGACCTCAATTTATACAAATGTATTGCCACATCTTGAAATCTGCAGGCTGAAAGTTCTCCCCTCAGAGGGAGCATTCTGCATCATATGTACATGAATAAAACATGATCCATAAACAGCAGGAAACCTGCAATACACATTCATCCGGTGCCCATTGCCAACAGCCTGCCAGCATTACATAACTGACTTTGCTTCTGTCTGAGGAGGAGGAGAACAGGGAAGGACAGGGTGAGGAGGTGATCATTTATTGAGCACATATTAGGTGTTGGACACCGCACATAATTTGTGTAATAGAATTATCTCCATCACAAAGTTTACAAACAAAACCAAACACTAACGCTACCAAGTCCATATAGTATATGATAGAGCCAGAGCATATGTGCCCCTCCCCACATTACCGCACCTGTTAACCTCTTAGATCAGATACATCATTGGGGCTCAAACTGGGCTGCACATTGGATTCACCTGGGAAACTTGTAAAAAGAAACTATGAATCCCTAGGTCTCACTCCTGGAGATTGTGATGAAGCTGGTCTGGAAGACTGACTGGGCACTGGGCTTTTCCCAAAGTCCCCAGGTGATTCTACCTGCAGGATTGAGAACCCTGGACTAGAATGAGCCTCTGCCCTCGCTGCCCTTGACCAGACTTTCCCATTAAAAAGCACCACCAGTGGGTTGGGCGCAGTGGCTCACACTGTAATCCCAGGACTTTGGGAGGCCGAGGTGGGCAGATAACCTGAGGTCAGGAGTTCGGGACCAGCCTGGCCAACACGGCAAAAACCTTATCTCTACTAAAAATATAAAAATTAGCCGGGCATGGTGGTGGGTGCCTGTAATCCCAACTACTTGGCAGGCTAAGGCAGGCAGAATTGCTTGAACCCGTGAGGTGGAGGTTGCAGGGAGCCAAGATTGCACCAGTGAGCTGAGATCACACCACTGCACTCCAGCCTGGGCAACAGAGCAAGACTCTGTCTCAAAAAAAAAAAAAAAAAAAAAAAAGCACCACCAGTGGCACTGGCACTGACCAAAGAAATAGCTGGTACCCAAAATGTATTTGGGAGGTAAAGAGTAGAATGATGGTTATCAGAGGCTGGGAAGGGGGTCGGGGGCAGGTGGGGATGGTTAATGGGTACAAAAATATAGACAGGATGAATAAACTCTAGTATCTGATATTGCAATAGGGTGACTACAGTCAACAGTAATTTATCTTACATTTAAAAATAACTGAAAGAGTGTAACTGGAATTTCCGTAACACAAAGAAATGATAAATGTTTGAGGGGATGGATACCCCATTTACCTTGATGTGATTATTGCACATTGTAGGCCTGTGTCAAAAAATCTCATGTACCATATATATATATATATACACACAGCTACTGTGTATCATAAAAATGAAAAATACCTACCTCCCCCCCCCAAAACAAAAAACAAAAAAACAAAATGCATCTGGGCACGTGGGTTAAAGGAAGAATATGGATACGATTTGATATTCACCCTGGAAGGTGGAGGGGCAGCCATTTGCCAAATGTGGCCACACCAAAGTCACTGAGTATGGTGACAGAATCCAAATCTCTTGTAGAGCCAGCTAAAGCAGCACTGTATGCCACCATGACTGTGAGCACTCAGCACAGAACTCTGCCTGGTGTACCCTGTGTGGCCTCTGGGGCACTCAGTATGGCCCCTAGTGCTGTCTGGTTTCTGGGCCTTGCTCATGCTGGTCTTCAGCCTAGTTTCTCCTTCTCCAGGGCCCTAGTGGTGGATCAAAGCCTGGCCCTCCATTCAAAGCCTGCCTTAATTACTACCACCTCCAAGGGGCCTTCCTAGATTTTCTCTCTTCCTTCACCTTCTCTCTTCTGTCATAGCATGTGACCTGAGACTTTTTCTATAGTTCTGCTTCTAGTCAGCCTGGATGAAAAAAAAAAATTCCATGTATTGGGCTTGCCATAATAATTGTAGGCTTGGGAAAAGCAGAGACCCTGTCTCAAAAAAAGCAAAAATCACCTTTTCCATAGGGGCAGTACAGCCTTTTGCTTGGAGGAGGGACCCCATGTGTGTCAAACTGTAAACTGATTACTACCCAGGCCTGGGTGGGGTAGGAAGCCCCAGCCTCACGGAAAATAATTTGTATAATGATGTCATCCCACAAAGCTAGACAGCTTCAGGATGCTCAGGGAGGATCTGCAGTTGGTCAAAGCTGCAGCTGTTGCCACTCTGGGCTTCTCGACCCAGCTGAAAGAAGCATTTTTTCTTTCTCTCCAGGCCCAGCCAGACCTTACCTGGGTGAAGGCACATGCCTCTCAGGCTGGCTAGCTGCAGGAGGGAATCCATCCAGAGAAACAACAGCTTGTGCCTTCCTGAAGGGTTCGCATTCCATGTGTGAGACCAGTGGGATCCTCCCAGAAGCTCTCTATGGACATCCTCGCAGATGCAGGTTTTGCAGGCTCCCTGCTGTCCACACCCAAGCCCCCAGCAAGGGGCAGTGCAGAGACCACAGGACCTTGTGTCCAGTTCAGGCTTCAAAGCTCTGCAGGGCAACTTGGCAACAGCAGGAGGCTGTGCTCAAGGCACTCACCCCTCAAAGCCTCAGCAACTCCATCTGGAAAACAGGGCAGTCACCTGCTCTGCTCTCCCCCTATTATGGGCTGGACTGAGTCCAGGCCCCAGGAACCTCAGCATGTGACTGTATTCAGAGATATTTTAAAGAGGTTATTACATTAAAATGAGGCCCTTAGAGGGGGCCCTAATCTAATCTGATGGGTGTCCTTAGGGATTTGGACCCAGAGACACCAAGGAAGCTCAGGTACAGAGGACAGACTGTGTGAGGGCACAGTGAGAAGCTGGTCGTCTGCTGGCCAAGGAGAGAGTTCTCAGGAGACCCATGGCCAACACTACCATCTTAGGCTCCCAGCCTCCAAAACTGTAAGAAAATGAATGTCTGCTGTCGAAGCCACCCAGTTATGACAGCCCCAGGAGACTAACACAGCTCCCAAGACCAGAGTGGGGATCATATGGGCCAACACTTGAGAGGGTGCTTGGAAGCTGTAGTGTGCCCCCTACGGGCATGGAGTACTAGATGCACGTGGTGGGCCAACTAACGTGAATGTAGCCATCCCAGGGCCCCTAGATGTCAGGATAAAATCAGCACCTTCATGGGCATTGTTCCATGGTTAGGACTGGCCAGATGGAAAACTGCCAGGGAGCTTTGACCTATGGGACCGTTTTATTTATTATTGCTGGATCCCTCACTATGCCTAGCAAAGGGCAGGCTTGGAAATAAGTTTTCTAAACGTGGTACACAAGATAAACTGTTTTCTCACAGGGCACGAGCTCGAGTATGGCCGATGAGTCACAGCACATCAGTGAGGGAAATAGCCCATTCATAGCGTAGGGCCAGAGTTGGGTTTTGAGGTAGGTTTGTTGCTAGTGAGGATGACGGTGCTGATGCCTAGAGGGCTGGGTTCTAGTACATTCCATGTACTACCTCATTTAATCGTCGCCACAACCCTATGTGCAGATATACTCCCATTTTACATGTAAGGAAACTGAGACACAGGGAGATTAAGTAACGTGCCCAATGATACATGTACAGTAAATGGGAAGCTGAAATAAAAACAAAGCAGAGGACTAAAGAAAAGGGAGGAAGGAGAGGAGGAAGGAGACGAAGAAGGCAGGAACAGCCTGGGAAAAGGCAGAGGTGTGGGAGAGCCCCAAGGTGTGAGGCAGACAGTAGAGAGAGGCCCTTGCAAACAAGCAGAGTCAGTGGTGTGGCTGTGTGGGAGAAGGCTGGGCTGCAGCTGCCCGTGGAGGTGCACTGAGGTCAGGCTATGACCTGCCTGCAGCAAGGAGCATGGCAGCTCCTGGGCTCAGGTTTGTCCTACTCAGGCTATGTGACCTCAGGGAGACACCTGCTATGGAGTGCTGCTGTGGAGGTCCCTGAGGCTCGGAAAACCTTGGGGATGAGCCCAGGCCTCAAGGGCAAGACCCAAGTCAGACCCTGTGCTAGCCAGTTCTGGTGTTCCCAAAAGCCAATTTGTGTAGATCCCAGTTATTTTTCACTCTCATTCACTAATATGCTCAGGTGTTCACCCAATGGGGATATAGTGACTTAACTTTGTTTCTGCTGCTCCACAGTGGAAAGCCCACTGCTACCTCGAGATCCAGCTCTATTGATGCCATCAATAATGGCAACAACAAAATCATTCTTCACTAAATACCCACCATGTGCTAGGGCCTTTAGACACTGCATAGAATGTAATCTTCACAACCCTGAGAGGCAGGTGTCTTCACCACCAGTTTACAAATGAAGAAATGGAGGCACAGCAAAGTTAGATTACCAGCCTGCGGCCACATAACTGCATAGGAGCCCAGGTCCTGCAGGATCCTGCACTTCCTCCCGCTCAGAAAGGGGAAATGGCAGCAGAAGGTTGAGGGCTTTGGAAATCCCTCTAACTCTAAACTAATTTCAAAGAAATCTAATTAATTCCAAAGGAACCAGTGCCTGCAGAGTGCTGAAGAGCCTGCTCGGAGCCATATCCCTGCTGGTTCTGGGAAGCCCAGGGTGCTGAGGGAGACAGAACTGAGCTTAAGTGGCATGGGGCCTCTACTTGGGACTCTACCCCGCACCCACAGTGTGGGGGACCTCTGGACCTTAGTTTATCCATCCTCATCTCAGGCTCCACCCCCAGTGGAAATGGCGGCAAAGGCTCAGGTGCTTCCTCTTGTCACCAGAGGGAGCCAGACACTTTCTCATGCCAGGGAATGCCTGCCTCACCGGTGTGGCTGGAGCAGTGCAGTTCAAGGTAGGAGGATCACCAGCTCCTCTGAGGGTGGCTCCCCTCTCCTGTAGGAGGACACGGCAGGGCAAATGACTCTGCGGGGATCTGTAATCAATGAAGGTCCTCATGCTGTGTCTGTCAAAAAAATGATCATCTCCGAAAAGCCCAGGAAGGGAAGGGAGGCCTTCTATTACCCCAACCACAGAGTAATAAAAGGACCCATATCAGGGACCTCCCTGGAATGGTTTGGCTGTGTCCCCACCCAAATCTCATCTTGAATTGTAGCTCCCATAATTCCCACGGGTCGTGGGAGGGACCCCATGGGAGGTAATTGAATCATGGGGGTGGTTACCCTTACGCTGTTTTCATGATAGTGAGTTCTCACGAGATCTGATGGTTTTATAAGGGGTTTCCCCCCTTTTGTTCAGCACTTCTCTCTCCTGCAACCATGTGAAGAAGGAAGTGCTTACTTCCCCTTCTGCCATGATTGTGAGTTTCCTGATGCTTTCCCAGCCATCCTGAACTGTGAGTAAATTAAATCTCTTTCTTTTATAAATTACACAGTTGTAGGTATGTCTTTATTAGCAGCATGAGAATGGACTAATACACTCCCCCAATCTCATACAGTCTGTACTTGACTTGGTTCATCTTCCTGAAACGTACTGAATCACACTCGTCCCATATTTTAAACCCTCATGGGATTCCTGACTCCATGCCAGGCTGTGCGACTACAGGCAGACGGGGCTCTGAGTGCAGGTGGGGACCTGGCCCAGAGCCTCCCTCCGAGAGTGCGCTGACTGGTAGGGACTGCCCCGGCTGGTGTACAGCGTCCAAGGAGGCCCGTGAGCACCAGAGTGAGGCTGAGCAGAATGAGAATCAGGCTCTGGGGGCAGAGTGGGGTGGGCTAGTGGCAGGTCCCTGGGGCACTGTCTATCCATCCATGGATTCATGCCCAGGCCCTGTGCAGGAGCAAATGAGTAGAGACTCAGTGATCACGCATAGGGCACAAGATAGGGATGGGAGCTGGGGTTCCAGGACAAAGCAGAAATCCTAACATCAAAACTACGTCCTACATCTGGGAAAAGTCCTGAACATGCGGCAGAACATAAGCTGCAGCTGCAGAAATCCCTCCTATCTAGAGGCAGGGTTGGTTTCCTGAGGCCCTGACTGGGAAGGGCAGACTGCAGAGGTGCTAGCCAGGTTAGGACCAGCTGCAAGCAACCAGTGCATTCTCACCTCTTTCCAGCCTCACCTCCAGCCGGGCCCCTACGCCATGGGTTTTGTTTGACAAACGGTGGAAAACAGTCAAGGTGTGAGTAAAATGCAAATTTCACCCTGATTTATCACTAAGGGGGACACGGCTGCTTGCTGACATGACAGTCGGCTGATTTTGAAGCCTGCTGAAAACTGAGGATGGATTATTAAACTCTGGATTTATGTGTTGTGCAAGCAGGGAGCTGTCACTGTCAGAAGTCGACAGAGTTCAGCAGGAACAAGTCATGCCAGACCAACTTCATTTCCTCTGCAGTTTTCTGATAGGGACAGGAGGCTGATTAGATTGAAGACAAGTCATAAACACATTATACCGTGAGGCAAGTACAGACTGGACAAAAACACTCACTGACTATATGAGAGAGGGAATCACGCATGATGCTGAGATACGGAACTGGTGGAACCATCTCAAAGCCATGGAGCAGGTGTGTGAAGTCTTGGGGAGCAGGATTGAGGTCTTGATCAATGTGCCAAAGGGTCTCTCCTATCCCATTCTCTGCATGTGTGATGGATACACTGGCATGTTATGCCCATTTGAGAGGGAAGACTCATACACTGGAGGTAGATTGAGGATTCAAGATGGTCAAACTATCTATCGGAAAGGGAGTGAGCATTCACCTGCAAGAACTTCAGGATGGGCTGAGGAAGGTATATGCAAGAGCTCATCAAGGCAGGAAGAGCTGCAGCGGAATGGAGTTTCAGCATGAGTCCCCACCAGCGATGCACTTATCCCAAATGCCCATGCAACCTCCATGACACTAACAGAGTCATGGTTACAAAGGGGGAGCCCCCATATTCTCATAGGGTCAGCTGCCAGTGTGGTCAGTCTGAAATATGACATTTAGAGGGGGCTATACCATGCTGGATTACCTCCTGGAGGGGCTTTTGAGAGAGGCAAGGATCTAGAGGCCATGCCATGTAATAACTAAAGGACTGGAGAAGTTTAGCCCCTGAAAACAGAATGAGCAGGCAGCAAGGCTGAAACACTGTCATGGGGAATAAGAGTTCAGGCACTGAGTATCCCTCCAGAAGCCAGAGTTGGATTCAGGATGCAGTCATAAGATAGCAGGTGACAAGGAACATGGAGCATGGGGGACTGGCTGTCTTCAGAGGGGTAGTGAGCTGCTCACCACCAAGGGTATTCAGGTGGAGGCCAAGTGCCCAGGTATTAGGGTTGAAGGGAAGGGCATTCCTGCTGGGTGATAGGAAGGCAGATTGGAGAGTCCCCAAGTCTAAGTTTCTAGGATTTTCATCTGAACAAACTGCCAAAACTTTCTCAAGCATCTCACTATCCCAGGCATCCAGAGGACCTGGAATCCACCTCACTGTTGGCTCTACACTACGGGTGTGAAGTACTTTCCTGAAGGAACAGAAGTGATCACACTCAGCACAGGGAGGAAGCAGGATGTGGGGTGTGGGGGTGCCTACCAGAAAGCCATGTCAGTTCCTGGCCTCTCCCACTGCCCTGCTTGTCAGCTCTCTCGAGATTCCCAGACTGAATTAACATGAGTTGCTTAATTTCTCTGCGTCTCTGTCCTGGAAGATGGCTTTTCTGGAAAACTCATCTTTGCAGGCAGTGTGTTCCTCTAGAGAAATCTGGGCATCGGCATTCTAACTCACAAGATGTAAAACGGAGGCCAGGTGTTGCTGAGGAATGTCTCCTCTAAAAAAGGTAACCAGACAGACTGATAAACAACAGACCTTCAGAGCACACCACATTCACCTGGGCAGGTCACCTGGTGAGGTCCTTAAGGCCCACCTGAGACCAGAACTGGAGAAATGATCCTGATAATTGGAATAAACAATATGAACCTCGTTCTTCTGGAAAATCACTTCTGGTTCTGTTTGCAGATGAAGGAGAGGGAAGAGACAAATTGTGCACAGCAGGGAAGCAAAGTCTGGCTCTGACTGCATCTTTCAGGTTGGGGTTAACTGAAGTGAATGGCTCAGACTTCCTGCATCAGCAATGGGCAGGCAGCAACTGGGCCTTTAAAAAAAATTGTAAGGAAAATGACTGTTTAATTCTGATACATGACAGGCTGGCTTGAAAGAAGATAGGTTCTCTTTATTTTTTGAGAAGGAGTTTCACTCTTGTCACCCAGGCTGGAGTACAATGGGATGATCTTGGCTCACTGCAACCTCTGCCTCCTGGGTTCAAGCGATTCTCCTGCCTCAGCCTCCCAAGTAGCTTACAGGTGCCTGACACCATGCCCAGTTAATTTTTTTGTATTTTTAGTAGAGACAGGGGTTTCACCATGTTGGCCAGATTGGTCTCGCCTGACTCAGTCCTGACTTCAGGTGATCCACCTGCCTTGGCCTCGCAAATTGCTGGGATCACAGGCCTGAGCCACGGTGCCTGGTCTCGAGGATAGGTTCTCTTAAAGCACTGGTTCCTAACCAGTGGCAACTTTGCCCACCAGGGAACACTGAGCCATGTCTGAAGACAGTTTTGCTTGCCACAATGGGCTGGGGTTGCTGCTGGCATCTAGAGAGTAAAGGCCAGAAATGCTGCTGAACCTGCAATGCACAGGACAGTTCCCACAACAAAGAATTATCCAGTCTAAAATGTCACTAGATGAGATGCAGTTGAGAAACTACGCAAAAGCCACCAAAGTGCAACTGATCTCAAAGCCTTGCTTGGCCCACAGTCCACTTGTGGTATAAGCAGGAAGGGATATGGGGAGCTCACTGGGATCTATTTAATACGGCTTGTCATCTGGTACTTAGAATTGAATAGGCTTGAAGAATGCTCTCTTTTCTGCCAAAGGAAAAGATAAAAACCTGAACCCCACAATTCTAGAGCTCTTCGCTTTCTTTAAAAGCCAGAATTAACTTTCTTGTCCACTGGTTTGGGAGCCAACACTTCTGTGAAGTCAGAAGTGTTCCTATAACATCCTAATACCTTTTCCATGGGGTAGAATGTCATGGGATGAGGATAGAGCAAACTCATGCTACCGAGCCCGAAAATGACTCAAGAACTAAGGATCTCATTTAGACTCTGTGTCGACACTGTAGTGTAGACCTAAATATCTCATTTTTCACAGATGATGAAACCAACAGGCCAAGTGGTCTTGTGCAAACTCTAGGCCCATTTCTCAGCGTAGGCCTTTGACTCCCAAGTTTCCCAAGCTCTTTCTGCTAAAACTCTGCTTTTCAAACTTTGATCCTTGGTGCATGGCTTACCAGGCAAAGGATGGGGGAAAGGGGTGGGAGCTGAATGTGTAGAGGTCAAGATCCTGATAATGTGATAATGATATAACCAGAGCTCTCCCTTTTCTTCTGCCCTGTGCAAGGTTTTTGTACTGGGTTGAATGATGGTCCTCAAAAAAACAGTCTATGTCCTGGAACTTGTGAATGAGACCTTATTTGGAAAAAGAGTCTTTGCAGATGTAATTAAGTTAAGGATCTTGAGATGAGATCATCCTGGGCGACCCCAGTCGGCCCATAAATCCAAGTTTCCTTATAACAGACACACAGAAAAGAGAGAAAGGGAGCAGAGGATGCCAGTAAAGCCACAGACTGGAGTTACATAGTCACAGACCAAGGAACGCCTGGATCTACCAGAAGCTGGAAAGGCAAGAAAGAATTCTTCCCTGGCTTCTGGAGGGAGCACAGGTCTGCTTGATCTCAGATTTATGGTGTTTAGAACCATGAGATAATAAACTTTTGTTGTTCTAAGTGACCAAGTTTGTGGACAAAAATACACTTTTTGCACAAAGTTGCTGCATAGTCTCAGAAAACCAATCTTCTGTTTAAAGAAAAAGAGGCCCATTGCCAAAATTTGAAAACCACCACCCCTACTGGGTCATCTCTCTGAGATCTTCTATTCACCTAAGTCCAGAGCAGAGACACAGAAAATAATTGTTAAAGAAAGGCTGAGTTCAGCTGGTTATAATGGGTTGACAACAACTACCAAAAAAAAAAAAAAAGAAAGAAAGATTGAGTAAATAATGACTTGAGTCTTGGTTGAGCCCAAATCTCCTTTTGAATATACAATGCATTAGCCAGTGAGGAAAAAAACAAAAAAGAATGGTGGTTATGCTCATTGGGCTTGGAATTTTTCATTTCTTCCAAAAGGCCTCCATTTTGCACCATCCAAATCCCTTGAAACCTATGAACTAATTGGAAAGCTATTGGAATCCAGGAAGGAAAACGAGCAGAACAAGGGTTGCCTTCACTATCCAGGCATATCACACAGTGTATCAAAGGGAAGAACTGATTTGTGCCATTAATTGTACCCTTGGTGACAGCGGAAAAAAGGACGCTGGTTGAGAGGCCTCCTTAGGTTCTAGTGCAAGTTACTCAGTAGAAGGAACAAGAGCTCATCATGCCCGGGCCCCCAAATTACGAATAAGACACATCCAGTGTGGTCTGCCTGCCAGGAACAACTGCAAACACAGACACAGCTGCCTGTGATCAGTCTTTGGATTCCACCCAGTCCTTCCTTCAAGGTGGGGATACGGAGGGCCCAGGAGATGAAGTGACATATCCCCAGGTCTCACAACTGAAGAACTGGGGCCAGAGGAGAGGCCACGGCCCACCCCAGACTCTGCTGCTCTGCCAATTGTCTGCATTCCCTCCTACACTGCCAGGACAGTGTTGTCCATCAGTAAGAGTGCTCTGTGCCACCAATCACTTTGTAAAATTTAGTGCTGGAGGACAGTTATTCCAAGTGGGTGACACTTAGCTTCAAATGACTCCATTTCTGACATGCATTTTTTTCCCCTGACATATATTTTTTAAAAGGCAAAAAGGGAAGTGATTATAGCTCCCATTTCATCTAAGTCCAAACTACAGCCCAGCATGCAGAGCCCTCCACACTGTCCCGTATCTTTATCTGCCTTTCTCATAGCCAAATGCGAGGATGGTGTGCTGTTGTGTTCTCTGACTGCTTGCCCTGCGAACAGTGGGCCTCTCCAGGCTTGGGCAACCTGTCTTCATTCTCACGCTCCCGGGCAGGCACAGGCCTGGCAGGCGTGTAGCACCTGACTGCTCCTCAACCATCTCAGGTCACGTGGTCCCAGGACGGCATTTCCAATGTCCTGGCCAAAGTTCCCTGCTCACTCTCTAGTCCTCCAGCCAGGGAGAGTCCTGCTTCTTTCAATGGTTGTACTTAACAAATTCCCAGAAAAGGGAGCAAAAGGTTTTCTCTTTTTCCCTCTCATATGATTGCTTTTCTGTGTTCCTTGTGCCTCATACATATTGCTGATCTCAATTACTGACTTTAAAAGACAGATGTGTATATATATATTTAATTGTGCTAAAATGTCCGTAACATACAATTTACCATCTTAACCATTTTTAAGTTTATAGTTCAGTATACCTAAAATATCTAACAGATATTTTTAAATGGTGGAAATTTCAAATATAAAAGTAGAGAGAATAGACAAGAAGAATGAAGGCACAGATACCTCTCACTAGTCACAACCATCATCAACTCATGGTCAAGGTTCCATCTCTGCCCCCTCCCACTCCTCCACCCTTATGTCAAAGCAAATCCCGAACATCATTTCCTCCATAACTTTTGAGTTTTTTTTGAGACAGAGTCTTGCTCTGTCACCCAGATTGGAGTGTAGTGGCCTGATCTTGGCTCACTGCAACTTCCACCTCCTGGGGTTCAAGCAATTCTCCTGCCTCAGCCTCCTGAGTAGCTGGGATTACAGTCATGCACCATCCCCCACCTGGCTAATTTTTGTATTATTAGTAGAGATGGGGTTTCTCCATGTTGGTCAGGCTAGTCTCGAGCTCCTAACCTCAGGTGATCTGCCCACCTCGGCCTCCCAAAGTGCCGAGGGATTACAGGTGTGAGCCACCGCACCCGACCCTCCATAACTATTTCAAGACGTGTTTTTGAAAGATGAAAACAAAGCTACAATGCTATTATCCTATCCCCAACATTTAGCAATAATTGTACAAGGCTGTTTAACTTTCGAAGTCCCTTCACATGCCTGAACTCCTTTACCCTCCAAACAATGGTACGAGGTGCCATCAAACCCATTTTGAAAGCCAGGAAACTTCAAGATGCTCAGAGAGGGTGAGTGATTTCTTAAGGCCCTGGATATTTCTATCTAGGCTCACGTTTTCTTTCCACCCTGCCTCTGCCTCTTTGGAAAAATGACTTGCTTGAAGCAGTCGGTTCTGAACGAGCCTGATGCCAATGCAACAGAAGAGAGTCTTCATCGTGCTCGACCTAATTCGGGTAGCCTACTAGTTTGGCTTCTTTAAACATTTTCACTTTCTTATTATAAAAGTATAAAAGTTACTGCAGCAAGTCATCTTAACTATTTCCCATTTTATTTTTAATCTTTTGTGGGCAGAGGCAAGAAAGGAACCAGGAAGTTATGTTGCCTGGGTGGGTTCTCAGCCACAGCTCCTAGGGAGGGCTTTCCCCAGTGATTCACTTGGTGACTCATTCATCATTTTCCCCAGCAGAACTCGAGTGAGGGATGGGAGTGTTCAGATGAGAGGAAAGGGTGAGTGCAAAGGAATACTCATTGCTGAAGGCTGCCTCCTCCTCCAGCAGTTCTAGCTCTCATTCTGGGATCTCTCTGCCCCCAAGGTCCTGGTAACCTGATAGATGGGCAGGGATTTTGACAGAGCTGGAACCTAGAGTCAGGACTGGATCAAGCAAACCAGATGTAGGTCACCTAGAGTAACACCTCCCTTGTGTAGTGAATGCAAAGACTGCCTTCTTTCTCTGGCTATCTGCTACCAACATGAGTCCTTGCAGACGCAGGTCACTGAATGAAGGACTGCAGGGCATGACCTTTCACTGAGAACTACCAAGTCTTGGCCCCTGTACATGAAATATTTTATTTAATTCTCGTAACTCCTACCACACTGCACTGAAATTATCTGTGTATCTATCTGGATTGGTCTATTAGATCAGGGTTCCTCAACCTCAGCACAACTGACATGACAAAGTGAATAATTCCAGGCATGGGGCTGTTCTGGGCATTGTAGGATGTTCAGCAGCATCCCAGGCACTTGCCTGTTAGATTCTGGTAGCACCCTCTATCCCCCATCATGACAACCAAAAATATCTCCAGCTATTGGCAAATGTCCCCTGGGGGGAGCAAAGCCCCTGATTGAGAAGCACTGATTTGGAGCATAGATTTATTTCTCTTTGTCTTCCTACTTACTGCCCAGCACAGTGCCTGGCACAGAGTAGGAATCTCCAAATATTCATGAATCTCTAGGAATCACCCTATGAAAGAGTTGTGTGACCCAGCATGTTACAGATGGGGCGAACGAGGCACAGAGAGGTTCTGAATGTCTAGGGTCACACAGCTGTGAGTGACAGGGCAGGTAAGTCCAAAGCCTGCAGGAGGGGTGGGAGCTAGCAGGTAGCTCAAAAGAGGAGCTTCACTTGGGATCTTTCTGCTTTCTAGTTCTGACCACCAAAGGGATGAGGCTGTTAACACCATTCGGACAGAACATTCCAAATGCCTGCAGCTGATAATTAATAAGGAGCATGTTCAGAGGCTTGCTTTAGTATGAGGCCTCCGTGCTGTCTTGATCAAAGTGACTGGAGCATTGTGGCCCCAGCAAACACGAGAAGAGCAAAGTTAATTTTTAAAAATTTTTCTAGAAACTTAAACTCGAGAGTAAATGATGAATGATAATTATTTGAACCAGGTTTGCAATATAAGGTGGCCAGAGGAAGCTCACGCATCCCAGTGCAGTTGGGCTATGAATGAATTTAGTTATAGAGCTGAAACGCTGTCTTAATTAGGTTTGGATTCTGCTTCCCTTTTCTGAAGAGGAAAGTAGAACAGAGTAAACCATCTGATTCATCTTTGAAAGTGGGAGTAAGGTGGGGGTGGGGGAATGGACTCATGTGGTATGCAATCTGAGAGCTAATTTGCTGAGCAGAAAAGTCTAATTTCTAACTCTATCACGGCTAAGTTTTCCTTCAAAACATGCTAATTATGAAAGACACAAATAGCTTCGTGCCGCTCTATCACGCCTGCACCATCTGATTTCGCTTGGCATATTATTAGGAGGTAGCCTGGCCAACTACTGCTATGGTCTGAATGTTTGTGCACTCTTACTTGCCAAATTCATGTTGAAATTCTAACCCCCAGGGTAATGGTATCAAGAGGTGGGGTCCTTGGGAGGTGATCAAGTCATGAGGGTGAAGCCCTCATGAATAGGGTGAGTGCCCTTATAAAGAGGCCCCAGGGAACTGCCTCACCCCTTTCTGCAGATGAGGACACAGTAAGAAGGTGGCCATCTACGAATCAGGAAGCTGATCCTCACCAGACCCTGGATCTCCAAGTGTCTTGATCATGGACGTCCCAGCCTGCAGAACCATGATAAATACATTTCTGTTGTTCATATGCTGCCCAGTTTATGGTATTCTGTTATAGGAGCCCAAAAGGACTCACACAGGTGTGATTCCTTCCAAGCAGGCTAGTGGCTACAAGGGAAACCACAAATAGCAGTCTGCACGGATGCTTCTGGCTCTAGACATCCAGTTCCAAAAGGTGCAGCACCATCTACTTGCAGTTAGACGATGCTTAAGGAGTCTTATTTAATGACCCAACTGGTAACGCTTGACACCAGGTTAATGGCTTTACCACATCATACGTGTACTTCTGATTGTGAATGTGTTCAAGAAGTCCAGTGCATTTGTGTTAGGAGGAAAAGAAGAGAAGACAAAGAAAAAAGATTCCAGTTCAGTCTCTTAATGTCATTCTCTTAGTCAACTTTCCTATGCTGTAAGAATAGTCTCACTTCTCCCTCGGGGATGTAGGCCATGTGAGCTACATGAGGGCTGAGGTGAGGGCAAGGCAGCCCAGGCTGAAGAAACCACAGGGGAAGCAGAGCGAGGAGGGGATAGAACTTGGTCTCACTGGGACATCACTAGGAATCCATCTCCCTCCTTAAGGCAAAGCTGGAGCAAACATCTTCCTACCCCTGCATGGTGTGCAGGGCTCTGGGCTCCTGTCCCTTGGCCTGCGGGAGCAGGGGGTATTTGTGGCATCACAGCATTGGGCATGATGGTCTGCAAAAACATACTTCCTGGTTGCCACCAGTGGGACTGGTCCTCAACATTTCTCCTATTTAAGCTCTAGCTGACTCCGTCATCCTTCTCTCCTAATATTTACATACAAGGTGTGAAGAAGTAAACTCCCAGAAGACTCCCAGAGATACCCTAGGACTGCATATGAGTTCTCATTATGCTCCTCCACAGGCCTGTCCTTTAAGGCTTGAGTTAGGGAGTTTCCTATACACAGAGAAGCTGCAATATTGAGACATGGTACCCAAGGGAACTGGGACAGAAGGTCCCCTTGAAAACACGGCCACAAGTCCTCACCACTGCCCACCATAGAGAGGGCAGCAGTGATGGTGACACTGATGACAACAGCCAACCTTGACAGGGCACTCGGCAGGCATTGGGCCCTGGCTGAGCACAGTCCATGCGGTGTCTCATTTGCTCCTCAGCCCAATTCTATAAGACAGGCACTATTCTTGGGTCCACTTCATGGATAAGGAAACTGAAGCTCAGAGAGGCTTCTATAAGCAACCTGTCCAGATCCACACCAACAGTGTAGATAGAAGAATATGGACTTGAACTCACCAGTAAGACACATTCCCATTTCTTGCAAGGAACCAGATATGTCTTGTTCAAGAGCGTTCAGGTTTTGCATTTCTCAGAAGCTGTTTTGTTTAACAATAATAACTGAAATTGTGGCTGTTTACTGAGCACTTGTGACATCCCAGACCCTATGGATACATATTGTCATTCACTTTGTGAAAATGCCAGAAACAGGAAAACAATTTTCTCCAATTTTTGAGATGAGGGTACTGAGGCTTACAGCTGGTAACTGGTGAAGCCAGGATTTGAACAGGCTCTTTCCATTGGGTCACTCTTCCCCTGAAGAGACTGAGGGCATTCTATGAGTGCTTGGCCTCTCTACCAACTCCCTTCTGGAATGTAGACTTGAGCTGGCCTCTTCCCTTCCCCTTCCTTCAGGACGGATGCAGCAGGTTAACCCTCAGAGGCTGTTCGGAATTTCTCCTGGAAATCCTGCCCTCCACTGAGGATGCCCACACGATGGAGACTCCTGCAGGAAGGACGGAGGGTGGCTGGTCCCCGCTCCTCCTCTGGTGGTTTCACCTTTGTGAATGTTGTCTGTAGGAAAGCTCAGTACTTTCAATCTAAGGAAAGTTTCCTGGGAGCTTCCTGGCCTCTGAGCCGTGTCCTCACTGCCTTTCCTAATAGGCTCAGGAAATCTTTTTCCTTTTAAACTTTCCAGTGAGGGTAGCTTAACAGGACCAGCCCATAACTTTTTATCCACTTTAAAACAGAAATAACAGGGAGCTGTAAATGTTTTAATATTAGATGGTGGTGATGGTTGTACAACTCTGTAAAATGTGCACGTAAAATGAGTGAATTTTATGGTATATAAATTATACCTCAATAACATTGTTAAAAAAAGAAAGAAATAACATGGTTTCTTGAAAAGGGCTATAAAGGGGTTTGAGCACGTGGATCTTCCTTAATTACTGCAGGAAATAGGGGCCACTTGGGAAAGGCGGCCATATAGTTATGGCAACTCGACTGAATTATTTAGCCTAGCCTCCTTTTTTCCCTTACAGAAAAACTGGAATTGAGATTCCAATTTGTCTCCATTAATCCCAACTAACTCTTCTTTAAAAATTTTATTTTTAATTTTTATGAATACCTAATAGTTGTACATATTTATTGGGTACATGTGATATTTTGATACAAGCATATCATGTGTAATGATCAAATCTGGGTAAATGGCCAGGCGTGGTGGCTCACGCCTATAATACCAGCATTTTGGGAGGCCAAGGTGGGTGGATCACCTGAGATCAGGGGTTTAAGACCAGCCTGACCAACACGGCAAAACCCTATCTCTAGCAAATATAGAAAACAAAATTAGCCTGGCATGATGGAGCATGCCTGTAGTCCCAGCTGCTTGGGAGGCCGAGGCAGGAGAATTGCTTGAACCTGGAAGGCAGAGGTTGCAGTGAGCTGAGATCGTGCCACTGCACTCCAGCCTGGGTGACAAAGCTAGACTCTATCTCAAAACAAACAAACAAACAAACAAACAACCTGGGTAACTGGTATATCTATCACCTCAACCATTATGTTGGAAACATTTCAAATCTTCTCTTCTAGCTATTTTAAAAAATACAATAAATTATTAGTCACCTTGCTGTGCTTGAACACTGAAACGTATTTCTTCTATCTAACTGTATTTTTGTACTCATTAACCAATCTGACTTCATTTCCTCTTCCTCCCTACCCTCTGGCCTCTGGTAACCATCATTCTAGTCTCTCCCTCCATGAGATCAACGTTTTTAGCTCCTATATGTAAGTGAGAATATGCAATATTTGTTTTTGTGCCTGGCTTATTTCATAATGTCCTCCAGTTCTATCCATGTTGCTGCAAATGACAGAATTTAATTCCTTTTTTTGGCTGAATAATATTCCATTATGTCTATGTATTACATTTTCTTTATTCATTCATCTGTTGATGGGCAGTAATGTTGATTCCATATCTTGGCTATCGTGAGTAGTGTTTGAATGTAAGACCTGAAACTATAAAACTACTGGAAGAAAACACTGGGGAAGACACTTTAGGACACTGGTCTGGGTAAAGATTTCTTACGTAGGACCTCAAAAGCACAGGCAGCCAGAGTACAAAGTTACAAATGGGATTAAATTAAGCTAAAAAGCTTCTGCACAGCAAAGAAAAAAACTAACAAAGTGAAGAGACAACCCACGGAATGGGAGAGAATATGTGAAAACTCATCTGACAAAGGATTAATAACCAGAATATATAAAGAACTCAACCAACTCAATAGCAAAAAACTAAGTAATTGGATTTAAAAACAGTCAAAAGATCTGATAGACATTTCCCAACTATCTCTTACACTCTGGTGAAGGTACAGCAGGCGAAGGGAGAAGGGGAGGACCTCGAAGCCAAGTTCAGCATCAGGTGCCTCCATGGGGGCCACTGATTAAAGCCTCAGCAGGGCCCTGTTAGGAGACTGTCTCTAGTGTTGGGTTCAGGCTGTAACTTATGCTCAGTCACTGATAACCTCAGAGTAAACATCCCTAAACTGCATTCATCCCATCTATAAAATGGGAATAGCCTTTCACAGGGCTGCTCTAAGGGTTCCGTAAGATAATGGAAAAAGCAAAAAACAAACAAATGAACAACAACAACAACAAAACAATGCCTGCCTGGCTTCATTTTTTTTTTTTTTTTTAAGATGGAGTCTAGCTCTGTTGCCCAGGCTGGAGTGCGGTGGTGCGATCTTGGCTCACTGCAACATCCGCCTCCTAGGTTCAAGCAATTCTCCTGTTTCAGCCTCCCAAGTAGCTGGGACTACAGGCATGTGCCACCATGCTTGGCTAATTTTTGTATTTTTACTAGAGACAGGGTTTCACCATATTGGTCAGGCTAGTCTCGAACTCTTGATCCACCCACCTCGGCCTCCCAAAGTGCTGGGATTACAGGTGTGAGCCACCACACCCAGCCCATTTTTTAAAAAGTTTCATCACACTACTTAAAGCAACCAACTGCAGGTGGAGTTTAACTGATTTCATTCAATCTTCACAATAATCTTCTGTTCCCATTTTAGAGACAGAGAAAGAGGCTTGCAGAGGTTAAGACACATGTCCAGGTCACCTGGCTAATAGATAATCTGGCAGAGCTGGGATTTGCAGCCAGGCCTGTCTGGCTTTGAGAAAACTGACACCACACCATGCCATTACACCAAGGACTCCACCCACATTTCCAGGGTTTGGACTGAAATGGGTTTAACTGGATATCTATGCACAAGGGGTCCCGATCAGCACCTATCACATTAATAAAACATCCATCTTTGCTGAGGTCCACACTCTCAGTTAACATGACCATATTCTCAAAAGGAGCCCTGGTGAAACATTACAGCATATCTGGTTCCCAAAGGGAACCAGCTCCCTCTAGCCTGGAGCTTAGTATTTATAAGCAGAACCTGAGCTAACCTTAAGGTGTTATTTTGAGCTGCTCGTTTTGGTTGTTCTTTTTGGGTGACCTGATAGACCAGGCTGAGCTGTTTTCTGTCCCAAGGTTTTTCTTCTCATCAACTCCCACCCTGAGAAATGCTGAGGTTCCAAAGGTCTGGGTCCACATAGAGCTGTACCTTCTGACTTACAGAGAGGGACCTGCAGGAGGTGGGCAGGCCCTGATTCAGGAGCCATCCCAGGGCTGCCCTGTGGTGGGAGAAAGGTTGGACAGAAGCCAATGACTTCCAGGCTCACTGATTTCCAGGGAAAGCCTTAATAAGCATCCAGCAGAGGGACCACAATGATAATACCCACAGCCACGCTCCAAGTGGTGATCAGGTACAGGAGCCGGAGCCCGAGAGAGTGGCCTGGCATGTCAGAGACTGACTCTGGACTACAGCTCTGGACCTTGCCACCCCAAAATAACTCCCCTAACAGCTTGCCAGTGTCTGAAAGTCCACAATTAGAAATTCACTCTTCAGGCCAACCAGTCTCCTACTGCCAAGCCCTTCTCTTTCCAAGTCTTCTAAGGTGCTGCCAACAGAGTTGCCTTCTCTAGGACACAAACTTGACCACACTAACTCCCTCCTGAAAACTCTTTAGTGGCTGGCTTCTTCACTGCCTTTCGGATGCAATTAACACTTCCCACTTGGACCACACGACACTCAGGCCCCTTTGCAGAGTTCCCGGCCTGGAATGCTCCAGGCCACTGAATCCTTGCTTTTCTCAGGATGACTGACCTGGCTTGGACCTACGTCTGCCTGCTCCTTGAGCTGTCCCCACAAAATTCAGACAGAATGCAAATATCACCTCCTCCATAAAACTGCCCCTTTCCAGCCCATGAGCTCTCCAAGTTTTCTTCCTTTGAGAATAAATGCTTAACCCAAGTTTGCTGCATTGAATTAAGGCAGCTGACTTTGGTTAAAATATGCACATTTATCTGGAAAGGGAGACATCCTTGGCCACTGGCACTCCTGTGCAAACGCACTCCCTCAGTGCTTCCCCAAATGCGGAGTCTGATGGTGAAGGGCACGGGCCAGATGCAGGGAGAAGGGCAAGGAGGTCTCTGCCTCTCTGCTTGCCTGGGTCACAGCAGTATGCCCTCTGACATTTGATGTTTGCTGGCCTCCTGTTGAAACCGGAATCAAGGTGCTCACAATCTGATGACAAGGAATGGCACAGGAACCGATCCTTCTGGAACAGACTGTGCCCTGATACAAGGAGAGATGAGAGCTTCTAACTTACTACAACTGTCTGATGTAGTCAAGGTGGTATCCTTATGCTTCATTTACAGGTGCAGAACCTGAAACCCTGAGCTTATGTGATTTACCCAAGATCCTACAACTTATAAGTGGGAAAACTGGGACCAGACCTAGATCTCCCAATGCCAGGTCCAGCACTGTCCAGCCAGCATGCTGTAAGTCTGACCATATGACACAATGGCCTGTGTGGCTGACCACCGGGGCGGGTTTTCCGTAATGTAACTGGTATGTGCCAAGTGGCTCCAGGTGCAGTGGAACTGGACTCTTCCTCCCTTCTTGGGAAGGCTGGATGTTAGAGGAGTTCAACCTCAGCCCCAGGGCTGACACAAGTGACATCCAGGAGAACTTTCTGTCAAAAATAGATCCCCATAGGGAAAGGAAGAAGACTGACTCAGGAAACCCGATTTCCACGCCTCGGGCTGGACATAGCCATGGGCTGATACAAGTTAGTGCCACCAAGGAGGCTGCCACTTCCTGACACGTGGACAGAATGTGTGAAGCCCTCTGGCCGTGCAGATGCCTCAGAAGCAGCTGGACAGGAAAAGGGACAGCTCCTGGGAACATCAGAAGAATTCATACCCACCATTCTCCTCCAAACAATCTACTAAGAGCTAACCTTTATCAAGTGCTTACTCAGTGCTAAAGGCTTTTATCTTATTTTAAGATAATAAGAAAATGTCAACATAAGAAAGGTTATTTTCATCCACATTACACAGGGGAGGAAGCTGAACATGAGAGAGGTTAAGCCACTAACCTAGGGTCACACAGGAACTAGCAGAAGGATTTGAATTCAGGAAAGGCTAGTTTCTGAACCGGCTCATTTAATCACTATGCCACACAAGAAGTAAGGGACTGGGCTTTGCATTTCCTTCATACTCAGCACAAGGCCTGGATCCTCATAAGTGCTTAGAGAATATTTATGAATTAGTGATCAAGTGAATTCACATATGTGAGCTCACAGTACACATAACCTTTGGGGATTCTCAAAGAGGACCACTGCCTCTTACTCAGTATTCCCAAGGCACTAGTAACCCAGGATTCCCTGAATGCATTCAGTCACCCCGTCCTCCATCCTTTCTCCTCTGAGTAAATGCTCTTTGAATGCTCTGATGGACGTAGGAGGACCTGCTGTGGCTCTGGGAGCCCTGCTTCTCTGCTTACGGTTCCCTGGGTTTCCTCTGCTCTCCACCTCCAGCTACTCATTTTAGAGGCAAAAGAGCTGCCCTTTTCCTGGAAGACCAAGGCCAGAAAAGGCAAGCTTGCTACCTGATGTGAGCAAATAACAGGAAAAGGTCAGGAAGACAGGGCTCCTTTTTTTTCTGCAGTCTACAGTGGAATGCAAATGAAAAGCCCCAAACTACTTCACAAAGAATGAGGGAGGAGAAGGAACCTTTGAGAAGGCTCTTAGGAGAACAGAGTGTTGGGATGACTGCCCTGGTTGTTAGGCAGAAGGTGCTCTTGGCCATGTGACAGGTTCTGCCAGATTAAGGTCCGGGGAGCCACAGAGGCTACACACACCACACCCTGGCTCCTCAGAAGCACCGGGGAATCCAACTGCCATGGTTTGTGTGGGCCAATGGTGCATCTCCAAGGGCTCCTGGGAACAAACAGCGGTCTTGGGCACTCGTTGATCTTGGCCTTGCTTTCTCCTCTGCCCGTAGGGAGATGAAGCTGTGGTCACATCCACTCCATCCAGCCCAGGACATGCTAACAATTCTTCCCAGGTGAGGCCAACGCTCCAGGAAATGTAAGGAGTCCACCTTGCCCACATTCTAGGGGGGCCATAACTTAGTTTTGGCTAGAGGGGAAGGAGGAGAACTTGGATTCTGGCCCCAACCCCTTACCTATGCCTTGGGTGATTAGTTTTCTAATACAGAGACAGCTCAGCTCCTCCCTACTGAATCATGCAGGTGTTAGGGGTGAATTATATCACTGAAAACATGCCAAACCCTTGGAGGCCTTTGGGACTCTGGAGAGAACCAGTATGGAAGATTGCTGTGATAAGCAGAGGTGCTAAAAACTTTCTTTTAGTAGGTAAAACCTACAATTCTACTTGTTATTTTTCACAGAGACCTTTTCATTTAAGACACCAATAGGTGTCTCCAGGGCCCCCAAAGGGAAGTTTACCTCTTCAGACCCTCCTATTACATTTCAAAGCAGGGTGAGCCAAGAGAGGGCCTGCGACTCACAGGGAGCCCTTCACACAAAGGAGGACAGTCTCATGCTGTCTAGGGCCTGGTTTTGAGCAGCTAGGAGTTCACCCAATCACTTACTCATTTTGCAAATCTTTTATCATCTGAAACCCTTCCTGGAACAGAATCAGAATAGTGTGTGTGTGTTTGCTGTCCTAGTACAGGATTTTGAAGGCTCAGAGTTGGGTAACAATCAGGTCTTCCTCATTTGGATTTCCCCATTGTTCAGGGTTTGCTCTTCATCCTGTTTTGACAAGGCCTCCAGGAGGGGCCTGGGGCAACATGTAGAGATGTTAGGCAGTGGGAGCTCCAGGGAGGGCCGAGTGTGAGTTGGGGAGCTGTCTGTCAATGCCATCTGGATGGTGGCAGATGTGTGACTGCCACAGGCTTGCCAAAATCCAGACCTTGCCCTGTATCACCTAGAGCCTTGACATGACCACGCAGCTAAACTCCTGTGGCCCCCAAAGGAGAGGCCCTTGTGTAAGGATGTGCATGTACATCCAGAAACAAGCCCATGGGGTGTCTAATGGGTGATGGGTTGCCTAGGAGGACAACCCGGCAGGCTCCTGGTCCTCCTGGCCTGTTTTGCCAGCATGCTGTTCAACTCTCTGCTTTCCTGAAGATCTGGAACCTCCTGTAGCTTCCCATCTACACCACGGTGGCCACTGGGGATGGACAGTGGGTGCACATCCTCCACCTCTTAGCTTTCTCAGGATCTTCCCAACAGCCAACAGCCCTACTAGCTCTTTGGGTTTTAGAGATTTCATAGCTAATCCCTGTAAGAGGACACTTCTGGCGTGATTCAGTGAACAGACCCTTGGGAAGTCTCAGTCTCTCAGGACTTTCAGAGGGGCAGCTACTAATGAATCAAATGCCAGTGGGGAGTGGAGAGAAGACCTCTTCTGCTGTGCATCCCTTCCTCTTTGATCCCTGGGATAGAACTCAGACAAGCCCTCCCTTTCATCCATGTCTACATTCATTTCTGTCCACTCTCAGTCTGATATTTGTGATACTGACATATTATCATGGCTGAGCTGTGCGCATGAGCCAGTCAGCCTCTAAACACCCCTAGACTCATGGAAGGAGAGGGGAAACCTAGAAGAACAAGGATCACTTATTAGGCACTTAGGTACACCAGACCCCAGTGCAAAGGTAGAGAAGAGGGAAAATGCTAATTCACAAAACATTAATTTACAAACACTTACTCACCCAACACGTATAAGGCACGTCATTAATTACTGTGAATGTCAAAATGTAAGACCAGTGCTTGCAGGAGCTCAGATCTAAATACATCCATGAACTGTGTAACAAATGTTTCAGTCAATGATGAACCGCAAATAGGATGACAGTGGTCCCATAAGATTATAATGAAGCTGCAGAATCTCCATCACCCAATTATGTCTTGTTGATCCTGATTCTGGGTAGGCCTAGGTTAATGTGCATGTTTTATCTTTAACAAAAATATTTAAAAAGTGAACAAAAATAAAAATTTAAAAACTACTGGCCAGGCACAGTGGCTCACACCTGCAATCCTAGCACTTTGGGAGGCCGAGGTGGGTGGACTGTCTGAGCTCAGGAGTTCGAAACCAGCCTGGGCAACATGGTGAAACCCCGTCTCTACTAAAATACAAAAAGTTAGCGGGGTGTGGTGGTGTGCGCCTGTAGTCCCAGTTACTTGGGAGACTGAGGCAGGAGAATTGCTTGAACCCCAGGAGGCGGAGGTTGCAGTGAGCCGAGCTCGTGCCAGTGCACTCCAGCCTGGGTGACAGAGCTAGACTCTGTCTTCAAAAATAAAACTACTGAAAAGCTTATAGAATAGGGATATAAAGAAAGTACTTTTATACAGCTGTATAATGGCTTTGTGTTTTAAGCTAAGTGTTATGACTAAAGAGCCAAAAAGTTCATAAAGTAACAAAGTTACAGTAAGCTAAGGTTAATTTATTTTATTTTTAATTTTTTTGAGACAGTCTTGCTCTGTCACCCAGGCTGGAGTGCAGTAGCTCAATCACGGCTCACTGCAACCTCTGCCTCCCAGGTTCAAGCGATTCTTGTGCTCAGCCTCCCGAGTAGCTGGGATTATAGGCCTGTACCACAGTGCCCAGCTAATTTTTGTATTTTTAGTAGAGACAGGGTTTCACGATGTTGGCCAGGCTGGTCTTGAACTCCTGACCTCAAATGATCTGTCCACCTCGGCCTCCCAAAGTACTGGGATTACAGGCATGAAACACTGAGCCCAGCTGGCTAAGGTTACTTTATTTGTAAAAAAAATTTTTGAAATAAATGTAGTGTAGCCTATGGTACAGGAGTGTACAATACCGTCCTAGGCATTCACATTCACTCACCACTTACTCACTGACTCACCCAGAGCAACTTCCAGTCCTGCAAGCTCCATTCATGGTAAGTGCCCTCTATAGGTGTACCATTATCTTTTATGCTGTATTTTTACTGTGCCTTTTCTATGTTTAGATACACAAATGCTTACCATTGTGTTGCAACTGCCTACAGTATTCAGTACAGTCACATGCTGTGCAGGTTTGTAGCCTGGGAACAACAGGCTACACCCTATAGCCTAGGTGTGCAGTAGGATACACGATCTGAGTTTGTGTGAGTATACCCTGTGATGTCCCTGCAATGACAAAATTGCCTAACGAAGCATTTCTCAGAAAGTGTCTTCATCATTAAGCCATGCATGATTGACTATAGCAATATGCACCTATCAGGCTGTGTTAGGGCTATGGGCAGCAATGCTGGTTGGATGAGGTCACAGGGTCTTCTGTGCTAAAGGAGGCCTCATTGTAGAGACCCCTGCATCTGCATGGCCCTCTTCTCTCCACCAATGTGAGTTTTGATATCTAAATCCAGGGAAGTCAGCCACTAGGCTTACTGTAGAATGAACAGCCCTGGGCTCCTCGTATGCCATCTGGTCGGGAGCACAGAGCTCATGGTGGGCACAGTGCCAGCCGCTGCTCACGGGCTGGATAATGAGTGAAGTGACAAGCTTCCCTGAGGGCCAGGCATGTGTCCTATCCAGCCCTGGGGAAAAGTGCTGGACAGGGGTGACAGAAGTAGCATGGGGAAGGTGACACTCCTGAGGATGTACCCATGCTGCCAGAGAAAGTGGCATGTGTCCCGATTGGAAAGGGCTTTGGGAAGTTATGGAACCCAGTCCCCTGCCTGAGGGCAGAGAGAAGGCTAAACCAGCCCAGCCGCAGGGCACCTGTCAGCTTCCTGGAAACAGACAGATAACACTGTCCTTGCAGAAACCTGTTCTAGCACCCTGGCTTTGGCCTTTCTCTGTGACGGGACACACCCCGTAGGAGGAGGTTGATCTACTTGGTGAGAGAGGCTGGAGATGGAAAGGGGAAGCTCAGTTACCCCGAGACTTCCAACTGCTTCCCAAGCTGCTGATATACCATGACAGAGCAGTGACACAGTGGGTTGGATAGTGCCTTTAAACAGATACTGCTCCAATCCTAACGCCAGCACTTGTGAGTGTGATGCATTTGGAAATAGGGTCACGTAAGATGAAATGAAGGATCTCAAGATGAGATCATCCTGGATTTAGGATAGGCTCTAAATCCAGTGACTGGTGTCCTTATAAGAGAAAGGAGAGAAAGACACAGGCACAGAGGGGAAGGTGATTGCAGGCTGAGATTGAAGGGACGTGTCTCTAAGCCAAAAAACACCTCGCACAGCCAGCAACCACCAGAAGGCAGGAGGGGCAGGCACCGATTCTTCCTTAGAGCCTCCAGAAGAAGTTAACCCTGAGACACCTTGATTGTGGACTTCTGGCTTCTGGGACTGTGAGAGAATACATTTGGGTTGCTTTAAGCCACCCAGTTTGTAGTACTTTGCTTCTGCAGCCCCAGGAAAGTATTGTCCCTGAGGACCTCAGCAGCTAAGTGCCTCCTGATGGGGTCCATGGTGATGTGGGTTTGGAATATTCATCTCCCAGAGAGCACTGGGTGTCCCTACGTGAATGGGGTGATGTGCCACATTTGCCTGTTCTTCTATTCCATGGGACAGCAGGTGAGGTCACCCAGTGGGGTGTAGCCATACCCTACGGGACACCTAACATCCTATTTTCAAGGTCATCTGAAGGCCATTCCCTTAAAAGGAATCGGGTTAGGGGATGGGTGAGGGGTGAAGCTCAACCCTTTGGTTGATTTTAACTTATTGAGTAAAAGGGGAAAAACTCAATAATGAACCCCATTTATTATTTATTTATAGGGTTAGAACTCACAGACAGGCCTCTTTCCCTTAAATAGCAGAAAGGGCACTGAACTTAGACTCTCAAGACTTGACCTCAGTTTCTGGACCTGTGGAAACACCCTCCACCTTCTAGAGATGCTACACGGATCAGGTGTGCACACACACACGTTCACACACTCTCACGCTTACACAGGAACCTAGTGCAGCATTCAAAAGATGGCTGCATTTAATCAATAGTGACGATAAGGCTCAAGTCCAAATTCAGCTGACCCCTTACCAGCTGTGTGACCACAGGCAAGTCACACTCCTTCTCTGCCTCTTGTTTCATCACCTGGGGAACTGGGGACAATAGGATGTATCATACTTACAATAAAAAGGAGAGATGACAAATACCATTAGCCTTGAACACTGCCTGGCAAAGAGTTGGGCTTTGTTTAATAATAGGCATTAGTATTAATCATCATCAAAGCTGGGTCCACATTCAAGTTCTGTTAGTCCCCTGGTGTCACTGAGGGCAAGGCCCCTCTCCCCTCTGCAACCAACTGTGCTCATTTGTCCACTGAGAAATGGGATGGCTCTGACAGCCCATGCAGCCTCTGATGATCATCGATTCTTTCAGTGGGCTGGCACATGAGGTTCTAGGAGAACTCGCATCAAGAAGCAGCAGACATTCTGGTCAATGCACGGAGGCTCAAGTGCTGGGTCTGGATGGGGCTGGATTCTCCATCCCCAAAGGGGCGGGGCCTGAGGAAAATCCATCTTTCTGGGACTGTGTCCTCACAGATGGACTGGTCTCCTGGTCTGTTTCTGCACTTCTGGGAAGATAGGCACATCAGTCCCTGGGACCTTCTCCATGTTGGGACTGAAAATCCACTGTATTTTGTTTTTTCCGAGGACTGCGTGTGATGCTTGGAGCCTACCAATATTCTCAGTTCTAACCATTATCTTCAGGAAAATGCAAGCAGCTTGAGAGCAATAAGAAAATGAATACGGTAACCTCTCTTCTAAGCTGGCTTTTCCTGAGATCCCTTTGCTCAGTGAAATGACAGACTGACGGGCTGCCCTAGGGAAGGGGCATTGGATCCACTCTTCCCTCTGCAGCCTTGCCCGAGTGCCAACCTTCTTACCAGCAGTCCAGGTGGTAGTCAGGCCCCAGCACCCTCGGCTTGGAATGACAGAAAGCTAAGAATGGACTTATGTGCTTGCCAGGCTTCCTGAGACGGGCACAGCAGAGCAGCTGGCTGGGTGCTCTGACAGCCCAGAAGGGCAACTGTCAGGCAAGGGCTACCTTCTGGAAGGGCACAGGCAGGCAGACCTTGAGATGTTTGGGAATGTATTTTCTGGCTGGAGGGAGAAAGTGTCATGATGTTTGTGTATCCATTATGAACGAATTAACTGGCTGACACAGTAAAGAAAGCTAAAAGCCAAATCCTTCCACAGTAAAGAAAGCTAAAAGCCAAATCCTTCCACAGTAAAGAAAGCTAAAAGTGGGAAGGGGTTGAGTTTGTTCTCTCCAATCAACTCTGGATGCTGGAATTTACCCTGAGGATCCTGAAGTCCAGGTGCTCCCATAAACCCTACCCATGCTGCTGCCAGCAAGGCTTTCTTAGGCAGGGGACAGTGATAAGAGGTGTCTTTTCTCAGCAGAAAAGTGAAGGTAGAGCGGTGAAGGTCTCAACGGACCTCCTCTGGATATTAGAACAATTGCAAACTGTTTGAAAGGGAAATTACAGGGAATGTGGCTTCGGAGAGAAGGAAGTCCAGAAAAATAAACACTCTCACTAATACCATATGGGAGGAAATAATAATATGAGTCTATAGTTTAAACGAGAACCCTTCCATCAACTTAGAATTTCCAGTGACAAATGATGGAAGGAGTGTCCTGTTTTTAAGGATGGATATAGAAGAGTGGCAGGGACCTCTAAGCAAAGTATTTGCCCTGCTCTGGCCCAAAAGGGGCTGAGGTTCTGAAAAGTAAAGATCTCAGAAGGCCATTTTTTTGGAGCAGAAAAAAACAGGAGCAAAGGATGGGTCTTCAATTTAGAGCAGATGGTTCAGCAAGGAGTTGTATTTACTTAACTGTAATTTTGTATGCTTTATTTTGCCTTCAAGGATAATGCTCTTCAACCCCCAAAGGCTGAACAAATGTGGTTATGAAGGAACTGGAACCTGGAAATAAAGGGGAAAGAAGGAAAACACATCTTCAAATGACTTCAAGTGCCCCTGTAAGCCTCATGTATTATTAGATGCAGACAAAACTGCAGAAGCAACAAAGACTACATGGGAAAAATATGGAAAAATGGAGAAAATACCACAAGACTGGCACTAGGTACTTAGTTTTTAAACACTGACACAGATTCTGGAAATGACATTAGCAAAATTA
Organism: Trachypithecus francoisi; assembly: GCF_009764315.1. Classification (NCBI taxonomy): domain Eukaryota; kingdom Metazoa; phylum Chordata; class Mammalia; order Primates; family Cercopithecidae; genus Trachypithecus; species Trachypithecus francoisi. Next base: position 97,069,043 of record NW_022681468.1, read on the forward strand.
CAGAGTGAAGTTAACCACGGTTTGTGGATTCTAAAAAAAATAAAGGCAATAAATATGAGTGCAAATGTATGTTCTGAAGACAAATCGAATCTGACCAACCTCACTTCCTATTTTCATAAGGTCATTAGATGGAATAAATTAGGGAAAAGCTGATAGACAGTGAATCTCATGTGACAATGTCTTTCCTGATAACCTTGATTCAAGATGGCGGGGATGCTGGCTAAAGAAGGGGCCACATGCAGATGCCTGTGGGGTGATGGGTGCAGAGAGCTTGAGGCTGCATGTGGCCCAGCCTTTGTCTTGTCTGCCTGTTTGTCAAATGCAGAGACTGTATGAAGTGGAATGCACAATCAACACTGTAGGAAATCACAACAGGATGCAATCACGACGTGGAATATACAATATGAGAATGAATAAGGAAAGGAAGTTCTGCATTAAGAGGAAAAAATACCTACACAAGTAGAGACTAGAGGGCTTTGCAAAAACTGACAAATCGAATCTAATTAAGCTAAAGAAGTTCTGCACAGCAAAAGAAACCATCATTAGAATGAACAGACAACCTACAGAATGGGATGAAATTTCTGCAATCTATCCATCTAACAACGGTCTAATGTCCAGAATCTACAAGGATCTTAAATTTATAAGAAAAATATAAACAACCCCATTAAAAAGTGGGCAAAAGACATGAACAGAAACTTCTCAAGAGAAGACATTTATGCGGTCAACAAACATGAAAAAAAGTTCAACATCACTGATCATTAGAGTGATCAAATCAAAACCACAATGAGATACCATTTCACACCAGTAAGAATGGCAATTATTAAAAAGTCAAGAAACAATAAATACTGGCAAGGCTGTGTAGGAATAGGAATGCTTTTACACTGTCGGTGGGAATGTAAACTAGTTCAACCATTGTGGAAGACAGTGTGGCAATTCCTCAAAGACCTAGAACCAGGATTTCCATTTGACCCAGCAATCCCATTACTGGGTATATACTCAAAGGAACATAAATCATTCTATTATAAAGATACGTGCACGCGAATATTCATTGCAGCACTATTCATAATACCAAGAACATGGAACCAACCCACATGCCCATCAATGATAGCCTGGATAAAGAAAATGTGGTACGTATACACTATGGAATACTATGCAGCCATAAAAAGGAACGAGATCATGTCCTTTGCAGGGACATGGATAAACCTGGAAGCCATTATGCTCAGCAAACTAATGCAGGAACAGAAAACCAAATACCACATATTCTCACTCATAATTGGGAGCTGAACAATGAGAATACATGGACACAGGGAGGGGAACAACACATCCTGGGGCCTGTGGGCAGGGGCAGGTGGAGGGAGAGCATCAGGATAGCTAATGCATGTGGGGCTTAATACCTAGGGGATGGGTTGATAGGTGCCGCAAACCACCATGGTACATGTTTCCCTAGGTAACAAACCTGCACATCCCGCACATGTATCCCAGAACTTAAGAAAAAAAAAAAAAAAAAGAATAGAGGGCTTTGACTTAAAAAGCATGTCAGTGAAAAAAGACTTGGGATCATTTTTTGCTTGACTAAAGTTCAGTGTGGTGCTACAACTGTTAAAACAAACAAACAAACAAACAAATATTATAGAAGTATACAGGGAAATAAGCATTACTTGCAGTACATCATTTAATTTTCAGGACAGCTCCATAAGACAGGCACAAAAACATCCCCATTTTAATACAGCATGAGTCTGCAGCATCTCATAAGCCAGAAAGTAAAAAGTTGCTGGAAAATGAACATTGATGGGATACGTCAAAGGGACACAACAGCCAACTGAAGGAGACCCCAGTGGCCAAAGCTGGAATGCCTTGAGCAACATAACATAGTAGTATTGGATTATATATCAAAATATAGATATCCATGCATCTATACGTACAGAAACCAATAACTGAATAAATGGATGGTGAGAACAGACAAACCTCCCATGCAGAAGAATTCCAAATAATTTATGTACATGTGCCACTCTCAAGGAGGTGGAGTCTACTTCTGTAAGTGTGGGTTGCACACAGTGACTTCCTGCCAAACAGTAGGCAAAGAGGAAAAGAGGGTAGGTTCCCAGTGGAGAAACCTGACAAACACTCCCTCAGCCAGTACCCCCGGTGATAAGTCCTACTGATTGTATGTGCCCTTGACATGATGGGAGGAGAATGGCAATTTACCTCTGGTCCTCCCTCTTCCAAACCCATAACCCCAGTTTAACCATGAGAAGTAAAAACAAAACAAACAAACAAACAACAACAACAACAAACCATGAGAAAATCACAACTGAGGGAGCTTCTACAAAATCCCTGACCAGTACTCCCCAACCCTGTCAAGGGTATCAAAAAGAAGAAAAATCTGAGGAGCTGTCACAGCCAAGAGGAGACATGATGACTCAATGTAATGTGATGTCCTGGATGGTATCCTGGGACAGAACAGATGATATTAGTGAAAAACTAAAAGCATCTGAATAAAATGTGGACTTCAGATAATAGCAATGTATTGATATTGGTCATTGGTTGTGACAAATGTTCTGTATTAATGTAAGACGTTAATCATGGTGGAAACTGGATGTGGGGTCTGTGGGAACTCTCTGTGTTATCCTCAGAACTCTTCTGTAAATCTATTGTCAAATAAAAGTGTATTATAAAAAGAGGGCTCCAAGAAGTCACCGTTGGGAGCACAGTCCTGCTTGTGAGGCTGTGATTGATACCTATCTCCCCATCAAACTGTAACCCTAGGAGTGAGAAGACTGTGCTAGTCCTGCTCATCATCCCATCCCACCCTAGCATCTACACGGTGCCTGGCACATAGCAGGCACTCAATGAAGACTTGTGAATAAATGTCCAGAAAAACTTAGGGGCAAAAGATACATGCCTTAAAACATCTGAAGGGCTGTTAGATAAAAGGGCTGGATCTAGTTTATTTTGGATAGTTCTAGAGCCACACTGTCCAGCAAAAGTATAATGTGGGTCACCTATATAATTTAAATTTTTCTAGCAGCTACATTATAAAAGTAAGAGGAGACAGGTAAAATTGATTCTAACAACATTTTATTTAACTTGACATAGCCAAAATATTATCCTTTCAACCTGTAAAAGAAAATATTAAAATGTATTTATAAATAAATAAATAAATAAAATAAATATTAAAATGTATTTATATAAATAGAAAATGTACTTATGCATATGTATAAATTTTACTCTTATAGCACATCTCAGTGTGGACTGGCCACATTTCAAGTACTCAACAGCCACACGCAGAGTGGCTACTATCTGGGACAGCACAGCTCTAGAGGGAAAGACAAGAAATTGGAAATTACTTGGAGCCAGGCTGTATATAAGGGAATGCATTTTAACACTGAAACCTGTGTATGTGTGGCTGGAATAAAGAACCTTGGAAAGAGCGATCTCCCTGTGACTCAAGGTATCCAATCTGAGGCTGGGTGACTGCCTGCTGGAAACTGCTGAGAAGGAGCTCTTTCACTGGCCTGGCATTTGGACTGGATGAACCCCGAGGTCCTATCCAGCTCTTACCCAGGTGAGTCTAGGATTTATGCTCTGGAAGCCAGAAGTCATAATAACGAACATTCATATGATCCCTTACAGAATGCAAAAGGCCAATCTCTCTTCCAGTGTCTCCAGGAAAGTATTGCTCATCCTCTGTCCTGAGATGAGGAAACAGAGGCTCAAAGTGGAGAAAGAGAACTTTATACAATGCTGACCCCATCTCAAGGTGGATGATAGGAGCATGGACACCCAGCTGAGTACAGGCTGTCTGTCTAAGGAAAATTGTCTTGGAGCCCCAGACCAACCACACAAGTTCTGTGCACACTCAGCAGCTTGGGGCGAGGAGGGGTTGAGGATATGGCGATGACCAGGGACAGGGGCAGTGTAGACTACCACTTTTGCTCTGAATTCGAGAACCTTGGAGTCCAGGGATTAGAAGACCAGAGCTTGCTTTACTCAAAAGCTGTGTCATTTGGTCTTCAAAGTCACACACTTGTGAGGTCATCACCAACTGCTCCCCAGTACATATGCCCAAAATAGTACTGACATCTGGGTGTTTAAAAAAAAAAAAGACTCATTGCTGTAGAATTACAAAGAGCATCTAACCCTCATCATGCAGCACTTTTGCTTCTGTCTAGCTTGAACTAACAGGAGAGGGAGGAAGCCATCAATGGAAAATATAAGTGTCTTCTTTGAAGAGTTAATCTGCTGATTTCACGGCTGTTCCTTCTGCCATTTCTCATCTCTCAGAGACAAGCACGAACCTAGCACACACAAGACTGTCACGTAGCTGTTCATTTCAAGGTGGGATCGGAAAACAAGATCTCATGCTCCAAAGCCCCTCCTTGATTCTTACTCCAAACTGAAGCTCCTGGTCTTAGCACACACTCTCCCTCCCTCTCCAGGCTTGGCTCCTAATAAAATTGGAATAAAAGTATTCCAAATAAAAAAAACCCCTCAATTATACTTTCAAATCCTGTGGTTCCATTGAGCAAATCCATGAGGTCTAGTGAATCCCTCCCTGTGCACTGAGGATTCCTACTGCCCACAAGATGAAGTCTAAATGCCCCCAGCAACTCTTGCTCTGCCTTCCTATGCAGTCCAGGCTACAGGTATGCTGTCCAAAAGCTGTTCCCTAAGGGTAATACATTCCCTAGCCTCTGTGCCTTCACATATGCCGTTGCCTCTAATGAAATCTCTCCATCCACCTCTTGACCTGGCAAATCACACCTCTGTTTCAAGTTCCAGCTCAAATGTTACCACTGCTCTGAATGAAGCCTTCACCTCACTGTGGTCCCTGAGCATGATATATGTCTTACTTAATTCCCCTGATTATCTGCACCTCTATCATAGTAAGAGAAATACACAAGAAAATTGTAGGTAATAATACTATGGAGAAAACACAACAGGCATATGTGACAGAGTGACGTGAGGCAGGAGGCAACTTCGGATGGGTCAGAGAGGTCTGCTATAAGAAGGTAGACTTGGGCTGGGGCCTGAGAGAAAAGAAGACTGTGTCTGAGGGCTGAGTGTTGCCCGTGGAGGGAAAAGCATGTGTGAAAATCTTAGGCGGGAGTGAGTTTGATGGATGTGAGGACTAGCAAGAGGGGCTAGGAGGCTACATCATCCCGAGCTGTAACAGCAGAGCAGGACACAGGCTGAAGAGGAAGGCAGGCTCTCCCAGTTGTGATAAGCAGTCAGGGTTCTATCCTATGTGGAACAGGAAGCCACCAAAACATTTTAAGCAGGGACGTGACCTAAAAGATGATTCTGGTTGCTGAGTGAGTAATGGCTTACGGAGTGGAGACATGAGATGGTTGGTGGTGGTTGGTGGTAGTGATGGTGGCCAGGTCTAGCACAGTGGACAGAAGATAGAGGTGTAGTGGGTTGGGTTGTAATTTGGAGACACAGCTGAGAGCATTTACTGACGGGTAAGATGTGGGTAATGAGGGCAAGGACTTGTATCCACTTCCCGATCATACCAGTGTGCGTTCCCAGAGAGCAGGAGGCATTTCCTGAATCTCTGGATGGTGGCACCATGCCTCTGTGTGCAGGGACTGTGTGACAACATCGCATCTGCTCAGACAAGTCCAAAAATGCATTTCCTAGGTGTGTTTGTTTCCACTCTTCTTAAAGCTTGCAATAAATTGCCTTGTCATCTGTCTGGTCTCAAACAAGCCATCCCTCTGTGGCTGGCGACTCCTCAAGGGCAGAGTGCCCAGCCCACAGAGGTGCACTATCCAGACCTGCTGGAGGCACTGAAAAGGCCATAGGTGCTAACACCTTCGAAACAGACAGCAGAGGCAGCAGCACCAGAAAAAGCCCACAAGACCCGAAGCTAAAGGCCACACTCATTTGTATGTGACAGTCACCTAAGTGTGCACCTTAGCGATCAGTAGCATTGACTATTGGTCACCTGGTCATGAGGCGACGACCCCTGGAAACATCTCGGACAGCACCAGGGTTCTGGGCATCTGGGGGCCTGTTAGATTCATTTTAAGCTGGAAGAAGTTCCGCTGACATTTGCTGCTCCTTCAGGTTCTGAACTCTTCTATGGTTAAAAAGCTCACGAGCAACTTGTGCTCTTGCTCAGAGATGCCAGTGTCACTGTACATTACTAAGCTGTTGAGTCTTCTTTTCCTTCCCGCCTCCCTAGCTGTGCCTGAAACAATTCCATGAATATTTCCTCCCAGATGTCTTTCTGAATGGCCCTGAATGTCAGTAATCTCTTGGAAATTGGCCACTGCTGCTGTTAATGTCTAGGTTGTCAGACCTCTAACAGCCTTTGGATTTGTCATGGGCTATTAACTAGCTAACTCTTCATTAAGTCTTGGTAAAGATCGATTTCTGGGGGGCTGATCTGGCTCCACTTGTTTGCTAAATGGAAGAAACAGATGAGTCTGCCCACATCTCCAGCAGTTTCACTTTGTAGGATGCTGTGGCCTAGGCACTGGTTGGTAAAATCTTTGTCCCAAGAGGTTGGGCAAAATTGGCCTCCGTTGCAAGAGGGTCAGTTGCAAGAGCTAGGGGTACTGGAGAAGCCAATCACTTCTTCCCCTCACCAAGCCCACCCTGAACACACAACACTTATTGGACCTTGAGCAAATGACTCACCCGAGCTGAGTCAATCACATTGTTTTTTCCTGGGAATCTGGATTTCAGACACAGATACTAAGAGACTTTAATAAGGTTGGGGGCTGGGGTTGGCACCGAAGCTACAGCAGGGAGGGGAGCAGAGGCCAGGAGAAGCCACTGTGCAGAAAGATGCAGGCACGAGCTGCCTGTGAACTATCCAACTGTGCCCTTAAAATAAACTCTATGAATGGGTGTCTTTTCCTTGTAACCACTCATCTCTAAGAACATTGGTTTTGATGTCAGACCAACCTGGAATCAAATCTTGGTCCTGGCACTTCCTTTGTTATCCTTTCACATATAACCTCTACAGGCTTTGGCTTCCTCATCTGTAAAATAGGGCTAAAGCCAATCATTTCATGGAGTTATCGTGAGCATTAAGTGAGTCACCATTGGTGAAAGAACCTGTCTCACAACAATAAATGAACTGCTGAATGCACAAATGCTCTAAAGCAGTTCTGCAAGGGCATGATCTCGGTTCACTGCAACCTCCACCTTCTGGGTTCAAGCGATTCTCCTACCTCAGCCTCCCAAGTAGCTGGGATTACAGGTGTCCACCACTAGCCTGGCTAATTTTTGTATTTTTTAGTAGAGATGGGATTTCACCATGTGGGCCAGGCTGTTCTCAAACTCCTGACCTCTGGTGGTCCGCCCACCTCGGCTTCCCAAAGCAGTGGTTCTTAAGGTAGGGAGAGGAAGGGTTACCGCCCCAGCAGATGTGACATATCTGGAGACATTTTTGGTGGTCACATGGTTGGGGGCTGCCAGTGGGAATCTAGTGGGTAGAGGCCAGGGACAAGGCTAAACATTCTACACAGGTCACTTCCCAACAACGACAATCTGGTCTGAAATGTCAGTGCTGCTGAAGATGAGACACTGTACTAGGAAGTCTGGATTATTGCAGTCAACTAGGTCGGGGACTCCTTCCCAGTGACAACACGACCACATTTCACAGCAGCGGGACTGGGGAGCTTCTGGGACTTCCCCAGGAGAGGAGAGAGAGGGACGGCAGCACAATTTCAGAGTCCGATGCGGGTACAGCAAACTCAACTCTATCAGAACTGGGTGCCAGGTCCCTGGACTGATGTTTGGGGTAGGGATGGCAGAATAAATCCAGGCAATGGTAAAATGTGGGTGCTAGAATGAGATATTGGGGTTCTGGGGAGGTCTGTGGCAGTTTAAACAGATTCTAGATACCACTCAGGGACAGAGTGGAGAAGCAGTTCCTGTGGAGAAGTGACTGTCAAAAGCTAACAAGGTGGCAGTCCAGGTCCCCAGGCAAATGGCTGTGCTCCATTAGGGGCAGAGAGAGGCGACAGCAGACCCTGTAGTTCAGTGAGAATATCATTGTCCCGGGGACCCAACCTCAGGTCTCGAGATCCCAGGTTCTGGGCATCTGTTGCTCAGATGAAGTGCCTGGTACACTGCTCTGCTTGACAAAGATGGACTCAGGCCTGGATGGGACTGAAACTACAGCCGGTGGCGGGACGGCCTGAGGTTGAGCAGGAAGAGGCTCAAGCCCATAACTAGGATGATTACAAACCTATGAATGCATTCTGGACTTCAAAAGATGTAAAGGATGAACGATTTGAATGACAGGTTTTGAATGACATAAGTTTTGCCATTTTAAGTAGTGGGGCCAAAAACACCAAGTTAACTGCGAAACCTGCAGATATATATATATATAGCCAAAGGCAATGGTTTTCAATGTGTGGGCCCCAACCAGCAGCATCATTAACCCCCGGGAGCTTATCAGAAATTCACAGGGCCCTTGCCAGCCCTATTGAAAATAGTCTGAGAAACATTTGCCTAAAGAAGAGAGACCTAGGTAACAGACAATGAAAAATTGAGATTTTAACTCTCTGCGGAATGAAATCCTAAGCTGGGACTATGGCCTTCTCATAGCTCTGCTCTACCTGAAGTAAATCAAGGAATTCACAGGTGAGCTAAGTGGGGCTTCACAGTTGATTCTTCAACACTGATGCAGTACAGTAGCTACTGAAATTGCAGCCTTGGACAAGACAGCCTGTATTGCACTTCAGTACAGCTGCAGATTCTGATATATGTGCACAGAAAAGATGTCTATATAATAAAGAAAATACTTTTTTGTTTTTTGAGACAGAGTCTCACTCTGTAGCCCAGGCTGGAGTGCAGTGGCATGATCTTGGCTCACTGCAACCTCCGCCTCCCAGGTTCAAGCGATTCTCCTGCCTCAGCCTCCCAAGTAGCTGGGATTATAGGTGCCCGCCACATTGCCTAAACTATTTTTTTATTTTTTTTATTTTTAGTAGAGATGAGGTTTCACCATGTTGGCCAGGCTGGTCTTGAATTCCTGATCTCAAGTGATCCGCCTGTCTCGGCCTCCCAAAGTACTAGTATAGGTGTGAGCCACCATGCCCAGATGGCAAAAATTTTTTAAAGATGTTTTTATGTGTCCACTGTAGGCTGTCCAATACAGTTTACAATCTGACACTAGATACTTCTTAAACCTCTTAGTTTCTTAACTTATAAAATGAGAAAATCCCTTCCAGCTCTGATTAGGTCTAAGATTAACCCTAATGTATACATCAGACACCTAGGAGGATCTTATAACCCAGTTTGAAAATGGTAATAAAATAAATGAAACCATCCCTTCCCTTCATTAACACTTAGAGCTTGCCCACAGATGCGCACCGGTGTACTGTCAACGCCATCACAAGAGGACAGAGCGATGCGGGTTGGACTTGGGATCAAAGACTGAGCCAAATCTAAACCTCGTATCCTAGCAACTGGGTGAATGAAGCCAAGTGACTTGAGATATTGATAATATCTACTTTGCAAGAAAGCTCTGAAGGCTTACGTGAGGAAGGGAAGTACTGAGTATAGATGCTGGCACTCAGCAGTAGCTCAATAAATGCACCTTGCCTTTGCATTACAAAAAATGCTAAATCATATAATGTCCAAAACAAATGACTAGAGATAGGAAATAGGGACTTTTGTTATTTATAATTCTGAAAAGCTGGAAGCCACAAAATGACCTAGAGTAGAAGACTGACTAAATAATCAATTGCACATCCGTATGATAGGCTATTATACAGCTATTAAAAATGCTATTTAAAGACAAATTAGTGGGATAGGAAAAATTTCATATTATAGTGGCTAGAGAAGATATATAAATAGCATAGTTCAGTTATATAAAAATAATATTACCCTATATATGCATGTACATTTATTTCTTTGAAGGATACATATACATTACAATGGTAATTTCTGGGTGGCAGAATTATAAGTGATTTTTATCTCTTGTGTATGCTTTTCTATTCCTTAAAACATTTTACAATGAGTATGTGTTACTCGAAGAAACAACATTTTTTTTCTTTTCTTTTTTTTTTTTTTTTTTTGAGATGGAGTCTTGCCCTGCCACCCAGGCTGGAGTGCAATGGTGCGATCTCAGCTCACTGCAACCCCTGCCTACTGGGTTCAAGTGATTCTCCTGCCTCAGCCTCCTGAGTAGCTGGGACTACAGGTGCATGCCACCACACCTGGCTAACTTTTTGTATTTTTAGTAGAAATGGGGTTTCACCATGTTAGCCAGGATGGTCTCAATCTCCTGACCTCATGATCCACCTGTCTCAGCCTTCCAAAGTGCTGGGATTATAGCCAACATGTATTCATTATTAATTTCAGAAGTAAGGGGGAGCAGGATATAAGCCAAGGCTCAGAGGATGGCTGGAGATGAGAGATAGAAGGATGCTCAGAGGGTGTTCAGGCCAAGGGGAAGCAGATGGAACCACAGAGCAGGTGTTGCAAAGGGATGGGGGACAATCTTAGAAGATCTGCTTGTTGAAAGCCAGAGAGCAAGCCAGGAGTCAAGGAAAAGAGGAATCGATGGACAGATCGGGCGGCACTTTGGGCAGAAGCTGGAGCATCAGACAGGCTGGACTTGATGCAACAGTTGGCAGAGGAGCCACTGCAGCTTCCTAGGCAGGTGATGACTTAAGAAGAGCAATTCTGTGGGCTGCCTCAGTCTCCGAGCACAGGATGACCTGAAGACAAATGGATCTAGGAGGAGGAAGATGAGGGGCCCTGACCGTGATGGGATCTAGAGGAAGGAGCTCCAGAGTGGGGATGCCTCCAGGGATGAAGATCCAGAAAGACTTCCTGTCCACTTGGGTATGAAGGGAAAGGCTGGGAGAAGGGGCCAAAGGTGCCTCTTGTTTGCTTGCCTGAGAGAATGAGGATGTGGCAGGGCTGTCACTGAAACCCACAATGGGAAGAGATTTTATCTAATGATCTAGCAGACAGAATATGCCTGCAGCTAGGGCCTGTCTGAACAGGATAAGAGATGAGTTTCCAGAGAGAGAGAGAGAGGAACAGGGGTTCGTGAAGTTCGTTTCAGGAGGTACACATCATTCAAGGACTGGAGTGGAAGAGCAGACCCAGAGAGGGATAAAACAGTGGGCACTGAGATAGGAGGGAAGCCAGACCTGCCCTCCCTCCCAGAAGCCAAGGCAGGAGAGTGTCCCCGGGAGGGTCATGGTGGAGATGAGGCAGAGGTCACTGGTGGGACTGACTCTAGATCCTAAGAATTCATATAATGGTCTATGAAGCTGCCAGATACAGTTACAGCAAGAATAGGAGAGAACCAGGCTGAAGCTGGAAGGAGTAGCTGGGTCTAGAGAAAAGTTCCTTTTCGGACAGGGGAAGCAGAAGCAACAGAAGCATGCAGAATGTGTTGAAAGCACAAAGGAAGCAGACTCCCAAGGGGATGAAAAAACTGACTGGGGAGAAACAGGAGGAGGGAGGCACAAACAGGTGCTTAAGCTTCTCTGAGTTCCCCTGGGCCGATCTCTACAAGGAGGGTTATAATTTTGACCTCTCGGGGTTCTGAGTAAGAACTGAATGAATTAACTCACGTAAAACACCCGAGACTGTTGACACGCAATCTATGAAAGTGGTTGTCATTATGTGGAAATAAAGAAAATGGATGAGATGCAGTGGATTGAAAAATGTGAACCAGGAACCTGGTGGGAACTTCAGCTAAGAAAAGAATACAAATGAAATAAAACTTTTCTATGTATGGAGCCAATTGAAAAGCTGCCATTCAAATGTGGGCAGTCCTGAACAAAAAGGTGTCAAAGCATGTTTAGGCATTGGGGTTGGACTGGACTGGATGACTCAAGGATGCTTCTCACACAGTGGAACGGACCTTCACAGCCTGCCAGGGCCAGTGAGGGGCTGGCAGTCCTCACATCTAGGGCCTGCTTCCTCTGGTTATACAGGCAGAGCAAGAGCACCTGCACTGTGTGATGTTTAATTCTCACCGGATGTTTGGCCCCTGTTTGTTTTCGTGGCCTGCAATTAAAGAGACAGAATATCTATAATCCCATGGGCAACGCTGTCCATGATATCTGTACTCTACCTTAGTTTTGTGGGTAAAACAGGTCCAAACATTTCCTCCCATCCACCTACCCTTGGGGCTTAGCCAGGTCTAGGAGGCTGGCTCTGGTCAAGGAATAAGGTCAACTGGCATCCATGGAAAGCAAACAGTTAGTAGTTGGCCAACTACTAACATCGCAGCTCAAACAACTGGGTCAAATGACTCTTGGCACATCAAATAGCCATGTCTGTGACAAATGCCAAAGGTAGGTCACCAAAATAGTCACAATTAACCCAGAACAGAAGAGCCCATCCTAGTCATCTTGTTTCTAGAATCTCTTTCTTATCTTCTAATGATTCTGTGGCCACTTGAGTCATCCCTCTAAAATACACATCTTAAAACCTGCTGATGACTTCCTATGGCCTAAAAGATCACCTGACACCCTAGGGATGGAAACCATTCCCAAAACACGACATCAACTTTTTACTTCTCCTAGGCCTGTCCTATGCTTGCTGATTTCTCAGTGTGCCTTGTGCTTTCACTTTCCTATATGTTCACATCTTAGCATACACTATCTTCTTTGCATGGAAAGGCTGCCCTCCTCCCTCAGCTATCTGGTGAACACCTACTCACTCTTTGAGGCACATTAAAGTCGCACCTTCTCAGACCTCCACCTCCATGTTACAGTCAATGGCCCATTTCTCTGTGCTTTGTAGGACGTGGGCAATGCTGGGTTTTCCAGTGTGTTCCTCCAAAGCAGATGACTCTGCAATTTCCCAGTGCCCGGTGTAGGGCCTGTCACAATGCTCTTAAGTGTTCAGCAGGTAGATGAATAAGCTAAGCAGACATACAGCCTCATTCCTACATCAATTGGCCCAACTGTGTGGATCCCCTCAAAATCATTTTCTAGATGCCACAATAAAATAGTCACAGCTGATCCCTTAAGTTATCCTCCACTTTTGTCTGCAACAGTCAACCTCTTTTCCCTTTTTTTTTTTTTGAGACGGAGTCTCGCTCTGTCGCTCGGGCTGGAGTGCAGTGGCCGGATCTCAGCTCACTGCAAGCTCCGCCTCCCGGGTTTACACCATTCTCCTGCCTCAGCCTCCCGAGTAGCTGGGATTACAGGCGCCCGCCATCTCGCCCGGCTAGATTTTTGTATTTTTTAGTAGAGACGGGGTTTCACCGTGTTAGCCAGGATGGTCTCGATCTCCTGACCTCATGATCCGCCCGTCTCGGCCTCCCAAAGTGCTGGGATTACAGGCTTGAGCCATCTTTTCCCTTTTAAAATTAATTTTAAGTTCGCTAGGCAAGATGATCTGAGTAGGTTTGCACAGCCTCTGCCTGGCACATTTCTGACACTGTGTGAATGTTAAATGGTAGCAGTAAAAAGAAAGAGTAAAAGTGTTTACTCAAGGAAAGATGAGAATAGCTCGCTGTAGATGGAAAACAGCACCAACTACTGAAACCATCTGGCTGAGAGAGGACAGGGCAAGAATGCAGACAGCGCCATTAAAGAACCCCAGAGTCACGTGGGGCTCTTCTGAGACCTCTCAGACCTCTTGCCTGCTTCCACCCACTCTTTGGAAGGTGCATTCTGCTCATTATTTGGTTTGAAGCTAAGCCTCATGGCCATTAAATTAAATAACACCCTGCCCCCACCACAATTCCTGCCAACCCTCCAATTACATGATTGGAATGTGATAAACATCATTAAGCTAGAAATCTACAGCGTACAGATTGGCTAAAATATTAAAATTAAATATTTAAATGTCATTACACTTATCCTCTGTGTTTATGTGCTTCTAATTCTGAATTCCTTTCTGTACCTAAGATGGTATTTCGTCTCCTTGGACCTCTGCAGTTCTGATTTCTAATGTCAGCTGACATGTAGGAAGGATGGGGAGGATGGGGCAGGCTCTAAATAAGTGGAAGATCCCTTAGATTCTGTAACTATGATTTGAATTACACACATGTGCACATACATTCAGTGAAACCTGACATCTCCATCTACATTTAAAACGTATGGGTTGAAAAGACCACATAGTTCATTCGAGACTCCATCGGCCGGCATAGTCTACCATTGCTTTCCCTGTTCTCTGAATTCACAGCATCCTTCTTGGCAACATGTCTTCTGCTGTGTATTAGCTGATTTCTTAAAAGTTCTGCCCATTTGGCAACCTTTTGATTCACGTGCTGAAGTCTCACCTCCCAAAAAAGGGCTTCTAGTCTATTGTGCTGGGAAATATGACTCTTCTGTGTCTCCCTCCCTGCCCCTGCAATGCCTGTTCTGCTAGATGTCTGCCCTGGATAAACACCTGTTGATTGATGGAAACATACCTGTATTATACCCACACAAAAGGGTTAGGAGGAACAAAGCACTGCCATTCATCTTAGGAAAGCTGAAATAAATCCAGTTCTACTTCCTGTCCAGGGTTGTTATATGGGAAGGGGGCCGGGCATATTGAGGCTTCCTGTAGAGTAGACACTATCTACAAAAGCACCACAATTTAATGCTCATAGCAACCCCATGAGATGGGCATCACGAAGGAGGCAGAAAGTCTGAGGTCAGATGGGTCCAGGCCACACAGAATGTCGGGAGGAGTGAGGACACATGCCCAGAGGTCTAGGATTGCTCAAACTGAATTGATCTTAGTATCATCAAAATGCTGACTCCCAGGCCCAGATCCCAGACTAAGTCAACTTGAATTCTACATGTTGCATCTGGAAATGGTCATTTTAAACAGCTCCACAGATGCTTTTGATGTTTGAGACCCACAGTCAAAGGACAGTAATTAAAGAAGGCTGAGGACCATTCTGTTCTCCTTCAGAACCACCCCACCTGACATTATCAGCCTTAACCACCCTAATATCCCTAGGTGGCCTACTATGTCACAGGCAGTGGGAGAGGCTGGTAGTATTGTCCAGGTATATGCCACTTGCTCCTCAAAATTGCACAGGCAGAGCACCAAGCAGGTTCTTAGGAGAGGAGGGCACCAGTGTCATGGCAGGACGCTGCTCTTGGAATGTGGATGGGTTTATAGTTGCATCATCTGCCTTTGGCCACTGCCCATTTCCTAGGCCTGGAACTTGGGGAATATAACGGGATTGCTCTCATTTCACCCTGGGATATCTCTGGGCACAACAGATTCAAATGCCCATTAGAAATCAGGATCTCCAAAATTCACTGGCCTGGCATGAAAACCAACATCTGAATGGAACCTGAAATATTCAAATAACTGATCTGTTTGCATGCTTTTGAATAGACATTCCAAATTTTCCTAATATTTGGCTTTCTTGAAAAGATTAAGGTGACAGATGCAAAATTAGTATTAATGAAGCTGGGTGTCAAAATTGCATGTGTCCTTTATTTTTTTTAATTTTTTACTTTATGTTCTGGGATACAAGTGTAGAATGTGTAGGTTTGTTACGTAGGTATACATGTGCCATGGTGGTTTGCTTCACCTATCAACCCATCATCTAGGTTTTAAGCCCCCATGCATTAAGTATTTGTCCTAATGCTTTCCCTCCCCTTGCCCCGCAGCCTCCAACTGGCCCTGGTGTGTGTTGTTCCCCTCCCTGTGTCATGTGTTCTCATTGTTCACCTCCCACTTATGAGTGAGAACATGCGGTGTTTGGTTTTCTGTTCCTGTGTTAGTTTGCTGAGGATGATGGCTTCCAGCTCCATCCATGTCCCTACAAAGGACATGATCTCATTCCTTGTTATGGCTGTATAATATTCCATGGTGTATATGTACCACATTTTCTTTATCCAGTCTATCATTGATGGGCATTTGGGTTGGTTCCATGTCTTAGCTATTGTAAATCGTGCTGCAATAAACACACATGTGCATGTGTCTTTATAGTAGAAAGATTTATATTCCTTTGGGTTTATATCCAGTAATGGGATTGCTGGGTCAAGTGGTATTTCTGGTTCTAGAACCTTGAGGAATCGCCACACTGTCTTCCATATGGTTGAACTAATTTACATTCCCACCAACAGTGTAAAAGTGTTCCTATTTCTCCACAGCCTCACCAGCATCTGTTGTTTCTTGACTTTTTAATAATCACCATTCTGACTGGTGCAAGATAGTATCTCACTGTCGTTTTGTTTTGCATTTCTCTAATGATCAGTGATACGGAGCTTTTCTTCATATGTTTGATAGTCACGTAAATGTCTTCTTTTGAGAAGTGTCTGTTCATATCCTTTGCCCACTTTTTGATGGGGTTGTTTTCTTGTAAATTTAAGTTCCTTGTAGATTCTGGATATTAGATCTTTGTCAGATGGGTAGATAGCAAAAATTTTCTCCCATTCTGTAAGCTCCCTGTTTACTCTGATGATAGTTTCTTTTGCTGTGCAGAAGCTCTTTAGTTTAATTAGATCCCATTTGTCAATTTTGGGTTTTGTTGTAATTGCTTTTGGCATTTTTGTCATGAAGCCTTTGCCCAAGCCTATGTCCTTAATCGTATTGCCTAGGTTTTCTTCTAGGGTTTTTCTGGTTTTGGGTTTTACATTTAAGTCTTTAATCCATCTTGAGGAGGAAGGGGTCGTTTCAGTTTTTTTGTTTTTTTGTGTTTTGTTTTTTCTGAGACAGAGTCTTGCTCTGTCACCCAGGCTGGAATGCAGTAGTGGTGTGATCTCGGCTCACTGCAAGCTCTGCCTCCCGGGCTCAAGCCATTCTCCTGCCTCAGCCTCCTGAGTAGCTGGGACTACAGGCGCCCGCCACCACGCCCCGCTAATTTTTTGTATTTTTAGTAGAGATGGGGTTTCACCATGTTAGCCATGATGGTCTCAATCTCCCGACCTTGTGATCCCCCCACCTCAGCCTCCCAAAGCACTGGGATTACAGGCGTGAGCCACTGCGCCCGGCCCAGTTTCAGTTTTCTGCATATGGCTAGCCAGTCTTCCCAGTACCATTTATTAAATAAGGAATCCTTTCCCCATTGCTTTTGTCCCCTTTCTCGAAGATCAGATGGCTGTAGATGTGTGGTGTTATTTCTGAGGTCTCTGTTCTGTTCTGTTGGTCTATATGTCTTTTTTGGTACCAGTATCATGCTGTTTTGGTTACTGTAGCCTTGTAGTACAGTTTGAAGTCTGATAGTATGATGTCTCCAGCTTTGTTCTTTTTGCTTAGTATGGTCTTGGCTATATGGGTTCTTTTTTGGTTCCACATAAAATTTGAAGTAGTTTTTCAAATTCTATGAAGAATATCAATGGTACTTTGATGGGAATAGCATTGAATCTATAAATTACTTTGGGCAGTATGGCCATTTTCACAATATTGATTCTTCCTATCCATGAGGATGGAATGTTTTTCCATTTATTTGTGTCCTCTCTTATTTTCTTCAGCAGTGTTTTGTAGTTCCCCTTGAAAGGTTTTTCACATCCCTTGTTAGCTGTATTCCTAGGTATTTTATTTTCTTTGTAGCAATTGTGAATGGGGGTTCATTCATGACTTGGCTCTCTGCTTGTCTATTGTTGGTGTATAGGAATGCTTATGATTTTTGCACATTGATTTTGTATCCTGAGACTTTTGCATGCGTCCTTTAAAACAGCCAGCTATTTCTACATTCCCATGCATTTCCCTCTTCGAAAATTACTTTTTATGTTTATAGAAGACAAATAATGATCTCACATTGGTACAGAACTTTGTAATTTACTTAGAACCTTTACACATATTATTAGCTCATATACTTTCTCCTGGCCAACCAGCAAGGTTGTTCAGACTCGGATCATTATCTCCATTTTAGACATGAGGACACAGGATCAGAGAGATGAGGTAGCATATCTATTCACATTCTCTACTGCTTCCTTAGAGAAACAAGCACCTGAACACATGTCTCTCAGCTCCAGTACACTCTGCTCTTCTGTGACCTTCATGGGAGGTTCTTGGTCACCTTCAAATAATTTTAGTAAGGAGCACAGTAGGCATTTAGGTCCCATTACTACACATGTGAGATTAACTGCTCTTCTCATTACCTGGGGCTCTAGTGGCCATGGATAGGGACGGACCACCTTGTCATAAAACAGAGACCCAGGTGATGGTGTTAAAGTCACGACCTTGCAAGAATGCTCACCACTAAGCTGCTATGGTAAGCTGGGGGTAAAAAATTAAAAACCAGCTGAAGGGAAGGAAGCCTGCTAATATTTTAGTCCTTGAAAGAGCTGCTGGATCTAGGCAATGTAATCTGTAGATAACTTCAAGTCTTGGGCTATGTCTTTCAAGGGATTATACAGTTGGCTTGACAATGAGAGTAAGAATGAATGAGAATAAAGTGAAAAAATGGTTTTTGGTAACGCAAACCTGGTGTTATAGAAATGGAAAGACCATTTTAGAAATCTGTCAGGAATTTAACTGATGCTGGGGGTGGAGTTTGAGGCTGATAAATAGGACCCATGAAATAAGTTCTAGGTTTAGCATTCTAGAAGCTGACTCCCTGTTGTATGGACACATGACTTCATTTTGCACTGGGATTTTCATTAAAAGAAACCTAGATTTAGAGTCAGGGATCTGGGTTGGATAGCTAGTTTGACCATTTCTTTGAAATGTCACCACGCATTATTCTCTGAGCATCAGGTTCCTATCTTCACACAGAGAGCTGTTTGGAAGGTTTAATGAAGAATGCATGAATCCTCCAAGACAAGCCAGGAAGAAAAGGCAGTCTTGTCTGGCAGAAAAACATATCATTTGCCATGAACATTGTTACAAAATACTATGTAGGTGAAAATGACTGTGGATCTTAAAGATGATGATTGTAAGCAAGAGAAATTAATTATGGAGAATCAAAGCTGTTGGGGTCTGATAGAATACAACTGACCATCCCACAGCATGATGCTACCATATTGCATATTGCTCTTGTGAGGACAGGGTATTTGGTTTTATTTGCTTCTGTATACTCAGTACTCAAAACAGCGCCTAAGTCCCTAGTATGCATTCATTTATTATTTACGAGAATAATGAACCTCTGGAGCTGGTCCCAGGAAACAGGAGAACCTGGAACCAGGACTTCCAAGTCAAAGTTAACCAAAACAGCTTCAGAAGATCCCCATGGGCTGCCTCCTCCATTTCTGTTGTCTTCACAGAGGTCACATTCTAATGGTCTGTTGAAGGAAAAATCTAATTGCCATGAGATTTGGGTGCTTCCCAGCATAGGACGAGGTGAGAAGTTAAGAATCTGCAGAGTCACAAGACTTTAGGGCTGGAAGAAGTCTCGGAGACCACCTGAGTTGGTCCTTTTGAAGTGGATGAAGCTGCAGCCCAGGAAGGCAAGTTTAATTGGATAGCAGCAAAACCAGAACTCAGGACCAAGGAGTGGTAATGGAAACAAGATTTTTTTTTTTTTTTTTTGATAAAAGAAATACTGTGGCTTTGAAGGAAGTAAACAGCTCCCTATCAAGTTGTGTAAAGACGCTGGGTTAAGTAACACCTCTGCCCAGGTTGGGAGGATGCAGAGCTGTCAGTGTTTAAACCTAAAGGCAGCTCCCAGGAGCTAGAGTCCCTTAATTCTTGGCAAAGTGGAATTTTCAGTGAGAGAAGAAAAACTCAAACACAAATAGAAAAGAAAAAACAAAACCTCAGAAGGTTTTTCAGATACCAAACAGCTCTTCTTCAATAATAGGCTGGCAAAAGAACCACACATATTACATTTTCCAGAACAAACTCTCAGACTGGCTTTAAAAATTAGAAGAGAATGTGCTCCAGGCAAGATCCACTTTGGGTTTCATGAAATCCAGCTGGCTAGAAGGATTGTCAGACATGCAGGAGAAATCTAGAAAACAGATGGGGCGTCTTCCTCTAATTTCAGCATGGCCTTGGGAGGTTCTGTAGTTGGAGAATGGCTTGGTGGTGTTGGTCCAAGCCCTGGACAGTGGCCACGCCCCAGTTATACTGGAAGAGGCAGTGTTTTGGCAGAAACAGGTCGTGGGCACATCTGGCTGACACTAGAGTCTACACTACGTAGTGCATGAAACCCCTTCCTTGCCAGTTAGCTCAGGATGGGATCAGCCTCCAGGGACCCAAATTGTGGTACCACCCAAAACTTCTGTCTTTTCCCTACCACCAGGCATTATAAGCCATAGGCTCTGCCAACAGCTCTGAGCTGCACCCCGATGCCAGGAGAGGAAACAGTGCCTTTTCTGGGCTGGGAAGTAACACTGGATGGAGACTGGGGGATATTCACACTCTCAGGGACTTCTCAGGGACAAGCCCCTGCAAAGGACAGGTCCCAAAGGTCTGGGGCTCCATGGGTATTAGAAGCCACTTCACGGTTGCAATTATGTGAGCTTTGTCCTCCCTCTCTAAACTCTGCTGTAGTGAGCTCCCAAAGGCTGGAAGGAGCTAGACTCATGTTGTCAGCAAGGGGGCAACAGGAAGTAAAACCAGGCAGCCCGCAGCCTGGTTCCTGGTCCTCTTAGATCACTCTATCTGCCCAAGAGTCTTCTTAGAATTAATAGTCCTATGTGTGCATATTTCGATGAGTTTATATATTATTTATTTAAACAGATCTGGGTTTCTATATTCCTCTGGGCCATATGACAGGGATTTTCAGCAAACATAGTTTGGACGAAGGAAAAAGCAAAATCATGATGTTTCCCACTGGCAAAGTTCATCTTTGCGCTGCTATTGACATAACATATACAGCACAGAGCAATTTTGATTTGGGGTCATTACCAACCTGCTCTACAAATTCATCTAAAGGTCTCCAGGGAACTCATGCGGCCACCTGGAAAAATAGAAGGCTGACCCCATACATGGCCGGTATGGGAGAAAGAGCCTTGGAGTTTTCCGGGCCACTGGAGTAACTGCCCACCATTCAAAAACCCATGTACCTGGGAGCTCCATTGTCCTGGATTCTCCATCCTGCCCTGCCTCTTTAACTATGACCTTGGACAAGCCATTAAATCTTTCCAAACCTCAGTTCCCTCAGATGCAAAATGTGGTAACCTTACAGTGCCATGGTGAGGATGAAATGAGGGGGTAGATGTAGATCACTTGACAGATTAAACAGGAAATCAGTGAATGACAGTTAGAGCTATCAGTACTAAAGCAGGGACAGAATTGATACATGGAAGCATTATTCTCACTGGCCAAAGGGCCAAACAATGTCTCACTGACAGTTCCCATGGCCACATGTCACCACTGGAGGGGACACGGGAACACGGCCTCCCCAGGCATGAAAGTGGGTGAATCCAATGGTCGCTGTCACCTGACCTGATCCATCCTCTACTTTGGGGACGCAGTTGGTCTCTCTTCCTCCTGGAAATACTTTCTTCCTGTGGCTGCAGGGCTTCCACCTGGTCCTGCCCACCCTGGATGCTTCCTTTGGTCTCTGAGCCAGGTCTTCCTCTTCCGATTGATCAGCAAGGGAGTTGCTGCAGGCCCCCTTTTTCTTACATCCATGCCCCAAACCATCTCACCCAGCCTCGCAGTGTTAAGTACCATCTGTACCCCGATGACTCCCAAACTCACATTCCCCTGACTTCTAGGCACACTCAGCATCTCCACTTGGATGTTCCAGCAGTATCTCTAGCACAGCACATCCAAACACAAACTCAGGACCCCCACCCCAGCCTGCTCTCTCTGAGCCCTCCCCATCCATTGGCAGCCTCACCCAGTCAGTTACTCAGGCCATGCTGGACTTCTGGCCTCTTCCCCTTCTCCAGATTGAATCCATCTGAACATTCTGCCGTTGCTTCCTTTAGGAGGCATCCGTGCTATCCCCGGCTCCAAGTCCCCAGATTCCCTCTCCTGGATCCCTGCATACAGCCCCCACTTTCCTCCTTACTCTTCCACAGTCCACTCTCCACAGAGCACCCAGGAGTTGTCAGATCGTGTCACCTCTCTGCCCAGCACCCTGCAATGGCTTCCCAGGTCCTTCTGCATAAAAGCTAAGATCAGCTCAATGGTCACCAAGACTCCACATGATCTACCATGGTGCCCCCATTCGTTCTGCTCCTCCCCCTCCCTCATGGGGAGCTGCTCCCAGCTCATCAGGGCCAGCCTGCTCTAGCCCTAATAAGCCTCAGCCCTCGCTGTCCTGTCTGGAATGGTTTTCCTCCAGATAACCTCTTGGCTTGTCCGTCACTCCCTTGATGTCTTTACACACATGCCAAAACCTCAGTAAGACCTGCCTCTCTGACACTAAAACTGTACTCCTCCCAACACTCCTATCCCCTGTCTTTTTTGCCACCAGCGAGCCACCACCTACTCTGCTTATATTGTTTACTGTCTCTCTCCCTCACTAGAATATGTAATCTGATGGGAAGGGATTTTTCTCTATTCTGTTTGCTGCTGTATGCACAGCTCTTAAGCTAGCAAGTGGCGTGCTGTGGAAGCTCGGGCTGAACGAGCACATGCCAGTCCCAGCTGGAAGTCACCCTCTGCTCCTCCTTTGTTCTCATTTGCCCACCGTCTCGGCATTTAGCTCCCTTTAGGTTTTCACTCCACGACGTGTCCATCTGGCTGCCCAAGCGTGAACATGGTTACTTCTCCACTAAGGGGAACAGAGGTGGAGGGAGAATGCTGTAGGAGGAAGTCACCCTGCTCCTGGGGGAGAGGAGGGTTGCAGGAAGTCTCTCCAAAGGGCAGAAATACTAAGAGGACATCAGTGTCCATTTCCACACTTCCAGGTGCTGGAACAATATGCCCAGAAATCTCCTTCAACTTGACTCTTTTCTAATCAATACATTTATGTAGGCATGGCCTCAGTTTCCTCATCCCAGAATGGAAAAACAATGCTCCATCCATGGAGTTATTTCTTTTTTTTAACATGTGAGATTCTTTGGTAATTTCTAAAATTCTACATAAATAAGATAGCATCACAAAGTTTCCTGTACATACCTTGCTCTGATCCATGCTCTAAGTGCTAAACCCACATCCCACACTACCAGCTAAATTCACTGACATGGACTTCCCCTGATGCCTCAAAATCAAGGTGTCCAAACTTGACTTGTTTTCTCTCACCCCGCCCCACCCCACTTTTTCCATCCTGACTTTCTATCACAGCTGCCAGCTGTACGGACTTGAAATTTCAGAGTAATTGTTATCTCTTCTCTGTCCCTTATAAGGGCAATCCAACCATGCTCCAGATCTCTTTAGTACTGCTTCCGTGATGCTCCTCAAAGCTGTCTCCTCACCACATCTCCAACTTGGCCCACTTTCCCCAAATTTTGCCAGGAGCATTGCAACCGCCTTCGACGGGGACCTCTGCACCTGCGAGATGCTGCCCACTCCAACCTACCCAGTCACCGCATCCAGGGCTTTCTGCCAAAACCCAGAGCAGCCCCGCTACCCAAAGCTTTCACCCAGTTTGTCCATTACATACAGAGTAAAACCTGAAAATTCACAGCCTTATCCAAAATCCCTCCCTTCCAGCTTCATCACCAACTACACCCACCCTCACCACACCTGCACTGACTCTATGGTAATGAAAACATAGCACAGCCCTACACTGGTAATTACCCTATACACTTAGCCTCTCAGCCTTCCCTGCAGCCATTCCCTCCACCTAGAACACTGTGTTGAAGTCCTCGTTTTCCTTGAGGCACTCTGCGGTTCTGCATCCTCAAGGAAGCATTCCTAGATTGCTCCCAGGGAGAGTTCAGTTCTCCTCACACCTGGCCCCACTGCTCCCTCCTTCTCCCTCTGCCACATGCCTGCACATGGGATGACCCTCTGGGCTTGACAAAATACTGGACAACATTTAACGCCAGCCTTTTCTTAGAGAACTCATTCTGGCCCCGTCTTGGCCAAACATTGCGACAGCAGAGACCCGACACTAAGTGAAAAACACACGCACGGCCGGGCGCGGTGGCTCAAGCCTGTAATCCCAGCACTTTGGGAGGCCGAGGCGGGCGGATCACGAGGTCAGGAGATCGAGACCATCCTGGCTAACACGGTGAAACCCCGTCTCTACTAAAAAATAGAAAAAACTAGCCGGGCGAGGTGGCGGGCGCCTGTAGTCCCAGCTACTCGGGAGGCTGAGGCAGGAGAATGGCGTGAACCCGGGAGGCGGAGCTTGCAGTGAGCTGAGATCTGGCCAGTGCACTCCAGCTTGGGTGACAGAGCGAGACTCCGTCTCAAAAAAAAAAAACAAACAAAAAAAAAAAAAACAAACAAAAAAAAAAACACACGCACAATGGTCCAAGAGTGAGGGCAGACTGAGTATCACTACCAACAATGACAACCACGCATGGACGGCCTGGGCCTCAGTCCCCATGCCAATCCTGGGAGTGGACAGAACTGGCCTCCATTTACAGATACCTACTGGGGCTCGAAAATTCCTGCCCACTTGGCCAGTATCACAGAGCTAGCGAGTGGCACAGTCCATGAAGAAATGCTCAGTCTTGCTCAAAAGACTGTGCTCTTCAACAAGGCAACTACAGTAAAAAGGATAAATGCTTGAGGTGATGGATGCCCTGTTGACCCTGATGTGATTATTATGCATTGTATGTCTGTTTCAAAATACCTCATGTACCCCATAAATATATACACCTACTATGTACCCACAAAAGACTGTGCCCTTGGCCAGCTCCATGCCCCTCCCAGGAGTGAAGGTGACGAAGGCATCCCTAGGCACTGACCTCAGACATACCACACTTCACAGAGTATACAGTGAAATTCCCAAGAGGAAGACAGTCAAGGTCAGGGATCCATGAAATGATGCTCCCAAAACCTTTGCAGCCCTGAGCATGAGGAGTTATTAGCGGAGCAATTGAGCTGCAAACTCAGCCCTCTTACTTGGGCTTTTGGGAAGTCTTTACTGTTAGGTGGATGTTTTTAACTAAACAAAACAGGCTGCCATTCCTGCTGTGCACTGGATAAGTTTCGAAAGGTTAACATTATTAACACTCTTTCTTTCTCCTCATGCTTTTCAAAGTCTTCTTATACTGCTATTGTTTTTCCACTGAATCATCATCTCTTTGAAAAAACTCCTCCTGTTCAACTCCTTTAATTTTTTTCTCATTCAAGGCTCTACAGATGTCTTTTGTCTTTTCTCTTCCTTGCCCCTGGCTTTCCTTTGGGGCCCTGGAACCACTAAATAAAGCCTAAGCAGATACCAGAAATGCCTGCAGAACACTTCTTTGAAAGCATAGCAGACATTGGCAACATTGATGAAACATCCTCCCCTCCCTCCCCCGCTCCCTCCCTCACAGGGTGCAGCCCAAGCCCAGACAAGATGCCAGGTGGTTGGCTGCTGCAGCTACAGGTGCATTTATGTAATTCTACAGCACACACATTCCAGTTAACAACAAAATGGGAACTCCATAGGTTGGCATCTGTTTTTCAGGTAATCCAACTGCTGAGTCAATGGTGGGCATCTCTCATTTCCATAGTACCCATCTCAATACATAATTCAGTAGTGTACTCACTAGTGTACTTAGAATGTAAGCACTAAGAGGTACCAGGAAGCATAGGCAAGGCATGGCTTGGGCTATGGAGAGGTGGGCACCACTCTCCTCTCTGCCATGGTGGGGCGAGACCTAGAGCATGTTGCTCAACCCTCGAAGAGCCTCAATTTCCTCATCTGTAAATCCGAGGTCCAAGAAAAGATGACCTGAAGACTCTTTTAGATCTACTGTGTCCCAAGTATTTTATCCCTCCAGTAGGTGGATTTAGGGCAGAGTTCTTCAAAATTCATGTCAAGTTTCCAGAGTTCAACCAGCAGAAAAGACATCAGGTTTTTTTATCTGTCTTAGATGGCACAGTAGTGGCTGTGTTACTGACTACAGCTCTAGCATGCGATGTAATCATACAGGCCTGTGCCATCCCACCACCATCCTTCCCCACTGCAGAGCTTCTGCCAGAGGCTCTCCCCAACGCAGGAAGTGTCCACTATGGATTTCCAGGATGAAATTTTGTTACTTTGTAAAGGTCTTTTCTCTTGGTATTCGGCTAAGGAAAGCATCAATTCATAATCTCAAGGCCATGAAAGGCAGGGTAAAAAAAGACCAAACTGTGTCTAACATGTAGCTTTTGAAAACCAACTAACCCTTTGGGGCATTTTGTGGGATAAAATACACAGAAAGAATCAACAGGAGGATGGCGTTCAATTATTCAAGGGAACGTCATTAAGGCAAACTTGGCTATGCTGGTAGGAACGTGGGCAGAGCCTGTGTTCAAGATAAACGCCCAATCCCCTTTGGGACTCCTATCACCAACTCTTAAACGAAAATGTAGCCGAGGACATTTTATTAGAGTAATAATGCAACTGTGGAAGCCAGACTGAGCGGCTGGCTGCAATTCTTAGCAGTTCCGAGGTAATTGACCTGTGGCCTTTTGGTTCACAGACTCTTCACCTGAGCCAAGAAGGTGCCTGATTGAATCATAGATCTTTTACCTCTCATAACATGAGACGGAAGAGTTCTATTAAAAATGTATGAAGGCAAGTGAACACGCCTCAGCTGCACTGGGAGCCCAGCTCCTGGGGCCAGAAGCCATTCGCCTTTCCTTTTTACAAAATCCTATGAAATAATTCATTTACACCGTGTCAGCTCAATTACATGTATGTGATTGGGGAAAAAAATACAAGGGGGGGGAAAAAAACAGTCAAAAATGTACTTTATCCCTGGGTTGTAGGAAAATGAATTATTCTTATTTTCCTGCCTGGCCTTTATTGTGTTTCCAAATTTTCTACAGAGAATATGTATTTCTTTATGAGAAAACAAACATTTTTCAAAAACAAATGTTCACATGGGTCTTTGCCCAGGCACTGACTACGTTTAAGTAGGTAAAAGATGCAAAATGGAGAGTTTATATATGGATACCTACGAAGCCTGGGAATAGTCTCTGTTTTGGTCCAGTGCAAACATCTTTAATCCCCAAAGGGGTCCTGCTGCTCATGCACACTCCAGGGCAGGAGCCTGGCTGGGAAGGCAAAACAATCCCTGATAGCTGTTCCCATCACCAGGGACAAATCCTAAATTTGGCAACCTCTGGAAGTGAACAAGTTTCCTTTCTTTCCCCCAGGGTCAGAGACCTGGCATGGAAGTACAAGAGGCTGCAGAATTTTTAAATAAACATTTTTCTCCCGAAGAAAGCCATCCAGTAATTATAGCAAACTTTCCCAGAAGAGATTCCATTTACCACCTCTCCTTTAAGAAATTACTTGGCAACAGGATGTAATTTAATTAAAGTATTTACTTAAATGTATGCCCTCTGGGGCCTGAAGGAAACAGGATATTTTTCTAATCAACTGGCAGTTTTGGGGGTTGTTTGACCATGGGTCAGGGGTTTTCTCATGTTTAAAACACACACACACACACACACGCACACACACACACACATCTGAAACAAGAATGTCAAGATCTCCTAACTGATACGCCAGCAAAAAGCAAAACTCTCATTTCCAGATCTTACAAAGATTCTTGGGAATGCCAAACTTCTGGCATTCTCCACTTGGCTTTGAATAGAATGGAAAAACCCCTAATTGCAGTATCTTCTCCACAAAAACCAGAAGCAGTGATTTTATTGTGGAACAAAATCTACTCTGCTTTTTAAACCCAAGTCCTGATCATTTTAGCTTAAAACGATTATATTTGGGCTGTCTGAATATTGCATTAGGTCCCAAATTCCAATTGGATTGGCTGGGTTCTGGGTTAGACTGTCTCTCAGATCTGAGGGCTGGAATTTGTGTCTTTTCTCTCCTCATCTTTTCTCTCTGTATTTCTATTTTATTAAAAATGTATCCCCAGGGCCTAGAACACTGGCTGTCTCATGCTGTCGGTGTTCAATAAACATCTGTAGAAAAAATACTTTTGCAGAGTGAAGCATGGTGGCGAACATCCTGCAAATGTTGAGGGGCAGGAACTGGTGCTATTCCTGGGGTCAGCAGACCAAGGCCCGACTGGAGGACAGATTTTGGAGCTGTGGCTTCCCAAGGGTGCTTATGGGAGCCTGGAGGCCTTGGACTTGGACTCAACCATCCCCTGGCTGGGGACTTCAAGGGAATCGTGGAAATTCCCAGAAGGCCCCCAGCCATTCTGGCACCATAATCACCTGACATACGACTGACCAGCCTCCCCTACTCTGTGCTGCCCTCTCTTCCTCCACAGGGAACTCTGGTCTT
Organism: Trachypithecus francoisi; assembly: GCF_009764315.1. Lineage (NCBI taxonomy): Eukaryota > Metazoa > Chordata > Mammalia > Primates > Cercopithecidae > Trachypithecus > Trachypithecus francoisi. The sequence continues at coordinate 97,097,133 of NW_022681468.1, forward strand.
TGTTTCCCACATTGTGCTTAGAGGCACCCAGTACAAACAGCAGCACATAAGCAGAATGACGGGTTTTGTGCCCACTGCTAAGTCTCCGCAGATATTCTAGGGAAGATTCTCAATATGGTTTGTGCAGATTGAACAGAACGCTGTGATCAGAGGAGTCAGTGCAGGCTCTTAACTGTCCACACCCTTGTCTCAGATTCTGCTCCTAAGCTTCCTCTTGCACATCTGTGTCTTACCTGAAAACTAAAATAAACTAAAAACCAAGCTGCAGACTTGTGCCCTTTGCAATGGCAGTCGAGGTTTCTCTCCATGGTGTGACAGATTATTTCGCATTGTCCTGTTTTCATGATCTATTCCTCCTGTCTGTGCCAACTGCTTAGTTTATGTGGTAAGTGTGTCTTTGTGTGTTCATTAGGGTCATGGATAAAAATGTTGAACAGCACAAAGCAAAGGGCACAGTCTTGTGGCACTCCACACCAGGGGTCTTTCTAGACCAATGTCAATCCTTTAACGCATGCATTGGGAGCAAACTGTGCAGCTTATAGACGTCCTTAGAGGGCACTGCGGTGCTGTGGTCAAAGCATGGGTAAAGACAACAGAGAAACTGGGATGAGACTCCGCTTTGCTGCTGCTGGCTGTGTGACCTTGGGCAAGTTGCTAAATCTCTGAGCCTATTTGCTCATCCACAATATCAAAAAAAATGATGGTACCTTCTTTAAATGGTGAATTTGAGATTCATGTGGGACAAGGTATGTAAAGGCATTAGCCTGTGTCTTACACAAAGCTTCTCTCTCAATAAATAAAGCAACATGGTGTTGTTTTAAAAGTTCACAAGGATATTATAAGAAAATTTGTTCTATATCTCCAGGAAATCACGTCTTTAGCATTTAATTGACACAATAGCAACCCTATCAAAAATGTAATGCATTATTTGGCTTTGCTTCTTTTTAGAGAGTTCATGACAACTCCCAGAGTCTATCAAAGCTCACCATCTGTTTAATAATCTACTCTTTTTCTCTTCTTCTTTTTTTTTTTTTTTTGAGACAAAGTCTCGCTCTGTCACCCATGCTGAAGTGCAATGGCATGATCTTGGCTCACTGCAACCTCCACCTCCCGGGTTCAAGTGATTCTCCTGTCTCAGCCTCCCAAGTAGCTGGGATTACAGGTGTGCACCACCACACCAAGCTAATTTATTGTATTTTTAGTAGAGATGGGTTTTCACCATGTTGGCCAGGCTGGTCTCGAACTCCTGACCTCAAGTGATCCACCTGGTTGGCCTCCCAAAGTGCTGGGATTACGGGTGTGAGCCACTGTGCCCGGCTATAATCTATGCTAGACATTTGGTGGGAATGTTGTTACACTCTCTTATGAATTGTCCATTACTTTCAGAATCCATCTTTACCAGTGTAATGAAAACCATGACGATCATGGCCACCTCCTTTGCACGTGTCTCTTTCCTTGTCCTGCATAGCTTTTTTATAAATAACTGGCTACAGACCTATGAACTCATATCTCCAAATTCTCTGAAGAAAATGGAAAGCAGAAATCATAGAACCCTTAGGGCCCCCTAGACTATTTTTTTTTAATTACTATGGACTCTAGCTGCTTTGTAAACCTGTTTGTCCCACACTTTCCAATTTAAGGCAGTTTACTCAGTGGGAAAAATCAAAATAAAATAGAAGCTGATGAGTTATACTTGCTCTCAGGTATTTGTTAAACATACCATCCCCTGCTCTGGTCATTTCTATCTTCTTAGTGAGAAACTTCTCATAGGCTGGGAGGAGGAACAGTCCATTAGACAAACAAACACCTGCCTCCTCCATTCTTTCCTTCACTTTGCAGATGGAAAGCCAAGGCTCTTGTTTCTTGCCAAATCTAGTAGTCAAATTGGGAGGTTACACCCAAGGCTATAGTTCTCCTGCTTGCCTTTCCTAATGACAGTTGAGGAGTTACCAGATGTAGAAACAGAGACCCATCCCCACACTTGGTGACTGGTGGTGGACTAGGGCAGGGACACGGGCTTGGACACGTGTAGGGTAAAGAACTGCACCAAAGCCTCCCTGCTGCACACAGAGCAGAGCTCTTGGAGATGCACTGACCTGGGGCAAAAGAAACAGGTCAAAGGACTGAGATATGTAAACAGTCAGTGCCAATAGCAGATCACTCTAGCTCAATAAAATGTCTTTATGAGGTAATTAGCAGTTCATAAAATCTGTTAAGTAACTTAGAAAGCCCTGTACCACTCTTCCAGCATCTCCACTGCTAAAGGACCCTTGGGAAACATTAACTGTTACTGTGATGAATCAAGCAGCATCAGCAAGGTAGATGGCAGCCACTCACAGCCAGAAGAATTCAAAACACTTCCTTCTGCCTTTGCTGACTGAGAAGAGAGTCCCAGATCATCCCAGTTTAACACTGAACTCATAGAGACAGCTATGGGAATGGTTGGGGAAGGAAAAGAATTGATCATAGCCTCATCTCAAGCCTCAGTTTGCTCGCATGTGGAATAGGATATACCTGCCTTGCAGAATTGTCACAAATTAGAAAGGAAGAATGGAAAGTGCCTGGCGCAGCGTCTAGCATTCTCCAAAACAACAAGTAGATGCCACTGATACATTTACTAGCAGTAGTAGTAGCAGCAGCAGAAGTAGAAGTAGTAGTAGTAGTAGTAGTAGTAGCAGCAGCAGCAGCAGCAGCAGCAGCAAGAGCAGCAGCATTAGTGTTGTTGCTGTTGCTGCAATTAGCTTATGTGCCTACGGTGTTCCCCACACATTTCTCACAAGAACCCTATGAAGTATCATCCACAGCCTTAAAATAAGAACTTAAAAGTTAGGAGGGATTGGCTTGGCTTACCTTTGAGCCTGTATCCTTAAGTGCTTCTTGAATTTAAAAATCTCTTGCAAGTGAAAATATCACTCTTATAACACAAAACAAAAAATCCAAAAGAAAAATTTCTTAAAAGCAAAAAAAAAAAAAAAAAAAGACAACCAAAGAAAAATAACTTCTACTAAACTGTTACTAAGGAACAATAATCATTATCTCTCAATATGCCATACCATGAGGATATGCCATTAAGGTGATGGGAGGATGGAAGGATGGGCAGATGGATGGATGAACAGATGGATGGAAGGCTGGCTGGCTGGATTGATGGATGGATGAACAGATGGAGGGATGACTGGCAGGACAGATGGAGGGATGTATGGAGGGATGGATGGGTAGGTAGATGGATGGGTGTGTAGGTGGGTTGATGAATGGGAAGGCCTTTGCATTTGTGGGTTTCCTAATATTTTCTGGGGCATTCGTTCACTTCATTCAAGTCTGTTCAAATGTCACCTTCTCAGAGAGGTTTTCTGTGGCCTACTTTTGTAAAACAGTACTTCATTCCCACTAATTCTCTAGCTTCTAATCCTGTTTTGCTTTGTGTAGATGTTAATTTTTTGTCTCTCTTATATTAGATGTAAGCAGCATGAAGATTTTGACTTTGCCTTTTGATAGCTGTATCCCCAGGACTGAGAGAGCACCTGGCACACAGAAGGCACAATAAACATTTGTTAGGCAGATGAGTTGGTGGACGAATACATACACATGAACATCACACAAACACATGTCAATACATGGTAGCATAAATTCCACTTAAATACAGACTAATCACGAATTCCAAAACTGTCTAACTCACTATAAAAGCAAATTGGACAGCACAGTATTTCCATAAACTTCCCACTGGACCCAAGGCTCAATTTCCTCTGAAGATTAAAGCCTGGGGGTGGGAATGAGAGTGAGAGAAGCCCTCTCCCTTTTTACTCCTCGGCCAGTCACTTCTATTTACCAAACTGTACTCTAGAAATGAACACACAGACTCCACTAAAAGAAAAAAACACAGATTAATTCTGCCCATGATATGTACAGAAGTCGGGATGGCATCAGTTTATTTTGTTTTTTCATTAATGTTTTTCACTCACTCAGGAACAAGTCTGTGCTATGTCCACAGTTTTGCAACCTAGTGAATCCACAATAGGGGAAAGACGATTGAAATACTAAGTGCCACCCAGGCATGGTGGGGTGTTCTGGAAGCCCAAAAGACAGAGGAACCGGCGACCACATGGCCCAACTGATTCACTGGACTTGGCTCTGGATATAACACCAGGATATACAAGAAACCTATCCTTCTGCCACCACTATGAACTGGAAAAAAGGTATCTTAGCCCCACAAGACAGAGCTCAAAAGCGTTCTAGGTAAGGATCAATGGGATAAGGATCCAGCTCTTCAGAATGACTTGCTGTAGGAGGGTAAGATCTATCTCAACTTCTAAAGTTGTTTGTTTATGAAAAATCAGTCTTGGCCAGGCACAGTGGCTCATGCCTATAATCCCAGAACTTTGGGAGGCTAACGAGGGTGGATCACTTGAGGCCAGGAGTTCAAGATCAGCCTGGGCAACAGAGTGAAACCCCGTCTCTACTAAAAATACAAAAATTACCTGGGTGTGGTGGCGCATGCCTGTAATCCCAGCTACTTGGGAGGCCGAGGCAGGAGAATCGCTTGAACCCAGGAGGCAGAGGCTGCAGTGAGCTGGTCCCACCACTGCAATCAGCCTGGGGACACAATGAGTGATAGTCTGTCTCAAAATAAATAAATAAATAAATAAAATTAAATAAAGAAAGACAAAGAAAAAAATCAACCTCACCTTTTAATAACAATATGTTCTGAAAGCTCCAGTTTTCTTCTCATATAGAGTACCGATCAATGAAAAAGACGAATTTAAGAAAATGCAATAAATTTCAATCCCATAGTCTTGAAAATATGACCAGGCTAGCTGTTTGGCACAAATGTGGACATTTAGGATACAAATAGCTACTAGACTTTTCCTTGTATGTTCTGTAAAGAAAGGTGGATTCAGTTTAAGCTGAGGTTTATCCTTGTAAGGCTGCAGGGAAATATCAAGGAATCCTCGAGGTGGCTTTAGCATACTTAGCACCAAGCCCTTCTGCTACACTTGAAGAAGCTTAGACCCAAGTTCTGGCTGTGAGTCTTCCCTAGCGTTGTGTAACCTTAGAACAAGCCCTTCAATTTCTCTGCGCTTCCTCTCCTGTAAAGTGAACAGTTTTGCTGGCATAATCATCCACTCAGTTGATTCCATGACTTCTGGTTACAAAGTCACTGTGCTCTGACGCCCAGAACCCCACGACTCCCTGACTGCAGATAGCACTGCAGGCTTCCCAGCGCCCACGCCCTTTTTGCCTTTCTTCTTCCTGGGAAGCCTCTTGTCAACTCTTGAAGGCCTGGTGCAGACGTTACCTACTGTTTTGAGAAAGCATTCCCTAACCACCCATGCAGACTTAGTCTCTCCCATTTTGTAAACATTTCTCATGTACCTATTATACCATTTATCAAAGCATCTTTTAACTGTATGTTTGCAGACCTGCTGTACCCCGTGAGGGCAAGAGACCTGTTTCAGAGAGGCAAAATGAGTAAACAGCTGATGGGTGAATTTGAAAACAAAAGAACAAATTTGTTTAGCTTTCTGTCTTCTCTCACAGTTGTTTCATAATAAGGCAGAAACAATGCATTTTGAGAAAATGACCACCACCACAAGGCAAGAGCTTTTTCCTCCATCTGAGAGCTTCCTACACTTTAAAGCAAGTGGGCTAAGGTCATAGATTTCCTTAATAGTTTCATTGGTGACTGCTTATGGGTGACTATTACCCTAAATTATTACCCTTGGTCCTTACATGGTATCACTCAGCAGATCCTACGTAGAATGTTCACATGCACAGGTCTTAAAACATTTGTTTTTGTTCCTAAATATACAATCAGTCGAATCCACATACTGTACCTAAGTCAGCAAGAAAAGTTATATATAGCTGGAGGCTAAAAGTAATTTTGGAAAAAAAAGCAACTCTAAATATACAACTTCCTCTGCTAAAATCTTGTCCTTTTAAAGTCGGGAATTTCTTGATATCACCAATCACTTGAATGTTACTGATGTTTTATCTCCCCCAAAAGGCTCATCAGGATTTCATGCCAACAGATGGGAACTCTGGTTTCAGACAGGATTTCCTGCCTCATCACTACACCTTCTGGCTGAATCTAGAGCCAAAGCGATAAAATGTATTGGCTTTGCCTTCCTGCCACTCCAGGCAGGTGTGACAATCTGACCACAAGTCAGCTTTGGCCTTTGCTTTCTGAAACCAGGGCTGCCACTGTATTAGGCTGGGTGGAACGACAAGGAAGGAGGCTCTGACACTCCTCTGCCTCCCACAGGCTCCCTCGGGCATCCCTAGCCCTGGGTTCTTAGTGTCCCTGGTGCTTGATTTGCACAGAGTCATCGTTACAATAAAAGTGTCTCGACTGTGTATGTGAACATCTCTCACCACACTGGAAGCTTCTTGAGGGTAAGGTTGTGTCTCATTCATTTTTGTGACCTTAACGCCTAGCATGTAATAAGAGCTAAGTAAGTCTCTCATAAATGATGAATGAAGACCAAGTCACCAATAAAACTATTAAGGAAATCTATGACCTTAGCCCACTTGCTTTAAGTGTAGGAAGTTCTCAGATGGAGGAAAACACTCTTATCTTGTAGGAGTGGTTGTTTTCTTAAAATGCATTGTTTCTGCCTTCTTGCAAAACGTCTGTGAGAGAAGACAGAAAGTGAAATAAATTAGTTATTTTGTTTATGAATTCACCCATCTGCTATTTACTGATTTTTGTCTCTCTCTGAAACAGTCTTTTACTATCATGGGGTACAGTAGGTCTGCAAACATACAGTTCAAAGATGGTTTGATAAATGGTATGATAGGTACATGAGAAATGTTTACAGAATGGGAGAGGCTAACTCTGCATGTTGGCTAGGGAATGCTTTCTTAAAACTGTAGATGACATCTGCAGCAGGGATTCAGCAGGCCTTCTGCTGCACTATCAAGGGCATACTAAATCTGGGCCACCCAAAAATGTGAGGATGCAATGATGACAACAAGCACAACCATACTGGTGATGATAGGGACAGTGGCTGCCATTTGTTGAGTACTTAGACATGTCTGGGAAAACCCATGTGATATCTTACTTAATCCTCACTACAACCCTCAGAGGCAGGTATTATTGTCAGCATTTCCTCAATAGGCAAGAACTGTGGTTTGGAGAGAAGATGCAATTTACATGAGATCACACAACAATGAAGCCAGGAATTTTATAGTTATTAAATTCACTTCTGCATCAAATACCACAGAAATAAGGTAATGATTAAAAACATTTCTAAGTTGGCTTGGAAGAGTATCTATTTTTGAAAAGTGTTGCACCATGCACTATACTACCTTCTGGATTGGCTAAATTCTCCACCAGTGCTGACATGGATAAGCTATGGAAACAGGTCTCTTTAGAGCACTAATGTCAAAAGAAGCCAGTGAGCCTCATGGCACTGGCCTGACCCTCAGAGCCAGCTTTCTCTCTGTAGGGGAGTGTTGGGTGGTAAGTGCAATAAAAATTGATTGATTTTCAATGCTAATTAGCCCAAAAACCTGGGATGTATTTTTTCACTTACCCAGGTTAGAGGTCAAGTGGGCCAGCCCACATGGTTTTAGGAATTTAGTGTTTCTGCCAAATAAATTGGCTGAGATTAGACTATTAATCCACTGAGTTGACAGATTTCAGCATTGCTTCAAACCAGAGGATTCAGGACATAACAAAAGTGTGTGCTATGGGGGAAAATATAGGTGGGTGGATGGATGGATAGATGGATGGATGGATAGAGTACATATATATAGTGTGTGTGTGTGTGTGTGTGTGTGTGTATATACACATGCACACATAGCATATACACTGTTTGAACGAGTCTACTTGGCTGGTAAAAATCTTGAGGTACTCAAAGAGAGGCTCATATCCCAGATATGTAACAACTGAAAAAGGTCTGTCCCGATCTTGTAAATGGATCATATTCAGGGGAAGAGAATGGCCAACAGGCAGCAGTTCTTTAGAAGTGCCCTCTCTCAGCATTCTGTATCCATGTCTCTTCCCCCACATGGTTCCAAAAGCATTAGGCTTTGATACAGCCCTCACTGCCCTGACATGAAGTCCCCTCTGACTCCCTTCTCCTCTTCCATATCTGGGCAGGTTGCCACCAAAACCCTGAGGTCTCTGCTACGGGGCACCCAGCAGACAATAGGCACCCAAGTAGAAAGGAGTCACCCCACAAGCAGCAAGGCTGCTGGGCTCTGTACATATCTAACACACACAGGGGCTGCAGTTCATCCTCGGAGAAAGGGACAAAGGCCTCCCTTTCCTGCCTGCCCATGAAACTGAGTGATCAGCTAAAATCTAGAAATTAGATAGGCTTCAAGAGGAGGGTTCTGTCACAGGACAATCATTCCCCATACCCCCAGATTTCTGCCCAGCAAACTCTTATCATCCCTCAAGATGCAGTTCAAGTTTCCTGCTGTACAAAGAGTGCTTCTAGCATGTGTCGTACCTTAAACACCACCAGCTCACCTGGGCCTAGGGCACGACTTGGCCATGGCAGTGATTAACGAAGCTTATAAATAGGAAGAAGCCTCTGGGGGTGAAGGGGAAGGAAGTACCATTTACTGAACACTTAGCATTGAAGAGCTACATGCTTTGCCTTTACCTGATTTGATTTCCCCATGACTTTCATGAAATCAGTGCTCTCACCACCCCGAGTCACAGATGAGCAAACTGAGGCTTTGAGAAACACATCAAACATAATACATAGGTTGCCCAGGGTCACAAGCTGGTAAGTGGTAGAGCCAAGAGTCAGGCAGACAGTTTGACTCCAGAGCACCCTAAATCTCACACACAATCTCTGCCTGCACAAGTGAGAGGCAATGAGCAAAGTCACCTTGGCAGGCTGAAGGCAACAACTGGCCGGCCCACACATGCTGCCATTAGGAACCGCACCAGCCCCTCCCAGGACGCTCACACCTGCCTCGTTAATGACGCACACACTCCTAGTTAAGACATCGAGTTCACAGCAACAGTTCAGCTGGAGCACTGTAAAAATAGCCTCCTGGGGGAAAAAAAGTCCCCACATGGCACCTTGTCGCAGGCCCAGCTCCAGGGGAGTGATGGCAGTGGCACCAGATGCTGCAGTCACGTTATTGTAACTGAGGGTCACCCAGCTTGCACCTGGCAGCCACAGTGGTCAGGTTCTTAGGTTCACAGACTGGGAGGGCGACTGAAATGGGCAAGGCACTGGGGGGCATCTCTGCACTCCAACCTACCCCAAGATCCCCTCCGACACCATGTTCACCCACTCAGATGCAGCCCACAGGTGACACAGGCTCCCCACTCCTGGTGGCCCAACAGATGCCAGTCCTCACTCCTGCCTCACTTCTCCTTACCACAGCAGCCCCACCTTATCTGCCAGAGCTGAGGTCAGGCTGCCAAGAGGCTGGTGAGCGGACTGAATAAAACCTGGCTGTGAAATTCAGAGCTTCCAATCCCTGTGGAAGAGGAGTGGCAGCGTCACAAGGTGATAGCTGCCTGCTGCCACTTCTGACGCCATGAGAGATGCCGGTGGGGACATGGATGTAACACTGGTTAGGAGGGAGGGGAGACTGTGTTCTGTGGAGGTGTGACCATGTAAGGCTGAAGCACCCAAGGTCACTGCTCTGAACATCACCAGGGCCCCTGCTGGCCCTCGAGGACTACTGTGCACAGTAATGCAAGAATGGTGCTGACAGCAGCCTCTCACCAGGGAAACCCAAGTGACTTGGCCAAGGCCACACTAAGACTTAGCTGCAGGGCTGTTAAAACCTAAGTCCCTGACGCTCACCCAGTTCCCTTCCAGCTATGCCTGCCCTGCACACCGCCCCAAGGCCTGGCCTCACATCTGTCTTCTTCAGCCCATCCATCTCAGTCCCTTGCACTCAGGTACACATCAGCCAGAGCCCAGCCCTGAACGACGTCATCACCTTCTCCGTTCCATCTCTGTGATCTCATCCCCGGCACCTCCCACCCATCCTCCTCCACTTATCAGCAGCTTGCCTGCTTCATCAAGAAGCTTCCCTCCGACCTCTCCAAACCTCCAACTGTTCGGAGCCTCCTGCCCTTCCATTTCTGCTAGTGTGATGGGCCCCTGTCTCACTCACCTCTGCCTATGGCTCCAAGCCTCCACCCTGGTCTGCGGACCAACCCCCACCACCCAAACATGATCCCTGGCTGTCTGAGCATCCTGGGAGGTGTCATGTGCCCCTGGTGACTTCACCATCCCTTTTCACTCATCCCTGTGAACTCCTGAGTCAATCCTCCACAAGAATCATTCCAGAATTTCTCCTCCCTAAATGTTCACACATGCCTTCTCCCACCCTCCCCTACCACCCACAGCCATCACCCTGTCATTGAAGGTCCCTAAGAACAGTGGCTATTTTGTGTAAGCAACCCTGCTCCAGTCCTCTGTTCCCCTAAATATCTACCTCTATACTCATTTTCTTCCACCCCTGGATTTCGGAAGGGGAGCGCCATTGTGTCCAGCCCTTCCCTTCCTTTTCCAGAACATGCTTCACACACCGCCTCTTCTCTTTCCCATGTGTTCAACACTAGGTCCTTTCCTGTCAGGGAACATAATTTGGTTTCACTCACAGCTTTTTAAGTTTATATAAGGATCCCTGCTTCCTTTTGCTACTTAGATGTTTTCAATGCCACCTGCTCTTTCCCTACCCCCTCAATCCCAGCTCCTTCAACTCTATGGAAACAACATTCTTAAAGATCATCTGCACCTTTGAGGGATCAGTTCCAGTAACCAGATCTTAACCCTCATTCTCCCTAATCTCTCTGCAGCAGCTGAAGCTGCTAATGTTTGATGTCTTCTTTCGGCTCTTTCTCCTTTGCAAACGGTATCTAGTCGCTTTTTATGGTGCCTCTTAACCTTGGAGTCCTCCTTTATCTGTTCACTTTCCTTCTTCAGCCCATCAAAAGTGGGTGTTGAGCAGCTGATCCTCTGTACCCTTTTATTCTCCTCTCTTTGAAGGAAGTACCCTTGCGACTTCTAGAGAGATCCATACTACAGAGAAAATTTTCAAATGTGCGATCAAGCCCTAGTCTTTATCTTAACCCCACATAACTCACTTTGAGATGTAAGCATTTGGATTCTCATTGCCACCTCAAATCCACAGGCCCGAAGTTCATCTTCCATCCTCCCCCAATCTTTCCCTCCTCCTCCTTTTATGACTGTGACCATCTGTCACTCACTCCCTCTGTCTTTGTGGTCTTTTTCCTCATATCCCATCCACTCTGGCTTTGATAACTCTGGAACTCATTTTCTCTCCTCCATTTCACAGTCAGTATCCTGGTTCAGCCCCTTATTAACTCATTCTTTAAGTCATGCAATAGTCTTTCACACTAGTCTGTCTGCTTCCCATCTCTTTGTCCTGTGCCGTGCACTACCTCCATGTCAACTTACAAGGGCCATAGAGATTGCCACTGCCTAGATCCCAAAGGATCAGGACCAGATTCCTTCCTTTAGCCTTCAAAGCCTTCTTCAGGCCAGGCACAGTGGCTCATGTCTGTAATCCCAGCTGAGTTGGGGGATTGTTTGAGGCCAGGAGTTCAACACCAACCTAGGAAACACAGTGAGATCTCTCTACAACAAAAATGTTTAACATACATTAGTTTATATCAAATACTATGTATATATACACACACACAACAAATCTGCAACATCAAGACCTGGTTTGCTATCTCCCAGCCTTACATCTTCGGGCCTTTTCCACATCATCTTCCCGCCCAGAATGTCTAACTCTCTTCTTGGGGTTTGATAAAACACTATAACATCTAGCAGAAATTTCATCTCCTCCTTGGAGTGCCCGATCCTGAAATCCTTTCTGTCCACTCTTTAATCCTCTGAGGAGTGTCTCTGCAATTCATTTGGTAATCATTCATGGACCAAATCATTTGTACCTTATCTTAAATTTCCATTTCATATTTTTCTTATGTCTTATTTTTCCAGCTATCTGCTCCTGTCTTCACCAGTTCTTCTTGGCCCCTGTTTCTGAAGCCATGTCCTTATAAGCTCAGGCCTTCCTGATTGAGCAAATGAGGTCAGAGCCTGGGCCCCACAAGCAAGCAGGGACTGGACCAGTCTTATCACCAGTAATGCTTGGGCAATGCCCCCAACAGTTACCCTTAGCAGCCTGTTCACACCCCACCCTCACTGCCATGTGTAAACTCTAGGTTCTGGCCATCTTCTTGCTTGCTTAGTGTTCTGCCTCTCCCTTGGGAGTGAAAGCTGTCCTGAACCCAATAAGGTTTGGCTGTGTCCTCACCCAAATATCATCTCGAAATGTAATCCCCATGTGTCAAGGGAGAGCCCTGGGTAGGAGGTGACTGGATCACGGGGGCGGTTTCCCCCGTGCTGTTCTCGTGATAATGAGGGGAGTTCTCACGAGATCTCATGGTTTAGAAGTGGCAGTTTCCCCTGGGCTTTTCTCTCTTTCTGCTGCCTTGTGAAGAAGGTACTTGCTTATTCTTTGCCTTCTGACACAACTGCAAGTTTCCTGAAGCCTCCCCAGCCATGTGGAACTGTGAGTCAATTAAACCTCTTTCCTTTATAAATTACCCAGTCTCACATAGTATCTTCACAGCAGTGTGAAAATGGACTAATATACCTGCCAACAGGACCTATGGAAAGCTCCTGGCATTAAATGTGCCAAGGTGCTTACTCCCATGCCTAGCTCTTGCATGTCCAAGCCCCCAAGGATGGACCTTGCTCATCAGTAAGACATCACTCCAAAGAGCTCTCCCACCTGGAACTAGAAATGGTGGCTCACCTGCTTCCCCGTATTTCTCTGCTGTCCAAGCCTTCTGAAAGCCATGCCTTAAACTTAGCCATGACACCAAGACAGAATGCATCAGCCTTTTGGGGGACTGCAAACCAAAACAGTGGAGCTTTTCCCCTTAGGAAGGACTAACACTCACAGCTAACTTAGTTCCCTCCACATCAGGTCCAGGCCTGATCCTTCTTACCTTTCTCCTCCACCTCCCTCAATGCCTAGTCTGTCTCCTCACCAAGCCATGATGCTGAATTCCCAGAATGCTTGGAGCCTGAAAACCTCCCACCCTTCTAGGACAATATCCTCAAAGGGCCCCTTTTCCCTCACCACTTCCACCATGTAGCCTGGCAGACTAGGCACCCAGTAAATGTTGTATAAGCAATAAATGTTGTTAATTTGATTTTTAAAGGGAAGTGTTTTAGTGGACAAGTGGAGGAGGAAGAGGTGGGTCTTTTGTGACCAGGAAGGAGGAGAGGGCAGGTTTGCATTCCCCTACTGCTTTTTAGCCATTAGGCCCCTTTTTCTGAGTAGTGTTTAAATGCTGGCTCATTTCCTGTGTTTGCAAAGCCCATGGCAAGTATAGTTTGTGCCCATAATAGCAATAAATTATGACTGTAATTGAAAATACAGGCCTAGAAGGAAACCCTAATCATGGGGCATTCTTACTCCTGCAGCCCTCCGAAGAGTGCCAGTTTTCTTTCCAGCTCTTTCTTTGCCTCTCTGCCACCCACGCTTCACATCTATGCCCAGGTATCTGGCTTGAACCAGAGTTGCACTTAGAAGAGCCGCAGGTGGCCCACTGCCCCCACAGCCCAGAGAACTGTGATATAGGTGAGATGCCCACCAGGCTTCTGCATTTCCTTTTCCTTGGGAGGAAACAAAGGTACTGATTTTCCTCCATATATTTCTCCCCTGCCAAGGTGCCAGCCCAGACAAAGGAAAATGGGCTCAGGTTTAAACTTTAGCCTGGATCTGGGGAGATAAAGAGCCTTAGCATTGTTCGCTGGGGGTAAGGTTGTGCCCTCCTGGTCCAGAAAAGATGGGGGTGGGAGTGACCAAGCGAGGGAAGGTCACCTATTTTTGGTGAAAACCTACTGTATGCTCAGCCTTTTACATAGAGAAACCTGCTTGATTTCTGCCTGGCCTCTGTCACCTATTAGGTAAGCATATTCTTAAGCAATTTCACAAGGTGAGAAACTGAGGCTCAGGGACGTTCAGCATCTTGTCCAGTCACTGCACTGCATGGCGCAGGTCCAGGAATTAAACCCCATGTGCCTGACTTAAAGTGCAAATCCTTCCCCAGCATACCCTGCCAGAAGGACCTCTAAAGGGCCTTTTAGATGCCATGATTTTATGAAGGGTCTATAGCTCAGCTGGATTTAAAAACAAGAAAGAATGTTTGATTGTGAGTGGCATTTTCTGTATCACTGAAAAATGCCTGTTTGTCTATTCTTAATACTTTAAGTCATCAGCTGACAAGTTTAACCTAACTCGGCAGGTGGCTGGGGCACCTTCTTTAAAGGCTCCCTGTGCTGTGCTCCTCAGGTACATCAGACCACAGGAACAAATCTCATGTCACCTTTTGCCACAATGGGGTCACCCGTTGTGACCACATCAGTCCACAGGAACAAATCTCATGTCACTCAACCTTTTGCCACAATGGGGTCATCACTACCCAAAACGGCTGGTAGGGTTGAGATCAGATCACCATAGCAGACAACACAGCACCTGGCCCAAAGAATAGGCCATGTATTGCAGGAGCATCAGAGGCATTTGGCAGCAGCACTTGCGTGACTGAAATCAAGCCTCAACATCTATGAGCCTCTCTATTTGTGTCTATGAAATGGGATACCTATACCAACCCATGTTGCTGAGAGAACTGATGAGTAATTAGAATCCAAGTTCACACTCCCTCTATGCTGAGAAGGGCCCGGTCTTGCCCTTTGACAAGTCTAGAAAGATGGCTGTCTCCCCTAGCTTCAAGGTCTGCCACATGCAAAGCCACCCCTCTGCACACAGCCTCTTCCTTTCTTCTAGTCCAGTGGAGATGTCAGTCCCCCTCTCTCTGGAAGCTGAAGCCTCCCTCGTAGCCAGAGCTGCGGGGCCACTGGCTATTTCCCTGGAGGACCGTGTGACGCAGGGTCTTTTAATTTTCAGGCTGTGACAGCTTTGGTCCATAAGCTGCTACCGCAGTTGTTCTTTTACATTCAACAAATGCCATTTTCTTTTTCACAAAGCACTTCTCTGAAGCTATTCAGCTTTGTATTCATCGGTGATTTATTTGTTCTTTCTCCAGCTCCCTGGGGATGCTCTGAGGATGTTTCTACCTCAATCCAGCAGGACCTAGGGTTAAGCATCGTCTGAGCCTTTTTTTTTTCTTTTTTATTAGAGACAGTGTTTTGTCATGTTGCCCAGGCTGATCTTGAACTCATGGGTTCAAGCAATCTGTCCACATCAGCCTCTCACGGTGCTGGGATTACAGGTGTAAGCCAGTGCTCTTACAGGGGAAAACCATGTACCTGTACAAGGTTCTTCCACGCAGTCTACATAAACTCCAAGGAAAACAATGTCCACAGCAATGTGGTCAGTGATGGGAAGGGGACACTTTCCATAAGGCCAACACCACCTCTGGGTCTGGCTTTCCGTATTTCTGAAGTACCTCCTATTCTGAGTCATGAAATGAGTGACATACATGCTCCCTTGGCTTCAAAGTGACTAAATTCCCAGAACAGTGGACTGGGAAGGGACCTTGAAAACCTTCACTTTCAATTTGCTCATTTCACAGCAAGAAAAGCCCAAGAAAGCTGAGCCCTCTCCTGCTCTTATCCAAACTGATTCCTAATGGCGAGCTGTTTGCTCACGTGCAAGCCGCTCCAATCTCAAAGGCTTGTAACTGAGAAGATGAAAACACAATGGTATCTGTAAGAGGCAACAAGGACAGCAGAAGATGCACTCATGCAATAAATAACACTGATTATTACATAAAGGCAACCTCAGTGACAGTGGGTTGCTTGCAGTGCTTCTGTCTCTTCCTCTCTGGGCTGTCTTTGCTCCACCTCCTTCTCCTCTGAGGCTTCAGTCCCCACCCATGTGCTGGTGATTCGCTGGCTCTCACCTTCAGCTGTGACAAGTTTACTTAGAAGCAGCAGTCTATGACCCTGGGGACAGCTGCCAGGCTGAGCCATTCCAAATAACACAGCAAATTGAGAGGTTCCCTGATGTTCACAACCTCTTACATATAACTCGCTCTGGTCACGTCACTAGAGGGCTGCTAGCCACTGCTGTTACTCATCCATTCAATGGTCAGATCCTGGGCTCTGACTGCAGGCCAAGCACCACGCTAGGAGCTAGGGATGCTGCCCCTGGCAAAGCTGAGCCCTTGCCCCAGCACAGCTAATATTCCTTTGAGAAAGTGAGTCAGTAAATAACAATATAAATACATCACGGGGCAGGCACTGATGCCACCAAGGAGGTAAAAAAGCAAGGAATGAGAGAGTGAGTAACTGTCAAGGAAGTGGGGGACACTTGCATTTTACATAGGGTGACCCAGGTAAGCCTCTCTGGTAAGATGGAATTTTTTTTAAGAAGCATGTGTTTAAATTTTTATCTTTTTAAAAACTAATATATAATTGTTGTACATATTTATGGAGTACAATGTGGTATTTCCACACATGTGACAGCAAGGTGACTACAATCAACAATAAGGCATTGTAATCTCAAGATAGCATGAAAAGAGGATTTTGTATGTTCCCATAACAAAGAAATGACAAATGTCTGAGGTAAGAGCTATGCTAATTACCCTGATTTGATCATGACATAAGGTAAGATGGTGTTTGACAGATGTGGGAAATAAGTGAGGAAGAGAGCCATTTGGATATCTGAGAGAAAGCGTCCCAGGTAGAAAGGAGAAGAAATGCAATGGTCATGAGATAGGACCCTGCCTAGCGCATTTCAGAAGACCAAGACATCTGGGGTTTTTATAGCCAGTGAGTAAAGAGGAGTGTGGCAGGGGCCCTGGTCATGTAGAGCCTTGAAGGCTATTGTGAGGATTCTGGCATTTTACATGCATTGGACAGACTTGATCTGACTTGGGTTTTAGCAGGATCACACTGGCTGCTGTGCTGGAAACAGTCTGTTTAGATGGCTACTGTGAAGATCCATGTAAGACACAATTATGGCTTGGGCTGGAGCAGCCTGCTGGTGATGGAGATGGTGAGGAGTAGGGGGCATTCCAGATATTTTTTCAGAACAAAGTTGACTGGATCTTAGAGATAGTTGTTTAAACAATCAGGGTCCCCTAAGACTGCCCAGTGAGTCTCAGCCCATCATTTATTACTGGGCTTGGGGCTTAATGCGGCAGAGAGGTCATCATGCAGAAAGATCAACAGGGCTCATAAAAAGTAAGTCCAGCTGAACATTTGATCTCCACTGACATCAACAACAGAGTTATAGGAGAAAAATTTAAATGAATTTTGTTTTGCAGACAGGTAAGGACAATGGCACTGTAACAGGAAGCAAATGCTTACATAGAAGTCTAATAATTACATAAAAATGCACAAGGATTTATTATATGCTAATACCAATCAATATGCCATTGATGGATGGTTTCCATTATGCATGAGCTGTTAATAAGTGTCCCAGGAAGAAGTGAAAAAGGTTTCCTAGACCAAATGAAGCTGAGAAACGCTGGGTTGAATGCATTTAAACTGGTTTCTTTGTACAGAACTGCCTAGGGCCTTTAATATGTTAATGTGCATCACCATTCTCTAAAAGGGATCTTTATCAAGACCATATGTTTTATTGGTGTTGTTTTAATAGAGCCCCTTCCAAGAGTAATGTTATTTGAAACACTTTAGAGAAACACTGAATAGGTTGCATAGATCACTTGAGTATCTGCTCTGCAGTCTAGCATCCCATAATTCAACAAAAACTTTCCAGGGTTCTACACTGAGTGTTGCAGATATAACAAAAAGTAAAGATTCTAAGTGTCATGTGGTAGTTTATCCTAGAGGGGCTCAAGGTACCTGCTCCACCATCTTCCATTTGCTTTACTCTGGGCTGTCAAGAGTGCTGTGAAGCTGCAGGGAAGAGCTACACAATGAAGCCTGGGGGCGTCCAGCCCACATAGCACTTCTCCATAAGACTTCTCTGTGCCACTGTCCCTCTCCATGAGCATAGGGCTTTTGAAAAGGCCTCTACTGGATGAATGCACACCTTTCTAATGCACATCCCTCATTTCACATCACCTGCCCGTCTGAACTAAATAGAAAGGACTTCAGGAAAAAAACATCTGTGGGACAAGCTTTGTATTGCTTCATGTTACTTCCCTTTGGTCCTCATTACAACTCCACACTGATGGTAGCTAATGATAAGGAAGCTTTTAGAAGGAGATAAATTCTGTCCATGCACCACCCCGTTTAGACAGACTTTTGAAGGATGTGGGTACTGTCATTCAAAATGTAGGATGGAAACTGAGACTTATTGACCTTTGGTGACCTGCTCAAGATGACATAGATCATAGCAGTAGAGCCAAATCCAAATGGCACCCTGGTGTCAAAGCCTGCTGTCTTCCTGACACACGAATCCCTGGTTTACTTATTGCACAGGCTGTACAACAAGCATCAGGCCGTGCTGGAGACATTCTCAAATTGGCTATTGCAGCTCAGAAACCAAGTGGGCTGGCAGGAGTTAACCCAGGGTACTGTTCAGAGCCTGAGTCACCTGACCAGGCTCCTGAGTGACAGAAGGACAGAGATGTGAAGGAGCCCAGGACACTTTGTATCTTTTCTCTTGTGGTTGAGCTGTGTGCCCTGGACTATGCCCCCAGCAGAACTGGCTCTTGCTTATTTCAATTCTAGAGTTGTTCCTCCAGAAAATATTCTGATGGTGAGTGAGGCAGAGGTTTGCAGACTTCCCAACTGTAACTCAGGGGATGGCTCGGCACAGCATAACATTTGGGATAGCATGAAGCCCTTGACCTTGACTCGGATGATGGCTGGGACCACTGAGAAGAAAAACACATTGGCACAGAGAAATGTCAGAGTATACAAATGTCAGTTCAATTAAAAAGAAGATGTCAGAAGTAATATATTTTTCATTCTCCCTACAAATGACTTCATCTATGATATGATAGAAAATCATTTTACACATCAGAAATCCATAAAATCTCTTCAAATAGAGTTTCTATAGCTGAAATATTGCTCTTCTTGGTAGACAGGGAGTTTATCTGCCTTTTTGACCATGACTGATGCTATCCAAAGCAGATTTGCTTTTTGAAAGGATTTGCTTTTAGTTTCAGTTTTACATTCACATATATCATATAAACGATTGTGGTGCCAATTATTGTTTTCTAGGTGTAATAATCACATTTGCCAATATCACTGAAAAACATCATTGAGAAGACAACAGATGCCTATCTCTGTGCGTGTGTGTGTATAAAACCCTTATGTTCTACCAAGTTGAACACAGAATTTTAAACCTGATTTATGATTTCAGTGTCAATGTTGACTCTCCAAAGCCTGTAAAAATGAATCTAGATTATCGTAGTATGCCAGTTTAGAAAGGAGGTCACAGGTCAAGGAATTTAAAATGAAAATATCTTAACTGCAATTTTTTTTAGACCATTGAATGTGCCACTCAGCTAGATATTTCATACACATTACTTCATGTTCACAAAATCCACACGGAACAAGTGTTATTCTTCTGTTTTTACAGAAAGGCAAACTGGAGTTCAGAAAGAATAGGTGACTTGCCTTAGGGGCACTGCACAACCTGGAGGCGAAAGGCGGATATGAACCCCAGTCTGTTACTATAAAGCCTAAGCTCCAGGGAGGTCTCACTTGTTGGGTCCAGGTTTTGATCAAATCAGACCCATGTCAACCCCAGTGGAAGCCATTCCAAGGAATATAGCAATCTGAATTATGTGTTATGTGTGTCTATATTTGCAGGGAGAAGAAAAGATCTTTCAGTTTTGCTAGTGAGTCATTTAGGGACCAAGCATGGGGTTGCTCTCAAGTTCATTCAAGCAATGACACCTGTGATTGGGTCCTCTGGTTCACTGAGGTCACCTCTTTAGAAAAGGCAACCTTTCTGGCCCCATCAGAGACTAGATATTTGACCCACAGGTTCAAAATCAGCAAGTCCTCAAGGCTGTCAGTCTGGCTCTTTCCAAAGGCTTTCCTCTGAAAAGAGATGCTTCCAAAAATTTAGAAAATAATAAACTTAAGAGTCTTTGAGGTACTACCCTATAAACTAGGAGAGTTTGGATCTCTCTTCCTTGGGTAAAGTACTCATGGTAACCTCCAAATACCCTAATTTTATGATTTGGGGATTATTTTAATAATTTAATGCATGATGCCCCAAAACTTACAGAACAGGAAAAAGAAATATACTACTATCCTTCCTCCAAGCCCTCTCCAGTTCTTCTAATTTTCAGAAGAGTCTACTGATTCTAAGGCCTCTAAAAATCTGTGAGAGATTCTTAGCATCAATTAAATCATCCACTTCCCTTGCTCCTCCCTTCCTATGCAAGGCCATTCTAGTGCATACAACCCAAGCCATTCTGCCACTCACCATGAGACAAGCCTGCCTCCACATTATCCCTGTTCAGCGACTCCTCTTCCTCTGTTCTCCCCCAAAACAACATCTGACATCCACCCCCTCTTGTTCTCTCCCAGACCTTTTCCTTGTGGTCTTCCCTGATCAATGTAAGAAAGGACTTCCAGCCTCAATATTCCAGCCATATATCCATCCAATGTCCCTTCAACTCAAGCTCAGAGTCTGCTATGGTAGAAAGCTGTCGTCTTTTCACTATGGAACACTGCCTGAATATTTTGTGTTTATAGGTTCTCCAACCAAGTTCCACATTAACTAGACAGGTGTTAAGAGAACAATCTCTCTCCCTTCTTCTTAGCAGCACCTACCATGAAACTGACTTTTATCTAATTGAGAACATTTATATAAAGATATTGTCCTAAATGTTACACCACAGACATATTGTAGTCCTCCTGTGTGTCAGTGGAAATGTTGCTTAGGTCATATGTAAACTATTGTGCAATGCATGTGAGTGCTTAATCAGTATAATATGACATTCCAGGTTATATAATTCGATGCATCACAATTCCCAAACTATCAATTAATGAGCCTTTCTGCTACTTCCTTTAAGAATTATTTCGCTGAAGTAAAGGACTCTTGGTTCTCTAAAACAGAGATCAAATAAAGGGAGACATTGCTAAAGGATCAATTTGGGGGCTTAAACAAGCATCTGAAGTAGACCTTTCCCTAGAGGGGAACTCCCTTTCTGGTCTGGAGTGGTAGCTTAATGAAGGAGCTTCAGTTAGTAATTCTGATGATTCTCTCTACACTAGATACATCTACCCTGTTTACTACACTCACTATGTTTTGTCTTCTGGGGCACTGGAAAACTCGTTTAGAAAAAGAGTTGAGTCTTTAACAATAAAGGCAGTCATTTAAATGAATAGGAAATTGTTGTCTTTTTTTTCCTGCTGGATTTTTTTATTCAGCTCATCTTAAAGACACAAGGAGTGTTGGGCACAAAAAAGGTTGGATCGGGCAGAAATATGCCAGATCAAAGCAGAAAATAGTCACCAACATGAACCCCAGCACTCATTATTTGTGGGAAAAAGACTCACAGAGACTGACTTCTAGCAAGCTCATGACCTAATATGCCTCTAACCAAAAAGCATCTGTGCTCTTGAATTAACTCAGCAGCTGTACCAAAGTCCAGTAAAACTCATTCATTCTAACAAAGGTCAATCTGGGGCTCACAGAAGCTGTAGCTTATGTCATAGATCTTTAACTAATGTCACCTCTGAGCTCTTGGTCAGGCAGACCGTCTGCTCTTTGAACCAGGATGGCGAACAAGCCCTGCTCTTTCTCAAAGTGCAGAAGTTAGAAAGAACACAAAATTTGTAGGCAACTGCAGCACAACCTGGCTTATGTGAGAGACCTAATTAACCTCTGAATTTAATATTTTCTGATTGTTGCTTTCTAGGCTTTATAAAAACACAGATTAGCAAATTATCCAACAGCACGCCCAAGCATGAGATGACAGAGCAACTCAGCTGCTAACAGACACAGCCTGAGCACACCTGGTGTGGCACTATCTCCTTTCACATACAAGATGCTTTTAACCCTCACTAGGCACAATTAGCTCTTCCATTCCTCCTGTGATAGTTTCTGGGCTGAGTCTCAGAAACACTTTGGCTCAGTCCCAAAGTCAGTGTGTGGCAGGTTCAGCAGTGGAATTCACATCCACTTGATCCCATGGCTTGAGTTCTTTCTATCACATAGACAGGTCATTCTTACAAAAGGGAAGGTGACTGGGCCACAAGGGAATTATCCAGTGAATAACATCAAGAAATCTATCAGGTTGTGTAGAAGTGAACTAGCATAGGCCGGGCGCGGTGGCTCAAGCCTGTAATCCCAGCACTTTGGGAGGCCGAGACGGGCGGATCACGAGGTCAGGAGATCGAGACCATCCTGGCTAACACGGTGAAACCCCGTCTCTACTAAAAAATACAAAAAACTAGCCGGGCGAGGTGGCGGGCGCCTGTAGCCCCAGCTACTCGGGAGGCTGAGGCAGGAGAATGGCGTGAACCCGGGAGGCGGAGCTTGCAGTGAGCTGAGATCCGGGCACTGCACTCCAGCCTGGGCGACAGAGCGAAACTCCGTCTCAAAAAAAAAAAAAAAAAAAAGAAGTGAACTAGCATAGATGTGCTCTGCATCCCTCAGTGGTCAGGGCTATCCTCAAACTCAACTTTCCACAGGACAGGGGTCCGTCTCTGCAACTCTCCAGAGGCTGGGCAGCTGGCATTTCCAAGCACTCCTTTAAACAAGCAGCAGCAAAGTGCAGGCAGGTGCTTGAACCTAACGTGTGTTTTCCTCTGTGTGGGGCCACTCTTACGCTTGCCTTGAAACATGGACAGCAACAACAAGGTAGAGTTTCTCACCTACCTGCCAGACCCAGCATGAGTCCAGCTGCAACTAGACTGAACCACACAGGATGTTAAGATTGCAGTGACAGACCATCAACTTTCCAGACACTCTTGAAGCGATCAGCCCCTTGGGCACACTATGGCCATCACTGCACCTCTGTGCAGGCTGTGATTGCCTGGCTAGGGCTGTTCTGAGCCAGGAACTTTAACCAGCAGATGGTTTCCAAAAGCAAACACCAGGTGGGCAGAGATACCTTGATGACTTTCTACTTATTGTTCAAAGGCCAATCACTTCCCCAAGTGAGTTCCTGGGCCCAGCAAATCTCTCTGTAGGGTTCTAAATATTGGTTTCTAAAAACAGCTAGAAGATTGAACTAATTATTTAATTAGACCCTTCAAAATAAACAATGCAAATCATAATCATTTCATTTAACCACTGCTCCACTTTTTAGTAAGTTGTGGCAAATAAAGCCACTGATGTTTATTACGGTTCAATAAAAGAGTTTCAGAGGCTTTAAAGGATTTTTTTTTGTTTAATTATCCCCATACGGAAATGATGAAGCTTTCAGAGCTTAGGGCCCTAGACCACACTTGGAGTGCTGTTCTGCCCTCTGCCAGACAGAACTGCTTTAGGTAGGAGCTCAAATGCAGGCCTTAGATACATCCAGGATGAAAAGTAAAAGAATGTTTTTAACATTAGACAAACCACCAGATTTTAGTTGGGACTAATGCATTTGAGGGACAACTGAGAGGAAGCTCCAATTATTGCTTCTGGGATGCACCTGCTTTAGTTCTCCAACTCACTCACCAGCATCTATCCCCTGCCAAACTCAAAGCTTCCTCCAAAATCACTTTGGAGATTTTGTTGATACACAGACTATGGTAACATCTAATCCAGGGAGTTAATATCTTTGGTTTTTGTTGTTCTGTTTGTCAATAAAATGTCCAATAATTCATCACTTATTCAACACTACTCAAGCATCTACTCTTCTAATGCTGCGTGGAGCAGAGTTACTAAAACCACTCCCCTCTCCAGGGATAGTCATCATCATTGTCATCACTGCCTCACCAGCTATACTCTTACCTGCTTGTGGTAGGCCATATGCTGTGCTATGATGCCCTGTATACATTATCTCACTTAATCCTAACAACTCCATGAGGTGGACACCATTATCGTGATCTTCACCATACAGGAGGATGCAGAGGCTCAGCAGGACTGCGTGCCACAGTCACACAGCTAGCAGGTGGCAGAGCCTAGACCCCACCCAGATCTGTCGGCTCCAAAAACCAGACTCCCAGCTAGTCCAGCATGGCTCTCCACCGTCCCTGTGATTTAGCACAGACTCGAGCATATTAAAGCTGATACTTATGAAGCCCTACCCCAGAGAGCCTCTCCTAGAAGGTCTGGGTGGGATCCAGGAATCTGCCTCTGTAACCAGTGCCTGAGACGGTCCATGTACCACGTACCATGAGGCACCAACCTGTTTTGCACATTTCAGTTAATCTGGATGATTATCAGAATCCATGATAGAGGCTGACAGCTACAGCTGCTGAGCAGTGTAAGCATAGCCCTTCTGCAGCTGGTCCCCAGCTGTGCAGTACTGATGGGGAGCACTGCCAGGCAATGCCTACCCCAGTGCCACCTCATTCAAACCTACTGTCAAGTGTGTGATCCGAGCCATAGCCTGGCCAGACTGACCTGGTGTCATCTTCTGGCTGGTGGTGCATGTAATCCTGGCCCTGTATCCATGAATTCCATGGGGAACTAGCTGTTGTGTGTACCCACTGTATCACTCACAAAAGCCCTTCATCCCACAGGACAACTACTGCATGTCACTATTGAATCTTGTCTAGCTCTCATTTGCCAACTCCTGACCTTTCCCATGAAGTCTGCGATTTCTCATCAACGCAGCTGAGAAAATGACAGAAGGTCTGATGAAAGAATAACGAGGTATTCACTAACAAGATGTCCACTGATGAGACATCCTCTGATGGGAAAGGGAAGGCCGAATCACAAGGTCTGTTGATAGATGCTGAGGCCAATGCACGACAGGCCAGCTGATGGAAAAAATAATAAAGTACTAAAAAGCAAAAGGAATGTATATTCCATAGTGTATCTTCTCTGAAGCCAAGATATTTATTAGCACTAACCACTAGGGGTGAGACAGGACATGTGTAAGTCATTTCAGCAAGCTGAACACCATCAAGTAACTACCTCCTACCACACATAAGTGCACTCGACAAACATTTACACAGCACATATACTATGCTGGGCACTGTTCCAGGCACTGGACATATAGCAGTAAATAATATGACAGAATGTCCCTTCCTATCAGAATGTTTCAGAGCAGAGCTGGGGGACTTGGGCACGTAAAGATACATAAGATGAATTTCCTACTATAGAGGTATACACGGTTCACAGGGGAGGCAGGCAATGTAATTTTAATGCAGGGAAGAGTGATATCCTTGCCTCACTTCACCTTTATAATATTCTGTGAGATAAGCAATCATCCTCACCTCTACTGTTCAGATTTGAGAATTGAGGCTTGGGATGTTGAAGTAATTGGCGGCATCACACAGCTATTAAGTAGAAGAACTAGGGTATGGTAATTCAAATGATCCTATACTGAGCACAGTGCATGTAATATTATCAGCATAGGTATCCCTTGTGTTCTACTAGAAAAGATGTTTTAATTAAGTTTATTTAATTGAAAAAGAGATGCATTTGGGAAAATTTAATTCAAATATTATAGAATATTAAATAAAAAGTGAGTCTCCTGCCCACTGCAGGCTCTTCCTGAGAGATAACTGCTAGTACCAATTTTGGAGAATATCTTTACCATAAAACTCTTAATCCACTATGTGCGCATCAGGCAAATAAAATTAATTGTTTGGAAAGGCTGGAGTCAATATGAGGAAAAATTCTCAGAATGACAAGTAGGAACTAATAGACTTGCATTCCATGTTAATAAAGTTTTTTCTTAAAACAGAAGAGAAAAAGCACGAAATACATTCACACTATGCTATTTTCATCACCTGGGCCTTTATGGAATTGTAAGAAATGTTGCCAGACTGATAAAAACACATTGCTGTGTCCAGACAGGTCCTGAATGAGGAGTACATTGTTCAGGGGCCTTTTCAGAGTGAGTTTCCATTGGACGGTTTCTTCCTCTTGCTATCTCAGGCCAAGGACTGTGTCTAGATGTTGCCTGCCTTAGAACACGGCCTTGGCTGCTTATCAGGGACAATTAACATCTGGAGTGGTAGCAAGTAGGTGCCTTCTTTCCCTGCGAATGTACATCTGGACTGAGGCTAAATGGGAAAACCACACATCCACTCTACAGGTTAAAAATCTTCACATCCTTGCTGGGCTAAGACCCTCAGTTCCAGCAGCTAAGGGCTCAATATGGACTCAGCACTTACCCAAGAGTCCCTATGTCATGGTCTTCCCTATGTAGTGATCTTAGAAGAGCAATGTGAAAAGAGGAGGCTCTAATGATCCTTTTAAGCAGGATGGAAGGACCTGCATTGAGCAGGTACCTCTCTAGGCAAAGGTGCCAACTGAGTTAATAAAAAAGAACTCACACAACTTCTATGGATTTCAGTCTTCACATTTCTAAAATGCCTGGCAAAGTGTAAGAACTCAGTAAATATTGGCTGGCTGGTTGGTTGGGTTAGATATCCTTAATACATGACCACTTTAACATTCTAAGAATGGAAACCCTACTGTGTTGATAAACGGCACGTTTGTTTTATATCTTTTCATGCAGTCTCAAGCCACTAAAAAATTTCCCTGGGTTGGGGGGGCGCGCATGTGAGACCCAGAGTTGAACCAGTATTTAGGTGTCCCTATCTTATCAGTTTCTGGCTCAAGCACTCCAAGTGACAGCTAGAAAGAATGGAACAGCAGGCCAGTGGGCACAGGAGGCTGGGGCAGGAGGCACTGGCATGCTCAACCCTGTAGACCAGTCTGAACAAGGAGGTTCAAGCCAGAAGGTTCCTAAAGGACCACAGTGACCAAAAGGTAGGAATTTATTCCATAAGCACTAATGAAGCAGCATCCTATAATATGTGCTGGTGCCAGGTCCTACAGCTGGATGTCTTGCCCACTGAGGCATTCCCAGTGGTTGGAAAAGAGGATCTGTAGAGACAATGCAAATACAGCACGTTTTCTTTTCTTTCTTTCGTCTTTTTTTTTTTTTCCCGCCTGGTCCTTAAGCATTTCCTGGTTCTTAACTGCTTATTATTTAGAGAAAATGGTTTAAGGTTGTAAATTTTCCTTTTTTTCTTTTTTGATTAGGCATTCACAGTTATGTCTTAGAAATGAATGGCTGAAAATGAGGTATGCAAGCTGGGGAGAGTAGCTAGAAGATACTCATGACAAGGTAAATTGCATATTTAGGAGGCAGAGACAAAGATAGACAGACTCATCAGCCTTGCTCTCGATGACAGTGCTCGAAGAGAAATGAACAGCCAATCCGCAAAGCCCTCCAACTACCCCAGACTCAGCAGGAGACAGAGCATCCCAAGTTGCCAAGGCAACAGCAGCTGAGCATGAGATGAATACAAGCGTGTGTGCACACAGGCATAGTACCAGCACTCATGCACAAACACCTTCCGGTACACAGGGACAGACCTAAAGAGAATGTTCTCCACTAAGAGATAGATTTCCAACAGTTTCTCTGGGTACATCTCAAAAGTGCTGATGGTTGTTGCTTCAACAAAGGCTTTTAAACACACAAATACAGAAAATAATTAAATTAGTATAATTGACCCTCAATTTTAATTAGCATAATCAACCCTCAATTTTAACAAATTCTATGACATTGCCTTTAGGTCTCTTATTATTTTGATTCCTTTTTTTGTTTCTGCATTCAACAGCGTTTAATACATTCACCTTGTACAACCACCACACGTGTGTGTGTGTGTGTGTATATATATATATATATATATAGTTCCAAAACATTTGCATTACCACAAAGAAAACACATACTCATTAAGCAGTCACTCCCCAGATTCTTTTTTTAAAAGGAAAAAAAGTTACAGAGCTAAAGCCTCCTTTTCGCTCCAACTCAATTTAACTTGCCCCCCTTCCCTTCCCAGAGGATACTGTTCTCTGGAACTTCTAGATGTCTTTCACAGGCATGATTTTATAACTGTGGGGTGTACTTGTGCATATATGTTTATATGTAAATATACATGTTTTGTATATCTATACACACACACCCACAATTATAAAATCATATATAAAATCATATATATGTCCAAAAATAATTCAAAGTGCCATTTAGTGGTTTTAAAAAATGTTACACAAAAGGAATATTACCTAGCTGAGACTTTTTATCTGACTCAACATTAAGTTATTCAAATGTATCTAATCCATTCATTTAATTGCCATATAGTGTTCTATCTTATACATATCAAATACTTTTTAAATCTACTCTCTTCCGGATGGACATTTAGACTGGTCTCAGTTTTTAACTCTTACAAACAATGCTCCAGTGAACATTCTTATATTTCCTCCTATATTTATGGTTTTCTTGAGTATATTTGTATTTGTAGATTTGCTGACCTGTAATAGAAAATGACACTTATTTTCCAAAGCGATCTTACAATTTTTTTTTTTTTTCAGAGACAGGGTCTCGCTCTGTTTCCCAGCTAGAGTGCCATAGAGTAATCATAGCTTACTGCAGCCTTGAACTCCTGGGCTCAAGCAATCCTCCCGCCTCAGCCTCCCTAGTAGCTGGGACCTACAGAGACGTACCACCACCCTTGGCTAGCAGCATTGTGTGAAAATCCTCACTTCCCTACATTTTTGCCAACCCTTGGTATTCTCAGATTTTAATTCTTCCAATCTAAGAGGTATAGGATAACATCTCTTTGTATTGGTTTTTTTTTTTTTTTTTGAGACGGAGTCTTGCTCTGTCGCCCAGGCTAGAGTGCAGTGGCCGGATCTCAGCTCACTGCAAGCTCCACCTCCTGGGTTCACGCCATCCTGCCTCAGCCTCCCAAGTAGCTGGGACTACAGGCACCCGCCACCTCGCCCGGCTAGTTTTTTGTATTTTTTAGTAGAGACAGGGTTTCACCGTGTTAGCCAGGATGGTCTCGATCTCCTGACTTTGTGATCTGCCCATCTCGGCCTCCCAAAGTGTCTTTGTATTGTTTTAATTGCACTTTCTTGACTACTAGTGGGGTTGCGCATGTTTTTTATACTCATTACCTATTCTGTTTCCTCACCTCTGATTTCTCCCTGTTCCTATTTTGCACCCATTTTTCTATGGCATAGTCTTTTTTTTTTAATTTTTAGGAATTCTCAAATATTCTGAATATTAATCGTTGGTTATGTATAGCAGAAATCTTCTACCTATATGTGTCTTGTTTTTATTTTTTAATTTTTAAAATAATTTCAATTTTTATTTTAGATTCAGGGTATACATGTGCATGTTTGTTACAGAGGTCTATTGTGTGATGCTGAGGTTAGGGTTATGAATGATCCCATCACCCAGGTGGTGAGCATAGTACCCAATAGCCTTTCATCCTTTTCCCCACACCCTACCCCCATTGTAGTCCCCAGTGTCTATTATTACCTACTTTATGTCCACGGGTACCCAATGTTTAACTTGTACTTACAAGAAAAGAACATGTGGTATTTGATTCTCTGTTCCTGCATAATTTGCTTAGGATAATGGCCTCCAGCTGCATCCATGTTGCTACAAAGGACATGACTTCATTCCTTTTAATGGCTGCTCAGTATTCCATGATGTATATGCACCACATTTTCTTTATCTAATCCACTGCTGATGGGCACCTAGGCTGAGTCCAGGTCTTTGCTATTGTGAATAGTGCTACAATGAATATACACGTACATGTGTCTTTTTAGTAGAGCAATTTATTTTCTTTTGGATATGTAACCAGTAATGGGATTGCTGGGTTGAATGGTAGTTCTAAGTTCTTTGAGAAATCTTCAAACTGCTTTCCACAGTGGCTGAACTAATTTACATTCCCAGCAACAGTGTATAAGCATTCCCTTTTCTCCATAGCCTTGCTAGCATCTGCTGTCTTTTGAGTTTTGGTAACAGCCATTCTGACTGGTGTGAGATGGTATCTCATTGTGGTTCTGATTTGAATTTCTCTGACAATTAGTGATGCTGAGCAGTTTTTCATATATTTGTTCGTTGCTTGTATGTCTTCTTTTTATATAGAAGTGTCTGTTCATGTCTTTTGCCCACTTTTTGTTTTTTTTTTTTTAAGGCAGAGTCTCACTCTATCACCCAGGCTAGAATGCAATAGCTTGATCTTGGCTCACTGCAACCTCAGCCTCCCTGGGTCAAGCGATTCTCATGCCTCAGCCTCCTGAGTATCCAGGATTACAGGGGTGCACCACCACATCCAGCTAATTTTTGTATTTTTAGTAAACACAGAGTTTCACCATGTGGGCTACGTTGGTCTCGAACCCCTGACCTCAGGTGATCTGCTTGCCTTGGCCTCCCAAAGTGCTGGCATTACAGACATGAGCCACCACACCTGACCTTGCCCACTTTTTAATGAGGTTGTTTTTTGCTTGATGAATTGATTAACGTTTCTTATTAATTTTGGATAACAGACTTTTGTCGAATGCACAGTTTGAAAATATTTTCTCCCATTCTGTAAGTTGGTTGTTTGCTCCATTGATAGTTTCTTTTGTTGTGCAGAAGCTCTTTAGTTTATGTTCCACTTATCAAATTTGTTTTTGTTTCAATTGCTTTTGATGACTTTGCCATAAATTATTTCCCAAGGCTGATATTCCAAGTGGTGTTTCCTAGGTTTCTTTCCCTAGGATTCTCATAGTTTGAGGTTCTGCATTTAAATATTTAATCCATCTTGAGTTAATTTTTGTATATGGTGAAAGGTAGGGGTCCAGTTTCAGTCTTCTGCATATGGCTCACCAGCTATCCCTGCACCATTTATTGAATAAGGAGTCCTTTACCCGTTGCTTATTTTTGTCAACTTTGTTGAAGATCAGATAGCTGTATTTCTTGGTTCTCTATTCTGTTCCACTGGTCTATGTAGTCTGTTTTTGTATAAGTACCATGTTATTTTGGTTACTACGTCTTTATAGTATAAATTCAGGTAATGTGATGCCTCTGCAGCTTTGGTCTTTTTGCTTAGGATTGTTTTGGCTATTCGGGCTCTTTATTGGTTCCATATAAATTTTAGAATAGGTTTTTCTACTTCTGTGAAAAATGACATTGGTAGTTTGATAGGAATAGTGTTGAATCTGTAGATTGCTTTTGGCAGTATGACCATTTTAACAATATTGATTCTTCCAATTCATAAGCATGGGATGCTTTTCCATTTGTTTGTGTCACCTATGATATCTTTCAGCAGTGTTTTGTAGTTTTCCTTCTAGAGAGCTTTCACCTCCTTGGTTAGATGCATTCCTGGGTATTTTGTGTGGGTGTGGATGTGTCTATTGTAAATGTTATTGCATTCTTGATTTGGCTTTTGGCTCAAATGTTACTGGTGTATAGAAACGTTACTGATTTTTGTACGTTGATTTTGCATTCTGAGACTTTACAGAAGTCATTTATCAGCTCCAGGGACCTTCTGGTGGAGCCTTTAGGGTTTTCTAGGTATAGAATCACATCATCAGTGAAGAGAGACAGTTGGACTTCTTTTCCATTTGGAAGATTTTTATTTCTTTTTCCTGCCTAATTGCTCTGGCTAGGACTTCCTCTCTTATCTTTTAAGTTTATAGTGTCCTTTTATTAAGGTTTTAATTTTAATGTAATCAAGTTAGATTACATTAAGAGTTTCCCTTAGGGTTTGTATTTTTTCACTACACGTTTTAAATTTTTGGCTTTTCATACTCAGGATGTTAATCATCCTGATATATTTATACTGTGGTATGAAGTAGGGATCTGATTCTTTTTGTCCCTTTCATTTGCTGATAGTTTAAGCACCATTCATTAAATGAATCATTTTTCCTCGTTAATTGTAATGTTGTTGCTCTCATTTAGCTGTCTGTATATTTATGTTTTTAATTTAATAGGCTTGGTCCATGGTAGCCAGCCTGTATATGTGTGTTGGTTTTTGAGCACATTAGGCAGTTCAAATAACATCTATTTCTATATCCCTGTGCCAATATCACATGTATTAATTACTATAATTTTTAATTCTGATAACAATCAGGATAAGTTCCCTCCTGTATGATCCCCTTACACGAAACCATGTTAATTATTCTTGGTCATCTACTTTGCCACAAGAACTTTAGAGTTATCTTATATAGTCCCCAACCCCCATGAAAATCCCTGTTTTGTTTTTATTGCAATGGAAGTGAAATTACAGGTATATTTGGGCAAAAAAATATCTTTATGATACTGAATCATCCCATCCATGAATACAGTATATTTTACCCTTTGTTTAAATATCTTATTTTATGCTTTTCAATAGAGCTGTATAATATTCTTGATAAAGATCTTTGTCATATTTTTTCCTTAGATACCTTATGGTTTTGATTACTAGTGCAAATATTCACTTTCTTAAACAATTTTCATTTGCCACTTGTTTTTGCTTATCTACAGAAATGTTAAGATTTTTGTACATTGATGTTGTAGCTGTTAAACCTGAATACTAATAGTTTTAAAATTATCTCTTTTTTAACATTGATAATCTTATCTGCAAATATGGGTAATTTTGTTTGTTCTTTTCTAATCTTACTTTGTTTCCTGTCTTATTAAGTAGCTAGAACATCCAGTGTAATAGTAAATGAAAAAGGTAAAAGAGAGTATCCTTAAATCATTCCTATTATAAAGGTTCACAATTAAGTACAATATTAACCATGTGTTTGGTTCTTGAATTTTCTGTAGACATTCTTTATCAGAATAAGGAAGTTATCTTCTATGTCTAAATTTCTATGAGTATTGCTTTGTAATTTTTCTTTTTAATCATGAATGCATATTATACTTTATGAACTGCTTTTTTCCCCATCTTGTGTATACAGACATGTACAAGTTTTTTTTTTTTTTTTTTTTCAAGAAAATCTTTCAAGGTATGTATAACTTTTTTTCTCCAGGATCAGAAACACAGACTTAAAAAGACTAAAGCTCTAGTTTCACAGCCAAGCTGGGTCTGAGCATCCAAGGCTGTGTCTGCTCTCCCCACTAGGGACTTCTGCAGACCTCACAAGAATATAACTACTCTATGATTGTCTGCCAAAATGTCTTGACATTGTCTTAGTCCAAAGTTATCACTAAGTTTCCACCGCAAAACAAAATCTATTCTTGTGTGAGTTTGAACTCCTAATCATTAGCTTCCTGTGACACTAGCTATCCAATAGAATCATTATGAAGGGAAAGGAAAATGATACTGATACATGGTACCGCACATTATTCCATGGGTTCCTCACCAGGAATCAATGAGGTCAGCATCATTTGTATTTTACTTGCAAGGAAACTAAGCCTCAAGAAAGTTAAGTAACTTGTCCAAAAAGTCTCACACTAGATAGCACTGGCAGTGGGATTTGAACCCAGGTCTCCATGCCTTCCTCTGCTTATATTGCTCTCCCGTAAATGACCACCCACACCCAACAGCATCACCTCTGGCTCCACAATACATACTTCATAGAGCCAGCAGAGCCGCTCCATTTTGTAAATTAGTGGTTAGGATTAAAAACCACCCACTCTGTAGAGTGTTGTGCATAATGTAACTAAACACAGAATATCATTCATTGTAGTCTACAACCTAACAATGAAGGCCAGCAGATGCTGAGATGAATTTTTCCTATGTGGAAATGAGGGCAGGGTCCCAAACAGGAGTCTCCTTCTGATAGCTGTGAGTACCTATGCTGGGATGCCAGGCACAGCTCTCCTAGGCTCAGACAGCAGCAGCATCCAGGCAAGGCCCATGTCTGCAGGGGCCCTACAGAGGACAGAGTTCCCCATTGGTGGTGATGAGCAGGCTGTGCAGAGCAAGGGAAGGGAACTCAGGTGTACTGATGCCTAAGCTAGAGGGCTTTCATGTATTATCTCATTTAATCCTCAAAAATCTCTCCAAGTGGGAAGTAATGGTTTTACAGATGATTGTACAAAAGCTCCAACAAGTGATTTATCTGAGACCTCCACTTGAATGGTAACAGAACTGGATTCTGAAGGCAATTTACTCTTCTCTTAACTCTGCACTTCATCAATCACCCGATTTTATAACCGATTTTCTAAAACATGCTCCTCCTTAAGGACAACACAACGTAGCTACTGTGAGCATGGACTCTGGTCAGGCTGCTTAGTTCATTTTTAAAAAAGCAGATTCTACTAAGGGGTAGACTGTTCAATTCAATTTCCAGCTTAACATTTTACAAACTGTGACTTTGGGCTGGTAATTTAAACATCTCTATATATTCATAAAAATTAAAAGTAAAACATTTTTACAAAATCAAAAAAAAAAAGACAAAATTTTTAAAAGTAAAAATAATCTCTGGGCCTCAGTTTCCACATGTATAAAATGAGAGTAATAACAGTACCTACTTTGAAGAGTTATGAGGATTCATGGGTTATTATTTGCAAAGGCCTTAAAACAAAGCCTGGCACACATAAAGACTATGTATTAGTTATGTATTGCTACATAATAGATTATCTTAAAACACAGAGGCTTAATACAATAAACATTTATCATGTCACGCAAATTTTATTTGTGTCAGGAATTTAAGTGGTTCTAGCTTGTGGTCTCTGATGAAGTTGCAACCAAGACATCAGCCAGGGCCACAGTCATCTGGAGGCTTGCCTGGAGCTGGAAGATCTGCTTCCAAGGGGGCTTCTTTTCATGGCTGGAAAGTCGGGGCTGGTTGCTGGCAGGAAGGCTTAGCTCTTCATGTGGTCCTTTCCACAGCCTGCTTGGGTGTCCTCACAACATGGTGACCAGCTTCCCTCCAGAGCAAGCGATCCAAGAGAGCAGGGTAGAAATAGCAACATCTTTTATGATCTAGCCTTGGAGTTACAAATCATTAATTCCATATTATCTTATTGGTTATACAGGTCAGCCTTATTCGTCATGGAAGGGGACCAAACAGGGGTATGCACATCAGGAAATGAGGATTATTGGGAGCTAGTCTTGCAGGCTGGCTACCATGGACCAAGCCTATTAAATTAAAAACAAAAATGGATCTTAACTATGCCTGCATTCTAAGTGCCTGGAATATCATGATAAAATCAATAAATATTTATCTGAAGAATGGATGTGTGGATGAAAAGAGGAAATGCTCATGTCATCCCAGCCAAGTTCCATTTAGTGCTCCTTTGTTTTACTATCCACTTTCTGAGCGTTTTCCAAGGAAGGAAGTATTTGCTCTCAATTTCTACTCTAAGTCATTATCTCTATAAACTAGTTCTCAAATTTCATCTTCATTTAAAGTGTTTGGAGTGGTAACCTCAAACCAAAAGTGCTCTGTAACTTTCTCTTTCATCTAAATATATCAGTATGAAATACTTCCTCTGAATTCAGAAGGCTCAAAACAAAGACAACTGAAATTTTATGTGTTGGTTGAAATGTTTGCACTAAAGCAATTCGTACAAAGGCTAGTATGCGTCCCAAGACAATTGTGGGCAAGCTCCTTTTTGCATAAAGGCAGAATTTCTGCTTCCTCTTCTCCCAATCAACGCTGTACTTAGGAGATAAGACTGGCTGAAACCAAGTGGAGACTGCTTACTGAAGCCAGTGAGTCTAGACACAGGCCAGGAAGGTCATACCTAATGACTTAACAAATGACCATCTCTATAAGGGGCCCTGGATTCCCTTCAAGGTTCCTTAGACTCTTGTTTCTCAAAATCATCATACTTGGCAGCTTTTTTCACAACAGATCCATGCCAGAAGAGTTCAGATATGGGGAAATGCCACAGCAATAGCCCTAGGACGGGAACTTTCCAATAATGTTGACAGTTCAACCCAGGATTATAGTTGTGCCATTGCCTTAAGTCACCCAAGTTGGGACCCTTGGCTCCTGGAGAGCACTAATGGTGTGTATCTTCCAAAATGCTAAAGTTGTCACAGAGAACATTAGACAGGAGTTAAACAGGTATGACTGACAGTCCTGAGAAGCTGCCATAGTTTCCCTTGTCCCTTCTGGTAGCAAGGGAGCATAAATGACCACATCTTGACTGTTACTGGGCATAGAGAGGCCTTGTGAGAGCACAATGATCCGTGTACACAATACCGCATGCCAGATGGTTGACCTCTTACCCTGGGGAGATGCTAACATGGTTTAGAAGATCAGTGGCTTTCCGTTTTAACCCTCAACAGATCCTTGAGCATATCAAGGATGCAGTAGCAAGGAAACACAAAAATCACATATTCAGGGTCAAGAAAGGAGTCACTCGAGGCGATAACCTTCATGAGGTCAGAGCTGATAATAACTCTGGAACCCTGCTTCCCAGTATGAATGTACAGTGAAAGCCAGTAAATATTGGGTGGAAATGCTCATCATTACCAATATAGTGCATTTGTTAAATCTTGATTGAATGATGAAGTCGTTAATGAATTCAGAACACTTCTCCCCATTTTACAGTGGCTTCTTTGATCCTCATTTTGTTTATATGCTTATGGACAAAACACTCACCTTGACATTTCCTTTTAGAAAGGCAACAGCATGATAAATCCAAAATGGAAGCTAACCTTGAAGTATGAATTAGAACTTAAACTGTGAACTCCTGTGTCACAGGGTAGAGCTCCAGAGAGAAAAGTCCCTTAAGGGATTATTGGAAGCCATGTACGATGGACTTACGAAAGTCTACCAATTATCACTCTGGTGCCATCCCAGCAATTTTTTTTCTATCTATTTCTTTTTGTCATTTGGACTCATCATTCTCAGATTTACTATCTTCTACTTTGGATTACCCTCAATTCAACTTATCTAGCTCTACGCAAGCGTAATGAATAAAATCCCACTTCATTATATGTGCATGTAATTAATTCTTGTTCCTCATCCAGAGCTGGGCCGTGCAGTGTAGCAGCCACTAGTGAGATGGGACTAGTCTAAATTGAGACGTGCCTTTAGTGTAAAGCACAAAGACTTACATGCAAAAACAGGATGGGAAATCTCTCATTAGTGATTTTTCCTATTGGTTATATACTGAAATGATATTTGGGAAATCTTGAGTTAAATTAAAAATATTAAATTTAATTTTATCTGTTCTCTTTTAACTTTTGAAACATGGCTACTAGAAAATTTTAGATCACTCAAACGTCTTGCATATGTCTACTGGATAGCACTGAGCCAGATGTTCTAAATCAGGGATTGTACACTGGCAGCTGAGGCCCACACAGGACTAACAGACATAGTTTGTATGATCTACACAATGTTAGCCTAAAAGGTGATTTTAATTTCAACAATTGTTAACATATATAAAATTGGGCAATTTTTTTTTTTTTGAGACATGGTTTTGCTCTGTTGCCCACATTAGAGTGCAGTAACACCATCATGGCTCACTGCAGATCTCCTGGGCTCAAGTGATGCCCCACCTCAGCCTCCTGAGTAGCTAGGACCATAGGTGCACACCACACCACCCTGCCTAATTTTTTGTAGACACAGAATCTTACTATGGTACCCAGGCTGGTCTCGAACTTCTGGGCTCAAATGATCCTCCAACATCAGCCTCCCAAAGTGTTGGGATTATAGGCATGAGCCATTGCACTTGGCCAAAATTAGGCAATTAAAAACAAACATACCCTGCATTCTCTTTAAAAATAAAGAAATCTGGTAACCCTGGGCCTACACACCTATAGGGCAAGGATGGCCTGGTGCTTAGTAGGAGGTGCCCGCTTTGCTGCTGCACCAGCTCTCCAGCTCTTCACTGTCCCCACGAGTTCTACTGCTCCCCAACACTGAGGCCAAAGTCAGCTGCCATTTTGCACCCTATTCCCAGCCAGCATCACATATGTAAATTCCTCTCCTCGCTTCTGTTGGCATTTAAGAGCTGTGTTCTAGAATGGGAGATAGTGGGGGGCATTCTAGGCAACAGCAAATGCATCATGAAGGGTCTGATCATGGTATGTTCAAATTAGAGAAAATATCTGGAAAGGCAGGTGGGTTTCAAGTAGATGTGCTCAACACGGGCTTTTTTGTTTTTTGTGGTTTTTTTTTTTTTTCTTTTTGAGGCTGAACATCTAAGTGGAAACGTCCCAGGGGCATTTAGTAATAAATAACTGAGTATATATAGGAAGGAGCTGGAGGTTAAGAATGGTGCCTTAGGAACACCCAGAGGCAAGAGGGTTAAGAACAGTGCCTTAGGGACACTGAGAGGCCAAGAGGAAGAGAGGTGAAACCAGTTTAGGAGTCTGAGAAGGATGGTCAGAGTCAAGAGGGAGGTGTGCTGAGAGAGTGAAAGGGAAACCAGGCTTCCCAGAGAAGCAGCCAACAGCAAGCACTAAGTAACACCAGTCCTTTGCTAGACCCCATAGTGGCCCTGGTGCTCCTCTTGTCGTAACAGCATTGCTTTAATTCTGGCAAAGTTGTATGAGAAAGAAGAAAAAAATCTATTAAAAGCAATTCCACAAAACTTTAGCACTCTGACATGTCTTCAAAACAAATGCTGCCTTTCCGTGGCCCACATTGTAAATAGTCCCACTATCCAGTGATTTTCCCCACCCCCCGCAAAAAAAAAAAAACACACAACAAAAAAACAAAACTGCCCATTTCCTTCATCTTAAAGCACCATCTCTTCTCCCCTCCCCCCATCATTTAAAAAATCTGTGGTATGTGAAGGATAGAAGTGGTAAGCAATGCATTTGAAAACACACATATGGACTCCTCAGCTCATGGGTCATCTGACAGTGGATTTTGAAATATTCTAGATGATTAGAATTCTGCAGCTACTCTTTTCTAGGCAAATGGAAGAAGTTTTTATTCTCATAATCTTTTTACTCTTGGCAAATATTTTCCCAAGTGATTATGTTAGAGCTGACAATTCAGACTAATTCTGTCCTCTAGTTCATTTGATAATCTATCACTGTGACTAAAATATAATGGAGATGACAGATGCTTATGGATAACTATTTTGTGATATTCATTCATGTCCCTGTGTTGGTATCAGCAAATTGTTTTTTATTAGTAGATAAATAACACTTCAGTTCTTCCATGAAATGATTAATCTAAGTAGAGCCAAATGTGGACTTCACTGTGATGTAGAGCATCGAGGTAATGGAAATCTCAGGACTTCTCATTATTTGTACCATGACTCTGCAACTCTTTTCCAAATATCAGTTATTTGAGTCCTCTACATTCCTGTTATTGGTTGTGATTGCATCCTATTCATTTTTATAGACTGAAAAATCTGGAATGTTTTTACTAATCATTTAATCATACAGTCCATATTTACTGTGGACATACAGTCCATAAGTATCTGCTCACATGTGGGCTGGAAAAGGGGCCACAAAACTGCAGAAGGTAAGGCTGATGCCGCAGAGTTGCTCACATGATAGGAAGGGGACTATATATGTTACAGATTATAATACAGTATGTTAAGGGCTACAGGAGGAGTCCACATAAGGTACAGAAAGAAGATGGAACAGGGAAGATACAGAAGACAAGAAGAGCCTAAAGAGGAAGTGGCAGCTGAGTGGGGTCCTAAGTAAGAATACACTTTTGCAGCAGGTTAATAGAGGAAGCTTATGTGAAGACACAGTGGAATGAACAGCAATGGGCTTATCTGGGAGCGATGGTCCCTGTAGTTTCTGCAGGAAAAGGGCAGTGTCAGGAGATGAACCAACTCAAGAAGAGTCAGGTTACAGACAACCTAATTTTGATATCCTCACAAGGAGACACAAGAGACTGGCTAAACTAGTCAAGGACACCAACGTTAAGTATAAGACAGAGATGAAAACTGTACACATAGTTGCTGTGTTTTTCCAGCAATCTTTTTGCAGCCATGATCGGGCTATATCCTACCTCGCTTTGCGTTATTGGTAGGATTTATGGTCTGTCCTTGTGTTAACTGTATGAAACTGAAGCATAAAGCTGTTGTGTGCGTATAAGAGTGATGCAATGAAATAAACCTGTGATTTTTTCAAAGCCTGGTTCCTGGACCAGCAGCATCAGCAACACCTGGAAACTCATTAGGACTGCAAATTTTCAGGCTCCACCTTAGATCTATTACCAACTGTGAGCACAGTGACCAGCAATCTGTGGTGGAACAAGCCCTCCAGGTGATTCTTATTCCCCTCAAGTTCAAAAACCACTGAAAAGGACCCAAAGGATTTTGATTATTTTACTAATAGATCTACAAGTTTCCTTTTTATTGTGTCTCATGCTGAACCATCCCATGTAATCAAGTTTTCCTTGGGCTCACTAAATTTTTAATTTCTTTAATTTTATTTTTAAATGTTAATTTATTGTGTTCACTTGTTATTTCATTAATGATGCTGTACTTCTCATCTATGCCTTTATTGACTGATTAAGACAGGGCCTCACTCTGTCACTCAGGCTGGAGTGCAGCGGTGCAATCATGGCTCACTGCAGCCTCCACTTCCCTCCCCGCCCCCTCACTCCCCGACGCACCAGCACAGGTGATCCTCCAACTTCAGCCTCCTGAGTAGCTGGGACTACAGGTACATGCCACCACGCCTGGCTAGTTTTTTGTATTTTTTTGTAGAGACAAGGTTTCGCCACATTGCCCAGGCTAGTCTTAAACTCCTGAGCTCAAGTGATCCACCCACCTCGGCCTGCCCAAGTGCTAGAATTATAGGCATGCACTACCACACCCAACCCTATGCCATTTTTTAAATGTATATCTCCTTCCCATCAGCTCCTAGAAAACCCTACATCTGTAAGTGATAAAACACAATTATCTGTCAGGTGACAAAGAATAGTACAGACATGGGTTTGTAGGTCAAAATAAGTTTGAGACAAGTGTTCTTGAACGGATTCCCTTAACCCTTACCAGCAAATCCCACATCCTCTGTGTGGCCAGGAGGACCCCTCCTTTAGGTATTTAAATATCCCTTGTGTCTGCTGACTAATCATATCTTTTGAGACTCAGGAAAACTACTATTTTTCTTCTGAGCTCTTTGAGAATCCATCATATGTCAGAATGTCATTTGAGCTGTGACCACAATTTATTATTATTATCATTTTTTTTTGGAGACAAAGTCTCACTCTGTCACCCAGGCTGGAGAGCGGTGGTGCCATCTCAGTTCACTGCAACCTCCGCCTCCTGGGTTCCAGCAATTCCCTCTGCCTCAGCCTCCCTAGTAGCTGGGATTACAGGTGCCCGCTACCACACCTGGCTAATTTTTGTAGTTTCTAGTAGAGACAGAGTTTCGCGATGATGGCCAGGCTGGTCTCAAACTCCTGACCTCAGGTGATCCATCCGCCTTGGCCTCCCAAAGTGCTGGGATTGCAGGCATGAGCCATCATGCCTGACCTTTTTTTTTTTTTATTATTATTAACAAAACAGGCTTCCTATCAATAATACATAAATTCCAAGAGAGCAAGAACTTGGTCTTGTTCACTGTTGTATCCCCAGAACGTAATACATCACTTGGCACCTGACACATGAAAGGTGTTCAGTAAATACATGTTGAATAAACAAGTTAATTAATTAGCACTTACTGTACACTAGGCTCTAGGAATACGGGGAAAAAGGCAGATCTATGCTACCCCTTCATGTGGCACCTACTGACACAACACAAAGAACTGAATTTTGTTCCCTTAGTATGTGATTATTGATGCCAGGCTTCTCAACTATGCGATTTTTAAAACCTGCATCACCTTCCTAGAAAACCTCAAATCTGTAAGTGATAAAAAGCAACTTCTGGTCAGGTCACAAAGAATCTTTGGGGCTTCACAGCCCCAGTAATGGTCCTTGCCTGTGTCCCTGCCTGGATACACTGAGATGGACAGCATCTGACCATGGCCACCACCAACTCTGCCTCTCTCTTGACCACTGACCGCTACCAGAATTTATGGGCAAAGGTAGAAATGGAGACACCCTCCTCCCCATATGGCTCGATGTTAAAAGTTTAAATTCAACCTAACAAACTTAAAATATATTCTATCTTCCTATTTTTACAAACATATCTTCATAACAAAATCAAAACCATGGAAAGGCAACAGTTCATATTAAATAGCTATGGAGAGTACAAACCCCAAATTAATTTAATTTCCTACCAAAGGCCATGATCCCCTCTGGGGCTGCCCTGTCCAGGAGGTTAACCAATGCAGCTGGTCTGAACTGAGGTCAGACTGGAAGCGTCAACATACACATCTGACTCTGAAACCTAGTTAAAAAAAAAAAAGTAAACGTCTCACTAGTAAGGTTTACATTAATCACTTATTGAAATTATATTTTGGCTCTATTAGGTCAACATAAAATGAATTTTACTTCTTTCTGCATACTTTTTTTTAAATATAAAAACATGGCTACTAGAGAATTAAAATGACACCTGTCACTCACATTATCTTTCTTTGGGACAGTGAGCTCTAGGAGGCAGGCAAGGATGGAAGGAAAGGATCCTGCTGCCAATAGGTACCCACAACCACTTCCCCATCTCCTTATTCTTATCTCTCTGGAAGCCCATGGGGTGCACATCCACCTTCTTGTCCTTTTTCCCCAGGAAGCCAGGGAGGCTCTTCACCCCCGACCCAGGCTCAGCTGCTTGCCCACCATCACTCTACCATCACACCCCTACCTGGACAGTGGCCGAGGAAAGGGCAAAAACAAACCGAGCATGGTGGTCAGCAGGTACTCCCTCGTCTCTCAAAAAACCATGCCACTCAGCCTCTGCCCACCAGGTGCTCCCACCGCCCACCTCCACTGGTTTCACCTTGTCACACTCCTCAAGGGAGTGTAAACTCAGAGGACCAGGTCCAAATGTGGAATTACCAGCCTCCTTGGCACTGGAAGCCTGTTACAAGGGGGAGAGCCAGGCTCTGGTCATGGCACCCTTTTCCCCCAACCCAGGGCTCCATCCTGCTCCTTGAAGGCTCCCCCACATACATGTAGACTAGAAGCCCACAGGAACCAGCTCTGTGCACTCACTCTTCCATCCATCCCATCTCTGATGAGAAGCATCTCTTGGCCACCCCTTCAGGCTACCTTCTGCAGGACAAGCAGGCCCTGGAAGTGGTCCTGTGGCTCTTTGCAAGCAACCACCCTCCAGACCTGGCACACTCCTGAGTAGCACTAGTGCAGGGCCCTCTGTGACACAGGGCCTGAGGGACTCCCTTGTCTGACCTAAGGACCATGCTGACAGTATCCACCAGAACGGCTAAAGCTAAGACGACAGTAATACCAAGTGTTAGTGAGCATGGAAGAGCTCCTCAACCCGTGCTCATTAGGAAACGTACATTGATACTTTTGGACAGTATTACTAACAATGAACATACCTTATGACTCAGCAATTCCACTCCTAGGTGCACATGCCACATAAATGTGGGCATATGTTCACCAAAACCCAGGGACAGTAATGCTCACAGAGACACTAGTCATGATAGCCCCAAACTGGATACTACACAAATGCCCTCAATAGTAGAAGGAATAATGAAATGGGGCTGTCACAGAATGGAGTGCTGCACTTAAACAAAAGAAACTACAACTACATGTGACAACATGGATGAATCCAGCAAGCAGAATGTACTGCAAAAGCAGCCAGACACCAGAGAACAGATGCCATCATTTCATTCACATAAAGCTCAAACACAGGCAAAAGTAATATAAGGTAATAGACATCAAAAGAGAGGTTACTTTGGGGGTTACTTTGGGAAAGAAGAGGGTGGGAGTGACTTGGAGAGCCACTAAGGGGGCTTTGGGAATGTTCTATCTCCCTTGATCTGGGTAGTGGTCATATGAGTGTGTACATTTTGTGAAAATTCATGTTGTACACTTACGATCTGAGATGAAGCACTTATGTGCTTCCATGTATGATCTACTTAAGAAAAAATTTCACTTAAAAAAAGATTACTGCAAAAAAAACATGAGTTGAAGATAATAATACAAACACAACACCAAAAAATGGCAGGGCCTCTCATTCCCCTAATAAAAGCTTTTGCCAGCCCTACCATAAAGTTGAAAAACAGTGACAATTCAGCAAACAAATGTGAAATTATGGATAAAATAACTGGAAATATGGATTTATACTCAAAATCGTTAACAATAAATGTCACTCTGAGTGACTCCAAATATCTCTATGTCTTGAGATATCAGCTGATGACAGTATAAAGCCATCAGGGCTAGTGAGACATTTTACAATACTGTTTATTTCATCTTTATCTCCTCTTTTTATGTACATGTTTGCTTGTTTTATCATATGCCTTCTACATTATCAAAGAATACAAGTATAAAATTAATAAAGTATTATTGGTGCTTATCACAAACTTTACCAATGAGGTTTAAGCAAAAACATTTGTAACCTCTTATCTGAATGTATGTGCATAAATACACCATCTTATCTCTCAGGAAAAAGGCTCAAGGGTATTCAGACTTTGCAGAAATTCTCAACTTTTAGAATTATTTGTAAATCTCTGATAAGAAAGATGATGGAATCACCAGGAAATATGCTTTAAATTTTTATTTTTCTTGTGAAAATAGCTGAAGTGGGAGGTTAAATTTAACTTTATCTCCCTTCAAACCTTGAATAACAGTCTGGAAAGAGGATTTATGTCACTGCACTGAGTTCCCATTACCTCCTCCTGGAAAAGGCAACAAAGAGGTAGACCCTGCAACTCATGGCTTGGTCAGACAAGCAATTAAACAGGAAAGCACACACCCCTCTCCTCAATGGGAATAACTGACTGCAAATCTGACCTGGTGGCCCCCTGGTCTGGATAAACAGAATCCTTGTTTGGTTGGGGAGGGTCAGAGGTACAGCGCTGACCTGGAAGCCTTGTGACCAGAAACAACATCCACTCTCACAAGCTCCCTGTCTTGATTTTCCTCCTTGATTGATTAGCCTTGTTAACATAGACGGATTCATCTGTACAATAGACAGCAGCTTCTAGATCAACATTAGAGCGATGTTATGGT
Source organism: Trachypithecus francoisi (assembly GCF_009764315.1). NCBI lineage: Eukaryota > Metazoa > Chordata > Mammalia > Primates > Cercopithecidae > Trachypithecus > Trachypithecus francoisi. The sequence continues at coordinate 97,141,846 of NW_022681468.1, forward strand.
CCAGGAATGTGACATGGGTTGAATATCTTCTAACTGGACTTAGAAAACCAGAGATCTGTACACATGTTTGTGAATTCCAACTTTCCTCCACCCTGTTTCTGCTACCAGGGCACATTCCACGTTGATCTCTTTTATGTCTATCAACATGATTTTATTGCTTTTTGTCACACATTTTAAACCTTGATTTTCACAAAGTTATAGTCCTCGTGGCCTCCCCATGCCACAACCAAACAAATGTGCTTTTACTGCCTCAAGGAGGATATAAGTAATTTACTTTTAAAAGTGAGCTGAGCTCTCAGGAGAAATTTAGTCTCATGCTTCTTTCTGATGGGTTTCAGTTCTCAATCTGTCCGGGACAGTCAATTAAAAACTAAGTCAGAATTGCAGTGAAACCTTCCAAGGCTCATTCAGGTAGGGCCAGACACCCTCCATCAGGCCAAACAAGGGATGGGGATAAAGGGTATGGATCTGACTCTCCTCCTGGGAAGTCAGAGAGAACTTCTCTAGAAATAAATAGCCTCCCATTCCTGTAACTCTCAGGGTCATACTTTAAGAAAAAGGTGCAAGAAATGCACGAAGACTTCTTATTAAAATTCTTAACTGGAACAGCCTTTATAAAGTGGGAATGCTGTAAAAATGAAATGAGGTAATATGTGCATGCACAGCATATAGGACCATGCCTGGCAGAGGGTACATGCTCAGTTATTGATCACTACAGCAAAGGTCAAGTGTATCTTGTGAAACATAGCTTGTTAAAATGTGACTGCTACTTCTGACTACTCCCATCTCCAGCTTAATGGAAATAAGACAAAGGGATATCTGGAGAAGATCATCCACTTTGGATGAGGTCAGTCTCTCACTGCTGCTCCCATAGTCCCAATCAGGGGCTGCCATTCTGTAAAGGGACAAATTCCCTCAATTTCTAGGAGTTTGGGGTGGGGGTGATGCAGGGAAGGCATCCCTGGAGAGGGTCCTGTTTCCCTTGCTGGGTGTAATGCACAGTCCTGGGCTTGGGAGACTTATAATGGAGCTGAGTGGCCTTGGGCAAGCCCAGGCAGCTCCCCACCCACCAGCATCCATTAAACACCTCCTGTAGGGCTAGTGGGCAACACCTGTCCTCCCACCCGTCTTAGCCTGTGCTTCACTCAAATCACTTGTCAGCAACTCAAATCACTTGTGATTCCAGGACACGTATCTTCCTTACTAAACTCTAGAGCAGTGATTTTTAAGCTGTTTTCTCAGAAACTCTATAAAGGGAGCCTGTGGCAAGGGCACAGAACTTCAAGTCCTAACACTGCCTTTGCCCACAAAAGCTTTACTTGGTTGTTTCCCATTTCAGAATGTCCACCCAAGATGTTGTTTGAAACAAGGATTCTCTAGCTAAGGGAGAAAAAGAGTTGAAAATCACTGCTTTATTGGAGATCAATCTTATGAACCCTTAAAGGAATCTTCAATAAGCTCTTATAGCAAATGCAGAATTGTCGAAAGAAACTACAACTATTTCTCCTACAAGCCCTCCTCAGAGCCAAGGCTGGACTATGAACCTGTTACTTAACTAGGTACTCCAGTGTGGGCTAAGCCATCTTAAAACTAGGGCCCTGCCCTGATTGCTAACGGACTTGATGCAAAACAAGAAGTCACACTCTGGGTTTCTTGCCTAAAGTAATGTGCGGCCAGCATGACCCACAGGTGGTCCCTCTCTGACAATCATCAAATATTAGCAAGAGCCACAGCACTGGCAAGAGCTCTTTGGGCAGCTGCCTGAGGGCCAGAATCTGGCATGCTGGCTGAAGCAGAGTCCTCGCCTTGTGTGCCAAGGACTTTGCAGCTGTGGGCACGCCCTCTCCTGCAATGATGTGCATAACTTCAATAAGTGGTGCTGGGAACAGAGGAAGGCATGTAAGCATGCAGCCATGCAGCATCAAAGCGTGCTCACCAGCAAGCAGCTACTTTGAGGGTCTGTGGGCATCATCTTTGGGCAAGGGGTTGTACAGGCTGCTGGTGAGGGGACAAGACTCACTGGGCATTGTGTCTGTTCTCAGGGAGCTCAGAACCTGGAGCCAAAACTAAGCGTCTACCCTGATGTCCATACTCTGTGACAACCTTTCCAACAAGAAAAAATTGAGAGAGCCAGATAAGGGAGGGATACAGTCCTCTTTGTAAAGGGTTTTTGGATTGGGTGACTGCATGACCTCATGGTCCAAACGGAGGGGTAGTTTGTGAAATTTGTTCTGAAAAAAATCCTTGTTTAGATGATAAATATTACGATCACCATACGTAGTGTGAGCTGGTCCCTGAAGGACCTATGGAATGCGCACAGGTAGGAAGCACTCTGCAGGATGGGAAGAACTAGAAGAAAAAGCCATGAGGTGGGAAAGCATGGGCATTCCGGGGGAATGTCAAGCTGGAGTCTGGAGTGGCTGGAGCATAAAGGGCATGAAGCAGAGTCTAAAGAGAGGTGAGATAAGATACGCACAGACTCCAAGGGGCCTCACAGGATGAGTTTACACTTTCTTTGCCCAGCGATGATGTCCCACAGAGCTTTCTGAGCAGGAAGCGTCATAGTCAGAGGTGAGCCATGGCACAAAGGAGCAGGGAGAAATGGGAGTCCCTGGCTGGCAGAGCAAGGAGGGCCTGGCTGGTGGGAGAAGGACCATGGCAGCCGGAAGGCCAGGCATCTGAATCATCCCGCCCCAGCCTGGCCACTGCCCTGTTCTTTACCCTCCCAGGCAGCCTGTCACTCTGAGGAATGTGGCTCACTCTCCCTAAGGGGGAGGCAACTTGCTCATGCCACTTCCTGAACCCAGACTGGTCCCAGGACCATCTATTTTTGACTCTCCCAAGCCAGTGTTTGACAAGAAAAGCACAGCTGCCAGCAATCCCGCCCCAGTGGAACCTGCTGTTCTATAAAGGGTCATGCCAGTTTCTGCACATGGATTACGGTCACCTGGACCCAAGGCCAAGGGAAGCACCTCCGTCTTTAGCATCATGGTGCACTGGAGTCTTTCCTGGACCTGGGAAAAGTAGGCTGGTGCCTTTGTTCAGCTTGCACAGAAGTAGAAACAGAAGTTCAGCTTGCACAGAAGTCCAATTGTTGTTCCTGGGACTGTGTTTGTTCAAGGGGCACCAGGGTGCCAGGGTACCAGGAGACACACTTCCTAGTGCATACAGCATGCTCCGTGCCCAACAACAGCTGCATGATATGAGGGAGAAAACTGCAAAGCCAGCCAGGGCCACACTCCTTATGGAATGATCCCTGGAGTAAAAGGGATTTATAGTCAAGGAGTTACGTTTAGAAAGGACCCACTCAGAACATGAATGAGCTTAGAAACTTCATACCAACTAAAGCTTCATCCCTGGCCAGCCGAGTACCCCCTTCTCCCCTCTATCACCCTATGAATCCATTCACCATCTTTGCTTGGATTATTTTTAAACTCTCAGATTTCCCAGCCCCCAAACTCTTGCCTGTCCAATATATCTTCAAAACTGGGGTCCAAGATGGTGAGCCCCTTAATGGAAAGGCTAGGTATTAATATTCTTTGTTACCTCTGCACCCAGTACAGTAAAATAAATTTGAAGCGAATGAATAAACAAGCAAACCAATGAATGGATGTCTCTTGGGCAGCTCCATCAGAGCAGCGAGGCCTCTCCCCACACCAACCCCTGAGAAATGTGAGTGGTGCTACTACAGCCACACAGGTACAGCTAAGGCCAAGAGGACTTGTTGACAATGCAGCCAGGAAGTGTGAAGGGAATCAGGCAGCAAGTCTGAAAGAAATGTGCAAATCCAGCCTCTCTGTTGCTTTTCCTTTTGGAATGTTTCTAATGCACCAAATGTGGATGGTGAAGCTCTAGATTCATTTTCCCCAGGAAAACATGTTTTCTTTGCTTGCTTAAGTGAAGCTCAGTGGGAAAAGGTTTGGCTGACTAGGAGAGTTGATGTTGGCAAATGTGGGTAGAACTGATGAATGCCATGATCCTCACCAATAGTTTGTATACCCTAAGAAATTAATAATAACACCGATGATGACAATAATAGATCGTACCATTTAATTAGTATATACTGGGTGCAAGGCATTATGCTAAGCACTTGACGTGCACTGTATACTGAAGAGTCACGATTGTACTCAGGACATAGATACTATTATTATCTCTGGTTTTAGAGGAGGTTTAATGAGATTAAGCCTCTTGCTCAAGGTCACATACCCAGTAAGTGGCAGAACAGTGATTTAAACCCAGGATGAGTGATAGCAAATTTACTTCTACACTGTAGTGCCATTTAATTTTGTTTTCATGGATAAATGGTCATACTCTTTAGGGAAGAGGTAGAAAGAAGAAAGGGTCTGCTAACTGCCAGACAGTATGCTAGGTGATTTATACAGGTTCAGCATCCCTAGTCTGAAATCCAAAATGCTTCAAAATCTGAAACTTTTTGAGTACTGCCAAGTGGAGAATTCCACACTTGAACTCATGTGATGAGGTGCAGTCAAACTGCAGTCGGCACTTTGTTTCATGCACAAAACCAGTTAGACTATTTTATCAAATCACCTTCAAGCTATGTGCATAAGGTGTATATGAAACAAAACAATTTCATGTTGACACTTAGGTCCCATCCCCAAAATCTCTCATTATGCACATGCAGATATTCCAAAATTAAAATAAAATTAGAAACACTTCTGGTCCTAAGATTCTTGGGGATAAGGGGTACTCAACCTGTATATGTAAACTCACTTGATGAAATGCTTAATGATGAAAACTGTATTATGTCCCTCTTTTGCAGATGAGGCACCTGTATCTCAGATAAGTTAACTAGCAGGTCTGAAGTCATAAACGATAGTTAGTGTAAGTGAAGAGAATTGAGAATGGCAAACCAATTTTAGTAATCAATCAATGCCAGAACATAGGCCAAAATAGGGTAGGTATGAGCAGTAGCTTATGCTAAGTGTTGAACCAGACCAGGGGTTGGCGAACTTTTTCTGTAAAGGGCCAGATATGGTCAATGGGATTTGGCCCATGGGCCCATAGTTTGTTGACCCTTGAACTAGATGATACTGATATGTGGAAAGTTTGAACCTTTGTGAGACTCCTGTTCCTAACAGTTTTCATAAATGAATCCATTAATAATTTCTACGTTTAATCTATCAACTTAGTAAAATCATTAACATATAATAAACCTGTGTAATTATTAAATAAACTCCAATGGGAAAATTCTAAGGTACATGCATGTTTTATAGAGGGAAAAATAAGAAAAATACATTCCACTGAGGGGGGTGGAAAGTAACACATTTGTACTATGAGCCCTGAATGTAGAACAGATGCTAAGGCTTAAACTGACATCCAAATCCTTCCCTCCTCTTTGGAGTATGGACCAGGGCTTAGATCAGTTGGTGGCTTGGGTAATTAAGAACTCTAAAGATCACTGCCTTCATTCTAAAAGGCCACATATTCACAGAAAGCTTTTTCCTAGTGTGGATGCCAGACACTTATGCACAGTGCCATTTTCACTGAAGAGTAAAAGAGCTTAGTTCACTGAGAAAGAAAGAATTAAAGGATTGGAAATATCTGAATCAGAAATAATCCATCCTCATAAACAGCAGGGAGAAGGCAGGGTACCGCAGGATGGCCTATCATTTACAGGGAAGAAAATACCTCTGGTAACTGACTGAAGTTCTGTCTTTGATCAATGACCTTCAGCAATGTTCCTAGTCCCAGGTCTACCTGCAAAACCTGAAAAACTCCCCAGAAATGGGTGATGGGAAAAAACAAACAAGAAGCACAGGGTGGTATTCATTTTGTTTGGAAAATTATCTGGCTCAATATCTGATTCAATAATCAATTATTTCAATATTCAGGATCTGAGTCAATACTCCATGTTTACTGGGCGCCCACTCAGTGCCTGGACCCATGCAAGGTTCAGGGAGACAACATTAGCAAGACAGCCAAGGTCTTTATCCTCAAGAACTTCAGAGTTTCCTGGGAGGATCATTTAGGAGATATGTTTTTAATCTCAACCATTAAAAAGTATTTCTAATAAGGTTTGCTTGCAAAAGACCTTCTCTGATTTTTATTTATTAAGGTATCTTAGGATGCTATTGTCTTTAAAAAAAAAAAAAAACTTTTATTTCGATAGTTTTTGGGGTACAGGTGTTTTTTGGATTAGCTCTTTAGTAGTGGTGTCTGAGATTTTAGTGCACCCATCACCCAAGCAGTGTACACTCTACCCAATATGTAGTCTTTTATCCCTCACCCACCTCCAAATGTCCCCACACCCCAGTTGCCAAAGTTCATTATATCACTCTTATGCCTTTGCATCCTCATAGCTTAGCTCCCACTTAGAAGTGAGAACATATGATGTTTTGTTTTCCATGTCTGAGGACCCTACTTTCCTAGGGCACATTCTCACCATTTTCTCCCTTCTTCCCTAATAACCCCAAACTTACTGAACTGGCTTTCTCTGCAGCTGCCAGGAGATATCACCTCCAAGTGTGTTACCGACAACATGGAACGTATCACAACATCCTTGGACAGCTCCTTTGCTTCTCACAATGAGCCATGAAGATACAGAAAGGGGGGTCAGCAATGTGAGGCTGAAGCACTTGGGTCATCATAATGCAGGGGGGACCAGTGCATGTGACCCTCCAGGGTGGCAGTGAGGAATTGATTGCTGGTCTCATTGCACTGACAAAACCTCAGGCAGTATGTCTTCACATGATCCATGTATCCATCCATCCAATCATTCATTCATTTCAAAAACAGTAGTAAAGCACATGTAGCAAAAATTTACCATTAGTGACACTTTGGTACTTTCACCATGTTTCACAACTATCACCACTATCTAGTTCCAGAACACTCATCACTCTGAGAGAGCCTCATGTCCATCAAGCAGTCACTCCCCACTTTCTCTCCCCCATCCCCTCCCTGGAAACCACTAATCTGCTTTCCATTTCTATGGATTTGCCTATTCTGGACCTTTCTTATGAATGGCATCTCACAATATGTGTCCTTTTGTGACTGCCTTCTTTCATTTAATGTTTTCTAGGTTCATTCATGTCATAGTGTGTATCTTACTTCATTGCTTTTTATGACTGAACAATACATCATTGTATAGATATACCATTTTGTTTATCCATTATCTGCCGATAGACATTCGGGTTTTTTCCTCTTCTTAGCTATTATAAAGAGCGCTATGAACATTCTTGTATAGTTTTTGCTTAAATGCTTATTTTCAATACTTTTGAGAACATACCCATTAATTAATTTTTAACAAGCATTTCTGAGCTTCTGTTATACTTCAGACACACTGTGATGGCGTGTTAAGAGGGAGTGTTAAAAAAGTAGTAAGATATGATTTAGGTCTCCAAGAATTAAAGTTAGACAAAGCAGAAACACATTAGTAATAATACTTATAACAACATATTACTAACAGCCAGGTTTTATTGAGCACTTACTACGTGCTGGGCTCTGTTTTAAACACTTTATGTATAGTGCCTCATGTAATCCTCACAACAAAACTATGAGCAGGTACTACTAATACCCTAATTAGAGAAGCCTTATCTAAGTATATGAGGGCCAAAGCAGGGAAGTGAATGGAGGTTATAGTCAAACCTAAGGAAACAGAGGAGATAACCCAGAGGGAGAGTGGAGAATGAGAAGGAGGGTGATTAAAGATGAAACCAAGGTGGGGAGGGGGATTGCAGGGAGATCTAAGGAATGGCCCAAGGAAGGGGAGAACTAGAGGAAGACTCAGAATAAATGGCTTGGGAGATGTTAGAGACAAAAAGAAGAAACTCTGTCAGAAATGCCAACGGAGAAGAGAATGTCAAAAACCCCATCTGCTGCTGCCAACTGGTAAAGCAACAGAAGAACCACCAGGGGCCCACTGGATTTAGGGTCCAGGAGTCTAGTGACACAGCAAAGCACATTCATACTGCAGTGGAGTCAGGAGCCAGAGGGCAGGATAGCAGAGACAGAAAGAGCAGAAAGGAGACAGAAGGCTATAGAAGGGAGAAGGGAAGTTCTTGGCTGACGTGGCCTGCAGGAGCAGAGTCTGACAAGCTGAAGAAACCGGGGAGAGAGCTGAAAGGAAGTTGAGAAATGCATTTTGCACACCTCCCAAGGACAAGAAATCCAGTGCAAGTAAAGCATCAATTTCCTAGGAAAAGGAACGAAGGAGCATTCACACCTAGGTATACTCAGGGTTAAAGCAACTGTTCTCACGAGTAGGCAGGCAAGGAAAGCATGGTACCTGCACACAAAGAAACAGAGAGCAGGCTGATCTGAGCTTACTGCCCCATTCCATTAGGAGTCAAGAGCTGCACCATCAGGAGGAAATGACTGTGGTAAGGAAGTATTTTTACCTGGGCGACGTACGTTGAGGTATGAAGAAGCAAAAACCCTTTTTTCAGACACTTTAGAACCAAGGAAATACATCAATCGTAAGACTTTTACCAAGAAAGCTTTTCAAAGACATATGCCAGCTATCTGATAGCTAAAATCAAGAACTCAGGAATGGGCAGGTGCCAGTATACAAGGAGGGGCAGAGAGGTATGATATCACCTAAATTAAAAATATATAGAAGTTCTGGCCAGGCACGTGGCTCACACCTGTAATCCCAGCACTTTGGGAGGCCGAGGAGGGCAGATTGCTTTGAACTCAGCAGTTCGAGACCAGCATGGCCAACATGGCAAAATCCTGGCCCTACAAAAAATGCAAAAATTAGCCAAGTGTTCGTGGCGCATGCCTGTAGTCCCATCTACTCGGGAGGCTGAGGCTGGAGAATCACTTGAGCCCAGGAAGCAGAGGTTGTGGTGAGCCGGGATTTCACCACTGCACTCCAGCCTGGGCGACAGTGAGACCCTATCTAATAAATAAATATATATAACCTCTTCTATATCATTTTTAACAGCTCTGCTGAGGTGGAAGTGACATACAAAAACTGCAAATATTTAACACACACAATTGGATGAGTCTGGACACACACATATACTTACGCAACCGTCACCACAATCAAGGTAACAGATATCTCCAAAAGTGTCTTGTGTCTTTTTGTTTTTCTTGTTTGTTTTATTGTGGTAAAAACACTTAACATGAAATCTACCCTCTTACACATTTTTAAGTGCCCACTTAAAAACTGTATGGTTGACCACAGACATGTATTGTACAGCAAATCTCTGGAATTAATTCATCTTGCATAACCATCACTTTATACCACTTGGACGACTCCCCATTTTGGTGTTTACACAACTGTATATGTTTATCAAAATTCATCAAGTCCTACACTTAAAGGGGTAAATTTTATTGCATGTAAGTAATACCTCAATAAATTAGACACGTAAAAATTGAAAAAAAAAAACAGTAACAGGAGCAAACAAGGTCAGGTACATTTAAGATAAAACAAACACTATCTAAAAGTTAGAACAAAGAGGAACTGAGGAGGAAAAACATCACATAGATGAATTTCATGCTCCTTTATTAGTCCTTGATAACTAGATTTTAAAAAAGACCATAGAGAACCATTACTTAACAAAACTATAAGTGAATAACTAAAAAGAATAGCAAAAACTTGACTTAACTGGAGATTAATAGATTCTAACTACTAGATGTGTTATCTCATTTCTACCTATTTACAGTCACACTATCAGATGGTCACTATGCCCAGTGGAAGATAAGGAAACAGAGACAAATTAAGATTGGGTAATGTGGCAAAGGCCTTGCAGCCACAGGAACAGGAAGTCAAACCCAACTCAGTTGCTGTGAAGGTGACAATAGCCAATCCCAGTCATTTATATGTGTAAAGCTGCCAGTTTTAAATGCAACAATAGCATTTCCTTATGTCACCCTATCTCATTTTCATCTTTCCACTATACAATAAAGGGCACAACAAATTCATGTGGGATTTGTTTTTTCCATCAGTTTCTGGGTCCAATATTTACCAAATCATGTGATCAGATGCACCTAAAAATAAGCTCCATTAAAAATCACCCAGATCCAGAAGTCTATTAAGCTATGAACATAGAGAAAAATCACTGCTTGTAACTGACAGCCAATCACAGACACAGTGATCCTACAGAATTGGGGTAGAAAGTAAGTATGATTCTGCAAATGTTTCTTTGGATTCCCATTTATAACCTTTATAGTTACACTGAACCTGTCTACAGCAGGATGAAATGTTTAAAGCGTTTTCTCAAACTTTTTCATTTGAGGACTATGCCACTTGGACAGGAAAAATCCTACAACACAGATCTGATCTGGAAACAGTCGATTTCAAGTATTCTCTCCCACTGTTCCTATAAACTATCCGTGCGCCCCAGGGTATGTGCCGATCATCAGGAGCTGTGGAAAAGAGGCCCCAGACTAAGGGGTCAGAAAACTCATCCAAGAGAATTTGATGCTAGACCTTGCTCTGAAGGATGAACAGGAATTATCCAGAGAAAGAAGTTAGAGTTGAGGCTACTCCAAGGAGAAGGAGGAAAAAGTCTTGAAGTCCAATGGCACATACAGAATGCAATTTGTATATGGCTATAGCTGTGTTGTCCAATGAGAGCCACATGTGAGCAGTGAGCACTTGCAATGCAGCTGGTCTAAAGTGAAATACGCTGCACATTTTCTACTATATTAAAAAAAAAGTAGCTACACTTAAAAGTAGAAACATGCAAAATTAATTTTAATGAATATTTAATATTTTATTTAATCCAAAATATCTGAAATGTCATTTCAACACATGGTCAATACAAAAGTTATTAAGATATTTTACAGTCTTTTTTTGGTACTAACTCTTTGAAATCCTCTGTGTATAGAGTTTCTTTGCTTCCATCTATCTTCTCCCCAGTACAGTTTGGGACCCTCACCACAATCGACATCCCCATTTCTGCTTTCTAGCCCAGGCTGTGGATGGTTGGCCACACTTCAAGAAATAATGCAGCATTGCTACTTATTTTGAATGTCCATCATTTGCAGAGTAACATTAAATAATAATAATAAAGCACCAGTACAAATACTGCCTCTCTCTAACAATGCAATAATCAAGGAGGTGCTGCAAGCAATACAGTACCCCAGGGGTTATAGACAAGGAAGAGGTCTGCAGGGCTCGGGGACCTGACCAAGGTCACACTTCAGTGAGGTCTTTCACCTCTGGGGCCAGGGTTCTTTCCTTACTCTACCACTAGCACAGCTCTTCAGGCTGGTGAGTGCCAGGGAAAGCAGACTGCTTCTCTTGCCTGCCTTGGAGCGTCCACCACTGGGTGGCTGTAAGGGGCAACGTCACAGTCATAGGACCAGGTCAGATGGAGGCGTAGGAAGGAGGAGGCTGTGCTAGCAGTGCAGACGCAGGTCTGAGAGGAAGGTTGGACCTGGATGCAGCTTGTCTCCTGGAGACAGAAGCTTGCAGGATGCCCCCTTGGCCATAGAACGTGATCATCAACAAGCTCCTAGGCTGAACCCAATATGTGAAATTCACAGCCGCTGTATAAGCAGGGCTCTCACCAAGTGTGTGGCATGACAGCTGACTCAGTTTGTGGCTAATCCTGCCAATGTTCCTCCTGTAACTTCTCTCCACTTAATACAATTGCCAGTGTCCTCTGCTCTCATGTTTAGGCAGCCAAGTGCAAGGGACACTGCATGTGTGATGCTGTATAGGCTTGGGACAAGGGGGTGGGGTAGAGGATGGACTATGACGAATCATGGATCATGCCAGCTCCACGCAAAGGCATTCAAATTCAATTTTTTTAAAAGCACACCTGTCAGCCAATTGCAGCACACCTAGGTGCAAGTTCACAAGTTCAGCTCTAGAACATGACACTCTCTTAAAGCCCTTTCCTCTGCTGTCCCTAAATGGTAAAAAGAGAGTAACACTGGTTAATTCTGAGAATTTACTATATCCTAGGCACCATTCCAGGCACTTTATTTGCACTAAATCATTTAATCTCATAAAACACCTATGGATGCAGGAACAATTATTCTACTCATTTTACAGATAGGGAACTGCAGTACAGAGAAATTAAGTTAACTACCCCAGACTGCACAGAGAGGAACCCCAGAAGCTGGGATGGGAACCCAGGCAGGGAGGCTCCCAGAGCCTGGCCCTCTGTAAAGGGTATCTAGTGTCAGCAAAATTTGCTTTTTTAATGAAGGAACTATCTTCTCTATTTTGATGCTAAATGGGACACTGGCTTTATCATACCTCTTGGAGAGAGGGTCACCCCTACCCTACCACAGAGGGACTGGAAATGAATGTCTCCGCCTTCCTACCGGGACAGTGCATCTTTCTTCTTTTGGAGAGATTCTCGCTGGAAACCACAGTGGACAATTGCAGGAGGCACCCAATTCTCTGCTTTCTGGGGAGTTCCCTGTGGTCTTTCCCTCACCGCACCTCCCGCCTCCTTGCCCTGCCCATAGCACACTCCTACCCTGCCTGCCTCTGCCTGCTGGTACCTTTGCCTCCCACCATGCTCTTCCCTCTGCCTGGGCTCTCCCTTCACCTTCTAGTTTCCAGCAGTGACTTACCCAGAAATCTTGCCCTCCTCTGTTTCTCCAGGCCAAGGTGCCCATCACCTCCTCTGGAGCCCTGCAGCACTTGGCAAATACTCTCAATACAGGAATTTACACAACTTATTTTTATTCATGAGTCTGTCTCTGAAAATTGCAAGTTCCCCCAGGATACACTGGAAATGCTAAGAAGGCTTAGAGAAATAATAATAATAATAATAATCATAATCATAATTTTTTAAATGGTGTCCGTTTAGGTCAGGTTGACCTCTTATGAAGGGACCTGGCTTTCTGGAACCTGCTGTCCTGGTTCTCATCCTTACTGTTGGACCCCAGGCTCACCTTGAGCCTTGAGTGATGTCCCACATCCCGTGAGTCTTTTCCAGATGGCTTTGGGTCCACAGCCTGGTTTCTTAGGTCCAGGGACACTCTCTCTTGCCTGCCTTGTCACCTATTGGCACCTGCTTACCACAGAACAGGCACCAATAGGCCTGGCTCGCAGACACAGTATATCTTACTGAATATAGAAAATGTAGAAAGAAAGTGAATTTTGAGCCAGGAATGATGGCACATCAGAAGGAAATATCTTTATTGAAGTTTCTGGATATAGTTTGTAACTTTTCAGCCCCTAACACACTCCCACTCAAAACACTTCAAGAGCCTGCTTTCACCTTAATCAGGTATTCTCAGGCTTGGCATTATTGACATTTGGGGTTGGATAATTCTTTGTTGTAGATGCTGGTCCTGTGCACTGATGGAGGCTTGACAGCATCCACAGTCTCTCCCCACTAGATGCCAGTAGCACTTCCCCTGTGTTCCAACCCTGTTATGACAACAACCAAAAATGAATCCAGACACTGCCAAATGTCATGAGGTGCAAAATCACCTAAGTTGAAAAGCTCTGCCCTAACTCGCCCTTGAGTCATGCAACCACTCACTCAACTTCATTTCCCTCAAACGCACCATGATTTTAGACACTCAGACAATGCACCAGCTTCAGCCTCCATTCTTCCTGCTGTTGCATCTGTTTTTCCAGTCAGCCACCAACTAAAGATAAGGGTATCTTTACTTGTCATAGGTTTGAATTTAAATTCCATCCCTTACTAGCTGTGTGTCCTCTGACAATACAGGCAATCCTGCTGTGCCTGCTCTTCATCAGCAGAATGGAGATAATGGTATCTCAGAGGGCTGCTGTCAAGTCCAAAGATATCCAATGTGAAGTGCCCGGCAGGAGCAAGCACCTGAGAATTCATTCATTCCTTGGATATCCAAGACCACTTCTCTGGGAAATGAGAAAGCAGAGGGGTTGCAGTCCCCACCCTTTTGCCTCAGTTCCCCTGCCCCAGGGCACTGCCCATTGTCCTTTTTTTTTTTTTTTTTTTTTTGACATGGAGTCTTGCTCTGTTGCCAGGCTGGAGTGCGATGGCGTGATCTCGGCTCAGTGCAACCTTTGCCTCCCAGGTTTAAGCAATTCTCCTGCCTCAGCCTCCCGAGTAGGTGGGACTACAAGTGCATGCCAGCATGCCCAGCTAATTTTCGTATTTTTAGTAGAGATGGGACTTCATTATGTTGGCCAGGATGGTCTCAAACCCCTGACCTCAGGTGATCCGCCCACCTTGACCTCCCATAGTGCTGGGATTACAGGCATGAGCTACTGTGCCTGGCCCCACTGTTCTTTTCTACGTATGTGTGGACAGAGGGGCAGTTCATCCACAGCCAAACCTGAAGGACCGAGGAAGCATCAGGAACCACACCAGAGGCCACGCGAGGGCATTCCCTGGGCCTCTGTCCTGACCTGGAGGACACGGACTCATCAGTACAGCACCCTTTCTAATAAATCCACTGTACTGAAGATCGACCGGTCAGCACATTTCCCTGGTGCCTTGAGCCTCATTCTGTTTGAGGTCCTGTAACAAAATACCACAGTCTGGGTGGCTTATAAACAACAGAAATTTACTTCTCACAGTTCTGGAGTCTAGAAGTCCAAGAGAAGGCACCACCAGCAGATTTGGTGTCTGTTGGAAGGCCACTTTCTGGTTCACAGACAGCATGTCCTAGGTGTACCCCTCACGTGGTGGAGAGGGTGAGGCAGCTCTTGGGGGCCTCTTTTATAAGGGCACTAACCCCACCATGGAGGTTCCTCCATCATGATCTATTCGAGTTCTGCTGAAATATAACCCACCTTGGGTTAGGATTCACACAAACATTCAGACCATACCACCTTCGTTCATGTCAGCACCCTCATCTCCCATATCCACCTCCCAACCCAGCATAGCCACCTGTGTGAAGGTATAATCTGTGTAATGGAGACTTCTCCATATGACTTCAAATATGGCAGACATTTTCAAATATGGTATCATAGGTACAGAGCTCTACATAAAACCCTCTCCCTCACCCCTTTATATAGTCAATTCTCATTATCCAAGAAACAGGTTGAGCATCCTTCATCCAAAAATCCAAAATCTGAAATGTTCCAAAATCCTTAGCTTTTTGAGCGCCAACATGACACTCAAAGGCAATCCTCATTGGTAAGGAATATAATGCAAATATTCCAAACTCATAAAAAAAATCCAAGATCCAAAACCCTTCTGGTCCCAAGCATTTCTGATCAGGGATACTCAAACTGCAGTTACATTCCAGAAAGTCACCACAAACACTGAACTGGTGAATACGGAACCACTGCTGCTAGGGGAAATACGGGGTTAGGTTCCTGCAAGCCTCTGTTCACAACACTGTCATCAACTCATCACCACATAACCTTGTGTTAAGTGTGTTTCTGTTTAAGGACACACTATTTAATGTACATTGTTGATTCATTAACATGGAGTTCATGGCCAACAATGTTGTAACTCGTGCCTCCAAGAAGCTTCTCTTACACACATATTTTCTCCGTAAGGTAGATCACAGGCGTCCTGAGCTTAGGAACACGAGGCAGCACTTCAGCACTGTGCTTGGGGCCTTTTCAAACAGTAAAATCATCAACAAAAGCACAAAAACAAGGAAGAATACGACAGCAAATAGACCACAGAAAGGATACTTGTTTACAGCATGAGAGAGGAAACAAGAAGGCAGAGGTTGCCTTGTTTTTTGTTTGTTTGTTTTTGTTTTTTTGAGATGGAATCTCACTCTGTCACACAGGCTGGAGTGCAGTGGCGCAATCTTGGCTCACTGCAAGCTCCACCTCCCAGGTTCACACCATTCTCCAGCCTTAGCCTCCTGAGTAGCTGGGACTACAGGCGCCTGCCACCACACCCGGCTAATGTTTTGTATTTTTAGTAGAGACGGAGTTTCACCATGTTAGCCAAGATGGTTTTGATCTCCTGACCTCATGATGCACCCGCCTTGGCCTCCCAAAGTGCTGGGATTACAGGCGTGAGCCACCATGCCCCGCCGAGGTCACCTTGTTCGACCTCAGCTGGGAACAGGCACATCAGGCAACTCAAATGTTTCCCTACCCTGCACATGTCTTCAAAGGAGCCCTGAATATTGATTTGGGGGCTACAAATACATTTTAGCAAATAGGCAAATTCTCAAATACAAAAATCACAAATAATGAAGACTGACGACATATGCCTATACCTATTTAAGGATATGCACGTGCGTGCACACATACCCATACACACACAACCTTCACCTGGTGGGGCATTGGCAGCATGAGGACAGCAGACTCCCCTCATACACAGGTGGAAGCTCTGTCTACTCTTCTACCCTGAGAAGGCTACTGCCTGTCAGAAGGAAACTTCATGTTCACACGGGCACTGTCTAAACAAAGCAGGGCACTGCACAGTGGCAGGATCCACCCTGGATGCCTGTTTTTTGGTCAGCGGAAACCCGGAGGTTTGAAGGCGTAATGGGAGTAATGGGTCCACTTAAAAAAGAACCATGTTGTTTCATTAGGGCTCCTTGTGAGTCCCTGGGAGTTGGATACTACCTGTCTCCTGCCTACCTGCTTTCATTCTCCAGGAGTGCCTCCTGATCACAGGCTCAGCAAACGTTCACAGACCTCAAGTTCCATGTTGACTCTCGTGTGTTGGCTATAGAGAAAGGAGAGGACTCCACAACTCTGCCCACCCCAAAGGCACCTCACATCAGTGGCTCCAGCAACTTTGCTGGCTGCTCCAGGGTGTGATGGAGCCCCAACTGCCCAGGCTTGGGGCCAGCACACCAGCTGCGGATTTCATCACCACTCTCCTTGTTTTAGAAACAGGGTCCAAAGACAAGCATGCAAATATGCTGTGCTCTGGCCAGATTTTAAATAATACACTAAAATGTTAGTTCAGAACATACTTGGCCCCTCTCCTACATGTGCTACATGTGCTTGCTCATGAAATGTTTTGAAAAGCGTGGGGAGCAGGTACTATATTTCAATGCCTCTTTTTGGTTTTAAGGTTGTAAGACTTTTTTTGTTTTGTTTTCTGTTAGAGCTAAAATGTTTTTCTGGGTGAGCAGAAATAGCCTTTTTGCCTTTTAACATTTAGCTGAAAGGAAAAAATACTACATTTCCTTGGTCATCATGGCAAATGTCATGCTGGAGGATTTTGACACATACACAACTAGCTAGGAAGTTAGAGTTGTAACTCAATCTAAGTCTGGGACCAGCCCCCGCCACCAGGAAACCCGTAGACATAGCTAGATCTCTTCCACTGAAGAATGGGGACTTCTCTTGGGAGAATGTAAGGGTGAATCCATAAGATGCCAAGCCCAATGAGGGAGCGCTTGTACCAGAAGAGGAATTATACAGATTGAGTCTTATGAATGTTATGAAGTAAAAGTAGATTTTGGTAATGTTTCTAATAGAAAGACAACAATAATTATAACAAGAGGCCAGGCACTGTGGCTCACACCTGTAATCTCAGCACTTTGGGAGGCCAAGGTGGGTGGATCACCTGAGGTCAGGAGTTTGAGACCAGCCTGGCCAACATGGAGACACCCCGACTTTACTAAAAATACAAAAATTAGCCAGGCATGGTGGCGCATACTTGTAATCCCAGCTATTTGGGAAACTGAGGCAGGAGAATTGCTTGAACCTGGGAGGTGGAAGTTGTAGTGAGCCGAGATTGTACCACTGCAATCCAGCCTGGGCAACAGAGTGAGACTTCACCTCAAAAAAAAAAAAAATTATAAAAAAAGGCAAACACAAGAAATTTTACTCCACAACAATTAGTTCTTAGTATCCACATGTAGTAGTCAGATATTGTACACCATTCCTACCCCAAAAAATGATTTATTCATTCATTCATTCAACAAATATCTACTAACTGCCTTTATGTGCCAGGCACATTTCTATACATGTACTATATACAATGAAAAGATGAGCTTTACCTCCCAAAGTGTGTAGCAAGGACACAGGTGTATGTGCAACACACACTATCACACCAAAAAATGATGCAAGGTGACAGTGCTATACACAATGTGGACCTGGAAGCAAACCCTTGTGTTGTTGGAGGTGGGTGGAGGCAGAGATGGCTTCTGAGAGGAAGGGACCTCTGAGCTGACTTTACATGGAGCAACATGAGTTTGCCAGATCCTCTGGCTAGGGGAAAGAGAAAGGAGATTCCATGCAGAGGAACCAGAATGTGCCAAGCAAAAAGGCGCCAATAAACAGCGCCACCCTAAGGGTAACCACGGAAAGTGCAGTGCCGGCTGTAAGCGCACAAAGAAGCTGGACACATCGTGAGTGCCGTAAATACTGTGCCTGTGTGAGCACACGTGCGAAGCCTGTGCTAGTGTGTCTGTGTGTGCACCCTCTGTCTGTCTGGAGAATGGGCTGGGGACAAAGCTTTGCATGGAAGCAGGGGTCGCTTGTTTCTACCCTGGCTTCTTCTCACTCCTTGTCTGTGATGAACTTCCTTTGTTAGCACTAGAATTTGATGCCATTGGTCCCCACGGTGGTTTGTGGAGCCCTATTCACCTCACCTAGTGAGAAGACGTGGTAAATTAGAGGCCCTGTTCTAGCCAGGACACTTCCGTGCTACATAATAAGCACAGGCTAGAGAATTCTAGAGGGCCACTCTATGACTCACTCTCTGTGCTTACTAATCCAAGTAGAACTTAGCAGAATCTACTTGAGAGAAAGCTCACAGGAGACTAGAAAGTGTCATTTTAATGATGTCAGCTAAACTTCTCTTTCCTCTCCTCTGTCTGCTGCTTTCCCCAGGTGGAGAAGTAAAAGACTGTAAGGAAGGAAGGGGGCATACAGACTTTTCCAGTCTCTGATCCTGCACTGAAACTCGGGGCACACACTCTCCTCTGCAGGCACGGATGATTATGTCCTCTGTCTGAGAAAGGAGACATGCACTGTAGTTTGATGGATGGGCCATGAGTGGCTTGCCTGGGTACTTTCCAGGGCGATTAGGCAGGGGGCTGTAGAAAATGTTCAGGTTGGAAGCATCTGAATAAGGCAATCAGAAGGGAAGGAAGATAGGGGCATTTCAAAGCCATCTTGCATCTCTGCAGGAAGAGGGGAGCAAAGAGGAGGGAAGAGAGCCACCTTCTTGATTTAGCTGCCTATGGATTTGCTCTTGAGAGCTCTTGGTGCTGAATCCTGCAGACAAAGCAGACAGGGAAAGAGCCTTATGCCAGCTGGATTTGGGAGAATACTGAAGTGACCTTGACCTTTAGTCCTGCCACTACGTCCTCGTGGTCCCCCAAAAGTAGGCTGGTTGAAAACAACACAGCCAAAAACTGTGATATAGATATTTGAGAGATAATACGATCCAGGAAAACAGGAGAGATAACAAGGTCTGGAAGTCAACAGAACAAGGACCAAACAATTAATCCATCTGTAAAATGGGTTTAATTTATTTCATATGGGATTATCTGTGTAATATGTGTCTTATCCATATTGATTTTTATTATATGTCGAGTGCTGTCTTTATCATGTGGCAATGCTTCTGCATTATGTCCCCACAACAGCACCTCAATACTACAGGATAGGTGGGGAGACAAATGATACTAATAGCCAAAGAAAAGCATAACCAGAGGGACATTCTACCACAGATCACCATATAAAACTTCAAGCGGGGGGAGTAATTTGTACTCTTATGGGTTAATCTATATGCTGGTCGTTTCTGTGTAGAGCAGTTAATCTAGAAAATGGTACTCTCTGTTTCCTCTCATACCTCTGCAACATGCTCTGATAACTAAAAACCTCTTATTACTTGTCATTTTAATATTTTAAATGAATATAAATGTAAGAACTCACCGGGTTTATTGAGACATAGGTTCCTACCATCTAAAAATCTCTTTTTGTTTTTTTACAAAGGATAAAAAGCAGCACAAATAGATTAAGGTATTTCAAAACTTCTTTAGAGCCCAACTCTTCTGGATCATTTACAAAGACAGTTTTAAAGTGCTTTATAAAGTTATCTGAAAGCAGAGTTCAAAAATACAAATTATATCTCATCTCTCTTGCTATCAAAAAAAAAAAAAATCCCCAAGAAACTGCACCATGCTTTTGTCTTCTCCTCCATGACCAAAGCTGCCCTTTGGAAGTAAAATGCCATACAACATAATTGGTGGTGCAGCAGCCCGGCTCTCTGCAGAAGCTAGGGTTAGACTTTTTTACATTCTACAAAGCACCACTTTATCTTTCTGCTTCAAGTTGAAATCACTTTTTTCCATGAACAGTGCCAGATGCTCTGTTTGAGAAGCATCACCAAAGCCCAGGCATGAATTCCTTCCACTGCTGAGACATTCTAATACACCAGGTTAATTGGGATCTGAGAATGGTTACTGCTCCTAAGGGTCCCATTCAATTAAATGTTCCTACAATTTGCATTTGGAAAGCACATCATCATCACTGCCTGGTGCTTTAATGAAAACTTGAGTCCACAAAATTTGGGTGCTAGACACAGTATCCTGAAAGGGTCATATCCTGAAATATTCAGAAATGCAATTTTGTGCCCAGTTCTAAGAGGAATTTTCCTGTCCCATGTACCCTGGGGACACAGTGATGTTGCATTGTGCACAGTGGGAAAAACATCTTCCTGAGAGACACTGGCACACACGATACATTAATGGGCCATGAGAATCATCCTCAGCTAAAATCTGAGCTGTTCGTCCCTCCACTCCCCTGGCTACAAACCTCTTTGTCCGCACTGGCGTCAGTGCTGGCCTCGGTCAGTACAAAGCCTGAACTCTTTTCTCTGCGTCCCAAATCTGTCACAAAGTAAAAATGCCCTGACCTCATCTGAGCCACGGGTGCAGTTATGGTGTGGCTGGGGCTGCCAACCCAGGCCCCTGTTTCTGTCTGGGTCATTTCTCAACCTATCTCGACTCAACCTTGTTACTTCAGATCAGAGCTGCCCATAATTAGCTGGACACAAATGCCCTGCGGCTGCCAAAATGATGAGGCTCTGATGCCTTCTGGATGACTCACGGAATGAACCAGGAGGGGATGAAACACACCAATTCCTAACAAAATTGCATGAAAATGACACCAAATTCAGAAAGCTTCACACAATCTCCTTGAGGGCTCCTATTTGAGTTTCTCTCCTCCCTTCAATGAAAGCAAGGGGCTGGAATCAATGTCCTCAAGGCTGGACTGGCTCAATTGACCAAGGGCTTACTCCTTCCTGATCCCTCCAGGAGTACATTCTGGCAGCAGAAGCAATTTAGAGCAGGTGTACACACCCACACTCCTAAGAATTTCCCTCAACACACACACACACACACACCCTGCGAGCTGCCCACAATCCAAGTGCACCTGTAGACAAAAGATTCCTTTTGGACTTGGTACCTCTCAACAAAACCCTCCCTTAGGCAAGGCCTGCCAACTCCCACTCCCTAGGTGACGCCAGGCTGGTGAGAGGAGGAAGGATGAGCAGGCAACATAGAAAAACAAAAGGGAAGGAAAGTTGTGGGGTGGGGTGGGAGTCTCAATCCTGGATTCTAAAGTGAACAGTCAATGAAGGATATTTTTAAAGAGTCTGAAGCTCAAGAGAGCCTCAGAGGCCCAAATGAGATCGTTCCTCACAATGGAGGATATTTATTTGGACCTGCCAGGTCTAGTTTTAAAAGTCCTTCTTCAGTATCACATAGAATCCAGGCATCTGAGCAGGATCTCGGGCCTCTAAATCATTACGGAACATCCAAACATCCAGGGGGATAAATGTTTCCTCTGGGGATCCCTGAGGAGCCAGGGCTTGGCTTTGGGTTTCCCAAGCACTGGGATGCTGGTGGTGGGAGAGGGGTCCGCATATGCGTTTCTCTTTAATCATATGTCTTCTATCCAATTCCCCTGTTCTCTGGGGCACTTGACTTTAATATATACCTCTTCCCCTTCCCAAAAGATTCTGAAAACCCTCATCAACCACTGGGTATCCCCACGGTCCACTCTCCCTAGGTCTGTTTGCTGTCATGGGGGAGCTGAGGTCCCTAGCACCTCTTCAGATGGTGGTGATGACTGTAATCCTCCCAACAGCTGGCATGGCACACGCGGAAAAGTCTAGAGGTAGGACTGCTGCCCACACTCAAAAACTCGTGGAAAGACAAAGTATGGGAGAAGGTAATGGATAAGGCCTGGATTCCAGACCACACACCATCAACTGACACTCTCTGTGACCCTGAGCAAGTCACTTAATTCTGTGAGCTGCCACTTCTTCATCTGCAAAAGGGGGGTATCTAAGGAAAAAACTTTCCAGAACACACTCGAAATACATTTTTTAAAAAACTATCTAATTTTTAAGGATGATAGTATTAAGCTTGCTTCTGCTTCTTCCCAACACACTGCTCAACTCTCTTTCTCTACCAGAGATGGGATGGAGCTGTGGCCAATGAGGTGCCACTTCTGGCCTGGTCCACAAGATTTCCCAGGCCCCTTCCACCAGGGTCTTTTCTCCTCCTGCTTGATGCCGATAAGCACAGCAACCTTGAATGGGAGGAACTGAATACAGCAACAGTAACATGGCAAGAGCTACTACACAGAGCTGCCCACATATTAGTAAAACCTGTTCTGGATTCACCTGAGCATAAGAAAGAAAAATAAGCAATGATGCACGTGAGGGTTTGCTTCTTGCAGTAGCTGTCAGTCTAACAAATACATTTACCATGCCCTAAAACGGGTAGAAAGTATAAAGCACTATTAAATATTTCACCTAAAAATGACCAAAAAGAAAAAAAAAAAACAATGACAGATGACAGGGCCATTGTATCTACTTTTAGAGCTCCGAGCAATCACACGGAAGTCTTGTGATTAATGGAACATTCCAGGTAAGTCTAAAATTTCCAGCAAGTTTCTACCACAGGTTTGCTTTTCCTGCAAACCTACTTTCACAAACTGAAAATTAGCAGGTTCCCCATCCATACTGAGAGGTGAAGCCAGCTGAGCTTCTGGGTCAGGTGGGGACTTGGAGAACTCGTGTCTAGCTAAAGGATGGTAAATGCACTCTGTAACATAGACTAATCAGCACTCTGAAAAATGGACCAATCAGCAGGATGTGGGTGGGGCCCAATAAGGGAATAAAAGCTGACCACCCCCCCCCCACCCCCCGCCACCCCAGCTAGCAGTGGCAACCCACTTGGGTCCACTTCCACACTGTGGAAGCTTTGTTCTTTCGCTCTTCACAATAAATCTTGTTGCTGCTCACTCTTTGGGTCCGCACTGCCTTTATGATCTGTAACACTCACTGTGAAGGTCTGCTGCGTCACTCCTGAAGTCAGCGAGACCATGAACCCACCGGGAGGAACAAACCACTCCAGACGTGCCATCTTTAAGAGCTGTAACACTCACTGCGTCAGTCTGCGGTTTCACTCCTGAAGTCAGCGAGACCACGAACCCACCAGAAGGAAGAAACTCCGGACACATCTGAACATGTGAAGGAGCAAACTCCAGACGCACCATCTTTAAGAACTGTAACATTCACCCCGTGGGTCCATGGCTTCATTCTTGAAGTCAGCGAGACCAAGAACTCACCAGAAGGAACCAGTTCCAGACACAATAAACTTAATATCTATGCAATAAAATCCCGTGGTGTGATCCAATCAGATGAAGTGTGACTTGGGGCATTGACTCTCACTACCCACACCTCTTTCTCATTAGCACAACATTCAGGAGTTAATCAGTCCCAGGCTGCTGCCCCTCTAAGAGTTAAACCCTCACTAGAGAAACTGTAGCAGGCCTGCTCACCCTAACAGCTGAACAGGGTAGCCTCCACAATAACTGTCTCAGCACTGACTGGTGAAGTTAAATATTTAAAGCTGAAAGAGCCAGTGCCCATATACAAAGGCTGGAATGTAACAAAAGCTCACCAAGAGTCTTGCCTAGGCCTTTCCTGGGCCTCGAAGCATGACAAGATAACAAAGGAATTCTTAACAGGACCTATTTAGGATTAAACAGGTGTACTGGGGGTCTGAAGGAACTCCCAAACCTCCATGATTTAGCAGGAGACGAGGGTAATCACCCCCAGCACCTGGACCCATTTAGATTAATTTACTGAGGTTGCAGAGGAAGGTCTTCAGGAATCAGATCTTAGTTACAGATTGGAAGAAGTTAATCACTTATGTCTTTAGATGAATGCACACTTACACATAGACTTATATACTTAAAGTATACAAGCTCTGGAAAACTTTGTAATTTTGAGTTGGTCTGGTGATATTTTCCAGGCCTTCTCCCTGTACCTGGCTACAGAAATAAACTCTCCCCTCTCCCAGTTCATCTGCATCTCGCTATTGGGTCGTGAAAATAAGCAGCCTGACGACCCTCAGTTTGGTTTGGGAACAAAGCATCTGGTGTGCTGCTGGGGATGGGGTGCAGTAGACAGCCTGAGATCACCACGAGGCTCCTATAACATCACTGCTGGGCTCTCCGTTGGGCTTAGGACCTGCCATAGCCATCTCCACCTCTCATTCTCTCCTTCCCTGGCTCACCCTTCCCTCCTCAGCACCAAGTCTCTCCTATTGCTGTTTGGCCAGTTTTCAGTTGTTTCCTGTTTTCTTTCTCAGGCCACAGGAAATCCTTGCTCTGTAACTCTTTTTTTTTTTTTTTTTTTTTTTTTTTTTGAGATGGAATTTCACTCTTGTTGTCTAGGCTGGCTAGGCTGGAGTGCAATGGCATGATCTCGGCTCACCACAACCTCCGCCTCCTAGGTTCAAGTGATTCTCCTGCCTCAGCCTCCAGAGTAGCTGGGATCATAGGCATACGCCACCATACCCAGCTAATTTTGTATTTTTAGTAAAGACAGGGTTTCTCCATGTTAGTCAGCTTGGTCTCGAACTCCTGACCTCAGGTGATCCACCCGCTTTGGCCTCCCAAAGTGCTGGGATTACAGGAGTGAGCCACTGTGCATGGCCGCTCTGTAATTCTTAAAATGTCCACTCCAGTAGCTACCTCATATGCTACCTCCTGCTGCAGTCTGTGGCATCTTCTGAGCCTGTCTGTATGACCACCAGAGTTTGTTCTTGGGCCCTGTGAGCCTGCGATGGCTGCACCAGGACCCAGAAGAGCTGAGCTGAACTTCTGGCTCAGCAGCGACTACACCTCGTGACCCTGAATAATTCTCCCAAGTCTTCTGAGTCCAGGTTTCCTCCCCACACGATGGGAATTTTATAATATCTCTGTCCCAAGGTTTTCATAAAATCAAATGCATTCATTCATTCAGCACACATGTGCTGGGTCCCTTCCATGTTCTGAGAACCATCTTAAGTTTTAAACATGTAACAGTGAATGGGACGCTCTCAGAGAGCTTGCATTCTGGTGAGGAATGACAATAAATAAAAGTATTTTATGCTAGATGGCAATAAGTGAAGAAAAACAAAGCCAAATAAGGGGACCAAGAGTAAAGGTGGCAGATGAGTAGGGGAAGGGTATTTAGGGAAGTCCTCTCTGATGGGAAGACCCACAAGCAGGGGCCTGAATGAAGCCAGAGAGCAAGTGCAAAGGCCCTGAGGTAGGATTTGCAATACACTGTAGGGGAAAATACACTGAAAACTGCTCTATGAGTGTGAGATATGACTCATCTCTGGAATCCCACACATCTTGGACTGAGATGTTTTTAATCAACCGCATTACCTGACATATGCCCTATTTTCCTTTCCTCAAAGTAGAACCAGAGAGCTGGTCTTCTGCCCCACCATTCTTCCCTCTCCTTCAAGAGGACACGCCACTATTGCCTATGCCCTTCAGACAAAATCAGGAAAATCGGCCTTTCTTTAGGAAAATGGGAAGAGAAAGCCTCAGAAGTTCAAACAAGTACTTGCCAAGGCAGTCCTGACTATGCCTTTCTTATCACATCCTTGCCAGCAGGCAGCCAAGACTTAATGAATCTTCTAGAAATGCTTTGTAATTCTACTGGGATAATGGATAATGCAATTAGGAGATAAAGAAATTGACTACAATGAGATAAACTAAGTATTCAAAAATCATGTTTCAGACAAGTCTGCTTAAAGGGTCCTCTCAGAGCAGAATGGCAAATTTCATTCAGAAACGGGCCACTCAAGGGAGAGAGTAATGCAGTAAGTCCTGAGAGTGGAGTAAAATAAAGCCACATGGCTGAGCAGACTATGGTCTGACAGAGGCATCAGGAACATCAGGCTACAGGTGGAGCATTTCTAATCCAAAAATCTGATACCCAAAATGCTCCAAAATATAAATCCTTTTGAGTGCTGACATGACACTCAAAGGAAATGCTCACTGGAGCATTTCAGATTTTGGATTTTTGGATTTGGGGTGCTCAACTGGTAGGTGAGTGTATATAATGCAAATACTCCAAAATCTGAAACACTTCTTATCTCAAGCATCTTGGATAAGAGATAACCTGTAGGAAGAGCTAAGAAGGGGTACTGCAGGTGGCAAAATAACGTGAATAACCAGCTAGACATATGAAATAGTGAGAAAATAATAAATTAATCCTATATCAAAAGAATGTCTGCTGAGATAAGTAAAATAGCTCTCTCAAAATATGCTCTTCATTTGAAAGGAATGAGTTTAGGAGCTACAGGATGATCTGGGATACCACAGAGAGAAGGCATCCCGGAACTGGCTTGGATGTATCCAATAAGAGGTTTCCTCGTCCACACCAAATGTGTATACAAACCTTCACAGAAGAATCATTCTTCACAATGAAAAAGCGGAACTACCCAAATGTTCATCAATGGGTGAATGAACAAAATGTGATGTCTCCATACCCATTACAACATGGATGGATCTTACAAATATCATGGTGGTGAACGAAGGCAGTTATAAAAGGCCACATAAGGCCAGGTGCGGTGGCTCACGCCTGTAATCTCAGCACTTTGGGAAGTCGGGGCAGGCAGATCACGAGGTCAGGAGATCGATATCATCCTGGCTAACATGGTGAAACTCCGCCTCTACAAAAAATTAGCCGGGCATGGTGGCACGCACTTATAGTCCCAGCTACTCGGGAGGCTAAGGCAGCAGAATCACTTAAATCCGGGAGGCAGACATTGCAATGAGCCGAGATGGTGCCACTGCACTCCAGCCTGGACGAGAGTGAGACTCCGTCTCAAAACAAACAAACAAGCAAAAAAAGGCCATATATTGTATGATTCTGTTTACATGAAATGTTAAGAATGGGCAAATCAAATAGACACGGAAAGTAAATTACTGTTCGGCAGCACCTGCCAGGGAGGGACTAATGGAAGTGACTCCTAATGAGTAAGAGGTTCCATTTTAGGGGTGATAAAAATGTTTTAAAATTGAATTGTGCCAATGGTTGCACAACTCTATGAATACACTAAACAACTGAACTGTGTATATTTTTTATAATTTTCTTTCTTTCTTTCTTTCTTTATTTTTTTGATATGGAGTCTCACTCTGTTGCCCAGGCTAGATAGAATGCAGTGGTGTGATCTCAGCTCACTGCAACC
This sequence comes from Trachypithecus francoisi, assembly GCF_009764315.1. Taxonomy (NCBI): domain Eukaryota; kingdom Metazoa; phylum Chordata; class Mammalia; order Primates; family Cercopithecidae; genus Trachypithecus; species Trachypithecus francoisi. The sequence continues at coordinate 97,169,155 of NW_022681468.1, forward strand.
TCCTCTGCCCTGGTTCAAGCGATTCTTGTGCCTCAGCTTCCTGGGATTACAGGTGCCCGCCACCACACCCAGCTAATTTCTTTTGTATTTTTACTAGAGACGGGGTTTCACCATGCTGGCCAGGTTTGTCTCAAATTCCCGACCTCAGGCGATCTGCCCACCTCAGCCTCCCAAAGTGCTGGGATTACAGGTGTGAGCCACTGCACCTGGCCTAGAATTTAATTTTCTTTTAAAAATTTTCAATCATTTTTGGAGTACCAGTGGTTTTTCATTACACAGACGTGTTCTCAAGTGGTGAATTCTGAGATTTTCGTGCACCCATCACCTGAGCAGTGTTCACTCTACCCAATATGTTGTCTTTTATCCCTCACCCTGCTTCCAACCTCCCCAACCCCCAAGTCCCCAGAATCCATTATAGCTCTCTGTATGCCTTTGTGTCCTCATAGCTTAGCTCCCTCTCACTTATAAGTGAGAATGTACAAGTATTTGGTTTTCCATTCCTGAGTTCCTTCCCTTAGAATAACAGCCTCCAGCTCCATCTAAGTTGCTGCAAAATACATTATTTCGTTCCTTTTTATGGCTGAGTAGTAGTCCATGGTATATATATGCCACATTTTCTTTATCCACTCCTTGGTCGAGGGGCACTTAGGTTTGTTCCATATCCTTGCAGTTGTAAGCTGTACTGCTATAAACGTGTGTGGGCATGTGTCTTTTTCCTATAACGACTTCTTTTCCTTTGGGTAGATACCCAGCAGTGGAATTGCTGGATCGAACGGTAGGTCTCCTTTTAGTTCTTTAAGGAATCTCAATACTGTTTTCCGCAGTGGCTGTACTAACTTACATTCCCACTAGCAGTGGGAAAGTGTTCCCTTTTCACCACATCCAAGCCAACATTGATTGTTTTCTGACTTTTTAATTATGGCTATTCTTGCAGAAGTAAGGTGGTATCTCATTGTGGTTTTAATTTCACTGAGGCAAATTTTATAGTATATGAATTTTATTTTGGTAAAGCTATTTTTCAAGAAGGCTTTCCTCTATTTGCCTAATGCCAAATTAATGTAGTATAAGGGCTAATAAATACTGAGCACCCAAACCTCCATTCCTCCAGCAGCCTGCAAGGTGAGGCATGTGCTCTCCATTCTGCAAGTGAAGAAATGAAGGATCAGACAGGAAGTTAACTTGCGTAGCATTACCCAACTGGGAAGCAGAAGAGGCAGCATTCAAATGCAGGGCTGCTCAATTCCAATGCCCATCTTTGCTCCGTGACATCAAATGCAGAAATGCTGAGTGACTGTGGGATCCAGACACATGGTAGATGAATACAAAATGAAATACGGTTGATCCTTGAATAACACCAGGGACAGGGGTCACCCTCCACCCCAACATACACAGTAAAACATCTGACTATAAATTTTGACTCCCCAAAAACGTAACTACTAATAGTGATAACTGGAAGCCTCGCCAATAACATAAACAGTCAATTAATACATAGCCTAGTATCAACATATATTCTACGTATTCATGACATACCTACATTTTTAAATTTTTTCAATATTCCCAGGCTACATAATTCATCTGCAAGTTTTCTCAAATTGTTGCAAATCTCCAAAAAATGTTCCCAATATATTTATTGAAAACAATCTGCATAGACATGGGTCCATGCAGTTCAAACCCATGTTGTTCATGGATCAAATGTATATGGAGACTCAGTCATTCCCCTTTCATTTGTATGACAAAGATCTGTTATGTGCCAGGCCATGCTTTATGCACTGGGAATACAGCACTGAACTGAATGAAGTCCTTGTCTTTATGGTGCTTACATTTTGGTGTAGTGGGACAGAAATTATACGTGTAATTAATGAGGCATGTATTAATATTACGTCTGGTAGGGCTAAGTTCTGTGGACAAAAATAAAGCTGAGTATGGGGAACAGAGAGTACAGGCATGACAACAGGGATATGACTTTACATAAGGCCAACAGGAAGGGCCTTTCTGATAAGGCAGTATCTGAGCAAAGCCCTGAACCAAATGAAGGAGAGCCAGGAGGATATCTGGGGAAAGTGATCCAGGTAGAGGGAACAGCAAAATGCAAAGACCCTCAGGTGGGAACTGAACTTGATCCATGTGAAGAACAACAGAGTTAGTGTGGCTGCAGCTGAGAAAGAAAGAAGGTGCCAACAGGAAAGAAGGTGGGGAAGGCAGACTGACCCCATCACACAGGGCTTCATGGGCCACAGAAGATGAGCTTTCACTCTTAGTGAAGTACCGGAAGCTTTGATTGCAGGTGTGATGGGAATGGATTCGCCCTATACTTTTGAGACCACATTGGCGGCTGCAATCTATAGAGAAGACAGAGGGGTGCTCAGGCAGAAGTCAAGGAGGCAGCCAGGCCTGGTGGTTCATGCCTGTCATCCCAGCCAGTGGATCATCTGAGGTCAGGGGTTTGAGACCAGCCTGGCCAGCATAGTGAAACCCCGTCTCTACTTAAAAAAAAAATACAAAAATTAGCCGGGCATGGTGGCGTGTGCCTGTAGTCCCAACCTTGGGAGGGTGAGGCAGAAGATTCGCTTGAACCCAGGAGGCGAGATCGCATCTCTGCACTCCAGCCTGGGTGACAGAGCAAGACTCCATCTCAAAAAAAAAGAAAGAAAAAAAAAGGAGGCAAGGCGAGGCTACAGCAAGTCCTGGGAACAGAGATCATGGGGGCTTGCACAAGGAGGAGCACAAAAGTTGACTGGATAGGGAAACTTTTAAATTCTCAAATGGTGTCGGGGGTTGTAGGCTCTTTCTCCCCAGGGTCTAGCCTCAGCAGGGAGGCAGAAGGGTTCTTTCTCTAAGATGATACAGAAGCCAAACTCCCCTCTGCTTGCTCAGACAAGGTTAAAGATTTCTCAATGCCAGAGGCCATTTCCCATTGCCAGATGAGCCATTTATCCCAAGTTGTTTTCTTTTCATCTTTTGCAAACTGCTTCTCTTTGAAAAATTCTGCTTACTCCACTCACAAATAAATATGCCTCCAGATCTGCAAAGCTGGAGGGAAAAACCCACAGAGCAGGCCAACTGAGGCTGCCCAGAAGTGGTAAAAAGTAGCACAACTGACAGTCACTTTTCATCCCCAATACTCAGGGCCCATTTTGCATCAAATCCTCCTCAATCATTTGCTCACAAACATGATCACTGGTTCTGGGTCTCAGGCCTGCTGCTGAGAAGCCACCACGGAATTCTGTAGAGCGCCAGAAACCAAGCAGCCTCAGCAGGAAGTCAGAGATAAGGGAATTACAATAGCCAGACCTTAGCTCATTTTCTTTTTCCAAAAGCTGGTCCCTGACCCCAGTGCACGCCCAGGGGATGGGCCTTCTGATCACTTCCTTGAGAATCACTCCCTCCTCATCTTGTCCTTGCTGGGAACTAACAGCTCCAGCCCAGGGCTTGGAAAGTACACATCCCAAGAGGCTTTCGTTTTTAATAATAGTAAAAACAACACCTTCTGTTGGCATACTCACCAGGGACCAGGATGGTTTCAGAATCTGTCTAGGCATCATGAACTCACACCTCTGCCCTAAAGAATGCTGGTAATTACAGATTCCAAACACGCTAATATGTAGCAGTCACTGCTGTTTTGCTCATGGGTCCAATTACTTGTTTCTTTATTAAGGGTATATGCACAAGACACGACGACCAGGAAGAGGGAATACAAAGATGAATTCATGTGTCAAATTTCTAATGAGCTCCTACTATGTGCTTAGCCTAGGGATACAAATATGTGGTCCAGAGCTGGAAAGAAAATGACATACAATGGGCTGGGCACGGTGGGTCACACCTGTAATCCCAGCACTTTGGGAGGCTGAGGTGGGTGGATTACCTGAGGTCAGGAGTTTGAGACCAGCCTGGCCAACATAGTGAAACCCCGTCTCTACTAAAAATACAAAACTTGGCCGGGTGTGGTGGCACACACCTGTAGTCCCAGCTACTAGGGAGGCTGAGACAGGAGAATCGGTTGAACCCAGGAGGTGGAGGTTGTAGTGAGCTGAAACCATGCCATTGTACGCTAGCCTGGGTGACAGAGTGAGACTCTGTTTCCAAAAAAAGAAAAAGAAAATGACATAGAATGAAAAGCAGCCCAGCACAGTGGTTAAGAATCTAGATGCAAGCCTGTTGGCCTGGGTTCAATCCCAACTGTGCCACATCTTGGTTATGTGGCCTTGTGCGAGGTATTTAACTTCTCTGGGCCTCAGTTTCCTCACCTGGAAGCTGAGAATGACAACAGGACCAAGCCCACAGGGGTGCGGTGAAGACCGAAGAAGGGAATGTTTGTGGAGCCCTTGCAACAGTGGCTCATAGTGTGAAGATGGGCTATAATTCTTATGAAAGGGATATATACAACAGGAGGCAGAGGATGGCAAGGTGACCCTTGCAAGTGAGGGAGGCAGAGAAGGGAGACAACTGAGCATCTAATCAGAGACCAAGGCCAAGAGGAGAACATGGCTCAGGGCACAGAGCCAAGAAGGGCCTAATTCCTAGGAATTAGGAGGGGTGGTGCTGTCCAGCCTTTGGGCAGTGGCAGAGAGCAGCAGGGGCCCACAGAGGGCAGTTCAGGATATGGTGTCCAGGCCAATGATGGACTCCTCCCCCTCAGATCCTTGCTGTTGGAGAAGGAAGGAGGAAGCAGAGGGTGCTTTGCAGGTCAACCCCTCTCCCCATCTCTACCCACCTCACTCTTTGGGCTCTAACCACAGGAGCTCCACCCTGATAAAAATCATACATGGGTCACTTCCTGGACCTGCGACGCTCTTCCCCCACCCACTTCCACTTCCTCTTTGCCACCAACTTCCATTTCCTCTTCTGTCTGTGCCTGGATTCACTTCTCAGGGAAGCCTGCGGGACTCCTGACTAGGTAGTCTGTTCATCACTCTCCTGCACAGCCCTCTCCCAATGGTGAGGTAAATATTTGCTTCTGCAACTATTTATTGAATGTTGGGCCCCTGGAAACTGCAGAGGGCAGGACTTCTGTCTGCCTCACTCTGTGCAGAACCCGCCCGCCCCCGCCTGGCTGAGGCTCAGCACAGTGCCCATCCTGCAGATGGCATTCAGGATTTGCCACCTCCATGGGTGGATGGTTTATCCTGAGAAACTCATGAAGGACTCAGGAACAAGTGAGAATGTACAAGCACCTGCATAGCTTCTAATCCAATGCAGTTCTCAGCATACAGTTCAGAAACCCCAGGGTGTCTGTCTCTTAACACCTTTGAGCGGGGAGGTACAGGAGGTCAAAACTATCTTCACAGCAATACTAAGACTGTACGTGCCTTTTTCAATCTTTCCCTCATGAATGGGGGTTTCTACATGCTGTGTGAAGACATTGCCCCTAGCTAATAGAACACACACCTGTGTATCCTCAGTTTTAATTTCTAATACAGTAAATATCCACAGACATACCCCATTTAAACACAAGATCTGTGGAGTGCCTCGGTATCTGTAAGAGTCCTGAGAAGGAAAAGTTTGAGAACCATTCACTATTCCCATCAATCCATTTCCACCCTCCACCTCAGAAAGAAGATACAGTTCCAAAGACAAATCAACACAAGACACTGTGGATGGAGATGGGTGTTCGAATACAGGAGCAAAAGCATGGCAATCACCCCAGACTCACAGCAGTGTAGGAAATGTTCCCCAGCCGCCCTGAGACCAGCCCTCAGAGCCTGGGATGCTCCCTCTGGAATCTCCTTCCAGCTCCACCCCCTCAAAACAGAGGTAAACAGAGGTGGGAAATTCCCACTGCCTACCTCACTTTCCCCACTCCTGGGTGGCAGCCAACTGCCTCCATCATACCAGGCTTCCCGCAGTTCTCTTCCACGCCCTGTAGTTCTGTGAGTATAGGCCCCAACATGAGTGGGCCCCCTCTGCCTGGCACACCCAGTCTGCCTGACAAACACCTACTCCTCCTGGCAGGCTCTCCCTTCCTATGGGGGGCCCTCCTAAGCCTCCCCAGGAGGCCTGATCCCAATCCTCCCCCCACCACATTCACCACCTCTGGTTTGTCTCTGCACTCTAGCCTCACTGCCTGGGTCTCCCAGGAGAACACAAGCTCTTTGAGGGCAGAGGCTGTACTTCACTCATCGCCCCAGCCATAGCATGGTTCCCTCCTACAACACACCAAGAACGCAAGTGTCTATGGAGTGAATGTTAGAACAAACAAGTGAGCAAATGAATGAGTGAATGAGCGAGTCAGTGAATGATACTTTCTAAGATGACAGTTTATCTTACATTAGCCACTTTATATATAGATGTTTCCTCTGCAGGGATGACTGGAGCCCTGTTTCCAGGATCAAGGAAGCTTCCCTCCTAGTCTAATCTGCAGAATCAGAAATTCTTCTCTGAGTAGGTTATTTCCTGAGGCAGCTTCCACTGAGGTTGATGCCTATCTACTTCTTGGGATTCTTTGACCTATTTTCAGAGCAACATTGTCCCACCTTGTCCCTAAATCTGTGACTCACTCAGCTGCCTCTTCCTCAACCAAGGTGCAGGTACAGCTGAAGTCCCCTCACTACATTTCATCCTCTCTTCCCTCCTGGACACAACAGTGTGATGAGGTCAATGGGAATTAGATTTTGGAGATGGGGCAGACTGGCACTAGGGGCAGGAGGAAATCTACGAATACCTGCTGAGAAGACAGAATCGATATGTGACAACTGTAATTCTCAGCACAGTAATTACACCGTGTTTACAGGGCTCTGCAGAGTCACCCTATTGATTTCGGAAAAGTAAATTTACTGCATCAGAAACACAGGTGCAATCCCTGATCTGCACTCCAGTCTTTCATTGATCTTGAACATCATCGGCAGATACACAGTGCTTTAGCATGCAATCTTGCATCTTTGCCTCTGTGGTTTGGCTCAGCAATTCATTATCCATTTCTGTCTACCTTACCAGATCCATTTTTACTCTCAAAATGTAGCAAACAGAAGCATTCATTTATTTACTCAAATCACTGATTCCTACTTTATGCCAGGTGCTCACCCAGGTGCTGCAGATGCAAAGATCTAACTGTTCTTTGGTAAAGTTTCAGAGCACTATCCTTTGTGGCCGACCAAGAGCATAATATTCTAGTGAAAGGTACTAGTTTGAATGTATACTTAAGGCAACCCACAGAATGAGAGAAAATATTTGCAAATGATAGATCTGGTCTAGTATCCAGAAAATACAAAGATCTCTTACAACTCAACAATTAAAAAACTAATAATTTAAAAACAGGCAAAGGATGCAAACAGGCATTTATCGAAAATATCATGTAGGAATAGCTGATAAGCACATGAAATGATGCTTAACATCATTAGTCATTAGAAAAATGCAAATCAAAACCACTTCACACCCATTAGCGTGCCTACAATCAGAGACAATAATAAGTGTTGGCGAGGCAGTGAAGAATCCACATTACTGGTGGAAATGTAAAATGGTGCAGGCGAGGCTGTGAAGAATCCACATTACTGGTGGAAATGTAAAATGGTGCAGGCGATTTGGAAGACAGCTTGGCAGTTCCTCAAAATGTTAAACCTAGAGTTACAATACGACCCAGCAGTTCTACTTCTTGGTATATACATAAGAGAATCGAAAATGCATGTCCACACAGAAAATTATACACAAGGCCGGGCGGGGTGGCTCATGCCTATAATCCCAGCACTTTGGGAAACCAAGGCAGACAGATCACTTGAGATCAGGAGTTCAATACCAACCTGTCCAACATGATGAAACCCTGTCTCTACTAAAAATACAAAAAGTTAGCCAGACATCGTGGTGCATGCCTTAATCTCCACTACTTGGGAGGCTGAGGCAGGAGAATTGCTTGAACTCAGGCAGCAGAGGTTGCAGTGAGCAGAGATTATGCCACTGCACTCCAGCCTGGGCAACAAAGTGAGACTCTGTCTCAAAAAACAGAAAAAAGAAAAAGAAAATTACACATAAGTGATTGGAGGAGCATTACTCATATTAGCCAAAAAGTGGAAATAACCCAAATGTTCACTGACCAATGAATGAATACACAGAATCTGTTACAGCCATACAATGAATTATTATTAAGCCATAAAAAGGAATGCAGTACTACTGATACTGTGAATAAACCTTGAAAACATTATGCTAAGTGAAAGAATTGAGACACAAAACACCACCAATTCCATGTATATTAAATGTCCAGAAAAGGCAAATCCACAGACGGGAAGTGGATAAGCAGTTGCCAGAGGATAAGGGAACAGGGATGGGAGGGGATTGCTAATGGAGTTTCTTCTGGGAAATGATGAAATGTTGTGGAATCAGATAATGGTGATGGTTGTACGGCCTTGTTAATATACTAAAAACAACAGAACTTTACAATTAAAGAGGATGAATTTTGTGGTATGTGAATTCTAACTCAATAAAATCATGTACACTTAAGGCTGTTACCTCATTCTTACCTCAAAGCCACATCACACCAGGGAACTGTGAGAACTGACTTTACTAAGAGAATACACACAATAGCTTCAGCTCACCTGTCAAATGAAGTGAAAGTCAGAGAAATACTTTCTTTCTTTTTTTTCTTTCTTTCTCAGATTGGATATAAGCTATTTGTTAGTGGAGTAAAGGGTGGCTCCCTGGCTGTGTTTCCCAAGAAGTCTCTGACATCAAATTACTAAAGGCAGAATTAGCATTGCACATACTATAAAATTAAGCATTGCCAAAGACTTTCAACAACACATTAGCCCTCACCCCAAAAAGCGATGACTCGGGACAAGAGCAATCAGACTGGTTGTGAAATACAGAACAAAATGTAGTCAGACAACATGTACATTACATAAACAGTGGGAAGATGTGGTGCATGAGAAATTGAAGAGAAATTAGCTAAGAACTAGGAACCTCATTCTCAGGTGGCTAGAAAGACTGATGACATTATGGAGCCTGCAGCAAAAAAACAAAGGATCACACACCCATGTGGGGCGCACCTACCATATTGCACAACATTCCCCTGCAGGGGATCATCTGCCCTTCCCCATACCCTGCCAGGACCCTTAGGGATTAGAGACCCCATTTTGTCAAGGCCTGGGATCGAGGGCCAGTGACAGGGCTGGGCTCCCTCTGCTTGCCCAGCCAGGGCCCCTGCACCACGTGCAACATGACTGGCTGTCTTCGCCCACCATTGCAGACTGATCTCTGCTTCCCCAATCCCCTGCAATCCCCTCCACAATATGCACACCCAAATCTCTGGCCACAGCAGGCAGCCCTGAGCATGCAGACTCTGTACCATCGGCCTCCTGCCTCGTTCCAGCTGCTTCCTCTGCCTGTTACAACTTTCTTCCCCAGGGGCAGCATCAATCTCCCTTTCTCCTAAAAACCTCCCTTGTCAGGACTAATTTTTCCTCCTCTACATTTCCACAGCAGGGCATTTATCTCTTCTGTATAGAATCCATCACAGTCTGCCTTCTTTTTGTTGTTGTTTCTTAGAGACAGGGTCTGGTTCTGTTGCCCAGGCTGGAGTGCAGCAGCACCATAGGGGCTCACTGCAACCTCAATCTCCCAGGCTCAGGTGATCCTCCTGCCTCAGCCTCCTGAGTAGCTAGAAACACAGGTGTGCACCATCATGCTCAGCTTGCTTGCTTATTTATTTATTTATTAAAGATGGGGGTCTCACTATATTGCTCAGGCTGGTCTTGAACTCCAGGCCTCAAGTGATCCTCCCGCCTTGACCTCCCAAGTAGCTGGGACTACAAGCCCGTCTGCCTTCTATAATAAAGGCAACCACCAACACATTTTCATAGGGCTTCACAGCTGCCCAGAACCACGCTGGCAATTCACCTACAGTTACTCTTCTTTTGCGGGAATGGAGTCTCACTCTGTCGCCCAGGCTAGAGTGCAGTGGCACAGTCTCAACTCATTGCAAACTCCATCTCCCGGGTTCAAGTGCGTCTTGTGCCTCAGCCTCCGGAGTAGCTGGGATTACAGGTGCACACCACCATGCCTGGCTAATTTTTATATTTTTAGTAGGGATGGGGTTTTGCCATGTTGGCCAGGCTGGTCTCAAACTCCTGGCCTCAAGCAATTTGCCTGTCTCAGCCTCCCAAAGTGCTGGGATTACAGTATAGTTACTCTTTTACTCCTCACAACTGCCCTCTGCATGCCCTTATCCCCGCTAACGGATGAGAAACCTAGTGCCAGATCGTGCAGCCAGGAAATGGTGGAGCCAGGATTTGAACCCAGGCAGACAGTCTGTTCCTATGGGTCACATCCTTCCCTCCAGCACCAGTCTCTCTCTATGCCAGTTTGTGTGTGTGTGTCAGAGTCATCTGTGTGCAGAAGCCTAGCCTTTTTGATGTACCCACCCCATCCACACCTAGATGCATGCATGCAGAGGGTCAGCACTCAATAAGGACATGAGAACTGCATAAATACTCAAGGATAACAACAACATCTGCCAGAGGGCTGGGAAATTTACACCAGGGATAAAAATGGAGGGAATTATTCCCCCAAAGGATGAGGTAAGCAGGAATAATAATAATAAGAAAAGTATTGATTCCTAAATGGACAACAGTTTCCTCAGGTTATTAAAGGAAATGAGGATGGAGGGTGCTCCGTGGGCTCTGAGACACTTGGCAAGGAGGCTGGCACATGCCACCCCAGAATATCTTTGGGGTCATTAGTCAGGATACAGGACACTGACTTCCAACTTTACATCCCAGACTGACTTTACACTTCCTATGCCATGGTTCTCCTATTCCTTGGACAGTCTTCTCTTAGCAGGGCAGGAAAACCCAACCCTCATGTCTGTAAACACAGGCCACCAGAGAGTGACCCATGCAGGCATCCCTGATTAATTCCCTGCACTGTTTTGAAAGCTTTTCAGCCTTGTAGACAAACCTCTGTCTCATCAGCAGCAAGCAAAACACAAGGACACACATGTTTCCTGCAGAGTCTCGTGTACATTTGGCCCTCTCTTGACCTGCACTTCCTTGGGAGAACACTTAGACTACAAAATTCCCAAGTTCCTAACCAGTGACTGCTGCTTTCCACCCAGGTGGTGCTGTGTGCATGCCAGCACTCCTACAGAGCCTGTAGACTTATCTGCAGGAATAGGATGCTGTGGCTGGCACCACACATGCGGCCACTTCTAAACTTGGCGACAGCTCAAACTCTGGAAGCCCTGCTAGGACAGCTCAAATGGCACCTCCCAGGAGCACTACACAGGGTCACATTTGAGCCCACTGTGGAGGGACCAGCTGGTTGTATTCTCACGTGCCAAGCAGGAGCGGAACAAGCTTCCTGGAGGTTGGCACTCATTAGCAGCATGGCACCGAAACAAAGGGCAGGTAACAAAGGGCCAGGGCCTCTGCCCACTTTCTGGCTCAGACTTTTATTAGGGCGTGGAAAGCTGAGCAAGGAATGCAGAAGTCAATCTCTGTTTTATCTCCACTTGTATATCTGTCAACTGAATTCTGCTTCTGCTCCCACGGCCCTGCTGGAACATCTAGTTGGTAGGATAAACAATTCTCATGTGGAACTGGAAAAGCCCCTGCTAACTGGGCTGCAGTCACTTTCGGTGCCTGCACAGGGGCCAAAGGGGAGTTGCCAGCAGCTGTGTGTCAGTAAGAGCCCCAGGATTCAAGACAGAACTCTGCAGCATACAGACCAACCCAGGGTCCCAAAGTCATCTGCCTGCTAGGGCCAAGCAGGGGGTACTAATGAGGAAAGCAGTCTGGGTGGGCAGTGGGGCCATTGGAGCAAGTCTGCCCTGTCTAGCTGCCTCACAGACGCTTCTGGCTTCAACTATTATTGCTCCAGGAGAAGCCCAGATCCAAAGTGAATGTCGGGAACTAACTCATTTTTAATAAACACTCAAGTGGGTTAAACAAATGACGAAGGCCGAAGGCAACGATCTGTTGGCCCTATCTATAGTTTATTTCCTGCCCACAATGACCAGGCTCCTAGTGTCATCATCTCAAGACCCAGAAGGATTTGAGAGCTCCCCTCACCCCACAAAAACACCCTAGAGAAGAGAAGAAAAGGAAGAAGGAGTACAGCATGTCCAGGCAACAAGGCACCATCTGAGTGAGAAGCTAAAAGACACTAACTCTGCCAGCGGCAACCAGACCAAGAGTACGAGAGCTTGTTCGGGAAAGGCCTGAGCATTCCCACAATTTCACAGAATTGGAATTCACAAGCTAAATTTCAAAGATAATCTGCTCTTCCTATGTCATTGTCACCATATGCCACAGAGCCTTGGAAAAGACCGCCCTCGACAAGGAGGGGTCGCATCATTAGAGGTGCACCCAAGAGGGAGGTCCCAGAAGGGGCAAGCATGGCTATTTCAAAGAGCCAAGCTTCCTTTGCCCTGTCGATCTGCCCTCCACAGCCCTCTCAAGGCCACGGAAGGAAATATACAGGGCCAAAGGCCAAAATAACATCCTGTGGTCACTCGGGGCCTGATGACAGGAGCTTGCTTTGTGCTGGGCTTTAAGAGGTATGACTGGGGATGGAAAAGCCCTCCATGAACACCACTGGCTCATCCGGTCTTCGACTCATGGACACATTTGATTATAAACTTCTTCCAGCAGCACACACTGCAGGTCCCTACATTTACCATTCCACAATGGCAGGTTCTGTTGGCTGGATGAATGTTTGCAGAAGAACGCAGACCTGCCCTTCCTTGGAGGGGAATTTTGGTAACTCCAGTCATTTGCTCTTACCACTTGGCCTTTAAGCATTATGACAACTAAACTGGCAACTGGGGTTCTGACAGCATGCTTCCTTTTTCATGTAACTGCACCAGAGATGTATTTAGGAAAAATGAAACAGTATAATCCTCCCAAGTTCTTCTCCTTAAGTGCATTGCACACTCAACTTGTACCATAAAGTCCTATTTTTTTTCACTTGTTTTCTTACTACATGCATCCCAAAGTTGCAGAATATTCTTTTGACTGCTACCTAATATTTAGGAAATATTCCGTCACTTTCACATATCATAACTAACTAAACCATTTCCCTACATACTGGCCACTTTCAAATTTCTCCCGTTTGCCATAAACTCTGAAGGGTCTTTCTGTCTACCAGGGCTGGGAGTGTTCCTCAGTGGTTCTTAGCACTGCCCAGAACACAAAGTATCTGGGAATCAACGGGCGGTAACATGATCAGATTCACAGGCTGCCCAGGGCTGATCCCATTGGCAAGAGTGTAGGTTAAATTCAAAGATATGCAGCCTGGCTCCCTGCCACTGACCAGCTGGGTGACACCAGCTGAGTGTCTCAACCTCTCTGCAGAGAAGACGCTGACCTAATTATCTCTAAGTCTTCTCAGGTCTTGCATTACAAGAGGCCTGCTCTCAGGGTCCACAGACCCAAGGTGACCTGGGGACACACTCCGTGAAGTAAGAAGTTCACACTGAATCCATGACCACAGACTAGTGCAGGATCATGCCTGACGCTTTTACTTTGCTATCATGAAGTGATATTTACATGTTCAAAGAAAATGACAGACAGTGCTTAATCAAAATAAGAGGGATTTTGATTTTGTGTTGGGAGGTCCTTAGGGAGGCCTAAGGCAGCTTACATCTTAGGAGGGAACTTGCATAGGGATATGGTAATCATACAAATAATGGTGAACACTTACGTAAAGGCTTCCTATGTGCCAGTGGCTGTTTTCAGTCCTTTGTAATAGATCAACATACATCAGCAACCCTAGGGAGGCAGTTTACAGATGAAGGAAACTGAGGTACAGTGAGGTTGTACAATGTGCTCAAGGTCATCCTGCTAGTAATTATCTCAGTCAAGATGTGCAGGTAGCAAATGGCATGCTCAAAAGTTTCCAATGAAGAGCAGTTAATGGAGGACTATTGACAGAGGTGAGGGCAGAGCCAAGGGACCCAGTGAGGGATGCTAAGGCGCCCAAGACAAGCAACGTGGGAGGCAGTCACCAGATGGCAGCCCTGAAGAGGCACAAAGAGGGAACCAGGTCATTGGAATCCAGCAAGAGCTGGTCTGGGGAGAGGAAGGCAGTGATGCCCAAATCATGACCTAGAACAGATGGAGGGAATACATTCCCAGGCCATTCTCCTCTAGGGCTCCAACTTCTTCCTGGAGCCTCCTAGTTACCTCTATTTTATCATCGAGATAGGAAAATTATGCACTGGGTATGAAAAACAGTATGGCAGTTCCTCGAAAAATTAAACACGGAATTACCATATAATCCAGCATTACCATTTCTGGGTGTAACCAAGAGAATTAAAAGCAGGAACTCAAAAGACATTTTGCACACCTATGGCTCACAGCAGCATTAATTCACAACAGCCATAGGTGCAAGCAATCCTAGTGTCCATGGCAGATGAATGGATAAACAAAATGTGGTCTACACATACCTTAAAAAGGAAGGAAATTCTGACACAGGCAAAACTTGGATGAACTTTGAGGACATGATGCTAAGTGAAGTAAACCAGTCACAAAAGGACAGATACTGTAGGATTCCACTTCCAGGAGGTAACTAGGATAGTAAGACTCACAGAAACAGAAGGAAGCACACTGGTGGTTGCCCAGGGCTGAGGGGAGGGAGAATGGGGAATTGTTTAATGACTGCAGTTTCGGTTTTGCAACATGAAACGTTCTGGAGATTGCACAACACTGGGAGTGTCCTTAACACTACTAGACTGCACACTTACAAATCGGTAAGATGCTACGTTTTATGCTATGTGTCTTTTACCACCAATTTTTATAAAATGGAAATTAGAGACCTGAGGTTTTCAGTGTGCTCTGTGGAGACTTGAATTAATTACAAGGACAGAAGGTCAAGGAAGGTGCTTTTAGGGGAGAAAGGGAGGCAGAGTGAGGTCAAACCGCTGGGCCCTGGGCCCCATGCCCACTCGGGCAGAGAACTTTGCTCTGTCTGATCAATAGGGGAACTCCTCTTAAGATTTCCAGCAAAGGGCTGGGTGCGGTGGCTCATGCCTGCAATTCCAGCACTTTGGGAGGGTAAGACAGGTGGATCACTTGAGGTCAGGAATTTGAGACCAGGCTGGCCAACATGGAGAAACCTCATCTCCTTTAAAAACACAAAAATTAGCCGGGCGTGGTGGTGCACACTTGTAAACCCAGCTTCTTGGGAATTACCTCCACTCAGGAGGTGGAGGTTGCAGTGAGCCGAGATTGGGCCACTGTACTCCAGCCTGGGCGACAGAGAGAGACTTAGTCTTGAAACAAACAAACAAGATTTCCAGCAAAGAGCTCTGCTGCAAAAACAAAGTTTGAAAACCAGTGAGCCTGGGCATCGTGAATCTAAGAGGGAGGGCCACGGACACACAACTCCAGGCCACATCAAACTATGGTCTCTACGTGGCACCCCCTGCAGTTATGCCATAGTAACACTGCTAAATGGCATGTTTTACCTGCAAAGCTATGGGAAAATACATACAACAAAATCTCAACGATGGACAGGTGTGTTCTCATAGCACCACTGTGTAATAATATCTAATCAAGTACTGGAGGCTCCGAAATGCCTGTTATAGATTAGACACTGTGGGGTTCAGCAGTTGCTACATTTGCCGATTTCACAGAAGAGTCAAATATAAAATATTGAGGGGTAAATGACAGAGTTGCCACTCTTTTATTTCTACAAGTAAAATTTTAATAAGAAAAGCTGTCATGATCCAAAATTATGATTTCCTAAAATTAGGTACATTTAAACAGCAACACAGTAGGTGGGGGCATTATCTAGAATAAAGAACAAGACTCTAAATGGAATAAATTAAGCTTACGACACACTCTCCACCTTGTACTGTTCTCTCATTTTTGTCGTGGATGGGTAAGGCCTAGCTCAAAGGCAGGCAGTCCTCAGCCAACAAGCACTTGGGTACGCTGGCGCAAGCCCCCATTTGTGGCCTGAGAGCTGCCCTCCTAAGACCAGCCCCCAGCCCTCACTCTCAGAACTGCAGATGCCCATAAACCAGTGACATTTATGCAGCTCCTACAGTATGCAAAGCACTGCATTGGGCAGAGAGGAGAGAGGGAAGCCTGAGCGCTCTGAGATGAAGTTGCACACAGACAAGCTCCATGAAGGTTAATGAATAGAAGATATTCTAAACATAAAAATTAAAAAGGAGGAAAAGTAATTTTTTTAAAGACAAAGAGAAACAAACATCCCAAGTAAGAAAAAGTACAAAACCCACGGGAGATTAGAAGCTTCAAACCCTATAAGACGAAGGAAGAGAAAAGACTACTTACTAATCAAAATAAACCTTCGGTTCATCTAACTGCCAAGAAAGGGAGGCTCAGAAAAGCTAGGTAACTTGGCCAAGGTCACTCAATCAAGTCTCAGAGTTGAAGTCTGTCCTTCCCTAAGGCCAGAGGAGCCAGGCCACCTCACTGAGCAACAGCGCCACTCCTCTGACACGGATCTGCTAGGTGGCAGACCCCACAGCCTCCCAGGGACTCTCAGGTCTTTGGACTCAGTCCTAGCTGGTCACTCATGCACTGATTCAGTGTCTCTCCCCCACCCTACAACCCCAACACACCTAAACCAGTTCACATTCCCTTCTCAGGAAAACATTACAAACTTCTGGCCAGGCCAGTGAAACAAGCCTACTTTCTACCTGCCCTGGAGCAGTGCTGCCCACAACCAGGCAAGGGAGCCTGCAGAATTAATTTCCCATTGTAGCTGCCTAACAACCTCTAATTGCATGGCCAGAGGCTTGCACATTAATGTCAGAGAAAATGGTCATCAATTTTAAAGGGTGATTTCCTTTCCACTCACCCCCTCTACCTTCACTTCAATAAATCACCCTCCTAAAATGGCAATGTGGCAAAGCCCAAGGGCAAAGGTCAAGGGGGCCACTCCTGACCTGATCCCTCATTAACATTTAACAGTTCCTGAGTGGAATGTTCTCAAGTGTTTCCAGAAATGCTGGGGTGGTTAAGAGGGGGCAGACACCTTGCTCAGAGAGACGGCAATTAGGAAGTCGAATGTTCGCTCATTCACCATTCCCTCACTCACTCCCATCTCCCCATAGAAAGGGGGATTTACACAGGGCATTCATTCTCTGGGTTGCAGAGGGCGTCTCTGAACCCTGATCAATACCCATAGGCACACTGGTGCAAACCCAGCCAGGAGGAAAGAGTCGACTTACATGAGCATGTGAGTGTGCGTCAGGGGTGTTTTTTTGAGTGACAGAGGGTGCCAGATGAGTGGTGCTCTTGGATCACCCTGTCACAAATTTCCTGAACCACAAAAAGGGCCATCAGTTTAAGCACTGATTTAAAATTCACTATGCCAGTTGAGCATTTCTATAAGCACAGAAAGGCCCCTTGGCACTGTGATATGTACCTGGGTCTGGAGTCAGTGGCCCCTGGGGTCTGGGTCCAACCGCTTTAAGCCAGTGTCCCTGAGCCTGGATCCCCTCTTCTGTAAAAGCTGCTTGGGGGAGTCTCATGGGCTGTGAAGTGCTCAGCAAAGTGCCGGCAGAGACTCAAGCTTGGTAAACATTGTCATATATTGTGATTGTATGTTTATGAGAAAGGGCAGGCATCAGGACCCCTGAGGAAGGCACCAGAAAGAGAGGAAGCTGACCTGAACCTAGGCCCAGAGACACAGGAGACCTGAATGGCTCCAATGCCGGGCAGGAGCTGCTGTCATTGGGTGTGACCCTAAGACAGGAGGGAAAGCAAGTTTGAAGGGGTGGGGCTGGGAACAAGGAGAGAAGGAAATGAAAGGCAACAAAAGGAAGAGCTTAGGACACGATGGGAACATGTGGTGAGAGCTCCCAGTGCAAATGGTAGGGGCTGGGTACATAGGCTCCAGAGCCTGACTGCCAGGGTTCAAGGTTGGACTGCTACTTTCTAGCTGTGTGACCCCAGGCAAGTGACTTGGCCTCTCTGTGCTAAGTACATAGACCAGCGTCTGGCCTGTGGGAAGAACCCAGTAATTGCTAGCTGTGTCACATCAGCAGCGGGCTGGCATGGCTCAAAACAGCACCCTGTGAGCTATGGGGGCTGTTGATGTCTTTACAGCAGGGTAGAGGTCCTGGGCAAAGGTGTGGAGAAGAATGGAGGAGGCGGGTAGGAGGCCAAGGTTGCCGGGAAAGAGTCCAAGCTATGGACTGGAATGCTGCAGAGGAGGAGGGAACAGAAGCCTGGCACCCCCTCTGGCACTGCCTGCTGACCTGCATGCAGGACCCATGAATCGCTTCATCAGGAGGTGCTGGAACTGGCAGCAGTGTGGCATCCATCTGTGGCTGAGCATCTGCCCACCTTTGCCAGGCCTGGCTGCAGCCAGTGAACCATGGGGGAAGGTCTTCCCAGCCTGCAAAACTGAGAGGTAGAGGCTCCTGCTGCAGAGCCACATTCTTCTGCCATAGCACCTTATATGATCTGTGTCCCCACCCAAATCTCATGTTCAGCTGTAATCCCCATTGTTGGAAGTGGGGCCTGGTGGGAGGTGATTGGATTATGGCAGTGGATTTCTCATGAATGGTTTAGCACTATCCTCTCGGTACTGTCCTTCTGATAATGAGCAAGTTCTTGGAAGATCTGATCGTTGAAAAGTGTGTGGCACCTCCCGACTCTCTCTCTCCCTTGTCCCTGTTTTGGCCATTTGATGTGCCTGCTCCTCGTTTCCCTTCTACCATGATTAGAAACTTCCCGGAGGCCTCCCCAGAAGCAGATGCTGGCACTATGCTTCCTGTAGAGCCTGCTGTACTATAAGCCAATTAAACCTCTTTTCTTATATATTACCCAGTCTCGGGTATTTCTTTTCTTTTTTTTTTTTTTTTTGAGACAGAATCTCACTCTGTCGCCCAGGCTGGAGTGCAGTGGCATGATCTCGGCTCACTGCAAACTCCGCCTCCTGGTTTCACGCCATTCTCCTGCCTCAGCCTCCCGAGTAGCTGGGACTACAGGTGCCTGCCACCATGCCCAGCTAATTTTTTGTGTGTTTTTTTTAGTAGAGACGGGGTTTCACCGTGTTAGCCAGGATGGTCTCGATCTCCTGACCTCGTGATCCACCTGCCTCGGCCTCCCAAAGTGCTGGGATTACAGGCATGAGCCACCGCGTCAGGTATTTCTTTATAGCAATGCAAGAACAACCTAATACAGCACCCAAGGCAGCTTCCACAAGTAGAGCAGATGACAGGCCCAGATGAGCGCAGAGAAGGGCATAACATCCCAGCTAAGTTTAGAAAATCTTGGGGGCCTGCCTTCCCCTACCCAACTTCTCTGGACTAGGATAAAATCTCCTGGCAGCCTATGCTTTTTCCCCTGATTAACCTTCTGTGGTTCCTAGTCTTACTATGTTCCGTAACTCAGAAATGCAACAAACAGCCACTTACTGTCTCTAGAATTTCAAAAGTGTCAATCACTGAGGTGAAGAGCATAGATTCTGAAGCCTGGGTTCAAATCCCACACCACCACACACTAGCTGGGTGATCGTGGGCAAGTTAATCTCTCTGGCCTCAGTTACTTAATCTGTAAAATGTGAACAAAAGTCCTACCTCTTATAGTTGTCTGGAGGGTTGAATCAGCAAATACATGTAAAGCATTCAGAGTAGCTTGACACATGGAAAAAGCTATTATAATGATATAAGAACCATCTTGTAACTATGACACAAATACCTAGATACCAAAAAAAAAAAATGTTTAGAGTATTCTAAGTTGCACTGCTGCACATGAGCTAATCCATCCTACACACAGCTGCTGAGTTAATCTTCCTCAAATGCCATTTCATCTCATCACTTTTTAACTAAACAAGTTGCCAAATTACTACCAGGAAATTTGGGAGGAGGAGGAGAGGAGGAAACTAACACTTACTAAGTAGTTTCTCTATACTGGGCTCTGCACTGGGATGTTCTAGACAATACCTCATTTAAATTTCACAAGAATCCTCATAACACAGATAGTATTACCCCATTTTAATGATGAGCACACTGAGGCTCAGAAAGCTCCAAGTGGCTTGTACAGGGTCACTGGCAGAGACGGCATTTGAATTCAACTCCAAAAACTACTTCTCTTTCAATAAGAAGAGCAATATGCAGAGGAAGAAGATAAATAATAATGACGAAAGCTAATTTTCCCTGAGTGCTTCCTCTGAACCAGGTGGGAATCTGAATATTTCACCTGTATTAACTGATTCATCCTCAGAACAGCCCCATAAGGTAGTTACCACCTCCAAACTTTACAGACGTGAAAACCAAGGTTAAGTCAATTATGCAAAGACTGACTGCATAACTAGGAAGCAATAAAGTTGTTCTAATATCCTGTTCTCATAGTCTCAAATTAAAACTTTACATAACCTGTTCTTCCCAGAATGTCCCCCTCCCCTTCTTCCCTCTCCACAGATTCATAAGCCTGACTCCCACTGTTTCTTTTTTTTTTTGAGACGGAGTCTTGCACTGTTGTCCGGGCTGGAGTGCAGTGGCACGATCTCGGCTCACCGCAACCTCTGCCTCCTGGGTTTAAGTGATTCTCCTGCCTCAGCCTCCCAAGTAGCTGGGATTACAGGCACCCACCACCACACCCAGCTACTTTTTTGTATTTTTAGTAGAGATGGGGTTTCACTATGTCGGCCAGGCTGGTCTCAAACTCCTGACCTCATGATCTGCCCACCTCGGCCTCCCGAACTGCTGGGATTACAGGCGTGAGTCACTGTGCCTGGCCCACTCCCACTTTTTAAAATGCAGCTCAGAAATCCCCTTCCACCTGGCTGTCTCCCAGAGACCCTTCATGCTTTGTGGGCAGGAACAGTCATAGCTTCTACCTCCTGCCACTTGTGCCCCATGGGGCCTGGCACCTAGACAGTGCTTTGCTCGTGTTACCTGCCCACTAGGTAAGGCAGAAAGCTGACAGCTGAGCACAGAAGTCCTTATTAACGCCATCTCTAACGAACCCTCAGAGCTCATAAAGCAGAAACATATTTTAATGCAAGTGGGTGGTTTCCTTTTACATCGTCAGCTGGGAAGACAGCCGGTTATTTAGCTACAAATACACAGCTGACACCCTTCACCCACTTCTCATGGAGATAAAACCCAAAAGAAAGGGAGACAAAGGGTTCCTGGCTCTCCAGCCCCTTTCAGGATGGATTTTTCCTCTTTGCAGATTCAGGGGACAGAGCCTGAGCAAGATTAATGATCTACACTCAGCAACTTAAATGGAAAGCCTTATGTGCCCCATAATCACAGTGACCAAATTTGTGGAACCCAAATTGGGACATATGGTGCCTACGAGAGAAACAGGACAAAATATCGAACTCAGGAATGTCCTCCTGGGGGCCAAAGTAATGGAGGAAATAGAGCCTCCTTCACCCAGAGGGTCTGTACAGAAGACTGAGACTAAAAGGCGCTGAAGGGACCCTTGATCAACTCTCAGGACAGCCTCAGCCTTCAACTTGGAGAAACTCCTACTCCTCTATTGTATCTGTAAGGGCTTCCTCACCTCTGTGAATCCTATACTCACTGAAGTCTATACATTCCTGAAAGTTGCATGACATGCATTCTTTTCTATTTGTAGAAAAGAAACTGGGATCAGGACAAAAGTTCCAAAATTAAACATGCAGTCATCGAATCCCTCAAGGTTTAAACCCTCCAGGCCAGAGCTATCCAAAAGAAATTTCTGCAGCGACAGGAATGCTCAACAATCTACATTCTCCAAAATGCTAGCCAACAGTCACATGTGGCTACGGGGTCTTCAAATCTAGCTAGTGCAAATGAGGAACTGAGTTTTACATTGTATTTGGCTTTGTTAATTTAAATAGCCATATGTGGTTAGTAGAAGCCATATTGGACAGTGCAGCTCCAGATCATACTTAGCAAGAAAACCTACTGTATCCTAAATCTAGAAATCATGTAAATTAGTAGATTGGGCTTGTGCCCAATCCTCTGTTTGATAATAATGCATTGAGCACTTACTATGTGCCAGTCATGGCACCTATTCATGTCACTTCCTATAATCGTTATAGCATCTCTAATAAGAGAAACAGTATTATCATTCCTGTTGTATCTGGGAGGAAACTAAGCTACAGACCTAGTCAGTGGTAGGAGCAAACCCTGACAACCTGGCTCCAGAGCCCTCACCCTCAATCACTAACCCACTTATGACTCCTTGCTCGGTTGTCTGGCTATGTTAAGAAGGGCTTAAGCAGTGCTCTCTCCATTACAAGCTGTGCAAACTTTAATAATTAGGTCTTGTATTTCCTCTTATGTTTCTCAGGCTAACACTGGTGTCCCCTGAAACAGTTTTAAGGTCCTGAAAGACCCCACTAAGCCTGGTTAAACAGGAAAAAAAAAAAACTCCAAGAAGGGGCCCAATGAGAAGTGTAAAATCTCCTCAAAGAGTGACCACATATAGGCACAGATACCTGTTCAGCAACTCACTCTGCAACTCATGTGAAATCTCCTGAGAATTCCCCAAGAAGGAAGTGGCAAGCCTTTCACTCTCCCATCTACTTGCCATTCCAGAGTCTACCACCTTGCATGAAAATTCAGAAGAAAGGAAAAAGCTGAGGCTTTACTCCATGTCTAGCACATCATACTTGCAATCATCAGGCTGGTTGAACTAAACAATTCCCATCCTAGTAGCTAATAGGGGTGGGCTAGGTTTTAAGGTAAGGGGTGCTGCGTTCTGGATAGCTTTTGCTCTCCTTGGCCTGACCTCTCTTCTCTAGCCCAGGTCCTGTTTTTTGTGTTCTCTCCCTCCATGCCTCTGATCCTCGGGTTCTAGTTTTCCTCAATGGAGCAGAATTACACCACATTTACAAAAGCCCCTTGTGTTGCCATTTCCTCTTGCAACTTAAAAGGCCACTTCTCACCATTAAATGTAGAGGGCTTGAACCCTTAATATTTCTTATTTACCACAAGAAGTTTGGGCCGGATGTGGTGGCTCACACCTGTAATCCCAGCACTTTGGGAGGCTGAGGTGGGCAGATCACGAGGTCAAGAGATTGAGACCATCCTGGCCAACATGGTGAAACCCCATCTCTACCAAAAATACAAAGATGAGCTGGGTGTGGTGGCATGTGCCTATAGCCCCAGCTACTCAGGAGGCTGATGCAGGAGAATTGCCTGAACATGGGAGGCGGAGATTGCAGTGAGCCAAGATGGCACCACTGCACTCCAGCCTGGCGATAAAGCGAGACTCCATCTCAAAAAAAAAAAAAAAAAATAGAAGTCTGATCAGGAAATTCACCAAGGATGCCTCCAAACAGTGTTACCAATCAAAGCTCAATATGTGTTACCATGGAAAGGTGAAGTTATAGTCAGGGCCTTAGTTAGAAAGGGCAGTAACTTACAGAATTATAAAACTCACTGGCAAGAAAAACTAGGCTTAACATTGAGAAGAAGTTCAACCAGGAAAATAGAAAAGGAAATGAAAAAGAAACCACCCATTACATGGTAATGAAATTCATCAATGCTTGTCAACCTAATCTCTATAGCTGGTTCCAAAACGGTACCCATTACAAATAAAAGAGAAAATCCATAGATTTGTAATGTAGTAGTATTTAGAATCTGTTAAAGGTGGTCTTGAAGAGTTGACTCTTTTTGCTACAGCTAGAATTTGAGAATGACAAAACTTGGGGTAAATGTGTCAGGGAATATTGAGAAATGTATTAAAAAGAAGTCATTCGGCAAAGAAATGGTATGGGCACCCACTTTTCTCTTTATTCTAAAATAAGTAAAACCTGTGCAAAGAAGCATTTTTGGGAGACAGTGCCCCATGGGTCTCTATGCTTCTACATGTCTTGCTGGGTATGCCAAGAATGCAAGACCCTGATCATTCACTGCCTAGCCATTTCTCAGTGAGCAACCTTGAAGAAAGAGGTAAGGTATGCCTCTGGGGCAAAAGGTAGGCTTGCTTACTGCTTGACATAAAAGTAGTGTACTTCCCCAATTCAGTATTCCTCTCCTGTAACTCACTGGGGATACAGACATCCACCCGGTCCTCACCATCACCCCTATGGTACTTACAAGGTAAGAGGAACGGACATACATACTGATTATTGTCAATGAGTAACAAAGTCCTTTGTCTCTGATCCAGGAGTCTCATGTCTTCTATGCATCCATGAAATAATAGGCTAAGTTTTTAGCTTATAGTTAGGTAAAAATCAAAGCCCAGACTCAACAACAAGCTGAAAGAAAAGCCAGTACCATCAGAAAAAGTAATAATCCTTGGGACAGGCCACATGAGTATTTAGACCTTTAACATATCCATCCTGGGGTTGTAATTTGCTGACTCACAAAGATCAGAAAATTAGCCTGGGCGACAAAGCGAGATTCTGTCTCAAAAAAAAAAAAAAAAAAAAAAAAAATCAGAAAAACTCTGGCAATTCTGAAGCAATGTAATGTGGCATTTAACAGCAGACAACTGTATGCAAATTCAAGTTCTGCTACTTACTAGCTCTGAGACCTTGGGCAAGTTACCTAACCTCTCTGTGCCTCAGTTTCCTCACCTACAGAATGAGGATAATAATAGTACATAACCCCAGAAGATTACTGTTGTTACAAGAATGAATTACTTTACATAATGCACTGAAAACAGTGTGTAGCACAGAATGTCTATTTTATGCAAACCACTGAAAACAGTGTGTAGCACAGTGCCACATGTTTCCTATTATTAACAGCTCTAAAAATTCAATGATTCTATGTCTCTATATACTGCTAGTTATCCTGATCCTCTATATACTGCAATATTCTCTGGTTTTTAGTATACTTTTTAGGTGAAAAAGTAGAGAAACTGTATATAGTAAACTATATTTTATTATAAAAAAAGGGGACCTAGTAATATATAAATGTATTTGGTCATATTTTTAAAACAGAAAGATAAAATCCAAAAACAAAGAAAAATTGATTACTTCTAAGGTAAGAAACAGAATAGAAATGACAGGCTTAGAAGTTAGAATTCTCAGAATATTCTTGGTTTGTAGATTTGAGTTTGAAGCCCTGTAAATAGCTTACATAATTATATATTTTTGGAAAAGCAATCTATAAAAATCAAAAGCAAAATGAAGCAAACTTAATTGTTCACTGAATTAGAGTCATAACCGCACAGAGAGAAGCCATTTTCCGTTACTTTAAAACACAGTAATTTCAGTGTATATTCCTAATAGGATATACCTTAAGGAGAAAAATAACTGAAAAAAAATCTTAAATTTTAAATTGTTTTTAGTAATTGGGGAGGATTTTTCCTCGTTTTCTCATTCCAGTTCTAACTCAGGATAACAAAACAGTTGAAATGGGGAAGATTCTCTTAGTAGAAGCAATCAAAGGAGTAATGATGGAATTTAAATATCACCCCCAAGGCCATGGCCAAGCATAGCTATTAACACCATAGAAAGCTACATGTGTCCCATGATGGAAGTACATATCATCATCATCATCATCATTGTCACCGATTAAGTACCTCTTGTCCCCAAGAAATGAAACCTGAATCTGATAAAGTCTCTAGATCTAACGACCATGAGAATGGGATTGTGATTATGTTTTGAAATAACTTTTAGAAATAACTGCAAATAGGCCTGGCATGGTGGCTCACGCCTGTAATCCCGGCACTTTGGGAGGCCAAGGCAGGCAGATCACCTGAAGTCAGGAGTTTGAGACTAGCCTGGCCAACATGGTAAAACCTCGTCTCTACTAAAATTACAACAATTAGCTGGGTGTGGTGGCACATGCCTGTAATCCCAGCAGCTCAGGAGGCTGAGGCAGGAGAACTGCATGAACCTGGGAGGCAGAGGTTGCTGTGAGCCGAGATCACACCACTGTACTCCAGCCTGGGCAACAGAGTGAGACCCTGTCTAAAACAAAAAACAAAACAAAACAAAAAACCCTGCACATAAAATGGTATATCTAAAATTTACTTCAAAATAATCACGGAGAAGGGAGACCAGGTAGGGGTCGAGATAAAACAAGAAAGGCAATGTGCTGATAATTACTGAACAATGGGCACACAGGGATTCATTCAACTATCCTTTTAAATTTTGAATATGTTTTAAGTTTTCCATAATGAAAGAAAAATCAATTATTCTGTGAAATCTCAATTGAGGCCAGATTTGATCAGTGAACATTATATTCAAGTCTTATCACTGACATACTAGGAGTTATGACTTTGTACAAGTTACTAATTCTGCTGAGCCTCAGTTTCCTATTGAGGAAAAATAGCCATTATAAAGATGAAGTGAACAATCATAAAAGCAACAGTGAGCTCAGTGCCTTACAGACGATACACACTCTCTCAATGGAGCTTCCTACCAGTCAAAGCTAAGACAGTCACCACTGCAAACCACAAACTACTGAACCTAATCTTCCACCCTGATTTTACACTAAAAGTCTGTTCCTTGATTTTACACTAAAAGTCTGTTTAATGCTCACATCACTTGCCTGAAAGTCTCCAGCAACAGTGATTTCTTAAAAGAACATGCTTGGCTTTTGTGTGATGAATAGCAATCTCTGTTTTTTCCCTTCATCTACTCCTGTGTGTGTGTGTTTCCACACTGAAGACACAACCCAGGCCGGGCGTGGTGGTTCACTCCTATAATCCCAGCACTTTGGAAGGCCAAGGCAGGTGCATCACCTGAGGTCAAGAGTTGGAAACCAGCCTGACCAATATGGTGAAACCCCATCTCTACTAAAAATACAAAAATTAGCCAGACACAGTGGCACGTGCCTATAGTCCCAGCTATTTGGGAGGCTGAGACAGGGAAATTGCTTGAACCTGGGAGGCAGAGGTTACAGTGAGCAAAGATCGAACCATTGCACTCCAACCTGGGTGACAGAGTGAGACTCTGTCTCAAAAAAAAAAAAAAAAAAATACAACCCAGCAGAAGAAGCAGGGCTTGCCCATTCACAGAGAAGAGGAGGAGGGGCCCCCTGACAGCAGAGGACGCCACTGGCCCCTCTCCCCAGCTGTGAACCTTGGCAAATTCTGAAAATGCTTCTCCTAGCTATATCCAGATGGCCAGTTCAGAGACATCGCCTTCCTTTCTGAGGCTGTGAGAGGCTTTGTCATGTTATTTCTTTGCCTGCGTAATGCATGGCATCAGGGAGCAGCATTTGACACCTATGAAAAACCGAGTTTACTTGGGTTCTTGCTTTAAGAACATGCAGAATATTGTTTCTTTTCTCTAACAGCAAGTACGGTTTGGAAGCCTGTCTCTTTGCAAGGAACTGGTCATTATTCACACTTGTAAAATATTCCTCAGCACATTTGGTCAATATTTTCCAGCTTCACATCTATAAATGCATACGTATCAGCCTGGTGTTTCATTTTGCCCTTCCTGTTTCAAACTGTTGGCTTTTGCATGGCAGTTGCTGGTACAGTTTGCTGTGAAGCAGGAAAAGACAGTAGTCGAGAACATCGTGAGAAGCAAGAACCCCATAGACTCAAATCCCCAAGCTGTCCCTTTACTCAAGCTCTCTGCATCTGGATTTCCTCCCATAAAGTGCGGCGAATAAAAACTAACTCAGGGTTGTTTTGAGAATTACACCAGATAATATATGTCAAGAACTTAGCCCAGTCTTTGGCACACAATAAGTGCCTAATAAACGTTGGGTGATTTTATTATTACTCCTACAGACAGAAGCTACGTCTGATTGATCCATAGATTCCTAGCACCTTGTACAGGGACTGACACATGGTAAGTCATTAATTAATATGTGTTGAATGAATGAATAAAATGTAGACAATTAAATTTAACACTTCTGTTAAAATGGAGTCAGGTTATTTTAAGTGTCTCAAAAATACAATACTATAATCTCACCATATGCATTATATTAATACACATAACCATATGGTTATTACTCACTGGACATGTAACAAAATAAAATTAAATCCCATGCAGAGCTCTTGGAACCTTTGTAACAAAGGTTCCAGAACAATGCACATCTCTCTAGGTTCATCAAGTTCACAGCCTACTTTGGAAGAGTGGCAACGTGAAGGACAACTTGGAGACAGGCTGGATTGGGCACAGTGAAACTCATCAGAGGTAGATGCAGTGGTCCAGTTGAGAGGTGCTGAGAGCTGGCCTGTGGTAGGGAGGGGATGAGTAGAGAAGGCTGGGGGCCAGACATATGAGAGGTGCAGGAGGCCTGATCCATGAGAGGCTATAACTTTTAAATGCAGGACAAGAGAGAGGAGGACAAGGCTGGTCAATGATAAGGCAAACCCGGGAGATGAATTATGGATTTACTGAGTTTAACACACCTTAGGATACCCAGATGGAGATATACTTTTATAAAGCTGAAAATACATGGCACACCCATGTTCACAGCAGCATTCTTCACAATAGCCAAGAGGTGCAAACAATCCAAATGTCCATTCATAGATGAATGGACAAACAAAATGTGGTTTAAGCATAGAGTGGAATATTTGGTATTCCTATATAATATACATAGGAAGGAAATTCTAACCCAATGCTGCAACATGGATGAACCTTTACAGCATCCTGCTAAGTAAAATAAACCAGTCACAAAAGACAGACACTCTAAGATCTTATCTGAGGTACTTAGAGTAGTCAAATTCATAGAGACAGAAAGTAGAATGGTGGTTGCCAGGGCCTGGAGAGGGGGTGGAATGGGAGTTGTTGTTTAATAGGTAATTTCAATTTTGCAATATGAAAATGTTCTGGACATCTGTTGCACAACAGTGTGAATATGCTTAACACTACCAAACTGTACAGCTAAAAATGGTTAGGATGGTGACCTTTATGTATATTTTACCACAATTTACAACTTTTTTAATTAAAAAAAGACTGGAAATATGAATCTGGCATCATAAGCCGCAGAAGCTGCGTCTCCCAATTTTGCACCAATGCTCCAACATGGAACACGTGGTCCCTCACCCAATTTAATCTCCAGACCCTCTCTCAGCTCCCCCAGATGGACCAGTAAGAGACTGTCACTTTTTCTGAAGGTCACTAAAAAGCTATCTCAATGACTTCAGGAAAATGTGGCTTCAGGACATAGCATTGGAAGGCAGTTCAGCCACTTGGACATCAAGTCCTTGAGGATGCCTTAAGGAGGCCTGCCTTTGCCACTCCCAATCCATCCATCGTGTAACCACCTTCTTCTGCAAACACAGTTCATGTATGTGGACATGCCACTCTTGAAGGTCTTTAGAACACCACAGAACTCAATAACTGCTAATGCTGATTACTTCCCCGTGATGAAAGGTCTTGGGAATTATGTAATCTCTACTTCTTGTTCTTCCTCGTGTATTCATCCACAATCCATGAAGTCTTTCTTGCCTTACCTTCTTACCATTCTTATCCCAGCTGGAGTCTAGTATGTTTTAAAATCATTCCTGACTTGCTCAGAAAAGCAAGTCAGCTTCATCAAGTCTGGGAGTGAAACACTCAAGTCCAAGTTGCATAAGTGCAGTGAAAGTATACCAATTAAATGCTGCCAGGCCTGAAATGTAAACAAAACCGTCTGGTGAGTGAGCTTCTCTCACTTTACTATAAGGAGATTTTGAAAACAACTCACATAATTTTTTTGTGGGAGCAATGCTTTATCTGATGAGAGTTTTTAAAATTCCCACAGAACTAGACCCTGAATACTCCAGACCCATCAGACTTCTCCTGGCCTAGAAACACCTCACCATTTCATACTTTACTGCTAAAATGACAAAGCACCGCAGGTGGGTACTATACTGAGAAAGAGCTGTATACCTATTTAGGTAGCTGGGTTGAGTCACTTTTCATGCTTAGTGTGACATGCTTGGGGTCCCATATTATCCTGGTGAGGATGTAACCATACCTGGGGATGGTGGAGGGGTAGCATACGATGGGAAAGATAAGGCCCTTGGGATAATGGAGACCAGACCAGATTGTAGCTTGGGCCTTGCCACTCACTAACCATGCGACCCTGAACAAGTTGCTTAAGCCTCATGAGTTTCAGCTCCTGTATCTATACAGTAAGAATAACAGCCTCTATCTCCTTGGGCTTTATGAAAAGGGAGTGAGAGAGTATATGCAAAATACTGGTTGTCTGTATGTCATACAGCTATAACCCCATAAATGGGAGCTAGTGTATTCAGTGTTATTATGGTCACTATTCAAACTCACCTGTACTTAATGCACTTGTCTAAATAAGCAGACAGCTGTTAAACTTTATGATAGTAATGAATCCTAGTATTAAACACACAACCAGTAACAAGGACGATATTAAAAAATAAAATAAAAGCACCAATGTGGGAGACACTTTCCTCTGTGTACTGCCTAATGGCCTTTTTATCTTGTCTTGGCACCAGAATCACAGGTATTAGCATGTTCTTCAATCAATATGGTAGATTTACCTTGATGAAGAGAAGGCTCTTTGCCCCATGATACAAATGTATAGTCTGAGGCCAGGTTGGTGAAATGATTTAGATCTACACCACCAGGTTTCAAAAGGTTCCAGTGTCCATACACAATTTTAGATTCTATTAGATCCTTGCTGTGTTAATGAGACCTCTTGCTGGGAATCCAAATTCCCTTTGTAAACTCCATTAACAACCCACAAGGCAGGTGGGCAAACGTGAATGTTCTTATGGTAATAGCATCTTGCCCAGAAAGTGAAGCAGGGAGAAATCAGACCCATTGGCCCCACTTGCTTGGAACATTACAGAGAGAAAGGGAGAAAAGTATCTTTCCTTGGAGAGACATCAGAATGAGTTCAATGCCAATCCTCCCTCAGTCCCCCAACACTCGAAATAGGAGGCCGTGGTATAAAATAGAAGGTTTCTCAAACGTACCAACTATCCCAAAAAAGGTTTGCCAATAAAAAGTTTGCCCAGTTCATTTGTGTCCCCAGAATTGTTTAGTCCCTCACAACTTTCTGCCTTTGTTTTTCATTGCCCCAAAAGTGAGTCTTTTTCTGAGTAAGAACGCATGGAAAATTTTGACTTTGAGAGTTCAGATTCTATTAATGATCCAAGTGCTGTTTTACAATGTTTTTGAACTAAAAAAAAAGAAAAAGAAAAAGTTTGATTTTCCTATCTGTGCATCAATTCAAACCAGCACAGAAAATCTGCTGAATATTACCCAAAACACCCACGGTTAGGCTGAAAGAAGGGATGGAAAATTTCAGCCCCAGAGGAATTTTCAGGGGAGTGGAGGGCTGAGGGGTGTCTCCAATGCTGCTGAGAATGCATTCTGACTTTTTACCACAGTTGCCTAAGTGATGCTTAAATGCTTCCTGTTGTAAGTACAGTGGCTCTCCAGGGAGCAAAACAAGCTACGAGCTGAACAGTGAACAACATTCCAGTCTCTAAATGCTATCTGTCACTCCATACGGCCTATCTCACCCTCAACTAGCTAGACTTATCTCACCCCAAGATGCTTGTCACCAAAGTCTAACATTAGGACTTTATATGGTTTTAACCTTCTGTGGGTCATGAACCTCATTCAATCCCGTGAAAGCTTTCCTCCCAGGGTACACATACACATAAATCTCCACATAATTCGAAAAGGGTATGGCCCCGACTCCTGCAAAGCACATCCAAGAATCTTTAGCTTCAAGTAGCCAACAATGACTCCTGACATTCTTAAGCCAAATTCTTGAATCTGAGTGCTAAAGAAATACACCTCAATTTTGATGAGTGTCCACTAGCCACACAAGGCTTTGGTATCTTATTTGTCTATTATGTGGGCTAAAATAAGCATGTGTGTGCGCGCACACACACACATACACACACACACACGGCTTGGCAGGAATGAAATGGCAAAGCCACGCTGGGAATGGAACATATTCATTTATTTAGCTTATTCATTCCTGACAATATGAAGTCATTTGAGGGAGTTAAGGTAGCTCTGGCAACTGCAGTCAAGTAAAAGAGCCAGGGTTGGTGATAGTTTTTCCATTCAATAAACAGAACCATTGAATAAACTGAGCATGCTCAACATGCTCCTGCCCACACAGGCAATGTGCTATTAAACACTTACGGTTCCTGCACAAAGCCTACCAACAGGTTATTTTTAAAACACTTTTGTTTGTTTTTGATAGGTAGGGAGAAAGGTGGAGAGGGGACATTCCTTTTGGCTTCTAAGTCCCGTAACTTCAATGCCTCTGAAATAATGAAATGAAGAGCTAAGCCAACACTTTCAAGCTAGCCCCTTTCATTTTATGCATAGGGTCAGGGGTTCTTCAGAGTCTCATGAGTGGTTATCTTTGTACTGTGAAAGAACTAGCACTTTGAGCAGAGAACAACTGCCTTACCGGAGTTTCCCGGGACTCTATCCCTATTCAAAGATGCTTGGTTATACCTCAAGAGGGAAGCAATCCAGACCAACTTCTATGACATGACAGGGCACTCAAGCCTGATGAGGCAGAAACCTGGCAGCTGTAGATGTTGGAAAGGATAATTTATGTGTTCAAGTGACTAGGATTCTAAGGGCTAGATGCTAGCTTCAGCACGGCTGGATCTAGGAAGCCCTTTTGCTCTCCCTTTCCCTGGTCTACTTTTCTCTGCAGGTAAGTTCATTCATTCTTAGGCAAGTTCTCTGCATGTGGCAGCAATGATGGACACTGGAATCTTCTGGGTATTCAGAGTTCTTTCAATAACAGTCCTACAAGAAAAGGTGGTCCACTTCTCTCACCTCACAGTGGACTCTGAGTGGCCCACTTCTAGGGCCTGTCACTGTAGACTACTGTAGACCTTCTATGTGGCACAACTGACCATGCCAGGACTGACCACAGAGCCACTTCTGCAACCCACAGCAACTACCTAAGATGGGAGAGGTAGTTTCCCAGTGAAAAAAAACAAGGTACTGGACAGACAAAAGCAAATATCCACAAGAGACTCTTCTGTGAGGCATTTTAACACTTAAAAAATTATCTAGCAATGAAGAACTCACTTCCCACTAAGGAGGAAGACTATGAACCTCAAATCCCAGTGTTAACAATAGCAAAACACAATGCTCGACAGAAACCAAACCCTTCATACCATCTGCTCTCACACAATGCTCCTTGTAGGTGAAAAGGACAAAAAGAAAATGAAGCCAAGATTATTCTCTCTCAGAAAAGTAAACACTCTTTTAAACTGAAGAGAAACAATATGCGTGTTATTAGAGGAAATGTCTCGAAATCTCTTTTAAGAACAATACCTGTGCCGCAGTTGAAAAGCAAATAAGATGGGTGTGCCTTGTCTAGTTAGGTGCAGTAAGGAAGCGGGGGTAAAGAAGTAACTAGCAGTAGTCTTTGACATCCTTCTGGAAGGAAAATTCCCTCACGTGGACTTTCACCTTTCTTTAGGTCATCATGGGCCTCTCTGGTCCTGTTTCCTGCCTATCAAATACTTCAGTGCTATGTTCTAAAGTTTCTTCAGAGATATTCTTGCACACACAGTAAATATCTGTAGGCCCTAGCCAGCCCCAGATGGTTTGGTTTATGCATCCCAATACTCTCTTTGCGGAACCTTGAACCGTGTTTTTCTTCTTCTGGCCATGTTAAGCCTGGGAAAATGGTTTCATTTCTTTCCAATCCTGGGAATCCCCATCATTGTGAGGCAGTAAGCAAGGTGTCAGTAGGAGCATGTCCACTCAGCAGTGGTGTTCCCCTCACCCCTGCCAGGTTGTCCTGTGTTTGTGCAAGATCCCCAATCCCCTTCCTCCAAATCCAATACCCCTAACATTCAGAACCACAGCAAAGAACACTTTTTGCTGGCTGTGACATTCACAATGTGTGACAGCTTTCCTTTCTTTTCTTTTTTCGTGTTTTATTTATTTGCAACTCAAAAGATGAATGCAATTTGAAATTGATGGTCTGGAGCAAAGAGCCCACCACGGCAAGCCACTGTGTGTGTTCGAGCTACCATGTGTTCGAGACATGCTAACCAATGTTGACTCACAAAGCGCTTGGAGAAGATTTCAATGAGTTGGCAACTCAATCCTCTTGAAAAATACCGATTTCCAGTCTCTCTTAACAATCAGAAGATCTGGAAACAGTAACTTTGCATTCCCACAGGGCAACAAATGGTGGAGGATGAGGCAAGGACCAGCTCCCCAGGCTCCATATTGTCTGCTTGTCTCATTTGTCAACTGAGCCCCTTCAGCACTTAAGATTGTGATCCCTAAGCAGATGTGGAAGGCGGCTGCAAAACAAGAATGCCAACACCCATAGCCAGCCCAAAGCCTGTCTGCAGGATGCTCCCGGCCTCACTTATTTATCTTTTGGAAAAAGTCACCGCAAGGCCACGAGGCTGGCTTTTAGCTCACACTGAATCTATCTGAACTAACCTGAGCTTTTAAAGTTTTCAGCCAACGTGGACAAGGCTAAATAAAGCCACAAAGACATTCATCACCTAAATGCCCAACTAGCAAATTCCAGCATTTCTAGATTGACAAAATAAAATGCAATTATCTAAAATGATGTATATTGTTTATGACACAGGAAAAACTTTATAATATGCCAGCTGATAAAAAGCAGGTTTATTTATAGTATGGTTTTTAACTAAGCAAAACTATATACAAAGAAAAAAGGCTGGAATAAAATATACCTAACTACTGACAATAATTTTCTGTAAGTATCTGGATTATATATTATTTATGTTTTCTTATTATATTTTTTGTTTTTCTCAATGTTACTAAAACAAGAATATATTATTTAAAATAAAATTGAGCCAATATGCTTCCAAATTAAGAAGCAACATGCTAGAACCCAGAAAGCCAATCCATACATTACACTGGGGCAATGGCCATACTCTGGGGTGCCTCCAAATTAATACAAACTGGCTCTCCTCCTGCCTAGGGCAATGCTAGCACTTTATGCACTTTGAGATGAGCCACTGGAGGGAGTCTTCAGGAAAAGAAGAGCCCTGCTGGTTTAATCAAGGACTGAAGAAGTTGCTATTCTCAGCTCTATAAGATGGATCACATCCCAGGCTGAAAATCAGGTTCCAAGGGCTCTTGTCCAAAGATCTGCTCCTATGTTTAAACAGGTCAGTCATGTATCCACCTGTGCCTTAATTTCTACATCTGGAAATGGAGATGCTATGACCATAAGGATGAACAGGGCAGCATTTACCGATCCCCACCGGGTATAGGATACCTGACATTCATGCAAAGCCTGGCCAGGTAGACCAGACCATTTTACTGAAAAGGCAAAAGTCTCAGGGCAACTGGAAACTCATCTGAAACCCAGGAGTTGTGGAGGGGCCAGGATTTGAATTTCAAGACTGTTAGGCTCCAGAACCCACAGAGTCTTATCCAAAGGTCACCCATGCAGCAAGCACAACAGTGATGCCATGAACCACAGGGCATGAGTTATGAGTGGCTGCGAATGAATGAGAAACACCTATCAGCCCAGGCAATATGGAAGCACCAGATAAGAGCCACAGGCTGTTTCCTAGCAGGTTGCTAAAAACACACTGGAAATGGCATGTGACCAGCAGCTGGTGAGAGGGAATGGAATAATGCCAAAACAAATTGACCACTTTTAGAGTGCCATTTATTTTAGAAAAATAAATTAATGAAGGAAACTTCAATATCAATGAAGTTGCAAGAATATAATGAGCAATGCTCGCTCCCACGAGAAATGGCTTTTTAATTATTTTTTCAGATGAACTGCAGTCACAGTATATTTGATTCATACCCGATCCATGCTCTTTGGAGAATTAAAACACATTTTACCCAATGTCGAGTTAAAATAAAAACTCGTCAGAGGCAAAATAACTCTTTGCTCCCAGGGCTCTGAAAGGAAATTTGGTTCTCTCTGGTTGCTGGCCAGTATTCGGGGGGGCCTTTGTACTAAACAAAAACTTGGCAGATGAAATCTGAGAATTACTCTCTTTGCATCATTAACGGAAACACAGAGGGGTGCACTGCGGTTCACGATAAGTGATTAAAAAAAAGAAAACATTATACAGTTTTGTGTCTAATATGTGTGCCTCCTGAGTTGTCCTGTGTATTCAGGCAAACAGCAAAAGCTCCCTTTTCAAAGAGTCCATTTCCCTTGGCCAGCTCCCATTCTCTCCAGAACATCCATCCTCAGGAGACTCTGCCAGTCCCCGTCTCTGTGCCGTGTGTGTGTGTGTACGTGCGTGCGTGTCTGCCTAACATGCACAATTCAAAATTACCTGGTTTCATCTTGATCCCAATCTGCATTCTTAAAACTGCATCATCCACATTTGATACAATTGCACAGAACTATAGACAGACACACAAATGAGCACATATAAAAACTGGAGAAATCTTGGCCAGGCGCAGAGGCTCATGCCTGTAATCCCAGCACTTTGGGAGGCCGAGGCAGGTGGAGCACTTGAGGTCAGGAGTTCGAGACCAGCCTGGCCAACATGATGAAACCCTGTCTTTACTAAAAATACAAAAAAAAGTAACCAGGTGTGGTGGCAGGCACCTATAATCTCAGCTGCTTGGGAGGCTGAGGCACAAGAATCACTTGAACCCAGGAGACAGAGGCTGCAGTGAGCCAAGATGGCGCCACTGTGCTCCAGCCTGGGTGACAGAGTGAGACTTCATCTCTAAAATGAAAAAAAAATCTGGAGAAATCTGAATAAACTTTATGGATTATAGCAATGTTAATTTCCTGGTTTTGCTATTGTACGGCAGTTACCATGACATCAACAGCAGGGGAAACAGGATGAAGGATACAGGGGACTTCCCTGTATTTTACCACAACTTGTGATTCTATAATTTTTAAAAGCTATTAAAAAAAAAAAACAACTACATCATCTATTCCTCAAGTACTTAGAGAAAAAAATGACAATACAGTTCCTTACAAAAAACTTTTGGCACAAGAGGCAGGAGTGCAGTCTTAGTTTGGTACTGATCTCTTTGGTGTCTGTTACAGGCTGAATAGTGTTCCTTCCCCCAAATTCATATATTGAAGCCCTAACTCCCAGAACATCAGCATGTGACTGACTATATTTGGAGACAAGTTCTTTAAAGAAGCAATTAAGGTTAAATGAACTAATATGGGTGGGTCTAAACCCATCTTACTGGTGACCTTGTAAGAGGAGTAAATTGGATACACAGAGAGACACCAGGGATGTGTATGCAGAAGAAAGACCACGTGAAGACACAGGGAAAAGGCAACCATCTGAAATTCAAGGAGAGAGACCGCAGAGGATGCCAACCCTGTGGCACCTTAATCTTAAGACTTCCAGCCTCTAAAACTATAAGAAAATATACTTCTGTCATTTAAGCCGCCCAGTCTGTGGTGTTTGCTGAGGGCAGCCCTAGCAAACTAATACAATGCCATATCCCACATCCCCCATTCATCTGGTTTTGTCCTCTGGTAATGAGCTCCCAGCCCTTGGCATCCATCTTAAGAAGGAAGTATAGCAGGAAACCCCATCAAGCATACAGCAAAGGTCTTAGCCTAGAAGAGCCAAGCTTTAGATACCCTCCGCCTACCCATGAAAGGTTAGTGCTCAACTATTTGGGGAGCCATCAAAATATGGAAGAGGGATAGGGGTTTTTCATGGTAGATCCAGAGGGTATAACCAGAACACAGGCTATGGGAAATTGTAAGGTGGCCTATTTCTAACACAACGTTAAAAAAAAAACCTCCTAGCGGCTACTGCAGTTCAAAAACCAGAATGAATGGCATGTGAAGGTATGGCGCCCACATTACTGGAAATAGCTGAGCAAAAGATGGAACAGATCAGCTGCTCCTGCCCCAGATGTCTAAGGTCTGATTTGCAGCCATCTCAGCTCAAAGCACTATGAAACAGGGGCACACGCTCTTTCCATAACCCAGACGTGAACCTTAGCTAAGACCACCTTCCTCTCTCTCCATCCTACCTCTAACTCTCCATTCTGGCTCTGACACTCATTCTCCATTTCAGTAGCACCTCTCTCCTCAGACTCCAGACACACTGCTGTCTTCCCACCTTCCTGGCTCCTGCTGCAACTTTTATGCCCAGGAGGCTTCGGGCTGTCTCGTGGAATGCCCTGGCTTGCACCTGACTCCTAGGACCAGGCACCACCCTTGAGCTCCCATCCCAGCCTTGTGAGCAGATCCCAGACATACCTGAAATAAGCGTCACTTTTAGATGCACAGCCCAGCCCTATCCAGGTAAATGAGTTTGGGTAAGTTACTCAACCTCTCAGAATCACACTTTACCTATCTGCTTTGTTTAAAACAGCAAAAACTTTAAAAATCCATGTCCAACCATAGAAAGTATTAAATATTATCATATATATTCAGAAGGGAATATTATATATGCAGCAATAATGTCATAGAATATTTAGTAACAAGGAAATTCTCATGAAATATTAAGAGAAATGAAATTACAAAACATCATTTATCGTGAACATATTTTCATAGAAAAGCATACTAATGCAGAAAAGAGAATGGAATTATGTACACCATAAAGCTACAAGTAAATATTCTCTAATTATTCTTTTTCTACATACTCAAAATTGTAAACAGTGAACATGTAATGCTTTTTAACTAGGAATAAAGTTATTTAGAAATCTTTACTACTCCCATTTCACCTTTTCCTCCTTGGAAAAAAAAGGGGGGGCAACCTAATGAAAGAGCACAGTAAGTCCATTACATCATCCTACTTACACTTTCATAAAAAGCAAATACGACTTGTGTTTTGAACTTAGAGAAACAGAAGGACAGCTAAGAAAACTGGGTTAATGGAAGGTCACAACATGGAGCTAGAGGCATGACTAGACTCCCAAAGAATGGATTCTCGGACCTCAGTAGGGGCCCCGTGGTCTCCACTGCCACCGTGCCCATGCAGTCACTCTAAGAACAAAGAGTGCCACGTGCCACCCATGGGTCACTATCTGGCTGCACTGTGAGGCTGGGTGCCACATGATGCCACAGTGAAAGCCTGCCAGCAGAGCTGAGTCCCCATTCATCCAGTTTTGTCCCCTGGTAATGAGTTCCCTTGGCTCCCTCCCACAATGGAAAGGACTGGCTGAAGAATGGTGCCAGCCAGAGGAGCCCCTTGTGAACAGCCCATCCAGGAATCCAGGAGTCTGGCAGCGGCTCAGCCACAAGAGGTCAAAGCAAGTAAGTCATTTCAGTGGAAAATATCAGCTTGATTCAAGATGAAATGCTTCACTTTGCCCTGGGTTGTAGTAAAAGCTATGACACAGCCACCAATGTACAAACAGCACCCATCTAGTGACCCACGATGCGGGCAACCCAGGGGCAGGTATCATCACCACTGACCTGCAGCCTGAGCAGTGCATGTTGATCATTCTCTTCCCTGCTGACACCCACAGGGAAGGCTCAGCTCAAGAACAAGCTGGTGTTTTACACATGCCATATTTAGAATCCTTTCAATCTCCACTATGGTATCACAATTTAGGCATATGATCAGACAGCTGGTTGTGGGCCCCTCTCTAGACCAGCTCTGCAGGAGCTGGAACCAGGGGTACACATGTTATTCCCCCCCGATGGATATACATTTACACCTACAGTCCCAGCATCAGTCCCTTGAGACTTTCCTCCTCTTCAGGGAGTTAAGAGACCAGAATTTTATATCAATCCTGTTCGGTGGGCTACCCCAAATACTCTGAAGTAAAGTTAAGTGGCTTCAGGAACTAGTGCCATATTAGAGGAGATAGACTTTGAAATATTCTCACTACCACAAACACTTTTTTTATAGCTCGTACAATAAATAAATGAACCAGTTATGCTCTGCATATGCTATGATCTTAAATTATACCTGGAGATAAACCACGTATGGAATAAAAGGCCACCTATTGAGGTCAATCTATGCAAAAGACTTCTCCTCTCCTGATCCCTATAAAAACAAACCCAAGAAACCAGTGCAGAGAGACTCAGAACTATCATCTCCACGGCATAGGCTACGATGTTTTGGAATCTGGCTATATGTAACAGAGCCACCAAGATGTTCATACATCATGCAAAGAGACACTTCCCCAACTCAGACTTATCATAGAGGAATGGGGTGACCAAATAGAAATTTGGCTGAATAGTTCTTCCTACCAAAGACTCAATGCAAATCCCATAGACAAGGCCTCAGAATTCAAGAAGACCTCCTGCCTCAAATGATCAGCCCTACAGTCCATGCCTCCACCTCCCACCCTATGTCCCAAACCAAAGTGCTTCCTCACCATAAAGCTTTTGGCACATTCAAACCAACCCTCACCCAGTGTGGGGAAATAGCACAACTTAACTCCTCAGGAGACACTTCCAGAAGAGGGTTCAGCGACTATGGCTGGAAGCCCAAGGCAGAAGTGATACAGCACTGTTGGGACTTCAGGGATGACTCTGGGGAGAAATTTTTCTACTTGATTCTAAGAGCAGAGACAATAACTCAGGTTTTCACTCCCCATTTCATTCCCTGTGCTCTGATGGGTCTACTTCCTGTTATTCCTACCAGAAACCCACTCTCCCAGAGTCCTAGGGTGACATCAGTCAAGTCAGAGGGTGGACCTCAGGAGACTTTTGTGGCTACATGCTGTAGTCCATGATCTGGTGTGCAAAAACTCTCACATGGAGTGGCTTTCACTCAAGCCTTAAGGCAACGAAAGAAAAATGATTACCTTAGTTCCCTTCCTCCACCATACCCATTCTCAGGTAATAATGGAAACCCCTAACCATCTCCGGCCTGAGCCGTTTTCTTTTCCACTTTGTTCCATAGGTAGGTGGTGACTAGGCACACTGGTGCTCCATCCTCTGAATGGAGAGGCACATTCCTTCCACCTTTCCTGCCCAGAGCCTGTTCACAGCCAGTCAGAACATCTGTGTGCACCATACGTGTTTAGTAAATGCACCTACTCCAAAGCTGGGCCAGAAAGACACAGAGAAAAATCCGCATTCCGGTGTGTCCTACTTCCAAACCGTACTATCTCAGCAAGCTTGAAGCTTGGCAGTTAGGAACCTTTATGTCAAATCCAGTTCAAATTCTATTTTCACTTAAACCTCCATAATATAATTAACTTTCTACCTCAAGGCACATTGCTTTTGGGAGGCAAAAAGCTTCCCTGGGTAGAGGTAATTTTTTCAAAGCTTAGCACTCAGTGACTGGGGATGTGTCAGAAAAATCCAGCAGCTGACAGGAGACAAAATTATACTTTGTAAACAAGGCATAGAGATGCTGGGCTGGCCAGCTCTCACCTCACACGCAGCCATCCAACAGAACCCACCACAGAGACTGAAAACACTGCCCGCCACATAATAAATAACTTGCCACTCAGATGATTCTTAACCCCCATCCACAAGTGGTTTCCATCCTTCCAGTATAAAACATCGGAAACTGATAGTGAAAAATAACTTTTCAAAACACAAATACCTTATTTCTCCCTAAATACCCAATTTCCATGCATACTTTGGTTATTGAAAGAACTACCATAAGTCACCAACTTTGAATGATGCCAAATGCTGGCAAAGCCATCACCTCTCCTTTTGAGCTGCAATAGGACAATCACTAGGACATCATTTTGATTCTTCAAAGCTGGAGTTTCCAATGTGTAGACCCCAAGTATACATTTGGTGGCCAATATCAGAAGGCCCAAAGTCCACATACACACCCAAAAAGAAGAGATAAACACACAACTCCTCCCGATCATGTTTCCCCACTGAAGCGGTTAGTGGTTTAGTCCCTTGGAGCTCAAATTCGGCCGCTCAAGAGAATCACCTGGGAACTTTTAAAAACGTCTCAATGCTCAGGTTGCAACCCCAGGCATAAGTATTTTTCAAGAACACTAGGTGTGCAGCCAAGTCTGAGAACCAGTACAATGGCAAAATCAAAGTCCACCAGGCCACCCTTTTATCCACCATCAACAGATCCCGGTCTTTTGCTAATACGGCTGGGGCAGCTCCTACCTATATAGAGCGAGGAGTCCTTCCTCCGCACGTGGTCGTCGATGTAGGAAACGCCCAGGGGCTGCACTGGGGTAGCACCGATGCCCAGGAGCACCTGGGCCCCAATGAGCAGCAAGTACATCATGTTGGTAGCCGTCCGGTTGCGGCAGATGAGGTCGGGGTCCGGCCCCTCGTCGCCCCCGAGCCGTTGGCGGCGCAGACGTCGCGGCCTTCAGCGCCCCAGCGGATCTCGCCCGCCTCGTACTTGTACTGGTGGGTCAGGAACTCTGGCAGCGCCGACAGCAGCGCGCCCAGCGCCATGACGATGCCGCCGCAGCCGATTAGGCGTGGCCGATGCCCGCGCGCCCCGAAGTAGCTCACGAAGAGGATGAGCGCCAGGTTCCCGATCTCGAAGCTGCTGGCAATCACACCCACGTCAGCGCTCTGCAGGTTGAACCTACGCTCCAGGGTGGTCAGGACGCTCACCTGAAGAGGGCAAGAAGAAATGTCAGAGTCAATCCAAGGAGATGCCCAGGAGGCCTCTCCTTCCCGCCTGACAGTGCGCTCTGTCCTTCCCCCCTGGGACCCTCCCACCTGGCCTCCTGTGCCAGGTGCAAAAAGGCAGCTGTATAAATGCCTTTTAACCCGACAAATCAGAAAGACGTTTATTTAGTATCATAACCCTAATTCAATGGTTAACGAATTCACTTTCCCAGTAGCAAAAATGTTTTTTTCTGGCACCTGTTTCCATCCTGAAAGCTTCTACCCTCTTCCGGAAACACTGCTTTCTCCATCCCCACAAACCTCCACCACAGATCGCCCATGAAGTCCTATAAAAGTCCTGAAGTCTGCGGTTTGTACACAATCCCAAATATATACTAGGGATAAAGTCCATGCCAGGAAGACAGAGGAACCAGGGGATTTTCCGCAGGAGGCTAGCAAAGCCTGTTCCCCACCTCAAAATAAAAACAAACTTAACAAAACCTAAGTGGCAAAATGGACAAGCTAAATTAGCCCAGCGGGGTAATCATTTGCTCTTTGCTTCCTTCTGGAAATTTCCAAACAGTGTACATTTCCCTAGAGGCCATCAGGTAAATACTCCCCTGACTGTTCTAAGCACTATGACTCTGCCAACTGCCCTCCAACTGATTATGATTTCCCCATTTTTTGTATTCTTGTCTGCCCTACATTTGTTAAACAAATATATACCATACATCTGCTGCTTGCCAGGCAATGCCCTAGACACAAGAGAAAAGTGATGGAGAGAGGACACCTGGCCTGAAGAAGCCATCTAGCAAGAAGGTAAACATGTACCTAAGAATAACACAAAGGGACTGGAGGTGAGATGTGTGATGCAAACCTCACACTAAGGGGGCCACGATGAGATGCACTCTTATAGGGCTTCTTGAAGTGTAAGAAAATGAGATGGCTACCCTCTCCTGCTGTGTGCAAATTCCATGCAGGGTGCTATGAGCAAGACAAGAGTCCTTGTCATGGGAGATCTAACAGCTGAATGATGTCCTCGCGGAGCAGGGAAGAACACTTCAGGCAAAAGGAACAGCATGAGCCAAAGATGGGTGGCATGATTTCATCATGGAAGAGAAAATAGTTGGGGCCGGGAGCAGTGGCTCACACCAGTAATCCCAACACTTTGGGAGGCCAAGGTGGGCAGGTCCCTTGAGGCCAGGAGTTCAAGACCAGCCTAGCCAACATGGCAAAACCCCTTCTCTACTAAAAATACACAATTTAGCGAGGCGTGGTGGTGCATACCTATAATCCCAGCTACTCAGGAGGCTGAGGCAAGAGAATCACTTGAACCCGGGAGGCAGAGGTTGCAGTGAGCTGAGATCGCGCCACTGCACTCCAGTTTGGGCAATAGAGCGAGACCTTGCTTAAAAAAAAAAAGAAAGAAAGAAAGGAAGAAAATAGCTGGAAAGGTGGGGTGAGGACAGACTGTAAGGAGCCACAAATGCCACAGGGGTGAATTTAGACAATCCCGAGCAATTAAGTAAATAGAATGCAGATGGTGGAGGGAGGCAAACCTGGTTTGAACCCCTGTTGTTATTTCCTTAGCTCTGTGTCCTCAGTCATGTTATTCAAACTCTCCCAGCCTGGATTCTATGAAACAGGAATCATATCTACTTAGCAGGAGAGATGTGAAGATTAGAAATAATGGATGAAAAGTCTGTTAGCAAAGAGCAGCCTCTCCCTTTCTACATGACAGGAATGCATGGAGAGACGCAGCAAAACAGAGGCTCTGGGGCCAGACCACCTGGGTCCATTCCGACTCTGGCTGACCTTGGCCAAGTTACTTTGCGCCTTAGTTTCCCCATCTATAAAAGGGCGATAAGAGTGCTACCTCATAGAACTGGTGTCAGGAGTCAACAACACATACATGTTAATGGTAGGGAAGGGTCAGTTGTAACCATTATCATTATCATCATTTATCTGTGAGCACTGGAGAACAGCAAAGGTTTAACAGTGTAAGGGTCACACCAGGTGTGGTGAATGGAGGATGGAAGAATGCCAGCAGAGGAGACACCTGGGCCATATTGAGCCCGGGGAGAAGAAAAGGCCACATCAACACAGTGGCAATGGAAATGAACAGGAAAAGATGTAAGGAGCATTTTAGGGCAGAGTTCTATTTCAGGGAGAATGAGCTGGATCTGCTCACCAACTGGGTGTGTCTGCTAAGGAAAGGTCAAAAAGGAGAGTCATATGGATCTAACCTTCCTCCAAATCTACAAATATGGACAGTTGTAAACATCAGCGTATACAACCTCTCTGTAGTGTCCAGATACACGTATCTATGCACATACAAACATACGCCTGTGCTAATTAGCATGCCTCTATTCAATTTCCCTTTACTAAAAAAAAAGCTATAGCCAGGTGATTCCTCTTAGCCTCA
Source organism: Trachypithecus francoisi (assembly GCF_009764315.1). NCBI lineage: Eukaryota > Metazoa > Chordata > Mammalia > Primates > Cercopithecidae > Trachypithecus > Trachypithecus francoisi. The sequence continues at coordinate 97,213,767 of NW_022681468.1, forward strand.
TTTTCAAACCCACATATTTAAACAAACTCCTTGAGCCCAGTGGTTCTCAATCCTACCTGCAGATTGGAGGCACTTGGGGAGCACTAAAAATTTCAGAGGTCTGGTCCCACCCAGGAGGTTCTGACCGAACTGGTCTGGGGAGCGGCCTGGGGACCCTAGGATGCTTTCAAAGCTCCCAGGTGATTCTAATGGCAGTGAGCAGCACAGGGCTAAGGCCATGACACCCATTATTGGGGGTCTCTCTTTCAGCCCTAGCCTTGGGCAAGCTCTGCAGAGCAGGGTTATGACATTTATGACACCCTCTATCTCTGGCATTCTGATCCCAACTCCTATTTCCATTGTGCTTTCTAGCCAAGTCAAGGCCAACTTGCAAATCACTCAGCCCTAGTTATGTGATTAGATTGTCACTTTTAAAACCCCAGGTATTTGCTGCTGTTGAGAAACGAAGTTTAGCTAGTTCTGGCCTCATTCAAATGGCTTTCAAATACTCCCAAAGAAGTTCTAAAGGGTCTGGGCAAGTAAAAACAAATTCATTTATTTCCTTCGCAACACAAACAGACATACAAACATGATGGAATAAATGATCTACCAGAGGTTTATAATAGGTGACACAATGTGGGAACAAAAAGGAAGGCAGCCTAAAGACCTGGGAGGTAGGGGGCTTTGGGGAGCCTCACCCAGGCCTTTGTATGAGTCTTGGAAGAGATCCAAAGGGAGCTGGATGCAGAAGTGGAAAAGAACATGTCTGGGTGGGGTCCCCTAGAGAGTCACCCCTGGAGAGGCAGTTGAAGCAGTCTGGTAGGTCTTCAGCTTTAGGACCCCACCATGAGGCTGGAGGGTAACAAAGTGGGAGGAAGGGTTACAACAGAAGCCCTATCTCATTTTTGCCATGATGCCTCATGACATACACACAAGACAACTGCTCCATTTCAGCAGGTGTGTCGTGTCATAAAATATCATGCAGGTGTGCACACTGATGATGACAGATAAGGGTGATGGGGACAGAGACAGCTGTGGGCAAAACAAAAAGTAATCAGTTCTTTTAGAGACAGATAACGCCCACGCCTGCAGCTCTTGTCCTGGCTCCCACCTGCTCTTTGCAGAGCAACTCACAGGGGTGACAGGAAGTAGTAAGGCCTTTCCTTCCTTGACCTGTGGCCTTCTGCTGGACTGCGACCCCAGTCTGGATCAACAGTTAAGTCATGCAAAGATTCTGAAATGATGCTTTGTGGATCAATTAGATCAGAGGCTAATGTTTTCTCTCATTTAAAACACAATTTTGAGAAGACAGACTAATTAAGTATGCATGAGGCCATAAAACCCACTTGTGGCTTTTATGTGGCAGTGAAAAATCGAGGCTGAGGAAGAGCATGTGGAAGGGAATGACTGTTTTTACTTAATGGGTAACAGGACTAATGGAGAAGGTCTTGATAATTAGAGAAGGAGCCACAACTGCAAGAGGAAAAGGAAAGAGGAAGCGCCCTTATCCTGAACCAACTGTATATGAAGTTTTTATGTAAAGAATGCAGTATGTATCAGGCTTCTACAATGATTATTCAAAAAAAAAATCAGCTTGCATTTCAGAATGTCCCGGAACACTTGTTAAAAATATAGATGTCCCAGTCAGGCACGGTGGCTCACGCCTGTAATCCCAGCACTTTGGGAGGACAAGGCGGGCGGATCACAAGGTCAAGAGATCAAGACCATCTTGGCCAACATAGTGAAACCTCGTCTCTACTAAAAATACAAAAATTAGCTGGACATAGTGGCACATGCCTGTAGTCCCAGCTCCTCTGGAGGCTGAGGCAGGAGAACTGCTTGAACCTGGGAGGTAGAGGTTGCAGTGAGCTGAGATTGCACCACTGCACTCCAGCCTAGGTGACAAAGCAAGACTCCGTCTCAAAAAAATATATCTATATATCTATATAGATATAGATATGTATATGTATATAGATATAGATATGTGTCTGATACCCAGCTGGAGATGAGGACCATTGACCATGTCAGCCACCAGGCACATACTCAGCATCATTCTAGAACCAAGGTTCTCAACCTTCACTGGCAGAGGGGATGAGACTGCTGAACCCCAAGCCCAGAGTCTCTGATTCTGCAGGTCTGGAGTGGGGTCTAGACTATGCATTTCTAACAAGCCACCTGGTGACACTGATGCTGCTAATCAGAAGACCCACTTTGAGTACCTCTGCTTTACTCCCTCTTCTCAACAAGCCTTCCCCCATTCAAAAGATTAAAGAGTTTAAGTTACCTACAAATAGAAATTATCACCTCCTCATTTCCAGTTCATACAGACACTATCTCCTCATGTGGGAAATGTTGGGATGCATTTCTGGGAGCCTCACCTTCTGGAAAGTGCTGAAGCCACACTAAGAACAACTGCAACTATAAGCACTTAGCCCAAAAGGGAGAGCTTCAGTCTATGTTGCCATAGGACAGGACACATTCAGAGACCACGGCCAAGTACTCATGAGCCCATCCTCACCTTCAAAAGTTGCCAACCAGGGGCAAGGCTCTCAGACATTCACTTAACAAATAAACACTTATTCTTAGGGGCAGGCAGCAGCAACTCAGGGGCTGTCCCAGAGGTGTGTCCATCTTCTTACTCTGGCCTGGGTGGTGGGGGCCTTGATCTGAACTGGCATCACCTGAGCTTTTGAAAAACACCTGTGTTTTTCCTCCCACCTGCAAGACTGGGCATCTGTATTTTCAGAGTTCCCTGGGTGACTCTAACATGCATGCAGGTAGAGGTGTGTGCATGTGTATCAGGTGGCAGAGAGGTTGTGCATGCATGGATGTTTACACCAGAGCAGCCTGGTCCTATCAGTATAAGTCTGGAGCAGGAGAGCAATAGTTCCCATCCGGCTTTGACAGCATTTGGTCAAGTCAATCTTCCTTAGCCTGTTTCCACACCTGTGTGATGGAGAGAACTATACTTGCTTCTGCGGACATTAATGAGGTCATACATCAGAGCAGCTGGCCCATAGTAGGTGCACACTAAAAAGCTAGCCACATCACTGGTATGCATGCTCTGTGACTTCACTTCAAATTCAATCCCGCACAGCCAAGTGTCTGCTCTGTGGGAGATGCAAGAAACGTAACCATGATTAAGAGAGCATGCTGCCCTGTAGGAGTTTACAGTCTGGGGACAGTAGAAAGAAACAACCTAATGATGGCACAGCCTGCAACAGGGTAGCAGAGTGGCAGAGGGTTTGAGGGAGCGAGAACATTCATTTGGCTCTGTGTGGAGGAATATATACCTGGGATTTAACAAGGATCAACTAGATTTTAATAGCTGTGGGAGGGGAGAGGCTGCCACAACATTCTAAGAGCAAAGATCAGTGGCGTCAAGGAGGTTGGCAGAGGGAGAGTTTAGGCCACCCCTGGGGAAGGGTAGGAATATGGAGTGGCTTCAGAGAACTGAGAGTAGTAGTCTGAGATAAAAACAGCCTTGAAGGCCAGACTGAGGCTTTGATTTAGAGGTCAATGGGGAGCCAAGGGAGGTTCTTGAGCAGGAGCCGCTCTTCTGCAATATTAACCTGGCACTGCTGTGCAGGTATCAGGGAGTGACGAGAGACTGCCGAGGCAGCTGTTTCCACAGTGCTGGGGAGACAGGAGGCTTCAGCAGTCTAATGCTGGTGTAACAGCTAGGAAAGGCCCCTGTGGCAGAGCTACCTTAGAGCTCCAGCTCAACAGAGGAGGCAGCTGATTGGAGGCAAGGAACAAACAAGGTGGAGCCGAAAGGTCCTGGCAAGAGTCTCACCTGGCTCAGTCTGGAGCCCTTGTGAAGGCTGAGAGAGCAGGATGCTCTGTGAGACCAGGAAGAGCTCCTGAGTGCAGTGTGGAGGGCCTGCATTTTAAAGCTCTTCTGCTGAGTAGCGGCAGACGTGACAGAACTGAGTGGGCTCTTCCTGGGGAACTTCGGGGAAGCTGTACCCTTAAACTGCATGCTCAGCAGCAGGGCCCATGTCAGGGAGCAGATGCTAAAAACAGTGCAGGAGATGTCAACCTTGCTGTGGTCCTGCAAAAACCTGTGGTTTTCCCAACAGGGGTTCATGAACAGGGTTTGGCATACTTTGTCTGCAAAAAGCCAGTCAGTAGATATTTAGGCCATACGGTCACCATAGCAACTACTCGACTCTACCACCATAACACAAAAGCAGCATGCATGGACAATATATAAACAAATGGAAATAACTGTGTTTCAATAAAACTTTATTTACAAAAACAGGCAGCAGGCCAAATTTGGTCCACAGGCCATATGTAGAATGCCAAACTCTGATCTCCATAAATCCAGCTTGGGAAATCACACTATTCCTGTGTCTGGCAGTACAAACACTGGCCATTGGTAAATATATGAAGCACTCCTATTGCTGTAACAGAAAAGTCATTCCAGGCACAATTTTAATGCAAGATTTTTTGTGTTTTTGTTTGTTTGTTTTGTTTTGAGACAGAGTCTCGCTCTGTCGCCCAGGCTGGAATGCAGTGGCGCAACCTTGGCTCACTGAAGTCTCCGTCTCCCAGATTCAAGCAATTCTCCTGCCTCAGTCTTCCGAGTAGCTCGGATTACAGGCACCCGCCACCACGCCGGCTAATTTTTGTATTTTTAGTAGAGATGAGGTTTCACCATTTTGGCCAGGCTGGTCTTGAACCCCTGACCTCTGGTGATCCACCCACCTTGGCCTCCCAAAGTGTTGGGATTACAGGTGTGCGCCACCGCACCTAGCCAAGTTTTTTTTTTTTTAATTTCATTAATTTGCAAGATAACTTCAGTATCTTGTCTGATGTGCCAAGGACATGTCTTCCTGTAGTAAAGTGGGAGAAAGAGACTTAATCACCTAAGCCCAGAAGTCATTTCCCCACGATAAAGCAGCAGCAGCAATAGTGTGAGGTTTTGTTTCTCATCTAGACAGCAGCTCCTTGGAGTGAGTCATTTACAGTTCTAGGGAAATGGCACACAAAATGCATTCACTTGTGAATTCCAGGATCCTAGATCTGCAGAACCAAGTAACAGAAGACGACACAGGATCAGCCTCTTGTCATGGCTATGGTGGCAAAGAGAACACCCACCTCATGTGTCGACTGGGGAAAAGAGACATTTAGTCAATGATGTTTTACTTCTGGTGGAATGATTTAGCCTGGATCATGTTCACATATAAATGGGGACATTTTAAAACCATTTTTCTTTAAAAAAAGCAGACTAAGAATCATATGGAGAATCTCATAGACACAGACTCTAAACTCCAGTCTACACCAAAAGCATCATCATTTTAGGGGGCAAGTTGTGGGGATAGGGGTTACAGTGGAAAATGTGTGAGATTTTGAGTTTCATATTAACTGGGTAATATGAGGCAAAAGGCACTTAACACCCCTGCAACTCTTCTTTCCCATCTATAACATGGAGATAACAATTACCCCCTTACAGTTTTGTCACAGGGTCCAAATGAGGGAGAGAAAGCCTCTGTACACCTGCACGTCACAGTTATGCCTGGGGTCGTGCATGGTAACTTTCCTCGTCCTTGCAGCAGGATCCTGAAAGCTGCTGGCTCTCTCTCTGGGCCTCTGTACTGCCCTCTCCTACACTTGGGTCTTTCATAAGGGCACTATCGTTCTCTCTGATCACATAGTCTGCGAGTGAGAGTCAGCCTGGCCTTCCTTAGAAAGACTTCCTTGGGGCCAGGCACAGTTGCTCACGCCTGTAATCTCAGCACTTTGGGGGGCCAAGGTGGACAGATCATCTGAGGTCAGGAGTTCAAGACTACCCTGACCAATATGGTGAAACCCCATCTCTACTAAAAATATGAAAAAAAAAATTAGCTGGGCATGGTGGCACATGCTTGTAATCCCAGCTCCTCAGGAGGCTGAGGCAGGAGAATCACTTGAACCTGGGAGGCGGAGGTTGCAGTGAGCCAAGATCATGCCACTGCACTCCAGCCTGGGCAACAGAGCGAGACTCCATCTCAGAAAAAATTTAAAAAAAAAAAAAAAAAAAGCCTCCTTGAGCCAGGTGCAGTGGCTCATGCCTAAAATCCTAGCACTTTGGGAGGCCAAGGTGGGTGAATCACCTGTGGTCAGGAGTTCAAGACCAGCCTGGACAACATGGTGAAACCCCATCTCTACTAAAAATGCAAATATTAGCCAGGTGTGGTGGCAGGTGCCTGTAATCCCAGCTACTCAGGAGGCTGAGGCAGGAGAATCGCTTGAGCCCAGGTAACAGAGGTGCAGTGAGCTGAGACTGCACCAGTGCACTCCAGCCTGGGCAACAGAGTGAGACTCCGTCTCAAAGAAAACAAACAGAAAAAAAAAATGGCCTCCTTGGTCTGTCTCTTAAGACTCTGTCTCTGCCATCGCCTGCATTTTTCTCTACTTCACTATTTGCACCTTCCTCAGACTACTGTTTCCTCTATATTCCATTTCTTAGTTTCTCTCATCTCCCTTTTCTTCCACTCTTTCCTCTAAATGGCCCTAAAGTAAAATTGAGGCAAATGTTATTATTCCTTATTTAGTGGATTTTTATGTTCATCAATTCATTCTAAGAGAGTATGTAACATTTCATGATTCTCTTCTTTAAAAAAAAAAAAAACACCCAATTTAATTGCTTCCTACTCATAAATCTCATCATTGATTTTTCTCTGTAGCTCTTTGGTCCATCATAGAAAAATAAAGACTCTCCATCCCTCCTGGGTACAGTCAACTAATAGAATTTTCTACCACTCAGGATCGGAGCTTTCAATTCACTTCCAGATATTTTTGCATCAGGCTATTATTAATAGTTTGTGTTTCACACCTTTAATGAACCAACTTCTGTGGTGCTAGGGCTCGTTTATTGGAGAAACTTTAAGAATAATGATTTCAATGATTTCCTCAGCATTCAACAAATATGTATAGAGGATCAGACATATTCTCAAGACAGAGATCTTAGTCTAAGGCACTAATGATTTATGCACACGCACATGCTGCTAGGCAGAATTGTTTTCACTGAATCAGGCTTATTTATATGCCCCAGGGCCCCAGCTTCCTGTCAAATGCACTGAAAATCCTTTATTGCAAAGCTGTGCCATGCCAGGGACTGGATATGCAAAGTTCGATAAGACCTGGTCTCTGCCCTCAACCAGCTCACAGTATCATGGAGACAACAACTATGAAAACAGGCAATTATCATAAAGGATGAATAAAGTTTCTCTCTACCAGAATAAAGAAAAACACACAATCAGTACCCAAAGAAATAGCACATAGTTAGCCCCTAGCAACTGAGGAGAAAAGTGTCTCATCAGAGCAAACTCTGGAATGGGGGTATCATTAAATACAATCATATTGAACATTTGTTATTACTTATGCCAAGTCCAGTATGGAGTGCTTTACATATTCTGACACACTTATTCACTATGATTGCATGAGGCAGAAATATTATTATCCTATTCTACAGATGCGGAACCTGAGCCCAGAGAAGATAACTATCCCATTGATGCCACACAGCTAGGGCACAGAGCCAGGACTGACACCCAACCCCACTGGTCCGACAGCACCCAAGTGACCAAGTCCTGTGCCCCTGCGTCGGTGAGGTGGCCCCTGACCTGGGGATGAAGGCTAATGGGCCTATCAGCTAAGCAGGGGCAGCCCCAAGCAAACTGGTGACCAAACTTGCCCTAAAAAGTAATGATAAGTTTAGTTATTGTTAAAAGTTATATGAGGAGGAAAAGAGTTCTGAGGTCATGGGAAATTTTTAAAACTCTGGGTTGAACAAAGATAAATAGTTTTCTTTACAAGACTTTTATAAGTTTTTCAAATGGTAACATTCACTGTCAAAAATCCATCAAAATATACATTGTGTAGCATTTCCTGAAACTCCCTAGACCATGTAACTTAAAAAAAAAAGAAAAAAAAAAAAAACCTAAGCATCCCTTCAAAACATATATACAGCCTGCCGTCCATTTCCACAGGTCCATCCAGGGATTTGACCAACCATGGATCCAAATATCCAGAAAAGAATAAAAATAAAAAATAACACAGCAATCAAAATAACATAAATTAAAAATCAATAGTATACGAACCATTTATACTGCATGAAGTATTACAAGTAATCGAGAGAAGATTTAAAGTATATGAGAGGATTTCATAAGTTAAAGTCCACTGCTATACTATGTTCTTGGACAGACTTGAGCTTCTTCAGATTTTGGTATCTGCAGAGGGCCCTGGATATCCCACAGATACCAAGGGATAGCTATATATACTATCAGAAACACTGGTTTAAGACAGATAAGAGACATTTTTAAAATTAAGGTCTAGCAAAAGCTCTGCTTCTTCTGGGAACTAGTTCTATTGTTTCTCTCACCTTAGCTACACCCAACCAAAGTCTATAAATAATGTGATTATAGCTGTATTTCCCCGTTTGCTTTGGTTCCCAGGAATCTCAGACCCAAGCGTGTAGCCACGCGAGAGCAACGATGTGGGATGTCAGGGATGAGCATAAGCATCTCATTTCTTTTATTCTTGGACTTCAAATTTTATTTGTAATTCCATAGGACTGTACTGCTTACAACCCATCTCTACCAGGTCAGGGTAAAAAATCATTGCATATAAAGTCCTCAAGAGCAAACCATCAGAAAGGTAGGGTTAAATCCTAACTATCAAGATAATCAATTTCCGCCTAAGTATATCCTCTCTTGGAAATGAACCTCCATAAATATGCTAATAAAATAATACGATTACCAAAGCTTGTGCATGTAGGTATGGAATAAACACAGGTCAGAACAAAATAGCATCCTCCTACATGCAGCATTAAAAAGCTTCCAGAATAATAACAAAGTCTAATGTTAGTGTCAGAGCAGGTAAGAAAACAACCACAAACCATAAGAACTCACCTTCTCCGACCTGCCTCTGCCAGCTTGCTGCTCTGATTGACCTGTGCATCCTTCTACTCCTATTCTAGTGTTTCTCAGGCACAAAACACCCTCACCGGCTTCATCTGAGACACACAGTGATTGATCACAGGACCAACGGACATTAACTGCTAACTGGATGTTGATACGATCTACTTCATTCCTTGCAGTCTACTAGGAGGAACCGGAAGTCCAGAGGAATGAAGCAATTTGCAATGGATCACGCACCTGCAAATGACACACCTGATGCCCAGTTTAATTCTACTTCCCCCGCGCTAGGAGAAAAGTAGACATATCACTACTTGGTCTCGCTCCCTCAGGAGTAAAACAGTTTCCTACTTGTTGGATGCATGGTATCTGGTCAAGGTGCTAAAAATGCTATACCGATAAGCACCCAAGTAAATACCAAAAGGTGTTCCTGTAATTGAACACAGGAGTAGAGAGGTTAACATCAGTGCATGATGTAACAGCAGTGCCTCTTCCTGCTGAAGCCAGATGTGGGACCCTCTTCAGAGGAAAGGGAAGTGAGGGCATGTGCTGTCGGGCACCTCACCTCCACCCAGGAAAAGCATGGCCCTCCCTCCAGCTGAACACAGATCTCTCTACCCAACTCACTCCTTCCCATCTCCTGAAGATCTTTCTCCATCACTGTGCCCTGTTTCCTCCTCTTCACTCTCACCCTCTCCACTGGCTCCACCCCTACCCTCTCCACAAGCACACCTAATCCTCATCCATGTAAAACAACTTAAATTCAACAATCACCTTTCTTGTCACTGCCATCCTCCTTCAGTCCTTCTGCTAAGAATCATAAGAAAGTCCCCACTTGCTGGGTATACCTCAGTCAAACCCATGTAAGCAGATTTCACATCTATGGCTACTATCCTATGGCCATGCTGCCCTGCTCCGAGCACAGAGCTGGACATGTGGTGGCTAAGCCAGGATCACTGCATACAGCTGCGTAGGACATATGCCCCCCTCCACAAAGGCATCCCATACTTTGTTCACCCTAGCTGTGTCCACTGGAGGAAGAGGCACCAATCTCTCATTTGCTCGATGGCTCTGTGTGGGTGAGAAACAGCTGAGGTTGGTGAGTACACACCATAAGACCCCCTGCTCTCCCACAGCTCCCCCATAATCACTCCCTTTTGCAAAAATACCTAAAAATCAGCATCCTCGCCACATTGTCCTGTCCACTCCTGGAAGTGCCCGAAACAAGATAACTTCTGAAATGGTGGCAACTGTGCTAATTGACTTCTTGGATTGGAAGTGTAAGTGTACAGACCTCGTCTCAAATTCAATGGCATCTGAGTAGTACCAGGCAATTTGGGCAGTTCCTAGAGCTAGGAGGGAAAACATACTGACCAACCTTTGGCCTCAACGAGGCACCAGGCCATCTGTTCCTCAGGTCCCCTGCAGTCCCTCCTCCTCGCATCTTCAGTTACTCTGAGAGCTGTCCTCATTTCCTCCGTATGTCAAGCATTACTTAGGAAAGATCTGAGAATCCAATGAGCTGACTATGTGCAAGAAACCAGACCAAGGATGGTGGGGCAAGGTTTAAAGTGCCAAGTAAGATACAGTCCCTGCCCTTGCTGCACCAATAAAAAGAGCTAATATATTGCATTTGCAGTAACAAGTACTGCCGCTATCACTATGTAGATGAATCCATTTCATTCTTACAACAACCTCATTAGGTAAGTACTATTATTATTTCCAATTTGCAGATGAAGATACAGAAGCACAAAAGTTAAGTCATTTGTCCAGGGTCTAGTAATTTGCCCAAGGTCTTGCAGCCTGTAAATGACAGGTCAGGATTCAAGCCCAGGCAATCCGGTGCTAGAGTCCATACTTTATCTGCCCCATGAGTTTTCCTCTCTAGAAGATGGAAAAAGACAATGGGGCTAGAATGGCAATGTGAGAAGCCTGGCAAATCCTCTCAAAAACAATGATAAAACTGTCAAAACCATTTCAAGACCCTGGACAAAACATACAACAAATTGAGGAGCATTAATTCATTTAAAACTTCTGGGTAGATCAGTGGGAATCTGGTTCTTCCCCTCCCTACTACTCCCATGTAGGTTGGCACAACAGTGGCAGGCAGGGCTGGCCATGCATACCAGCAACCCCACTGCTGGAGGGAGTTCACTTTGTTTGGAGTGTGATGTGAAAAACTCCACACATTGTCAGTAAGGAAAGCAGTATCGATTGCAAATAAACAAGGAAATCCCCCTCAGCTACCCTGAGGCTGCAACCAGTAGTCCTGGTTGGGGCAAGCAAAAGACTGGCAAACTACACAGAATTTTAAACAGAAGATAGGAATCAGCTATAGGGATCCTTAAGCTCTCCGCATTATCTCTGGTTGACCAGAAAGCCATGAGCACACACTGGAGAGAGCCCTAGCTGCTCAGGAGGCTGGGGTGGGAGAATCACTTCAGCCTAGGAGTTTGAGGTTTCAGGGAACTATGATGACGTCACTGCACTACAGCCTGGGTGACAGAGTGAGACTCTTGTCTCTTAAAAAAAGAGATATAGAAATTATTTTTCTTAAAAACAGGAACCAAATGGAAATTCTAGAGTTGAAAAGTATAATAAATGAAACAAAAAAGTCCCAAAAGGAGCTCGATATCAGATATGAGATGTCAGAAGAAAGAATCAGTAAATCAGTAAACTTGGAAAACAATCAGTAAGAATTATGCAATCTGAAGAACAGAGAAGAAAAATGAACATAGCTTCAGATGCCTTTAGGACACTATCAAGCATACCAATAGACATGCAACAGAGTCCCATAAAGAAAAAAGAGAAAGAGGCAGAAAAAAAATTGAAGAAATAATGGCCCAAACATCCAAAATGTAGTGAAATATAAGAATCTACAGGTCCAACAAGCTCAGTGAACCCCAAAGAAGGACAAACACAAAAAGATCCCCACCTAGACACATTATAGTTTGTTTAAAGGCAAAGATCAACAGAAAATTGTGAAAGCAGCAAGAAAAGATGGCAACTCATCACATACCCAGGGTCCTCAATAAGATTAAGAGCTAACTTTTCATCAGAAACAATGTATTTAAAGTTCTGAAAGAAAATAAACTGTCAACCAAGAATTCTACATCTGGCAAAGCTTTCATTTGAAAATGAAGGCAAGATAAAGATATTCCTAGATAAACAAAGACTTGGGGGATTCACTGCTAGCAAATCTTCCTTGCAAAAATAATAAAGGAATTCCTTCAGATGGAAAGGAAATGATACCATATAGTAACTCAAATATACACTAAGATATACATTAATAAAGAACACCTGAAAAGTTAAATATGTAAGTAAATACAAAAGGCTATATAAGTGTATTTTTCTTCTTCTCTTAAATTCTTTAAAAGGCATTAGATTGCACAGAATCATAACACTGTATTTATAACATATAGATGTAATATATATGACAATAAAACTACAAAGGAGGGGGATAAAATGGAGCTATATTGGAGGAAAGTTTCCATGTTCTAGAGAAATTTAGTACTGACCTGAAGTACACTGTGATAACTTAAGACACATATTATACAAGCAATCACTAAGAAAATAATTCAAAACATGGGGAAAAGGAATTGAAATGAAACATGAGAAAATGTTTAACACAAAAGACTACAATAAAGAAGAAACAAAGGAACAAAAAAGACTTAAGACATAAAACAAACCACAAAATGGCAGGTGTAAATGCAACTACATCAACCTAATAATAGAGCCCCATAATACATGAAGTAAAAACTGACAAAATGAAAGGAGAAATAAGCAATGCAACCATAATATTTGGAGAGGTTAATATCCCTCTCAATAATTGATAAAACAATGAGACAGAAAATCAGCACGGATAAAGATGATTTGAACAAAACTATCTACCAACCTTACAAATCAACAGAAAAATGACAAACAACTCAATTTAAAATAGGCAAGTAATCTGAATAGATATTTCACCAGGGAAGATATACAAATGTCTAATAAGCATTTGAAGAGATTCTTAGCATCATTAGTCTTTAGGGAAATGCAAGTAAAATGTCACAATTAGATACCACTACCCATCCAGTAGAATGTGTATAATGAAAAATACAAACAGGCCAGACACGGTGGCTCACACCTGTAATGCCAGCACTTTGGGAGGCCAAGGTGGGCAGATAACCTGAGGTCAGGAGTTTGAGACCAGCCTGGCCAACATGGTGAAACCCATCTCTACTGAAAATACAAAATTAGCCAGGCGTAGTGGCATGCACCTGTAATCCCAGCTACTTGGGAGGCTGAGGCAGGAGAATCACTTGAACCCAGGAAGTGGAGGTTGCAGTGAACTAGGATCACACCACTGCACTCCAGCCTGGGTGATAGAGCAAGACTCCGTCTCAAAAAACCAAACCAAAACAAAACAGACAATACAAAGTATTCACCTCCATCTGAGGAAACTGGAACACTCATGTTGCTAGTGGGAACATAAAAGATAAAATGGTTACAGCCACTTTGAAAAGCAGTTGAACAGCTTCTTAAAAAGTTAAACATAAATTTACCACATGACCCAGTAATTCCACTCCCAGGTATCTACCTAAGAGAATTAAAAACATACATTTATATTGACAGCAAATAGAATTATTCATAATAACATCACATTGGAAACAACTCAAACATCCATGAATGGTTAATAGAGAAACAAAATGTGATAGGCCCAAAATATAACACCAACACAATCTGAAAAATACAGTAGCTACTAAATTCCAATACCAATGAATAGTAGTGGCAATGAAATGGAACAAACTATTAATACATGCTATGATGGAGATTAACCTCAAAAAGATATGCTAATTGAAAGAAGCCAGATGTGAAAGACTATATATATTGCATGATTCTGTTTGTATGAAATGTCCAGAAAACAGAAAGCTATGGAGAAAGAAAGTAGGTTGTTTGGAGCTGGAGATGGGACAGGAACTTACCACAATTGGGCATGAGCAACTTTTTGAAGAGATGGAATGTTTTAGAACTGAGTGCAGTGATGACGACACAACTTTATGAATTTGTTAAAAATCATTGACTTATATACTTGGCATGGACAGATTTTATGGTATATAAATTATACCTCAATAAAATGGAAAAAAGACAATGCATAGAAATGATCAAAATGTAAGGTGGAATGTGGTAAATGCAATGAAAAAATGGGGCAGGTTCACAAAAAGCTTCCTGCAAGAGGAGTCACATTGGAACTACATACATCTTATAGAGTAAATAAAATGCTGTTAGGTTATGATAAAAGAAAGGGAACTCCAAGTAGAGACCACCCAATAAGCAAATGCGTCAAAGCGGAAAAGGCAGGGAGACAGTTGGTGAACTAACCAGGTACTGTCTAGTTCACCGAAGCACAGAGGTGAAGGGAGCTAGTTAGGGAAATGCCTGCAAAATAGCCCCATCCCCCCACACTGAACTAGTTTCCCTTCTAAGTCACTCTCTTTCCTTGTTCTAGATCAGAGGTTTCAGACTTTGTGTTGGCCTGGATATTTAGGAATTGCCCAAGTGCTGTCCAGAGTTCTAGAATGTTTCTGGGGTACACTTGCAGAACCTAGGAGTTGGTATGTTGAAACCCTCTGGGAGGTTCCAATGCTGTTTAAACCTCATGGATGACTTTCCCCAAGGAGTTTTGCATTGCTCTTCATTTGGGAACACACTAGCCCTTCCTTCCTCCCCGTATGGCACCTGGCCACTCTTCATCCCAAGGAGAGAACTAAAGAGTTTCATTTTACACATTATTTGTTGTGACTGGGTAACATGAGCCATGAAGAATAAAATTCTCAGCAGTGTTTTTTAACCTCTCTTCATTATCACCTCCAAGAACCTTTTTAGACATTTCTTCCTAATTGTCCCCCCATGAAATTTTAATACTACCAATAAAATGTAAATCTCTCTATATATGCATAATATGTATATTTTGCTTTATACATAAAAAGAGTAAGTTTTTGCTTCCCTTCCCCACCCAGAAGTAATTTTCCCTCCACTAGCAGTGATATCACCTCCATTGAAAATGCATGCTCTGGAGCCTCACAGTTAAGGGAAGAAGAAGATGCCAACCCACTGAAGATGGTGTTAGTATCTTGTGGATCGAAATGTTAAATTCCTTTAGCTGAGTTTTCCCAGATCCACTGGAAATGAGGAAGCGAGTGCAGCCTTCTCAGCCCTCCAGAAGAAACTCAAATAGCTCTGGAGGCCAGAGAATAATGGAGCCAGGCCTGACAGGAGAACAATTACAGAAATGAGATGTTTGTGTCTAATAAAAGCTGAAAGCCAAGAGAGACACATTGTTTGGGGAAACTGCATAGACAAGCAAGTCTAATACAGTATCAGAAATATTAGCAAATGTAAAAGGAAATGCACTCTCTGGAAAGACTGTGATCTCAAGCTTCTAGAATAGAGGCATTGTCTCTCCAGTTATAGGACAAGGCCTTCTTAACCTCAGTGAAAAAGTGATTATTGCCTAACTAGGGATCAGCAAGCTTAGAGCATGTTGCTGTGTGCATCAGTGACACAGGGACACAGCTCTGTTCTTAGGCAGGTGTTTGGTACATGATGGATGGTCACCAGATGCATCCCCAGAAATGACAGAGCCCTATAATGTTAACTGGGTCACACTAGCTCCAACTTCTCACTTAGAAAATGTGTGGAGAGAGGCACCTTAACACAAGCCAAGAACATCAGAAACAAACCATGAGCACCTGCTTTCTGCATCTCATGATATTTTTCTAATTTAAAAACCCTGTGTGTGTAGAGCAGAAATTCCTTCTTGTTCTCAACTTCCCCTGGCTCTGCCCTGCAGTTTCAGCTCCCTTTTGCCTCCTGCACCCATCCTCATGCTCACATGTCATCCATTTGCAGGATGCCTGGGCAGGTCAGAAAATAGAACAGTCTGTTCCAACACTGCCCTTAACACACTGCTGCTGGAGCCGACGCTGCAGGGTAGACTCAACCTAGCACACGGGAGCAAACCAATCCACTAGGCCACCACTGTCCAGGAAGACTAACTTTATCAAGAGGACAGTCCCAGCATTTCATCAGCTGGGAAAACACCTGCAGCCATGTTTTGAGATAGTCAAAGGCACCAGCACAAAAGAATCTGTCAGAAATCAGAAGAAGGCTGTTGATTTTTTATTTTGATCCAAAGAAAGTTAAAAACCAGGATAGGACATTAGTTGGAACATCTAGTTTTATATGTTTTGGGGGTTTGGTTTGTTTGTTTGTTTGTTTAGACAGAGTCTAGCTCCATTGCCCAGGCTGGAGCACAGTGGTGCAATCTTGGCTCACTGAAACCTCTGCCTCCTGGGTTCAAGCAATTCTCATGCCTCAGCCTTCTGAGTAGCTGGGATTATAGGCGCCTGCCACCATGCCTGGCTAATTTTTAGTAGAGATGGGGTTTCACCATGTTGGCCAGGCTAGTCTTGAACTCCTGATCCACGCACCTCAGCCTCTCAAAGTACTGGGATTACAGGTGTGCACCACCACATCCAGTCCGTCTTTATTTTAAAAGCAACAGTTGTATAGACAATGGCAAATAGTGCGGTAGGAACTTATCTTACGGTTACTTTGGTTTCTCACAACTTTCCAGCTGCTAAAACGGCATTATCATCTTGATTTTCCAGAGGCAACTAAAGATCACAAAAGTTACATATTGTTCCTAAAATCACAGAGCTACAAGTGGCAGAGACAGGTTTCACCGAGGACTATCTGGCTCCCAAAAGCCCACAATACCTCTCCTCAGCATCGTGGCTGGTATCACTGAGACATTTTCTAAGTACCATTTGGATTATTATGTCCTGATGATAAACATCTTACATAAGACTCACTTTTATTCACACTAATGAGAGTGTTCCTCCAGAAAAAAGCACCTCTGTATTAGTCTGTTCTCACCCTGCTAATAAAGACATACCTGAGACTGGGTAATTTGTAAAGAAAAAGAGGTTTAATGGACTCACAGTTTCACATGGCTGGGGAGGCCTCACAATCATGGTGGAAGGTGGCAGAGAAGCACAGGCATGTCTTACATGGCAGCAGGCAAGACAGCATGCACAGGGGATCTGCCCTTTATAAAACCATCAGATCTCATGAGACTTCTTCACTATCACAAGAACAGCATGGGAAAACCCATTCCCATGATTCAATTACCTCCCATCGGGGCCTTCCCACAATATCTGGGGATTATGGGAGCTACAATTCAAGATGAGATTTGGGTGGGGACACAACCAAACCTATCAACCTCCAAGTGTCAGTTCTACCTGGAGTCTACCTCTGAGAAGCAATCGTGACTGCACCATGGATCTGACTTCTATTTTTTTGGCAGATAAAGAAAAGTTTTCTCAGCTTTGTGATGGGGACATCACTCTGAGTCCTCATCCAGGATGTAACATGCTGGTTTCTAGAGTTAGAGATGTGCATATGCTTATGCCGGGAGCATTTCTTCCAACACAGGAAAAGGCCCTGCTTTAATTCGACAACCATATTATGAACTGCAGATATTTCATTAAGGACTCTTAAACCATGCCTGTTTTGTCTCTGGAGTTAGCTATAATTGCAGAAATGGAAG
Source organism: Trachypithecus francoisi (assembly GCF_009764315.1). Classification (NCBI taxonomy): domain Eukaryota; kingdom Metazoa; phylum Chordata; class Mammalia; order Primates; family Cercopithecidae; genus Trachypithecus; species Trachypithecus francoisi. The sequence goes on from NW_022681468.1 coordinate 97,231,239, forward strand.
AGAAACAAATAGTAGACACAAACATTGAGAATTGGAGGATTTAGGCTTCTTTAGAGGAGCAAAATGACAAAGAGGTTGAGTGCTTTTAACTGAATAGCTTCCTACTGGAAAACAAGAAAGGAGATTGGTAGTTTTGATTAAGGCTGGGTCTACACAGTTCATTGTCCTTGACACTGCCTAGTTTTGAAAAATCTGTGTGGGCTCTGCAAAGAAGATTTGCATTTATTAGAAGCGAAGAATATAATAAAAATGGAAAACAACACATAATTTAATAATCTATAATGATAAATGCCACGGCACTTGGCAACTCAAAAGATTGGATAGAAGAAAGCTAGAGTGCATGCTTGGTGCAATAACCCTAAGTGTTTAGGCTGGAGGAAGTCAAGAAAATAGCTGCAGTATCTCATATCATACAAAATGAGACAGATTATTAAGAACTACTAGAAGCACTATGAATCAACAATATTGGCTGGGAAACCAGATGGCTAGTCACAGTAATTTTCTCCCAGTAATCAAATGTTAGTTTCATTTACAAAAAGCTTCCATATGAAGTCCTGCCTCAATAAAACATCGTGTGCAAGCCCTAGATGACCACTATGGTTAAGCTAGCTCCTTCTATACAAGAAATACACTCATTTTAAAACAGCCCTAAATCCTATGGCCTGGTATAGCAACAAATATGTATCACATTAAACTACTTGCCACTTCCTTTCCTGGTTCATTGTTTCATGAAGAAATGAACCCACAGCTAGAGGAACTACTTTAGAGTCAAACTTCCTTTCTGCTGAAACTGATCATCATATGATTAATATCTCTAGTGATAAAGTGTCATTTCTCCCAGACACCAAGAAAATTCATTGTGTTACTAGCACAGGGTTGTTATACACAGGGAGTCACACTGCCTTCATGCCCACAGCTCATTTTGCTTTAAAGGCTTCTTTTTCATGTAAAATACATCCCCTCAAAGCAGTTCTAAAGATTGGACTTGAAGAGATATACCTACACTGCTACAGGCTGTGAAATAATTGCCCAGGAACTCTGTTCCCAAAGGACAAACAAAAAAGCAGGGACTTCTGTGTCCTCACAAAGCAAATGCCTTGAGTCTCTGCAGACTCACAGCCACAAGTCCAGGATGCAGGTATGGATGAGGAACAACAGAGTCAAGCTTGATTCTTGAGAGTTCTTGCAGGCGAGCTACAACCTGCTTCTATGCACTCCCCGTCCCTCTGGGGGTTCACCGTTCTGTGCCTCTGTGTGGCAGAAGCATATGCAGGGTGAGGGTGAGTAAGCCCTTGTTAGGTCAAGTGGGGCTCCAGCAGGTGTAGCTGCCATCACCAGAGAGTCTTTTAGAAATTCAAAAATCTCAGACCCTGCCCCAGACCCACAAAGTCAAATTCTACATTTTACCAAGATCCCCAGTGGTACATATGAACATTCAAGTCAAAACGCTGCCTCAGGCTACAGGGGTCTTCAGCCCCACTGTCCACTCCACAGCAACACAGTGCTGGGACCCTCCTCCACTGGCTCTGCTCCCTTCACACATCTAATCCACCCATCAGTTGTCCCTACCTTGGCAGAATCCAATCTGTCCACTCCTCTGTCTCCACTGCCACCATCTATGACCTGGTGACCGTTGTCCCCTCAGCTGAGATACCACCACGTCTGCCATGCCTTCCCCCATTGTCCATGCGCACTACATGGCAATTAGATATTTTGAGTACAAAAGTCACATCACAGCAAGTTACTCAGTATTTTCCAATGGCTCCCCATGGGCCTGGAATAAAATCCTAATTCCGGACCCTCGCCTATAAGATGCTATAAAATCCCCCACCCCTGCCCTCCTCTCCAACCTCATTTCCTACCACCATCCCATATGTTTACCATTCAAACCACACCAGTTGCCTTGCTGTTCTGCAAACAGATCAAACCCATCCTCAACTTGAGATAATGTGCTACTGCATCTGCCTGGAACACTCTTATCCCAGATCATGACAAGGCTGATTTCTCCTCAAGCAGGTCTTAGCTCAAACGTCCCCTCCTAAGAAAGACTTCCTTTGATCAGCACCACCTTCGCTTCCAAGCCAGTCACTATGGCAACACCCTCTTTTGGTCCTCCTGGCATTCAAGTACCTTGTCCAGAAGTGTCCTGTTCACTGTGTGTTTTTCTTTTTTTTTTTTCTTTTTTTTTTTCTTTTTTATTTTTTATTATCCTTTAAGTTCTAGGGTACATGTGCATAACGTTTATATCATGTATAACTCCCCAATGCAATCCCTCCCTCCTCCCCCCTCCCCCCTCCCCATGATAGGCCCCAGTGTGTGATGTTCCCCTTCCCGAGTCCAAGTGATCTCATTGTTCAGTTCCCACCTATGAGTGAGAACATGCGGTGTTTGGTTTTCTCTTCTTGTGATAGTTTGCTAAGAATGATGGTTTCCAGCTGCATCCATGTCCCTACAAAGGACGCAAACTCACCTTTTTGATGGCTGCATAGTATTCCATGGTGTATACGTGCCACATTTTCTTAATACAGTCTGTCACAGATGGACATTTGGGTTGATTCCAAGTCTTTGCTATTGTGAATAGTGCCGCAATAAACATACATGTGCATGTGTCTTTGTAGTAGAGTAATTTATAATCCTTTGGGTATATACCCAGTAGTGGGATGGCTGGGTCATATGGTACATCTAGTTCTAGATCCTTGAGGAATCGCCATACTGTTTTCCATAATGGTTGAACTAGTTTACAATCCCACCAAAAGTGTAAAAGTGTTCCTATTTCTCCACATCCTCTCCAACATCTATTGTTTCCTGACTTCTTAATGATTGCCATTCTAACTGGTGTGAGATGGTATCTCATTGTGGTTTTGATATGCATTTCTCTGATGGCCAGTGATGATGAGCATTTTTTCATGTGTCTGTTGGCTGTATGGATGTCTTCTTTTGAGAAATGTCTGTTCATATCCTTTCCCCACTTTTTGATGGGGTTGTTTTTTTCTTGTATATTTGTTTGAGTTCTTTGTAGATTCTGGATATTAGCCCTTTGTCAGATGAGTAGGTTGCAAAAATTTTCTCCCATTCTGTAGGTTGCCTGTTCACTCTGATGGTAGTTTCTTTTGCTGTGCAAAAGCTCTTTAGTTTAATTAGATCCCATTTGTCAATTTTGGCTTTTGCTGCCATTGCTTTTGGTGTTTTAGACATGAAGTCCTTGCCCATGCCTATGTCCTGAATGGTACTACCTAGATTTTCTTCTAGGGTTTTTATGGTATTAGGTCTAACATTTAAGTCTCTAATCCATCTTGAATTAATTTTCGTATAAGGGGTAAGGAAAGGATCCAGTTTCAGCTTTCTACTTATGGCTAGCCAATTTTCCCAGCACCATTTATTAAATAGGGAATCCTTTCCCCATTTCGTGTTTCTCTCAGGTTTGTCAAAGATCAGATGGCTGTAGATGTGTGGTATTATTTCTGAGGACTCTGTTCTGTTCCATTGGTCTATTTCTCTGTTGTGGTACCAGTACCATGCTGTTTTGGTTACTGTAGCCTTGTAGTATAGTTTGAAGTCAGGTAGCATGACACCTCCAGCTTTGTCCTTTTGACCTAGGATTGTCTTGGCAATGCGGGCTCTTTTTTGGTTCCATATGAACTTTAAAGCCGTTTTTTCCAATTCTGTGAAGAAAGTCATTGGTAGCTTGATGGGGATGGCATTGAATCTATAAATAACCTTGGGCAGTATGGCCATTTTCACGATATTGATTCTTCCTATCCATGAGCATGGTATGTTCTTCCATTTGTTTGTGTCCTCTTTTATTTCACTGAGCAGTGGTTTGTAGTTCTCCTTGAAGAGGTCCTTTACATCTCTTGTAAGCTGGATTCCTAGGTATTTTATTCTCTTTGAAGCAATTGTGAATGGAAGTTGATTCCTGATTTGGCTCTCTGCTTGTCTGTTACTGGTGTATAAGAATGCTTGGGATTTTTGCACATTAACTTTGTATCCTGAGACTTTGCTGAAGTTGCTTATCAGCTTAAGGAGATTTTGGGCTGAGACGATGGGGTTTTCTAAATATACAATCATGTCATCTGCAAACAGGGACAATTTGACTTCTTCTTTTCCTAACTGGATACCCTTGATTTCTTTCACTGTGTGTTTTTCAATCATCTGTTCCCTACCTACATACAAGTTCTTTGAAAGCCAAGACTTTATCTTTGCTGATTGCTAGTTCCTAGAAGAGTAACTGATGTATAACAGGAACTTAACAAACATTTGTCGAATAGATGGACAGATCGATAAATAGATGAAAAAGTACTGGCCTAAAAGTTCTAGGCCTGTTCTCAATTCTGGCTACATGTTAACCACCCACAGATGTTTGAGAAATGCTGATAACAGACTGTATGGTCTGAATGTTTGTGTCCTTTTAAAAATGTTTATATATTGAAACCTAATCACCAGTGGGATAGTATTAGGAGGTGAAGCCTTTGGGAGGTGACTAAGTTGTGAGGGTGGGGCCCTCATGAATGGGATTAGTGCCCTTATAACAGAGGCCCCAAAGAGTTGCCTTGCTCTTTGGCCTGGTGAGAACACAATGAGAAGGTGCCATCTATGAACCAGAAAGCAGGCCCTTACCAGATACCAGATCGGTCAGTACTTTGATCTTGGACTTTCCAACCTTCATAACTATGAGAAATAAATGTTCGTTGTTTCTAAGCCACCCAGTTTATGGTATCTTGTTATAGCAGTCCAAACCAACTATGACACAGACCAAATAAATCCCAACCTCTGAGCCCTCTGGAACAGGGCTGTCCAACAGGACAGCCACTGGCCACATGTAGCTATATAAGTTTAAATTAATTAAAATGAAATAAAATGTAAAATGCAGTTCTTTAATCATACTACCCACATGTCAAGTGTTCATCAGCTGCATGTGGCTAGTGTTTACCTTGCAGAAGGGCAGAGATAAGGCATCTTCCCATAATGCAGAAAGCTCTATTTGAGTTCTATAAATTATTCTAATGCTTATTTGTTATGTGGCTCATTTATGCATTGAATAATACTTATTCAGCACCTATTACTAGCCAAGTATCATACTAAGTGCTAAAAATAACAGTAACAAAACACTTTCATAGCACCTGCTATGCACCAGGTTATTGTTCTAACAGCTTAACATATATTAACTCATTTTATTGTTATATTAGCTATATTAAAGGAATACTATTATTACCCCCATTTTACATACAAGAAAATTTCAGCACAGAGAGATTTCAGAAACTTACTGGGGAGAAGTCACGCAGCTGGTGAGATACGGAGTCAGTACTGGAATCTAGGCCCTGTGTTAAAGAACATTTATAAAGAGAGCTGAGTAAGACAGAAGATCCTTCACATTTCTTAGCTCTGATAACAGAGTCTCAGGCTGACCAAGGGGCTTGCTTGACACAGTCAGTGTGTGGCACAGCTAAGAGCTCCACTCCATGCCAGGATGCCTTTATGGAATAAGCTGTTCTTACCTCCTACTCACGTCACAAATGCAGGTCAGGAAAATACTATCCAGGCTGGGAAATTCCTCTGGAGCCAGAGGATAAGTCCTACCTCCATTCCAGTTGCCTTGTTCACAGGTAAATCTGCCTATTCTGGGACAATTCCAGGGCACATGGCAAGGAGAGGGTGGCCGTGGGCAGGGACTCTTCAGATACCTCTTTCTTCTATGAATCTGCAGCCAGCTCTGTTTGTTGAGTGCTTTTCTCCAAATAGTGATGAAAAACACTGCTCCAACGCATCCCATGACCGAGGAAAGTAGGATGATAAGAGTGGGGTCAGAGTGGGCCTCGGGGTTAGATCTACCAGGTTCAATTCAAGAACCATCATCTTCTTAAGTAGTAAAGACCATGGAGACCTTTCCTGAGCCTGTTTCCTCATTTGCAAAGTGGTAATATCAGCACTTTGTAGGCTGTTGGGAGACAACACATCATATTCTACAAGCGTCAAAAGGGCACAGCTTGGGGGGAGGGGGCAGCCTGTCCTTTCAATGTCATACTGGAACATTGTTTAATAAATCAAACTAGGATTACTTATTTATCTAGGACAGGGGTCCACATACTACGGCCCAAGGCCAAATCCCATTCACCACCTGTTTGTGTTAAGTAGAGTGTCACTGGAACACAGCCATGCCCATTTGTGTAGTCATCACGGCTACAGCAGAGTTGACTTGTGAGAGAGCAACAGAGACAGTATGGCCTGCAAAGCCTGAAATATTTACTATCCAGCTCTTTACATGGTAAGTTTGCCAAATGCTGATACAGAGGAATATACCTGGGTTTGATTTTACTATTTACTATATATTAAGGGCACGAACACAGTGAAGCTGCATGTTAACTTACAGATTGCTGTACAGTAGAAAAGACAAACCCCAAAGTCAAAGAAACATTACCCTGTAAGACATTCACTAATTTTGTATCTGTAGAGATTGAATTTCCCATGAAGTTGACCCTGGAATTAACACTAGTGGGCCTCAAGTCTATAAAGGGGTACTCTAGAGACTAACCTAGAACCCCTACATAAGAGGCAGGAAAACTACTTGGGAGGCTGAGGCAGGAGAATGGCGTAAACCCGGGAGGCGGAGCTTGCAGTGAGCTGAGATCCGGCCACTGCACTCCAGTCCGGGCGACAAAGCGAGACTCCGCCTCAAAAAAAAAAAAAAAAAAAGAGGCAGGAAAAGAAGCAGGCCTGGGTAGAGTGAGAATTGGGGATGGGATGCAGTTGCAACAGAAGGCTTAGCTGACCCTATGGGAAGTTCTGAATACAGGATAAGTGACCTTCAAGAGACTCAATCAGTGGTAAGAGAATTGAACTTTTTATCTGCTCATGGATCAGACATTAGGTGCAGGCTGCCCTGGAAGAAAGCCTGACTTCAGACAAGGTGGCTGTCTTCAGCCAAGGCAGTCCTAAAGGGAGCTGACAGCTGGGTGCTTTCTGCTGGCAATATTCCTGAAGCTATGGTACCTGTGGCTGATCTGAACGGTCCATCACAATTTCCCCCACACTTAACCTGATAATGGTTCTCTTCTATCATTTTTTTTTTTTTCCAAAATGCCAATAAATACCAAGTTCCTCAAAAGCTTCTTTGAGCTGGCTTTACCAACTCACTGGTTCCCTCATTAATGAGTTAAATAAAATAGTATTTGACTCAGGTTCACTCTGTAATTGTATGAAGGGCAAGTTTTTAACTTTTCACAACTATTTTCTGACAGAATGCACACATTACATGGCAATTATTGTGATATTATCATAAAGGAGAAAGCTTTTAATTAAAAATGAATGGGCAGTCCCCACCCAGTAATGCCTTCCTTTCTTCTGAGCCTCGCAGTCCAGCCAGGGCAGTAATGAGGCACCAGTGAGTCAGACAAGCAGAGAGCTCCTTCTCCTCCAAGGTCAACCTGGACTGGTTGGCTGGAAGGTGAGGGAGGCTGCCCAGACCAGAGAACTCTGGGGAAAATAACCAGAGGCTAAATCAACCTGCCTTTAAGAGTTGGTATTTATCAGAGCCTTAAAAGACACAGAGGCTTTATTTGGCTTGTGCTAAGGGATGGGGACCAGAAAGCATTTTCTCAGAATTCCAGTTAAGTCTCTTCATCTGAGGAAGTAAAATGATAGATACAACATCTTGAACATCCTTGCTTTGAAATGCACAGTAAGAATCAGAATTGTAGATGCCAGGCATAGGGGATAGAGCTCTGGGTGAGGCCACTGGGAGGGCTCTGGCAATCATGAGTAGGTATCAAGGTCTCTGCAAGAGAGAGGTTCAGGAAAGGTTCAGTATATAATACATGTTTCTTGCAAGCTGAGCACACAGTCACGATTAAGGACCAGGCAACTTACTTAAAAATACAACCACCACCACAGCAAGAAGATGAAAATGGATGAGTATGGTGATGGAGACATGAACAATTATACAGCAAATACAGCAAAATGTTAATTGCAGAATCATGACAGCAGGTGTATGGCTATTAACTGTATAATTCAACTTTTATGCCTAAATTTTTCAATAATAAAACACTGGGGAGAAATGACTACTGAGTGCACACAAGGCAAAGCAACCTCAGTCCTACTATATTCCACATGTTAAATGTGTACATATTTACACAATATACATGCTGATATGCCTGCACATTTATAGTCATAAATGAGTAAAATACACAAATATATGTAGAATATTGGGCATGTAAACAAATTTTGTTTCTATCAAGAAATTAATGCTGCAAGCTTCCCAGACTGCATAACTCAGTCTAGGATATGCAAACTAGACTAGGAAAGACTATCTTTCCCTTAAAGTAGGTTAGTCTTAAATGTAACAGAAAATTGCCCAGGGCAAATGGTATTTATGAACTAGACATCATAGAATGACAACAGTTCTGAATGAGGCAAAATGAAATCATTCAAACAACCTATGGAAAAAGAGCAAAATTCAACTATCATACTTTCACCTTAATGGCCTGCTTGATTTGCCTGGGCAAACTGCCTAAAGGAACATGTAGAGAACAAGGTCTGTCTCTTTTCTTATATGAGAGCAAGACCAGATCCACCCTACAGTTATGCAGACAATACAAGCAGATTCTAGGTGCAATAATTATGCTATATATGACACTAAGCGAACAGCAATTGCATTTGAAATGAGCCTACCTTACAGAGCTTCCAGATAAGTCAATTCACAGAACAAGCCAGCACAGTGGTTTTTTTTTTGTTTTTTTTTTTGAGACAGAGTCTTGCTCTGTCGCCCAGGCTGGAGTGCAGTGGCCGGATCTCAGCTCACCGCAAGCTCCGCCTCCCGGGTTTACGCCATTCTCCTGCCTCAGCCTCCTGAGTAGCTGGGACTACAGGCGCCCGCCACCTCTCCCGGCTAGTTTTTTGTATTTTTCAGTAGAGACGGGGTTTCACCATGTTAGCCAGGATGGTCTCGATCTCCTGACCTCGTGATCCGCCCGTCTTGGCCTCCCAAAGTGCTGGGATTACAGGCTTGAACCACCGCGCCCGGCCCCAGCACAGTGTTTTATAAGGCATGGAGCCTCAGACTAATGTACACATCTTACTGCCCATTGCCAAAGGTCAAGATACCCCTGGGATGTAAGGAAAGGCAGTGTGAGCTCTGGACCAGAGACCCAGGGAAATTGAAGGGCTAGGATAAGTGCTGAGCGATGAGTAACAGCCTTGGGGGAGATAGCAGGGGCGTACAGGTGCTATGAAGCCCATAAAGTGTTGCAAATGCACTCCAGGTCCAGCAGGGCCACCCACAGTCCTTTCCTGGCAACAATTTAGAACTTACATTCACCTAAGGAGCATGCATCTCCAGTGTTACCACACCAGTCAAGGAATGATAAGAGTTCACTGTGCAGAAAACCACCGACATCTACTTAGCTGGAATATATTTATTCTGTAATAGCAAGTACACAAATGTTAGCTATATGTTAGCTAGTAATAATTGTAGGGTTTTTTTTTTTTTAGAGACAGTCTCACTCTGTCACCCAGGCTGGAGTGCAGTGGCACGATCATAGCTCACAGAAACCTTGTGCCCCTGGGTTCAAGCGATCCGCCCACCCCAGCCTCCTGAGCAGCTAGAGCTACAGGTGTGTGCCACACTGCCCAGCTAATTGGTGTTTTTTTTTTTTTTTTTTTTTGCTTTGTTTTGTTTTGTTTTATAGAGATGGGGGTCTCACTATGTTGCCCAAGCTGGTCTCGAACTACTGGCCTCAAATGATCTTTCCATCTCTGTCTTCCAAAGCACTAAGATTACAGGCATGAGCCACTGTACCCAGCCAGCTATTGCTAATATTAATACAAGTAATTTTTATTAAGGATTTATTACATAGCAGGTAGTATATTGAGCACTTTTACAGGTTAATCCTTCTAATTTCCTATGAGATAAGTGCTATCACTAACCCATTTTGTAGAAAAAAAAATTGAGGTTTCATATGCCTAAGACTATTCTGAACCTGGTATAAGGGACTGGCATCCAAGGAGTTTAATTCCAGAGTCACACTAAACACTTTAGCCAACTGCTTGTTAAAATCAAATAGCTATGCATACGTCATTTGTATAACTGGATGTGCACGACTGAAATTAAGTGAATGAAGAGCAAAGGGCAACAGCAAATATATCTATAAAGGCCCAAGACACACATGCTCAGGATGTAATAAGAGAGCCGGCAGCCCATGTTGATTTGACAGGCCAGTCTCTGAACCCATACCCCATTCAGATGACACTGCCAATCCCATCTCTGAGACAGAGGGAGCTGGAAGTTCTGCAAAGAAAGTATTGACTTCCAGCTCCTGACTCCCCGCCAGCCCTTCACTATGAAACAGTGAGAGCACGGGGAGTATTCCGAAAATCGGTTAATAATGCAACCAACAAAACCACAAACAAGAGCATAATTAAAGCTCTTTTACTTTGGTTTAAAATAATCTCAAATCTGCCAAACACAGATCACTACATAGAACAATGCAGCACACCATGGGGTTTATTTGGCTTGTCCTTCTGTTTGGGACTCTGCCTGAGAAAACTAATTATCTACTCAGCACATACAGTGTATAAGACCTGAACAAGGTGCTTTTCACAAACATTATCTTATTAAATCCTGGTACAAACTGTAGTGTAGATATTACCAAGTTCAACTTGGAGAAACAGAAGGAGAGGTTCAGAGAGGTTAAGTAACTTGTCCAAGGACACACAGCTAGCCTAGTAGAATGATATTTTAAACCTAGGTAGCTGCATCCAGCCTGGTTTTATTAAACCATGTGGCTACCTCGAACATCTTTTATCAAAAAGACACAAAAGACAGGGATAGAACAGCAGGCCTCAGAACTTCCCAGGATTGAAATCTGTTTATTACTATGAAGTGGCCAATCACCTCTGCAGGGCAGGCCAGCAACCCTGGCACCAGCTGGGTTCTAAAAGGCCAAAGCTGCCAGGCCATGCCAAGATGCCACAATGAAAATGAGCATTGTTTGGGTCAGCTGCTGCAGGGCTCCTGTGCACACAGGCAGTACCATGTCACTGAATGGAGAGCGTGCCTCAAGGGTGCAGGGTTAGTGGCTGCAATGTCTCAGGCAGGCAGGCAAAGAGGGGCCTGTAATTAGTGCCTTAGGGTCATTGTTGCAGGAATTGGGCTGGCAGGGGTCTTGACCGCAAAACTCAGGCAGGAAATAGCTCAAGCCATTCTGCCCTCTGGGGAAAATGGCTGAGGAAGGAAGAAGGGGTAAAAGGGATGACAATATGCTAAAGAGAAAAGGAAAGCACTGAAGAATAAAGCAAAATGTCATTAACCTGTGGCCCGCTCTGGATTAACTCTGAATTCTAAGGCACTTCTAAACCTGTCCATGGCCCAGCACTGAATTAGACACTTGACAGTGATAATGACACCTGGCATTCACACGTCGGTCCCCTGTACCCTCTCACAAAACACCATAAAAGCCACTAAGGATTTCCCACTGGAAATGTGCTTGGCCAATATACAGACACACGCAGAAACAAAGAGGGGAGAATAAACTCCTGCTCCCTCTCCCACTCAAATGCAACTTCAGCTGTAAGTGGAATTCTTTCACCTCCTGAGCCTGGGGTTCTGAATGATAATACACAAATTGCAAGACTAGAAACAGAATATATAAGGCACTTGTCAGCACCTGCCATCTTGCAGAGCTCATTAAATACCCATGATGACTCATATTCACGACTTTTAAAGAGAATCAACAGAGGGCCATCACATTGTACCCCTGAATTCTTGTCTGGAGTTAAGCTCGATTATTCAGATTGATGTAGTCAGTGTGAAGTCTTGAAAGCAAAGCCTCAAAGATAAGGACATTGGATGCATCTGTGCTGTGTGCCAGTAGGTGACTTAGGAGTCAGTAAGCACATCAATATGGTCACACCGTAGAAACAACACTGATACTGAGGCTGGATTTTCCATCTCTCTTCGGAAGGGCAAAGCATAAAGAGGAAAATCACCAGGTCCAAGTCAATGCTCACTGGGGCCTTCTAGGCATGCAGCACTGCTGAGGAACTCACACAACTCACGCTGATGTGGAGACAAACAGGAGCCACTCAGCCCAAGGCAGGTGCAGTGGGCCAGGGGCTCATATGAGGCACATCTTGCCTAAGAGGAGGACTTGAGGGAAACCTCAATTAAAAGAGAAGCATGGGAGACAAGTGCTGATGTCAATTTCCAATTAGTAAGAGTTAGCTGGTAAGAAAAAGATACAGTCCTCTAAGCAAGCTTTCAACTTGGGATTTTTGTGCTCTGCTACTACTTTCCATTGCACAATTAAGGGAGACCAAGGGGAAGCGCAGGATACACCGAAGAAAGGGAACAATCAAAGGCAAAAATGCAGAGGTGAGCAAGAGTACTGGGGAAATGTACTAGTCAGATTTGCCAGCCCCAATACTTAAAAGGGACCAACTCTGCTTCCCTGTGGCTCACAGGGTCCTGCCAGGTCTGGTCTTCCACCCACCTCTCTTCTTTCAACTTCCCCTGCTTCCCTCTCACCCTCTCTGCTAGAGACACACTGGTCTTTCCATTCCCCGACTACATCAAGCATGTTTCAACCCCAGGGCCTTTGCACATCCTAGTCCCTCTGCCTGAAACATTCTTGCTCCAAATAGCTGTACAATTCGATCCCACACTTATTTCAAATCTACTCAAATATCACCTGCCCAGAGAGGCCTTTAGAGAAAGGTCCAACCCATTTGTTAGCAGCCATAAAAATAGGGGAGGGGAGGGTGAAGGGATCTGAACTGTCAGACCGCATGTATGTGTCTGCTCACGGCAGGGATCTACCTAAAACTGTCCACTATGAATGAAATCAAGGATAGAGAACAATGCACTTGTTCAAGGATCATCAGTTCAAGGGTTGATATTGCATAAATGCTACAAACCAACCAAGGGCCAATTCTAAGCATCCCTAAAAGACTGTGAGGATCTTGGGCCAAGCTGCCCAGCAGCAAAGGGTTCCCTTTTCCTGTAATATATGATTTGTGACATGCTGGAGTTTGGCTGCTGGAACAAAGAGGCATCTGCCCGGCTTCTTCCTGAGACACAGGTGCTACGGCAGCTTTGGGAAGGGCATTCTGGCTTCAGATGTCCTTTGTCTCTTGATACAGGAGCTTAGGGAGCTCCTGACCTCTGAGCTCACTCAAGGAGAAGCCACTGCATCCTGCCTTTAAGGAGTGAGCCCTCAGGAGGTAGCCCTGGAGAAGGAAGATGGTGAGAAAGGGCCCAGCCAGGGGTGGGGTTTCATTACTGGGCCTGGAGAGTGATGCCAAAGGGAGCAAAGAGGGACACAAAGACCCCTGCTCCTTCTGCACCCTCCTTCCAGGTGATGCAGAGCAGGGGAGCAGGCTCAGCACCACCCCCATCACCTCCTTTCTGTGTCCCTATATGGGATGGAAAGGCTTTTTACTTCTAAAGGAGCAAAAATTGGAGAATCCACATAACTCCTTTCCCCAGAAAGCTTTCCTGATTCACTGAGGAAGGGAATCAGACCCCATGCTCCTGGAATACATCACACATACAGTGAGCTCGCCAGCAGGGGTCCAGCTGTTTTTAGGATAGACACTGACTAGTTTCCATGACGCTCAGCTGCCTCAGGTCTAAAAGAATCGGCTTTAAAAAAAAAAAAGTGAAACGAGATAATATATGAAAATATGCAGCACGGGGCCTGGCATAGAGTAAGCATACAAAAACATGCTTAATCCAAATAAATAATTCCAACGATGTACAAAAAAAAGAAATGTCACAATTAGAACTGAAATCTAATTATCAAAGCTTTCTAGAAAATGCAGATTGTGAAAAATCACTTAAGCCTCATTTAATACTAGAAAATAGACATTTCATAATAATTTCTGATTATAGTGATTCACATAATCTGTGCTGAATAAATCAATAAGTTTTATTTTAAAACAATTTAATAGAAAAAAGGCTCTGAAGTCAGAATGGCCCCCCACACTTTTTTTTTTTTTGAGACAGAATCTCACTCTGTTGCCTAGGCTGGAGTATAGTTATGCAATCTCGGCTCACTGCAAATGCCTACCTCCCAGGTTCAAGTGCTTCTCCTGCCTCAGACTCCCATGTAGCTGGGAATACCCACCACACCTGGCTAATTTTTGTATTTTTTTTAGTAGAGACGGTGTTTCACCATGTTGGCCAGGCTGGTCTCAAACTCTCAACCTCAGGTGATCCACCCACCTCAACCTCCCAAAGTGCTGGGATTACAGGCATAAGCCACTGCACCCAGAAGAATGCTCATTTTTGATGTCCAGTGTTGCCACTTTCAAGCTATGTGACAGGGAGAAAATTTCTCCAACTCTCAGGACCTCAGAATCCTCTTTATAAAACAAAGATAATACTTGTACGTATCTCACAAGGTTTTGTAAGGATCCAAAAGGTTAATCCATAGGAAAACCTTAGAACACTGTTAGATATGATCACTATTTTTATCATTATTTTGGTCATTAATGTGACTGTATGTATGACGCTATGGTGATGAAGCTTTCCAATCAGGCCAGACCTTTGTCTGAAACTGGGTCCCTTCAGTTGCCTGCTCTGTGAGATGTTTCTGCAAATGTCTCAGTGTGAGGATGAAGCAGACAACAGAAGAAATGCATGTAACACGGTGCCTGGCACGGGGTGTGGACCCACAGAAGTGACTGTAGCAACTGTGATATACTATTGGGATGCTACACTACCATTGGTAAGTAGGATATTACAAACACAGTTCTGCTTCAAAAAATACTTGGAACCAAAATTTCTATGCACAACCCAGTGAAACACATGAAATAATTATGAGTGTATGAACAACGTATAAATGCATTGCCTTAGTAACTATTGTTATAAATCACAACTTGGAATTTAGAACCCACAGCCACTTTTAGGGTATATAATGGCATAAAATAATTACAAATAACTGAGAGGTGGAAATCCCTATGGAAGACTACTGCATGTAAGAAAATGCAAAGGGTTAAGTGCCCCAGCGAGCCAAAGCAAGGCACATCCCTCAGGGGAGCCCCAGCCTCAGAGCAAGAGAACCAGTCAGGGATTAGATGTTCTGATCCCAAACTGGGACTGCTTCCACCAAGAAGCCTCAGGCCTCTGGCATCCCCTGTGGTACCTCAGCTGATGGAGTGAAAAAGCAAACCAGAAAGAGGGGATTCTAGGGTCCCAGTACCAAGTTTCTCTCTTCAGTCTCCAAACAAGCGAATTTCACACAGGAAGACTTCCGGGCACCTGATATAAGTGAAACCCAGACCATTTACTGCCAGCTATAAAAAAAAAAAAAGGGGAAGCAGGGATACTTTGTTATCAACCAGCCTCAAAGCATCTGAGTAACCTGGAGATTAAGAGGAGCTGACAGAGAGGACTGGAATCTGAATGGCTGGAGCACATGGCTCCTTCCCAAGTCCTCACCATTCTCCTCTCTGTTTACAGTGGATGGCGCCTACCTGGCTTGCACGGTGGCTGCTGTCCCATCTGCCATTTGCTTACTCACTGGGCATTAATAGACCAACCCAACCACCTTCTTAAAGAACAAGGTGATACTACATCCCTTTGGGACACCAGGTGTTGCCTAATTGCAAGGAAAACTTGATGAGGTTATACTTATTGCACATATTCAGTAAAATCAGAGTGGGATTAAGAAGCCATGGCCAGGCGCGGTGGCTCACACCTACAATCCCAGCACTTTGGGAGGCCGAGATGGGCAGATCACCTGAGGTCAGGAGTTCGAGACCAGCCTGGCCAACATGGTGAAACCCTGTCTCTACTAAAAATACAAAAAAAAAATTAGCTGGTCATGGTGGTGCACACGCCTGTGGTCCCAGTTACTCGGGAGGCTGAGGCAAGATAATCGCTTGAACCCGGGAAGTGGAGGTTGCAGTGAGCCGAGATCATGCCACTGCACTCTGGCCTGGGCGACAGAGTGAAAGTCCATCTCAAGGAAAAAAAAAGAAGTCATACATAGTGGGGGTGGGGTGGGGGTGGAGGGTGGAAGCCCCCAAATCTATACTGTATTAGCAAATTTCATGTCCCTCTGTTTGATCATTGATTCATTTAGCCAATATTTACCAAAGGCTACCAAGTGTCCAACCTTAAACTGGGAGCTAAGAACACAAAGAGAAGCAAATGAACGGGTTCAATATATATCATTTAAGGAGTGTGAATGGTTTGTCCACAATTTCACTTAGCAAATGCATATCGTGAGTATGTGCTTGAGAAGGGAGACATAAACTTCCCATCCTCACATTGACTTTCAGTCCTCACATGCCCTCTCCTGTGCACAGATCTCACTATTACCATGCTAAGCATGATCCCAGGGTTCAGAGGTAAGCACTGCTTATACTGCCTGATCCTGGAATGCACTGCTTCCCTTCTAGGCAACTAAGGGAAAGTTCTTGAGTAATATTCCACCTCCATATAACATTGGTCTCACTGGCTGCTTTAGAACCAAACTCCCCAGTGAAAAGCATTTGTACTTGAAGGCACTGATCTTAAGGGTTTTGCATGATAATAGGGTCAATTGTAAAAGAGACCAGAAGAGAGGGAACCCAGAACTGGCTAGGGAAGGAGCAGGGTTACCTCACTCAAGCATGACATTCCAGTGTTAAAAGATGACACGGAGTTTGCCAAGCAAAGAAGTCATGCTGCTTGTGCTTAGAAAACCATCTCCTAAAGTCTGGGCCAGAGGAATATGTTTGTGTTTCCCTTCCTGGTAGACACGGCATATTGCTTATTTACCACAGGGGACTTGAATTCTCCATTGAGCTCCAAAAGAAAGGCCATGTGCCGACTCGCTCGCTGATAACTGTTGGTATTAAAAGCTTCTGATCCAACAGTTTCTCTGAGTGGCTTTTAACTTCATCTCAAGGCTAAAAACCCTTTCTTTCTTTAGGTCAATAGCTTAAATAGCAGAAGACAAGGGGGGGGCGGGTTAGTCTGCTGGTTCTATAAACTGCACGATAAAGAAAAAAACATTTTTTCTTTATCTTGCATTTCAAGGAAAGAGCAATGTCAAATCACTGGGTCTGTTAGCTCAGGCCACTTCATGATCAACCTCAAACCAGAAATACAGACCTGTGGCTCGTATTCAGATAATAGTTTTGGTGTTTAAATTCTGTCATATGACCAGTTAGACAATCCTGGAGCATTTAATAAAAAAAAAAGAGGCAGGGTGGAACACTTTTCAAAATGAAAATCAATCAGTAAGACCAAGGAAAAGATTCCCTCTGCTTCTTGTCCTAGAATAAGGGTTCAGGTACTGATCTTCCCTAAAAGGGTTGGCGGGACCAAGCTGGCCAAGCTGCTTGTGTTATATCCCCTTTGATCACTGGCTCTGCAGAAAAGGTACCTTCTCCCATCAGTTCTTGTAAGAGAAATGCAGATACATGAATGCAGGTCTCAGGGCACACACAGCCTCAGCCCAAGCCCCATCCTGAGCCCCATTTTGAAAGGAGACATATAGCCTGGCTAGCCAGCTCTCTGTGCTTCATTCTGCTCTCTCCACCATATTCCATCACTCTAAATAATTTGGGCCTTACTGCTTCTGGAAGGATCCATGCCGAAAACCAAGAAGAGAACCATAGAGAGAGACTGGGGCACTTCCTGATTCTGTGCTATTAGGACCCCAAAAGCCCTCTCCCAAATACTTGTTTAAATAGATAAGCACAACCCAAATGCCATCAAGAGGTGAATGGTTAACTAACAGGAGTACCTCCACACTAGGGAATATCACTCTGCAATAAAAAGAAATGAATTATTGATATATGCAACAACTTGGATGGATCTCAAGAGATTTGTGCTTCATGAAAAAACAATCTCAAAAGGTTGCATGCTATATGATGCCATTCATAATACATGCATAAAATGACAACATTAGAGAGATTGAGAACAGAATAGTGGTGCCCTGGGTTAGGGAGCAGGACAGACTGTGGCAATAAAAGTGCAGCAGGTTCTATATGCTGATTGTTGTGGTGGTCACATTACTCTACACAAGTGATGAAACTGCCAAGAACTACACACACACACACACACACACACACACACAGAAGCACAAGTGCAGGTAAAACTGAGGAAATCTGTTGGTGGACCCTATCACTGTCAATTTCCTAATTGTGGTGTTATACTACAGTTTTGCAATATGTTACTATTAGGGGAGACTGGGTAGAGAGTGTACAGGATCACTCTATTATTTCTTACAATTGCATGTGAATCTACAATCATCTCAAGATAGATAGATAGATAGATAGATAGATAGATAGATAATGATAGGGACACATACAAGCAGGTTGAGGAGCATATCTATCTATCTGAAGCACCTTTTCTTTCCAAGGAGAATAAATGAAAGAGGAACACAGCCAGCTTCATTCAGACATTCTCCACAGAGCCCTGAACATCTTATTAAAGAGATCCAGGTACTCTCCCTGAGACTCACTGTGCCATCTCTGCTGCGACACACAACTGTCCTTACATAAAATCTCTGTCTGGAGCTTCTGAGACCATGGGATCCTCTTCAGGAATCTCATTAAGAGCTTGGTTGCATGCCAGAATTGAACCACTACTGCCTGGAACACAAATTTCATTCAGAAAGCGAAAGACCTGTCCCATGACAGTATCTCTATAGAAGAAAAATGGGCCATTAGCTGATCTAAATCACATCTATATAGGGGCATCAATATATTTGTATTAACCAAAGGCCACCTTCAGAAAATGATGCTCTGAGCAGCTTGAACAATTATATGAATACCCTGACCTTCTATTTTCTCTCCTTTGCATTTTTCTTAGTTTTCAGCCATATTTTTGTTTGCAACCTACACAAATGCCGATTTGTTACATGCATAGGCATCATAGTAGCTACAGTTGTATACCGACACCATTCTCTCAAGCATACTCATAATTTCTCCCAAGTGTCATATAAATTTCAACCCATTAAATAAAATAACTTTATACTGTCCTTGTAGATGTTACTAACCCTCACGCCCACCAATGACATCACTGTTTCCATAGTAACTAATGTACTTCAAAGTAGAAAATGCAGATGGTGGCTTTAAAAAAAAAAAGGCAGAAAAAATAAGTGGCAGATACCAAGCATGTCACAGCGTAAGTGGTGTGCAAAACGTACCTGCTTTATAGGCGTCAACTCAGGGTCAAGCAATAAATATTTTAGTAGAACCCTTATGCTAACGGATATTCTATATAACTGTGGCCTATCTGATTACTCTATTCCTTTGGAAAAGTGGCTGCCTAATTCAATGTGCTTACCTCTCAGAATTTGCATGTGGGTAGAAGTGTGTGTTCAGAAGCATGTGCGCAGATCACAGGCTGATTTTCAAAACAGAGTCACGTACTTCATAGATATGTTGTAATTATGCCTAGATAAGAAGAGCTATTTCAGAAATACTTCAATGCCAGGAAGAATGACTGCAACTATTCACAAGAGAGAAATGGATAAAACTGGTAAGGAGGAAAAAAAAGTCCAAATTCTTATTTCCTACGTGTAAGGAAAAAAATTATAAAATTTCCATGAAATGCAACATTTCTCTCTTTAAGCATAAGGCCCTTTTGATGAAGCATGGGTACTTTTTCAGTTACTATAAGTATCTCATTGATTAGATGTCTGTGAATGAAAATTTTTCTGGGCATGAAAATCTACGCTTTGAGTTGTGAGAAAGACAGCTAAGAGATGACAGTTCTAGATGGTTTGACACAAAATGAGAATCTGATTTTAAAACAGAGTGTGGTAGGAATGCTGATCTGTCCCCGTCATGATGCCATTCTTAACAATGTCTGCATACTGAGCAGAAGCTTCAAGTATCCCATCATCTAGTCTCTGAGCTGTAGGGGCCAATATTTAGAAAACCATGAGATGACACCATGCCCTGCAAACAGTCCATGAGTTAATTTCTTCTGATGGCATTTGGCTACCACCAAGGAAAGTGAACACATCTGCAACCCTGGAGCCCAATCAAAAGACCTAAATCGCCCCTCCACAGTGGCTCATGCCTGTAATCCCAGCACTCTGGGAAGCCGAGGCGGGCGGATCACCTGAGGTCAGGGGTTTGAGACCAGCCTGGCCAACAGGGTGAAACCCCGTCCCTACCAAAATACAAAAATTAGCCAAGCGTGGTGGCACGTGCCTGTAATCCCAGCTACTTGGGAGGCTGAGGCAGGAGAAGCACTTGAACCCAGGAGGCGGAGGTTACAGTGAGTCAAGGACCACTGCACTCCAGCCTGGGAGACAAGAGCAAAACTCCATCTCAAAAAAAAAAAAAAAAACGCCTAAATTCACTTCCTGCTTCAGATGCCACATGATGATGGTTTCATTTCTGGGATGCTAGATCTTGCCTCATGTTGTCAGCCTAGTTCTCTCTGTTTCTGTGCAGCCTCACCTGCAGGAAAGCCCTGAGATTCTTCTAGTCTTTCCATAGGATGCTCTGTTGTGGTCCCGTCACCTGGTGAATGGAGAGCTGGAAGGGTGACTCCATCCATACCCCTGACTCCCTAGCTTTTGGCTGCAGGCTTAGATGAGACTACAAGTCTCAGATTTTTTTGTAGGTTCATTGAGCTACTATCTTCCTAAAATGCCTCCTTCTATAGACCACACCCCTTTTTGCAAAAACCTGTAACAACTCCTTTATGCCCACTAGAATGAGCCTAGACTTCAAAACCTTCCCTTACCTGACTGGACCTTCCAGCCAAGGAGGTTACCTCCTTCCCCTTCCCAAAGATCTTCCCTGAAATATCATCCCTTCCTCTTCACAGAGCTCCCCTCCCCTCTGCTGTGGAGCCTGTTTCTGCAGATCCACTTCAATTTTCTCCTCTGTGACTTGAATGGACTTTTACAGTCAGCCACCATACCACTCTTTGAAGAATATCAAACCTTGCAGTGATGGTATGAGCAAAAGCACCACAATGTAAGCGCCTATATAGCCATTTCTTGTGTTTTGACATGCTGGGTCCCCAGTATCTAGAAGAATGCCTGACAAGTCACAGAAGCTCAATAAATAGGTCTTGAATTAATAAAGTAGCTTCAAAGAACACAAACATCTTAAAATTTTTAAGGTTAAGAGGGATTAGAGGGGGAGGTCTGATATCAAAATTTTAAAATATATACAAGGAGAACTGCCATCATCATTTCAAGAAGCTTCACATCAAGTTGATTAAAAGATTAAACAGCTACTTAAGTGGTTAGGAGATAACATAATATATAAGGGAAAAGATTCTTTCATATCAGAATTCAATTTAATGCCTCAGATGAATAAAAACTACCTTAAAGATCAAGAAATAAATCAAGTCACATAAGTTGCACATAATAGAGAATGACTTTAGGAAAGTGTTCTGTTTCTGTGAAAATGCAGAAGAAACTTACGGAATTGAGGTTTCTCATTGAAAGGATTTGAATCAGATCCACTTGGGTCAAACAGCAGGACCCCAAACATATTGGCAAAAGTAATAAGCTGTGATGGTTAGTGTGTGTGGGCAGGCAATGTGAATACAGAAAAGGCCTGTGATCCCACAGTGCAGTCCCTCTACCATAGGCCACATCCATGCTGGACAGCAGAGAAGAGTACACAGGGGCTCCCTGCTGGCTCACCTGGGAGGTGCTGTGCAAAACAAAAGCAGTGGACTGGCTGGGAGAAAAGACTCACAGTAAAGAGAACAGTTCCAATTGAGAGGCCTCCAGAACCACCAGTTATCCAGAGCCCATGCATGCCAGCCTCAGATCTGCAGGAGGGGCCTGCTCAGATAAAGAAGTCAGCCTTCAGTTCTAGGTAGCTTGACTAGATGTAATTTGTGCTTAACTATAGGAGATACCTGTAAGGAATTCTCTCAAGTACTTTATATTAAAACATCTGCTTGAATCCCTGCTCATGGTACTAAGGCTGACCATGGGATTGAGATGGGTGGTAACATCCAGACCGCTCCATGTGAAACAAACATTTGCTCCCTTGACGTTGGCAAATAGTCTGCGTTGGTGCCCTTTTAACAGATGAGGCACTTGCCAAAATCCTGAGTAGGCTGTAACTTGGTTACCAGTGATCACAGTTACTAGCGTTTGTTGAGCATCCGCTATGTGTACCTAACACACATTATCTCATTTAGTTCTTTAGAGTCAGACTAAATGAACTTTCCCAGCTGGGAAGGTTGGGAAATGCCACTCCCGGAAGTGAAAGCTGAAGGCAAAAATTTAGCAGGAGGTAGCTTTTAAAACTTAATTTATAGAAATAGAGATGGGGTTTCACCATGTTGCCCAGGCTGGTCTACAAGTCCTGGGCTCAAGCTATTTGCCCACCTTGGCCTCCCAAAGTTCTAGGATTACAGGTGTGAGCCACCACACTCAGCTGAGGTGGCATTTTCTCTGGGATTTCACCTAAAGATCTGAGACCATAACTCTAAGAATTCTTTTTTTTTTTTTTTTTTTTTTTTTTGAGACGGAGTCTTGCTCTGCCACCCAGGCTGGAGTGCAGTGGCCAGATCTCAGCTCACTGCAAGCTCCGCCTCCCGGGTTTACGCCATTCTCCTGCCTCAGCCTCCCCAGTAGCTGGGACTACAGGCGCCCGCCTCGTCGCCTGGCTAGTTTTTTGTATTTTTAAGTAGAGACAGAGTTTCACTGTATTAGCCAGGATGGTCTCGATCTCCTGACCTCGTGATCCGCCCGTCTCGGCCTCCCAAAGTGCTGGGATTACAGGCTTGAGCCACCACGCCCGGCCAACTCTAAGAATTCTTTAAGATTCTAGAGCAGGGGGTAGCAAACCTTTTCTGTAAAGGCCAGATACTAGCTATTTTAGGCTTTGCAGGCAATATGGTTTCTGTCACATGATGATGATAATATGTACATAAATCAGCATGGCTGTGTTCCAAAAAAACTTGACTTACAAAAGTAGAGAGCAGGCCAGGTTTGGCCCATGGGCTATAGTTTGCCAACCCCTGCTCTAGAATCACTGTCACTGCTTTATGTTTGTTACCTGATTTTCAGTCATCCCCAGTGTTTCTCTATTGTGAATTATGGCAAAACCTTCAAAGCAAAACGGGCTGAGCAACTGTCTCCAGGGACCCACAGAAGGAATGACAGAGAACGAGGCTAAGACTTATCACACACAAGTGCTTCCCAGGCAGTAACTCCTTTCATGCTCAGGAGAGCCCTCTGTGGCAGGTACTTTAATCATCTCCAACTGACTGGGGAGGAACTAACCCAGGTTTACGTCACATGTGACAGGCAGAGCTGGGATTGGAATCCAAGCAGTCTCTTGCTTCAGAGTCCAGTTTTTACCCCGTGGAGAGTGTAAACTGGAAAGGCAGTGCCAACATCATGCCATGGAGCTGGGGGAGGAGACCACGATCCACAGTGGGAGGGGAGGGTCAGAGGAAAGGGAGGCAGGAGTGGCTTCATAACAGAAGTGCAACTAGGATCTCCTACATTGAGCTACAACATGGGACAACACTGCCATCCCTAAAGGACTAAATGAGATGACACGTGTCAGGTACACGCAGCAGATGATCAGTAAACGGTGGAGATCACTGGCAACCAAGTCAGAGCCTACTCAGAATGTCAGCAACTGCCTCATCTATTAAAAGTGCACCAGCACAGACTGCCAACTTCAAGGCGGCAAACGTCCCTTTCATGTGGAGTGGTGTGGATGTAACTACCCATCTCAACCTTGTGGTCAGCCTTAGCATCATGAGCAGGGGTCAACTAGGTGTTTTAATACAATGTACTTGAAAGAATTCCTCACCAGTTATCTCCTCTAATCAAGCAAAAATTAAATCTCGTCAAGCAAAAGCTAACTTCCATTGTACAGAAAATACAGAGAAAAGAGACAAGTTAAATGAAACCACAAGGAAATAATCAGATACATTCAGAATATGGAACATTATATAAGATGTTCTGTGGAATGACAACTGACCCAACCTCTTTAAAAAGTTAACATAGTGGGGAAAAAGTGGGGAAATTATTCCAGATGAAAGCTGTACACCGACGATCAGAGAGGCATTATTCACAATAGCTAACGTGTGGAAGCAACGGAAGTGTCCATCGACAGATGACTGGATAAGCGAAACGTGCTCTATACATACCATGGAATATTCAGCCTTAAAAAGGAAGGAAATTCTGACCCAGCCCCGAACTTGGATGACCTGTGAGGACATTATGCTGAGTGAAACAAGCCTGTTGCAAAAGGACAAACACTGATTATGAGGCCCTAGGGTAGTCAGAATCATAGAGATAGGAAGTGAACAGCGGTGGCCAGGGCTGAGGAAGGGGAGTGGGGAGTGATCATTTAATAGGTATGGAGTTTCCCTATGGGAAGAAGAGGTCCAGAGATAGATGGTGGTGATAGTTGCACAATGTTGTGAATATACTTAATGTAGGAGTCCCCACTTATCCAGAGTTTCACTTTCACAATTTTCAGTTACCTGAGGTCAACTACAGTCAGAAAATAGTAGGCGACAACAAGATATATTGAGAGAGACCATATTCACGTAACTTATATTACAGTATATTGTTATAATTATTTTGTATTATTATTGTTGTTCATCTTACAGTGCCTAATTTATAAATTAAACTTTATCATAGGTATATACATATAGGAAAAACCATATCATATACAGCATTTAGCACTATCTAAGGTTCCAGGAATCCACATCAGGGGTCTTGGAATATATCCCCCAAGAGCAAGGGGGGACTACCACACCACTGAGTTCAGTGTACACTTCAAAATGATTAAGATGGTAAATTTTATGTGTAATTTTCCATGATAAAGAAAAAAAATGGAAATGACACAAAGTCATACAACAAATGAAATGTATGATCTTGAATTGGTTTGTGGTTGTTTATAAACAAATAGTTCCAAAGAAAGCTAGGTATAGAGCTAGAAATGGCAATTACAATAGAGATATTTTGAGGACATTTTGGAGAAATCTGATATGTAGGAAGTATTAACTGAAATTAGTGACTACTTAATTTTGTTAGAAGTGATAGTAGGGCTGCAGTTTTATAGGGAAATGCCCATATTTTATGAAGAGGTATACTGAAGTATTTAGGTGTGAAGTGTCATCATTTCTATATTTACTTTAAAATGGTTCTGAAATAAAGTATGAGTGTGTGTATGTGTATGAATGTAGCTGTGAATATGAAGCAAATGTGTCAAATCTTAACAACTATTCAATCCTAGGTGGTGAGTACATGGGTGTCTACTGTACTATAATTTCTACTTTTTTGTTTCGTCATAATAAAATTAAAAACAAAAGTGGGGCAAAATTGCCCCACAGATGTCCCAGGGTTGCTGTCAGTCTGAAATGACATAATCCCTCAATACTGAAACTGGCTGAACACTCGACACATGTAAGATGGCATGGTACCCACTTTTGTTTTTGAGGAGAAAACTGAAACCCACAGTAAACAGACGACTCTCCCATCAGCATCTTTTAGCAAACATCAACATGTTACTCAGCCCTGTGGAATACTTTTTGAATAAGGTAAATGTAATTTTGCACCAAAATTTTGAAAAATGATCACCTGTTGAACAAGTAAACACTAATTACAGTGTCTGTTCACACTGACACAGAACACTCTGTAATTTTGTGGGAATTGTTATGGCAGAAATATTACATAATGGCCCATGTGTTTGAGTGACTGGCTGTTCAAATCAGGAACGCAGGTGAGTGCTGGGCACGCAGGTAGCTGCATGCAGGGAGCAGGGGCCCTGTGACCAGCCCTGGAATGTATAACAGGTCTTTTTCAGAGCACTCCTGTCACTTGCAGATGTCACCGTGCCCTGAAGGGGAGGAAGGGAACAGAGAACAGATTCTCTGGCCCTGGTGAAGTCATTCTCTGGTCCCAGTAAAGCCATATTCAATGTTCATTACCTTTTACCTCAGTTTAAAAGAGAGAGCGAGAACAGTGTTCTCTCACAAGTGGTAACATGTTAAAACAATATCAACACACTCAAGACACTGAAGCATTCAGCTGCGAATTTTTTCAAGGCATGGTCTGAAGAAAGAGAAGGGAATTTAGAGCTGGAGCCAAGAGACCCAAGATCGAACATGAGCTGTGCCAATTTGGATTTAGGTATGTTCTTTCTTTCTTTTTTTTTGAGACGGAGTCTCACTCTGTTGCCCAGGCTGGAGTGCAGTGGCATGGTCCCAGCTCACTGCAACCTATCCACCTCCCGGGTTCAAGCGATTCTCCTGAGTAGGTGGGATTACAGGCAACTGCCACCACATCCGGCTATTTTTTTGTATTTTTAGTAGAGAAGGGATTTCACCATGTTGGCCAGGCTGGTCTCGAACTCCTGACCTCGTGATCCACCCGCCTTGGCTTCCCAAAGTGCTGGGATTATAGGCGTGAGCCACTATGCCCAGCTGGCACATTCTTTAACTTCTAGAAGTGAGCCCTACTTCCTTATATGGAAAAGAGAAATAATGACATCTACTGCATGGGATTTGTGTGAAAGTTCGATCAGACTGCTTGTGTGCTCCCGGGCACACTACATCCTCGATAAAGGCAATTCCCCTTTTCACAGAGGATTTGACTCCCCACATCTTTTGTGACCAGTCCTTGAACTCATCATCCCATTCTGTAATTCTGAAAATCAAAACAATGAAAAGCAATGAGCAACCAGAATTTATATCAGCAAAACAAAACCATAAGCAACCTACCATACAGAAATAGGGAGATGGAATACAATGGAATGTTACATGATCTTTTCAAATGTTGCTAGACATTTCCCAGATAAAATGGTAGAATTAAACTTCTGCATACAATCTCACTCTTCCTAAATCTGAATTAAAAAAATTAAACCTGAAATAAAATATTTATCAGCCAAAAACAAAAAACAAAATGAGCACACCCCAGTGTCATAAACTCAAAAGGTGCCTGGGAAGGAAAGTAAAGGAAAAAGGATCCAGTGTGGCAAGGCTCAGAGCCCTGAGTCTAACATCCTCAGGAAGATAAAACAGTGAATAAATAAACATTCTGAGAGTTTTCATCAATATCACCACATCTAGATAAAAACAACCTGAGTAGTTATCCCTATATTCTCCTCTTCTGACTACGGAAGAGAGAAAACATCCGCTGGGGAGAAAAGGATGAGATGATGCATAAACTGTGGTGTTGATCATCTCTGCTGCAAGGAATGAAGACTCTGGGAGTCCAAAGTCAAATCCAAGGCTGACCCGAGGCCACAGAATACCGCCAGAGGGTGTGCACTGTGTGCCCCCACACAGGAAGACCAAACCCACTTAAAAAGGCCTTCAAAAGATTCCAGAAGTGAAAGCTGCCAAGCCCACATCTAGCCAAGCCTACTCAGCACCCAGCATAACACCTGCTACAGCTTAACTGCCCCAAGACAGACACTTCACATGTCTTCAGGCTACAGAAAGCATGAACAGAAATGAACAACCAGCCTTCAAACTTCAGCTTGGTGGCAAGGAGAAAAAAGACAGCCTTCAAATAAGTAAATCAAAGAGAGATATAGGCTGATTTACTCCAGCAAGAATAAAATGAAAAACCACAAGGCATGGTATCTCTAAACACAGACTCCTGGAAAGGCAAGAAAGCAACAGTAGGTATCAAAGACAAAGAACTCAAACTAAAAGAAAACATAACTCAGTCAGAGAAAGATTTCCCCCAAAAGATCTTTGAGCCATAGAACTTAATAAGAATATGAGTTCAATACCTCAAGAGCCCAAAGGCAACATCTAAGAAAGGGAAAAAAAGATTGTAGATCTAAAGAAATAAATTGAAAACTAAAACCAACACTAGAAAATAAATATATGAAACAATCCACAGAGAACTAAAGAAAGATGGTTTAAAATCAATTTTCTGACTAGAGGAAAGCTAAAAATAAACATGGTGAATATAGACAAAAACAAGGGATTCAAGTAATGGAATCAAAACAGACAACTATGGATTTCAGAGACAATATAACATACAGACAATTGGTGCCTCACAGCAGAGAATTCACTGCATAGAACCCAGTGTTTGAAGAGATAATGTAAGAAAATTCTCCCAAAACTAATAAAGAATTGCATCTGTTGATTGAAAAAAACACATCCAGTTCCAAAGACTATGACACACATCACACAGCAGTAATATACATCAGAATTAAATTATATGTCAAATATTAAGAAAAGATTTCTCATACATCTAACCTATAGGCAATAATAAATCATCTGTAAGGGAGGAAAAATAAGGCTGGCCTTGGACACTTCTGCAGCAACATTAGTAGCAAAAGATAGTTACTTCTTTCCAGTTTTACTGAAGTCTTCTGTTAAATTTCAGTGAAATTAAATTTACTGCTATTTTTTAGAACATACATTTTATAAGTATATCTAGTCAGCCAGTCATTTTTCCATGTATAAGAATAGGAAGACCTCTAAAATGATATATTCCTAATAATAAGGAGAAATTATTCTTCCTTTTCCCCAGAATTCATACCTTGATATAGACTAGAGGAACGTCCACCTTCTGGAAGTTAACAGAGAAAAATCATCTGCTCTTCTGACTTCCTCACTCAATCCTCCCCAAAGTGAAGGATCAGCAACTTATTTGATTCATAGAATAGCAAGCAGGAAGCTGGCAAGCTTGCCCTGACCCCCTTCTCCCCCGATTCTGTGAACAGCCCTCAGGATGCACATATTCTCTGCTCCTCCAGGAGGTAAGCTTACCTAGCAGGTAAGCTCCTGCAGAGACAAAGCCTGCAGTTCTGACTTGGATGAGTTTTATTCTGAGGACAAAGTAGTGAAAAGAAGCCTGAATCTGGACACAAACGGAGTTTTCCAATCCAAACTCCAGTTTTTTCGACATAACCCACAAGATGATGTTTTAAACCCCTGTGGCTGGCTGGGGTGTCTACTTCCCAAATGATTCTTTTGTTGTTGTTGTTGAAATAGTGTCTCACTCTGTCACCCAGGCTGAAGTGCAATGGCATTATTATGGCTCACTGCAGTCTCAATCTCCTGGTCTCAAGTGATCCTCCCACCTCAGTCTCCCAAATATCTGGGAGACTGGGTGGTGGCATGCACCACCACACCCAGTTAATTTTTTAATTTTTTTTTTTTTTCCTTTGAGACAGAGACTGGAGTGCAGGCTGGAGTGCAGTGGCGCCATCTTGGCTCACTGCAACCTCTGCCTCCTGGGTTCAAGCAATTCTCCTGCCTCAGCCTCCTGAGTAGCTGGGATTACATGCATGTGCCACCATGCCTGGCTAATTTTTTTATTTTTAGTACAGAAAGGGTTTTACCATGTTGGCCAGGCTGGTCTGAAACTCCTGACCTCAAGTGATCCACTCGCCTCGGCCTCCCAAAGTGCTGGGATTATAGGCGTGAGCCACCACGCTCAGCTAATTTTTAAATTTTTTTGTAGAGACAGGGTCTCCCCTATGCTTCCCAGGCTGGTCTCAAACTCCTGAGCTCAAGTGATACTCCCACTTCAGCCTTCCAAAGTACTGGGATTATAGGCACAAGCCACCATGCTCCTGCCTATAATCCCAGGGAGGAAGGTGCGGTTAACAGTCACTTCTCAAACCCCACCACCAGGGGTTTATGATTATTTCTGAATGTGGGATTTTGAATTTTTAAAAACATTTTTATGTAAACTTTTATTCATGATGAATATGTATTGTTTTATAAAAACAATAAGGTCATTTTTCATTTGAAACTGACAGCAGAGAAGAACATCTGATGTTACAGAAAAGCCATCAGAATGATTTAGAGGAAAGAGTAGGTTCCTAAACAGAATTTATAGTGAGATCCAATTTTATTACTTTTTAAAAATCACGACAGTAGCACATACTGCAGAGAGGCACGGGCTGAGTACTTTGGATGGATTCTCTCATTTGGTATTCACAAGATCATTGAAAGTATAAATATCATCCCAATCTTAGAGATGAGGAAATTGAGAATGAGAGAGGGAAAGCAAAATGCCCAAAGCCACACAAGACTAACCAGCCACAGACATGGACTTCAAAGACCCCAAAGCCCACATCCTTTTCCACCGCGTGGGCCTGGAAGTCATGCGTCAATGCGGGTAGACGGAGAGGGACTTAAAGGACCCACGCCAAAATGGTCACAATTTATCTCCAGGTTCTTTGAATTATGGATGATTTTTTTAATGTTATCTATGTTTATTTGTATTTTCCAAATTGTCAACACCACATATATTCTTGTGTAATGAGTAAAACAGTAATGACATTAAAAAAAAAAAAAAAAAAGCCGGCTAGGAGTGGTGGCTCATGCCTGTAATCCCAGCACTTTGGGAGGCCGAGCCAGGTGGATCACCTCAGGTCAGGAGTTCAAGACTAGCCTGGCCAACATGGCAAAACCCTGACTCTACTAAAACTACAAAAATTAGCTGGGTGTGCTAGTGCACTCCTGTAATCCCAGCTACTAGAGAGGCAGAGGCAGGAGAATTTCTTGAACCCAGGAGGTGGAGGTTGTAGTGAGCCGAAATCCCACCACTGCACTCCAGCCTGGGCGACAGAGGGAGACTCCATCCCCATTAAAAAAAAAAAAAAAAAAAAGAAGCATGAACTTGAAGTTCAAGTTAGCACTAGAGCCAGGTGATGAATATATAAAGACAGTGACACAGGATGCTCACAGGGCTTTCCAGCCAGCTCAGCCAGTGCTCAGATCGGCTGGCCACAGGCTTGGGGCAACAGTGCAGAAATGCTTCCTGACCTGACTCGCACAACCTTGCATATAGGCCTTGAAGCTGAAAGGAAACCTCCACCAGCCTCCCAGCCCCAGGATCACCTGGGGCCTCATCCCAGTCACCAGGCAGCTCCACTCACAGGCTACCTTCCTTACCAGGCCCCAGTGACTACCTATACCAGGGAGGAGTGGCCTCTCTCAGCAGCCTGCCAAGCTCTTCCCAAGGAGAACAGGAGGGGAAGTTTGAAGGGCCTTCATCCAATTTTTAAACTGTAAACTGTACACCCACTTTTTGTTTGGAGACATTTCCTGTGTGTGAACACAGTTTGTTCTGTTACCAGCTTTAAAGTTATCCAGAACTGATACATCCGAGGCCCAGCAAAAGTATTTTTGTTTTTTTAAAGTCAAACATAATAAGACCTTTCCTAATGTTAGCTCATCTTGCAGAAATCTCATTGATATATGTGCAAAAGAGAGGTTCAATACAGAGGTGTCATTTTGTCCTCAGGCCCAGGACCCTATAGTTCCCCCCCTCCCATGTGGCACCCATCCTGGTGAGCACAGCATTCCAGTACAACAAGCATTCTGCATCCTTCAGCCCCTTGGCCTCAGCATGCGATGAAGCCGTGCTTGCTTCTAGCCGAGTCTGAGCATGCCCTGGGTGAAGTTCCCTCCACAGACTAGCAGACTGACTTCCAGCCACATTTCACCACACCACTTCAAAGCAGGGGAGGAGGGGCAGAGGGATCCAAGCTTGGCTGAGAGAGATGCCGACGGCCTCCGCGCTGCTAACTAGAGTGGCACTCTGCAGTGCCAGCCCTGACATGCCCCAGCCCAGTTCTGGCCCTGGGTTTCCAGCCCTCCCCTTCTCCATCCCAGGTTTTCCAATCACATGCCGCCTCCAATGACTCTCCGCAACCAGCCTCTTACCAACAGTTCCACTTGACATCTTGCTACCCTTGGATCTATCCCCAACCAAGGTTGAGAAAATTATTGTATATCTCCGACCAGTCTACCTAGGCCCATCTCCCACCCTGGCCCAATGCTTTGTTCCTATTTTTAGTCTGATCTATTGTAACACAAGTAGACCAGGCGTGAGGCTTCCAGAGGGCTTGGCTGCCACCTGGCCCAGGACCTGAAATGTCCTAATGAATGAGTCATTAATGAAAAAATTATAAACATGCCATCTCCCCCTCAAGGATATATCAACTCCATGAGGGCCAAGAACACGCCTTACTCAACTCTAAATTGCTTGCAGCACTTAAGGAAGTTGTCGAAGTTAATTAGTTTGGCAGAGATCAAGTTGACATTTTTTTTTTCAAAAAAGGAGCCTGTGCCGAGAAATTCTGAGAACCATATCACTCGCACCCCCACCAAAAAAACCACGGAGATGAATGAGATTAGAATGCAGATGTCTGGTCCTAATTTAATACACACCTGGCCAAATCTGAGACTGGCTGGCACAGCACACAGTGATAAAGTCTCTTTTGGTCTCACCGAATTGGATAGGGCTTCAGGAAGGAGAGTGCCAGCTGGAGATTTTACCAGCCCTGATTCCTGCTAAGTAACTCTGGGTGTCAGGGATGGGAACATGGATGAGTACCTATGTACATACACACAGTAAATATACAAACACATATTCCTCACCCACATAGCTGTCTAGGATTTTTTTTTTTTTTTACATGCATTCTCCTTAATCAAATGACCTGATTATCAGTCCAATCCCAGCATTCAGCTAGGCCCAGAAAGAGCAAATGATGTGTTCAAAGCTAATGAATCATCCAACTAGGTTCATTCCTGCAAGTCTAACCACCACTACCCCGGAAAGAAACATGGTTACCTTCTTACAGAAAGGTAACAGGGACTGTCAGCATTTCTGTGAAGACTGAAATGTTATCTTTGGGTATGAATGACTCTCTTAGGAATATCCGACAATCTTCCTACCCACCCAAACACTTAAGAAGACAGAGTTTGCCTTTCTTGGTACATACAGACTGTTTTAGGGTCCTTGGCTCTTTTTCTTCTCTGATGTTATGAACTGAATTGTTTTCCCCAAAAAGATATACTGAAGTCCTAACTCTTAGTGCCTGTGAATGTGACCTGATTTGGAAACGAGGACTTAGCAGATGTAAGCTAGTCACATGAAGTCATTAGGGTGAGCCCTAATCCAATGTGACTGGTATCCTTATAAGGAGAGAGAGACATGGGGGAAATGCCATGTGACAGCAGAGGCAGGGATGGGAGTGATGTGGCTGCGAGCCAAGGAATCCAAGGACCCTTGGCCACCCCCAGATGCCAGGAAGAGGCAAGGAAGAGTTCTACGCAGGGTCTCAGAGGGAGCACGGCTCTGCTGATGCCCTGATTTCAGACTTCTGGCCGGCAGGACTGTGAGACAAAACATTTGTTGTTTCAAGCCACCCGGTTCGTGGTTAATTTGTTACAGCAGCCCTAGTTAATAAATATACCTGGTTTTTACCTTCTGAAATGCCCATCATCTCATCCACCCCCTCCCCTCCAGGTCCATGTCCACCTCACCAACAGATAAACTGTAAAAGTCATTTTGTCACTTATAATATGACCCAATTTTGGTCTAACATCTGAGATAGTGAAAATGTTAGGGAATAATCCTACTGTCCTACAAACTCTACAAAAGGAAAGATTTAAATAAAATATGAAGTCCCCATTTATTCCTGCTCCCAAATAAAGTACAAAAGACCTCAGAATTAGTCCAGGAAGGCAAGAATCACATACAGTCTGTGGTGAAAGGTGGAATTGGATCTGAAAGGCTTGTAAGAGACCATACCCACCTCCATTATCCACTGGATAGGGACGGTGGGTGGCCAACCATGGAAGGGGCAGAAAGGACACTGCCCATGGCAAATGCCTGGCATGATGGTCCCACTCAGGAATGGCCTAGGTCTTGACTCCCAGAGGCCCCACCCATGTGACTGTGACATCCTGTCAGGGATGGTGAGGCATGACTCTGATGGGGTCAGGGGCCAGTGGAGGGAGGTAGGAAGAAAACAAACAATCAGGAGGTGACAGAGCGGAAATGAACACCTGTGACCATCCCAGTTCAGCTCACTAGGTGCAAAAAGTAGCCACCAAGGCGACAGACTGCAACAAGAGAACACTCAGCTTCCTTTTGGGGGATTTAAATGTTTCACTTGTCACACAAAATAGTTGCCCTGATAGCCTTGGGTGCCACAAGCCCTTGAGCTATTTTTAATCACCTCTCTGTCACTATTATTTTTAAATACAGCAGTATTCCCCCAATGAAATCCTAAGTATCAGAAGGCAAATAAATATAAATGTATATATATTATCTGCTCACTCCATTGAGGATAGGTAGGGTGCCTCTTAGAAAGCATTAAGCCTAT
This sequence comes from Trachypithecus francoisi, assembly GCF_009764315.1. Taxonomy (NCBI): domain Eukaryota; kingdom Metazoa; phylum Chordata; class Mammalia; order Primates; family Cercopithecidae; genus Trachypithecus; species Trachypithecus francoisi. The sequence goes on from NW_022681468.1 coordinate 97,265,286, forward strand.
TTAGACCAAAAAAAAAAAAAGAGGAGGAACATTTTGAAAGAGAATAAGAGAAGTAATTTTTCCCCAGCATTCACCAAAACAATATTTTTATTTATACTTATTTATAATTGTTATTCCCCAAAATAAAACTATCAGTTGTCTTTGCTTCCTGACTGCTCACCTGCTTATACCTGCCAGGGAATGTGAGCTGGCTCGGGAGGGTGGGGCTGCACATTTGGGTAAGTGCCTCAATTCTGTGCCCTGATTTTGCCTAACATGAAAGCAACAAATGCAGAGATTCTACAATGTTATACTTAAGAAGACCTAAAAACAGGCCAACCCTGGGACACAGAAACAATATGCCTGTTGGACAGTCGATTCCACATGTCCATCTCTAGAAACTGAACAAGGTTGTATTTGGATTTAGCCCAAGCACTGCTGGCTCCACGTGCCACTCTGAGACTGTGCAGCAAGGAGAACCTCCCCATCTGCTTCCATCAAGTGCAAGCTGCAAAGCTGCAAAACTGCACACTGGCTTTTTGATCTATTTATATGCATCTCCCTAATGCATATATACAGCTTGGCAAAGGTAAAGGAATGGTGCCAATTTATGGTTTTTGTTTCCAAAAGAAATCCTCCCTCTGGCTGGCTGAGAAACTGTCATTGGCATGTTAAGCCTCCCAATCTACGTAAGTATTTACCAGTACTGGGGAGGCGACACAACATGCCACACAATAAGTCAGGGGTCCTGCCCTCAATTTTTTGCATAAGGACAGGAGAGGCTTGTCTGAAGCTCTTCTACATCTGCTTCATGGGTCTGGCTCCCTTTAAGTTTCTTCTCCTCAATCACTTTGGCCAAAAAAAAAAAAAAAAAAAAAAAAAAAAGCTCCTTTCCTACATTTCAGGAGGAGGATGGAAATCTGAACTTGACCGTGTGGTGTGCTGTGCACCCCACGCATGTATAGCTTCAAGAAGAGGATAGTGTGATGTGTCACACTGGAATACATGCTGCTTATGCAAATCATCCCACAAGACACAGCAAATTCCAAATGCTATCACAGCAGCACTTTGAGAAATGAAACGGCCAAAGGATGGTGTCGTCACAACCGGCAGTGGTTGTACTCAACGACCATCCCACTACACTGCACAAGCAACCTTGAAAGCCAGCCTTAAGGGAGGCCTGCCCTCCACAACCTTGAAAGCTACAGTGACCACAGACCCAGGACAAGCCTCCTGCACCACTGGAGAGAAGGGGAACTGGTGCTGACACCACAGCCAGCCGAGTTCCAGGGGGACAGCTCTAGGTGGCTCTGTGGATCTACTTTAAACAATTCTCTGACCCGAAAGCCAACAAAGAGATTAACTAATCAACCCCATTGTTTATTTTACAGGTTGGATCGCCATAATTGAATATTACATAATAAACACATATGGGTCCATGCTGCTTAGAAATTTTCATCTTCATTAGGGGAATTCTTTGCAGAGTAAACACAAGACTTCAGGTGCTGTATTTTATAGCTTATATAATCAGCCGAGGGCAGCTCTCCCAATTTCAACCTGCTTATATTCAAGGTGGTAATTTCTCCTTCTAATCAGCTGAAGTTGGGAGACAAATTCAACAATTAGAAACAGCCTGCCTATTTTACATAAGCCTCTTGCAAAGGGGGTGAAAGACAATAGCCATTCCCATGAATATTTACAGTAGTCTTTAAATGAAAAACATCATTGTGACACTTCTCCCTACATCAACCTTGCAAGTGCAGAAATGGAGGTAAAAATAATCACTTCTAACTTCCTCAAGTTCCTGTAGTTATATGAGCAGTGATTTAGTTTGCCTTCTATTATTCTCTGGAACCATTTGTTGAAAGCCTGATCAGCCCCTGCTCATTTCTTCACACTCTGCACAACTAGAAACTTAGGTATCAACGGATGGAGAGCCAGAACAGTCTTCAGAGCTACCAAGAAAGTCTCAAGGGCTATCTGGACAGGTTCGTTATCCAGACACCCAAAAGTTGTCCCAAAGGACAACCTGGCAGAACAAATGTGGTAGTCACATCACTGCCTATTGGGATGGTCTTATGGGCACAGCCTATTCTCAGAATTTTCAGAGGGCAAAGATTTTAACAAGAACCAACGCTAAGGCTGAGGTGAGTGGATCACTTGAGGTCAGGAGTTTGAGACCACCCTGGTCAACATCGTGAAACCCCATCCCTACTAAAAAAAACACAAAAAATTAGCTGAGTGGTGGTACGCACCTGTAGTCCCAGCTACTGGGGAGGCTGAGGCAAGAGAATCGCTTCAACCAGGGAGCCAGAGGTTGCAGTGAGCTGAGATCGCACCACTGCACTCCAGCCTGGGGGACAGTGTGAGACTGTCTCAAAAAAAAAAAATTAATTAAAAAAATAAGACTTCATCATTACAGTCAGTGCGCTGAGTCCATTACCAGATAACTTAAAATGCCACTTGGGCTATTACATCCATGAAAAGGAGAGTACTGAAGAGGCATGGCAGGGGTATTTATAAAGGAAATCATGAGGGCAAAGGGGAAAGATGAGTTCACACTTCTTCCCGCCCCACCCTACCCCACTGAAAAATGCAGGGCTGGCAAGGCACCATGGTTCACACCTGCAATCCCAGCACTTTGGGAGGTCAAGGCAGGTGGATCACTTGAGTCCAGGAGTTCAAGACCAGTCTGGGCAACACGGTGAAACCATCCCACACCCCATCTCTACAAAAAAAAAAAAATAGTAAGAAAATTAGCCAAGCTTGGTGGTATGTGCCTGCAGTCCCAGCTACTTAGGAGGCTGAGGTGGGAGGATCATTTCAGCCTGGGAGGTCGAGCTGTGATCCTGCCACTGCACTCCAACCTGGACGATGGAGCAAGACCCTGTCTCGAAATAACAACAACAAAAGCGGGGCTTACGGCAGCCTATGTTTAAATATTTTCCATGTGTGTTGACTAGGAGGAAAAAGTGCAACTTTTGTCTAAGTCCAGGAAAATACTAATGACCAACTAATCCGTGTTTAAAGAGGAATGCCCAGTCATATGGGAAATAACGAGGCTGGTAACACCGTTTCCACTAAACAATTGAGCTGCTAAGTCCTCAGTTAGTAAGGGCTTCCCTTTTCAGAGGCGCTCGACTCAAAACCACCAAGAATGAACCTAAATAAAGAAGTTGGGAGTCACCAACTGCTGAGGTTCTGTGCACATCCACGGGAATGTTTCCAGTCTCTGTGTTGTCACTGGAACTCACAGATGAAGGCTCCCCAGGCTTGCTCACTCCACACCTGTGGCTGCACAAGAGTCAGTGCTTTACACACAGTTACTCCCTCAGCAAAGTCGTCAGAGTGACCGGGCTTTAGGCTCTGTGGTGTTCTGAGTACAGATTCTCTCCTGAAGCCTGTGGCATTTGAAGGCGAATCTAAAAACTCACCTAAAACATACACTGCCACCTGATTCACTGAGAAAGGCCCAGTTCCTTCTCTATCCCTTGCAAGGACAGGTGTGACCAGACTGGGGGTAGAAAGGCTGCTTCTAAGACTACAGAAGGAACAGGAGTGGTGTTGTGCAAAAAGTATGTCCATAAGCCAAGATGGATGAATCCACGGGACGGGAAACCAGATTGGAGGAACATGTCCCTTGTTCTGCTTATGAGAAACCAAAAAAAAGACCAAGAGTGGGGAAATGCCCACAGACCTGCTTGCCAGAGTCCACTTAATACTGCAAGAGAAGGCAAGGTGAAGGCAGCAGACAAGGCGTGAGACCTGAGCCACTCTGGGCAACCAAGGCTGAGCTCTGCGGAGGCACGTTTTAAACAAGGCTGCCTGGAGGGCAGCATATGTCCACAACATATGTCCCTTTGTCCTCCCTCT